>NC_080188.1:117018387-119418387 GCF_030028045.1 Hippopotamus amphibius kiboko | reverse complement strand
TTAAGTGTCTTAACAATCAAAGAAGACAGAAAAGACCACTGAGAGCCCAGGCTCAGGCTGAAATGAGCAGGCTAACTGTTAAACTGTTATTCTAGCCAAAGTAAACATAATGGAGCTTTATGGCTCCTTTCAGGATTCCCACAGCCTGGGTGTTCAGCGCTAGATCTATTCAAGTCTGTCCTTTGGGTAGAACAATAGGATGCTTGCCTGGTCACCATGTGGCTGATTGATGGGGTGCTGCATCTTCCTGATCATTTTTGCACATAGTTAAATTCAGATTTGGTGGTTTAATTCCTACACAGGAGATGGTACAGCATCTAGCAAGTGACATATACAATAGCCATTTAGCTCAGCAATTCTGCTTCTAGGGATATATCCCAAAGATACACTGGCAAAAATACAAAAAGACATATGCACAAGCAAATCACTGCAACATTGCAAGAGCAAAAGATGAGAAACATACCTGAAGTGACCATCCATGGGGGATGGTTGAATAAGGTATGGGGCATCCGAATAATTGGATATAATTGGAATGCAGGAAGGTGTGGAATGGGTGAGATCTTCAGAGTATACTGTTTAGTTTTTATAAAGAGGAATCACAAAATTGTTTATAGTATGTCGGATTTCCATACACATATATGTATATTTTCATTAAGAAAGTGGAAGAATAAACCAAAAGATAATAAAAATTGTAATTTATGGAAGAGGGGCAGGGACAGAAGTGAGATTTTTCTTGTATTATAGCTTGAATTTGATGCCATGTGAATGTGTTACAGAATCAAAAAAATAGAAAGTAAACACATCTGTCAAATTTCAGAACTAAGACAAATGGGCCTAATTCTATCAAGTTGGTGATGTAACCCCCAAAACAAAACATTACTTAAGTAGCTTTAAAGTGCAGAATTTTGACTCTACATTCAGGTGGGATATCTTGTAAGGACAAAGCCAAACAAACAAACAAAGGAAAACACCCTCCCTTGAAAACACAAGAAAAATCAAAAATCCAAAGAAATCTGAAACTATATTCAACACCTTATTGTTGGTGATATTGCTACTGTTATTTGAAAGTTTCATATGCAGGTGCATACAAGTTAAAGCAACTAAGTAGTTAACACTCATGTTTTTATGAACAAAGACTTTCAGTGGAAGAGGGAAAAGAGATTGAAGTATACAACCAAAAGCTTAAGTAAAACCTTGTGTTCTTTAAACTTGAATTGGAAATGTAAGTTTCTACCAATGAATTATTTTCCTTTTTTAAAAAATATAATATGTACTTGGCTCTGACCACTGGAAATTCTAGAAGCAATGGCAACTTGATAACAGTGACTATCCTAAGGCCTAACTTGTGGCCTCTAAATACTATTTCCCAGAATAGGATGTAGAGATTTTTGAAGAGATGGATGATTTCAGGGCTGGACCAAGAAATGCATCAGATAAGACTGGGAATCTTGAAGGTCAAGAATTTTGAGAGCCTTCAAAGACCACCAGGCACCACAAAAAGTTTAGGAATGTATATAAAGGGGCCAGAAGTGAGACACTTTTGAAACAGGAGGGAAGGGGGCAGGGCACAACCCTTGAAAGAATGACATAGTCCAAGGACATTACATAAACTCTGCAGAACCAAATGGGTCCAAGATGGTAGACAAGTTGAATTCCACTAGACCTTTAGCATCAGAAATACAAGCATAGGGCTTCCTAGGTGGTGCAGTTGTTGAGAATCCACCTGCCAATACAGGGGACATGGGTTTGATCCCTGATCCAGGAAGATCCCACATGCCGCGGAGCAAGTAAGCCCACGTGCCACAACTATTTAGCCTGTGCTTTAGAGCCCGTGAGCCACAGTTATTGAGCCCATGTGCTACAACTACTGAAGCCCACGTGCCTAGAACCCATGCTCCACAACAAGAGAAGCCACGGCAATGAGGAGCCTGTGCACCACAACGAAGAGTAGCCCCCACTGACCACAACTAAAAAGAAAGCCCGCGCACAGCAACAAAGACCCAACACAGCCAATAAAATTAATTAACTAATTAATTTAAAAAAGAAATACAAGCATAAGGATCAAAAAGTAGGTGGTGGCCCAATTCCTGGTAATTCACCACCCATTCCTGAAATAGCTGAAATACGCTTCCAACTCATTAGCCTACAGAAAGTACCCCACCCCTATATAAAATTGTCAACCTCGTACCCTGATGCCTTTCTCACCTGAGGATGGTTCACATTCTGTCTACAGAGTGTTCTTCTTTCTAAATAAATTCCAATTCTTACCTATTAGTTTGTCTCTCACTGATTCTTTCTGTGATGAGTCATCAAGAACCTGAGCTTCCATAAGTCCTAAAACCGGTGTGTAATTTGAGTTGGAAGATTTTGGTTTTGGCCAGATTGAGTCCCGGCTGTGTGGTTTCTAGTCCCAATCAGTTTACTGGCTGGAGTTGTGTCCCAGCACGTTGTTCAAGTTCCAATCTGAGTTATTCTGTTTCAGCTGGTGACCACGAAGGGACAGTGATAAGGTAAGAAAAATGTTGAGAATTAGGTCTTCGTCCCTAAAGAGGCCCATGGTGCACAATGATCCATATACACTGGGGAGGGCACTCTGCCAATTTCTGCTCATTTTTAACTGGCTGGTCAAACCTATGTGCTTATACACATTCAACAGCAGGTCCAGGACAAAATTAATGTCTCTGTTCTTCTCCTTGATTCTGAGGATTTTCCTCCTACATTGTTACATTCTTATTCATTCCTGCTCCTTCCCTTCCTTCCCTCCTTTCTTTTCTTTTTTTCTTTTCTTTTCTTTTCTTTTCTTTTCTTTTCTTTCTTTCTTTCTTTCTTTCTTTCTTTCTTTTTCTTCCTTCCTTCCTTCCTTCCTTCCTTCCTTCCTTCCTTCTTCCTTCCTTCCTTCCTTCCTTCCTTCCTTCTTTCTTTCTTTCTTTCTTTCTTTCTTTCTTTCTTTCTTTCTTCTTCTTTTCTTTCTTCTTCTTCTTTCCTTCCTTCCTTCCTTTCTTCCTTCCTTCCTTCCTTTCTCTCTTTCTTTTCTTTCTCTCTCCCTCCCTCCCTTTCTTTCCTTCCTTATTTCTTTTTTCCTGCCTCCCTCCCTCCCTTCCTTTCTTCCTTCCTTTCTTTCTTTCTTCCTTCCTTCCTTCCTCTCTCCCTCCCTCTCTCTCTCTCTTTCTTTCTTTCTTTCTTTCTTTCTTTTCTTTCTTTCTTTCTTTCTTTCTTTCTTTTTCTTTCCTTTCTTTTCTTTCTTTCTTTCTTTCTTTCTTTCTTTCTTTCTTTCTTTCTTTCTTTCTTTCTTCCTTCCTTCCTTCCTTCCTTCCTTCCTTCCTTCCTTCCTTCCTTCCTTTCTTTCTTTCTTTCTTTCTTTCTTTCTTTCTTTCTTTCTTTCTTTCTCTTCTTTCTTTCTTTTTTCTTTCTTCCTTTTTTCTATTAACCCCAGAAAACCTGTGTGACCATCAAGGTGTACTTTTTATTGCTCTTACTCCCCTCCCTCTGACTCTTATAAGTGCTGACCCTTTATTACCAACTTACAGCTAAATCAACTCCCGCTCATAATCAATACCATTGGGGACATCTTCTAAGGCCATTTCTTGTGACAACTTTTTGGGCACTAACACCTGGTTGGTGACTACCTTGGAATGGGTAGCATCTAAAATTGTAAGTACAAATCTTGACCAAATTGTGTGACAGATTTTGACTTAAGAGTGGAATTTGAATAGCTCAGGATTTAGAGATGTCATTTCAGGCTTGTTTGAAGTGTGTCAGGGTGCATCAGTCCCAACCAATACCCCTCTGGGCCATAGGTTTCCTCGGGAACTGGGAATGATTTGGGCAACAGGAATTAAAAGGAAAAAATTTCATAGGTTATGTCATCAGGTTTGGCCATAATATGAGTTAAGATATTTAAAATGGAATGAAGTACCCTAGTTTTAAAATTTCAGGGCCTTGTATCTAGGGCAATGGAACCTGAAAGGTATTTAAGGTGTATGTAGCTCACAGGGATAACTCCAAGAAGGACAAAAAGGACATTTTAACGGACACACACTGCAGGGCCATGGATCCCAAAAGAACATAGATCTCTCTTCCCCCGAGGTTCAGTCCTTTTGGCTATGCATTTTGTAGCCCAGTCTGCCCCCGATATCAGGCACAAAATTCAAGAAATAATAGCTGGTTCTCAGGACTGTGATGAACAATTTATTCCAATTATTTTATTTAGTTTTCAGTAATAGGGATATGGTGGAAAAGGCTGAACACACCCAGAGAAATATGCAAAAGACCTAAATGATGGTCATGGCTTTGTCTACTCAGAGACACCAAATGGGAAGCTGGCTTTTCCAGGCCAATCTGCCCCCTGGCAGACTACAAGTCTCAGGGTACCCATACAAGGCAGTGAAGCCTGTGTGGATAAAAAGGGGAACTGAGGGAGGATTGAGATTGATGAGCCCTTTTCAAACAGTCAGGGCATAGGAAGAGGGAATGCCCCAGATACCAGAGAGAGATGGGGGCCCTCAGCCATTGATGGTTTTGCAATCAGGAGACAGTTTTTGCTCAAGGTTGAAGGTGTCTCTACCTAGAGACACCACCTGTATGACTAATGTCAAGTGTCGGGTGGTAACTGATTGTGGGGCCACTTGATAGAATTTCTCACAGACACTGGTGCATCCTTCTCAGTCGTAACCCAAAGGATTGGAAACCTTAACAGTGATAAGGTAATCATAATGGGGTTGTCAGAGAAGAGAAGGGCGCACTTTCCTGGAACCACTTTTGCTGAATATCAATTGCCAGCTGTTTTTACATTCCTTTCTATTTGTGCCTGGCTCTCCCAACCCTTTAATGGAAAGAGATTTATTAAGTTAGGGGCCACACTGTTTCTTGAGAGTCAAGGGAACCACCTTCATCAACAAGCAGTTCTAACAAAAAGCAAAAACAAACATTTAATCTGAAGCTAAAATAGAAGCTTTAGTAAAGACTCCAGAATGTGGAATATCAAGTTTCTGGCTTTGGCCAAAGATACCCAGACAGTGATTTTTAAGTTAAAAGTGTTATATAGTGTCTAAATATAAGGTACAGATTTCTTAAACCTGGGGAAGATCCTCAAAAATGTTTGTAGATAGATTACCAAAATAAGAAGCAACTGGAGTGACTAAACTGACCATAGCTGGTATCCTGGGCCTGATAAGAATTTTGGAAGAGGGTTTCTCCCCTAAGCTACATGAGGAAAACTAAAACTTTCAAACATAGGTGAATGTGTATGTCAGGCCTTCAATATCATTGAGGTAACCACCAAATTCTTTGAAAAAGAAAACAAAACTGTCCCTATTTTCCAAATGTAGTCTTTACAGTCTTCAAAAGTAATCAATGTCCATCAATCTTTTTACCACTCCCAAAACCCTCTCTATTTATCTTGAGGCTTGTAAGTATTAAACAAAGCAGAAACAAGGCAAAACTAAGAGGAACTTGCCTGTATCTTTGAAATGCAAATGCCCTATTTGGTCTTCTCTGAACCCTTATCACTGTCATCTTTTTAAATGCAAATTTTAAAAAAGAGGGTAAAGTAACTTATAACTTCACTTGTCAAGGATAAATAGGAATCATATGCGTCTTTTCTGTAAGCACTAGTAAAATGAGTTTAGCCAGGTAGATAGGTGACCTTGATTTGTTCCATCTGCCAGAAGCCCAATTTGAATGCAATCTCTTGTAACTGTTTGGTTTTATCTTGTACCTGTCAACTTAAAAAAATGCGCAACTTTAGAGTTGCAAGCTAACTTTTATTTGGGGCAATATGAGGACTACATCCCCAGAGGTAACATCCCAGAAAGCTCTAATTAACTATCCCAAAGAGACAGTGGGAATGTCTGCATATATGAGATTTTGGTGAAGAGGGAGTACATGAAATTGAGCATATATTTTTATAACAGAAGGTCTCCGCTCATCACAAGGAAAAATTGTCACCATGGAGATTTATAGTATTCTTTAAAATATGAGGAGATACAAGAATTGGGCTCATAAAATTGTCTCCTGAAAATATCTGACCATCTGAAGACTTGTTCTGCCAGTATGTAACAGAGCACAGAATACCTTATTTCAGCTTTCCACCCTGAACTCCTTTCAGGATGATTTTGAAAATCAGCAACAGCAGCAGCTCATTTAATCCTTGTAGAGGTGGATGGCAAGTGCCTGCCAATGGCAAGTGCCAATTGTAGGTGACATGCCTGACTCAGGACTGAAATTTCAGAATGGGAACCATGAGGCCTCAGTGTTTGTGTTTGTGTGTCAGTATGTACCTACGTGTGTGTTGTAGACGTATGGTACTGCCAAAAAGTTAATTTGTAAGAGAGCTCTATTTAATTGGCATAAAGGAAATTAAGTGCTTATATAGATACACAGAAATGGAAAATCTGGTCAAAATGAATTTCTTGCTCATTTCATCCGGAAAATAATCAGTACTAAAGTGATATCAGGTATTAAAAGTGGCTTAAATTTGTTGGTTTAATTAATATAAATATGTCTTTAGGGTCATCCATGCTGAGTATAATACTTCTGTTGTACCTAGGTTTACTAGAGTTCAAATAACACCTTATTTTGTTAAAAATTTGTCAATTGGAAAAGAAATTCAATGGGGAAACAAAAATTAAGGACAGTGAGCTTTATGTTTTCAGTCAAAGAAGGTGAGAGGATGAGAAAAAATACTGAAAATAGTTGTGCATTATCAGGGATTTCTAAAATTGGATTAAATATAGTTGGGTAAATGAATTTTTGGGGGGAGTGGGACAGCAAATACTGAATTTGTTTTCACCCTCCAAAGTTTTCTTGAAGTGCTGCTTTTAATGACAGATACTATGGGTTTCTTTGCCTTTATGCGACCTGTATTTGCTTTTGAGAATTTTTGTAACTTTGGTTAAGGAATAAGAATTATCTCACAGTGACTTAATATCTTATTTGACCAAGTGTTTTAAAACATTTTGACAATCTTCCCAAACATCAAATTTAATTAAGTTTCCAGTAAACTCTGGGGTGCTATAGAGAGCCCCTGAGGTATTTAAAGAGAAATATTTTACTACTATTATTTACTCTGTTAAGGTAAATATAATCATTCATAATTCAAGTCATTTTAACCAAGTATTTCCATTATACTTTAATGAGAGGTTTAACCATGCCATTTAACTCTTCTGACATTTATAGATATTTTTGTACATTGATGCTGTTACAAAAGTGCTTCTTTATAATGGAGATTCACAGAATATATAAAAAGCCAAGATTGAGACTTCTCTGGTGGTGCAGTGGAGAAGATTCCACACTCCCAATGCAGGGTTCTGGCTTAAATGCCTGGTCAGGGAACTAGATTCTACATGCTACTACTAAGAGGTCACATGCCTGAACTAAAGTTCTTAGATGCCACAAATGATGATCCAGTGTGCTGCAACTAAGGCCATGCACAGCCAAATAAATTAATACTTTTTAATAGCCTGAAGGATATTCCTTTGTATGTCTCTGCCACATTTTCTTTATCCATCCAACTGTTCATAGATCTAAGTTGTTTCTACATCTTGGCTATTGTGAATGATGCTGCAATGTACAGGACAAGATAAATATCCCTTTGAGATTATGATTTTAATTTTCTGGAATAAATACCCAGAATTGAGATTGCTGGGTCAAATAGGAATTCTCTTTTTGATGTTTCAGAGGAATCTCCATTATGTTCTCCAGTGGCTACACCATTTTACATCCCCACCAACAGTGTACAGTGTTCTACTTCCTCATCAACACTTGCTATCTTTTGGTTTTTGATAATGACCATCCTAATGAATGTGAGATGGTATCTTATTGTCATTTGATTTGCATTTTCCTGATGATTAGTAAAGGAAGAACTAGCCTTCTCCCAAATTTACAGAATAGGAAACTGCTATCCAGAAATGAACTTATCAAGGTCATGTGACTGGTGGATGTCAGAGGTGGAATTTGAACCCAGGCAGAAAAGCTCCAGGATGTACTTGCCTGGTGAGTCTTCCTTGTGAGACTGCAATATCTTCCTTGTGCTTAGCAAACCTCGGATCATGCTGTTTTGTATTCTGTTCCTTTCTCTCAATGTCATATTGGAACAATTTCTCATATTATTAAGTATTGTCCTAAAACACAGTTTTAAGGAAGTTGATTGCATGATGGCCTATCTATGCTGTGGACAATTTATGGGTTTTATTTTGTTTTGTTTTTTGTTTGTTTTGTTTTGTTTTTTTGGTCCAGTTTTTTTATGTGACATTTTTGTTCTTTTGATCTTTATTGGAGTATAATAGCTTTACACTTGTGCCCAATTCCACCTTAAAACAAAGTGAATCAGTTGTATCTGTCAATTTATCCCCATATCCCCTCCTCTTGAGCCTCCCTTCCATCCTCTCTATCCCACCCTTCTAGGGCATCAGCAATCATTGTGTTGATATCCTGTGTTATACAGTTCCTTTCCACTAGCTATCTATTTTATATTTTGTAGTGTATAAATGTCAATGCTACTCCTTCACTTTGTCCCAGCTTCTCCTTCCCTTTCCTCTTGTCCTCAAGTCTGTTCTCAACATCTGCATCTTTATTCTTCCTCTGCCACTGAGTTCATCACAAACATTTTTTTTTAGATTCCATATATATGTGTTAGCATATGACACTTGTTTTCCTCTTTCTGACATATTTCACTCCACTTGACAGAATCTAGGTCCATGCACCTCACTACAAATAACTCAATTCCATTCCCTTCTATGGCTGAGTAATATTTCACTGTATATATGTGCCACATTTTCTTTATCCATTCATCTGTCTATGGACATTTAGGTTGTTTCCATGTCCTGGCTATTGTAAATAATGCTGTAATGCACATTGTGGTGGGACTGTAAAGTGATACAGCCACTATGGAAAACAGTATGGAGGTTCCTCAAAATAACTAAAACTAGAACTACCATATGACCCAGCAATCCCACTACTAGGGACATACTCGGACACTGTGTTTAATGGATATTGGGATATCCCAGATTTTTCCTTTTGTAAGAGACTCTGAGCACTATACCCTTGCTATTTTAGTTTTTGGGTGCTTTTGATCATCATTTTAGCATAAACCTTAGAACTAAAATCGCTGGGAGAAAGACCATACACATTTTAAGAACAAATCATCTCCAAAAAGATTGTACCAATTTACACTCTTTTAAGAAGTGTTCAAGATCTGTCTTTGTTTTATATTTTCTAACATTTTTCTCACCAGTGGCTATAAATCTCTTTGGTCTTCAGTGGGATAAATGGATACAAGTGAAAGGCAGGGGAAGATTGTTGCTTTTAAGATCATAATTCAGGCTTCCCTACTGATCCAGTGGTTAAGACCCAGCACTTTCAATGCAGATGATGTGGGTTTGATGCATGGATGGGGAACTAAGATCCCTCATGCTGTGCAGTGTGGAAAAAAAATCCAAAACTTAATGAATATGAGAATTTATCCTCATATTGGTAGCACAGGCTACAAATATAAAGCCTCAGGAAGAGTGTCTCATCAACAGAGAGCTTTTTCTGTTCTCTCTTACCCACAACTGGTTCTTTCCAACTGTGCTCAGCCCCACAGGAAGCCTTCCTGGACCCACACTCGCCCTCCCTGGCCACTCCAGGCTGGGTTGGGTGACTTACTCTTGTGCTCCCCTTTTTCTCTAGTCCTAATCAACCCTAATCTGGCCCAGGCACACCTTGGCACAGCCCCCCCCCCTTTTGCATGGAGTCCAGTGTAGATTTGCCTCAGCCCATGCAGGCCTCCTCGTGCCTCCATGAGGCTGGGGATTTGCATTACTGAAATTCCTTGTCTTCCTCAAAGCCTTCTTTGAAACCTTCAGCCTCCTCTGAACTTCCACAGGGAGCTGACATTAACCCTTAACCCTGTGATAGGGCTGTGCAGTCACTATGTATCCTTTTACTCATGTAAGCATTCAACTTCCCATAGAGGGGTCTGGTAGCCCAACTCACAATGCAAGATTTAGGGCTTAGAAAGGGGAAGTTGCAGCTGAGGACTAGAGGAACCATATAATTGATAATTGAACCAGGATATTTTTGAGAAAAGAAGGGAGACTGTTAATCATTATGGTGGGACAACACACTGAGACTGTCCCCAGCCAACCCCACTTGTCACTTGGCCTATTTCAGGGATTGCTAGAGCTGATTTTCTGTGTGCATTACTCTGATGGCTCTGGTGGAACTGAAGCTCTTCGAGAGCAGAGGCCCTTAGTGTTCATCTTTTCTCACACCATGCAGGCATGGAGTAGTGTCTCAATGCATTCCAAGACGATGGATGTCCCAGTCTGCCCTTTACTAAAAACTGGTTGATTTCATTTGAGGTGCTGGCCCAGTACTTGGGCTCAGCAGCATCTCTAGTGGTTTGGCTTGGCCTGCAGAGGGCCCCTTCCTCCCAGCAGCAGCAGCCCAAGGGTTCCTTCAAGGCCCAGATTTGAGAACAAGCCCACACTGTTGATCCCTCACCTTCCAGATGTAGGCTTGAGAGGGCACTGGCCACTGATGGTGAAGATGATAGTAGTTTGGCCCCTGATGTTGCTTCATGGAACCAGCTACTGTTAGAGAAAGAGGAGAGAGGTTGGTTCAGCTGATCCCTGGTGTGTGGAGAGCCCCAGGGTGGCCCTGTGGCATGCCCCTTCATCTCTTTACCAAAAGGTCAAAAGGTTATGGTGACCCATCTAGTGCAGCCAAGCAGCAATGTGGCCCAGGTATCCACGATGGTGTGGCAGCTATGGAAACAACCAACAACCACCCTGTCCATGGTGATGATGAGAGATAGTGGGAAAAATTTGGCCCCAGAATCACTCTGAAGTCTCCCCCCATGACTGCCAACCTCCCTGACTGTTTCCAGAACAGCCCTTCAGCTCATGCCCTGATTCTGTTTTCCTTGGCTCTGGTGATGTTAGCTTCTTTGACTTCCTTTCATTTCTTGAATGTACCAGGATCTTTTGTGCCTCAGAGCCTTGGCATGTGCCAATTCCCCTTTCTAGAAGACCCAGTGATCTTTGTCTAGCTAATTTCTGCTCATCTTCCAGGTTCCAGGTTTAATGTCCTATTTCAAGGAAGTCTTCCTCCCAGACTAGATCATGCTCCTGTCTTGTTCACTCTCTGAAGACACTTCCTTATTTGTAGCAGGTACCGAAGTGGTAATTCATTATGTGTGTGATTCGTTCCATGTACATCTACCTCACTACATGTAAGGGCAAGTTGTATCCTCAGTGCCTCCTTCAAGTACCCAATACACAGTGGATGCACAATGTATCTTTGTTGAGTGAATGAATGAATGAGTGAGTGAGTGACTGAAAAAATGCATGAGGAATAACCAGAGACCTGTGTCTAGTGTCTGACCAATAACAGGTCAACTCAGACAGTGAAGATGGAGGTTCTCTGAGGTGGCAGATGCCCAGAGTGTTGAGGAGGGAGACACAGGCTGCTCTGGGAGAGGTTGTTTCCCAGCATGGCCCTCTCACCCGGATCAGACACTTAGGCTACCACCCAGATGTCTGAGCTAACCCACGGGGGCACCAAAGGACACATAAGCTTCTGTCTGAGGGTGTCACACAGAATTCCATCAGTTATTGCCCTTTGTTCTCAGGCCACTCCTGGGTCCCAGCTTCCTGATTCTCTCTGTCACAGGTCCTGTCCCACTGTGTGCCCAGGATATGGGGGTGGGTGACAATGGGTAGGGGGAGTGTCTCTTTGTATGAGTTGCTTTCATGTCTCAAGAATGCAGCCAACATGTCTCCACTGCTGGTAAGCTCCTCCCTAAGGAGACCAGTTTTCACAGTTTGTCCAGAACTTTCCCTGTTTTTGAATTAGTAGTGTGTTTTTGTTGTTGTTGTTGTTTTGTAGTAAGAACACCCATAGTCCCAGGTAGACCTGGACCGTAGGTCATCTTATCTCAACCCTGTTCATGCTGGTGAAATTTTCCCTGATCCACTTTTCCCTGCACTCTATGGTCCTTAAACCATGCCATCTGCCTCCCAGGACAGTGGGTGTACCCCTCTTTGGGATGCACATATCTCTCTGGAACCTGTTCAGGACACTCATCAGGGCCCTGGTCAGGAGGCTGGGGTGATTATGAGCCCATGGGTGGTGTGTCTCTCTGTGTGTTTTGTGATCTGTTTCTGTGTGTGTGTGTGTGTACATGTAACTGTGTGTGTGTGTGTGCACCTCTGTGCCTCTGTCTGTGTCTATGTTTGTGTGCATGTGTGTCTGAGTGTATCTCTGTTCCTCTGCATGTTTATATGTATGCCAATGTGTGTGTTTATATGTGTCTTTCTGGGTGAGTGTATGTGTCTGTGTGTGACTGTGTGTTTGTTTGTGAATTCGTTTGTGTCTGCATGTGTCCGTGTGTATGACTGGGAGCATCACTTGAGTGGCCATCAGAGGGAGAGGCTTATGGGTTCACAGTTACCTGCCAGTAGTGGGTTGTGACACTGGTATCCATTTGACCTGTCCTTTGTTGTAGCTGTGTTCCACCCCGCCAAACACCACAACACTACCCTCCTCCTGTCTGAGGAGAGAAGGGAGAGGGAGGGCTCCTTGTCAGAGACTAATGCCACTCACTGTCTGAGTGCTGTTCTCATCTACCCATCAGAGGTACTAGTATAGTCCCCATTTTACAGGTGCAGAAATTGAAGCACAGAGGGATTGATTACCTGACCAAGTTCAGTCATCAGCTATGGGTGGCACAGAAGAGGTTCAATGTTGGGCAGCCTGGCCAGGCTGCAAACACCCAGCCTTCTGAACAGGCCCTGGTTCCCTCCAGCAACCAGAGTGCTCAGAGATACACTCAGAGACACTGTGCTGGAGGAGTCTGGCCTCCCCTGTGTAGCCTGTCATTTTTCAGAAAAGGTGAGGACCGAGGGCACTAAGAATGTGGGTTCAGACTCGCTCATGCTTGGTTTCACAGGTCTGTGACCTGTGTCACCCATGGGGCCCAACACTCAGCAGGGCCCAGCGCCTCTGCTTTCCCTGTCCTGAAATTCCTAATACATTCTTAACAGAAGGTCCCACAGTTTAATTTTTCACTGGCTCCTGCCAAATGTATAGCTAGTCTTGGGCTCCCAGTAAAATATTAGTGAGGGAGTAAACATTCCCGTCATCCCTTTCATTCCTTCAAGATCAAATCCATCAGCAAATCCTCTTTCCTTTTCCTCCAACTTATATCCTGATACCTTCCATTACCCTTCCTTTTCCTTCCACTGCTTTGGACTGAGCTGCTGCCCTTGAGCCCATGAGTATGGTTCTGTTCCAATAAAACTTTATTTACACAAACCAGTGGTGGGTCCACATGTTACTCTGGGGCCATAGTTATGCTAGGGTAGATAGTCTCTCTGGACACCTCTGGATCAGGTGGTCTATAATTTTTCATGCAAGTGAAAGCATTTTACAAGTTGATTTAGAGAGAGTACTCATCCAGCTCAGATTTACTTGCTCAGGTAGAAGGCTGAGAAATGATGGCACATGTCTTCAGGTTGTTGAAGATGGGGATGGTCCCTTCAAGAGCAAGGATTGGGTAGTCCAGGCCCAGGATGCCATCAATGGGTGTGTGATCCAAGCCAATCTGCACTTTTCTCAGGCCAAATGCCTGCCCCAGGTTAACAATGATACTGATCTGTGGGAGAGGAGAGTGTTCTGACATACAGTTTGGGGAGTGGAGCTGGGACTGGGCTGGAATGGAGATGCCATTAACAGTTCAAGAAGACCTGAGGCCTGGCTGTGCCCTGGGTGGACCTCAGATGGTTAGACCAAGCTGGGGCAAGAATTCAGGTTTCATCTGTACAGGGCTGTGAATTTCAATCAACACCTGCTCCTCCTGCACACACCATCTGAAATGAGTCAAATTGGCCTCATGTCTTGTGTACAGGTGGGGAAACTGAGACTCAGGACAGGACCAAATGATTCCCACTTCATGACAAAATGACTAGAGAGGAGAATAGTCTTGTCTTTGGCATCACTATGATCAGGTGACAGAAATAAACTGAATCATCCACAAAGCATTGTGGATTCTGCATCTGCCTAGGAAGACAGAAGCCCATTATACAAAGTTGTTGCCAGAGTTCTTATGAAAATTTAGCCTGGGAAACAAGCTTTTGGGCACATGTGTGCGAGAGAGAGAGAGAGTGTGAGAGACAGACAGACAGACAGATGGAGAGTACTCAGGCCCTTTGCAGGAAGCAGGACATAGATATTATTGGACTCTCAAAGGCCCCCTAGGGTAAGCACACATTTATCATGCCCCTTCCACTACTGTGGTCCCTTGCTTTCCCTGACTAGTAGATGCCCAAAGCCCTCAACTACTCCCAGGAGCCCAAGAACAGTTTTATTTTTTCTCCAAATAGCCCACACCTGCATGAATCCTGATGACCAGCCCAGCTCCACTACTTACCAGATGTGTGACCTTGACAAGGTCATGGCTCTTTGCACCTCTGTTCCCTCCTTTGTATAATGGAGCTAATCAGTACTTGCTGTGTGGGGTTGTTGCAGGATTATACACATTTTTACCATGAAAGTGTCTGGCACAGTCTGAGAATAGAAAAGTGGGTGCTTCCGCCCACCCCCCACTCCCAACAAAATTAACCTTGAGCTGCTCATGGTCAAAGGGGCTGCAAACCACACCTTAAGCCACTCTCTGGGTTAGCTATTTTGGGAATTTGAATGTCAGCAAGGGTGATGTCTCCCCAGGCACAGAACTGTGGGCCAGATGCTATCCACTAGGAAACATTGGGATCTCAGGTCATCTTTACTCTGTTTTGTAAGCAGTGATCCCTCACAGGGCCAGCCCTGACTCAGCTTCTGATTTCCAGTTACCTGAGTGATGTCATAGCCAGAAATTCCAACAATCTTCCCAGCACCATAGATGAGGTCTACAGGCCAGCCTGAGAGCCAAAAGGTGGTGGGAAAGTGAGGGTCGAAGTGCTTGTGTGTACCTGCAGACAAAAGTGATGAGTGTTGCTCAGGTGCCAAGGATGGAGAAGTGGGTGAGAGGGAGAGTATAAGATGGGCGCTGGTTCAGGTACTCATGGAAGGTGGGACCATGGTATTGGCTGGAGTGCACCCACAAGTTACATAAGCCAGTGTCAGAGATGACCATGAACTCCTGAGGGGGTGTCCCAGTGGTAATGTTGCCAAACTAGAGCAACTTTGGGGCCCGGGGGAGGGGGGTTCAGGCAGGCCTGTCTGCCCTGGCCACTCTTGATTCAAGGAGTCCTGCCTCCCTTGTGATATCCTAGGTCTTCTGAAATCACTTTCCAACCACCCTACTTCAAAGTTTCTGCTCAGACCGGTGCCTTCATTTGAAGTTTTGTTTTTCTTTTTTTTTTTTTTTTTGGTCCATATGCAATCTTAGTTCCCCCACCAGAGGTTCAACCTGCATCAGGTAGTGTTATCACAGATCTTAACCACTGGACCTCCAGGGAAGTCCCAGTGCCTTCATTTGAGAAGATCTCCAGTCTTCAAGGTCCAGCCTGAATGTTTCCTTCTCCAGGAAACACTCGGTCACCCCAGGCCAGATCCTCTAAACTCACATCATGCCCTATCAACACCATGCAGTTGGCCCCTTTACTGTACATGAATTTACACTTTGCCTATCACTCAGGCTGGCCTATGCATGCTTGCTCACTCTTTCTTTCTTTTTCTTTCTTTTCTTTCTTTCTTTCTTTCTTTCTTTCTTTCTTTCTTTCTTTCTTTTTCTTTCTGCCTATGCATTTTTTTCTTTACCTTCACAAAAATTTAATGTTAAATTACATTTTTTTGAGGTAAACCAAAGTGAATCAGCTGTATTTATACATATATCCCCATATCCCCTCCCTCCCACAACACTGTCCCACATTCTCTGTCCTTGCCCTCTAAGGCATCACCCATCAACTTGATCTCCCTTTGTTGTACAGCAACTTCCCACTAGCTATCTATTTTGCAGTTGGCAATGTATATATGTCTATGCTACTCTCTCACTTCATCTCAGCTTCCTCTTCTCACCCCCCCAGCCCTGTGTCCTGCAGTTCATTTTCTGCATCTGCAACCTTATTCTCAACCTGTCACTGGATTCATCAATACCATTGTTTTAGATTCCATATATATGAGTTAGCATACAGTATTTGTTTTTCTTCTTCTGCCTTATTTCACTCTGCATGACAGTCTCTAGTTCTATTCACCTCATTACATATAGTTCCATTTCATTGATTTTTATGGCTGAGTAATATTCCATTGTATATATGTGTCACATCTTCTTTCTCCATTCATCTGTTCATGGGCATTTAGGTTGCTTCCATGTCCTTCCTAATGTAAGTAGTGCTGCAATGAACATTCTGGTACATGTTTCTTTTTGGATTATGGTTTTCTCTGGGTATATGCCCAGGAGTGGGATTACTGGGTCATATGGTAGTTCCATTTTTAGTTTTTTAAGGAACCTCCAAACTGTTTTCCATAGTGGCTGTACCAACTTACATTCCCACCAACAGTGCAGGAGAGTTCCCTTGTCTCCACACCCTTTCCAGCATTTATTGTTTCTAGATTTTTTGATGATGGCCATTCTGACTGGTGTGAGGTGATACCACATTGTGGCTTTTACTTGCATTTCTCTAATGATTAGTCATGTTGAGTATCTTTTCATGTGTTTGTTGGCCATCTGCATGTCTTCTTTGGAGAAATGTCTATGTAGGTCTTCCGCCCATTTATGGATTGATTTATTTTCTTTTTTGGTATTAAGCTGCGTGGGTTACTTGTATGTGTTGGAGATTAATCTTTTGTCAGTTGCTTCATTGGCAAGTATTTTCTCCCATTCTGAGAGTTTTCTTTGTGTTTTGTTTATGGTTTCTTTTGCTGTGCAAAAGCTTTTAAGTCTCCTTAGGTCCAATTTGTTTATTCTTGATTTTATTTCTGTTATTCTAGGAGGTGGATCAAAAAGGATCTTGTTTTATTTATGTCATACAGTGTTCTGCCTATGTTTTCCTCTAGGAGTTTTATAGTGTCTGGCCTTACAGGTAGGTCTTTAATCCACTTGGAGTTTATTTTTGTGTATGATATTAAGAAATATTCTAATGTCATTCTTTTACATATTGCTGTCCAGTTTTCCGAACACCACTTATTGAAGAGGTTGTCTTTTTTCCATTGTATATTCCTGCCTCCTTTGTCAAAATTAAGTTGCCCATATGTGCTTGGCTTTACCTCCGGGTTCTCTATTCTGTTCCATTGATCTTCCTTTCTATTTTTGTGCCAGTACCATACTGTCTTGATCACTGTGCCCTTGTAGTATAGTTTGAAGTCAGGAAGCCTAATTCTACCAACTCTGTCTTTACTTCTTAAGATTGCTTTGGCTATTTGGGGTCTTTTGCGTTTCCATACAAATGATAAGATTTCTTGTTCTAGTTCTGTGAAAAATGCCTTTGGCAATTTGATAGGGATTGCCTTGAATCTGTAAATTGCTTTGGGTAGAATAGTCATTTTCACAATGTTGATTCTTCCAATCCAGGAACATGGTATGCCTCTCCATCTGTTTGTATCATCTTTGATTTCTTTCATCATTGTCTTATAGTTTTCTGCATGTAGGTATTTTGCCTCCTTAAGCAGGTTTATTCCTAGGTATTTTATTCTTTTTGTTGCAATGGTAAATGGGTAGAGTTTCCTTAATTTCTCTTTCTGCTCTTTGTTCTTAGTGTATAGGAATGCAAGAGATTTCTGTGCATTCATTTTGTATCTTGCTACTTTACTAAATGCATCGATTAGTGCTAGCAGTTTTCTGGTAAAGTCTTTAGGGTTTTCTATGTGTAATATCATCATCTGCAAAGAGTGACAATTTTACTTCTTCTTTTCCAATTTGGATTCCTTTTATTTCATTTTCTTCTCTGATTGCTGTGGGTAAAACTTCCAAAACTATGTTGAATAATAATGGTGAGAGAGGGCACCCTTATCGTGTTCCTGTTCTTACAGGGAATGCTTTCAGTTTTTTACCATTTAGAATGATGTTGGCTTTTGGGTTCCCGAATATGGCTTTTATTATGTTGAGATAATTTCCTTCTATATTCATTTTCTGGAGAGTTTTTATCATAAATGGATGTTGAATTTTGTCAAAAGCTTTTTCTGCATCTATTGAGATTATCACATGCTTTTTATCCTTCAATTTGGTGATATGATGTATCACATTGATTGATTTATGTATTTCGAAGAATCCTTGCATTCCAGGGATAAACCCAATTTGATCATGCTGTATGGTCTTTTTAATGTGCTGTTGGATTCTGTTAGCTAGTATTTTGTTGAGGATTTTTGCTTCTACATTCATCAGTGATACTGGTGTGTAATTATCTTCTTTTGTGACATCTTTGCCTGGTTTTGGTATCAGGGTGATGGTGGCCTCATAGAATGAGTTTGGAAGTGTTCCTTCTTCTGCTGTATATTGGAAGAGTTTGAGAAGGACAGATGTTAGCTCTTCTCTAAATGTTTGGTAGAATTCACTTGTGAATCCATCTGGCCCTTGGCTTTTGTTTGTTGGGAGATTTTTAATCACAGTCTCAATTCCTGTACTTGTGATTGGTCTGTTCACATTTTCTATTTCTTCCTGGTTCAGTTTTGGAAGATTGCACTTTTCTAAGAATTTATTCATTGCTTCCAGGTTAGCCTATTTATTGGCATATAGTTTCTTATAGTACTCTCTCATGATCTTTTGTATTTCTGTGGTGTCCATTGTTACTTCTTTTCCATTTCTAATTCTGTTGATTTGTGTCTTTTCCCTTTTTTTCCTGATGAGTCTGGCTAATGGTTTATGAATTTCGTTTATCTTCTCAAAGAACCAGCTATTAGTTTTATTGATCTTTGCTATTGTTTCCTTCATTTCTTTTTCATTTATTTCTGATCTGATCTTTATGCTTTCCTTCTTCTCACTTTTTTTTCTGCTTCCTCTAATTGTTTTAGGTCTAAGTTTACATTGTTCATTCAATATTTTTCTTGTTTCTTGAGGTAGATCTGTATTGCTATAAACTTCCGTCTTAGAACTGCTTTTGCTGCATCCCATAGGTTTTGGATTGTTGTGTTTTCATTGTCATTTGTTTCTGGAGATATTTTTTGGTCTCCTCTTTGATTTCTTCAGTGATTTCTTGGTTGTTTAATAGTGTATTGTTTAGCCTCCATGTGTTTTTATTTTTTAACAGTTTTTTTTTTCAGGTAATTGATATCTAGTCTCATGGCACTGTGGTCAGAGAAGATGCTTGAAATGATTTCAACTTTGTTGAATTTACTGAGGCTTGATTTGTGACCCAAGATGTGATCTATCCTAGAAAATATTCCTTGTGCACTTGAGAAGGAAGTGTATTCTGTAGTTTTTGGATGGAATGTCCTATAAATATCAATTAAGTTGAGATGATCTAATGTGTCATTTGAAGCTTGTGTGTCCTTATTTATTTTCTGTTTGGATGATCTGTCCATTGATGTAAGTGGGGTGTTAAAATCTTCTACTATTATTGTGTTACTGTTGATTTCCCCTTTTATGGCTGTTAGCATTTGCCTTATGTATTGAGGTGCTCCTATGTTGGATGCATAGATATTTACCATTGTGATATGTTATTCTTGGATGGATCCCTTGATCATTATGTACTGTCCTTCCTTGTCTCTTGTAATATTCTTTACCTTAAAGTCTAACTTGTCTGATATGAGTATTGCTACTCTAGCTTTTTTTGACTTCCATTTGCATTGAATATCTTTTCCCATCCCCTTACTTGCAGTCTATATGTGTCCCTTGGTCTGAAGTGGGTTTCCTGTAGACAGCATATGTAAGGGTCCTATATTGGTATCCATTCAGCCAGTCTGTGTCTTCTGATTAGGGAATTTAATCCATTTACATTTAAGGTGATTAATGTCCTGCGTGTTCCTATTACCATTTTCTTAATTGTTTTTGGGTTTCTTTCTGTAGGTCTTTTCCTTCTCTTGCATTTCCTACTTAGAGAAGTTCCTTTAGCAATTGTTGTAAGGCTGGTTTGGTGGTGCTAAATTCTCTTAACTTTTGCTTGTCTGTAAAGCTTTTGATTTCTCCATTGAATCTGAATGAGATTCTTGCTGGGTAAAGTATTCCTGGCTGTAGGTTTTTCTCTTTCAGGACTTTCAGTATATCCTGCCACTCCCTTCTGGCCTGCAGAATTTGTGCAGAAAGATCAGCTTTTATCCTTATGGGTTTTCCATTTTAAATTATTTGTTGCTTTTCTCTTGCTGCTTTTAATATTTTTTCTTTGTGTTTAATTTTCATTAGTTTGATTAATGTGTGCCTTGGTATATTTCTCCTTGGATCTATTCTGTGTGGGACTCTCTGCACTTCTTGGACTTGATTAATTATTTCCTTTCCCATGTTGAGGAAGTTTTCCAGTATAACCTCTTGAAATATTTTCTCAGACCCTTTTGTTTTTTCTTCTTCTTCTGGGATGACTATGATTTGAATTGTTGGTGTCCTTGATGTTGTCACCAAGGTCTCTGAGATTATCTTTCATACTTTTTATTCTTTTTTTTTCCTGCTCTGTGGCAGTTATTTCCCCCATTCTGTCTTCCAAGTCACTTACTCATTCTTCTGCCTCAGTTATTCTGCTGTTTATACAATCTAAAGTATTTTTAATTTCAGTTATATTGTTGTCCATTACTGATTGTTTGCTATTTAGTTCTTCCAGGTCCTTATTAAATGTTTCTTGTATTTTCTCTATTTTGTTATAGAGATTTTGGATCATCTTTACTATCATTACTCCGAATTCTTTTTCAGGCACTTTTCCTATTTCCTCTTCATTTATTTAGTCTTTTACTTTTTCCCTGCTCCTTTGCCTGTATGGTGTTTCTTTGTTTACTCATCTAATTTATAGCATTTGCTGTCTCCTTTCCCTATGCTGCCTAGTAGTAATATCTCTTGTTTCTGCTCACTGCCCCCTGTGGTGATGTTTGTTCATTGTCTTGAGTAAGCTTCCTGGTGGGAGGGACTGGTGCCAGCTTTCTGGTGTGTGGCTCTGTGTCTTTTCTCTCCGATGAGCAGGGCTATGTCAGGTTGTGTGGTTTAGGGTATCTGTGAATTTAATATGGCTTTAGGTAGTCTGTGTGCTCATGGTTGGGTTTGTGTTCTTATCTTGTTTGTAGTTTGGTATGAATTGTCCAGCCCTGGCAGTTGCAGACAGTCGGACAAAGCTGGGTTTTAGACTGTGATACACGGCTCTGTGAGAGTTCTCTGTGGTTAATCTTTCCTGTGGCTGAGGACTTCCTAGTAGTCTAACATCCTGTATTCAGTGTTCCTTTCCCAGAGCCTCCTACTTGACTTCTGATAGAATAGTCCAGACTTCAGAGGTTGCTTGTCCTGGCAATAAACAGGTTTAAAAAAGACTGTCCAAACCCCAGACTAATGGCAGAGTGTTGAGTCAAATAAATAGTAAATCATGGAAACACATACATGTACAAGACACACAAATACTGAATTCAGTAGAACATAAGGCACTAGAGAAACCTGACAGAAGAACACCAGTATGCCATCAGACAATCAAAGAGAAAACCAGCAAAAATTCAAAATCAAAAAAAAATAAATAAATCATACACACAAAACCCCAATTTCAGGGAAATTTCAAAAGCTAGGATCAAATATAATAAAGAACAAATTACCACCAGACAGACTGAAGATTCCCAAAACAAAATCAGACAATTATAATTATAATTAAGATAAAGACAAAACCTAACAATAAAAACCAAAGACGTGTGTCATCTGGAGAATAAAGCAAGGAAATGGAGCAGTCCAATAATATTGACTATAATTATATTAAGATAAAATAAACTAAAAATAATATAGAAGACAGGGCAACAGAATAGAGTAGTGTGACTTGAAATATGAAAAGAAAAAGAGAAAAAATTAGAGATGTATAAAAGTTAGAGAAGGAAAAAGATAGGAGAGATAAAGTTAGCACTTAAAAAACTTAGCTAGAAATAGAAATATATAGAAAGGCTAAAAATAAAAGTAGAAGAAAAAATAGAATACAAAAATATGTTATAAAATATGTAGATCCCTTAGGACTAAGATCGTAATTAATTAAAAAAAAAAAAAAAAAAAAAGCTAGAACTCACCCCAGAATGGACCAGATCGGTAGAATTAATAGTACTATTTCTGTCACCTTGGGGTCTCAGCTGTAAGTGTCCTTCTACCCACCTTGGACTTTTTGTATTACTCTGGGACCAGCAGAGCTTCCTTTATTGTTCTATTGTTCATCTGTAAGTGCTGGTGTGTGGCGAGAGAGAGAGAGGGGGTACAATAGTGGTTGCTTCCCCTGGGAGTGAATGAGCAGTGGTGCCCTGCCTGTGTCACAGGAGCCTGGGCAGTGATGGTGGTGCCTGTTGCAGAGGGACACTGGTGGCTCAGACCAAGAGAGCAACTACAACTGTGGCTCCTCCTCCCTGCATAAGACTCCACTGTGGCACCCTGGCTGGGTCACAACACCTCGGTCAGTGGTGGCAGTGCCTGTTGCAGAGGAAAGCTGGCAGCTCAGGTGTAAACACAATGTCTCCAGAGCTGAGCCACTCTGCAGACTTTTGGCTCTCGGCTGTAGGTACTCTAGGCCAGCCACACCCAGGGGTCTTTGCTATCTCTGATAGTGATAGCCAGGCCCTAGCTCCAGTGTGTGAGATTCATCCTTTTCCTTTCTTCTCCTCCTCTTTCTCATTTTTTCTTCCCCTCTGTCCTAACCAATTCTGTTGGGATCTTTGCAGTCATTTATGGTGTCCAAGGTCTTCCGCTGGTGTTCAGCTGGTTCTCTTTGTGAATTATTGTGTCTTTTGATGTATTCCTGATGTATCTGTGGAGAGGGATGCATTCCACATCCTTCTACTTCATCGTCATCTTTCTCCCCCACCCCCATGCATTCTTGTAGAAGAGGTGAGACCTTTTATAAATCAAGAGCAATAACAATACTCTTAGATTCTTTGTTTTTACAATTTGACTTGATTTTTCTTTTCCTAGGTTGAGATTGTTGATACATGACCTCCAACTTTATAAAACACTCATTTTCCTCTAAACCTGTAGATAATATATAATTCTAGAGCAAGCCAATTAAAGAATGAATGAGAAAGTCAGTATAATATGAATCCTTGGGCATAGAACATATGAAGGAAAAAGTTAACAAAATTGAAAAAGGTTCTGCATAGATGAAACCAGCATTTATTTTTTTCATACTTTAAGTCTGAATATACTCTAATAGAGCTACATAATGTCAACCAAAGTTATTTACTCAAAAGCATTGATTTGTGACAAGGGACATGCAAGTTCCTGTTCAACAATGCATACTCATTTGCTAAATTAAAAATATTGATTTCATAGAGAAAATAAAATTATGGTTATTCAAAAAGTAGATTCTTCAAAATGGTGGTTTCAAGCAGATTACTCCAAAACTTGTAAATGTTACTAAGATTACAGCCTTCCTTTATGAATTGCCATGTATCACATTTCTCCTGTAGTATTACAGACCTGTGTCCTTTGCTTACTATGTGTTTCCTGATTGCAGAGCGTTAGGTTTTTATGGCATCACAGGCCATAGGGCGCAGTAGTTTTTACTGGGGTCCATCTTGGATCTGCAGAGACTGAATTTCCTCTGCTTGGGGTTTCAAATTTGATGTGCAGTTGGCTTTATCTTTTCCTTAGACATGGCTCACCTTTCACCTGTAACTCCGTGGCTCACTTAGTTCAGAAAGAACAATATCCTTTAAACTAATGCCATCTTTGGCACAGAAATGGATGTTTACCTGTCCCCTTGTCATTACTGGGGCCAGTCACCACAGACCAAGAGCTGAGGATAAGAGTGCCTTCTCCTCTGGGAATGGGGTACCTGTTCCCCAGTGTTTCTTCTTCTTGTGGGAACCCCAGCCCCAACATGCTGCCTGGCACCTCCAGGTGAATCCCAGTGCTAGGCCAGAGCAGCAGAGGGTGCTGTGGATGGCCATCCTCCCAACACACTTACATCCAGGTAGTTCCTTAGGGGTTGAAGAGAAATTTTCAGGTCATGAGCAGCATTCTGGAACCTGTCATCCGTATTCTTCTCCAGGGAATTTGTCAGCAGGTTTTTCTCTCTGAAGGTTTCTTGCATGGTCTTTATCTTCATTAGAGAGATTCTTTCACCAAGCATTGGGAAAAGGAAACACAGAAGGGCAGCCATCAGCTGTCTGTGTCATTGTATGACTGTCAAACCTTGCATTGTAATGATGCTGTGTATTTTCCCAGCATTTTTATGAGTGTCATGTTATTATCAGGATGCCATGCAAAGACCAGGGGAAAGACCTCGATTGAAATACAGGTTCTATTGTGTAATTTTGGGTAAGTCATATGGCCATTTGGAGTCTCAGTTTCCCCATTGGTAAAAAGGTGGACTATAATAACTCTCAGCCCCCATATAGAATGTTGTGGGTATTATGTGAGATACTGGATATAATGCATCTGATATGTAGAAAGTCTGAACAATGACAGCCATTCCCACTGCTATTGCCATCCCACTGTACCTTTTACAGAGGAACTCTGGGAAGCATGTAAAAGTGGACCCTTATTCTTTTTTACAGAGGATAAGTTGAAATGAGGGGAGATTTTTACTTGGATGTGGTCACACTGCTTGTTACAGGTAAAACAGGATGGAAGTAGCCTTCCTGATATTTCTTCAGGGCTCAAACAGAAGAGAAGGGTAAGAGAGGAAGCCAGGAGATGGGGAATAGATTAGGGAAACTAAGAGGTTAGAGAAGTAAGGAAGAGTCAAAATATGAAGAAAATCTCAGAGAATTCTGCATACACAGATATAGCCAAAGAGATGGAGAGACAAAAGAGAGAAATACAGAAATGCAGACACAGACACCTTCACATGAAATATAGAGAGAGCAGACAGAAGATCTAGAAACACATACAGGAGAAATGCTGTTCCATAGGACCACACTTACAGGTGCAGATGCTTTGCACTGAACAATTATAAGGAATGCCATTTTCACCTAGGTCATGATGTGACTTGGCACACCCAGAGTTCTGCAAGCCAGTAGGCCGACCCCAAGACCCTTGGACCCAACATCCCAATGGCATGGTACTCATCAATAAGGGTGAGTTGAACTTTAAGACTGGCAGGGAATTATCACATTCCTTTCTTATCCTGATGGGGGAAGACTAAGAAGACAAGAAAAACCCAAGAAAGTGAGTTGATGCAACTTACACTCCCCATATTTACATGACCAGGCATTCTGAGAGGCCACCAGCCAGAGGATCCCAAGCCGCTTCATGTTTCTTTCCTGGCTCCAATTAAACAGGGAATAGCACGCAATGGTAGCCCAAAGCTCCTAGTTATTTATGCTCTGAACTCCCCTAATTGTCCCTTTAGGCCACTAATGGATCTGAGAAGAAATATGAATCTGTTGATTAAATCTTTACCTTCATTGGTGTCCATGTGGTGTGGACTTCCAAAATTCCCAGAATATAGAGTTTTCTACTATAATCTCTTCCTTGGAGCTTGGCTGCAAAACCATGCTCAACCACATGGACTAACTAAGAGTGGGGAGACTCTTGCCAACTTGGACATAAAACACTGCTACTAATGTTATAAAAGTAAATGTTATGGGCCATGCTTGACATTCATGATCTCACATGGTCTTCCTAGCAACTTCATGAGATGTGCATTTCTGTCCTCATTTGAGAGGAGATTGTTAGGAGGAAAATAGGTCAAATGTAAAGTGAAGCCCTGAGAGGAAGCCCAGTGACATGCAAATGACTGGCTTTAGGTAGTGGGGCAGATCACACAGATCAGGGGCACATATGATACCAATCTGCATAAAAATCTAGGTTAGAGTAATACTACAATTGCAGAATTTCACTATTGGAAGAAATGTGGTGCATGCATCCACAAAATAATTTATATCATCCAACAAACATATGCGGAGGGCCCTGTGTACTGAGTTCTGGATTAGATGCTGGAAAGTCAGTCAAGTAAGACACAGGTGATCCTTATCTTCAGGGAGCTAACAGTCTAGAGCAGTTCTCACAAACTCATGGCCCACAAGGCAAGAGAAATGAATGGAAGAGCTGGGCAGGCATCATGGACATGGGGCAGGCAGCACATGCCCTACTTTTGGGGGCAGCCTCTCCTCAGCTCTAACCAGAGGCAGCCATGCTGGAAAGCAGCTTGGTTGTCTAAATTGTCAAGAGAAGTCAGAAGTCTGGGTATTTATGTAAAATCCCCAGATTTTAAATGTTAGGAACTATTTTGTTTTTTTCCTTCACAAAACATCGTGTGTGCCAAACTGAAACAACTGTTTGCTGGATTCAGACAGCAGGTTGTGCAGGTTCTTATTACTGGCCTAAAGGTGCAAATAGTAACAGAGAGGGAGTACAATTCATATTGGTCAAATGAATAAGAGACTAAATACATCTTAACCATGTTAATCTTCCTTCCATTTGAGATCATCAAAGTCATACAAAGCAATGAATTTAATAATATCCACTTGCTGAGCAGCCGATGTAATTCCCAAAGAGGATCCGTGCCTTGAAACATTTTGTCTGCCAAATAAAACATATAAAGAAATAATGTTTAAGCTTCTTTTCAATTAAAGAAGATGAAAAAGACCACTCAGAGTTCCTGCTCAGCCTGAGATGAACAGGCTAACTGTTAAACTGTTATTCCAGCCAAAGTAAAGACATTGCACTTTTATGACTGCTTCCAGGTTTCCCAGGGTCCGGGTGTTCCTGAACGAGATCTGTCCAGATCTGCCCTTTGGACTGAACAATGGGAGGGTGGCCTAGTCATCAGATGGGTGATAGATGGGGTGCTGCATCTTCTTACTCATTTTAGCACGTTGTTAAAATCCAGTTTTGGTGGTTCAACCCCTATGGAGGGGATTTACATTACCTAGCAAATGACACATACAAATACCATTTAGCTCAGCCATTCTAATTCTAGGGATCTATTCCAAAGGTACACTGGCAAAAATACAAGAATACATACACACAAGGTATTCACTACAACGTTGTTGTAAAAGCAAAATATTAGAAACATACCTGAAGTGAACATCCACGGGGGAGTGTTGAATAAGGTGTAGGTCATCTGAATAATGGGGTATAATGGGGATGGAGGGAGGCAGGGAATGGATGAAATCTTCAAGGTAAACTGTTTAGTTTTTTAAAAAGAGGAACTAAAAACGTGCTCATAGTTTGTTGCTTTTCCATACACATATGTCTATTTTCAATAAGAAAGAGTGGACGGATAAATAAAAAGCTAATAAAAATTGTAATTTATGGAAGGGGCAAGGACAGAAGTGAGATATTTCTTGTTTTATAGTATAACTTTGCAACCTTGTAAATATGGTACAGAAAAAAAAATCACGTATAAAAATTGAGAACTAAGACAAATGAGTCTAATTGTATCATGTTGGAGACATAGCTGCACAGATAAAAACATTACTTAAGTGGCTTTAAAATGCGGAATTTTGACCTTACCTTCAGAGGGAGATATTTCTAATGACAAAGACAAAGAAACAAACAAAAGCACCCTGACTCCAAAACAAAAGCACAAAGTAAAAACCGAAGAAACCTGAGAATATATCCAATTAGTTATTTTTTGTGATATTGCTATTGTTATTTTGAAAGTATTTTAAGTATGTTATAGGTTAAAGCAAGTAATTAATTAATGGTTCTGTTATTATGAAGGAAGACTTTCAGTGAAAGATAGAATGGAGGTTTAAGTATACAACCAAAATGTCTAAGTGAATCACTGTGGTCTTAAAAGTTGGATCTGAAATATAAGTTGGTAGCATTAAATTGTTTCACTTGTTTTTTTAAATGAAACTCTGTACTTCTGGCTGTGAACCCTGAAAAGCCTAGAAGCAATAGCAACTTGCTAACAGTGACTATCCTGAGGCCTAGCTGGTGGCCTCTAAATAACATTTCCCACAAGAGGATCCAGAGATTCTTGAAGAGATGGCTGATTTCAGGGCTGGCCAAGAAGTGCACAAGATAAACCTGGGAATCTTGAAGGACCAGAAAGTTGAGAGCTTTCAAAGACCACCAGGGATGGACAAAAAGTTCAGGAATCCGTAGGAAGTGGCCAAAAGAGGGACGATTTTAGCATCACATCAAATTGATTGAAATAAATTAAATATATAAAAAGCCATCACTGAAACTTTCCTGGAGGAACAATGGACAAGACTCCACGCTCCCAATGCAGAGGGTTAGAGTTCAATTCCTGATCAGGGAATTAGATCCCACAGGTCACAACTAATAGTTCACATGCCACACCTAAAATTCCTGCATGCTGCAACGGAAGATGCACTTTGCCCCAACTAAGACCCAGGGCAGCCAAATTATTTTTTTTCAATGCCAAATTATATTCCATTTTATGTCTCCACAACATTTTCTTTATGCATTCAACTGTTAATGGATCTCAGTTGTTTCTACATCTTGTCTGGTGTGAATGATGCTGCAATGTACATGACAGTGATCTCGGTGAGATGGCAGTGACTGGTCCTGAAGAGAGATCGTAATTTATTGCCCAGGAATTGAACCTGGGTAGCCTGGATGAAAAATCAGGAATTCTAAGCACTAGATCACTAGGGGCTAGAGGCTAGAAGCAATGTGGTCCTAGATCTTTCCCCCATTTGAAAGCAAGAATGTTTCAAGGAGGCAAAACCTGTAAAAACATATACAAAGTTTATTATTAGAGGCCCAGCACAACATATGGGAGAGCACATAGAGAAACAGTTGATGTATTTAAGACAGAAGCAAGGCAGCAATACACACCAAGAGAGAAATAGTGTGGGCATCCCCTCTAAGAAGGAGGAACACGAAAAGTCAGACATTATGCAGAGATACACACCCAGGGAGGAGTGTGGATGCCCTGAATGAGGAGTGCAGTAAAGAGGTGAGTTAAATTACTTACATAGAACAGCCCTGCCATGTCTTTGTTTACCTTTGGCAAACTATCTTGTTTCCTTTCTCACACCTGTCTGGTCCTAAGACCCTCCCAGAGATGCATGTGCAACTTTTTGCTGAGGTGGATCCTATTGCAGAGGCCTATGGGTGCATGTCCACACTTATTTTTTGGGGGGTGGGGTGCACCCTTCCTTGTTTGACCCCAAGGAGCCTTCCTATGCATGTTCAGGCAGGAAAGTTTTCCTTGATCTCAGGAGTGGGCACCTTCTCTCTTTACTTCAGCAGAGCTCAGCTTCTGCCACTAGCTTGGTCCTTGGAGTGTCTGGGTGAGAACAAAGCTTCAGTTTGACTCTATTGACAAACACCAGCTGTCCAGCCCAGTGGCCTGTCTATCTCCTACCTCAACAGGGCAAATATCCCTTTGAGATCATTATTTTAATTTTTTGGATTAAATACTCAGAAGTGAGATTGCTGGATCATATAGGAATTCTCCTGTTAATTTTTTGAGGAACCTCCATCATGTTCTCCAATGGCTATACCATTTTACATCCCCACATCAGTGTACAGGGTTCCACATCCTCATCAACAATTGTTATCTTTTGTTTTTTCATAATGACCATCCTAATGGATGTGAGATGGTATCTTACTGTCATTTGCTTTGCATTTTCCTGATGATTAGTGAGGGAGGAACTATCCTTATGCCAAATTTACAGAAGAGGAAACTGCTGTCCAGAGATGAACTCATCAAGGTCACATGACTGGTAGGTGTCAGAGGTGGAATTTGCACCCAGGTAGAAAAGCTCCAGGATGTACATGCCTGGTGAGTACACTGCACTGTCTTCCATGTGCTTAGCAAACCTGGGATGATGCTGTTTCATATTCTGTTCATTTCTCTCAATGTTATATTGGAACGATTTCTCATAACAATAAATATTCTCCTAAAACACAGTTTTAAGGTGGTTGGTTGAATGACAGCCTATCTATGCTGTGGACACTTTATGTTTAATGGGCCTTGGGATGTTCCAGATTTTTCCTTTTGTAAGAGACTGTAAGGACTCTATCCTTCTTATTTAAGTTTTTGGTGCTTCTGACTGTCACTTTAGCATAAACTTTAGAAGCAAAATAGCTGGGACAAAGACCATACATATTTTAAGAACAAGTCATATCTAAATAGATTGTACCAATTTACACTCTTTCAAGAATTGTTCAAGGTCTTTTTCCTGTTGTTGTTTTTTCTTTTTCCTTTCTTTTTTCTACCTTTTCTCTCATTGGTGTCTATAAATATCTGGTAAAGTATAAAAGTGGAAAGTGGGGGAAGATTGTTGCCTTGAAGATCAGACTTTGGGACTTCCCTGATGAAACAGTGGTAAAGACTCCATGCTTCTAATTCAGGTGATGAGGATTTGATGTCTGGTCTGGGAACAAATTTACCACAGGCTGTGTTGCGCAGGCAAAAGTAAGTTGATGAATATCAGAATTTATCATCCTGCGGGTAGCACAACCTACAAATATAAAGCCTGAAGAACAGTGGACTCATTAATAGACACAGCTCCAGCCACTTAGGCTCATATACGGAAGCAAAGTCTTTCATTTATTGGTTGATATTATGGCAATAAGCCATGCTGACACCATATGTCTCCCCATATAGATGAAGCAGTGTGCCTAGTATAAGCATCTATGAACTCATCCATTCATTCATTCAACATGTATTTATTGAGGGCCTGATATGTACCTACCAGTAGTACTTGAGCCAGAAGATAGGAGGAGACTTCCTTCATCTGTACAATGGTGGTCATGCCCTGCAGGCTTACCAGGAGACAGTGAAATAGCATATGCAATTGATCAGAGCTATTACTCTTACTGCTATTGGTGTTTTCTCACCAACAGAGAGACACACTTATGATTCCACGAAGAGCACTTGGAAAATGCGTTTGACAAACTGTTCAAGTGAGTATCCATTAAGCCCAGAACATCATATTTACAGTTAAAAAAATAATAACAAAAAACTACTGGCTCTGCTCTCACCTCTCCCCTCTTTATGACCTCTGCAGCTGATCCTTTTTCACTCCCCTCAAGCCTGTCATAATTCAGTGACATCCCAAAGGGACCAGGCACACGTAACCGTGGACATACGGCAGATTGGCACACACATGGTAACTGCAGGGCTTAGGCGTGTGTTTCAGGCTGGGGTGGCAAGACTGAAGTCAAGGCCCCCCCCCCCAATACTCCAGCCCATCCCTGGCTCCCTGAAGTGGAAGCCCCTCACTATGGCCTCCTACCCACACCTCTGTTGTTTTCTCCATCCTGCCCTCCCCATTAGGATTTATGACTTTATCTATGTCCATGAACCGGTGGTGGGTTTCTAAACCAGTGATTTATCCCTGGGGTCTACCACAACACCTGACACACAGTAGGTACTCAGTAACTTTGTACTGAATGAAAAGATGAGGGAGGAAGGGAGACAACCCTTTTGATGATGTTCATCTTGGCTGAGTAAAGTCCTATCCTATGCATTGTGTTGTGGGTGTGTTTTCCACCTTATTTATTCCTTCCTGTTCCTTCTCTCCTCGAGATCTCCCTCCATCTCTGACCCTTTCTGTCCACTGCCTGGGCCTCTGCTTAGGGTCTCCAGGTTGGAAGAGGTGATGCTTCCACTCCAAATGTGCCAAACCATGGCAGCTTGAGCCAAATGGTTTGTAGATCTGCCCCTGAAGGAAGCTAAGAAAGGCTGAAGGCTTTGTGCACCCTGAGTCTCCTGGTACATGAAAGACATCCTCCCCAACAGCCTTGGAGGCCAAGGGAAGGAACATGCTTGGCCCTGGAGGGGTGAGGCTGGCACAAGGATCCACACAATCTGTCTGTTGGGAAGTGGGACTGGAAAGGCAACTGCATGTTTGGGTGACTGGGGAGGGGGCCAAAGGAGAACCATCTCCGCCTGAAGAGCCTCACAGTGAATCCCCCTGGAGCAGAAGGTCACTTTCCAAGGTCCTCTAGAAGGAATGAATAGAAACTGTTTTTAACACGCCTTACCATCCCTCTGAATGAGGAGGTGGCAGAGTTGCTAGGCCATCACCATCTTTCCCATGGTGTAACACATCCTTCTTCCACTTCCTTTGGGGTTGCCTCTCCCCAGCTCCAGTCATGCAGTACTGGAGGAAATTGTCAGTCACATTGGGCAGGGACATGTGACCAAGGAAAGCCAATCTTAGTAGTCCATGACCCTGCCAGGATGGTTCATCCAGGGCTGGAACATGACCTGAGATGGAGCAATCAGAGCTCTCCCTCATAACCAGATGTTTTCTAAGCTTCTTTCTTTAGGGTTAGATGTCTTGGGAATATATGTGTAGAAGCCTGAGGAGAGAATGCTGTCAGGTTAAGAGAATCAATGATGAGGGAAGGGAAAGGGTGAGGGAGAGAAAAAGTGAGCTAATGGCTTCTGATTTCTTGGGTCCAGTCACTGAAATGTTGGGATCTACTCTGGTTCATGTGTCCCTGATCCCCAGTATCCTTCCAGTAAGTCTCCCCTTTCCTTGAAGCCAGTTGGAGTTGGTCTCCCCCCACTTGTGGCTCAGATGGTGCTCTAGATCCTGCCTGATTTTGAAGCACCTCCCTGAACCAAAGAGAGGCACCCATTCACATTAGCACCATTGGGAATGGAATCCTTTATTCTTTTGTGAGAATAGGGATTTGCAAACCCCAAGCACAGTCCACCACCATCCTTGGGTGGGATTGCCCATTGTGTGAGTGAGTTTGATTTGAAGTAGGTCTGATTGATACCTGAAGCAGGAATCATTTACACTGCAGGAGCCAAGCCAATCCTTCGGTTTCCGCGATCAAAAACTGAGAAATACAGCCTCATAAAGATATTACCCAGGACCCAGGACTCTGACTTGGCCCACTTCTCTGTGCCCCCTTGAAAGTTGCTGAAACAGTTGCCCAGAGGACTCTGGGGGAGATGGAAATACACCCTAGTCAGCCTGATATCTTATATGACACCTCCCTTTGTAGCCAGAGCTAGCACGTTCTCAGTTTTATTTCCTTCCTTTTGTGAGAACCAGGTGGCTCTCTTAGCAGCTGAGGAAGTGGGGTGTCCATCCATGAACAAGAATGGCTAAGACATTTGGTTGCACTGAGGGGGGGTGGGTTGTGGGAAGGAGGGATTGAAAGTTTGGGATTAGCTGATTCATTCTACTATGTGTAGGATGGGAAAACCACAAGGTCCTAATGTATGGCATAGGAAACTCTATTAAAAATCCCATGATAAACTGTAATGGAAAAAAATATGAAAAAGAATATATATATATATATATATATATATATATATATATGCCTAACTGAGTCACTGCTGTACAGCAGAAATGGTAACTCAACTATAACACCATATAATTAAAAAAATAAAGAATAGCACATAGTTCCCCTATTTCTTTCCTTCTGACCCATGCTTGTTGTTTTCTCTGCAGAGAATGTCTTTTCTTCTCCCTCTTCCCCACAACCAGTGCTTTAAGAGTGGGCTCAGGCCCTCTAGGAAGCCTTCCTGGACCCAGCTCACCCTCCTTGGCCACTCCAGGCTGGGTTAGGTGACTTACCCTGGTACTGCTGGGTTAGGTGACTTACCCATGTCTGTAGCCCTCATCACCCCTAATCTGGCCCCAGCACCACTTGGCAGAGCCCCTAGGATTGCTATTTGCATGGAGTCCATTGTAGTTTTGCCTCAACCCAAGCAGGCCTCAATATACCTCCATGAGGCTGGGGGTTGTGAATTACTGTAATTCCCTGTCTTCCTCAAAGCCTCCTTTGAGCCCATCAGCCTCCTCCGAACTCCAACAAGGAGCTGACATTAAGCCTCAACCCTGTGCCAGGGCTGTGCAGTCACTGTGCACCCTTTACTCATGTGAGCATCCAACCCCCCCACAGAGGGGTCTGGTAGCCCAACTCACAGAAGGGGAGCTGGGCCTTAGCAACGGGAAGTTGCAGCTGAGGACTAGGGGGACCATGTGATTGATTATCCAACCAGGACACTTTCGAGATGGGAAGGGAGACTGTTAATCATTATGATAGGACAACACACTGAGACTGACCCCAGCCAGCTCTACTTGTCACTTGACCTTTCTCAGGGATTCCTAGAGCTGAATTTCCATGTTCATCCACCTGAGGGCTCTGGTGGAAATAAAGTTCTGTGAGGGCAGAGGACCTTAGCGTTCCCTTCTCCTTGCACCTCGCACCATCCCTCCATGTAGTGCTGTCTCCATTTATTCCAAGATGATGGATGTCCCAGGCTGCCCTTTACTCTCAAGTGGTTGGCTTTGTGGGAAGCACTGGCCCAGCCACAGGGGCTCAGCAGCATCTGCAGTGGTGTGGCTTGGCCTAAAGAGGACCGCCTCCTCCCATCGAAGCCCAAGGGGTCTTGCAAGTCCCAGATTTGAGAACCAGCCCCCAGGGTTGGCCCCTCACCTTCCAGATGTAGGTTTCAGTGGGCACTGGGTAGTTATTGCCATTGATGGTGAAGATGATAGTAGGCAGGCTCCTGATGCTATTGCATGGAACCTGGTACTGTTAGATAAAGAGGAGAGAGGTTGACTGCACTGATTCCTAGTGTGTGGGGAGCCCTGGAGTGACCCTGTGGCATGTATATTCACCTCTTTACAGGCATGCTTGGCATTGATGAGCTTGTGGATGGTGGTGACCACTCTAGTTGGGCCAGCCAGCAACGCAGTCCCGGTATCCAGAATGGCCTGGCAGCCTCGGAAACAACCAACAACCGTCCCATTCATGATGATGCTGAGAGACAGTGGGACAAAGTGGGCACCAAGATCATTGTGAAGTCTCCCCTCAGAGCTGCCCCCTTCCCTGACTGTCTACAGAATAGCCCTTCATCTCATGCTCTGACTCTATTTTCCTTTGCTGTGGTCACATTAACTTATTTGACTTCCTTTCAGTTCTTGAATGCATTAGGCCCTTTTCTGCCTCAGGGACTTGGCATGTGCTGGTCACCTTTCCTAGAAGACTGCCACCTATTTTGTCTAGCTAACATCTCTTCATCTTCCAGGTTCCAGCTTAAATATCACTTTTTCAGGGAAGTCTTTCCCCCAGACTAGATCAGGCTCCTATCTTGGTCACTCTCCGTTGACTCTTCCACATTTGTAGCAAGTACTGTAGTGGTAATTCATTATATGTGTGACTCATTTCATGTACATCTGTGTCACTGGATGTAAGGGCAAGTTGTATCCTCAGGGCTTCCCTCAAATGACTAGAACAAAGTGGATGCACAATGTATGTTTGTTGAATGAATTAATCTATGAATGAATGAGGGAGTGAGTGGTGAAGAAATTCATGATGAATAACCAGAGACCTGGTGTCTGAACAATAATGGGTCAACCCACACAGGGAAGATGGACTTTCTCTGGCAGCAGCTGATCAGAGTGTTGAGGAGGGAAGAACAGGCTGCCCTGGGATTGTTTGTAACAAAGGATGGCTTCCTTCCCAGGCTCAGACACTTAGGCTCTCGCCAGGTGATGACCGAGCTAGCCCACGGGGCCTCCAAAGGACCCGTAAGCTTCTGTCTGAGGGCGTCACACACAATCCCAGCAGTTATTGCCCCTTGTTCTCAGACCACTTCTAGATCCCAGCTTCCTGATTCTCTCTTCCATAGCTCCTGCCCCACAGGGTGCCAGGGATGGGGGTTGGGTGGCAATGGGTAGAAGGAGTGTCTTTTTGTATGAGTTGCTTTCAGGTCTCAAGAATGCAGCCAAGCTCTCTCCACTGCTGGTAAGCTTCTTGCTAAGGGGCCTCATTTCTCAGTTTGTCCAGGACTTTCCCTGTTTTTAAACTAGCATTTTTGTGTACTAGGAACTCCTTCATTCCAGGGTAGCCCTGGACAGTTGGTCATCTTATCACAACTCTATTAAGGCTGGTGTAACTCTCCCAGACCCTCTGTTCACCACAATATAGGGTCTTCAAACCATGACATCTGCCTCCCAGCACAGTGGTTGCAGCCCTCTCTGAGGTGCACACATCTCTCAGGACCCTGTTTAGGGCCCTGATCAGGAGATTGGGGTGATTATGAGCCTGTGTGTGGTGTGTGTCTGTGTGTTTGTGTGTCTTTATATGTGTCTGTGTGTCTGTGTGTGCCTGTGTGTCTCTGAGTGTGCCTGTGTCTGTCTGTACATGTGTTTCTTTGTATATCTGGGTTCCTGTGCATGTTTCCATGTGTGCCAATGTGTGTGTTTATGTGTGTCACTGTGTGTGTTTACATGTGTGTCTTTGTGGTTGAAGTATCTGTGTCTGTGTGCGACTGTGTGTCTGATCATGCATTTGTGTGTGTCTGCATGTGTCTGTGTGCTTGCATGTGACTATCATTAGGGGTGGGCCTCAGAGGGAGAGGCTTACTGGTTCATGGTCATCTGCCAGTAGAGGATTTGGGGCACTGGTATCCACTTGAGCTCTCCTTTGTGGTACCTGTGGTCCACCCCACCAAACATCAGCATGCTGCCATTCTGCTTCCTGCTGAGGAGAGAAGGGAGAGGAAGGGCTCACTGTTGGAGAATAACCCCACGCACTGTCTGAGGGCTGTGCTTATCCACCCATCAAAGGCAGTACTATGGTCCCCATTTCAAACATGTGGATATTGAGGCATGGAGGGATTGGGTACCTGACCAAGCTTGGTCACCTACTAATGAATGGCACAGAAGATGTTCGAAGCTAGACAGTCTGGGCAGACTCTGACCATCTAGCCTTTCAAAGTGGGTCTGGTCCCCTCTAGCAGTGAAAGTGTTCAGAGATACCCTCAGAGGCCACTGTGCTGGAGGGGTCTGGCGTCCCCCTTAGGTAGACTGTCATTTTTCAGAAAACACTGAGACCGTAAGGCACTAAGGGCCTGGGGTCAGGGTAACTGAGGGTTGGCTTCATGGGCCTGTGACCTGTGCCACCCATTTGGACCCCACGCCTCTGCTCTCCCGGTCTTAAAATTCCTAATATCTTTGGAACAGGAGGTCCCACATTTTCATTTTGCACTGGCTCCTACCAATTGTGTAGCTGGTCCTGGGCTCCTAGTAAAATGTTAGTTAGGAAATAAACATTCCTGCTGTGCCTCCCCTTCCTTCAGTATCAAATCCATCAGCAAATCCTGCTGCTTTTTCTTCCAACCTGTAACCTGACACCTTTCTCTGCTCTCCCTCTTCCCTCCTCCACCCTGGACAAAGCCACTGCCCTTGAGCTCATGACCATTGTTGTATACTAATAAAACTGTAATTACAAAAAACCAGTTGTGGCCTTGGGGCCATAGTCATGCTGGGGTAGTTTGTCTCTCCGGAAAGTTCTGAATCCGGAGGTCTATAATTTTTTTATGCAACTGAAAGCATCTTATAGCTGATTTAGAGAGAGGGCTTGTGTAGCTCAGACTTACGTGCTCAAGTAGAAGGCAAAGACAGGGTCAGAAATGATGCCTCGTCTCTTCAGGTTGTCGAAGACAGGGGTGGTCCCTAGTATGGCGAGGCTGGGGAAGCCCAGGCCCAGGATACCATCAAAAGTTTTGCGATTCAACCCAGTCTGTTTCTTGCTCATGCCAAATGCCTGGACAGTGTTGACAAGACTCCCAATCTGTGGGAAAAGAAAGTGTTCCCACATAAAGGTTTGGGATGTGGGGCTGGGACTGGGCTGGGATTGAGATGCCATTAAAACTGCAGAGGAGATCTCAGGCCTGGCTGTGCCCGGGGTGGACCTCAGATGCATAGAGCAAGCTGGGACAGGAATTTGGGTTCCATTTGTGCAGAGCTGTGGATTTTAACAAACACCTGCTCCTCCTGCACATGCCATCTCTAGTGAGTCACATTGGCCTCATGCCTTCTGTACAGGTGGGGATACTGAAATTTAAGCAGGATCCAATGGTCCCCACTTGGGGACAAAATGAGTAGACAGCAGGGTAGTCTTCTCTTTGGCATCATTATGATCAGTTGACAGAAATGAACTTAATACATTGCAATGAATTGTGGATTCTGCATCTACCCAGGAAAAAAGAGGCCAACTGAACAAAGTTGCCTTCAGAAGTCTTATCAAAATTCTGCCTGAGAATCATGTTTTGGGGGATGTGCATGTATGTGTGTGTGTGTGTGTGTGTGTGTGAGTATGTGTTAGAGAGAGAGAGAGGTTACTCAGGCCCTTTGAGGGAGTCAGGCCATAGATTTTACTGGACTCTCAAAGGCCCCTTAGAGTGAGAATCTATTTCTCAGTCACCTCCCTCATCTGTGTCCCCCTGCTTTCCCTGCCCAGATGTCTGAAGCTCTAGGCTGCCCCCAGGGTCCTAAGATCAGTTTCATCCTCTCCCCAAATTCCCCACACTTGCATGAATCCTGACTGGCCATCCCAGATCCTCCACTTACCAGATGTGTGACCTTGACAAAGCTCTGGCTCTCTGCAGCTCAGTTCCCTCCACTGTATAATGGAGTTAATCATATTACTTGCTGTGTGGGTTTGTTGCAGGATTAAACATGTTATTAGCATGAAAGTACCCGGAACTGTCTGAGAATAAGAAAGTGGGTGTTGTTTTTCCCTTTCCTGCTTTCTGCAAAATGCACCTTGAGAAAACTTTGCTTGTTTCCCAATGCTAGTGGGGGACCTCGAGGCCCAAGGAGACCAGAGGAACCCCTGAGTGACCGGTTATGATATAGAGGTAGTCAGGTGGTAGGAGAAGTGGAGGCCATACAGGACACGTGCCCCTGAGGGGTGGCTAGGGGAGGTGGTAGTTTCCCACCTGGAGGGACCCTCGGGGTCTCAGAGGATCAGCAGGGAGCATTTGTGGATTTCCCCTGTTCAATAAGCCAGAAGACCTGCTGCACTCTCTGGCCAAGTCCTCCACCCTATGAGACCCCTCAGGGCTGTCTGGATCCTAGGGGTGTAGGAGAGAGGGATGAAGGGGGAAGAGGTGATGAGGCAGACTGGTGGCGGGACCTCAAAAAATCGTAGGACCAGCGGAGATGGAGGGCATTCCTCCTGCCCACTCGAGCCCTGGGAAGCCTACTGAGCTTCCAGGCCCAGTCCTTCCTTCTCCGGGCCCCATCCATCCACATGGGTCCTAGCAGCATGGGAGGGAGAGAGGAGAGGGGAAGAGGAAGAGAGGCAAACAGTGGGGTCAGGGAACCCTCTGTAGCAGAGGAGCAGGGGAAGTGCCACTGGCCATTCTTCCACCTACTTGGCCCCAGGAAGCCTGCTCAGCTCCTTGGTCAAGCCTTCTGCCTTCCAAAGGCCCCTCCAGGCCATTGGTCCTAGGGACGGTAGGAGGAGAGGCGGAAGCGTGAAGGGCCCTCTGGGAAAAGAGGATCAGGGGAGGCGCCCAAGGCAATTCCTCTGTCCACTTGGGCTCGGAAGACTCTGGGCTCTCAGGCCTGGTGCCTAACATTCCAGGGTCCCTCTGAGACATGTTGGTTTTGGGGGCATAGGAGGGAAGCAGACAGAGAGGAGGAGAGATCAATGAATGGGGGGACGAAGGGGAACTTCCAGGGTCATAGGACCAGGGAAGACCATAGGCTATTTCCCTGCCCACTCAGCACCAGGAAGCCTGCTAGGCTCCTGGACCTGGTCTTTTGCAGTCCAGAGCCCCACTGGCTGTGTGGGTCCCATGAAAGTGGGAGGGAGAGTGGAGGGGGAAGGGGAAGAGAGGCAGACCTCTCCAGAACTGGGAGATCTGGGGACATGACCAGCATTTCCCTTGTCTAGTTGGCACTGAGAATTCTGTTGAGCTTCCAGGTCTGGTCTCCTGCCTTCCACTGCCCCCTCCAGCCACATGGATCCGAGGGGAGCAGGAGGGAGGGGGCAGGGAATAAGAGAGGCCATGGGGGAGAGACCCTCTGAGATCAGAGGCATGGGGAAAACACCTAGCATTTTCCCCACCCACTCAGACCCTGGAGGCCTGCTGGGGTCCTGGACCTGACCCTCTGCTCCCAAGACCAGAGGCACTCCTGGACCCCTCCTGCCTCATTGAAGCTAAGCCTTACTCCCCACATGGCCCTGCAGGGCCTTTTGAGGCCCTGGGGGATCTAAACCTAGGCACCACCCACTGCCTAAACCCTGCATCTCTCTCAGCCCCACCCCCAACAGCCAATGCCTTTTCTGGTATTTTTCCAACCCCCTTCTCTTTTTTGTTATTGCAGTTCTGTATAACCTTCCAAGGTTGCTTCATGTATTTTTTTCTAACATATCTGTTAATTTTCTAATCTTATAGTATTATTTATTCTGTTACTGTCCTGCTCCATTTTTTTTTCTTTTTCCTGCTCTGTGTGGCTTGCAGGATCTTGGTGCACAAGCGTGGAGTCAGGCCAGAGCTCCTGCAGTGGGAGCTCTGAATCTGAAACATTGGACTCACAGGGAACCCCAGAGCCCAGGGAATATTCATCAGAGTGAGGTTTCCCAGAGGTTCTCACCTAAGTACCAAGACCCACCTCTACTCAATAACCTACAAACTGCAGTGCTTGAAGCCAGAGGCCAAACAAACAGTAAGACAGGAACAATCCCATCCATCCAAAAAAAACAAAAAACAAAAAAAGGTGAGACAACAAAACAATATGTGTCAGAAATGAAGGAACAAGGTAAAAAAAAAGAAAAAAAAAACACAACACTAAATAAATGAAGAGGAAATAAGCAACCTAGCTGGAAAAGAATTCAAAGCAATGATAGTAAAGATGATCCAGAAATTCAGAAATATGATGGAGGCACATATTGAGAAAATACAAGAAATATTTAGCAATGATCTAGAAGAACTAAAGAACAAACAAATAGAGATGAATAACACAATACTTAAAATGAAAAATTCACTGGAAGTTATCAATAACAGAATAACTGAGGCACAAGAAAGAATAAGTGAAATGGCGGATACAATGGTAGAAATAACTGCCAAGGAAGGGAAAAAAGAAAAAAGGATGAAAATAATTGAGGACACTCTCAGAGACCTCTGGGACAACACTAAAGGCAACAACAATCAAATTATAGGAGTCCCAGAAGAAGAAAAGGGAAAGAAAGGGTCTGAAAAAATATTTGAAGAAATTATAGTGGAAAAGTTCCCTAACATGGGCAAAGAAATAGTCACCCAAATACAGGAAGGACAGAGAGTCCCATACAGTGTTAACCCAAGGAGAAAAGCACCAAGACACATATTAATCAAGATAACAAAAATGAAATTTAAAAAATAACAAAGAGCAAGAGAATAGCAATAAATAACATACAAAGTAATCCTCATAAGGTTATCAACTGACTTTTCAGCAGAAACTCTACAGGCTAGAAGGGAGTGGCAGGATATACTTAAAGTGATGAAAGTGCAAAACCTACAACCAAGACTATTCTACCCAGCGAAGATCTCATTTAGGTTTGGTGGAGAAATCAAAAGTTTTACAAACAGGCAAAACCTAAGAGAATTCAGCACCACCAAACGAGCTTTACAGCAAATGCTAAAGAAACTTCTCTCAGATGGAAACACAAGAGAAGAAAAATCCAGAAAAACAAATCAAAAACAATAAAGAAAATGATAATAGGAACATACATGTTGATAATGACCTTGAATGTGAATGGATTTAATGCTCCAACCAAAAGACACAGACTAGCTGAATGGATACAAAAACAAGACCCACATGTGCGTTGTCTACAAGAGACCCACCTCAGACAGAAAGTGAAGGGATGGAAACAGATATTCCATGTAAATGGAACTCAAAAAGCTGTAGTAGCAATACTCCTATCAGATAAAATAGACTTTAAAACAAAGACTGTTACAAGAGATAAGGAAGGACACTACATAGCGATCAAGGGATCAACCCAAGAAGAAGATATAACAACTATATATATTTATGCACCCAACATGGGAACACCTCAATACATAAGGCAAATGATAACATCCATAAAACAGGACATCAACTGTAACACAATAATTGTAGGGGACATTAACACCCCACTTATGCCAATGGACAGATCATCCAAACAGAAAATAAACAAGGATACACAAGCTTTACATGAGACAGTAGACCAGAGAGATGTAACTGATATTTATAGGACATCCCACCTGAAAGTGGCATAATGCATTTCTTCCCAAGTGCACACAGAATATTCTCCAGGATAGATCACCTCTTGGGTCACAAATCATGTCTCAGAAAATTTAAGAAAGCTGAAATCATATGAAGCATCTCCTCTGATCACAATGTTATGAGATTAGAAATCAACTACAGAGGGACATCCTAGGTGGAACAGTGGTTAAGGATCTGCCTGGCAATGGAGGGGACACTCGTTTGATCCCTGCTCCAAGAAGATCCCACTTGCTACAGAGCAACTAAGTTTGTGCACCACAGCTCTTGAACCTGTGCTTTAGAGTCCTGTAAGCCACAACTATTGAGCCCATGTGCCACAATGACTGAAGCCCATGTGTCTAGAGCACATGGTCCACCAGAAGAGAAACCACTACAATGAAGGGCTGGTGCATCACAATGATGAATAGCCCCTGCTCACCACAGCTAGAGAAAGCTCATGCACAGCAGAAAGGCCCAGTGCAGAAAAAAAAATTCTCTATTAAAAAAAAAAAAAGAAAAAAGAAATCAAATACAGGAAAATGCATGGAGGCTAAAGAGTGCACTACTAAGTAACCATGTGATCAATGAAGAAATCAAAGAAGAAGTTAAAAACTATGTAGAAATAAATGGCAATGAAAACATGATAACCTAAAACCTATGGGACACAGCAAAAGCAATTCTAAGAGGGAGATTTATAGCAATGCAATCTCACCTCAAGAAACAAGAAAAATCACATATAAACAGTGGAACCATACACCTAAAACAACTAGAGAGATAACAGAAAAGACAACCCAAAGTTAATACAAGGAAAGAAATCATAAAGATCAAAGCAGAAATAAATGAAATAGAAACAAAGCAATCAATAGAAAAGATCAATAAAACTAAAAGTTGGTTAGTTGAGAAGACAAACAGAATTGATAAACCTTTAGCCAGACTCATCAATAAAAAAAGCGAGAGGACACAAATCAATAAAATTAGAAATGAAAAAGGAGAAATCACAACTGACACTGCAGAAATACAAAGGAGTGTAAGAGACCACTATAAATAACTGTATGCCAATAAAATGGACAACTTCAAAGAAATGGACAAATTCTTTGAAAAGTACAATTTTCAAAGCCTGAGTCAAGAAGAATTAGAAAATATACGCAGACTGATCACAAGTAATGAAATTGAAACTGTAATAAAAATTCTTCCAACAAACAAAAGCCCAGGGCCAGATGAGTATCCTCATCAAAACCTAATCCAACAACATTTTAAGAGTCATACACCATGATCAAGTGAAATTTATCCCAGGAATGCAATAATTATTCAATATATGCAAGTCAATCAATACACTATACCATATTAACAAGTTAAGAAATAAGAACCATATCTCATCTCAATAGATGCAGAAAAAAAACTTTTGCTGAAATTCAAAAACCATTTATGATAAAAAAAAAAAAAATCCAGGAACTGCACATAGAGGGACCCTACCTCAACATAATAAAGACCATTCTTGACAAAACCACAACAAACATTATTCTCAACAGTGAAAAACTGAAAGCATTTCCTCTAAGGTCAGTAATAAGACAAGGATGTCCATTCTTGCCACTCTTATTCAACATAGTTTTGGAATTCCTAACCTTGGGAATCAGAGACAAAAAAGAAATAAAATAAATATGAATTGGATATGTTCATTTGTGTTATATTGTGTTATATTTTAGATTCCACATATAAGTGATATCATGTAGGATTTGTCTTTCTCTTACTGACTTACTTCATTTAGTATGATAGTCTCTAATTGCATCCATATTGCTGCAAATGACATTATTTATACATTTTTACAGCTGAGTCTCTTTGCTGTACAGCAGTAATTAACACAACATTATAACTGAACGATATTTCAACAAAAAAGAAATTAAAAAAAAGACATATGAATTGGAAAAGAATTAAAATTTTCACTGTTTGCAGATGATATGATAAGCTATACATAGAAAATCCTAAAAGTGCCACAAGAAAACTACTAGAGGTCATCCACGAATTTGGAAAAATTGCAGGAAACAAAATTAATGCACAGAAATTTCTTGCACTCCTATACACTAACAACAAAATATCAGAAAGAGAAATTAAGGAAACTATCCCATTTAGCATCACAACAAAAAGATAAAATGCCTAGGCTTAAACCTACCTAAGGATACAAAAAACTTGTACTCAGAAAACTGCAAAATGCTAATGAAAGAAATAAAAAATGACATGAATATATGGAGAAATATACCATGTTCTTGGATTGGAAGAATCAACACTATGAAAATGACTATACTACCCAAAGTAATCTACAGATTCAGTGCACTCCCTATCAAATTAACAATGGCATTCTTCACAGAATTTGAACAAAAAATGTACAGTTTGTATGGAAACACAAAAGACTCTGAATAGGTAAAACAAATTTGAGAAAGAAAAACAGAGCCAGAGGAATCAGGTGCCCCTAATTCAGACTATATTACAAAGCTACAGTAATCAAGACAGTATGGTACTGGCACAAAAACAGAAATATAGATCAATGGTACAGAATAGAAGGCCCAGAGATAAACCTACACACATATGGTCACCTAATTTATGACAAAAGAGGCAAGAGCATACAATAGAGAAAAGAGAGCCTCTTCAATAAGTGGTGCCAGGAAAACTGGACACCTACATGTAAAAGAATGAAATTAGAAAACTCCATAACAACATACACAAAAATAAAATCAAAGTGGAGTAAATACCTAAATGTGAGACAGTAGACTATAAAACTCTTAGAGGGAAACATAGGCAGAATACTATGAAATAAACAATAGCAATATACTTTTTGACCCACCTCCCAGAATAATGAAAATAAAAACAAAAGTAAACAAGTTGGACCTAATGAAACTTGAAACCTTTTGCACAGCAAAGGACACCATAAAAAAGACAGAAAGACAACCCTCAGAATGGGAGATAATATTTGTTCATGAAGCAACTGACAGTGACAGAACATTAATCTCCAAAATGACACAAACAGCTGATGAAGCTCAGTATCAGGAAAAAAAAAAAAAATGGGCAGACCTAAATAGATATTTCCCCAGGAAGACATACAGGTAGCCAACAAACACATGAAAACATGCTCAAAATCATTACTCATTAGAGAAATGCAAATCAAAACCACAATGAGGTATAACCTCACACCTGTCAGAATGGCCAAATCAAAAATATAGGAACAATAAATGCTGGAGAGGGTGTGGAGAAAGGGGAACCCTCCTGCACTGCTAGTGGGAATGTAAACTGGTACAGCCACTATGGAAAACAGTATGGAGGTTCCTCAAAAAACTGAAAATAGAATTACCATATGGCCCAGCAATCCCACTGCTGGGCATCCACCCTGAGAAAACTATAATCCCAAAAGAAACATGTACCACAGTGTTCATTGCAGCACTATTTACAATAGCCAGGATGCGGAAGCAACCTAAATGCCCATCAACAGATGAATGAATAAAGAAGATGTGTCACATATATACAATGGGATATTACTCAGCCATAAGAAAGAATGAAAGTGAGTTATTTATAGTGAAGTGGATGGACCTAGAATTAGTCCTACAGAGCAAAATGAGCCAGAAAGAGAAAAGGAAATACCATGTACTAACTCATATATATGGGATCTAAAACAATGGTATGATGAACCCAGTGACAGGGCAAGAATAATGATGTAGTTGTAGAGAAGGGACTTAAGGACAGGGGTCAGGTGTGGAAAGGGGAAGCCGGGATCAACTGTGACAGTAGCATTCACAAATATACACTACCAAATGTAAAATAGATAGCTAGTTAGAAGCTGCTGCATAACACAGGGAAATCAACTTGATGATGGGTGATGACTGAGAGGGCTGGGATAGGGAAGGTGGGAAGGAGTCACTGGAGGGATGGGATATGGAGATATATGTATAAACACAGCTGATTCAGTTTGTTGTACAGCAAAAATTGGCACAATAGTGTAAAGCAACTATATTACTATAAAGAGCTTAAAATAAATAAATAAATAAATCAATAAATACTGGAGAGAGTGTGGAGAAAAGGGAAACCTCTTGCACTGTTGATGGAAATGTAAATTGATACACCCATTATGGAGAACAATAAGGAGGTTCCTAAAAAACTAAAAATAGAACAACCATATGACCCAGCAATCCCTTTACAGGGAATATACCTGGAGAAAACCATACTTCAAAAAGATACTTGTATCACAATGTTCATTGCAGCACTATTTACAATAGCCAGGACCTGGAAGCAACTTAAATGTCCATTGACAGATGAATGGATAAAGAAGATGTGGCACATATATACAATGGAATATTACTCAGCCATAAAAAGGAGCTAAACTGAGTTCTTTGTAGTGAGGTCGATGGTCACAGTGTTTGTCATACAGAGTGAAGTAAATCAGAAAGAGAAAAAAATACCGTATAGTAACTGACATATATGGAATTCAGAACAATGATACTTATGAACCTAGTGGCAGGGAAGGTATAGAGACACAGATATAGAGAATGGACTTGAGGGCACTGGGGGAAGCAAGAGCTGTGATTTAGTGAGACATATATACATATGTCATATATATATATATATGACATGTATACACTACAAAATGTAAAATGGATGGCTAGTAGGAAGTTTCTACAGAGCAGTAGGTGATCAGCTCAATGCTTTGTGAACATAAAGATGTGGGATAGGGAGGAGGGGTATGGGGATATATGTATGTGTGTGCGTGTGTGTGTATATATATATATATATATATATATATATCTGATTCACTTTGTTGTATAGCAGAAACTAACACAATATTATAAAAAATTATATTCTAATAAAGATGAAACATATTCAATTTTGAAAAAAAAAAAGAAAAGAACATTGGGCTGCTAACGGGCAAAGGAGCTGCAAATCCACACTCCTAGCCACTGTCTGGGTTAGATATTCCGGGAGTTTGTGTGTAAGCTGGGTCCCTGTATCCCCAGGGACACAAGTTGCTGGGCAGACAGCCAGGCACTAGGGGATTTGGGAAAGATGATCCATCCCCATTGGTCCTACATTTGTTTTGTAAGCAGCAGTCACTCCCAGAGCCTGTCCTGACTCAGCTTCTTGTTTCTAGTTACCCGAACGATGTCATAGCCAAGAATTCCAACAATCCTCCCAGAGTTGTATTTGATGTCAATGGGCCAGTCTGAACGCCGGCAGCTGGTGGATAAGCGAGGGTTGAAGAGCTTGTATGCACCTGAAGACACAAGAGATGAGTGTCCATCAGGTGCCAAGGATGAAGAAGTGGTTGGGAGGGGATTACAAAATGGGCAGGGGGAGTGGTATGTACTCACGGCAGGAGATACTGGAGCAGTAGATGGAATGCACCCACAAGTCAGATGAGCCGGTGTCAAAGATGACCCTGAATTCCTGAAAGGGTGTTCTAATGGTGATGGTGCCAACATAGAACATTTGTGGGAGCCAGGGATGGGTGGTTAGGGCAGGCCTCGCTGCCCTGGACATCCTTGATTAACCGAGTGATGCCCCCCTCAAGGTATCCCATGTCTCCTGAAGTCACTTTGCAAATGCCCCAATCACAGCCTCAGCACAGACCAGTGCCTTCTCTGATTTTTTTAAATTTTTTGTCCATGTGCTATCTAATTTTCCTGACCAGGGATCATGCAGTATTAGAGCTGTCTTAACCACTGGACCTACAGGGAAGTCCTGGTGCCTTCATGTGAGAAGCTCTCCATTCTCCCCTTTGAGGCCCAGCCTGAGTGTTTCCTTCTCCTCATGGCCCTCCTAGGTCACAATGGGCCACTTCCTCTTAACTCACACCAAGTCCTTTCAACACCACAGATTTGGGCATTTAATTGGACATGTGCTTGCTCTTCGCCTGTCACTCAGGCTGGCCTATGCATTCTTGAATGGTAGACAAGACCTTCTTTAAAATCAATATCAATAACCATAGTGTTAGATTTCTATGGTGTCACAGGCCCTAGGGCTCAGTAGTTTTTACTGGCATCTTGCTTTGATCTTTGCACGCTGAAATTCCTCTGTCTGGGATTGCAAACTTGGTTTGCAGTTGGCTTTACCTTTTGATCAGATGTGGCTCACCTTTCATCTGTAACACTGTAGCACACTTAGATCAGAAAGAACAATCTCCCTCAAATGGATGACCTATCTTTGGCACAAAACTAGAGGTTTACCTGCCCCCTGCACATTATAGAGCACAGTCAAGAGTACATTCTCCTCTGCAATTGGGGTCCCTAATCCCCAGGGTTTCTGCTTCCTGCAGAAGCCACAGCTGCAACATCCACTCAGACCCCTTGAGATGAACCCTTGTGCTAGGCCAGAGCACTAGGGTGCTCTGAGGAGTGCCATCTTCCCCAACACACTCACATCCTGGTAGTTCCTCAGGGGTCGAAGAGAAATATTTGGGTCATCAGTGGCAATCTGGGACACGTTCTCCGTGTTCTCCTTTAGGAAATTTTTCAGCATGTTTTTCTCCTTGAGGGTTTCTCCCATGGGCCTGATTTTCGTTAGAGGAATTCTTTCACCGAACATTGGGAAAATAAAACAAAGAAGGGGTAGAAATCAGCTGTCCATGTTATTGTATGACTGTCATACCTTGAAATGTACTGTCATTGTGTTTTTTTTTTTTTTTTTCCCAGCATTACTATGAGTGTCATGTTATTACCAGGATGGCATGCAAAGACCTGGGCAAAGACCTCAATTTGGAAAGAGGTTCTGTGTTGTAATCGTGGGTAAGTTGTATGACCATTTGGGGTCTCAGTTTCCCCATCAGTAAAAAGGTGGAATATAATAACCCCCATCCCCAATATAGAATGTTGTGGGTGTTAAGTGAGATGATGGATATAATGCACCTGATATGTAGGAAGTCTCAGCAATGACAGCTATTACCATTGCTATGGCCATCCCACTGTATCTTTTTCAGAGAAGCTCTGGGAAGAATTTAGAAGGGGGTTCATTATCTTCTTTTTTACAAGGGGGGATTTGAAATACAGGGAGTTTATGACTTGGCTGTGGTCACACTGCTTTTTAGAGCTAAAACAGCCTAGAAGTAGCCTTCTTTCTCCAGGGCTCAAGCAGAAGTGAGGGGTGAGAGAGGAAGCCAGGAGATGAGGAATAAATGTAAAGATTTAGAGTACACAGAAACAAGGAAGAGTCAAAATAGGAAGAAAAAACCTCAGAGCATTCTGCATGCACAAAAACATCCAAAGTGATGGAGAGATAAAACAGAGAGATATAGAGATGAAGACACAGACACATTAACACAGAAATGGAAAGAGAGCAGAGAGAAGACCTAGAAGGAAATATAGGAGAACTGCTGTCCATTAGGAAAACACTTACAGTTGCAGAGATTGTTAGCTGAACAATTACAAGGAATTTCATTTTCACATAGGTCATGATGTAACTGGTACCTTCAGGTTGTGCCACCCTGCAGGCTGATGCAGAGAATCTTGGGCCACACAGTGCAAGGTGCTCATCAATAAATGTGACTTGAACTTTTAGACTGGCAGGAAAAGATTGCATCATTTGCAATCCTGATGGGTGGAAGAACAAGAGGAAAAGATAAACACCAGAAAGGGAGATGATGCCACTTACAATCCTGGTACTTACATGACAAGGCACTCTGACAGGGTCAGCAGCCCGAGGAACCCAAGCCACATCTTGTTTCATTCCAGCATCCAAGTACTCAGGAAATTGTGTGTTCTGCATATGAAATGACCTCCAAGAACTCCTGCTTTTATCTACTCTGACCTGCCCTAATTCTCCCCTATTGGCCACTAATGGACCTGATAAGAAATATGAGCCTCTGGATAAAATCTATACCTTCATCAATGTTCATGGGGAGTGGACTTAGAAAATTCTCACAATACAGAGCTTTCTACTGTAATCTCTTCCTTGGGAATGGGTGCAAAACCAAACTGAACTGCACAAACTAAGAGTGGTGAGACTCTTGTCTAATTGGATATAAAACACTGCTACTAATGTGATAAAAGTAAATGCTAGGGTCCATGCTTGACAATTGTGATCTCATGTGGCCTTTCTAGCAAATCCATGAGATATGTTTTCATGTCCCCATTTGGAAAGGAGATTGCTAGGAGGAAAATAATTCAAATAGAAAAGTGAAGATTTGAGGGGTAGCCCTGTGACATCTGAGTGAGTGACTTTAGGTAGTGGAACAAATGGCACAGATGTGGGGCACTGATGCCAATCTGCATCAAAATTCTAGACTAGAGTAGTATTACAATTGCAGTGTTTCACTATTGGAAGAAATGTTATGCATGTGTCCATAAGACACTTTGTATATTCCAGTGAACATATATGGAGCACCATGTGTGCTTGGGTCTGGGTAAATGGCTGACAAGGCAAAGTAGAGTAAGACACAGGTGATACTGATCTTCAAGGAACTAGCAGTCTAGGGCAGTTGTCATAAACCCATGGCCCTGCAGGCAAGATAAATGAATGGAAGGACTGGGTGTTTATCACAACATTGCGCAGGCAGCACACATCCCACAAGTATGGACAGCCTCTCCTCAGCTGCAACCATTGTCTGCCATGCTGGATAGCAGCATGGATTTCTGATTTTTCAAGAGAAGTGAGAACTCTGAATATTTATGTAAAACCCACTGATTTTAAATGTTAGCAACTATTTTTTTTTCTTCTTCACAAAACATAGTGTGAGCAAAACCTGAAACAAATGTGTGCTGAATTCAGCCTGCAGGCTGTGCAGGTTTTTATATCTGACCTAGAGGCGGGAGTAGAGAGGGAAAAGAGAGGGCATTAAATTCATGTTGGTCGAAGGAATAAGAGACTGAATGCATCTTAACAATGTTAATTTTCCTTCCATTTGTAAAGAAAGATCTCCAGGGCCCTATAAACCAAGAAATTTAATAATGCCCACTTGCTGAACATCTGATATAATTCCTTAATAGTATTCTTGCCTTCAAACATTTTGTCTACCAAATCAAACATAGAAAGAAATCATTTCTAAGCATCTTATCTGTTAAAGAATACAAAAAATTAACACTCAGAGCTCCTGCTCAGCCAGAGATAAACAAGCTACCTCTTAAATTGTTTTCCAGCCAAAGTAAAGACAATGGAATTTTATGGCTCCATCCAGGATTCCTAGGGCCTGGGTGTTCCTAGGTGAGATCTATCTAGGCCTGTCCCTTGGGTAGAGCTATGGAAGTTTGGCTTGGTGGTCATGTAGGTGATAGACCAGATGCTGAGTTTTACTACTCATTTTTGCACATTGTTAAATTCAGCTTTGTTGGTTCAATCCCTATGGAGGGGATTTGACAGTATCTAGCAAATGTCACACACAAATACCACTTAGCTCAACAATTCTACTTCTAGGGATTTACTCCAAAGATATCCTGCTAAAAATGCAAAAAAGGACATATGCACATGCTATTCACTGCAACATTGTTTGTAAAAGCAAAAGATTAGAAACATACCTGAAGTGACCACGCACAGGGGAGTGTTGAATAAGGCATAGGACATTGAAACAATTGGGCACAATTGGGATGCAGGGAGACATGGAATGGGTGAGCTTTTCAGGGTAGAGTGTTTAGTTTTTAAAAAAAGAGGGACCAGAAAAGTGCTTATAGTTTGTTGCTTTTCCATACACATGTATGTCTATTTTCAAAAAGAAAGAGTGAAAGAATAAACCAAAACCTAATAAAAATTGTAATTTATGGGGGTGGGGCAAGGACAAAAGTGAAATTTTTCTTGTTTTATACTTTGACTTTTCATTCATGTAAATGTGTTGCAGAATCAAAAAATGGGTAAATAATCACACCTGTCAAAATTGAGAACTAAGCCAAATGGAAGCTAATTTTATCACGTTGGTGACATAGATGCATAGAACAAAACATTACTTAAGTAGTTTTAAAATGCAGAATTTTGACTCTACATTCAGAGTGGGATTTCTTTTAAAGACAAAGACAAAGAAACAAAACACCCTCCCTCCAAAACAAATTCAAAACCAAAAAAAAAGAAAACCCCAAAAAATCTGAAAATATATTCATAACCTTATTGTTTGTGATACTGCTACTGTTATTTTGAAAGTATTGTATATATGTGCATACAAGTTAAAGCAAGTAAGTAATTAACACTCATATGGTTATGAAGCAAGACTTTCACTGGAAGAGAGCAAAAGAGATTTATACAAGCAAAAAGCTTAAGTAAAACTCTGTGGTCTTAAAACTTAAATTGGAAGCATAATTTTGTGCAATGAATTATTTTCCTATTTTTTTGTTAAGAAAATCTGTTCTTCTTGGCTCTGACCACTGAACGGCCTTGAAGTAAAAGCAACTTAATAACAGTGACTATCCTGAGGCCTAGCTTGTAGCCTCTAAATATCATTTCCCACCAGAGGATCCAGAGATTCTTGAAGAGATGGCTGATTCCAGGGTTAGGCCAAGAAATGCAAAAGATAAACTTGGGCATCTTGAAGGACTAGAAAGCTGAGCATCTTCAAAGACCACCAAGGTCCAGATAACCCTGGGAATCTTGAAGGACCAAAAAGTTGAGCACCTTCAAAGACTACCAAGGGCCAGACAAGAAGTTTACGAATCCATATGAAGAGGTCAAAAGTGGGACAATTTTGAAATAGGATGGTAGATGGTAGGGCACAAATTTTGAAAGAATGACACAGACCAAGGATATGGCATGAAGTGAGTAGGATCAAATGGGTCCAAGATGGCAGACAAGCTGACTTCCACCACACCTTTAGCATAAGAAGTACAAGCATAAGGATCAAAATATGGGTGGTAGCCTAATTCTTGGAATCTCCACCCCTTCTTGGAAGAGCTGGACTACTCTTTCCACTCATCAGCTTATAGAAGTAACCGCCCGTATAAAAGCTGACAACCCCATACCCTGGTACCTTTCTCACCTTCTGTGATGGCCCATAGTCTCCCTACACAGGGCGTTCATCTCTAAATAAATCCATTTATTTCCTACCAGTTTGCCTTTCACGGGATTCTTTCAGAGATGAGATGTCAAGAATCTGAGCTCCCTTAAGTTCTGAAAGCTGGTGTGTGATCTCAGTTGGAAGACTAGGTTTTGGCCAGGTTCGAGTCTCTATTTCTTTCTTCTTTTTCCTTCCTTCCTTCCTTTCTTTCTTTCTTTCTTTCTTTTTCTTCCTTCCTTCCTTCCTTCCTTTCTTTCTTTCTTTCTTTCTTTCTTTCTTTCTTTCTTTCTTTCTTTCTTTCTTTCTTTCTTTCTTTCTTCCTTCCTTCCTTCCTTCCTTCCTTCCTTTCCTTCCGTCCGTCCTTCCTTCCTTCCTTCCTTCCTCCCTCCCTCCCTCCCTTCTTTCTTTCCTTCCTTCCTTCCTTCCTTCTTTCTTTCTTTCTCTTTCTTTCTTTCTTTTTCTTTCTTTCTTTCTTTCTTTCTTTCTTTCTTTCTTTTCTTTCTTTCTTTCTTTCTTTCTTTCTTTCTTTCTTTCTTTCTTTCTTTCTTTCTTTCTTTCTTTTTCTTCCTTTCTTCCTTCCTTCCTTTCCCTTTCTTTCTTTCTTTCTTTCTTTCTTTCTTTCTTTCTTTCTTTCTTTCTTTCTTTCTTTCTTTCTTTTTCTTTCATTCTTTCTCTTTCTTTCTATCCCAGAAGATCTGTGAGACCAGCAATGTGTACTTATTATTGCTTTGATTTCCCTCCCTCTGATCCTTACAAATGCTGACCCTTTATTCCCAACTTATAGCTAAGCCAACTCCCACTCATTGTCAACTTCATTGAGGACATTTGTGTCATTTCTTTGTGACAACTTATTGGTCACTAACACCTAGTTTAGGGACTACCTTAGAAGGGATAGCATCTAAAATTGATTACAGCAAAACTTGACAATATTGTGTGGTTGGTTTTGACTTAGTAGAATTTTGGAAAACTCGGGAGTTAGAGATGTCACTTCAGGCTTGTCTGAAGTGGGTCAGGCTACATCAGTCCCAACCAATACCCACCTGGGCCATATACTCCAGAATTGAAAAAGATTTGGATAACAAGAATTAAGAGGAAAAATCTTAGTACATTATGCCATCAGGTTGGGCCGCAATATGTGTTAAGAAATTTAAATCAAGTCATGTATCTTATGTTCAAACTTTCATGGCCTTGTTTATAGGAAATGGAACCCCAAAATAAATTTAATGTGTGTGTAGCTCAGAGGGATAACTCTAGGAAACCACAGAGGACATTTTAACTGATACACCCTATAGGCCATGGATACCGAGTGATAGTGGATCCCTCCTCCCCTGAGGTTCAAACCCTTTTGGCTGTGCATTTCCTAACCCAGTCTGCCCCAGCAATCAGTTGCAAAATTCAGGAAAAATGGCTGGTCCTCAGACACTGATGAACAATTATTTCCAATCTGTTTATTTGGTTTTCAGTAATAGGGATATGGTGGAAAAGGATGAATGCAACCAGAGAGATACACGAGTCCGAAATGATTGCAGTGGCTTTGTCCATGCAGAAACCATCAAAGGGGAACCTGTCTTTTCTGGGCCAATCTGGTCCTGGCACACCACAAGGCCCATGGGTACCTATACAAGGCCAACATAAACTGTGTGGACAAAGGGGCAATAAGGGAGGCTGATGATCAATGTGCCCTTTCAAACAGCCAGGATATTGGAAGAGGGAATGTCCCAGATGCCAGAGAGTGAAGGGGGTCCCTCGGCTGTTGATGGGTTTGCAATCAGAATGTTGTCAAAACCTCAGCTCCCTGTGCATCAATGCCAAATCAAAATATGGAGAAAGAGTTATGGAGGATAAAGAAAGAGTGGCTTTATTTCCTTGCCACACAAAGGGGGAACACAGTAGGCTAGCACCTCAAGAACTGTGCCTCCCCTTCCCTGGGGAATAGGGAGAGGTTATATAGTCAGCAGTAGTGGTCAGAGGAATGTGGTAAGGATTAAGGCAGTAACAGTCTTGCATTCTTCTTTCTTCTGCAAAGTTTCAAAGGGGTGGGGTTTCTGACAGAATTAGGGTGTGTTCAGGGTCTTAGATGGTCAGTCTCCAAATCTGATGAGCTTGTCTGGTTCCTTTAATCTTGCTTCAGGTGGTTTCATGGCTGCTCCTCCCATGATTAGCAACTGTTTGGGTATCTGTCCCTTGGAACTCAGAGAAGATCATGGAGTCTAGAGTCTTGCCTAAAATAAGTGGGGGACAAACAAAAACCTCCACATCCAGGAGCCCCACAGGTCCCTGGTCAGCATCAAGAAGACAGTGGGGGCCCAAGGACAAAAGTGGCTCTGCCTAGAGATGCCATCTACATAACTAATGTCGAGCCTCAGGTGGTCATTGATGTGGTGGACCACTTGATAGAATTTCCCATAGACACTGGTGCAAACTTCTCGGCCTTAACCGAAAGGATTGGAAACCTTACCAGTCTTAAGGGATATGTAATGGGGTTGTCAGGGAAGAGGCAAGGGCACACTTTCCTGGAAACCCATTTTGTGCAAAATTAATGGCCAGCTGTTTTTACATTCTTTGTGTGTGTGTGTGTGTGTGTGTGTGTGTGTGTGTGTGTGTGCCTGACTGTCACATCCCTTTAAAGGGAAGAGATTTATTAACTCAGTTAGGGGACACTCTGTTTCTTGAGGGGCAAGGGAAACACTCTCATCACCAAATGATTCTAACAGAAAGCAAAGTGGAACAAATAAAATCTGAAGCTAAAACAAAGCCTTAGTAAATCCTTGGAATGTGGAATATTAAGGTTCTGCGCTTGGAAAAGATATCCAGCCAGTGATTATTAAATAAAAAGTGTTACATAGTGTCTAAATATAAGGTAGAGATTTCTTAAACCTAGGGAAGAGCCTCAAAAATATTTGTAAGTGGATTATGAAAATAGGAGGCCCCTGATCTGACTAAACTGACCATATCTGATATTCAGGGCCTGAGAGGAAATTTGGAACAGGGCTTCTCCCCTAAGACAAATGAGGAAAAGTAAAACTTTCCACCATAGATAAATTGGTATGTTAGTCCTTCAATATCATTGAGGTAACCACACAATTCTTTGAAAAATAAAATAAAGCTGTCTTTCTTTTCCATATATAGTCTTTATAGAACCAGAGGTGGGGCTCCAAAAGTAATCCAAAGCTCACCAAACTTTTTACCACTCCCAAAACCTTCCCTAATTATCTTAAGAGGCTTTTGAGAGTTAAACAAAAGGGGAAACAAAGGCAAACTAGGAGAAAGTTGCCTGCACCTGTGAGATGCAAATGTCCTATTTGGTATTCTCAGGAACACTTGTTTCCTCAATCTTTTTAAATGCTAATTACAAAATAGAGTTAAAGTAATTTAGAACTTGACTTTTCAAAGATAAATAGAAGTCCTAAGTTCTTCTTGGAAAACACTAGTAAAAAGTGTTGAGCCATCTTGATAGGTGACCTTGATTTCTTCCATCTACCAGAAGTCCAATTTGAATCCAACCTCCTGTAACTGATAGGTTTTATGTTGTATCTGACATGGAACTGAACCTTTGGAAAAGTAACTCTGAGGTCTCAGTGATTGTTTGTGTTTGTTTGTTCATATGTAAATATGTGGGTGCCGTAGATGTATGGTATTGTCAAAAATTAACTGGTAAGATAGCTCTATTTAATTGACTTAAAGGAAATCAAATGCTTATATATATACTCAGAAATAGAAAATAATCTGATCAGAATGAATTTCAGTTTTGTCATCAGTGATATCTGGTATTGAAGGTGGCTTAGATTTGTCGGTTTGATTAATATGGACATGTCTTTAGAGTCGTCCATGTGGAGTATAATACTTCTGTTGTGCCTAGGTTTACTAAATGTCAAATAAATCCTTACTCTGTAATAAACTTGTCAAGCAGAAAAGGAACTCTGTGTGGAAAAACAAAAACTTTCAAGGAATGTAAGATGTACATTTTCAATAAAAGAAAGTGGGAAGAATGAGAAAAACATACTGAAAAGCATTCTGTATGATCAGAATTTTCTACGATTGAATTAAATTCAGTTGGGCAAATGGATTCTGTTAGGAGTGGGGTGGGACAACACTAAATTTGGATTCTCCCCCCAATGTTTTCTTCAAATGCTGCTTTTAATAACAGATAGCCTGTGTTTCTTTGCTGTTAAGTGATGTGTATTTGCTTTTGAGAACTTTTGTTACTTTGGTTAAGGAGTAAGTATTGCCTCACAGTGACCTATACTCTTCTTTGACCAAGTGTTTTAAAACTTTTTGACACACTTCCGAAATATCAAATTTTAGTTAAGTTCCTTTTGATTTTGAGCTAACTGTGGGGTGTTTTAGAGGGCCCCTGAGCTATCTTTTTTTCTTAGTTATTTTTATCTTAGAACTATTATTGAGATACAGTTAACAGACAATAAAGAGCATATATTTAGAGTGTACAATTTGTTATCCCAATCTCCCAATTCATTCCCCCCCACCCTCACTGCTTTCCCCACTTGGTGCCCATGTGTTTGTTCTCTACATCTGTGTTTCTATTTCTGCCTTGCATTTCCTCTTTTGTAGTTGTTAGCATTTTCCTTATGTATTGAGGTGCTCCAAAATTGGGTGCATATATATTTATAATTGTTATCACCTCTTCTTGGATGGATCCCTTGATCTTTATGTAATGTCCTTTCTTGACTCTTATAACATTTTTTATTTTAAAGTCTTTTTTATCTGATATGACAATTGCTACTCCAGGTTTCTTTTGAATTTCATTTGCATGGAATATCTTTTTCCATTCCCTCACTTTCAGTCTGTATGTGTCCCTAGGTCTGAAGTGGGCTTCTTGGAGACAGCGTATATATGGGTCTTATTTTTGTATCCATTCAGCCAGTCTGTGTCTTTTGGTTGGTGCATTTAATCCATTTACATTCAAGGTAATTATTGATATGTATGTTCCTATTACCATTTTCTTAATTGTTTTGTGCTTGTTTTTGTAGGTCCTTTTCTTCTCTTATGTTTCCTACTTAGAGAGCTTCCTTTAGCATTTGTTGTAAGGCTGGTTTGGTGGTGCTGAATTCTCTTAGCTGTTGCTTGTCTGTACAGCTTTGGATTTCTCCCTCAAATCTGAATGAGATCCTTCCTGGGTAGAGTATTCTTGGTTGTAGGTTCTTCCCTTTCATCACATGAAATATATCATGCTACTCCCTTCTGGCTTGCAGAGTTTCTGTTGAAAAATCAGCTGTTAACCTTACGGGAGTTCCCTTGTATGCTATTTGTCATTTTTCCCTTATTGCTTTTAATAACATTTCTCTGTCTTTAATTTTTGTCAGTTTGACCACTATATGTCTTGGTGTGTTTCTCCTTGGGTTTATCCTGCCTGGGACTCTCTGTGCTTCCTGCACTTGGGTAGCTACTTCCTTTCCATGTTAGGGAAGTTGTCAACTATAATCTCTTCCAATATTTTCTCGGGTCCTTTTTCTCTTTTCCTTCTGGGACCCCTATAATGCCAATGTTGCTGCGTTTAACATTGTCCCAGAGGTCTTTTTGGCTGTCTTCAGTTTTTTTCATTGTTTTCTTTATTCTTTTCCACATCAGTGATTTTCACCATTCTGTCTTCCAGGTCATTTATTCGCTCTTCTGCCTCAGTTAATCTGCTATTGGTTTCTTCTAGTGTATTTTTCATTTCCGTTATTGTGTTGCATATCTCTGTTTGTTTGCTCTTTAATTCTTCTAGGTCTTTGGTAAACTTTTCAATCTTTGCGTCCAGTCTTTTTTCAATGTCCTGGATCATCTTCATCATCATTATCCTGAATTCTTTTTCTGGAAGAGTGCCTATCTCCTCTTCATTTAGTTGTTTTTCTGGGGTTTTATCCTGTCCCTTCATCTGGTATAAAGTCCTCTGCTTTTTCATTTCTCTATCTTTCTGTGGCTGTGGTTTTCAGTTCTACAAGATGAAATAGTGCTGATACTGCTTGATACTTCTGTCTGCCCTCTTGTGGAGGAAGCTATCTAGGAGGCTCATGGGTGCTTCCTGATGGGAGGGACTGATTGTGGGTAGGGCTGTGTGGGCAGAGTTCAGTAAGACTTTAATCTGATTTGGTGGGCAGAGCTCTGTAAAACTTTAATCTGCTTGTCTGCTAATGGATTGGGCTGTGTTCACACCTTGTTGGTTGTTTGGCCTGAGGCCACTTAGCACTGGAGCTTACAGGCTCTTTGGTGGGGTTAATGGAGGACTCTGGGAGGTTTCACACAAATAAGCACTTCCCAGAACCCCTGCTGCCAGTGCCCCTGTCTCCTTGGTAAGCCACAGCTGCCTCACACCTCTGTATGCAACCCCCCAACACCAGCAGATAGGTCTGGTTCAGCCTCCTATGGGGTCACTGCTCCTTCCCCAAGGGTCCTGGTGAGGACACTTTTTTGTGTGCCCTCCAAGAGTGGAGTCTTTTTTTCCCCCAGTCCTGTGGAGGTCCTGCAATCAAATCCTGCTGGCCTTCCAAGTCTGATTCTCTGGGGATTCCTCCTCCCATTGCTGGATTCCCAGGTTGGGAAGCCTGACGTGGGACTCAGAACCCTCACTTTAGTGGGTGGACTTTTGCAGTATAACTGTTCTCCAGTTTGTGAGTCACCCACCCAGCATTTATGGGATTTGATTTTAACGCGTGTGCCCCTCCTACCATCTCATTGTGGCTTCTCCTTTGTTTCTGAATGTGGGGTGTCTTTTTTGGTGAGTTCCAGGGTCTCTCTGTAGATGATTGTCATCCCTGAGGTATCTTAAAGGGAAATATTTAACTAGGAAAATTTGGTATATAAGTTAAATGTAATCATTCATAATTATAGTTATTGCAAACAAGTTTGTCAGTCATACTATAATGAGATATTGAATTATGCCTTTTAAATCTGCTGTCATTTATAGATACTTTTGTACTCTGATGCTGGTACAAAAGTGCTTCTTCAACAAGGACATTTATAGAATGGATATGGAAGCAATTTAAACACTTCCACACCAGGATGATTGTTATATGCATATTCCAGCCTATACAGACTTAAAAGAAGGAGATGTCCTGCTGCCTGTGGAGTCCCTATATCAGGCATCCAGTGATTTTTACTCCCTGACAGGCATGGTCAATGACCCTACTCATCCTTGAAGCAGTTACAAAAGATGGACAATTGTGCTTCTGCTTCCCATAAGAATATGGGAGTAAAATCTCTGAGAGAGGGATGAAACAGGAAGATGGGGGCAGGGCACAACCTTTAAACCAATGACATAGCCTCACGACATGCCATAAACTGTATAGAGCCAAATGTGTCCTAGGCGAGGGACAGCTCAACTTCCACTAGATCTTGAGCCTCGGTAAAACAAGCATAAGAATCAAAAAGTGGGTGGTGGTCCACATCTTGGAAATCCCTGTCTCTTCCTCAGAGAGCTGGAATTCACCTACTACTCATTAGCATATGGAAGTATCCACCTCTATAAAAACTGGCAACCCCATAACCTGGTGCCATTCTCATATTCTGAAATGGCCTCCTGTTTCTCTATGAAGTGGTTTCTCTCTAAATAAATCCACTTTTTAACCTATAAGTTTGTCTCTCACTGAATTCCTTCTGAGATGAGACATCAAGAACCTGAGCTTCCTTAAGTCCTGAAATCTGGTATGCAATCAGGTTTTACTGGGATTTGAGTCTCAGCCTCCTGGGGTCAAGTTGTAATCTGAGGTGCAGTTTCAATTTTATCACTACATCAAATCAATTGAAAGAAGTTAAATATATAAAAAGTCATGACTGGGAGTTCCTGGAGGTACGGTGGATGAGACTCCATGCTCCCATTGCAGGGGACCTAGGTTTGATCCTTGTCAGGGAAATAGATCCCACATGCCACAACTCATAGTTCACATGCCACAACTAAAGATCCTGCATGCCACAACAGAAGATCCGTGTGGTGCAATTAAGACCTGGCCCAGCCAAGTAAATGGACAAATAATTTTTCTAAAAAGTGTGAGTATTTCTTATATGTGTCTACCACATTTTCTGTATCCAATCAACTGTTGATGGATCTAAGTTATTTCTGTATCTTCACTACTGTAAATGTTTTTGCAATCTGCATGACAGGAAAAATATCCCTTTGGGATCATGATTTTAAGATTTTGGGGTAAATAACCAGAAGTGGGATTGGTGGATGAGACAGGAATTCTCTTTTCTTGTATTTTGACAAACCTCCACTGTGATTTCCAGTGGCTACACCATTTTATATCCCCATCAACAGTGTACAGGGCCCCACTTCCTTGTCAACACTTGCTATTCTTTGTTTTATGGTACTGACCATCCTAATAGATGTGACATGTTATCTCACTGTCATTGTTTTGCATTTTCCTGAAAATTAGTGTGGGATGAACTATCCTCATCCCAAATTTATGGAATAGGAAACTGCTGCCCACAAATGAACTTATCAAGGTCACATGACTGGTAGGTTTCAGAGGTTGGATTTGAACCCAGGCAGAAAAGCTCCAGGATATACTCTCTGGCAAGTACACTGCACTGTCTTCCATGTGCTTAGCAAACCTGGGACTACGTTGCTTTGTGTTCTGGATCCGCTCTATTTCCTGTGTCTCAGACCCTCAATATTCTTCCAATAAGTCTCCCCTTTCCTTGAAGCTGATTAGAGTTAGGCTTCTCTCACTTGTGGTTCAGAGGAGGTTGTAGATCCTGCCCATTTATGATGCAGCTCCCCTACCCAAACAGAGGCATTGATTTGCATTAGTACCATTGGAAATGGAATCCTTTATTCTACTGAAAATAGGGCTTTGCAGTGTACAAAACTCAATCCATCACCACCCCTGGAAGGGAATTCCCACATGTGAGTAAGTATCTGTTTGGAGCAGGACTGATTGATTCCTGAAGCAGGCCCAGCATTTACACTGCATGATCCAGGGCAATCCTGTTGTTTCCCTGATTGTAAACCAAGAAATACAGCCTCAGGAAGACATCCAGGTCTCCAACCAGTTCCAGTTCTCTGTGTCCCCTTGAAACCCACTGAGACAGGTGCCCTTAGGACTCTATAGGAAACTAACATACACACCAATGAGCCTGTAGCCTTACCTGCCGTGCCCCTTAGTACCCAGTGCCAGTGGTTTCTTGGGTTTATTTCTCTCCTTTAGTAAGAAACAAGTATCTCTCTCAGCAGCTTCAAAAGTGGGGTACCCATCCAAGAACAAAAACGGCCAAGACATGTGGTTGCCCTGAGAGAGGGTGGGGCGGGTAAGTGATGCATTGCAGTTTGGTATTAGCAGATGCAGACTACTATACAGAGGATGGATACACAAAAAGGCCTTATGTACTGCATAAGGAACCATATTCAATATCCCATGACAAACCATAATGGAAAAGAATAGGGAAAACAAATAATATTATATACATATATATATATATATATATATATATATATATATTTGTATATATTGGTATTTCACCAATTTTATTCCTTCTGAAACATACGTGCTGTTTTCTCTACAGACAATGCCTTTTCTTCTGCTTCCCCAGAACCTCTTCTTTAAAACTGTGCTCAGCTCTTCTAGGAAGACTTCCTGGACCTACCCTTATCCTCCCTAGCCACTCTAGGCTGGGTTGGGGGACAAACCCTAGTGCTCCTGTTGTCTGAAGCACTCATCATCCCTAATATGGCCCCTGCACCCATTGACCCAGCACTTGGGAAGTGCTATTTACATGGAGTCCAGGGTAGATTTGCCTCAACGCAAGCAGGCCTCCTCATGCCTCCATGAGGCTGGAGGTGGTGATTCACTGAAATTCCCTGTCTTCCTCAAAGCCTTCTTTAAGGTAATCTGCCTCCCTTGAGCTGACATTAAGCCTAAATCCTGGGCCAGGACTGTGCAGTCACTGTGAACCCTTTACTCATGTGAGCATCCAACATCCCCACAGAGGGATCTGGTAGCCCAACTTACAGAGGGGGAAGTAGATTTTAGCGAGAGGAAGTTGCAGCTGAGGACTAGGGGAACATGTAATTGACCATACTTCCAGGACACTTTCAATATGGGAAGCGAGACTGTTAAACATTATGGTGAGAAACACACTGAGACTGTCCCTGGCCAATTCTACTTGTCACTTGGCCTATTTCAGGGATTGCTAGAGCTGGCTTTCCATGTTCACCTGTCTGAGGCCTCTGGTGGAAGTGGAGCTCTTTGAGGGCAGAGGCCCTTATTGTTCCCCTATCCTTGTGCCTCACTCCATGACAGGATGGGATTGTGTCTCCATTTATTCCAGCATGATGGATGTCCCAGACTCCCCTTTACTCTCAAGTAGTTAGATTTGTGGGAGGCACTGACCCAGCCACAGAATCTCAGCAGCATCTGCAATGGTTTGGCTTGGTGCTCAGGGCCCACCCCCCCCTCATTACAGCAGAAGCCCAAGGGTTCCTACAAGGCCCAGATTTGAGAACCAGCCCCCAGGGTTTGCCCCTCACCTTCCTGATGTAGGTTTGAGCCGGCACTGAGTTGCAGTTGCCATTGATGGTGAACATGATACTAGGCAGATGCCTGATGTTGCTACATGGAGCCGGGTACATTTAGAGGAAGAGGAAAGAGGTTGACTCAGCTGATCCCTGGTTTAGGAAAACCTCCAGAGTAACACAGTGATATGTCCCATCACCTGTTCACGAACAGACGTGGCAATGATGAGCTTCTGGATGGCAGTGACCGGTCTTGTTGGGACAAGTTGCAACATGCTCTCCATATTTACAATGGCCTGGCAGCCACAGAAACAAGCAACAACCACCCCATTCATGGTGATACCGAGACACAGTGGGAAAAAGTGGGCACCAGAATCACTCTGAAGCACCCCCCCCCCCCACATCTGCCCCACTGCCTGACTGTTTCCAGAAGAGCCTTTCAGCTCATACTTTTACTCTGGTTTCCTTTGGTCTGGTCACCTAACCTTCTTGACTTCCTTTCAGTTCTTGAATGCACCAAGCTTTTTTGTGACTCAGGGCCTTGCCATGGGCTGGTCACCTTTCCAAGAAGACCCTCATCTGTTTGGTCTAGCTAATTTCTCTTCATCTTCCAGATTCCAGCTGAAATGTCACTTTTTTCAGGGAAGTATTCCCCCAGACTAGATCAGGCTCCTTCTTGGTTACTCTCTGTAAACACTCCCTCATTTGTACCAAAGTGGTAATTCATTATGTGTGTTATGCATTTCATGTACATCTATCTCACTTGATGTGAGGGCAAGTTTCATTCTCAGTGCCTATCTCAAGTTTTCAGCGCACAGTGAATGCACGATGTGTCTTTGTTGAATGAGTGAATGATTGAATGAGTTAAGAAATGCATGAGCAATAACCAGAGACCTGGTCTTGTGTCTGACCAATAGTGGGTTAACCCACACTGTGAAGATGAAGGTCCTCCGGGTCAACAGTCATTCAGAGTATTTGGAGGGAGACACAAGTTGCCCTGGGTGAGGTTGTTTCCCATCACAGCCCCCTCACATGGCTCAGACACTAAAGCCACTGGCTATGCGATGCCCAAGCTAACCCACGGGGCCTCCAAAGAACCCATAAGCTTCTGTCTGAGGATATCACACAGAATCCCATCACTGATTGCCCCTTGTTTTCAGGCCACTCTTGGATCCCAGCTTCCTGATTCTTTCTTCATAATCCCTGTCCCAATGTGTCTCTTGGAGGTATGTGTGGGTGGCAGTGGGTAGGAGAAGTGTCTTGTTGTATGCATTGCTTTCAGGTCTCAAGAATACAGCCAACCTCTGTACACTGCTAGGGAGCTTCTCCCAAGACCAGTTTTCCCAATTTGTCCAGGACTTTCCCTGTTTTGAAACTAGCACTTTTGTGTACTAAGAACTCCCTTGGTCCTGGGTAGTCCTGGACATTTGATCATCTTATCACAACCCTATTCAGGCTGGTGAAATTCTCCCTGATCTTCTTTTCACAGCACTTAAAGTTCCTCAAACCCTGCTCCCTGCCTCACAGCGCAGTGGGTGCAGTAATATCTGGGCTGCACACACCTCTCAGGACCCTGTTCAGGACGTTGGTCATGGCCCTAGGTAGGAGACCTGGGGTGATTATGAGCCCATGGATTGAGTGTATATTTTTGTGTTTTATGTGACTATGTGTCTATCTGTGGGTGCATCTGTGCATGCCTGTGTGTCTCTGTCTGTGTCTGTGTCTCTCTGTGTGTTTGTGTGTTTTCTGTGTTCCTGTGTGTGTTTATATGTGTGACTCTGTGTGTTTAAATGTGTTTCTGTGTGTATCTATATGAATGTGAGTCAAAAATTATCTGCACTAAGGTTATATTAAAACTCTGTTTTCCACAAGTCTACTGTCACCCCAGATATCACTGTGCAAGTGTGACTGTGTTATATCAGATCATTTGTTACTGCAGTGTGAGCAAAAATGGATGCCCCACTTGTGATTTGCATGAAAGTGGAGCATCATGCAGTGATTTGTTTTTTGTTGCCTGATGACTTTGTGCGCAGTATGGAGAAAGTGTTTTGTTGCAAATAATTGTATAGGAATAGATACACTTCTATCTATGGATAGAGAAGTTCAAGGATAGACACACAAGTGTTAGCCATCAAGAAGGAGCTAGATACCCATCCTCATGAAGATGGGAAGACAGTGGTGGCTTGCAGCTCAGCCTAAAATATTTTTTAAATAGGGAACACCAAATCTTGTTGACATATGGACAAAGTGTATTGAAAAGCAAGGGAATTATGTCAAAAATTGATGTATTTCTGTTTTCTAAATGTTAATTAAAATAACTTCTACGGGCCAAATGTGGATAAATTTTAACTCACCCACATATGTTTGTCTTTGTTAGGGGAGTGCACGTCACTTTGTGTCACTGTGTGTCTGCATGTGTCCATGTGCATGTGTGGGAGGATCACTTGGGGTGGCCCTCAGAGGAAGATGCTTATTTGTTCATGCTTACCTGCCAGGAGTGAGTTCAGGGCACTGGTATCCATTTGAGGTGTCCCTTGTGGTAGCTGAGATCCACCCCACCAAACATTACCATGCTGCCATTCTGCTTCTGGCTGAGGAGAGAAGGAAGAGGGAGATCTCCTTGTTGCAGTGTAATGCCACTCACTGTCTGAGGGCTGTAATTATTCACACATCAGAGGCATTCTTATGGTCCCCATTTTACAGATGCGGAAATTGAGGCACAGTAGGATTGAGTACCCTGCAAATCTCGGTTACTGACTAATGAGTGGCAAAGGAGAGATTTGAAGCCGGGCCGCCTGGCTGGACTCCAGTCACCCACCTTTCTGAAGAGGGCCTGGTACCCTCCAGCAACCAGGGTGCTCATAGATAACCTCAGAATACATTGTGTTGAAAGGGTTTGGTTGCCCTCTTATATGCAGCCTGTCATTTTCCAGAGAAGTAGATACTGTGGGCACTAAGGATCTGTGTTTCAGCTCACCCAGGGTTGGTTTCATGGGCCTGTGACTTGAGCCATCCTTGGGGCCCCATGCTCAACTAGGCCCTGTGTCTCTGTTATCCCTGTCTTGAAATTCCTAATGCTTTCTTGAACAAGAGGTCCCACATTTTCACTTTTCACTTTTCCTGCCAAATATGCAGCTGGTCCTGGGCTCCCAGTAAAACATTAGTAGGGAAGTAAATATTTCCACCATCCCTCTCCTTATGTCTGCATCAAATCCACCAGGAAATTCTGTTGTCCTTTCCTCCAACCTGTCTCCTGACACCTACCATTGCTCTGCCACTTCCTTCTACATGCCTGTACCAACCTGCTGCCCTTGAGGCCATGAGCATGTTTGTGTTCAAATAAACATTTACTTACAAAACCAGTGGTGGGGCCAGATGTGGCCCTGGGGCCATAGTTATGCTGGGCTAGACTATCTCTCAGGAAACCTCTGTATCAGGTGGTCTATAAGTTTTCACGCAAGTGAAATCATCTTACAGCTAATTTAGAGAGAGGGCTTATCTAGCTTAGACATACATGCTCAAATTGAAGACAAAGACAGGCTGAGAAATGACATCCCAACTTTCAGGTTGTTGAAGACAGGGTTGGTCCCTTGGAGGATATGGCTGGCATAGCCCATGCCCAGGGCACCATCAACAGGTGTGTGATCCAACCCAGTCTGCACGGGCTCAGGTCAAGTGCTTGGACCACATTCACAAGGTTCCCAACCTGTGGGAAAGAAGAGTGTTTATACAGAAAGTATTGGGTTGTGGTGCTGGGACTGGGCTGGGGTAGAGATGCCATTAGCACTGCAGAGAATATCTGAGGCTTGGCTCTGCCCTGGCTGGACCTCAGATAGGTAGACCAAGCTGGGACAGGAATTCAGTTCCATTTGTGTAAGGTTGTGGATTTTACCCAACACTTGTTCCTGCTCCACACACCATCTAAAGTGAGTCAAATCATCCTCATGTCTTCTGTACAGGTGAGGAATCTGAGACTCAGGACAGGACCAAATTTTTCCCACTTGAGGGTAAAATGAGCAGAGATCGGGGTAATCTTCTCTTTGGCATCACTATGATCAGATGACAGATATAAACTGTAATCATTGCAATGCATTGTGGATTCTGCACCTGCCCAGGAAGACAGAAGCCCATTAAACAATGTTGCTACCAGGGTTTTTATGAAAATTTTGCCTGGGAAACATCCTTTTGAAGATGTGAATATGTGTGTGTGTGTGTGTGTGTGTGTGTGTGTGTGTGTGTATGTGAGAGAGAGAGAGGGACAGAAAAAGACAGACAGATACTGAGAACACACGCCTTTTGGAGGAGAATTCATACCTCTTTATTAGACTTTCAAAGGCCCCCAACAGTGAAAATTCATTTATTAAGCCCCCTCACAGCTGTGGTCCCCTGTTTTCCCTTCCCAGGTGCCTGAAACCCCTGGCTGCCAGTAGGGGCCCAAGATCAGTTTTAATCTCTCCCCAAATACTCCACATCTGCATGAATCCTGACTGGCCCACCCAGCTCCACCACTTACCAAATGGGTGACTTTGGTAAGGCCCTTCCTCTCTGCACCTCAGTTCCCTCCTCTGTATATGGGAGCTAATCAGAGCACTTGATGTGTGGGATTGTTGAAGAATAGCAAAGTGGTTTCTTTTCCCCTCTCTCCCTGCTCCCAGCAAAATGAACCTAGAGCTGCTCATGGTCAATGGGGCTGCAATTCCACATCCCAAGTGACTCTCTGCATTAGCCATTCTGGGAGTTTATGTGTCACCAGAGGCACTGTCTCCCTAGCGGCATGGCCATGCGGAGAGGGTGGACTGCCATTAGGGGACTTTGGGAAAGCAATACCCTCCCAGGTGGTCCTGCATTTGTTTTGGAAGCATGGGTTTCTCCCAGGGCCAGTCTTGACTCAGCATCTGGTTTCCAGTTACCAAATGGTGTCATACCCAAGAAATCCAATAATCCTCCCAGAGTCATAGGTGAGGTTGAACTTTGAGGCCGAGAACCAGCAGGTGGTGGACAAGTGAGCTTGTGTGTATCTGCAGAAACAAGTGATGAGTGTCCCTGAGATGACAAGGACTGAGGAGGGGGAGGAAGGGGGAGTAAAAGATGAGTGAGATGTAGAGGATGTGTACTCACGGCAGGCAGGACTGTAGCAGCAGATGAAGTGCACCCACAAGTCAGATAAGACCATGTCAAAGACAACCTTGAATTCCTAAGGGGGTATTCCAATGGTGATTTTGCTCACATAGGCCAGCTAAGGGGAAGAGGGAGGGGAGATTAGAGCAGGCCTGGCTGTCCCAGCCACTCTCAATTTCTGAAATGCTGCCTCCCTCCAGGTGTCCCATGTCTCCTGTAATAATTTTGCAACCACCCCACCTCACAGCCTCTGCTCAGACAAGTGCAATTATTATTATTATTATTATTATTATTATTATTATTATTATTATTTGTCCATGTGTGATCTCTGTTGCCTGACCAGGGATCAAACCCGCACTCCTTGCAGTAGAAACACAGAGTCTTAACATCTGGACCTCCAGGAAAGCCTGGTGCCGTCATTTGAGAAGTCTCTCGTTCAAGGCCAAGCTTGAGTGTTTCCTTCTCCAAGTGGCTCTCCTAGGTCAATCTGGGCCACTATCTCTAAACTCAGAGCATGTCCTATCAACACCACAGAGTTGGCCCTTTTATTGAGCATGTATTTATTCATTTCCTATCACTCTGCCTGGCCTATGCATTCTTGAAGAAGAGATGATTCCCTTTTTAGAATTAATAATAGATCAGACAGGAAGACAGTGGAGCAGTAAAATGTGGAGATCACCTTCCTCCCCACAAATACATCAAGAATACATCTACATGTGCAATGCCTCCCACAGAACACCTTCCAGACACTGGCAGGAGACATAAGACTTCCAAAAAGGCAAGAAAATCCCCATGTATGCGGGTAATGCAAATGTAAATGGAAAAAAAAGAGACAAAGAATCTCTAGAAGAATGTGCCCCTCTAGGAGGGCGCTGTGAAGGGGGAAAAGCTTCCACACACAATGAAACCCCCTCACTGGTGGGGATGAATGGGGAGAGATTCAAAGTCCCTGGAAGAGAGAGCAACAGGTGTGCAGAATGCAATGTGGAAATATTACCACATGAGGATTGGTGCCAAGCATCACTTCCCAGCCTGAGGGGCTTGTCTGACTACACACAGCAGTGGATGGTGCCTGGCTGCCAAGGCTTTGATTCAGAGAACAGACCCCAGGGAGAAAACTGGGGTTGGCATTGTGAAAACAGCCTGGGTGGCTAGTGTGTCACAGCTAACTTGGATGGAATCTGGGGAAAAGACTGGGCCTCATGGAGGGGCAGGTGATCTTTGTTTTGGGGTGCTCAAGAGGAGCCACAGGAGTTCCCTGCTCAGTGCTGAACGTTGCAGGGCAGCACCTGCATGAGAACATCCTGAGCTATGGCTGCCATACTGGAACACACGTGGCCTGCCACTGCGGTTACCAAGGGTCCTGTGAGAAAGGCAGGTCATTGGTCACACGCTCCCAGCAGCCGATGTAGCCCGCCACCTCCAACGATCCTGCGTTCAGGATCAACTTCCCTGGGAGAATGCACAGCACACCTTAGACTGACACTTATCTCTGCTGCTGCAAACACTCCCACAAATTTCAATTAGACTGACATATCCACCCTCTCCATGGGCTAAAGATGAAAGTGAGCCCTAATCACTCTCTTCTGCTCCCTTTTCTTGGGTGGGGAGCTGACACATGAGAGGAGCCCACATGCAAAGATTGGAACAAAACAAAAACTGATTCCCCGGGACTATATAACCAAAGAAGAGAAATGGAGACAGCCACAGGAGGAGCAGATTTAATACCCACAATTGATTTGATAGACCCTGCATCTGTGGATTACTGGGTAGATGTGTGTTTCTAAAATAAAGGCTGTACAATTAGGGGGCAACTGTGGCCTTTGGGGGTAAATACATGCAAGACAAAGACTAGATCAGAGTCTGAGCTGACTCCACAGTCTCCACAGCAGGTGCAGATATGTACCTAGAAGTATTGCAGCACTTCCTGATTTGTTTCACTTGTTCCCGGTTTTATGTATTTGTCAGTTTAATCTTTACTGTATATATTCCTATGTAGGTTTGCTTTTTGGTTTGATTGCTCTATTCTTCATTTTCTCTCTTTTTCTGTTTTTTTTTTTTTTTGTTCTCCACTTCTGTTCTTTCTGTGAGTGCATGTGTGTACATCTCTGTGATTTTGACTGCTTCCTTTTGTTTTTACCACTTGTCCTGTTTTTTTCTGTTCTTTTTAATCATTCCTTCTTTTTTCCTTTTTTTTTTTTATCTACTTTTTCCTCTTTTCCTCTGTCCTGTGCAGCTTCCAGGGACTTGGTGCCTGGCTGGGCATTGCACCTGGATTTCTGAGGCAGAAGAGCTGAGTTCAAAACTTTGGACCACCAGAGAATTCCGGGGATCATGGAATATTAATTAGCAAGAGCTATCCCAGAGGTCTCATTCTCAACACTAAGATTCATCTCTACCCAAAGGCCAGCAAACCCCAGTGCTGGATGCCTCAAGTCAAATAGTGAGCAATACAGGAACATAAACTCATCCATCAGCAGACAAGCTGCATATACTCATACTAAACTCAAGGACACACCAAAACACATCACCAGATATGGACCTGCACATCAGAAGGACAAGATCCATCTCCACACACAAGAACAGAGGCATCAGTTCCTCCCACAGGAAGCCTACAAAAGGAACTAGATTGACCTTCCCACTGGTCACAGACAACAGAATTAAATAGAACTACATCCCTGCAGGCTGAGGAAAGAAGAACCCAAACACAGTCAGTTAAACAAAATGAGAAAACAGAGAGTGATGCAGCAGATGAAGGAACAAAGTAAAAATCCACAAGACCAAACAAATGAAGAAGAGAGAGGCACTCTCCCTGAAAAAGATTTCAGAATAATGACAATAAATATGATCCAAGATCTGAGAAATAGTATGGAGGCACAGATGGTGCAAGTGAAAGAAATGCCTAACAGGAGCTAGAAGAACTAAAGAGCAAACAAAGAGTGATGCACAACAGAGTAAGTGAAATTGAAAACACTCCAGAAGGAATGAAGAGCAGAATAACTGAGACAGAAGATCAGATAAATGACCTGGAAGATAGAATGTTGGAAATAACTGACACAGAGTGAAATAAAGAAAAAAGAATGAAAATAATTGAGGACAGTCTCATAGACCTATAGGACAACATGAAACACACCAGCATGTGTATTAAAGGGGAGGGCAGAAGAAGAAGAAATAAGGAAAGGGTCAGAAATGTATATTGGAAGAGATTATAGGGGAAACCTCCCTAACATAGGAAAAGAAAGAGTCAACCATGTCCAAGAAGCACAGAGAGTAGCATATAGGATAAATCCAAGGAGAAACACACAGAGATACTTATTAGTCAAATGATCAAAAATTAAATACAAAAGACAAAATATTAAAAGCAAAAAGAAAAAGTATCAAAAAACATACAAAAGAACCCACATAAGGCTAACAGTTTTCAGCAGAAACTCTGCAGACCAGAAGGGAGTGGCAGGATATACTTAAAGTGATGAAAGGGAAAAACCTACACTCAAGATTACTCTACCTTGCAAGGGTCTCATCCAGATTTGAAGGAGAAATTAAAAGTTTTCCAGACAAGCAAGACCTAAGAGAATTCAGCACCAATAGGCCACCTTTACAACAAATGCTAAAGGAACTTCATTAGGCAGAAAACACAAGAGAAGGAACGCACCTACAAAAACAAATCCAAAACAATTAAGAACATGGTAATAGGAATATACATGTTGATAATTACCTTAAGTGTGAATGGATTAAATGCTCAAATGAAGAGACAAAGTCTGGTGGATTCAATAGAAAAGCAAGACCTATATATGTGCTGTTCATAAGAGACACACTTCAGAACCAGGGACACATATAAACTGAGAGTGAGGGAATGGGAAAATATATTTCATGTAAAATGAAATCAAAAGAAAGCTGGGTTAGCAATACTGATATCAGACAAAATAGACTTTAAAATAAAGAGTATAACAGAGATAAGAAAAGACACTACATAATGATAAAGGGCTTAATCCAAGAGAAAACATAACAATTCTAAATATTTATGTTCTCAACATAGGAACACACCAATACATAAGGCAAACACTACAGCCATCAAAAGGGAAATTGACAGTAATATGATCATAGTAGGAGACTTTAACAACTGACTTACACCAATGGACAGATCATCCAAACAGAAATTAATAAAAAAACACAAGCTCTAAGTGACACATTAGACCAGATGTACTTAATTTATATTTATAGGACTTTCCATCCAAAATCAACAGAATACACTTACTTGTCAAGTGCACATGGATCATTCTTCAGGAGAGATCACATCTTGGGTCACAAATCAAGCCTCAGTAAAATTAAGAAATTTGAAATTGGATTAAGTATATTTTCTGACCACACATTATGAGACTAGATACCAATTACAGGAAAAAAACACTGTAAAAAATAAAAACACCTGAAGGCTAGATGACACACCACTGAATATCCAAGAGATCACTGAAGAAATCAAAGAGGAAAACAAGAAATGCTTATGAACAAATGACGATGAAAATGAAGTGATCTAAAATCTTTGGTTTGCAGCAAAAGAAGTTTTAAGAGGGAAAGTCACTCCAATGTAATCCTACCTCAAGAAAAAAGAAAAATCTCAAATAAACAACTGAAACCTATATCCGAAAATTAGAGAAATGAGAACAAGAAAAACCAAAAAAAAATCCAAAGTTAGCAGAAGGAAAGAAATCATAAAGTTGAGATTAGAAATGAATGAAAAATAAAAGAAGGAAACAATAGCAAATATGAATAAAACTAAAAGCTGGTTCTTTGAGAAAATAAACAAAATTGATAAATCATTAGTCAGACTTATCAGGAAAATAAGGGAGAAGACTCAAATCAACAGAATCAGAAATGCAAAAGAAGTAACAATTGACACTGCAGAAATACAAAGGATCATGAGAGACTACTACAAACAATTACAGGTCAATAAAATAGGCAACCTATAAGAAATGAAAAATTCCTAGAAAATTACAAACTTCCAAGTCTGAACCATGGGGAAATCGAAGATATTTCTTCAAACCAATCACAAACACTGAACTTGACACTCTGATTAAAAAACTTCTGACAAATAAAACATCAGCACCTGATGATGACACAGACAAATCGTACTAAACATTAAGCGAAGAGGTAACATCTATACATGTCAAACTCTTCAAAAAAATGGCAGAGGGAGGAACACTTACAAACTCATTCTATAAGGTCATCATCACCCTGATACCAAAATTAGACAATGATGTCACAAAAAAAATGTAAAAGAAAAAATTAAGAAGCTATAGGCCAATATCACTAATGAAACAGATCCAAAAATTCTCAACAAAATACTAGCAAACAGAATGCAACAGCACTTTAAAAGGATCATACCCCATCATCAATTGGGGAATTTCCCAGGAATACAAGGATTCTTCAATAAACACAAATCAGTCAATGTGATACACCATACTAACAAACTGAAAGACAAAAAAAACATTCATTGGTTTAAATAGATGCAGAGAAAGATTTTGACAAAATTCTGAACTCATTTATAATAAAAACTCACCAGAAATTGGGCATGGAGGGAACGTACCTCAACATAATAAAGGCCATATATGACAAATATCATACTTCATGATGCTTAATGGTGAAAAATGGAAAACATTTCTTCTAAGAAGGGTGCTCACTCTCACTACCATTATTCAACACAGTTTTGGAAGTCTTAGCCAAAGCAGAGAAGATAAGGAAACAAAAGGAGTCCAAATTGGAAAAGAATAAGTAAAACTATCACTGTTTGCAGATGACATGAGACTATATATAGAAAACGCTAAAGATGCTACCAGAAAACTGCTAGAGTTAATCACAGAACTTGATACAGTTTCAGGATACCAAATTAATGCACAGGAATCTCTTGCATTTCTATATAACAACAAAGGAAAATCAGAAAGAGCAATTATGGAAACACTCCCATTGACAATTGCAAGAAAAAGAACAACATACCTAGGAACAAACCTACTTAAGGAGTCAAAAGACCTGTATGCAGAAAATTATAAGACATTGATGAAAGAATTCAGGGATGAGACAAACAGAGAGATATATCATGTTCTGGGATTGAAATAATCAATATTGTGAAAATGACTATACTGCACAAAACAATCTACAGATTCAAGATACCCTTATCAAATTACCAATGGCATTTTTCACAGAAGTAGAACAAAATATTATACAACTTTTATATGGAAACACAGATGACCCAGAATTGACAAAGCAATCTTGAGAAGAAAAAAACAGAGCTGGAGGAATCAGGTTCCCAGACTTAGACTATACTACTAAGCCACAGTAATCAAGACAGTATGGTACTGGCACAAAAACAGAAATTTGGATAAATGGAACAGGAGAGACAGCACAGACATAACACCACACACATATGGTAAACTTACTTTTGACAAAGGAGGCAATAAGATAAAATGGAGGAAAGCGAACCTCTTCAAAATGTAGTGCCGGGAAGACAGGACAGCTACTTGAAAAGGAATGAATTTAGCACATTCCCTAACACCATACACACAAATATACTGAAAATGGACCAAAGACCTAAATGCAAGGCCTAACACTATAAAACTCTTAAAGGAAAGCATAGGCAGAACAATCTTTGACAATAATTACACAAGATCTTTTCTGACCCATTTCCTAGTGTAAAAGAAATAAAAATAAAAATAAACATGTGACCTAAAGAAACAAATTTTTGCATAGCAAAGGAAACCATAAATAAGATGAAAAGACAAATCTCGGAATGGGACAAAATAATTGCTAATGAAGCAACTGACAAAAGATTAATCTCCAAAATATATAAGCAGCTCAGGAAGCTCAATATCAAAGTAAATAAACAATCCCATCCAAAAAAGGGTGGAAGACATAAACACACACTTCTCCAAAGAAAATATACAGATGGCCAACAAACACATGAAAAGCTGTTTGACATAACTAAACATTAAAGAAATGCAAATCAAAATCACAGTGAGGTATCACCTCACACTCATCGGACTGGCCATCAACAAAAATCTTGGAAAAATAAATACTGAAGAGGCTCTGTAGAAAAGGGAACCCTCCTGCATGGCTGGAAGGAATGTTAAATGATACAGCTCCTATGGAAAACAGTACAGTGGTTCCTCAAAAATCTAAAAATAGAATTACCATATGACCCAGCAATCCCACTTCTGGGCATATTCCCAGAGAAAAGCTTCATTCAAACAGATACATGTACCAAAATGTTCATTGCAGCATTATTTTAAAACAGCCAGGAAATGGAAGCAACCTAAATATCCATCAACAGAAGAATAGGTAAAGAAGATGTGACACATATATACAATGACATATTACTCAACTATAGAAAGGAATGAAATTGAGTTATTTGTAGGAGGTGGATGGATCAAGAGTCTATCATACAGAGTGAAGGAAATCAGAAAGAGAAAAAACAAAGACTGTATGCTATGGCATATATATGGAATCTAAATAAATGGTACTGCTGAACTCAGTAGCAGAAGAAGAATAAAGACACAGATGAAGAGAACAGACTTATAGACATGGGGAGGGAGGGAAGGAGAACCTGAGACAAAGTGAGACAGTAACAGTGACATTTATACACAACAAAAGGTAAACTAGATAGCTGGTGGGAAGCAACTGCATAAGACATGGAGATCAACCAATGATTGGTGATGACCTAGAGGGTTGGGATAGGGAGGGTGGAAGGGAGAATCAGGATGGAGGGGATATGTGGATATATGTAGAAAAATAGCTGATTCACTTTGTTGTACAGAGTAAACTGGCACAAAAGTGTAAAGCTATTATACCCCACTAAAGTTTGAAAGAAAAACATCAGTGATGACCACAGCATTAGGTTTTTATGGCATCAAAGTCATAGGACTCAGTAAACTTTTACAGGTGTCCGTTTTGGATCTGCAGAGGCTGACTTTCCTGTACTTGGGGTTTTAAACTTCATTTCCAGTTGGCTTTATCTTTTGATCAGACATGGCTCAACTTTCATCTGTAACTCTGTGATTCAATTAGTTCAGAAAGAACAGCCACCCTCAAACTAATGGCATATATTTGGCACAAAATGAATGTTTACCTGCTACCTGGTCATTGCTGGGCCCAGTTACCACAGACCAAGAACTGAGGATGAGTGCCTTCTCCTTCGGCAATGTGGTCCCTGTTCCCCAATGTTTCTGATTCCTGAAGGGTTCCCAACCCCAATATTCAGGCTGGCACCTCCAGATGAACTTCAATGCTAGGCCAAAGCACCAGAGGGCACTGTGGAGTGCCATCCTCTCAACACACTCACATCCGGGTTGAAGAGAAATATTTTAGCAATAACCGTCGCTGTAAGATGTGTCTTCAGTGTTCCCAGGAAATATGTCAGCAGGGCTTTTCTCCCTGAGGGTTTCTCACATGCTCTTGATCTTCCTTAGAGGGATTTTTTCAAAGGTAGTAAGGTAAAGGAAACAAAGAAGGCACAACAGCAAGCTGTCCATGTCATTGTATGAGTGCCATACCTTGCATTGTAATAATGCCATGCATTTTCCAATAATTTTTATGAGTGTCATGCTCTTATCAGGACGCCATGCAAAGTGCAGGGAAAAGATTTTGGTTTGAATATCGCTTCTATTGTATAATCTTATATAAGTCATGTGACCATTTGAAATCTTAGTTTTCTCATCGGTGAAAAGGTGGAATATAATAACTTCCATCCTCCATATACAATGCTGTGGCTATTGAGATGAAGGATACAATGTCCCTGATATGTAGGCAGTCTCGACAATCACACCCAATACCATTGCTATTGACATCCCAATGTATCCTTTTTAAAGAAGCTGTGGTAAGAAGGTAGAAATGGGGCCATTACCCTCTTTTCACAGGGGAGAATTTGACATGCAGGGAGTTTGGGACTTGGCTGTGCTCACACTGCATGTTAGAGGTAAAACAGCCTAAAAGCAACTTCATGATCTTTCTCCAGAGCTCAAGTAGAAGAGAAGGGTGAGAAAGGAAGCCAGGTTTTGCAGTATAAATTAAGGAAAATAAGAATCTAGAGAAGAAAGGAAGAGTCAAAATTGAAACAAACAAACAAGCAAACAAAAATCAGAGAGTTCTTCACGCATAGAGACATCCACAGTGATGGAGAGGTAAAAGAGAGATACACAGATGAAGACAGGCATATTCACACTGAAATGCAGACAGAGTAGAGAGAATACCTAGAAGCTAATGCAGGAGAAATGCTGTTCCATAGGACCACACTTACAGTTGCAGAGGTTGTGGTCTGAACAATTCAAAAGAGTGCCATTTTGACATAGGTCAAATTCTGAATGGCACACCCAGAGTTGCGCAATCCTGCAGGTACTCATCAATCTTGCAGGTACTCATCAATAAGTGTGAGCTGAGCTTTAAGACTGTCAGAGAATAATGACATTTCCTGTTAACCCTGATGGGTGGAAGAATAAAAGGACAAAAACAAAACCTAGAAAATGGAAAGGGAGATGATGCCACCTACATTACCTGTACTTACATAACTAGGCACTCTGAGAGGGCCACCAGCCTGAGCGTGCCAATTCACTTCATACTTCTCTCCTAAATCCAAGTACTCAGGAAAGCATGACTTCTGTGCATGCAGTGGTGGCCAAGAGATTTTAATTGTATATATTCTGGCCTGCCCTAACTGTCCCCTTTAGGCCACTAATGGATCGCATAAGAAATACAAAATCTATACCTCCAATGATATCTGTGGGGAGTGGACTTAGAAAATTCTCAGAATAAAGAGATTTCTACTGTAATCTATTTCTTGGGGTTTGGCTGCAAAACCAAGCTAAGCCACATGGACTAACTATGAGTGGGGAGACTCTTGGAACTTGGATACACACCGCTGCTCATAAAGTGATGAGAGTAAATGCTAGGGGCCACGCTTGACATTCATGATCTCATGTGGTATTCCTCCCAACTACATGAGATATGCATTTCTGTCCTCAGACAGAGAGGAGCTGGCTAGGAGGAAAAGAGGTCAAATGGCAAACTGAAGAATTGAGGAGCAGCCTGTGACATATGAGTGAGATAGTGAGGCAGATGGCACAGATCAAGGGTACTTATGATGCCAATCGGCATCAAAAATCTCGGCTAGAGTAGTATTATAATTACAGAGTTTCACTATTGGAAGAAATGTGATGCATGCATCCACAAGGTACTTTGTATCATCCAAGAAACACACAGAGCACCCTGTGTCCTGGGGTCTGGGTTAGATGTTGGAAAGTTAAACTTGAATGAGACACAGGTGGTCCTTATCTTCAGGGAGCGAGCAGTCTCAGGGATGTTCTCTTAAACTCATTTCCAGGAAGGAAGATAAATGAATGGAAGGGCTGGACTGTCATCATGGACATGGGGCAAGCAAACTTTGCCCTATTAGTGGGGGTAGCCAGCCACTCCTCAGCTTAAAGCAGTGACTGCCATGCTGGAAAGAAGGCTGGTTGGCCAATTTTTCAAAAGAAGTCAGAAGTCTGGATATTTATGTACAATTCCCTGATGGTAAATGTTAGAAATACTTTTTCTTTTCTTCTTCACAAAACTTAATGTGAGCCAAACCTAAAACAACTTTGTGTGAGATTCAGCTTGCTGTCTGTGCAGGTTTTTATTTCTGGCCTAGAGTTGGGAGTAGAGAAGGGACAGAGTCGGGGGTCAATTCATGTTTGTTGAATGAATAAGAGACTTAATGCGTCCTAACCATGTTAATTTTCCTTCCATTTGTGCAGAAAGATGTTCATGGTCCTATAAACCAATGAATTTAATAATGTCCATTTGGTGTGCATTTGATGTAATTCCCTAATTGGATCAATGCCTTGAAACATTTTGTCTACCAAAGTAAACATAGGAAGAAATAATTTTTAAGACTCTTATCAGTCAAGGCAGACAGAAAAAACCATTCAGAGCTCTGACTTTGCCTGAGATGAGCACGTTACCTGTTAAAATGTTATTCCAGCCAAAGTAAAGATAGTGGAGTTCTATTACTGCTTCCAGGATTCCCAGGGCCTGGGTGTTCCTGTGTGAGATCCATTCAGTCCTGTCCCTTGGGTAGAACAACAGGCTGGCCTATTCACCATGTGGCTGATAGATGGGGTGCTGCATCTTCCTACTCATTTTTACGTACCATTAAATTTCAATTTTGATGGATCAAACTTTATGGGAGGTATCTGACAGTACCTAGCAAAGAGACAGACAAATACCTTTCAGCTCAGAAATTCTACTTCTAGGGATTTATCCCAAAGATACAATGACAAAAATGCCAAAAGACATATACAGAAACTATTCACTGTAATATTGTTGGTAAAAGAAAGTTTAAAGACATACCTGAAGTGATATTCCTCAAGTGAGTGTTAAATAAGGCATAAGGCATCAGACCAATTGGGTAAAATGGGGATGGGGGAGGCAATAGTGGCTGAGAATCACAGAGTATATTGTCCAGTTACTTAACAAAGACAGATCCCAAAATTTGTTGTTGTTGTTTTCATTTTTTTTTTTTTTGCTTTTCCATACATATGTATGTCTACTTTCATTAAGAAAGAATGGGAAAAATGTAAAAATTGTAGTTTATGGAGGAAGGAAGGGACAGAAGTTAGATCTTTTTTGTTGTATAGTTTGAATTTGCAATCATACAACAGTGTTATAGAATTAAGAAATTGATAAATAAACACAGTAATCAAAATTGAGAAGTAAGAAAGATGTGCCTCATTCTGTCACGTTGGTGACAAAGCTGTACAGAACAAAACATCAATTTAGCGGCTTTCAAATGCAGAATTCTTATTCTACATTCAGAGTGGGATATCTTCTAGGAAGAAAGAGAAATAAAAAAACAACAAAAACACCCTCCCTACCAAACAAAACCAAAAATAAAGACCCTAGGAAAAATGAAGCTATATTCAATAATTTATTTTGGTGATATTGCTACTGCATTTTTGTAGTATTGCATTTATGTGCATACAAGTTAGGGAAGTAAGTAATCAATGCTTCTGTTGTTATGAAGCAAGATTTTCAGTGGAAGAGAGAGAAGAGATTTCAGTGCACAATGAAAAGTTTAAGTAAAACCCTATGGTCTTAAAACTTGATTTAGTAGTATAAGTTTGAAACAATGAATCATTTCCTTTTTATTTCCCAAAGAAAATGTGTTCTTCTTGGTTCTGATCACTGAAAAGCCTAAAAGCAATGGCAACTTGACAGCAGTGTGTAACCTGAAGCCTAGCTTCTTGCCTCTAAATACCATTTCCCACCAAAGAATCCAGACATTCTTGAGGAGGTGGCTGATATGAGGGCTAGGCCAAGAAATGCACAAGATAACCCTGGGAATTGTGAAGCAGCAGAAGGCTAAGGGTCATCAAAGAACACCAGGGTGGAGACAAGAAGTTTAGGAATCCATGTGTAGAGGCCAAAAGTGGGACAATATTGCAACAGGAGAGATGGGTAGGGGACAACCTTTGAAAGAATGACATACACAGAGGACATGACATAAACTGAGTAGCACAGAATGGTTCCAAGTTGACAGACAAAGTTCACTTCCACTAGGTTTTGAGCTGCAGTAATACAACCACAAGGATTAAGTGGACAGTGGCCCAATTCCTGGAAATACCCCCTCCTTCCTGAAAGAGCTGGAATATTCATCCCTTTCATTAGCCTGTGCAATTACCCACCCATACAAAAATTGACAATGCCATATCCTGGTGCCTTTCTCACCCTCTGAGATGGCCCATAGGCTGTCTCTGCAGTATGTTTCTCTCTAAATTAATAAACCACTTACCTATCAGTTTGCCTCTCACTGAATTCTTTCTGTGATGAGACATAAAGAAGCTGAGCTTCCTTAAGTCCTGAAACCAGGTGTGTGATCCCCGTTGGAAGACTTTTGGTTTTGGCATGGTTTGAGTTCTGCCTGCTTGAATTCAAGACCCAGCCAGGGTTTTGGCTGGTTTTGGGTCCTGGCACATGGGTTCAAGTTCCAATTAGAGGTGTAGAGTTTCAAATGGCAACCACAAGGTGGCAGTTATAAGTTAAGAAAATGTTGAGAGTTAGCTCTTGGTCCTAAAGAGGGCCATGTTACTGAACATAGAGAGGCAACACTGAATGGTGTCATGAAGGGAGATCTTATTTCCTTTTCAAGGAACAGAACCTGGACAGCCTGCATGAAAACCTGGATTCCTAGACACCAGACCATCAAGGGCTAACTGCAAGAAGCTATTTTTCACTGGCTCTTGCCCCCAGTGAAAAATGCATTTCTCACAGAGGCTAAATCTGTAAAAACAGGTACAATTTTATTGCTAGAGACATAGTATAACAACAAGTGGGAGGAAGGCAGAGATTCACACCTAATGAGGAGGAGCAGAGTAAAGGGTTTGTTAAGTCATTCATATCCGGCAGTTCTTCTGAGTCTTTGTTTGCCTTTGGCCAATTATCTGGTTTCTTTCTTCACACCTGACCAGTTTAAGGGCCCTTCCCATCATGCATGCACAACTTTTAACCAAAATGTACTTCAGCTCAGAGGCTTATGGGAAAGCCTTAGCATGGCATATTATGGGATGATGTTTCCTCCCTTTTGACCTCCAAGATGCATGTGTAATGTCTCCCTTGTCCCAAGGAGGGGAACTGCATGACCTCTTACTCTCTTAACAGGGTTTAGTCCCTCCCTGTATCTGCCAGAAAAGTTCAGTTATTTACCCTATTACTGGTGCTGTTGAAGAGGAAAGTTAGAAACTTACACTCAGCTAAAAACAACTCCATGCTTGTTGTGCTAAAAAACCGAACGACCTAACAATTCAATGTAACTTTAAGATGTTTTGCTAAAAAATGGAATGTTCTGCACCTGCTCTTGTAAGTTTCTGTTTGGAAACTTCCACACCCTGTAAACATGTGCACTATAAGTGTAAAGCGCACCCTGAGTTCGGGGCCCAGAACTTTGGAGTGTTAACTCATCTGGAACCTCCAGCTTAATAAATCTGAGTTCTTCAGCCCTCAAGTGTGGTGCTTGGTTTCTCAAAGGACTGATTTCTGCAACATTTCTGGAGGCCTTCATTAGATTCCAACCACTATGTCTCTTTGAGCCACCAGATTGGTTGCTCAGCCGAGTTGGACCAAAGGAGCTCCGAGACGAATGAGGAGGCATGCCACGTGATGATATTCCGGGTTCTCTTTCATACTGGTGCTCTGACTCTCTGGATATGGCTGGGCCCCAACTGGACTCATTGGAGAGACAGACCAACTCACCAGGAATGGCCACAGGATCAGATAAGGCCACGGGGCACTGAACCCAGTCAGGTCCCTTCTCTAGAATGAAGAGGAGTTTGATCACCTTCTAAGGTCTTCAGTAAGAAGACCACCAGTTAGGGACCGTCCCAGAAAGGGGAGGTACAGTGATAAACTCTGGTGTGATTGTGTGTGTGAGTGAGTACCCTGTTTCTTCCTAGTTCCAGGGTGATTGTGTAGCTCCACAGCCTTCATTGCTAGGGAGTCTGAGTGGGTCCTAACCTGTGGTATTCTGTTGAACTCATACAGCTCAGGGCTGTGTCTGTCTCTGGGAGACCTGGTCCCTCCCTGCAACACAGATTCAAATCAGGACTCCATACCACCCACCAAAGCTAAGAGGCACCTAAGTTCCACATGGGGACACAGCCAGGTGGGCACCTGAAGGGTCTCCTCTTCTGAGGTGGCACCCATCCTTGTTTGTTTTTGTGACACCAACACAGGGTGGGATAGACAGGGGGGGAGACAATTGATTACTGACTTGATTTAGCAATTGTGTATGTCCAAATGGACCTTTTTGTCCTGGGGCCCTCTGCCAAGATTATTTTCTTAAAATTTTATGGCTCAAGAGGAAAAAGATGGCAGCAAAGTAGAGGGACGTGGAATGCATCCCTCTCCACATGCATTGGGAATGCACCGAAGGATGCGATAATTCACACAGAGAACCAGCTGAACACCAGCAGACAGCATCGGACACCAGAAAGGACCACAAGGATCCCAACATAACTGGTAGGGAGGCATCTATGATGGCTCAAAGAGGGTGAAGCGGCGGAGCTGTGGCAGATGGGAGGGAGTGAGAAACACACGGAGGGTCCGCACCTCAGCTCAGCGTTCCCGGACTGAGACGTCGATTCACAGCTGAACAGAGGGTCCGGGAGCGGGAGTGTGGGAACTGGAGAGCTGGTTCAGGGTGAGAAACGTTGTTTCCAGTAAGGTGACGGACCGAGAGGACAGGAGGGAAGAGGTCCGCAGCGAGGAGTGCCTGCCCCTGAGAGCTGCCCAGCCATGATGGCGGCTGGATGCTGCAGGCTGACGGGCAGGGGGGAGGAGCCGCGGGCATACCCTCTCTCTTTCGGTGCCTCTGCAACAGGCAGTGGAGAGATGCCCTGTGGGCCACCTAAGGCGCTCAGGGATAACAAGGACCCTCAGGCACTTGGGCGGGGCTAGATTAAAACCCCTTGGAATGCCAGCAGCAGGGAGCCTGCAGAGGAAAAAAAAAAAAAAAACCCGAGAGAGGCCCAACTCTGAGACTTTCTGTTTACACCTGAGCCACTGGCGTCCCTCTGCAACAGGCACCTCCAAGCCCAACTGAAACAACAGTGTGCCACTGCTCACTCACTCCCAGGGAAAGGAGCCACTATTGTACCCTCTCCCTCCCCACACACTGACGCTTACAGAGGAACAAAAAAGAAACCTCTGCTGGTCACAAAATAATGCAAAAAAACCCAAGGCAAGTAGAAGGACAATTACAGCTGAGACTGTAAGGAAACAGAAATATTAGTGTCAATCCTATTGAAGTGGTCCATTCTGGGATCAGTTCTGGATTTTTTTTTTTCTTTTCTCTCTTTTTTTTTTCTTTATTAATTATGATCTTAGTCCTAAGGGATCTAAAATTTTATAACATAATATTTTAATGATATTTTTATTCTATTTTTATTTTTTTGCCTTTTTATATACTTCTATATCTAGCTAAGTTTTTGGTAGCACGGACAATATATAAATCATAGTTTCCTTTCATCCCTATCTTTTATACATTTCTATTCCTTTCTTTTTATTTGCATATTTCCAGTCACACTATGCTCTTCTGTTTCCCTTTCTTCCAGCCATTTTAAGTTTATTTTATCTTAACATACTTATAAGCAACACTATCGATCTGCTCAGACTCCTTGCTCTATTCTCCAGATGATACACCACCTTGGTATTTAATATTAGGTTTTTGTCTTTATCTTAGTTCTTAGTACAATTGTCAAATTTCATTCTGAGAATCTCCATTCTGACTACTCTAGCTCTTTTCTATATTTGATCCTAGCTTACAAAATCTCCCTGGATTAGTGTTTGTATGTGTAAGATGTTATTTGTTTGTTTGTTTGCTTTTGCTTTTGTCTCCATTTTCTTCTGTTTCAGTTGTCAATTTCTGTTGGGTTTCTCTTGGAATATCTGATAGCACACTGGGGTTCTGTCAGGTCTTTCCAGAGCCTTATGTCCTAATGGATTCAGTAATTGTGTGTCTTATACAAGTATGTGTTTCCTAGACTTAGTATTTGTATAATCCAATACTTGGACATTAGTCTGAGGCTTGGACAGTCTTTTATAAACACCTCTATCACCAGGACAAGCAACCCCAAAAGTTTGGACAACCATGAGGAAACAAAGAAACACTACACAGGCAAAGGAGCAGGAAAAAAACCTACAAGACCAAATAAATGAGGAGGAAATAGGAAAAATGCCTGAAAAAGAATTCAAAGTAATGATAGTAAAAATGATACAAAATCTTGATAACAAAATAGAGAAAGTACAAGAAACAGTTCATAAGAAATCAGAAAAACATACAGCAATGGATAACAAAATAACAAATTAAAAATACTCTAGATGCTATAACCAGCAGAATGACTGAGGCAGAAGAACGAATAAATAAGTTGGGAGATAGAATGGGGGAAATAACTGCCACAGAGAAGGAAAAAGAAAAAAAGAATAAAAAGAATAGAAGACAGTCTCAGAGACCTCAGTGATAACATTAAGCGTACCAACATTCGAATTATAGGCATCCCAGAAGAAGAAGAAAAAAGAAAGGGTCTGAGAAAATATTTGAAGAGGTTATAGTGGAAAACTTCCCCAACATGGGAAAGAAAATAATTAACCAAGTCCAAGAAGCACAGAGAGTCCCATACAGAATAAACCCAAGGAGAAAAACACCAAGGCACATATTAATCAAACTAATGACAATTAAATACAAAGAAAAAATATTAAAAGCAGCAAGAGAAAAGCAACGAATATCATATAAGGGAAAATCCATAGGATAAGAGCTGACCTTTCTACAGAAACTCTGCAGGCCAGAAGGGAAAGGCAGAATATACTGAAAGTCCTGAAAGAGAGAAACCTACAGCCAAGAATACTCTACCTAGCAAGAATCTCATTCAGATTTGAGGGAGAAATCAAAAGCTTTCCAGACATGCAAAAGTTAAGAGAATTCAGCACCACCAAACCAGCCTTACAACAATTGCTAAAGGAACTTCTCTAAGTAGGAAACACAAGAAAAGGAAAACACCTACAAAGACAAACCCAAAACAATTAAGGAAATAGTAATCAGAACACACATGTCAATAATCACCTTAAATGTAAATGGATTAAATGCTTCCACCAAAAGACACAGACTGGCTGAATGGATACAAAAACAAGACCCTTCTATATGCTGCCTACAAGAAACCCACTTCAGACCAAGGGATACATATAGACTGAAAGTCAAGGGATGGAAAAAGATATTCCATGCAAATAGAAGTCAAAAGAAAGCTGGAGTAGAAATACGCATATCAGACAATTTAGACCTTAAAGTAAAGACTATTAAAAGAGACAAGGAAGGACATTACACTCGAATACCCCACTTACATCAATGCACAGATCATCCAAACAGAAAATAAAGACACACAAGCTTTAAATGACATATTAGACCATCTCGACTTAATTGATATTTATAGGACATTCCGTCCAAAAACGACAGAATACACTTTCTTCTCAAGTGCACATGGAACATTTTCCAGGATAGATCACATCTTGGGTCACAAATCAAACCTCAGCAAATTCAAGAAAATTGAAATCATATCAAGCATCTTCTCAGACCACAACGCCATGAGACTAGATATCAATTACAGGAAAAAAACTGCAAAAAATACAAACACATGGAGGCTAAACAATTCACTCTTAAACAACCAAGAAATCACTAAAGAAATCAAAAAGGAAATCAAAAAATATCTAGAAGCAAATGACAATGAAAACACAACAACCCAAAACCTATGGGATGCAGCAAAAGCAGTTCTAAGAGGGAAGTTTATAGCAATACAGTCCTACCTTAAGAAACAAGAAAATGATCGAATAAACAACCTAACCTTACACCTCAAACAACTAGAGAAAGAAGAACAAAGAAACCCCAAAGTGAGCAGAAGGAAAGAAATCATAAAGCTCAGAGCAGTAATAAGTGAAAAAAAAAGGAAGGAAGTCAGAGCAAAAATTAATAAAACTAAAAGCTGGTTCTTTGAGAAAATTAACAAAATTGATAAATCATTAGCCAGACTCATCAAGAAAAAAAGGGAGAAGATGCAAATCAACAGAATTAGAAATGAAAAAGGAGAAGTCACAACGGACACCTCAGAAATACAAAACATCATGAGAGGCTACTACAAGCAGCTATATGCCAATCAATTGGATAACCTGGAAGAAATGGATACATTCTTAGAAAAATACAATCTTCCAAGACTGAACCAGGAAGAAATAGAAACCATGAACAGACCAATCACAAGTACGGAAATTGAGGCAGTGATTAAAAATCTCCCAATACACAAAAGCCCAGGACCAGACGGATTCATGGGCAAATTCTATGAAACATTTAGAGAAAAGCAAACACCTATCCTTCTCAAACTCTTCCAAAATATTGCAGAAGGCGGAACACTCCCAAACTCATTCTACAAGGCTACCATCACCCTGATACCAAAACCAGGCAAAGATGTCACAAAAAAAGAAAATTACAGACCAATATCACTGATGAATATAGATGCAAAAATCCATAACAAAATACTAGCTAACAGAATCCAACAGCACATTAAAAAAAATCATACACCATGATCATGTGGGGTTTATCCCTGGGATGCAAGGATTCTTCAATATATGCAAATCAATCAACATGATGCATTGTATCAACAAATTGAAGGATAAAAACCATATGATCATCTCAATAGATGCAGAAAAAGCTTTTGACGAAGTTCAACATCCATTTATGATAAAAGCTCTCCAGAAAATGTGTATAGAAGGAAATTACCTCAACGTAATAAAAACCATATATGAGAAACCAAAAGCCAACATCATTCTAAATGGGGAAAAACTGAAACAATTCCCTGTAAGAACAGGAACAAGACAAGGGTGTCCACACTCACCATTATTATTCAACATAGTTTTGGAAGTTTTAGCCACAGCAATCAGAGAAGAAAAAGAAATAAAGGAATCCAAATTGGAAAAGAAAAAGTAAAATTGTCACTCTTTGCAGATGACATGATATTATATATAGAAAACCCTAAAGACTCTACCAGAAAACTGCTAGCACAAATTGATGAGCTTAGTAAAGTAGCAGGATACAAAATTAATGTACAGAAATCTCTTGCATTCCTATACACTAACAACGGAAGAGCAGAAAGAGAAATTAAGGAAACTCTCCCATTCACCATTGCAACAAAAAGAATAAAATCCCTAGGAATAAACCTGCCTAAGGAGGCAAAAGATCTGTATGCAGAAAACTTTAAGACATTGATGAAAGAAATCAAACACGACACAAACAGATGGAGAGACATACCATGTTCCTGGATTGGAAGAATCAACATCGTGAAAATGACTGTACTACCCAAAGCAATTTACAGATTCAATGCAATCCCCATCAAATTACCAATGGCATTTTTCACAGAACTAGAGCAAGAAATCTTACGATTTGTATGGAAACGCAAAAGACCCCGAATAGCCAAAGCAATCTTGAGAAGGAAAAATGGAGTTGGTGGAATCAGGCTTCCTGACTTCAAACTATACTACAAGGCCATAGTGATCAAGACAGTATGGTAGTGGCACAAAAATAGAAAGGAAGATCAATGGAACAGAATAAAGAACTCAGAAGTAAGCCCAAACACATATGGGCACCTTATCTTTGACAAAGGAGGCATGAATATACAATGGAAAAAAGACAGCCTCTTCAATAAGTGGTGCTGGGAAAATTGGACAGCAACATGTAAAAGAATGAAGTTAGAACACTTCCTAACACCATCCACAAAAATAAACTCCAAATGGATTAAAGACCTACATGTAAGGCCAGACACTATCAAACTCCTAGAGGAAAACATAGGCAGAACACTCTATGACATCCATCAAAGCAAGACTCTTTTTGACCCACCTCCTGGAATCATGGAAATACAATCAAGAATAAACAAATGGGACCTCATGAAACTTAAAAGCTTTTGCACAGTGAAAGAAACCATAAACAAGACTAGAAGGCAACCCTCCAAATGGGAAAAAAATAGTTGCCTATGAAACAACGGACAAAGGATTAACCTCCAAAATATAGAAGCAGCTCACGCAGCTTAATATCAAAAAAGAAAAAAACCCAATCCACAAATGGGCGGAAGACCTAAATAGACATTTCTCCAAAGAAGACATACAGATGGTCAACAAACACATGAAAAGATGCTCAACATCACTAATCATCAGAGAAATACAAGTCAAAGCCACAATGAGGCATCACCTCACACCGATCAGAATGGCCATCATCACTAAATCTGGAAACAACAAATATTGGAGAGGGTGTGGAGAAAAGGGAACTCCCCTACACTGTTGATGGGAATGTAAGTTGGTACAGCCACTATGGAAAACAGTTTGGAGGTTCCTTCAAAAACTACAAATAGAATTACCATATGATCCAGTAATCCCACTCCTGGGCATATACCCAAAGAAAACCATAATCCCAAAAGAAATTTGTACCATAATGTTGATTGCAGCAATATTTACACTAGCCAGGAGCTGGAAGCAACCTAAATTCCCATCAAGAAATGAATAGATAAAGAAGATGTGGCATATATATACAATGGAATATTACTCAGCTATAAAAAGGGATGAGATGGAGCTATATGTCATGAGGTGGATAGACCTAGAGGCTGTCATACAGAGTGAAGTAAGTCAGAAAGAGAAAGACAAATGTTGTATGCTAACTCACATATACGGAATCTAAAAATGGTACTGATGAACTCAGTGACAAGACAAGAATAAGGAAGCAGCTGCAGAGAATGGACTGGAGAACTCGAGCTTTGGGAGGGGGCGGTGAAGGGGAAGCTGAGACGAAGCAAGAGAGTAGCACAGACATATATATATACCAACTGTAAAATAGATAGCCAGTGGGAAGTTGTTGTATAACAAAGGGAGTTCAACTCGAGGATGGAAGATACCTTAGAGGACTGGTATGGGGAGGGTAGGGGGGACTTGAGGGATGGTGGGGGTGGGGAGTCAAGGGAGGGAGGAAATACTGGGATATGTGTATAAAAACAGATGACTGAACTTGGTGTACCCTCCAAAAAAATAATAAATAAATAAATAAATAAATAAATAAATAAATAAATAAATAAATAAAAATTAAGGTGCTGTCCTGTCCCAGGGGCTCTTCGTTCAGGCATCCAGATATTTTTCTCCCTGACAGGCAGGGTTGCCTACCTAATCAGCTTTGAAATAATTACAGAAGATGGACCATTGCCTTTCTGCTTCCCAGAAGAATATGGGAGTAAAACCTCTGAGTGGGGAATGAAACAGGAGATCAGGGCCAGAGCACAGTCTATAAAAGAATGGCACAGCCTGAGGACATGACATAAGCTGTGCAGAGCCAAATGGGTCCAAGATGGTGGAGAAGTCCACTTCCACTAGGCACAGCATTGGAGATTCAACCAAAAGGATCAAAAATTGGGCAGTGACCAAGTTCCTGGAAATCTCTGCTCTTTCCTGCAATAGCTCCAATACTTTTCCCTCTCATTAACCTTTCAAATGACCCACCCCTATAAAAACTGACAACCCAATAACCTGGCGCCAAATTGATCACAAGAAATTACATACATAAACAGAAATGGCTGGGAATCCCCTGGTGGCACAGTGGAGAGCATTCCATGCTCCCAATTTAGGGGCCCTGGGTTTGATTCTTGGTCAGGGAAGTAGAGTCCACACACTGCAACTAATCAATCATGTGCCACAACTAAAGATTCTGGATGCTACAACTGAAAGTCCTGTGTGCTGGAAATAAGATGAGCACAGCTAAATAAATGAGTCACTTCTTTTTAAAGCCCAACTGATATTTCTTTGTATGTCCATATACCATGTTCTTTATCCATTCAACCTTGATGGATCAAAGTTGTTTCTATATTCTGGCTTTTGTGAAATATGCTTCAATGCATATAACAGGACAAATATCACTTTGAGATCATGATATTAAGTTTTTGGAATACATACCCAGAAATGGGATGGCCAGATCAAATAGGTATTCTCTTTTTTTAATTTTTTGAGGCATCTCCATTATGTTTTCCAGTGGCTACAACATTTCACCTCCCCAAAAACAGTGTACAGGTTTCCATATTCTTGTCAATACTAGTTATCTTTTGATATTTGGTAATGACCATTCTAATAAATGTGAGATGGTATCTCAGTGTTGTTTGATTTGCATTTTCCTAATAATTAGTGAGGAAGGTACTATCCTACTCCCAAATTTACAGAATAGGAAATTGCTGTCCAGAAATCCAATTATCAAGGTCACAAGACTGGTAGGTGTCAGAGGTGGGATTTGAACCCAGACAGAAAAGCTCCAGGGTGAATATGCCCGGTGAGTACACTGCTCTGTCTTCCATGTGCTTAACAAACCTGGGTCAAATTGCTTGACTGTGTCTTTCCTCTAAATGTCATAATGGAACAATTTCTCATAACACTGAATATTCTCCTAAAACACAATTTTAAGGTAGTTGTATTTGTGAGGGCCCATCTATGCTGTGAATATTTTATGTTTAATGGGTCTGAGGATTTCCGAGATTTTTCTTTCAAGAGAGTCTGAGGAGTATATCCTTGCTTATTTAAGTTTTGGGGTGCTACTTATCATTGTTTTAGCATAAAGATTAGAAGCTAAATAGCTATTACAAGAAGCTATTACAATATTATAAATATTTGAGGTGGAAGTCATCTCCAAACAGATTGTGCCAAATTACACTCTTTCAACAACTGTTCAAAATCTGTCTTTCTCTTGTTTTTGCTTTTTTGTTATTTTTTTGTTTGTTTTGTTTGTTTGCTTTGCTTGTGTGTTTTTCTACCTTTTCTCTCACTAGTAGCTATAAATCTCTCTGGTTGCCAATAGGTAAAGTATAAAACTGGGAGATAGGCGAAAATTGTTGCTTTGAAAATCAGTCTTTGGGACTTCCAAGAGCATCCAGTGGTTAACACTCCCTGCTTCAAGTGCAGTGGATGTGGGTTTGATCCCTGCTCAGAGAACTAAGATTCCACATACAGTGTGGTGCAGCAAAAAAAAAAAAAAAAAACAAAGAGAGGTGATGAGGATCTGAATGCATCCTCATGGTGGGAGCACAGGCTATAAATATAGAGCCTCAGGAACAGTGGGCTCATTCACAAACAAACAGAGCTCCAGCCCTGACCTTAGGCTCATCTTTGGAAGCAAACTGTGATTCTTCCAGCTGATAATATGGCTTTAAGCCATACTGACATCATGTTCCCAACACGGATACAGCAGTGTCTTCTAGTGGAAGCACCTACAAATTCATCAATGAATTTATTTATATAAGTGGTTATTGAGTCCCTACTATGTACCTGTCACCAATACGGGGGTAAGAAGATTGCAGGAGCCTTCCTTCATCTACAATGGCTGTCATGTCCAGCAGGGACTCAGGGGGAGACCCTGAAATGGCATATGTTATTAAACAGATCTACTATTCTTACTCTTATTGGTGGTTTCTCACCAACAAAGAGACATTGCCTATGGTTCCATGAAAAGCCCTTAGAAGATGAGTTTGACAAACTGTTCACTTGAGCATCCATTAAGCCCAGATCATGATCTTTATAGTTAAAAATAAATAAATACTGGTTCTGCTCTCTCCTTTCCCTCCTTTCTCATCTCTGCAACTAGTCCTTTTCCGCTCTCTTCAAGCTGATCATAATCCAGTGCCATCCCATAGGGGCCAGGCACATGCAACCATGGACACATGACAGATCTGCACACACATGGTAACTAAGGGCTACTGGTGGTTTCCAGGGTTGGTGGCATGACTGAAGTCAATGGCCCTCCTTGCCCTTTGCCAGACTTTCCCTGGATCCCAGAATAGGAAGCCCCTTACTCTTCTGGCCTCCTACATACACCTCATTTTTTTTCCTTCATCTGGCCATCTCCGTGGAGGGTTGTGTCTTTATCTGTCCCCATGAACGAGTGGTGGGTTCCTAAACAGGCTCACTATCCCAGGGCTCCCCCAAAGCACCTGGGACACAGTAGGTGCTCAGTAAATTTGTACTGAATGAAAAGGTGAGGAAGGAATGCAGATGTCCCTTTCGCTGATTCCGGTCTTGCCTTAATAACGGCCGATACCATGCATTGCATTGCGGGTGTGTTTTCTACCTTATATAAGCTTTCCTGCTCCTTCTCTCTTCTGGGTCTCCCTCCATCTTTTCCCCTTGCTTTCCCCAGTCTGGGTCTCTGCCTAGGGTTTCTGGGTGGGAAGAAGTGATGCTCCCACTCCAAACATACCAAACAATGGCAGCTTGAACCAAATCCTTTGTAGCTCTGAACCTAGAGAATGTTCAGAAAGTTTGAAAGATTTGTGCACCTTGGGTCCCCCTTTACATGAGTGACATCATACCAAACAGCCTTACAGTCCAAAGGAAGGAAAATACTGTGCCCTGGACATATGGGACTGGCTCAGGAATACACAGAGCCTGTCACTTGGGAAGTGGGACTGGAAAAGACACGGCAGGGTGTGTGGCAGAGAGCTGGATACTGGGGTGGTGGGACAAAGGGGAACCAGCTCAGCTTGAAGGGCCTCACCCAGAAGAGCCCTGCAGTAGAAGTCCACTGCCAAACTCCTCTGAGATGGGGTGGATAGAATCGATTTTTATTAACCCTTACCATCCCTCTGAATGAGGAGATATTGGCGTTGATTGGGCCATCATCAACTCTCCCATGGCCTAGAACACACTCCTGTCACTTCCTTTGGGACTGCCTCTGCTCAGCTCCAGTCATGTGGTGCTGGAATAAACTGTCAATCATGTTGGGCAGGGCCTCGTGGCCAAGTAAAGTCAATCATAGTGCCCCATGCACCTGCCAGGATTGTTTGTCCAGGGCTGGACACATGACCTGAGTTGAATGATTCAGAGCTGTCCCTGGTACTCTGATGTTTTCTGAGCTTCTTTACTTACACTTGAGACACCTTGGGAATATACATGTAGAAGCCTGAGGGAGGAAAGCTGTCAGGCTAGGAGAATAAAAGATGAGAGAAGGGAAAGAGTGAGGGAGAGTAAACATGAGCTCAAGGCTTCTGATTTCTTGGGTCCAGTGTTTGGACTTGCTCTCGTGCCTGCATCCCAGATCCCCAGGATCCTTCCAGTTAGGCTCCTCTTTTCCTTGAAGATAGTTGTTGTTTGGCTCCCTCACACCTGTGGTTCAGAAGAGGTTCTAGATCCTGCCCGATTATGATGCACTTCCTTGAGTCAAACAGAGGCACCAATTCTCATTAACACCATTGGGAATGGAATCTTTTATTCTACTGAGAATAAGGCTTTGCAGAGCACCAAGCACAGTTCACTACCATCTCTGGGTGGGAGTGCCCTATGTCTGAGTGAGTGTGCTTGGAGTAGGCCTGACTGACTCCTGAAGCAGCCCCAGCATTTACACTGCAGGAGCCAGGCCAATCCTGTTGTTTCCCCGATCATAAACTGAGAAATACAGCCTCAGGAAGACGTCACCCAGGATCCAGGTCTCCGTCTGTCTCCAAATCTGTGTTCTCCCACCAAAAGTGCTGAAACATATACCTTGAGGACTCTGGGGGAGACAGAAATATATCCCAGTGAGCCTGATCTCTTATCTGTCACTCCCTTCAGTCTCCAGGGCCAGTGGCTTCTCGGTTTCATTTCTCTCCTTTAGCAAGAACCAAATGGCTCTCTCAGCAGCTGTGGAAGTGTGGTGCCCATTCAAAAAGAGGAATAGCTGAGACATGTGGTTGCCCTCAGGGAAGGGTGTGGCAGAGGAAAGATAGGAGTTTGGGATTAGCAGCTGCAAACTACTAAATGGAGGGTGGATAAACAACAAGGTCCTACAGGGAGCTATATGTAATATCCCATGACAAACCATAGTGGAAAAGAGTAGGAAAAAGAATACATCCATATATACACACATGTATACACATAATATATATGTGTGTGTGTGTATATATATATATATATATATATATATATATACATACATATAAACAAAACTGAGTCAATTTGCTGTACAGAAGAAATTAACACAACATTGTACATCAAGTATACCTCTGACACATGCTCACTCTTTTCTCTGCAGGCAATGCCTTTTCTTCTCCCACTCCCCCAGATACTGCTCTTTAGCACTGAGCTCAGCTTCTCTAGGAAGCATCCTTCAACCCAGGTTGTGCTGGGTGAATTACCCTGGTGTTCCTGTTGTTTGAAGCCCTCATCACTCCTAATCTGGCCCCAGCACTCCCTGACCCAGCCTCTGGCAGTGCCATTTGCATGGAGTCCAGTGTAGATTTGCATCATCCCAAGGAGGCCTCCTCATGCCGCCATGAGTCTCGGGGTTGCCTGTTATTGAAATCCTTGTCTTCCTCAAAGCCTTCTTTGAACTCATCAGCCTCCTCTGAACTCCCACTGGGAGCTAACCTTAAACCTCAACCCTGTGCTGGGGCTGTGCAGTCACTGTGAACCCTTTCCTCACATGAGCATCCAACCTCCCAGAGCAGGAACCTGGTCTCAGCAAGGCAAAGTGTGGTCTAGGGGAACCATGGAATTGATCATCCAACCAGGACAAGTTTGAGATTGGAAGGGAGTCTGTTAATCATTATGGTGGGAAAACACACTGAGACTGTCCCCAACAAGCCCACTTGTCACTTGGCCTGTTTCAGGGATTGAGAAAGCTGACTCTCCATTTTCATCCATCTTAGGGCTTTGGTGGAACGGAAGCTCTTTGAAGGTAGTGACCCTAAATGTCCCCCTCTCCTTGTGCCTCACACCATGATGGCACAGGGTGGTGTCTCCATTTATTTCAAGATGATGGATGTCCCAGAATGTTCTTATCATCATGGTGTTGACTTTGTGGGCGGCCCTGGCCCAGCCTCAGGGGCTCAGCAGCATCTGCAAGGGTGTGGCTTGGCCTGAAGAAGGCCACCTCCTCCCAGAAGCAGCCCAAGGGTTCCTGCAATGCCCAGGTTTGAGAACCATCCTCCTGGGTTGACCGCTTACCTTCCAGATGTAGGCTTCAGCAGGCACTGGGTAGTCATTGCCATTGATGGTGAAGATGATACTAGGCAGTTGCCTGATGATGCTACATGGAACCATATACTGTTAGAGAAAGAGAAGAGTGGTTGACCAGGTGATCCCTGGTATGTGGAGAGCATCAGAGTGACCCTGTGCCATGTTCCTTCACCTCTAGACCAATAAGCCTGGCCCTGATGAGCTTCTGGATGGTGTTGACCAGTTCCATTGGTCCAAGCAGCATTGAACCTCCGGTATCCAAAATGCCCTGGCAGCCGTTGAAACAACCAACAGTTCTCCCATTCATGGTGATGCTGTGAAATAGTGGGAAAAATTGGGCACCAGGATCACTCTGAAGTCTCCCCCACAACTGACCCTCTCTATGCCTGTCTCCACAAATGCCTTTCAGCACATTTCCTCACTCTGTTTTCCTATGCTCTGGTCACATTATCTTCTTTGATTTCTTTTGAGTTCATGAGTGCACCAGGCACTTTTGTGCCTCAGGGCCTTGACATGTTCTGGTAGCGCTTCCTAGAGGACACCCATCCCATTTATCTACCTAATTTCTTCTCATCGTCCATGTTTTACCTTAAATGTTGCTCTTCCAGGGAAGTCTTCCAAGGAAGTCAGACTAGATCAGGCTCCTGTCTTGGTCACTCTGTGTGCATCTTCCTCATGTGTAGCAAGTACCAAAGTGGTAATTCATTATGTATGCAAAACAGTTCTTGTACATCTGCCTCACTAGATGTAAGGGCAAGTTGTATCCTCAGCACATCCCTCATGTGCCCCTCACACATTGAATGTACAATGTAAATTTGTTGAGTGAATGGATGAATGAATAAGTGAGTAACTGTGTAGGTGAAGAAATGTATGAGGAATAACCAGAGTCCTTTGCATTGTGTCTGACAAATAATAGGTCAATGCACATAGTGAAGATAGATGTTCTGTGGGGCAGCAGATGCTCAGGGTGTTGAGAAGTTGAAATCAGGCTGCCCTGGGAGAGGTTGTTTTCCAGCTCAGCCCTCACACTCAGGTCAGACTCTGAGGCATGCAGCCAGGTGATGCCCACATAGCCCAGGTGTCATCTAAAGGACCCATAAGCTTCTGTCTAAGGGTATCACACAGAATCCCATTAGTTATTGCCCCTAGTTCTCAGGCCATTCCTGCATCCCAGCTTCCTGATTCTCTCTGTCGCAGCCTCTGCCCTACTGTGCCCAGAATGGGGGTTTCGATGTCATGGGTAGTGGGAGTGTTTCTTTGTATGAGATGCTTTCATGTCTCAAGAGTGCAGCCAACCCCTCTCCACTGCTGGTAAGCTTCTCCCTAAGGAGAAGCGCTACCATTTTGTCCAGGACTTTCCCTGTTTTTAACCTAGCAATTTTTGTACTAAGAATTCCTTGGGGGCCGGGTAGCTCTGGATAGTTTGTTATCTTATCACAACCCTGTTCAGGCTGGTGAAATTCTCCCTGATCCTGTTTTCACCACAGTTTAAGGTCCTCAAACCATGCCCTCTGCCTCACAGCACAGTGGGTGCAGCCCTCCCTGGGCTGCACACAGCCCTCAGGACCCTGTTCAGGACCCTCATCAGGGCCCTGGTCAGGAGGCCTGGGGGGATTCTGAGCCCATGGGTAGTGAGGGTATCTGTGTGTCTGCCTGTCTGTTTGTGTATCTGTGTGTGTGTGTGTGTGTGTGTGTGTGCGCCTGTGTGTCTCTCTCAGTGTCTGTGTGTGTTTGTGTATCTGTGTTCCTGCGCATGTTTATATATGTGCCAATGTGTGTGTTTACATGTGAATCTTTGTGTGTGTTTGTGGGTGGAGCGTATGAGTCTATGTGTGACTGTGTGTCTGTATGTTCATTTGTGTGTTTCTGCATGTGTCCATGTGCACGTGTGTGAGCATCACTTGGGGTGGCCTCAGAGGGAGAGACTTACCGGTTCATGGTTATCTGCCAGAAATGTGTCCGGGACACTGGTATCCACTTGAGCTCTCCTTTGTGGTAACTGTGGTCCACCCCACCAAACATCATCACACTGCCATTCTCCTTCCCACTGAGGAAAGGAGGAAGAGGAAGGGCTCATTTTATGAGAATAACACCACTGACGGTCAGAGGGCTGTGCTTATCCACATATCAGTGGCACTACTATGATCTCCATTTTACACTTGAGGAAATTAAGGCACAGAGGGATTGATAACCAGACCAAGGTTGATCACCGACTAATGAGTGGCACAGAAGAGGTCTGAGGCTGGGCAGCTTGGCTAGGATCTGACCATTCATCCTTCTGAAGAGGGCCGGGGCCCCTCCAGTAACCACCATGCTCCAAGATACCCTAAGAGGACACTGTGCTGGAGGGGTCTGGTTTCTGCTGTGTGTAGTCTGTCATTTTTCAGAGAAGCTGAGGCCTGAAAGCACTAAGGCCTGGGTTCAGAATAACTCAGGGTTGGCTTCACAGGCCTGTGACCTGTAACATCCATGGGGACCCACACTCAGCATGGGCCCCCTGGTCTGCTATTGCTGTCTTAAAATTCTGAGTATGTTTTGAACAGGAGGTCCCATATTTTCATTTTGCACTGGCTCCTGCCAGTTGTGTAGCTAGTCCTGGGCTCCAGTAAAACATTAATGAGGAAGTAAACACTCCCACCATCCCTCCCCTTCCTTCTATATCAAATCCATCAGCAGATTCTGTTAATGTATTCTCCAACCTGTATGCTGACACCTTCCATTGCTCTCCCTCTTCCCTCATCCCCCCTGGACTACATTGCTGCTCTTGAGCCCATGAGCATGGTAATGTTCCAATAAATGTTTATTTGTAGAAACCAAAGGCAGGGCCAGGTGTCACCCTGTGGCCATAGTTATGTTGCGCTAGCCTGTCTCTGAGGAAACTTCTTTATCAGGTGGTGTAAAACTTTTTATGAAACTGAAAGCATCTTACAACCAATTTAAGGAAAGGTCTTGTCCAGTTCAGACTTACTTGCTCAAGTAGAAGGCAAAGACAGGTTGAGAAATCATGCCTTGTGTCTTCAGATTGTCGAACACGGGGATGATCCCTGCCTGTGAGAGGCTGGGGAAGCCTAGGCCCAGGACGCCATCAAAAACGCAATTTGTGAACCCAATCAGTTTCTGGCTCAGACCAAGTGCCTGGCCCAGGTCAATGAATTTCCCGATCTGTGGGAGAGGAGAGTTTTGCCACTTAAAGTTTTCGGAAAGGGGACTGGGAATGGGATGGTGCGGTGACCCATTAGCACCTCAGAGTAGACCTGAGGCCTGCCTCTTCCCTGGCTGTACCTCAGAAAGTTAGATCAAGCTGGGACAGGCTTTCAGGTCACATTTGTGCAGGGCTGTGGATTTTAACCATCCCCTGCTGCTCCTACACACACCATGTGAAGTGAGTCAAACTGGCCTCATGTCATCTGTAAAGTTGGGGAAACTGAAACTCAGGACAGGGCTTAATGATTCCCACTTGAGGGTAAAATGAGGAGAGAGCAGGGTAGTCTTCTCTTTGGCATCACTATTATCAGATGACACAAATATACAGAATTCAGTGCAAAGCATTGGCGTTTTTGCAGCTGCCCAGGAAGACAGAAGCCCATTATACAATGTCGCTGCCAGTTTTCTTATGAATATTCTGCCTGGGAGACATGCCTGCATGTGTGTGTGTGTGTGTGTGTGTGTGTGTGTAGAGGGGGAGAGAGAGAGAGAGAGAGATAAAGAGTACTCAGTCCCCTTGGGGGAGGCAGGCCATAGATTTTATTGGTCTCTCAAAGGCCCCCTAGAGTTAGAAGACATTTATCACATTCTTCTGACATTGGTGGTCCCCTGCTTTCCCTTCCAGATGCCTGAATCCCTCAGCAATCTCAACAGACCTAAGAACATTTTATCCTCTCTGCAAATATCTCACACATGCATGAAACCTGACTGGGCACCCCAGCTCCACCAAATGCATGACCTTGGCAAGGCCCTTGCTCTCCACACATCAGTACCATCTTCTGTATAAGGAAGCTAATCATAGTACTTTCTGTGTGGGTTTGTTTCAGGAGTAAACACATTATAACCAGGAAAGTGCCCAGCATATTCTGAGAATAGAAAAGTGGGTGCTTTTTCCCCTCTCTACCTGCTCCCAGCGAAATGAACCTTGAGATGATCATTGGCAAAGGAGCTGCCAATCCACAGCCAAAGCTACTCTCTGTGTTAGCCATTCTGGGAGTTTTTATGTAAGCATTGGCATTGTTTGCCCGGGAGCAAGTGATGTGGGGTCTGGGGACAGCCATTAGGGTACTGTGAAATGGCAGGCCCCTCCCAGTTGGTACTGCATCTGTTTCATAAGCAGTGCTCACTCCCAGGGCCAGACCTGACTCTACTTCGGGCTTCCACTTACCCGAATGGTGTCATAGACAAGGAATCCATCAATCCCTCCAGAAGTGTATTTCAAGTTAAAGGGCCGGCCTGAGAGCCGGCAAGTGGTGGACAAGTGAGGGTTGAAGAGCTTGTGTTTACCTGCAGACACAAGTGATGAGTGTCCCTCAGGTGCCAAGGATGGAGAAGTGAGTGGGAGGGGAAGTATATGACCAGTTGTGGGTGGGTACTCACGGCAGGCGGCACTGTAACAATGGGTGGAGTGCACCCAAAAGTCAGAGGAGCCGGTGTGAAAGACAACACTGAACTCCTGAGGGGGTGTTCCAATGGTGATGTTTCCGAGGTAGGCCACCTAAGGATCAAGGAAGTGTGGTTTGGGCAGGCCTGGCTGCCTTGGCCAGACTTGATTCCCTAAGCGCTGCCCACCCTGAAGTCTCCCATATCTCTTGAAATCATTTTGAAACCAACCCATCTCACATATTCTGCTCAGACTGGTGCCTTCATTTGACTATTTTTTTTTCCCATGTGCAGCCTTAGTTCACTGACCAGGTATCCAGCTCAAGTCAGGGCAGCATTAGAGCAGAGTCTTAACCACTAAACCTCCAAGGAAGTCCCAGTGCCTCCATTTGAGAAGCTCTCCAGTCTTACTTTCAGTGTTTCCTTCTCCAGGTGGTGTCCCTAGGTCACCCTAGGAGACTTCCCCTAAACTCAGACCATGTCCCTTATACCAGGCAGTTGGTCCCTTTTCGGACAGGTATTTACTCTTTGCCTATCACTCAGGCTGGCCTATTCATTCTTGAAGGAGACATGAGACATTAAAAAAAAATAAAATAATCAGAGTGTTACATTTTCATGATATCACAGACCATAGGGCTCAGTAACTTTGTCCTGGTGTCCTTCTTGGATCTGGAGAGGATGACCTTCCTTGGCCTGGGGCTTCAAACTTGATGTGCAGTTGGCTTTTTCTTTTGACTAGACATGGCTCACCTTTCACCTGTGACTCTTCAGGTCACTTAGTTCAGAAAGAACAATCTCCCCCAAACTAATGACTTATTGTTGGCACATAAATGGATATTTACCTGCCCCCTTGTCATTGCTGGGCACAGTCACCACAGACAAAGAGTTAAGGATGAGAGTGTCTTTTCCTCTGGAAATGCGGTCCCTGTTCCCCAGTGTTCCTGCTGTCTGCAGGAGCCTCAGCCCCAACATCAAGCCTGCTACCTCCAGGTGAACCCCAGTGCTAGGGCAGAGCCCCAGGGGGCGCTGCGGAGCACCATCCTCCCCCCACACTCACATCCAGGTGGTTCTTCAGGGGGTGAAGGGTAGTATTTCTGTCATCAGCAACATTCTGGGCCCTGTTGTCAGTGTTGTCATCCAGGAAATTTGTCAGCAGGTTTTTCTCTCTGAACGTTTCTCGCATGGTCTTCACCTTCGTTAGAGGGATACTTTCATGTAGCATTGTGAAAAGGAAACAAAGAAGGGGCAACAATCAGCTGTCCTTGTTATTGTATGACTGTCTTACCTTAAATTGTAACGGTGCTGTGCATTTTCTGGGAATTTTTATGTGTCATGTTCTTATCAGGACGCCATGCAAAGACCAGGGCGAAAACCTTGATTTGAATACAATTTCTGTTGTGTAATCTTGAGTAAGTCATATGACCATCTGGAGTCTCCGTTTTGCCATCAGTCAAAAGGTGGGATACAATAACCCGCATCCCCGTTATACACTGTTGTGGGTATTAAGTGAGATGATGGATATAATGCACCTGATGTGTAGGAAGACTTGCCAATGACACCCTTTGCCATTGCTATTGCCATCCCACTGTATCTTTTGCAGAGAAGCTCTGGGATGCAATTAGAATGGGCATCAATATCTTCTTTTTACAGGTGAGAATTTGAAATGCAGGAAGTTTGTGACTTGGCTGTGGTCACACTGTTTGTTGGAGGTAAAAGAGCCTAGAAGTAGCCTCAGTGTTCTTTCTCCTGTGCTCAAGCAGAAGAAAGGGGTGAGAGAGGAAGCTGGGAGATGGGGTTAAATTAGGAAAGTAAGAGGCTGGGGAAGCAGGGAAGAGTCAAAATAGAAAGAAAAAAAACTCTGAGAGCTCTGTATGCACAGAGACAGCCAAAGAGATGGAGAGAGAAAGGGAGTCACAGAGATGAAGAGATAGACACATTCACACAGAAATGCAGAGAGAGCAGAGAGGAGACAAGAAGCAAATACAGGAGAAATGCTCTTCCATAGGGCCACACTTACAGTTGCAGATGCTGTGCATTGAACATTTCCAAGGAGTGCCATTTTCACATAGGCCATGCTGTGACTGGCTCCCCCCAGAGCTGTGCAACCCTGAATGCTGATCTCAAGCATCTTGGGCCCCACAGTGCCCCTGGCAAGATACTCATCAATAAGTGTGAGTTGTACTTGAAGAGTGTCAGGCAAGGGCTTCCCTGGTGGCACACTAGTAAAGAATCCTCCTGCCAATGGTGGGAACACAAGTTCAATCTCTGAGCCAGGAAGAACCCACATGTCAGGGAACAAGTATGTCGATGTGCCACAAAAACAGAGCCTGCACTATAGAGCAGGTGAGACACATCTACTGAGCCCAGGAACACAATTACTGAAGCCTGTGCACCTACAGCCCCTGCTCTACAAGAAGAGAAGCCAACACAAAGAGATATGTCTGCATTGCAATGATGAATAGCCCCTGCTCGCCACAACTAGAGAAATCCTGTGCTAAGCACAAAGACCCAGTACCGCTTAAGGTAAATAAATACAGTTAAAAAGAGAGAGAGAGAGAGAGAGAGAGAGATTGGCAGGGAATGATTACATTCCCTTCTAAACATTTGGGGTTGAAGAATAAGGGGACAAGAAAAGCACCAGAGAGATGATTCCACTTACAGTCTCTGTACTTACATGACTAGGCAGTCTGAGAGGGCCACCAGGCTGAGGATCCCAAACCACTTCATGTTACTTTCCCAACTGCAATTACACAGGAAAGAGCATGCAGTGGTGGCCAAGAACTTCTAGTTATACATGCTCTGACCTGCCCTAATTGTCCCCTTTAGGCCACTAATGGATATGATAAGAAATATGAACCTCTCGATAAAATCTTTACCTCCATTTGTGTCCTTGGGGAGTGGACTTCGAACATTCTCAGAATACAGAGATTTCTACTGTAATATTTTGTGTGGGGCTTGGCTGCAAAGCCAAACTGAACTGCATGGACTAAATTAGAGTCGGAAGACTTGCCAACTTGGAGACTAAACACTCCTACTAACGTAATAAAAGCAAATGCTAGGGGGCATGCTTGACATCCATGATCTCGTGTAATCTTCCCAGCTACACATGGGATGTGAATTGCCATGCTCAATGGAGAGTGAATTGCTAGGGGGGAAAATATCAGATGGCAAAGAGAACACTTGAGGGGCAGCCCAGGGACATACGAGTGAGTGGCTTTAGGTAGTGGGAAAGATGGCACAGATCAGGATCTCTTATAATGTGAATCTGCATGAAAAATCTAGGCTACAGTAATATTGCATTTGCTATGTATCAGTATTGAAAGACAGTGATGCATGCATCCACAAGGTAGTTCATAGCATCCAAGAAACATATACAGAGGAACTGGTGTGCAGGGGTCTTGGTTACATGCTGGAAAGTCAAAGTCAAGTAAGACACAGGTGGTCCTTATCCTCAGGCAGCTAGCAGTCTAGGGCGGTTCTCACAATCTCATGGGCCAGGAGGCAAAATAAATGATTGGAAAAGCTGGGAGGGCATCATGGACACATGGCAGGCACACATGCTCTACCAGGGTGGACAGCCTCTCCTCAGCTCCAACCAACATCTGCCATGCTGGAAAGCAGCCTGATTGGGCAATTTCTCAAGTAAAGTCAGAAGCAACTATTTTTCTTTCTTCACAAAACATCATGGGAGCCAAACCTGAAATAACTGTGTGCTGGATTTAGCCTGCAGGCTGTGCAGGTGTTTATTTCTTGCCTAGAGGTGGGAGTACAGAGCTAACTGAGAGCGGGTTCAATTCATGTTGGTCGAATGATTAAGAGACTGAATGCATCTTAACCATGTTATTTTTACTTCCATTTGTAAAGAAAGTTCACCAGGGTCCTGTACATCAATGAATTTAATAATGTCCACTTGCTCAGTTTCTGATTTAATTACCCTATACGATCCATGCCTTGAAACATTTTGTCTACCAAACCAAACATAGAGAGAAATAATTTTGAAGGATCTTATCTCTCAAAGAAGACAGAAAAGACCACTCAGAACTCTTACTCAGACTGAGATGAAGAGTATAGCTGTTAAAATGTTATTCCTGACAAAGTTAAGATGATGGAGTTTTATGGCTCCTTCCAGGACTCCCAGGGCCTACGTGTTCCTGGGGGATGTCTATCCAGGCCTGTTCCTTGGGTAGAACAAAGGGAGGCTGGCCGGGTCACCAGGAGGGTGATACATGGGAGCTGCCATTTCCTACTCATATTTGCACTATGTTAAACTTCAGTTTTTGTGGTTCAATCCATACCAGGGGATTTGACAGCATCTAGCAAATGACACACACAAATACCACTTAGCTCTGCAATGCTCCTTGTAGGGACCTAGCCCAAGGTTAAAGTGGCAAAAATACAAAAAGATATAAGTGAAAGCTATTCACTGCAACATTGTTTGCAAAAGCAAAAGATTTGAAATGTACCTGAAGTGACCATCCACTGGGGAGTTTTGATTAAGGCCTAGGACATGTGAAGAATTTGGTAAAATGGTGATGGAGGGAGGTGTGGAATGGATATGATCTTCAGGGTACACTGTTTAATTTCTTGTAAAAAAAATCAAGAAAAAAATGACTATAGTTTCTTGCCTTTCTATACATGCATATGCCTATTTTCAAATGGAACAGTGGAAGAATGTAAGGAAAGCTAATAAAAATCATAATTTAATGGACAGAGGCAGGGATGGGAGGGAGATTTCTCTTGCTTTACACTTTAACTTTGCAACCATGTAAATGTGTTACAGACTCAAAATATAAATCAATAAACACATCTATCAAAATTGACAATCAAGAAAAATGAGCCTAGTTCTCTCAAATTGGTGACATAGCCTCACAGAACAAAGCATTAATTAAGGGGCTTTAAAATGCAGAATTCTGCCTCTACATTCGGAATGAGATACCTTCTCAAGACAAAGACAAACAAACAAAAACACTTCCCATCCAAACAAAACCAAAAACAAAAACCCAATGAAAACTAAAACTATAACACCTTATTGTTGGTGATATTGCTACCGTTATTTTGATAGTATTGTATATACGTGCATACAAGTTAAAGCAAGTAAGCAATTAACACTCATGTTGTTATGAAGCAAGACCTTCAGTGGAAGAGAGGAAAGAGATTGAAGTATACAAACCAAAAGCTTAAGTAAAACCCTGTTGTCTTAAATCGTGAATTGGAAATATATTTGTAGCAATGAATTACTTTCCTTTTATAAAAAGGAAAATCTGTACTTGTTGGCTCTGAACTCTGAAAAGCCTAGAAGCAATGGCATCTTGATAAGAGTGACTATCCTGAGACCTAGTTTGTGGCTTCTAAATACCATTTCCCACGAGAAGATCCAGAGATTCTTGAAGAGATGGCTGATTTCAGGGCTGGGCCCAGAAATGCACAAGATAAGCCTGGGAATCTTGAAGGACCAGAAAGCTGAGGGCTTTCATAGACCACTGAAAGACAGACAAAAAGTTTAGGAATCCATAGGAAGAGGAAAAACATGGGACAATTTTGAAACAGGAATTGAAGGGGGAAGGGCACAACATTCAAAAGAATGACATAGCCCGAGGACATGACATAAACTGAATAGAACCAAATGGGTGCAAGATGGCAGTACCCACTGGTATAAAAGCTGTCAACCCCATACCCTGGTGCTTTTCTCATCTTCTGAGGTGACCCAGAGTCTGTCTGTGGAGTGTGTTTCTCTCTAAATAAACCTACTTCTTTCCTATCACTTTGCCTCTCACTGCATTCTTTCTGTGATGAGACATCAAGAAACTGAGCTTCCTTAAGTCCTGAAATGGGTATCTGATCTCAGCTGGAAGCCTTTGGGGTTTTGGCCAGTTTCAAGTCTTGACAGCATGGGCTCAAGTCCCAATCAGGGTTTTGGCCGGGTTCACATTCTGGCCAAGTGGGTCGAGTCCCAGTCTGAAGTTTGGCTGAATTTGTGTCCTTGCCACGTGGGTTCATGTCTCAATCAGGATTTTGTTGTCATTTATTTCCAGCCACCAGGGTTGAAATCCCAACTAAGGTGTAAGATTTCAATTACAGCATTACAGTAAATCCACTGAAACAGATTACATATGTAAACAGCCAGGAATGGGACCTCTCTGGTGGTGCAGTAGAGAAGATTTGGCACTCCCAATGCAGGGGCCTGGTTTTGATGACTGGTGAGGGAGCTACATCACACATGCTACAACTAATAGTTCACATGTCTGAACTAAACTTAGGGGATAACTGTGGCCTTTGGGGGTAAATGCACAGAAGAGTCTGAGCTGACTCCACATTCCCCACAGCAGGTGCAGAAATGTACCTTGAAGTATTTCAGGACTTCCCAATTTGTTTCACTTGTTCCTGGTTTTATGTATTTGTCAGTTCAATCTTTACTGTATATATTCCTAAGTGGGTTTGCTTTTTGGTTTGATTGATCTATTCTTCATTTTCTCTCTTTTTCTGTTATTTTTTTTTTCTCCTCTTCTCTTCTTTCTGTGAGTGCATGTGTGTACATCTCTTTCTGTGATTTTGACTGCTTCCTTTTGTTTTTACCGCTTACTTTGTTTTTTTTTTTTCCTGTTCTTTTTATTCTTTCCTTCTTTTTCCCTTTCTTTTCTCTTCTTTTTCCTCCTTTTCCTCAATCCTGTGTAGCTTCCAGGGTCTTGGTGCCTGGCTGGGCATTGTACCTGGATTTCTGAGGCACGAGAGCTGAGTCCAAAACTTTGGACCACCATGGGATATTAATTAACAAGAGCTCTCCCAGAGCTCTCAATCTCAACACTAAGATCCAAGGGTCAGCACTCTTCCCAAAAGCCAGCAAACCCCAGTGCTGGATGCCACAATTCCAACAGTGAGCAACAAAGGAACATAAACTCATCTATTAGCAGACAGGCTGCCTATACTCATACTAAACTCAAGGACACACCAAAACACACCACCAGATATGGACCTGTACATCAGAAGGACAACATCCAGCTCCACACACAAGAACAGATGCACCAGCTCCCCCAGCAGGAAGCCTACACAGGGCACTGGATCAACCTCCCCACTCGACACAGACCACAGAATTAAATAGAACTACATCCCTGCAGGCTGAGGAAAGAAGAACCCAAACACAGTAAGTTAAACAAAATGAGAAAACAGAGAGTGATGCAGCAGATAAAGGAATAAGTAAAAATCCACAAGACGAAAATAAATGAAGAAGAGCTAGGCACTCTCCCTGAAAATGATTTCAGAATAATGACAGTAAAAATGATCCAAGATCTCAGAAATAGTATGGAGGCACAGATGATGCAAGTGAAATAAGTCCTTAGCAGGAGCTAGAGGAACTAAGCAGCAAACAAAAAGTGATGGACAACAGAGTAACTGAAATTAAAAACACTCCGGAAGGAATGAAGAGCAGAATAACTGAGACAGAAGAATGGATAAATGACCTGGAAGATAGAATGTTGGAAATAATTGACACAGAATGAAACAAAGAAAAAAGAATGAAAATAATTGAGGACAGTCTCATAGACCTATGGGGCTACATTAAGCACACCAGCACTTGTATTGTAGGGGGCCCAAAAGAAGAAGAAACAAAGAAAGGTTCAGAAATATATATTAGAAGAGAATATAGGGGAAAACTCCCTAACATAGGAAAAGAAATAGTCAACCATGTTCAAGAAGCACAGAGAGTACCATATAGGATAAACCTAAGGAGAAACACACAGAGAGACTTATTAGTCAAACTATCAGATATTAAATAAAAAGAAAAAAAATTAGAAGAAGCAAGAAAAGGTATCAAAAAACATACAAAGGAACCCCCATAAGGCTAACAGGTGATCTTTCAGCAGAAACTCTGCAGACCAGAAGGGAGTGGCAGGATATACTTAAAGTGATGGAAGGGAAAAACCTACCCCCAAGATTACTCTACCTTGCAAGGATATCATCCAGATTTGAAGGAGAAATTAAAAGTTTTCCAGACAAGCAAGACCTAAGAGAATTCAGCACCAATAGGCCACCTATACAACAAATGCTAAAAGAACTTCATTAGGCTGAAGACACAAGGGAAGGACCAGACCTACAAAAACAAATCCAAAACAATTAAGAACATGGTAATAGGAATATAAATGTTGATAATTACCTTAAGTGTGAATGGATTAAATTATCTAACCAAGAGATAGAATCTGGCTGAATGGATAACAATGCAAGACCCATATATATGCTGTCCACAAGAGACACACTTCAGAACTAGGGACATATATAAATGGAGAGTGAGGGGATGGAAAAAGATATTTCATGTAAAATGAAATCAAAAGAAAGCTGGGTTAGCAATATTGATATCAGACAAAATAGGCTTTAAAATAAAGAGCATAACAAGAGATAAGAAATGACACTACATAATGATAAATGGCTTAATCCAAGAAGAATATATAACAATTGAAAATATGTATGCATGCAACCTAGGAGCACAACAATACATAAGGCAAACACTACAGCATAAAATGGGAAATTGACAGTAACACGATCATAGTAGGACACTTTAACACCTGACTTAGACCAATGGACAGATCATTCAAACAGAAATTAAATAAAGAAACACAAGCTCTAAATGACACATTAGACCAGGTGTACTTAATTGGTATTTATAGGACTTTCCTTCCCCAAAACAACAGAATACCCTTACTTGTCAAGTGCACATGGATCATTCTCCAGGAAAGATCACATCTTGGGTCACAAATAAAGTCCAACTAAATTTAAGAAATATGAAATTGGATCAAGCATATTTTCTGACCACACAGTATGAGACTAGATACCAATTACAGAATTAAAAAACTGTAAAAAATAAAAACACTTGGATGCTAGGTGACACACCGCTGAATATCCAAGAGATCACTGAAGAAATCAAAGAGGAAAACAAAACAAAACAAAAAATCTAGAAACAAATGACAATGAAAATGCAAAGATCTAAAATTTTTGGTTTGCAGTGAAGTAAGTTATAAGAGGGAAATTCATTGCAATGCAATCCTATCTCAAGAAAAAAGAAAAATCTCAAAAAAAAAACAATGAAAACCTTTATCTAAAAATCAGAGAAATGAAAACAAGAAAATAAAAATCCAAAGTTAGCAAAAGGAAAGAAATCATAAGTTGAGATTAGAAATGAATGAATAATAAGTGGAGGAAACAATAGCAAATATGAATAAAACTAAAAGCTGGTTCTTTGAGAAAATAAACAATATTGACAAACCGTTAGTGAGACTTATCAGGAAATAAGGGAGAATACTCGAATCAACAGAATCAGAGTTGAAAAGGAAGTAACAACTAACACTGCAGAAATACAAAGGATCATAAGAGACTGCTACAAACAATATTAGATCAATAAAATAGACATCCTATAAGAAATGAAAAATTCTTAGAAAGTTACAAATTCCAAGACTGAACCACGAGAAAATAGAAGATATTTCTTCAAACCAATCACAGCACCAAACTTGACACTCTGATTAAAAAACTTCTGAAAAACAAAACCCCAGGGCCTGATGATGACACAGATAAGTTCTACTAAATATTTAGCTAAGAGGTAGCATCTATCCTTGTCAAACTCTTCAAAAAAAAAAATGGCAGAGGGAGGAACACTGACAAATACATTCTATGAGGCCATCAATACCCTGATACCAAAATTAGACAATGATGTCACAACAACAACAACAACAACAACAAAAAGAAAGAATGAAAGAAATTATAGGCCAATATCACTGATGGTACAGATACAAAAATTCTCAACAAAATACTAACAAACAGAATCCAACAGCACATTAAAAGGATCATACCCCATCATCAAGTGGGGGTTTTCTCAGGAATGCAAGGATTCTTCAATATACACAAGTCAGTCAATGTGATACACCATTCTAACAAATTGCAAGATAAAAACCATACAATCATTCAAATAGATGCAGAGAAAGATTTTGACAAAATTCAACAGCAGTTTATGATAAAAACTCCCCAGAAACTTGGCATGGTGGGAACATACTGCAAAATAATGAAGTACATATTTGAAAATCCCACAGCCTACATGATGCTTAATGGGGAAAAACGGAAATGATTTCCTCTAAGAAGTGTGCCCCCTCTCACTACATTATTCAACATAGTTTTGGAAGTTTTAGCCACAGCAGAGAAGATAAAAAAAAAAAAAAAAAAAAAAAAAAAACAAAAGGAATCCGAATTGAAAAAGAAGAAGCAAAATTATCACTGTTTGCAGATGACATGAGACTATATATAGAAAACGCTAAAGATGCTACCAGAAAATTACTGGAGTTAATCACAGAACTTGATAAAGTTTCAGGATACCAAACTAATGCACAGGAATCTCTTGCATTGCTGTATACCAAACAAGGAAAATCAGAAAGAGAAATTATGGAAACACTCCCATTTACCATTGCAAGAAAAAGAACAACATACCTAGGAACAAAACTACTTGAGTCAAAAGACCTGTATGCAGAAAATTATAAGACACTGATGAAAGAATTCAGGGACGAGACAAACAGACAGAGAGAAATGTCATGTTCTGGGATTGGTATAATCAATATTGTGAAAATGACTATAATGCACAAAACAATCTACAGATTCAATACAACCCCTATCAAATTACCAATGGCATTTTTCACAAAAGTAGAACAAAGTATTGTACAACTTATATGGAAACACAGATGACCCAGAATTGACAAAGCAATCTTGAGAAGAAAAAAACAGAGCTGGAGGAATCAGGTTCCCAGACTTTAGACTATACTACAAAGCCACAGTAATCAAGACAGTATGGTACTGGCACAAAAACAGAAATTTGGATAAATGGAAAAGGAGAGACAGCACACACATAAAACCACACACATATGGTAAACTTACCTTTGACAAAGGAGGCAATAATATACAATGGAGAAAAGCCAACCTCTTCAATATGTAGTGCTGGGAAGACAGGGCAGCTACTTGAAAAGGAATGAATTTAGCACATTCCCTTACACCATACACAAAAATAAATTCAAAATGGATCAAAGACCTAAATGCAAGGCCTAACACTATAAAGCTCTTAAAGGAAAGCATAGGCAGAACAATCTTTGACAGTAATCAAACAAGATCTTTTCTGACCCATCTCCTAGTGGAAAAGAAATAAAAATAAAAATAAACATGTGACCTAATGAAACTTAAATGTTTTAGCATAGCAAAGGAAACCATAAATAAGATGAAAAGACAACCCTTGGAATGGACAAAATAATTGCTAATGAAGCAACTGACAAAAGATTAATCTCCAAAATATCTAAGCAGCTCAGGAAGCTCAATATAAAAGTAAACAAACAATCCCATCCAAAAATGGGTGGAAGACATAAACACACATTTCCCCCCAAAAAATATACAGATGGCCAACAAACACATGAAAAGCTGTTTGACATAACTAAACATTAAGGAAATGCAAATCAAAATCACAGTGAGGGATCACCAAACAAGCATCGGACTGGCCATCATCAAAAAATCTTGGAATGATAACTGCTGAAGAGGCTGTGTAGAAAAGGGAATCCTCCTGCATGGCTGGAAGGACTGTAAAGTGATACAGCCACTATGAAAAACAATAAGGAGGTTCCTCAAAAATCTAAAAATAGAATTACCATATGATCCAGCAATCCCCCTCTGGGCATATTCCCAGAGAAAACCTTAATTCAGAAAGATACATATACCAAAATGTTCTTTGCAACATTATTTTAAAACAGCCAGGAAATGGAAGCAACCTAAATTTCCATCAACAGAAGAATAGGTAAAGAAGATGTGGCACGTATATACAATGAAATATTACTCAACCATAGAAAGGAATGAAATTGAGTTATTTGTAGGAGATGGATGGACTGAGTGTCTATCATATAGAGTGAAGGAAATGAGAAAGAAAAAACAAATACCATATGCTAAGCTATATATATGGAACCTAAATAAGTGGCACTGATGAACTCAGTGACATATGCTGAATAAAGAGAACGATGAATTGAACAAACTTAAGGGCATGGGGAGGGAGGAAAGGAGAACCTGGGACAAAGTGAGAGAGTAGCATTGGAATTTATACACAACAAAATGTAAACTAGACAGCTGGTGGGAAGCAACTGCATAAGACAGAGAGATTACTCAATGATTGGCGATGACCTGGAGGGGTGGGATAGGGAGGGTAGGAGGGAGGCTCAAGATGGAGGGGATATGTGGATATATGTAGAAAAATAGCTGATTCACTTTGTTGTACAGGGTAAACTGGCACAAAAGTGTAAAATTATTATATCCCAATAAAGTTTGAAAGAAAAACATCAGTGATGACCACAGCGTTAGGTTTTTATGGCATCAAAGTCATAGGACTCAGTAAACTTTTACAGGTGTCCGTTTTGGATCTGCAGAGGCTGACTTTCCTGTGCTTGGGGTTTTAAACTTCATTTCCAGTTGGCTTTATCTTTTGATCAGACATGGCTCAACTTTCATCTGTAACTCTGTGATTCAATTAGTTCAGAAAGAACAGCCACCCTCAAACTAATGGCATATATTTGGCACAAAATGAATGTTTACCTGCTACCTGGTCATTGCTGGGCCCAGTTACCACAGACCAAGAATTGAGGATGAGTGCCTTCTCCTTTGGCAATGTGGTCCCTGTTCCCCAATGTTTCTGATTCCTGAAGGGTTCCCAACCCCAATATTCAGGCTGGCATCTCCAGATGAACTCCAATGCTAGGCCAAAGCACCAGAGGGCACTGTGGAGTGCCATCCTCTCAACACACATCTAGATGAAGAGAAATATTCTAGCAATAACCGTCACTATCAGATGTATCTTCAATGTCCCCCAGGAAATATGTCAGCAGGGTTTTTTTTGCTGAGGGTTTCTTACATGGTCTTGATCTTCCTTAAAGGGATTTTTTTATCGAGCATTGGGTAAAGGAAAAAAAGAAGGGGCAGCAATCAGCTTTCCATGTCATTGTATGAGTGCTGTATGTTACACTGGAATAATGCCATGCATTTTCCAATAATTTTTATGAGTGTCATACTCTTATCAGGGCACCATGAGAAGAGCAGGGCAATGACTTCAGATTGAATATTGCTTCTGTTGTATAATCTTATATAAGTCATGTGACCATTTGAAATCTTAGTTTTCTCATTGGTGAAAAGGTGGAATATAATAACTTCCATCCTCCATATACAATGCTGTGGGTATTAAGTGAGATGAAGGATACAATGTCCCTGATATGTAGGCAGTCTCGACAATCACACCCAATACCATTGCTATTGACATCCCACTGTATCTTTATTAAGGAAGCTGTGGGAAGAAGGGAGAAGTGGGGCCATTACCCTCATTTCACAGGGGAGAATTTGACATGCAGGGAGTTTGGGACTTCGCTGTGCTCACACTGCATGTTAGAGGTAAAACAGCCTAAAAGCAACTTCATGATCTTTCTCCAGAGCTCAAGTAGAAGAGAAGGGTGAGAAAGGAAGCCAGGTGTTGGAATATAAATTAAGGAAAATAAGAATCTAGAGAAGCAAGCAAGAGTCAAAATAGAAAACAAACAAACAAGCAAACAAAAATCAGAGAGTTCTTCACGCATAGAGACATCCACAGTGATGGAGAGGTAAAAGAGAGATACACAGATGAAGACAGGCATATTCACACTGAAATGCAGACAGAGTAGAGAGAATACCTAGAAGCTAATGCAGGAGAAATGCTGTTCCATAGGACCACACTTACAGTTGCAGAGGTTGTGATCTGAACAATTCGAAAGAGTGCCATTTTGACATAGGTCAAATTCTGAATGGCACACCCAGAGTTGCGCAATCCTGCAGGTACTCATCAATCTTGCAGGTACTCATCAATAAGAGCGAGCTGAGCTTTAAGACTGTCAGAGAATAATGACATTTCCTGTTAACCCTGATGGGTGGAAGAATAAAAGGACAAAAGCAAAACCTAGAAAATGGAAAGGGAGATGATGCCACCTACATTCCCTGTACTTACCTGACTAGGCACTCTGAGAGGGCCACCAGCCTGAGGATGCCAATTCACTTCATACTTCTCTCCTAAATCCAAGTATTCAGGAAAGCATGATTTCTGTGCATGCAGTGGTGGCCAAGAGATTTTAATTGTATATATTCTGGCCTGCCCTAACTGTCCCCTTTAGGCCACTAATGGATCATATAAGAAATACGAAATCTATACCTCCAATGATATCCGTGGGGAGTGGACTTAGAAAATTCTTAGAATATAGAGATTTCTACTGTAATCTATTTCTTGGGGTTTGGCTGCAAAAGCAAGCTAAGCCACATGGGCTAGCTATGAGTGGGGAGACTCTTGGAACTTGCATACACACCACTGCTCATAAAGTGATGAGAGTAAATGCTAGGGGCCACGCTTGACATTCACAATGTCATGTGGTATTCCTCCCAAATACATGAAATGTGCATTTCTGTCCTCAGACAGAGAGGAGCTGGCTAGGAGGAAAAGAGGTCAAATGGCAAACTGAAGAATTGAGGAGCAGCCTGTGACATATGAGTGAGGTAGTGAGGCAGATGACACAGATCAGGGGTACTTATGATGTGAATCTGCATCAAAAATCTCAGCTAGAGTAGAATTATAATTGCAGAGTTTCACTATTGGAAGAAATGTGATGCAAGCATCCACAAGATACTTTTTATCATCCAACAAACATACAGAGCACCCTGTGTCCTGGGGTCTGGGTTAGATGTTGGAAAGTCAAACCTGAGTAAGTCGCAAGTGTTCCTTATCTTCAGGGAGTGAGCAGTCTCAGGGATGTTCTCTTAAACTCATTTCCAGGAAGGAAGATAAATGAATGGAAGGGCTGGACTGTCATCATGGACATGGGGCAAGCAAACTTTGCCCTATTAATGGGGGTAGCCAGCCACTCCTCAGCTCAAAGCAGTGACTGCCATGCTGGAAAGAAGGCTGGTTGGCCAATTTTTCAAAAGAAGTCAGAAGTCTGGATATTTATGTACAATCCACTGATTGTAAATGTTAGAAATACTTTTTCTTTTCTTCTTCACAAAACTTAATGTGAGCCAAACCTAAAACAACTTTGTGTGAGATTCAGCTTGCTGTCTGTGCAGGTTTTTATTTCTGGCCTAGAGTTGGGAGTAGAGAAGGGACAGAGTCGGGGGTCAATTCATGTTTGTTGAATGAATAAGAGACTTAATGCCTCCTAACCATGTTAATTTTCCTTCCATTTGTGCAGAAAGATGTTCATGGTCCTATAAACCAATGAATTTAATAATGTCCATTTGCTGTGCATTTGATATATTTCCCTAATTGGATCAATGCCTTGAAACATTTTGTCTACCAAAGTAAACATAGAAAGAAATAATTTTTAAGACTCTTATCAATCAAGGCAGACAGAAAAAACCATTCAGAGCTCTGACTCTGCCTGAGATGAGCATGTTACGTTTTAAAATGTTATTCCAGCCAAAGTAAAGATAGTGGAGTTCTATAACTGCTTCCAGGATTCCCCAGGGCCTGGGTGATCCTGTGTGAGATCCATTCAGTCCTGTCCCTTGGGTAGAACAACAGGCTGGCCTATTCACCACGTGGCTGATAGAAGGGGTGCTGCACCTTCCTAGTCATTTTTGCATATTGTTAAAATTCAATTTTGCTGGTTCAGTCTTTATGGAAGGGATTTGACAGCACCTAGTAAAGACACATACAAATACCATTTAGCTCAGATATTCCACTTCTAGGGATTTATCCCAACAATACAATCAGAAAAATGCCAAAAGACATATGCAGGAACTATCCACTGCAATATTGTTGCTAAAAACAAATGTTTAGAGACATACCTGAACTGACATTCCTCAAGTGAGTGTTAAATAAGGCATAGGTCATCAGACCAATTGGGTATAATGAGGATGGGGGAGGCAATAGTGGCTGAGATTTACAGAGTATATTGTCCAGTTACTTAACAAAGACAGATCTGAAAATTTGTTGTTGTTTTTTTCTTTTTTGTTCCTTTTCCATACTTATATATGTCTACCTCATTAAGAAAGAATGGGAAAAAATATAAATTGTAGTTTATGGAGGAGGGAAGGGACAGAAGTTAGATTTTTCTTGTTTTATAGTTTGACTTTGTAATCATATAACTGTGTTACACAATTAAGAAATTAATAAATAAACAGTCAAAATTGAAAAGTAAGAAAGATGTGCCTCATTCTGTCACGTTGGTGACATAGCTGTACAGAACAAAACATCAGTTTAGTGACTTTCAAATGCAGAATTCTGATTCTACATTCAGAGTGGGATATCTTCTAGGAACAAAGAGAAATAAAAAACAAAACCACCCTCCCTACCAAACAAAACCAAAAATAAGTACCCTAAGGAAAATGAAGCTGTATTCAATAAGTTATTATGGTGATATTGCTACTGTATTTTTGTTGTATTGCATTTATGTGCATACAAGTTAGGGAAGTAAGTAATCAATGCTTCTGTTGTTATGAAGCAAGATTTTCAGTGGAAGAGAGAGAAGAGATTTCAGTGCACAATGAAAAGTTTAAGTAAATCCCTATGGTCTTAAAACTTGATTTAGTAGTATAAGTTTGTAACAATGAAACATTTCCTTTTTTTTCCCAAAGAAAATGTGTTCTTCTTGGTTCTGACCTCTGAAAAGCCTAAAAGAAATGGCAACTTGACAGCAATGCATATCCTAAAGCCTAGCTTCTTGCCTCTAAATACCAAAGAATCCAGACATTCTTGAAGAGATGGCTGATATGAGGGCTGGGCCAAGAAATGCACAAGATAACCCTGGGAATTGTGAAGGAGCAGAAGGCTAAGGGTCAGCAAAGAACACCGGAGTGAAGGCAAGCAGTTTAGGAATCCATATGTAGAGGCCAAAAGTGGGACAATATTGCAACAGGAGGGAAGTGTAGGGACCAATCTTTGAAAGAATGACATACACAGAGGACATGGCATAAACTGAGTAGAACCAAATGGTTCCAAATTGACAGAAAATGTTCACTTCCACTAGGATTTGAGCTGCAGTAACACAACCACAAGGATCAAGAAGTGGACTGTGGCCTAATTCCTGGAAATACCCCCTCCTGGAGTATGTTTCTCTCTAAATAAATAAACCACTTACCTATAAGGTTGTCTCCCACTGAATTCTTTCTGTGATGAGACATGAAGAAGCTGAGCTACCTTAAGTCCTGAAACAAGGTGTGTGATCCCCGTTGGAAGACTTTTGGTTTTGGCATGGTTTGAGGTCTGCCTGCTTGAATTCGAGACCCAGTCAGGGTTTTGGCTGGTTTTGGGTCCTGGCACATGGGTTCAAGTTCCGATTAGTGGTGTAGAGTTTCAAACGGCAATCACAAGGTGGCAGCTATAGGTTAAGAAAATGTTGAGAGTTAGCTCTTGGTCCTAAAGAGGGCCATGTTACTGAACATAGAGAGGCAACACTGAATGGTGTCATGAAGGTAGATCTTATTTCCCTGCCCAGGAATAGAACCTGGGCAGCCTGCATGAAATCCAGGAGTCCTAGACATCAGAGCAGCAAGGGCTAAATGCAAGAAGCTATTTTTCACTGGCTCTTTCCCCTTGTGAAAAATGCATTTGTCACAGAAGCTAAATCTGTAAAAACAGGTACAATTTTATTATTAGAGACATAGCATAACAACAAGTGGGAGGAAGGCAGAGTTTCACATCTAATGACGGGGAGTGCAATAAAGAGATTGTTAAGTCAATTATACCATGCAGGTCTTCCCAGTCTTTGTATACCTTTCAATGATTACATGGTTTCTTTTTTCACACCTGACCAGTCTCAGGGCCCTTTCCATCATGCATGCACAACTTTTTACCAAAATGTACTTCAGCTCAGAGGCTTATGGGAAAGGCTTAGCATGGCATATTATGGGATGATGTTACCTCCCTTTTGACCTCCAAGAAGCATGTGTAATGTCGCCCCTGTCCCAAAGAGGGGGACTGCATAACCACTTAAACTCTTAACAGGGTTTAGCCCCTCCCTGTATCTGCCAGAAAAGTTCAGTTATTTACCCTATTACTGCTGCTATTAAAGAGGAAAGTTAGAAATTTACACTCAGCTAAAAACAAATCCGTGCTTGTTTTGCTAAAGAACAGACAAACAGAATGACCTAAGAATTCAATGTAACTTTAAGATGTTTCACTAAAAAATGGAATGTTCTGCACCTGCTCTTGTAAGTTTCTGTTTGGAACCTTTCATGCCCTGTAAACATGTGCACTATAAGAATAAAGCTCATCCTGTGTTCGGGGCCCAGAACTTTGGAGTGTTAGCTCATCTGGAACCTCCAGCTTAATAAATCTGAGTTCTTCAACCCTCAAGTGTGGTGCTTGGTTTCTCAAAGGACTGATTTCTGCAACATTTCTGGAGGCCCCAGTGAGATTCCAACGACGCCAGCTCCTTGAGCCACCGGACCGATTGCTCGGGAGGGTTGGACCAAAGGAGCTCCAATGTGAAAGAGGAGGCATGCCACCTGATGGTATTCCAGGTTCTCTTTTGGACCGGTGCTCTGACTCTCTGGATATGGCCGGGCCCCAACTGGACTCATTGGAGAGATGGACCAACTCACCAGGAATGGCCACAGGATCAGGTAAGGCCACAGGGCACTGAACCCAGTCAGGTCTGTTCTCCAGATGGAAGAGGAGCTTGATCACCCCCTAAGGTCTTCAGTAAGAAGACCACCAGTTAGAGACCTTCCCAGAGGGGGGAGGTACCCACCAGTTAGGAACCTTCCCAGAGAGGGGAGGCACTGTGATAAACTCTGGTGTGAATGTGTGTGTGAGTGAGTACCCTGGTTTTTTCTCATTCCAGGGTGATTGTGTAGCTCCACGGCCTTTGTGGCTATGGAGTCTGAGTGGGCCCTAACCTGTGGTTCTGCAGTGACCTCATACAGCTCAGGGCTGTGTCTGTCTCTGGGAGACCTGGTTCCTCCTTGCAACTCAGATTCAAATCAGGACTCTATATCACCCACCAAAGCTAAGAGGCACCTAAGTTCCACATGGGGATGCAGCCAGGTGGGCACCTGAAGGGTCTCCTCTTCTGAGGGGGCACCCATCCTTGTTTGTTTTCATGACACCAACACAGGGTGGGATAGACAGAGGGGGGGAGACAATTGATTACTGATTTGATTTAGCAATTGTGTATGTCCAAATGGCCCATTTTGCCCTAGGTCCCTCTGCCAAGATTATTTTCTTAAAATTTTATGGCTCACACTCCCCTTCTGTCACCTGACACTTTGAGCTGACTTATTGAAAAATTAGGCTTCCCCTGAAAGACTAGCCCCATTTGCCAGACAGATCTGTACCTCCCTCCCTCTTGGTCTGCTGGACCACTCTGTGCAGAGCAGCACACTCTGATGTGTTCTTGTATACTTTGGGATTCACATTATGAGGTGCTTTCCTCTGTCACCTTTCCTTCATAATCCCCTGATTCCCCAAGTATTTTAGGCTCTTCACTTAGGCAAAGAGTATGCATACTTGCTCCTATGGCCTGCTCAGTGCCCGCAAGTGGGTCAGTCACCCCAGAGCCCCTCCAGAGCCCCACCTGAAATTATTCCTTCACAAGCCCCATTACAAGAGACCATCTCATTAGAGCCCTGTCTCGCTGAGACATTTAACGATCAGGACCATCTTTAAGGAGGCATGTACTTGTGCTGTCTGGAAATATTGGGCTTTCCAGGAGTAGCAACATCAGCAAATATAAGGTTATAAGGCCCTAAGATGAGGCCTTTCCCATGCGCACCCCTCTTCTCCCTGGTCAAAGAGGTAGATGACACTTGTCAACATGGGGGGACGTTCCTCTAAGATGACTGTTTTGGATTGTATGATGAAAAACTTTAAGAAAGGTTTTTCCAGAGACTATGGTGTTAAGATGTCCTCAGGAAAGCTCCAAACCCTGTGTGAGTTAGAATGGCCCACCTTCAGGGTGGGATGGCCTGCAGAGGGTACTCTAAACCTTCCTATGGTTAGAGCTGTGTACTGAGTGGTGACAGGGACCCCCAGGCACACAGACCAGTTTCCATACATAGATTCCTGGTTGCAAATCACTGTTCAGCTGCCTCCTTGGGTTCAGTTCTGTGCAAATAGACAGGGACAGTGTAGGATCCTCATAGCCCAACTGGCTCCGAGGACAAGCAAAGAAAAGCTGGCAAATGGTATCCACCAAGCAGACCCCAAAGAAGTGCCCCCTGGGCCTCCACCCAATATGCCAGCTTCTCCACCAGTTCCTGTTCAGCCTCCTCACCCTTTACCAGACAGACAGCCTTCCACCATCTGTGTTTTCCACTGCCTCCAAATCCACAGCACTCTCCAAGCCCATGACAACTTCATTCCACCAACCAACAAGTTCAAAAGCCCGCAGCCCTGCAGATGCCCTTGTGAGAGGCCTGATGCCCACCCCAGTTCAATGAGTGTGGTTCTGTCCAGCCAGGAAACCTGGTTCTTTATTATCAGCCCTTCAGCACCACCAACCTTCTCAACTGGAAGCACCACAACCTGTCCTCTTCAGAGAAGCCACAAGCAATGATTGACCTCCTTAAGTCCATTTTTTATACCCACCAACCTACCTGGGATGACTGCTGCCATCTCCTTCTGACTCTCTTCAACATAATGGAATGCTGCCGGATCCTGTCAGAGGCACAGAAATAGTTCCAAGGGCAGGAGCCACCTGGTACAGTAGATCCTGCTGCCTGGGCCCTGAGGGCTGCACCAGACAATCTACTCAACTGGGACTTCAATGCCCCAGATGGGAAGGACTGTCTTGAGGAACACTGACATGTCCTGCTGCAAGGACTGAGGGTAGGAGCCAGAAAACCAACCAACATGTCCAAGACAACAGAAGTACACCAAAAGCCAGATGAATCATCCATGGAGTTCTATGAGGGACTGTGTGAGGCATTCCGGGTGTATACCCATTTTGACCCTGAAGCACGGGAAAGCTAAAGCATGGTCAATGTGGCATTCATGGCCCAGTCTCATGCTGATATCTGCTGTAAGCTTCAGAAGCTTGAGGGCTTCTCTGGCATGAATGCCACCCAGCTGCTGGAAGTCGCAAACGAGGTGTTTGTGAACCGTGACCAAGAAACCAAAAGGAGGCTGACAAGCTCATGAAGCAGAAGGTGTCCCTGCTGGCTGCCACACTGGGGAACCCAGGTCTGGTAAAGCAGACTACTCTCCTGTAAAAAGGGGAAGCCAAGAGGAGACCTCCACTAGGTCGTGACCAGTGCGCCTATTGCAAAGAGACAAGACATGGGAAGAATGAATGTCCCCATCGTAGAGGGACACCTGAAGGGTCAAAGAAGTTTAGTCAACCCAGCAGAGGAAGGTACCAGACTGAGCTAGCCACCCAAGACTTTATCAGTTGGCTGGAGTAGGATCAGGATAGGGAAGCCTGGGCTCCCTGATGCTGGGCCCCCAGGAGCCTACGGTTGCAGTGAAAGTAGGGAGCCAATCAATGACTTTTATGTTGGATACTGGAGCTGAACACTCTGTGGTAACTACGCCTGTGGCCTCCCTCACAGGTCGAACAGCAAATATCATTGGGGCCACAGGGGACAGACCGCTCATTCTGCAAGGCCCGCTCATGTCAGCTAGGGGGCCACCTAGTGACTCATGAATTCCTGTACCTACCAGAGGGCCCCATTATTTTGCTGGGCAAAGACCTGCTGACAAATCTTGGGTCACAGATCACCTTTGTCCCCAGGAAGCCCACAAGCCTCACCCTGGGGAGCAAACCGAATCTGATAATGGCTGTGACCATGCCCAGGGAAGATGAATGGCATCTCTATTCTTTAGAAAGAGAACAAACAGATCCAACTAGGCTGCTAGAAGAGTTCTCTGCTGTCTGGGCAGAAAAGGGGCCCCCAGGTTTGGCCAAAACCCATGCACCCATCATGGTGAGCATGAGGCCAGGGCCACTCCTGTCAGGCAGAGGCAATATCCAGTACTGCGAGAGGCACGTCTGGAGATTTGGGACCACATCCATCGCCTGCATGATGCCAGAATTCTGATTGAGTGTCAGTATCCTTGGAACAATCTGCTCCTACCAGTCAAGAAGCCTGGAGGGAATGATTATGCCCCCATCCAGGACCTCCGTGCCATCAACAACACAGTGATCACCATCCATCCAGTGGTCCTGAAACCTTACACCCTCCTGAGCCTCCTTCCCACCCAAGCAAGCTTGTTCAGCTGCATGGATCTCAAGGACACCTTCTTTTGCCTCTTGCTATCACCAGCCAGCCAGCCCTTGTTTGCCTTTGCATGGGAAGACCCACACACAGGAGAAAGACACAGCTGACTTGGAACTGACTGCCACAAGGCTTCAAATCTTGCCTACCTTGTTTGGTGAAGCACTGACTGCTGATCTTGTTGCCTTCCCCGAAGAGCCTTGAACAGCACCCTACTCCAGTATGTAGATGACCTGTTGCTAGCCAGTCCCACCCAAGAGGACTGCTGGAAAGGCACCAAAGCCCTATTGGTCCTACTCACCACCACAGGGTACAAGATATTACGGAAAAGGTGTAGATCTGCAGACAGAATGTCAAGTACCTTGGGTTTGTTATACTGAGTGCCATTGGGTGCTTGGACATGAAAGGAAGCAAAGCATCTGGTCAATACCTCGCTGAGGCACCAAGAAAGAGGTCCATGAGTTCCTTGGGGCTGCCAGATTCTGCCAGATCTGGATACCGGGTTTCTCTGAAACTGCCAAGCCATTGTACAAGGCCACAGCAGGGTCTGGTAAGGACCCCCTAGAGTGGAGGTCTAAACAAGAAAAAGCCTTCAAGGAGAAATAGAGACTCTTACCCATTGCTCCAGCATTAGGGCTGCCAGATGTGACATGGGACTTTAACCTCTTGGTGCATGAGAAAAATCCTACTGCACTGGAGGTCCTCACACAAACAATTGGGCCATGGCAGCACTTGGCTGCATATCTGTCCAAACGACTGGATCCTTTGGCTGCGGGATTGCCGCCATGTCTCGGGCATTAGCTGCTACAGTGGTCCTGGTCAGAGAAGCAGACAAGCTTACACTGGGACAGAATATAAATGTAAAAGTCCCCCATGCTATTACCACGCTGAAGAATAGACAGGAACATAAATGGCTGACCAATACCAGAATGACTCACTATCAAGGACTGCTCTGCAAAAACCCACGGGTCCACCTCAAGACTGTGCAGACACTGAATCCTGCCACCTTCTTATCTACGGAGGTGGGAACCCCTGATCACGACTCGACTGTGAAGAGGTCCTGGATGAAATCTACTCAAGCAGGCCAGACCTGATGGATATGTCCCTCCAGAACCCAGAATGGGAACTGTTCATTGACAGAAGCAGTTTCATCCAGAAAGGACAACGCAAAGCAGGCTATGCAATAATAACAGCAGATGAGATAATAAAGCCTGAGGCCTTGCCACAGGGGTGGTCAGCACAACGGGCTGAGCTGTGGGCACTCATCCAGGTGCTGAGGCATGCCGAAGGGAAGTGAGTCAACATCTACACAGACTCAAGGTATGCCTTTGCTACTTTGCATGTTCATGGAGCCATCTATTAAGAAAGGGGACTACTAACATCAGGGGGAAAAGGGATCAAAAACAGAGAAGAAATAAATAAACTGTTAGAAGTAACTTGGAAGTCTTCCCAGGTGGCAGTTATCCATTGCAAAGGCCACCATAAAGCAACTGATCTAGTCAGCAAAGGAAATCGGTTGGCTGACCAGGCAGCCAAGGAGGCGGTGACACAACTGAGTCCCACATTAGGCCTGGAGCCGATCTCTAAGGTCCTCTTGGCACCAGAATTGCCCCCGTCCCTGAGGTGTACCAAAGAAGAAGATCAGTGAGCTTTAGGCGAGGGAGGGACCAAAGGAAAAGAGGGCTGGTGGAAGCTTCCAGACCAAAGATTCTTTATTCCCAGTGCTATAGCAATCCAGCTGGTACAACAACACCATGAGACAACTCACTTAGGGAAAACTGCACTAGAAGGTCTACTGAGCTGCTACTATTTTGTTCCTAAGCTCCCAACCCTGTGTGCCCAGATCAGTGCTAGGTGTGTGACATGTGCACGAAACAATGCCAGCCAAAGAATAAGACCCAAGCCCAGGGGTGCGGATGGTTGGGACATTGCCCTCTGAAGATTTAGAAGTGGACTTTACTGAAGTCAAGCCTTACCAAGACTATAAGTATTGGCTTGTGATAGTCTGCACCTACTCGCAATGGGCTGAGGCCTACCCCACCCACACTGAACAGGCACGAGAGGTGGCCAAGGCCCTACTAAGAGACATAATCCCCAGATATGGCCTACCTCTCTCCATAGGGTCTGACTATGGGCCAGCCTTTGTGTCTGAGATGGTTCAGATTTTGTCCAAGACACTGGGAGTCAAATGGAAGCTCCACACTGCTTACAGACCACAAAGCTCAGGGAAAGTCCAGCGCATGAATCAGACCCTCAGGACTACATTAGCTAAGGTATGTCAGGAGACCCAGTTACCTTGGGTCGATATGCTACTCCTAGCCCTACTTTGAGCCTGATGCAATACAAGGTCCTCAGGCTATTCTCCCTTTAAGAATGTATATGGGTGATCTCCTTCAGTGACAGGGAATATCAAGGGGTACCCCCAACAACTAGCAGACCTGGAGATGTCTCAACACCTCCAGGCCCTGGAAAAGGTCTTTTGCCATATTACTCAAGAAACATTAGAAGGGACTCCGATTCCCTTTGGCAATTAGGTTCATCCCGATCAGGCAGGAAATGAGGTATGGGTAAGAGATTGGAGGAAGGAACCACTTCAGCCAGTTTGGACTGGCCCTCATACAGTCATCCTGGCAACCTCTACTGCTGTTAAAGTTACAGGAGTCACCCCATGGATCCACTACACCCAGGTGAAGAAAGCAGCACTTCTAGAAGGGCAAGGGACCTGGACTGCCAAAGCTTATCCAAATCAGCTGCTTCAGGTCTTCCACAGGAGACAACTGAGTACCGTCTGAGGTCTCCAGCCCTGATCCAGTAACTCTAGATCTGACTGGTCTATGCATGGTGGAAGCTTGAGGAATTCATTGAGGGGCATCTGAGAGTTAGGTTTACGATGACACCCTGCCTAGTAGGGAGTAGTTGCACCATTGGCCTTGATGTTGTCTATAGGCTAAACACAAGGGTCATGTTGGCTATAATCTACCCAAAGGTAATGGAATCCCAGAGAATTATCTGGGGGTTGGTTTTCTTACCTAAGGGGATTCAAAACTGTGGGAATAGTCCCACTCCTCCTTGGGACTTGTCTCCTTTTACCTTGCCTCTTGCCCTTATTGATGAGGGTAGATTCCAGCCTAGCTGAGGCCACCATGGAAAGGAGCACCAACGCATGTCTCCTAGCCCTAAGAGGTTATCATCCCCTGGGCTTAGAAGATCAAGGAGTTGATGGGGTAAAATTTAAGAAGCATGGAGAACAGTGATTGAAAAGGAAAGTTTGAAACTTACACTCAGCTAAAAACAACTCCATGCTTGTTTTGCTGAAAAACAGGAAAACAGGATGACCTAACAAGTCAGTGTAACTTTAAGATGTTTTGCTAAAAAATGGAATGTTCTGCATCTGCTCTTGTAAGGTTCTGTTTGGAAACTTCCATGATATGTAAACATGTGCATGATAAAAGTAAACCTCACCCTGAGTTCGAGGCCCAGAACTTTGAAGCGTTAGCTCTGCTGGGGCCTCCAGCTTAATAAATCTGAGTTCTCCAACTGTCCGAGTGTGGTGCTTTGTTTCTCGACAGACCAATTTCTGCAACACTGTTACTTATAACAAAGTGCGGATAATGAAAAATAGAAAGGAATCTGGTCATAAATATAAAGTCCTGGAGCCCATTTGTCTCTTGCCTCAGGAAATGTAAATGGGGGCTGGTAATGCATGTCCAACATGGAGATTATCTTCTGCTTTGCTTCATGAGACGTAAATGAGAAGCCAGTTGTAAATGCCTAGCCTGGAGCCTATCTATCTCCTACCTCAGTAGGTCATCTGCCAGGTGTACTGCGGAGGACTATTTATCAATGTCTGCTCATTTTTTACTGATGTGTCAGCCTTCTATGTGTGAACATTTTCAAAAGCAGGTGCAGGACAAAATTCTTAGTCTCAATACTATTCTTGGCTGTGAGGCTTTTCTCCTATAGTCTTACATACTTATTCATTTGTGCTCTTTTTCTTTCTTTCTTATTTACATTAATCCCAGCAGAACTGTGTGACAACCAAGGGCTACTTTTCATTGCTTTTACTCCCCTCCCTCTGACCCTTGCAAGTGCTGACCCTTTATTCCCAACTTATACCAAGACCAGCTCCTGTACATCATCAACACAATTTGGAAAGTGCTTGTGCCATTTCATTTTGACAGCTTTCTGGGCACTAATACCTGGTTGAGAGGCTACCTTGGAAGGGACAGCATCTAAAATTATTAGTGCAAAACTTGACCATATTGCCTGTTTGCTTTTGACTTAAGAGTGGAATTTTGGATAGCTTGGGACTTTGAGGTGTCACTTCAGGCTTGTCTGAAGTGAGTCAGGATGCATCAACCCTAACCAATATCCTTCTTGGCCATATAATATGGGACCGAGAAAGATTTGGACAACAGCCTCAAAAGGAAAAAAAAATAGAAAGTTATGTCATCAGGTTTGGACACAGTATGAGCTAAGCAATTTAAAATGGAGTGAAGTACCCTATGTTCAAATGTTCATGGTCTTGTATCTATGCAATGGAACCAAAAAGGAATTTAAGGCATATGGACCTCAGTGGGATAGCTTCAGGAAGGAAACAGAGGACTGTTGAACTGACACAACCGACAAGGCCATGACTCCCAAGGGAATGTGGATTCCTCCTCCCCCAAGGCCAGGCCCTTTTGGTTATGCATTCCCTAGCCAACTCTGCCCTAGAAAGCAGTGCAAAATTCTGGAAACAATGGCTAGTTCTCAGACTCTGATGAACAGTTTGTTGTAACTGGCTTCTTTGGTTTCAGCAAAAGGTATATAGTGAAAAAAGGCTGAACACACCTAGAGAATTAGGGAAAAGACCCTTATGACTGCAGTGGCATTTTCTGCTCAGAGACCACCAAAGGAAAACTGTCTTTTCTGGGCCAGTCTGGCCCTGGCAGACCACAAGGCCCACAGGTACCCATACAGGCCAGTGAACTCTGTGTGAATAAAAGGAGCACTGAGAGAGCATTGTGACTTATGTGCCCTTTGCAAACAGCCAGAGCATTTGAAAAAAGAATGTCCCAGATGCCAGAGAGTGATGGCAACCCTTCAGGCATTGATGGTTTTGCAATCAGAAGACAGTGGGGGCTCAAGGACAAAAGTGACTCTGCCTAGAGATAAAATCTACATAAGTAATGTCAAGCATCCACTGTTCACTGATGTGGTAGGCCACTTGATAGAATTTCTTATAGACAATGGTACAATCTTCTCAGCCTTAACCCGCAGGATTAGAAACCTTGGCAGTCAAAAGATAAATGTAGTGAGGTAGGCAGGGAAGCAGCAGGGTCACACATTCCTGGAACATCTTTTGTGCAAGATCAATGGCCAGCTGTTTTTACATTCCTTTCTGCTTGTGCCTGATTGTCCCATCCCTTTAATGAAGAGAGTTATTACCTAAGTTAAGGGCTACTCTGTTTCTTGAGGGGCAAAGGAACCAGCATCATCACTAAAGGGTTCTAACACAAAGCAAAAAGGAAGAGACAAAATCTGAAGCTAAAATAAAGGCCTTCACAAAGACCCTGGAATGTAGGGTATCAAAGTTCTGGGCTTGGCCAAAGATATTCAGCCAGTGATTACTGATGACAAGTGGTATATAGTGTCTAATATAACTGACACTTTTCTTAAACCTAGGGAAGTTCTTCAAAAATATTTCTAAATAGATTACCAAAATAAGAGGCCACTGGTCAGACTAATCTGACCATAGCTGATATTCAGGACCTGATAGGAATTTTGGGAAAGGTCTTCTTCCCTAAGCTAAATGAAGAAAAGTAATACTTTCCAACACAGGTGAATGAGTATGTCAGGCCTTCAGTAGCATTCAGGTAACTACCCAAATCTTTGAAAAAGTAAACAAAACTGTGATTTACAAAGGCAGTCTTCACAGGCCCAGAAGTGTGGCTTCACATGTAATCCAAATCCCATCATTCCTTTTAGGATTCCCAAAAGCTTCCCTATTTAACTTAAGAGACATGTAAGTATTTAACAAAGGGGAAAAAAAGTCAAACAAAGAGGAACTTTCTTGTAACTCTGAGATGCAAATATCCTATTTGGTCTTCTGAGGAAATCTTTTGTCTACATCTTTAAAAATGCAAATTAAAAAAAGAGGGTAATTTCCGAACTTGCCTTGTTAAGGAAAAGCAGAAATCCTAACTGTCTTTTCTGAAATCACTTGTAAAAAGGGTTTTGCTATCTAGATAGGTGGCCTTGATTTATTTTATCTGCCAGAATTCCCATTTGAATTCACCTTCTTGTATCCAATGGGTTTCATATAATAACTGACTCAGGGCTGACATTTTGTAATAGAAACTATGAGGCCTCAGTGTTTGTGTTTGTGTGTTCTTATGGACTTGTCTATGTGTCCTAGATATATGGTATTGCCAAAAATTAATTGCTAAAATAGCACTATTTAATTGACTTAAAGGAAATTAAGTGCTTATATAAATCCTCAGAAATAGAAGATAATATGATCAGAATGAATTTCATGTTCATGTCATCTGGAAAATATTCAGAACTAAACTGATATCTGTTATTGAATGTGGTTAAACTTCTTGGTTTGATTAATACAGACATGTCTGAAAATTCATCCATGTTGAGAATAATACCTCTGTTGTACCTAAGTTTACTAGAGGTCAAATAAAAACTTATTCTGTTCTAAAATTGTCAACCAGAAAAGTAACTCTATGTGGAAAAATAAAACCTTAAAAGGAAAGAAACATGCATGATGTCAGTAAAAGATGGGAGGAATGAGAAACAAGATACTGAAAAGATACTGTTCAGGATTTTCTAGGATTGGATGAAATTTAGTTGGGTAAAAGGATTTTCTGGGGAATCAGCTGGGAAAAGGCTGAGTTGGCTTTCCTTCTCCAAAGTTTTCTTGAAATGCTGCTTTTCATAACAGATAGTATGAGTTTCTTTGTGTTTAAGTGGTCTGAATTTGCTTTTGAGTTCTTTTGTAATGGTTAAGGGATAGGTTTTTTTCTCATAATTACCTATGATCTTTTTGACAATGTCTCTTAAAACTTTTTGAAAAATATTCTAATTATAAAATTTTAATTAACTTTCTTTTGATTTCCAGGTAACTCTGGGGTGTTTCAGAGGGTCCCTGAAGCATCTTAAAGAGAAATATTTTACTAAGATTATTTGGTATGTTAAGTGTAATCATTCATAAGTCTGCCTCTTGTAATCACATTTATTGATTATACTCTAATGAGTTGTTTTATCATGCTTTTCAAATCTTCTGTCTTTTATAGATATTTTTGCACTCTGATGCTGTAGACAAAACATTCTTCATCAAGGAGATTCATAAAAAGCCTAGGGAAGCAACTACAAGAGTTCCACACTAAGATGATAGGTATGTGAGTATTCCAGCCTATACTGAATTAAAACAAGGAGGTGTCTTGCCACAGTGGCCCTTTGTTCAGACATCCAGGTATTTTTCTCCCTGACAGGCAGGGTTGCCTACCTAATCAGCCTTGAAATAATTACAGAAGATGGACCATTGCCTTTCTGCTTCCCAGAAGAATATGGGAGTAAAACCTCTGAGTGGGGAATGAAACAGGAGGTCAGGGCCAGGGCACAGTCTATAAAAGAATGGCACAGCCTGAGGACATGACATAAGCTATATAGAGCCAAATGGGTCCAAGATGGTGGAGAAGTCCACTTCCACTAGGCACAGCATTGGTGATTCAACCAAAAGGATCAAAAATTGTGCTGTGGCCAAGTTCCTGGAAATCTCTGCTCTTTCCTGCAATAGCTCCAATACTTTTCCCTCTCATTAACCTTTCAAATGACCCACCCCTATAAAAACTGACAACCCAATAACCTGGTGCCAAATTGATCACAAGAAATTACATACATAAACAGAAATGGCTGGGAATCCCCTGGTGGCACAGCGGAGAGCACTCCACGCTCCCAATTTAGGGGCCCTGGGTTTGATTCTTGGTCAGGGAAGTAGAGTCCACACACTGCAACTAATCAATCATGTGCCACAACTAAAGATTCTGGATGCTACAACTGAAAGTCCTGTGTGCTGCAAATAAGATGAGCACAGCCAAATAAATGAGTCACTTTTTTTTAAAGCCCAACTGATATTTCTTTGTATGTCCATACACCATGTTCTTTATCCATTCAACGTTGATGGATTAAAGTTGTTTCTACATTCTGGCTATTGTGAAATATGCTGCAATGCATATCACTTTGAGATCATGATTTTAAGTTTTTGGAATACACATCCAGAAATGGGATGGCCAGATCAAATAGGTATTCTCTTTTTTTAATTTTTTGAGGCATCTCCATTATGTTTTCCAGTGGCTACATTTCACCTCCCCAAAAACAGTGTACAGGTTTCCATATTCTTGTCAATACTAGTTATCTTTTGATATTTGGTAATGACCATTCTAATAAATGTGAGATGGTATCTCAGTGTCGTTTGATTTGCATTTTCCTAATAATTAGTGAGGAAGGTACTATCCTACTCCCAAACTTACAGAATAGGAAATTGCTGTCCAGAAATCCAATTATCAAGGTCACAAGACTGGTAGGTGTCAGAGGTGGGATTTGAACCCAGACAGAAAAGCTCCAGGGTGAATATGCCTGGTGAGTACACTGCTCTCTCTTCCGTGTGCTTAACAAACCTGGGTCAAATTGCTTGACTGTGTCTTTCCTCTAAATGTCATAATGGAACAATTTCTCATAACACTGAATATTCTCCTAAAACACAATTTTAAGGTAGTTGTATTTGTGAGGGCCCATCTATGCTGTGACTATTTTATGTTTAATGGATCTGGAGATTTCCGAGATTTTTCTTTCAAGAGAGTCTGAGGAGTATATCCTTGCTTATTTAAGTTTTGGGGTGCTACTTATCATTGTTTTAGCATAAAGATTAGAAGCTAAATAGCTATTACAAGAAGCATAAATATTTGAGGTGGAAATCATCTCCAAACAGATTGTGCCAAATTACACTCTTTCTACAACTGTTCAAAATCTGTCTTTCTCTTGTTTTTGCTTTTTTGTTATTTTTTGTTTGTTTGCTTTGCTTGTTTGTTTTTCTACCTTTTCTCTCACTAGTAGCTATAAATCTCTCTGGTTGCCAATAGGTAAAGTATAAAACTGGGAGATAGGTGAAGATTGTTGCTTTGAAGATCAGTCTTTGGGACTTCCAAGAGCATCCAGTGGTTAACACTCCCTGCTTCAAGTGCAGTGGATGTGGGTTTGATCCCTGCTCAGAGAACTAAGATTCCACATACAGTGTGGTGCAGCAAAAACAAAACAAACAAACAAACAAAAAAAAAACAAGGAGAGGTGATGAGGATCTGAATGTATCCTCATGGTGGGAGCACAGGCTATAAATATAGAGCCTCAGGAACAGTGGGCTCATTCACAAACAAACAGAGCTCCAGCCCTGACCTTAGGCTCATCTTTGGAAGCAAACTGTGATTCTTCCAGCTGATAATATGGCTTTAAGCCATACTGACATCATGTTCCCAACACGGATACAGCAGTGTCTTCTAGTGGAAGCACCTACAAATTCATCAATGAATTTATTTATATAAGTGGTTATTGAGTCCCTACTATGTACCTGTCACCAATACGGGGGTGAGAAGATTGCAGGAACCTTCCTTCATCTACAACGGCTGTCATGTCCAGCAGGGACTCAGGGGGAGACCCTGAAATGGCATATGTTATTAAACAGATCTACTATTCTTACTCTTATTGGTGGTTTCTCACCAACAAAGAGACATTGCCTATGGTTCCATGAAAAGCCCTTAGAAGATGAGTTTGACAAACTGTTCACTTGAGCATCCATTAAGCCCAGATCATGATCTTTATAGTTAAAAATAAATAAATACTGGTTCTGCTCTCTCCTTTCCCTCCTTTCTCATCTCTGCAACTGGTCCTTTTCCGCTCTCTTCAAGCTGATCATAATCCAGTGCCATCCCATAGGGGCCAGGCACACGCAACCATGGACACATGACAGATCTGCACACACATGGTAACTAAGGGCTACTGGTGGTTTCCAGGGTTGGTGGCATGACTGAAGTCAATGGCCCTCCTTGCCCTTTGCCAGACTTTCCCTGGATCCCAGAATAGGAAGCCCCTTACTCTTCTGGTCTCCTACATACACCTCATTTTTTTCCTTCATCTGGCCATCTCTGTGGAGGGTTGTGTCTTTATCTGTCCCCATGAACGAGTGGTGGGTTCCTAAACAGGCTCGCTATCCCAGGGCTCCCCCAAAGCACCTGGGACACAGTAGGTGCTCAGTAAATTTGTACTGAATGAAAAGGTGAGGAAGGAATGCAGATGTCCCTTTCGCTGATTCCGGTCTTGCCTTAATAACGGCCGATACCATGCATTGCATTGCGGGTGTGTTTTCTACCTTATATAAGCTTTCCTGCTCCTTCTCTCTTCTGGGTCTCCCTCCATCTTTTCCCCTTGCTTTCTCCAGTCTGGGTCTCTGCCTAGGGTTTCTGGGTGGGAAGAAGTGATGCTCCCACTCCAAACATACCAAACAATGGCAGCTTGAACCAAATCCTTTGTAGCTCTGAACCTAGAGGATGTTCAGAAAGCTTGAAAGATTTGTGCACCCTGGGTCCCCCTTTACATGAGTGGCATCATACCAAACAGCCTTACAGTCCAAAGGAAGGAAAATACTGTGCCCTGGACATATGGGACTGGCTCAGGAATACACAGAGCCTGTCACTTGGGAAGTGGGACTGGAAAAGACACGGCAGGGTGTGTGGCAGAGAGCTGGATACTGGGGTGGTGGGACAAAGGGGAACCAGCTCAGCTTGAAGGGCCTCACCCAGAAGAGCCCTGCAGTAGAAGTCCACTGCCAAACTCCTCTGAGATGGGGTGAATAGAATCGATTTTTATTAACCCTTACCATCCCTCTGAATGAGGAGATATTGGCGTTGATTGGGCCATCATCAACTCTCCCATGGCCTACAACACTCTCCTGTCACTTCCTTTGGGACTGCCTCTGCTCAGCTCCAGTCATGTGGTGCTGGAAGAAACTGTCAATCATGTTGGGCAGGGCCTCGTGGCCAAGTAAAGCCAATCATAGTGCTCCATGCACCTGCCAGGATGGTTTGTCCAGGGCTGGACACATGACCTGAGTTGAATGATTCAGAGCTGTCCCTGGTACTCTGATGTTTTCTGAGCTTCTTTACTTACACTTGAGACACCTTGGGAATATACATGTAGAAGCCTGAGGGAGGAAAGCTATCAGGCTAGGAGAATAAAAGATGAGAGAAGGGAAAGAGTGAGGGAGAGTAAACATGAGCTCAAGGCTTCTGATTCTTGGGTCCAGTGTTTGGACTTGCTCTCGTGCCTGCATCCCAGATCCCCAGGATCCTTCCAGTTAGGCTCCTCTTTTCCTTGAAGATAGTTGTTGTTTGGCTCCCTCACACCTGTGGTTCAGAAGAGGTTCTAGATCCTGCCCGATTATGATGCACTTCCTTGAGTCAAACAGAGGCACTGATTCTCATTAGCACCATTGGGAATGGAATCTTTTATTCTACTGAGAATAAGGCTTTGCAGAGCACCAAGCACAGTTCACTACCATCTCTGGGTGGGAGTGCCCTATGTCTGAGTGAGTGTGCTTGGAGTAGGCCTGACTGATTCCTGAAGCAGCCCCAGCATTTACACTGCGGGAGCCAGGCCAATCCTGTTGCTTCCCCGATCATAAACTGAGAAATACAGCCTCAGGAAGACGTCACCCAGGATCCAGGTCTCCGTCTGTCTCCAGATCTGTGTTCTCCCACCAAAAGTGCTGAAACATATACCTTGAGAACTCTGGGGGAGATAGGAATACATCCCAGTGAGTCTGATCTCTTATCTGTCACTCCCTTCAGTCTCCAGGGCCAACAGCTTCTTGGTTTCATTTCTCTCCTTTAGTAAGAACCAAATGGCTCTCTCAGCAGCTGTGGAAGTGTGGTGCCCATTCAAAAAGAGGAATGGCTGAGACACGTGGTTGCCCTCAGGGAAGGGTGTGGCAGAGGAAAGATAGGAGTTTGGGATTAGCAGCTGCAAACTACTAAATGGAGGGTGGATAAACAACAAGGTCCTACAGGGAACTATATGCAATATCCCATGACAAATCATAATGGAAAATAATAGGAAAAAGAATACATCCATATATACACACACATATACACATAATATATATGTGTATATATATATATGTATATAAAAACATATAAACAAAACTGAGTCAATTTGCTGTACAGAAGAAATTAACACAACATTGTACATCAAGTATACCTCTGACACATGCTCACTCTTTTCTCTGCAGGCAATGCCTTTTCTTCTCCCACTCCCCCAGATACTGCTCTTTAGCACTGAGCTCAGCTTCTCTAGGAAGCATCCTTCAACCCAGGTTGTGCTGGGTGAATTACCCTGGTGTTCCTTTTGTTTGAAGCCCTCATCACTCCTAATCTGGCCCCAGCACTCCCTGACCCAGCCTCTGGCAGTGCCATTTGCATGGAGTCCAGTGTAGATTTGCATCATCCCAAGGAGGCCTCCTCATGCCGCCATGAGTCTCGGGGTTGCCTGTTGTTGAAATCCTTGTCTTCCTCAAAGCCTTCTTTGAACTCATCAGTCTCCTCTGAACTCTCATTGGGAGCTAACCTTAAACCTCAACCCTGTGCTGGGGCTGTGCAGTCACTGTGAACCCTTTCCTCACATGAGCATTCAACCTCCCCACAGAGGGACCTGGCAGCCAACCTCCCAGAGCAGGAACCGGGTCTTAGCAAGGTGAAGTGTGGTCTAGGGGAACCATGGAATTGATCATCCAACCAGGACAAGTTTGAGATTGGAAGGGAGTCTGTTAGTCATTATGGTGGGAAAACACACTGAGACTGTCCCCAACAAGCCCACTTGTCACTTGGCCTGTTTCAGGGATTGGGAAAGCTGACTCTTCAATTTCATCCATCTTAGGGCTTTGGTGGAACGGAAGCTCTTTGAAGGTAGTGACCCTAAATGTCCCCTCTCCTTGTGCCTCACACCATGGTGGCACAGGGTGGTGTCTCCATTTATTTCAAGATGATGGATGTCCCAGAATGTTCTTATCCTCATGGTGTTGACTTTGTGGGCGGCCCTGGCCCAGCCTCAGGGGCTCAGCAGCATCTACAGGGGTGTGGCTTGGCCTGAAGAAGGCCACCTCCTCCCAGCAGCAGCCCAAGGGTTTCTGCAATGCCCAGGTTTGAGAACCATCCTCCTGGGTTGACCGCTTACCTTCCAGATGTAGGCTTCAGCAGGCACTGGGTAGTCATTGCCATTGATGGTGAAGATGATACTAGGCAGTTGCCTGATGATGTTACACGGAACCACATACTGTTAGAGAAAGAGAAGAGTGGTTGACCAGGTGACCCCTGGTATGTGGAGATCCTCAGAGTGACCCTATGCCGTGTTCCTTCACCTCTAGACCAATACGCCTGGCGCTGATGAGCTTCTGGATGGTGTTGACCAGTTCCAGTGGTCCAAGCAGCATTGAACCTCCGGTATCCAAAATGCCCTGGCAGCCGATGAAACAACCAACAGTTATCCCATTCATGGTGATGCTGTGAAATAGTGGGAGAAATTGGGCACCAGGATCACTCTGAAGTCTCCCCCACAACTGACCTTCTCTCTGCCTGTCTCCGCAAAAGCCCTTCAGCTCATCTCCTCACTCTGTTTTCCTATGCTCTGGTCACATTATCTTCTTTGTCTTCTTGACATGTTCTGGTAGCGCTTCCTGGAGGACACCCATCCCATTTATCTACTTAATTTCTTCTCATCATCCATGTTTTACCTTAAATGTCACTCTTCCAGGGAAGTCTTCCAGGGAAGTCAGACTAGATCAAGCTCCTGTCTTGGTCACACTGTGTACACTCATCCTCATGTGTAGCAAGTACCAAAGTGGTAATTCGTTATGTATGCGACACATTTCTTGTACATCTGCCTCACTAGATGTAAGGGCAAGTGGTATCCGCAGCACATCCCTCAAGTGCCCCTCACACATTGAATGTACAATGTAAATTTGTTGAGTGAATGAATGAATGAATAAGTGAGTAACTGTGTAGGTGAAGAAATGTATGAGGAATAACCAGAGTCCTTTGCATTGTGTCTGACAAATAATAGGTCAATGCACATAGTGAAGATAGATGTTCTGTGGGGCAGCAGATGCTCAGAGTGTTGAAGAGTTGAAATCAGGCTGCCCTGGGAGAGGCTGTTTTCCAGCTCAGCCCTCACACTCAGGTCAGACTCTGAGGCACACAGCCAGGTGATGCCCACGTAGCCCAGGTGTCGTCTAAAGGACCCATAAGCTTCTGTCTAAGGGTATCACACAGAATCCCATTAGTTATTGCCCCTAGTTCTCAGGCCATTCCTGCATCCCAGCTTCCTGATTCTCTCTGTCGCAGCCTCTGCCCTACTGTGCCTGGAATGGGGGTTTCGATGGCATGGGTAGTGGGAGTGTTTCTTTGTATGAGATGCTGTCATGTCTCAAGAGTGCAGCCAAACCCTCTCCACTGCTGGTAAGCTTCTCCCTAAGGAGAAGCGCTACCATTTTGTCCGGGACTTTCCCTGTTTTTAACCTAGCAATTTTTGTACTAAGAATTCCTTGGGGGCCGGGTAGCTCTGGATAGTTTGTTATCTTATCACAACCCTGTTCAGGCTGGTGAAATTCTCCCTGATCCTGTTTTCACCACAGTTTAAGGTCCTCAAACCATGCCCTCTGCCTCACAGCACAGTGGGTGCAGCCCTCCCTGGGCTGCACACACCCCTCAGGACCCTGTTCAGGACCCTCATCAGGGCCCTGGTCAGGAGGCCTGGGGGGATTATGAGCCCATGGGTAGTGAGGGTATCTGTGTGTCTGCCTGTCTGTTTGTGTTTCTGTCTGTAAGTGTATCTGTGTGTGTGTGTGTGTGTGTGTGTGCGCGCCTGTGTGTCTCTCTCAGTGTCTGTGTGTGTTTGTGTATCTGTGTTCCTGCGCATGTTTATATATGTGCCAATGTGTGTGTTTACATGTGAATCTTTGTGTGTGTTTGTGGGTGGAGTGTATGAGTCTGTGTGTGACTGTGTGTCTGTATGTTCATTTGTGTGTTTCTGCATGTGTCCATGTGCACGTGTGTGAGCATCACTTGGAGTGGCCTCAGAGGGAGAGACCTACCGGTTCATGGTTATCTGCCAGAAATGTGTCCGGGACACTGGTATCCACTTGAGCTCTCCTTTGTGGTAACTGTGGTCCACCCCACCAAACATCACCATGCTGCCATTCTGCTTCCCACTGAGGAAAGAAGGAAGAAGGAGGGCTCATTTTATGAGAATAACACCACTCACGGTCAGAGGGCTGTGCTTATTCACACACCAGTGGCAGGGCCAGGTGTCACCCTGTGGCTATAGTTATGTTGTGCTAGACTGTCTCTCAGGAAACTTCTTTATCAGGTGGTGTAAAACTTTTTATGAAACTGAAAGCATCTCACACCCGATTTAGAGAGAGGTCTTGTCCAGTTCAGACTTACTTGCTCAGGTAGAAGGCAAAGATAGGCTGAGGAATCATGCCTTGTGTCTTCAGGTTGTCGAACACGGGGGTGATCCCTGCCTGTGAGAGGCTGGGGAAGCCCAGGCCCAGGACGCCATCAAAAACGCAATTTGTGAACCCAATCAGTTTCTGGCTCAGACCAAATGCCTGGCCCAGGTCAATGAGTTTCCCGATCTGTGGGAGAGGAGAGTTTTGCCACTTAAAGTTTTCGGAAAGGGGACTGGGAATGGGATGGTGCGGTGACCCATTAGCACCTCAGAGTAGACCTGAGGCCTGCCTCTTCCCTGGCTGTACCTCAGAAAGTTAGATCAAGCTGGGACAGGCTTTCAGGTCACATTTGTGCAGGGCTGTGGATTTTAACCATCCCCTGCTGCTCCTACACACACCATGTGAAGTGAGTCAAACTGGCCTCATGTCATCTGTAAAGTTGGGGAAACTGAGAATTAGGACAGGACCTAATGATTCCCACTTGAGGGTAAAATGAGGAGAGAACAGGGTAGTCTTCTCTTTGGCATCACTATGATCAGATGACACCAATAAACAGAATTCATTGCAATGCATTGGTGATTACGCAGCTGCCCAGGAGGAAAGAAGCCCATTACAAAATGTCACTGACAGGTTTCTTATGAAATTCTGCCTGGAAAACATGCCTGCATGCGTGTGTGTGTGTGTGTGTGTGTGTGTGTGTGAGAGAGAGAGAGAGAGAGAGAGAGATTTAAAGAGTACTCAGTCCCCTTGGGGGAGGCAGGCCATAGATTTTATTGGTCTCTCAAAGGCCCCCTAGAGTTAGAAGACATTTATCAGATCCTTCTGACATTGGTGGTCCCCTGCTTTCCCTTCCAGATGCCTGAATCCCTCAGCAATCTCAGCAGACCAAAGAACATTTTAACCTCTCTGCAAATATCTCACACGTGCGTGAAACCTAACTGGCCACCCCAGCTCCACCAAATGCATGACCTTGGCAAAGCCCTTGCTCTCTGCACGTCAGTTCCATCTTCTCTATGATGGAGCTAATCATAGTACTTTCTGTGTGGGTTTGTTTCAGGAGTAAACACATTATACCTGGAAAGTGTCCAGTATATTCTGAGAATAGAAAAGTGGGTGCTTTTTCCCCTCTCTCCCTGCTCCCAGCAAAATTAACCTTGAGCTGATCATGGGCAAAGGAGCTGCAAATCCACACCCAAAGACACTCTCTGTGTTAGCCATTCTGGGAGTTTCTATGTAAGCACTGGCACTGTTTGCCCAGGAGCAAGTGATGTGGGGTCGGGGACAGCCACTAGGGTACTGTGGTAATGGCAGGCCCCTCCCAGTTGGTACTGCATCTGTTTCATAAGCAGTGCTCACTCCCAGGGCCAGACCTGACTCTACTTCGGGCTTCCACTTACCCGAATGGTGTCATAGACAAGGAATCCATCAATCCCTCCAGAGGTGTATTTCAAGTTAATGGGCTGGCCTGAGAGCCGGCAAGTGGTGGACAAGTGAGGGTTAAAGAGCTTGTGCTTACCTGCAGACACAAGTGATGAGTATCCCTCAGGTGCCAAGGATGGAGAAGTGAGTGGGAGGGGAAGTATATGATCAGCTGTGGGTGGGTACTCACGGCATGTGGGACTGTAACAGCGGGTGGAGTGCACCCAAAAATCAGATGACCCGGTGTCGAAGACAACACTGAACTCCTGAGGGGGTGTTCCAATGGTGATGTTTCCCATGTAGGCCAGCTAGGGACCGAGGCAGTGTGGTTAGGGCAGGCCTGGCTGCCTTGGCCAGACTTGATTCCCTGAGTGCTGCCTGCCTTGAGGTGTCCCATATCTCTTGAAATCATTTTGAAACGATCCCACCTCACATCTTCTGCTCAGGCTGCTACTTTCATTTGATCTTTTTTTTTTCCCATGTGCAGTCTTAATTCACTAACCAGGTAGCAAACTCACGTCAGTGCAGCACTAGAGCAGAGTCTTAACCACTGAACCTCCAGGGAAGTCCCAGTGCCTCCATTTGAGAAGCTCTCCAGTCTCCCTTTCAGTGTTTCCTTCTCCAGGTGGTGACCCTAGGTCATCCTAGGACACTTCCTCTAATGTCAGACCATGTCACTTATACCAGACAGTTGGTCCTTTATTGGACAGGTATTTACTCTCTGCCTATCACTCAGGCTGGCCTATGCATTCTTGAAGGAGACATGAGACCTTTTTTAAAATCAATAACAATAACCAGAGTGTTAGATTTTTATGGTATCACAGACCATAGGGCTCAGTAACTTTGTTCTGGTGTCCTTGGATCTGCAGAGGATGACCTTCCTCGGCCTGGGGTTTCAAACTTGATGTGCAGTTGGCTTTATCTTTTGATCAGACATGGCTCACCTTTCATCTGTGACTCTGCAGCTAACTTAGATCAAAAAGAACAATCTCCCCCAAACTAATGACTTATTGTTGGCACAAAAATGGATATTTACTTGCCCACTTGTCATTGACGGGCCCAGTCACCACAGACAAAGAGATGAGAATGAGAGTCCCTTTTCCTTTTGGAATGAGGTCCCTGTTCCCCAGTGTTCCTGCTGTCTGCAGGAGCCTCAGCCCCAACATCAAGCCTGCTACCTCCAGGTGAACCCCAGTGCTAGGGCAGAGCCCCAGGGGGCGCTGCGGAGCACCATCCTCCCCCCACACTCACATCCAGGTGGTTCTTCAGGGGGTGAAGGGTAGTATTTCTGTCATCAGCAACATTCTGGGCCCTGTTGTCAGTGTTGTCATCCAGGAAATTTGTCAGCAGGTTTTTCTCTCCGAACGTCTCTCGCATGGTCTTCACCTTCGTTAGAGGGATACTTTCATGTAGCATTGTGAAAAGGAAACAAAGAAGGGGCAGCAATCAGCTGTCCTTGTTATTGTATGACTGTCTTACCTTAAATTGTAACGGTGCTGTGCATTTTCTGGGAATTTTTATGTGTCATGTTCTTATCAGGACGCCATGCAAAGACCAGGGCAAAAACCTTGATTTGAATACAATTTCTGTTGTGTAATCTTGAGTAAGTCATATGACCATCTGGAGTCTCTGTTTTGCCATCAGTCAAAAGGTGGGATACAATAACCCGCATCCCCGTTATGCACTGTTGTGGGTATTAAGTGAGATGATGGATATAATGCACCTGATGTGTAGGAAGACTTGCCAATGACACCCTTTGCCATTGCTATTGCCATCCCACTGTATCTTTTTCAGAGAAGCTCTGGGACGCAATTAGAATGGGCATCAATATCTTCTTTTTACAGGTGAGAATTTGAAATGCAGGAAGTTTGTGACTTGGCTGTGGTCACACTGTTTGTTGGAGGTAAAAGAGCCTAGACGTAGCCTCAGTGTTCTTTCTCCTGTGCTCAAGCAGAAGAAAGGGGTGAGAGAGGAAGCTAGGAGATGGGGTAAAAATTAGGAAATTAAGAGGCTGGGGAAGCAGGGAAGAGTCAAAATAGAAAGAAAAAAAAACTCTGAGAGCTCTGTATGCACAGAGACAGCCAAAGAGATGGAGAGAGAAAGGGAGTCACAGAGATGAAGAGATAGACACATTCACACAGAAATACAGAGAGAGCAGAGAGAAGACAAGAAGCAAATACAGGAGAAATGCTCTTCCATAGGGCCACACTTACAGTTGCAGATGCTGTGCATTGAACATTTCCAAGGAGTGCCATTTTCACATAGGCCATGCTGTGACTGGCTCCCCCCAGAGCTGTGGCAACCCTGAAGGCTGATCTCACGCATCTTGGGCCCCACAGTGCCCCTGGCAAGATACTCATCAATAAGTGTGAGTTATACTTGAAGAGTGTCAGGCAAGGGCTTCCCTGGTGGCACACTAGTAAAGAATCCCCCTGCCAATGGTGGGAACACAAGTTCAATCTCTGGGCCAGGAAGAACCCACATGTCAGGGAACAAGTATGTCGATGTGCCACAAAAACAGAGCCTGCACTATAGAGCAGGTGAGACACATCTACTGAGCCCAGGAACACAATTACTGAAGCCTGTGCACCTACAGCCCCTGCTCCACAAGAAGAGAAGCCAACACAAAGAGATATGTCTGCATTGCAATGATGAATAGCCCCTGCTCGCCACAACTAGAGAAATCCTGTGCTAAGCACAAAGACCCAGTACCGCTTAAGGTAAATAAATACAGTTAAAAAGAGAGAGAGAGAGAGAGAGAGAGAGAGAGATTGGCAGGGAATGATTACATTCCGTTCTAAACATTTGGGGTTGAAGAATAAGGGGACAAGAAAAGCACCAGAGAGGTAATTCCACTTACAGTCTCTGTACTTACATGACTAGGCACTCTGAGAGGGCCACCAGGCTGAGGATCCCAAACCACTTCATGTTACTTTCCCAGCTGCAATTACACAGGAAAGAGCATGCAGTGGTGGCCAAGAACTTCTAGTTATATATGCTCTGACCTGCCATAATTGTCCCCTTTAGGTCACTAATAGATATGATAAGAAATATGAACCTCTCGATAAAATCTTTACCTCCATTTGTGTCCTTGGGGAGTGGACTTCGAACATTCTCAGAATACAGAGATTTCTACTGTAATATTTTGTGTGGGGCTTGGCTGCAAAGCCAAACTGAACTGCATGGACTAAATTAGAGTCGGAAGACTTGCCAACTTGGAGACTAAACACTCCTACTAACGTAATAAAAGCAAATGCTAGGGGGCATGCTTGACATCCTTGATCTCGTGTAATCTTCCCAGCTGCACATGGGATGTGAATTGCCATGCTCAATGGAGATTGAATTGCTAGGGGGGAAAGATATCAGATGGCAAAGAGAACACTTGAGGGGCAGCCCAGTGACATACGAGTGAGTGGCTTTAGGTAGTGGGACAGATGGCACAGATCAGGATCTCTTATAATGTGAATCTGCATGAAAAATCTAGGCTACAGTAATATTGCATTTGCTATGTATCAGTATTGAAAGACAGTGATGCATGCATCCACAAGGTAGTTCATAGCATCCAAGAAACATATACAGAGGAACTGGTGTGCAGGGGTCTTGGTTACATGCTGGAAAGTCAAAGTCAAGTAAGACACAGGTGGTCCTTATCCTCAGGCAGCTAGCAGTCTAGGGCGGTTCTCACAAAATCATGGCCCAGGAGGCAAAAGAAATGATTGGAAAAGCTGGGAGGGCATCATGGACACATGGCAGGCACACATGCTCTACCAGGGTGGACAGCCTCTCCTCAGCTCCAACCAACATCTGCCATGCTAGAAAGCAGCCTGATTGGCAAATTTTTCAAGTGAAGTCAGAATCAACATTTTTTTTTCTTCCCAAAACATCATGGGAGCCAAACCTGAAATAACTGTGTGCTGAATTTAGCCTGCAGGCTGTGCAGGTGTTTATTTCTTGCCTAGATTTGGGAGTACAGAGCTAACTGAGAGCGGGTTCAATTCATGTTGGTCGAATGATTAAGAGACTGAATGCATCTTAACCATGTTATTTTTACTTCCATTTGTAAAGAAAGTTCACCAGGGTCCTGTACATCAATGAATTTAATAATGTCCACTTGCTTAGTTTCTGATTTAATTACCCTATACGATCCATGCCTTGAAACATTTTGTCTACCAAACCAAACATAGAGAGAAATAATTTTGAAGGATCTAATCTCTCAAAGAAGACAGAAAAGACCACTCAGAACTCTTACTCAGACTGAGATGAATAGTATAGCTGTTGAAATGTTATTCCTGACAAAATTAAGATGATGGAGTTTTATGGCTCCTTCCAGGATTCCCAGGGCCCATGTGTTTCTGGGGGATGTCTATCCAGGCCGGTTCCTTGGGAAGAACAAAGGGATGCTGGCCGGGTCACCAGGAGGGTGATACGTGGGAGCTGCCATTTTGTACTCATATTTGCACTATGTTAAACTTCAGTTTTTGTAGTTCAATCCATACATAGGGGATTTGACAGCATCTAGCAAATGATGCACACAAATACCACTTAGCTCTGCAATGCTCCTTGTAGGGACCTATCCCAAAGATAAAGAGGCAAAATAACAAAAAGATATATGTACAAGCTATTCACTGCAACATTGTTTGCAAAAGCAAAAGATTAGAAACATACCTGAAGTGACCATCAACTTGGGCATTTTGAGTAAGGCATAGGGCATGTGAACAATTGTGTAAAATGGGAATGGAGGGAGGCATAGAATGGATAAGATCTTCAGGGTATACTGCTTAGTTTTATATAAAAGAGGCACCAGAAGACTACCTATAGTTTGTTGCTTTTCCATGCATATATAAGTCTATTTTCAAACAAAACAGTGGAAGAATATAAAAAAAGCTAATAAAAAGCATAATTTCTGGGGCGGAGGCCGGGACAGAAGATAGATTTTTCTTGCTTTATAGTTTGACTTTGCAACCACGTACATGTGTTACAGATTCAAAAAAACAGATAAATAAAAGCATCTGTCGATATTGAGAACCCAAACAAATGAGCCTAATTCTATCAAATTGGTGACATAACCACACAGAACAACACATTAATTAAGGGACTTTAAAATGCAGAATTTTGACTCTACACTCAGAGTGGGATACCTTCTCAAGACAAAGACAAACAAACAAAAACACCTTCCATCCAAAACAAAATGAAAAACAAAAATCCAATGAAATCTAAAACTATAACACCTTAGTGTTGGTGATATTGCTACCATTATTTTGAAAGTATTGTATATATGTGCATACAAGTTAAAGCAAGTAAGCAATTAACACTCATGTTGTTATGAAGCAAGACCTTCAGTGGAAGAGAGGAAAGAGATTGAAGTATACAAACCAAAAGCTTAAGTAAAACCCTGCTGTCTTCAAACTTGAATTGGAAATATGTTTGTAACAATGAATTATTTTCCTTTTTTAAAAAAAGCAAATCTTTACTTCTTGGCTCTGACCACTGAAAAGCCTAGAAGCAATGACTACTTGATAACAGTGACTATCCTGAGGCCTAGCTTGTGGCCTCTAAATACCATTTCCCACCAGAAGATCCAGAGATTCTTGAAAAGATGGCTGATTTCAGGGCTGGGCCCAGAAATGCACAAGATAAGCCTGGGAATCTTGAAGGACCAGAAAGCTGAGGGCTTTCAAAGACCACTGGGAGCCAGACAAAATGTTTAGGAATCCATAGGAAGAGGAAAAACATGGGACAATTTTGAAACAGGAATTGAAGGGGGAAGGGCACAACTTTCAAAAGAATGACATAGCCCGAGGACATGACATAAACTGAATAGAACCAAATGGGTGCAAGATGGCAGTACCCACCACTATAAAAGCTGTCAACCCCATACCCTGGTGCCTTTCTCATCTTTTGAGGTGACCCAGAGTCTGTCTGTGGAGTGTGTTTCTCTCTAAATAAATCTACTTCTTTCTGATCAGTTTGCCTCTCACTGCATTCTTCCTGTGATGAGACATCAAAAAACTGAGCTTCCTTAAGTCCTGAAATGGGTATCTGATCTCACTTGGAAGCCTTTGGGGTTTTGGCCACTTTCAAGTCTCGGCAGCACGGGCTCAAGTTCCAATCAGGGTTTTGGCCGGGTTCGCATTCTGGCCATGTGGGTCGAGTTCCAGTCTGAGGTTTGGATGGATTTGAGTCCTGGCCATGTGGGTTCATGTCTCAATCAGGATTTTGGTGGCATTTGAGTTCCAGCCTCCAGGGTTGAAATCCGAATTAAGGTGTAAGATTTCAATTACAGCATCGCAGCAAATCCACTGAAACAGATTACATATGTAAACAGCCAGGAATGGGACCTCTCTGGTGGTACAGTAGAGAAGACTCGGCACTCCCAATGCAGGGGCCTGGGTTCGATGCCTGGTGAGGGAACTGCATTCAACCTGCTCCAACTAATAGTTCACATGCCTGCACTAAAGATCTTGCATGCCACAACTAAAGATCCCAGGTGCTAGAACTAAGACCTGGGACAGCCAAGTAAATGAACAATTTTTACCTTTTTTAAACCCTAATGATATTCCATTGTATGTCTCTACCACATTTTCTTTATCCATCCAACTCTCGATGCATCTAAGTTTTTTCTACATCTTGGCTATTGTTAATGATGCTCCAATGTATATGAGAGGACAAATATCACTTTGAGATCATTATTTTAAGTTTTTGGACTAACTACCCAGAATTGAGATTGCTGGATCAAATAGAAATTCTCTTTTGGATTTTTTTGAGGAACCTCCATTAAGTTCTCCAGTGGCTACACCATTTTACATCCCCACCAACTGTGCACACGGTTCCACATCCTAGTCAACACTTGTTATACTTTGCTTTATGAAAATGACCATCCTGATGGATGTGAGATAATATCTTACTATCATTTGATTTCCATTTTCCTGATGATTAGTGAGGGAGGAACTATCCTTATCCCGAATTTACAGAATAGGAAATCGCTGTCCAAAAATCCAATTATTGAGGTCACATGACTGGTAGGTGTTAGAGGTGGGATTTGAACCCAGGCAGAAATGCTCCAGGATGTACATGCCTGGTAAGTACACTGCACACTCTTCCATGTACTTAGCAAACCTGGGATCATGTTGTTTTGTATTCTGTTCTTTTCTCTCAATGTCATATTGGAATGATTTCTCATCACATTAAATATTCTCCTAAAACACAGTTTTAAGGAGGTTGATGACATGATGGCCTGTCTATGCTGTGGAACTTTAATGATTTTGGGGAATGTCCCAGATTTTCCCTTTTGCAAGAGACTCTGAGGACTATATCCTTGCTATTTATGTTTTTGGGTGCTTCCGTTCATTGCTTTAGCATAAACCTTAGAAGTAAAATTGCTGGGAAAAAGACCATACATATTTTAAGAAAAAGTCATCTCCAAAAAGATTGTACCAATTTACACTTTTTCAAAAAGTGTCCAAGATCTATCTGTTTGCTTTTTTGATTGTTTGGTTTTTTTTAATTTTTTTTACCTTTTTTGTCACTGGTGGCTATAAATCTCTTTCATCTGTAGGGGGTAAAGGAGATAAGTGGAAGTTGGGTGTAGATTGGTGCTTCGAAAGTCACCCTTTAGGCATCCCTGGTTGTCCAGTGGTTAAAACTGCATGCTTCCAATGCAGGGGACTTTGATTTGATTCCTGGTTGGGGCACTAAGATTCCAGATGCTGTGCAGCGCTGCCAAAAAAGAAAAAAAAAGTTGATAAAGATCAGATTTTGTCCTCATGTTGGTAGCACAGGCTACAAATACAGAGCTTGAAGAACAGTGGGGTCATTAACAGACACAGCTCCAGCCCCGGCTTTAGGCTCATCTAGGGAAGCAAAGACAGACTTTTTTTGGTTGATATTATGGTAGTAAGCCTTGCTGACACACTATGTCTCCCAATATGGATGCAGCAGGATGTTCTTGTGGAAACATCTATGAATTCATCCATTCAGTTATTCAACATGTATTTATTGAGGGCCTACTATGTGCTTGTCACCAGTACTGGAGCCAGAAGTTTGGAGGAGACTTCCTTCATCTGTACAACAGGGGTCATACCCTGCAGGGACTCATGTGAAAATAATGAAATGGCATATGTAATTAACCAGAGTTTTGATTCCTAATCTTTTTGGTGGATTCTCACCAACAGAGAAAGTACTTATAGTTCCATGAAGAGCACTTGGAAAATGAGTTTGAGAAACTGTTTACCTGAGTCTCTATTAAGCCCAGATCATGATATTTACTGTTAAAAAAATAAATACCAGTTCTGCTCTCACCTTTCCCCCCTTTATCAGATCTTCAAGTGGTTCTCTTTCACTCCCCTCAAGCTGATCATAATCCAGTGCCATCCCAGAAGGAGCAGGCAGACATGATCATGGACATAGGGCAGATCTGCACACACATGGGAACTGCAGGGCTTAGGGGTGTGTTTTAAGGTGCGGTGGCAAGACTGAAGTCAATGCTCCCTGTCACCCCACCCCAGCCTTTCCCTGGCTCCCTGAAGAGGAAGACCCTTACTCCTCTGGCCTCCTACCCACACCTCTCTTGTTTTCTCCATTTGGCCCTCCCCATTGTGGGTTGTCCCTTTATCTGTCTCCATGAAGCGGTGGTTGGTTCCTAAACCAGCCTTCTATCTCTGGGGTCCACCACAGCACCTGGCACAGAGTAGGTGCTCAATAAATTTGAACTGAATGAAAAAATGAGGATGGAAGTTAGACATCCCATTCACTGATGTTTGTTTTCCTGAGTAAAGGTCCATACTATGCATTGCATTGGGGTGTGTTTTCTACCATTTTTATTCTTCCTTCTGCTTCTCTCATCTGGGATCTCCCTCTACCTCTGACCCCTGCCCTCCACAGCCTGGGACTCTGCCTAGGGTCTCCAGGTGATAAGAAGTGATACTTCTACTCAAATTGTGCCAAATCATGGCAACATAATCCAAATGTTTTGTAGCTCTGCCCCTGGAGGAAGCTCAGAAAGGCTGAAGGCAAGGCCTTGTGCACCCTTGGTCCCCCTTTACATGAGTGACATCATCCCCAAAAGACTTGGGGCTAAGGGAAGGTGCATGCTGGGCCCTGGAGGGGTGAGGCTGGCTCAGGGATGCACATGGGCCAGTCATGTGGCAAGTGGGACTGGAAAGGACTCCCACTGTGTGGGTAGCAGAGAGCTGGCAACTGGGGTGGGGAGATAAAGGGGATCATCTCAGGTTGAAGGGCCTCACCCAGAACACCTCTGGAGCAGATGGCCCCTGCCAAAGTTCCTTTGAGATGGAAAAAGAGAATATTCTTTTAATACCCCTTACCATCCCTCTGACTGTGGAGGTGGCCAACAAGGTAGGGCCATCATCACCTCTTCCATGGTCTAATACACCATCCCATTTCCTTTGGGGCTGCCTCTGCCCAGCTCCAGTTCCTGGTGCTGGAGGAAAGTGGCAATCACATTGGGCAGGACCATGTGACCAAGGAAGGCCAATCATGGTACCCCATGCCCCTGCCAGGATGGTTGGTCCAGGCCTGACACATGATCTGTTGTGGACCAATCAGAGCCCTCTTTTGTTCTCTGATCTTTTCTGAGCTTCTTTACTTACACTTGAGACACCTTGGGGATATATGTGTAGAAGCATGAGGGAAGAAAGCTGTCAGGCTAAGATAATCAAAGATGAGAGAAGGGAAAGAGTGAGGGAGAGAAAGAGTGAGCTGATGGCTTCTGATTTCTTGGGTCCAGTCACTGAGATGTTTGGATCTGCTCTGGTTCCTGAGTTCCAGATCCCCAGTATCTTTCAAATATGTCTCCAATTTCCATGAAGCCAGTTGAAGCTGGGCTTCTCTCACTGGAGGTTCAGACGAGTTTTTAAATCCTGCCCAATCATGATGCATTTCTCTGACACAAAGAAAGGCACCCGTTTTAATAGCACCATTGGAAATAGAATCCTTTCTTCTTTACTGAGAATAGGGCTTTGCAGAGCACCAAACACAATCCACCACCATCCCTGTGAGGGAGAGCCCTGTTTGTAAGTGTGTGTCTGCTTGAAGTTGATTCCAGAAGCAGCCCCAGCATTTACACTGTGGGAGCCAGGCCAAACCATTTGTGTCCCTAATCATAAACCGAGAAATGCAGTGTTAGGAAGATGTCACCCGAGATCCAAGTCTCAGACAAGTTCAGGTTCTCTGTGCCCCCTTAGAATTTGCTCAGGCAGTGGCCCTGAATACTCTGGGGGAGACAGAAATACACCCCAGTCAGCCTGAGCCTTTACCTGCCACCTCCCTCATTATCCAGAGCCAGCAGCTTCTAGGTTTTATTTCTCTCCTTGGTAAGAAACAATTGGCTCTCTTAGCAGCTGAAGATGTGGGGTGCCCTTCCAAGAACAAAAAAGGCTAAGGCATGTAGTTGCCCTGAGGGAAGGGGTGGGGCAGGAAGGACTGGAGTTTGGGATTAGCAGATTTAAACTACTAATAGAGGATGGATAAACAACAAGATCCTACTGTATAGCACAGGGAGCTATATTCAAAATCCCATGATAAACCATAATGGAAAAGAATAGGAAAAATAATATAAATATATGCATAACAGTCATTTTGCTGTGCAGCTGAAATTAACACAGATGATATACCAACTATACTTCAATATAATTAGAAAACAAAAAGACTATGAATAACCTGTAGTTCCCCTCTTCTTCACTTCTGACACACACTCGCTGTTTTCTCTATAGAGAATGCCTTTTCTTCTCCCTCTTCCCCGCAACCTGTTCTTTAAGACTGTACTCAGCCCCCCTGGGAAGATTTCTTGGACACATGTTCACCCACCGTGGCCACTCCAGGGTGGCTTGGGTGACTTACTCGGGTGCTCCCCTTGTCTGTAGCCCTCATCCCCTCTAATCTGGCTCCAGCACCCCTTAACATAGCCCCCAGGGGTGCCATTTGCATGGAGTCCAGTGTAGACTTGTCTCAACTCAAGCAGGCCTCCTCAGGCCACCATGAGGCTGGGGGTTTCATATTACTGAAATTCCCTGTCTTCCTCAAAGCCTTCTTTGAGCCCATAACCCTCCTCTGAACTCCCAAAGGGAGTTCACATTGTCTCAACCCTCTGCATGGCTGTGCAATCACTGTGCACCATTTACTCATGTGAGCATCCAACCTCCCCACAGAGGGGTCTGGTAGCCCAATCACAGAGGGGGACCTGGGGCTTAGCAAGGGGAAGTGGCTGTTGAGTCCTAGAGGAACCATGTAATTGATCATCCAACCAGGACACTGTCAAGATGCGAAGGGAGACCATTAATCATTATGGTGGGACAACACACTGAGAGTGTCCCAGCCAACCCCACTGGTCACTTGGTGTATTTCAGGGATTGCTAGAACTGACTTACAGTATTTACCACCTGAGAGTTGTGGTGGAACTGAAGCTCTTTGAGGGCAGAGACCCTTAGTGTTCCCCTCTCATTGTGCCTTGCATCATGCCAGCATGGGATGGTGTCTTCACTTATTCCAGGATGAAGAGTGTCCCAGAATTCCCTTTACTCTCAGGGGGTTGGTTTTATGGGAAGGACCTGCCCAACTACAGGGGCTCAGAAGCATCTGCAGTGGTTTGGTTTGGTTTGGCCTGCAGAGGGCACCCTCCTCCCAGCTGCAGCTCAATGGTTCCTGCAAGTCCCAGATTTGAGAACCAGCTCCGTGGTTTGGCCCCTCACTTTCCAGATGTAGGCTTGACTGGCACTGGGTAATCGTTGCCATTGATGGTGAAGATGATAGTAGGCAGGCTCCTTATATTGCCTCATGGAACCATGTGCTGTTAGAGAAAGAGGAGAGAGGTTGGCCCAGCTGATCCCTGGTGTGTGGAGAGCCCTAGAGTGACCCTGTGGCATGTCCTTTCACCTCTTCACCAGAATGCCTGGCAGTGATGAGGTTCTGGATGCTGGTAACCTGTCTAGTTGGGCCAACCAGCAATATGGTCCCAGTATCCAGAATGGCCTGGCAGCCGCAGAAACAACCAACAACCACCACATTCATGGTGATGCTGAGAGGCAGTGGGACAAAGTGGGCACCAGGATCACTCTGAAGTCTCCCCCACGTGACTGCCCCCCTCCCTGACTGTCTCCAGAACAGCACTTCAGTTTATGCCTTGACTCTGTTTTTCTTTGCTCTGGTCACATTACTTTCTTTGACTTCCTTTCAGTTCTTGAATGCACCAGGCTCTCTTGTGCCTCTGGGCCTTGGCATGTGCTGGTCACCCTTCCTAGAAGACCTCCATCCCCTTTGTCTAGCTTATTTCTCCTCATCTTGCAGTTTCTAGCTTAAATGTCCCTTTCTCAGGGAAGTCTTTCCCGGAGACTAGATCAGGCTTCTGTCTTAGTCTCTCTCTGTGAGGATTCTTCATCGTTTGTAGCAAATACTGATGCACTAATTCATTATGTGTGTGACTCATTTCTTGTTGGTCTGCCTCATTAGATGTGAGGGCAAGTTGTATCCTCCATTCCTCCTCAAGTGCACTGCACACAGTGGATGCACAAGGTATGTTTGTTGGATGAAAGAATGAATGAGTTAAGAAATGAATGAGAAATAATGAGAGACTTGTGTCTGGGTCTGAACAACATTGGGTCAACCCACACAGTGAAGATGGAGGTTTTCTGGGAAGCAGATGCTTAGAGCTGTGGGGATGGAGACACAGCCTGCCCTGGAGTGTTTTTTTTTCCAGCATGGCACCCTCACCTGGCTCAGGCCTCTGGGCCTCTGGCCAGCCAATGCCCAAGAATACCCAGCAGGTCTCCAAGGACCTGTAAGCTTCTGTCTGAGGGTATCACACAGAATCTGTTTGTGGTATCAGACAGAATCCCCAGGCCTGTTTGTTCTCTGTATATGTCTGTGTGTGTCTCTGTGTGTGTGTAATTGTGTTCCTGTGTGTTTATTTGTGTGCTTATATATGTGTATATATGTGTCTCTGTGTGTGTTTCTGTGTGTCATTTTGTGTGGAGCATAGGTCTGTTTGTGTGACTGTGTGTCTGTGTGTGCATTTGTGTGTTCTGCATGTGTCCATGTTCACATGTTGGAGCATCACTTGGGGTGGCCCTCAGAGGGAGACGTTTACCAGTTCATGGTCATCTGCCAGAAGTGGGTTCTGGACACTGCTATCCACTTGAGCTCTCCTCTGTGGTAGCTGTGGTCCACCCCACAAAACATTACCATGTTGCCATTCTCCTTCCGGCTGAGGAGATAAAGAAGAAAAAGGGCTCCTTGTCAGAGAATCACACCACTCACTGTCTGAGGGCTGTGCTTATCCATCCATCAGAGGAACTACTATGGTTCCCATTTTACAGATGTGAAAATTGAGGCACTGAGGGATTGAGTACATGACCAAGGTTGGTCACCAGCTAATGAGTGGCTAAGAAGAGGTTTGAAGCTGGGCAGCCCTGTGGGCTCTGACCACGCAGACTTCTAAAGAGGGCCTGGTCTCCCTAGGAACCAGAGTGCTCAGAGATGATATCAGAGGACACCATGCCGGAGGGGTCTGCTTTCCCCCTTGTGTAGCCTGTCATTTTTCAGAGAAGCCAAGGCCGAAGGGCAATAAGGGCAAGCGTTCAGGCTTACCCTGGGTTGGTTTAACCTGTGACCTGTGCCATGCTTGGCGCCCCACACTCAGCAGGGTCCCTCACCTCTGCTATTCCTGTCTTGAAATTGCTGTTAGTTTTTAAACAAGTGGTTCCACATTTTCATTTTGCCTCCGCTCAATTGTGTAGCTGGTCCTGGACTCTCAGTAAAATGTTAGTGAGGAAGTAAGCATTCCCACTGTCCCTCTTCTTCTTCTATAACACCACCAGCAAATCCTGTTGCCTCTCCTCCAACCTGTACCCTGCTACCTTACATTGATATCCCTCTTCCCTCCACCCCCTGGAACAATGAGCTGTCTTTGAACCAATGAGTACAGTTGTAAACCAATAAATCTTTATTTACAGAAACCAGTGGTGGGGCCAGATGTGACTCTGGGGCCACAGTTATGCTGGACTAGACAGTCTCTTGGGAAATTTCTGTATCAGGTGGTCTATACATTTTGATGCATCTGAAAGCAACTTGCAGCTGATTTAGAGAGAGGGGTTGTCCAGTTCACACTTACTTGCTCAAGTAGAAGGCAAAGACATGATGAAAAATGATGCTCCATCTCTTTAGGCTGTCCAAGACAGCATTGACCCCTTGGAGGGCAAGGCTGGGGTAGCCCAGGCCCAGGATGCCACCAAAGGGTGAAAGCTCCAACCCAATCTGTGTCTTACTCAGGACAAATGCCTGGACCACATTGACAATGTTCCTGATCTGTGGGAGAGGAGTGTCCCCACATAAAGGTTACGGATGTGGGGCTGGGACTGGGCTGGGGTGAGATGCCATTAACACTGTAAAGAAGACGTGAGGCCTGGCTGTGTCCTGGGTGGACCTCAGATGGTTAGACCAAGCTGAGACAAGAATCCAGATTCCCTTTGTGCAGGGCTGTGGATTTTGACCAACACCTTCTCCTCCTGCACACACCATCTGAAGGGAGTCAAATTAGCCTCATGTCCTCTGTACAGGTGAGGAAACTGAGACTCAGGACAGGACCAAATTGTTTCAACTAGAGAATCCAATAAGTAGAGATTAGGGTAGTCTTGTCTTTGGCATCACTATGATCAGATGACAGAAATGGACTGAATTCATTGCAATGCATTGTGGATTCTGCATCTGCCCAGAAAGACAGAAGCCCATTATACAATGTTGCTGCCAGAGTTTTTGTGAAACTTCTGCCTGGAAAACATGCTTTTGAGGATGTGTGTGTGTGTTAGAGAGAGACAGAGAGAGACAGACAGAGACAGAGACAGAGTACTCAGGCCCCTTGGGGGAGGTGGGCCATAGATTTTATTGGACTCTCAAAGTCCCCCTAGAGTTGGAACACCTTTGTCAGTCCCTTCTCACATATTTAGCCCCCTGCTTTCCCTGCCCACATTCCTGAAGTCCTCGGCTGCCCCAAGGTGCCTAAGATCAGTTTTATTCTCTCCCCAAATAGCCCACACCTGTATGAATCCTGACTGGCCAGCCCAGCTCCACCACTTACCAGATGTGTGACCCTGGCAAGGTCCTGGTTCTCTGGACCTCAATTCCCTCCTCTGTATAATGCAGCTAATCATAGTACTTGCTGTATGGTGTTGTTGCAAGATTAAACATGTTATTTCCATGAAAGTGCCTGTCACAGTCTGAGAATAGAAATGTGGGTGATTTCCCCCTCTCTCCCTGCTCCCAGCAAAATGAACCTTAAGCTGCTCATGGGAAAAGGAGCTGGATAGCCTCACCCCAAGCCACTCTCTGTTAGCCCTTCAGGGATTTTGAGTGTCCGCAGGGGCTCTCTGTCCCCAGCGACATGCGGTGCTGGACAGATGGGGCCAGCCACTAGGGGACCTTGCGAAAGATGGGCCCTCACAGTTGCTCCTGTATCTGCTCTGTAAGCAGTGATCCCTCCCAGGGCCAGCCCTCAGTCATCTTCTTGTTTCCAGTTACCCAAACGGTGTCATAGCCAAGAAATCCAACCATCCTCCCACAGCCATAGCTGAGGTCAATGGTCTAGCTTGAGAGACGGCAAGTGGTGGACAAGTGAGGCTCAAAGAGCTTGTGTGTACCTGCAGACACAAGTGATGCATGTCCCTCAGGCAACAAGGACAGAGAAGGGGGTGAGAGGGGACTACAAGTTGGACTGGGTGGGGGCCGATACTAACACCAGGAAGGACTGGAGCAGTAGAGGGAGGGCACCCACAAGTCAGATTAGCCTGTGTCAAAGATGACCCTGAACTCCTGAGGGGGTGTTCCAATGGTGATATTGCTGACATAGTCCATCTGGGGGGCAGAGAGGGGTGGCTTGAGCAGGCCTGCCTGCCTTGGCCACCCTTGATTCCAGGAGTGCTTCCTCCCTGAGGTGTCCCATGTCTCCTGAAACGACTTTCCAATCACCCTACTTCACAGCTTCTGCTCAGACCAGTGCCTTCATTTGATTTTTTGTCCATGTGTGATGTTAGATTCCCTACCAGGGGTCAAACCTGCGTCAGTGCAGTAATAACACTGAGTCTTAACCACTGGACCTCCTGCAAAGTCCAAGTGTCTTAATTTGAGAAGTTCTCCAGTCTTCCCTTCAAGGCCTAGCCTGAGTGTTTCCTTCTCCAGGTGGCCCTCCTAGGTCATCCCAGGCTATTCCTCTTACCTCAGACCATGTCCTATCCACACCACACATTTGTCCCTTTTATTGTACACATATTTACTCTTTGCTTATCACTCAGGCTGGTCTATGCATTCTTGAAGGAGACATGAGACCTTTTTTAAAATCAAGAACAATAACCATAGTGTTAGAAAGTTATGGCATCACAGGCAATAGAGTTCAGTAAATTTTTCTGGTGTCCTTCCTGGATCTGCAGAGGCTGACCTTCCTCTGCCTGGGGTTTCAAACTTGATGTGCAGTTGGCTTTATCTTTTGATCAGACATGGCTCACCTTTCATCTGTAACTTTGCATCTCACTTACTTCAGAAAGAACAATGTCCCTCAAATTAATGACATATTTTTGGCCTGAAATGAATATTTGCCTGCCACCTGGTCATTGCCGGGCCCAGTCACCACAGACCAAGGGTTGAGAAGGAGAGTGCCTTCTCCTCTGGGAATGGGGTCCCTGTTCCCCACTGTTTCTGCTTCCTGCAGGAGCCCCAGCCCCAACATCCAGCCTTGCACCTACAGTTGAAATCAGTGCTAGGCCAGAACATCAGGGGGTGCTGTGGAGCACCATTCTCCCAACACACTCACATCCAGGTAGTCCCTCATGGATAGAAGAGAAACTTTTGGGTCTTCAGTGGCATTCTGGGACTTGCTGTCACTATTTTCCTCCAGCAAATGTGTCAGCCTGTTTTTTTCCCTGAGGGTTTCTCACATGGTCTTGATCTTCATTGGAGGGATTCTTTCACCGAACATTGGGAAAAGGAAACAAAGAAGGGGCAGCAATCAGCTGTCCCTGTTATAGTATGACTGTCATTCCTTGCACTGTAATAGCACTTTGTATTTTCCCACCATTTTTTATGAGTGTCTTGTTATTATTAGGAGGCCATGCAAAGACTAGGGCAAAGTCCTCGGTTTGAATACGGTTTCTGATGTATACTCTTGGGTAAGTGGTATGACCAATTGATGTCACAGTTTTCCTGTTGGTAAAAGGTGAAATATAATAACCCCTCTCCCATACAGGACGTGGTGGGTGTTAAGTGAGGTGATGGATATAATATAACTGATATGTAGGAAGTCTCGATGATGACAGCCATTACCATTGTTATGGCCATCCCACGTTCTCTTTTTTTTTTTTTTCAAGTATATAGGTACTTTTTTTTTTGCCCACTTTTTTTTTTATTTTTTGGGGGTACACCAGGTTCAATCATCTGTTTTTATACACATATCCCCATATCCCCTGCCTTCCTTGAATCCCCCCCCCCTCGAGTCCCCCCCACCCTCCCTGCCCCAGTCCTCTAAAGCATCTTCCATCCTTGAGTTGGGCTCCCTTTGTTATACAACAACTTCCCACTGACTATTTTACAGTTGGTAGTATATATATGTCTGTGCTACTCTCTCGCTTCGTCTCAGCTCCCCCTTCAACCCCTGCCCCCTCCCATACCTCAAGTTCTCCAGCCCATTCTCTGTATCTGCATCCTTGCTCTTGTCACTGAGTTCATCAGTACCATTTTTAGATTCCGTATATGTGAGTTAGCATACCATATTTGTCCTTCTCTTTCTGACATACTTCACTATGTATGACAGACTGTAGTTCTATCCACCTCATTACATATAGCTCCATCTCATCCCCTTTTATAGCTGAGTAATATTCCATTGTATATATATGCCACATCTTCTGTATCCATTCATTTGTTGATGGGCATTTAGGTTGCTTCCATGTCCTGGCTATTGTAAAGAGTGCTGCAATAAACATGATGGTACAAGTTTCTTTTGGGATTATGGTTTTCTTTGGGTATATGCGCAGGAGTGGGATTACTGGATCATATGGTAGTTCTATTTCTAGTTTTTTAAGGAACCTCGAAATTGTTTTCCATAGTGGCTGTACCAACTTACAGTTCCACCAACAGTGCAGGAGAGTTCCCTTTTCTCCACACCCTCTCCAACATTTGTGGTTTCCAGATTTTGTGATGATGGCCATTCTGATTGGTGTGAGGTGATACCTCATTGTGGCTTTGACTTGCATTTCTCTGATGATGAGTGATGTTGAGCATCTTTTCATGTGTTTGTTGACCATCTGTATGTCTTCTTTGGAGAAATATCTATTTAGGTCTTCCGCCCATTTGTGGATTGGGTTATTTGCTTTTTTGGTATTAAGCTTCATGAGCTGCTTGTAAATTTTGAAGGTTAATCCTTTGTCCATTGTTTCATCGGCAATTATTTTTTCCCATTCTGAGGGTTGCCTTTTAGTGTTGTTTATGGTTTCTTTCGCTGTGCAAAAGCTTTTAAGTTTTCTGAGGTCCCATTTGTTTATTCTTGATTTTATTTCCATGATTCTAGGAGGTGGGTCAAAAAGGATGTTGCTTTGATGGATGTCATACAGTGTTCTGCCTATGTTTTCCTTGAGGAGTTTGATAGTGTCTGGCCTTACATGTAGGTCTTTAATCCATTTGGAGTTTATTTTTGTGGATGGTGTTAGGAAGTGTTCTAACTTCATTCTTTTACATGTTGCTGTCCAATGTTCCCAGCACCACTTATTGAAGAGGCTGTCTTTTTTCCATTGTATACTCGTGCCTCCTTTGTCAAAGATAAGGTGCCCATATGTGTTTGGGCTTACTTCTGAGTTCTCTATTCTATTCCATTGATCTTCCTTTCTATTTTTGTGCCACTACCATACTGTCTTGATCACTATGGCCTTGTAGTCTAGTTTGAAGTCAGGAAGCCTGATTCCACCAACTCCATTTTTCCTTCTCAAGATTGCTTTGGCTATTCGGGGTCTTTTGCATTTCCATACAAATCGTAAGATTTCTTGCTCTAGTTCTGCGAAAAATGCCATTGGTCATTTGATCGGGATTGCATTGAATCTGTAAATTGCTTTGGGTAGTACAGTCATTTTCATGATGTTGATTCTTCCAATCCAGGAACGTGGTATGTCTCTCCATCTGTTTGTGTCGTCTTTGTTTTCTTTCATCAATGTCTTAAAGTTTTCTGCATACAGATCTTTTGCCTCCTTAGGCAGGTTTATTCCTAGGGATTTTATTCTTTTTGTTGCAATGGTGAATGGGAGAGTTTCCTTAATTTCTCTTTCTGCTCTTCCGTTGTTAGTGTATAGGAATGCAAGAGATTTCTGTGCATTAATTTTGTATCCTGCTACTTTACTAAACTCATCAATGAGTGCTAGCAGTTTTCTGGTAGAGTCTTTAGGGTTTTCTATATATAATATCATGTCATCTGCAAAGAGTGACAATTTTACTTCTTCTTTTCCAATTTGGATTCCTTTGATTTCTTTTTCTTCTCTGATTGCTGTGGCTAAAACTTCCAAAACTATGTTGAATAATAGTGGTGAGAGTGGACACCCTTGTCTTGTTCCTGTTCTTAGAGGGAATGCTTTCAGTTTTTCCCTATTTAGAACGATGTTGGCTTTTGGTTTCTCATATATGGCTTTTATTATGTTGAGGTAATTTCCTTCTATGCCCATTTTCTGGAGAGCTTTTATCATAAATGGATGTTGAACTTCGTCAAAAGCTTTTTCTGCCTCTATTGAGATGATCATATGGTTTTTATCCTTCAATTTGTTGATATGATGTATCACGTTGATTGATGTGCGTATATTGAAGAATCCTTGCATCCCAGGGATAAACCCCACTTGATCATCGTGGATGATTTTTTTAATGTGCTGTTGGAGTCTGTTAGCTAGTATTTTGTTGAGGATTTTTGCATCTATATTCATCAGTGATATTGGTCTGTAGTTTTCTTTTTTTTGTGACATCTTTGCCTGGTTTTGGTATCAGGGTGATGGTAGCCTTGTAGAATGAGTTTGGGAGTGTTCCGCCTTCTGCAATATTTTGGAAGAGTTTGAGAAGGATAGGTGTTAACTCTTCTCTAAATGTTTGATAGAATTCGCCTGTGAACCCATCTGGTCCTGGGCTTTTGTGTGTTGGGAGATTTTTAATCACTGCCTCAATTTCCGTACTTGTGATTGGTCTGTTCATGGTTTCTATTTCTTCCTGGTTCAGTCTTGGAAGATTGTATTCTTCGAAGAATTTATCCATTTCTTCCAGGTTATCCAACTGATTGGCATATAGCTGCTTGTAGTAGCCTCTCATGATGTTTTGTATTTCTGAGGTGTCCGTTGTGACTTCTCCTTTTTCATTTCAAATTCTGTTGATTTGCATCTTCTCCCTTTTTTTCTTGATGAGTCTGGCTAATGCTTTATCAATTTTGTTAATCTTCTCAAAGAACCAACTTTATTTTCATTTATTTTTCTTATGGTTTCTTTCCTTTCTTTTTCATTTATTTCTGCTCTGAACTTTATGATTTCTTTCCTTCTGCTCACTTTGGGGTTTCTTTGTTCTTCTTTCTCTAGTTGTTTGAGGTGTAAGGTTAGGTTGTTTATTCGATCATTTTCTTGTTTCTTAAGGTAGGACTGTATTGCTATAAACTTCCCTCTTAGAACTGCTTTTGCTGCATCCCATAGGTTTTGGGTTGTTGTGTTTTCGTTGTCATTTGTTTCTAGATATTTTTTGATTTCCTCTTTGATTTCTTTAGTGATTTCTTGGTTGTTTAAGAGTGAATTGTTTAGCCTCCATGTGTTTGTATTTTTTGCAGTTTTTTTCCTGTAATTGATATCTAGTCTCATGGCGTTGTGGTCTGAGAAGATGCTTGATATGATTTCAATTTTCTTGAATTTGCTGAGGTTTGATTTGTGACCCAAGATGTGATCTATCCTGGAAAATGTTCCGTGTGCACTTGAGAAGAAAGTGTAGTCTGTCGTTTTTGGACGGAATGTCCTATAAATATCAATTAAGTCAAGATGGTCTAATGTGTCATTTAAAGCTTGTGTATCTTTATTTATTTTCTTTTTGGATGATCTGTCCATTGATATAAGTGGGGTGTTCAAGTCTCCCAGTATTATTGTGTTACTGTCGATGTCCCCTTTTATAGCTGTTAGCATTTGCCTTATGTATTGATGTGCTCCTATATTGGGTGCATAGATATTTAGCATTGTGATATGTTCTTCTTGAATGGATCCCTTGATCATTATGTAGTGTCCTTCCTTGTCTCTTTTAATAGTCTTAACTTTCAAGTCTAATTTGTCTGATATGAGTATTGCTACTCCAGCTTTCTTTTGACTTCCATTTGCATGGAATATCTTTTTCCATCCCTTTACTTTAGTCTATATGTATCCCTCGGTTTGAAGTGGGTTTCTTGTAGGCAGCATATAGAAGGGTCTTGTTTTTGTATCCATTCAGCCAGTCTGTGTCTTTTGGTTGGAGCATTTAATCCATTGACATTTAAAGTGATTATTGACATGTGTGTTCCAATTACCATTTTCTTAATTGTTTTGGGATTGTATTTGTAGGTGTTTTCCTTTTCTTGTGTTTCCTACTTAGAGAAGTTCCTTTAGCAATTGTTGTAAGGCTGGTTTGGTGGTGCTGAATTCTCTTATCTTTTGCTTGTCTGGAAAGCTTTTGATTTCTCCCTCAAATCTGAATGAGATTCTTGCTGGGTAGAGTATTCTTGGCTGTAGGTTTCTCTCTTTCAGGACTTTCAGTATATCCTGCCATTCCCTTCTGGCCTGCAGAGTTTCTGTAGAAAGGTCAGCTGTTATCCTGATGGGTTTTCCCTTATATGTTGTTTGTTGCTTTTCTCTTGCTGCTTTTCATATTTTTTCTTTGTGTTTAATTGTCATTAGTTTGATTAATATGTGTCTTGGTGTATTTCTCCTTGGGTTTATTCTGTATGGGACTCTCTGTGCTTCTTGGACTTGGTGAATTATTTCCTTTCCCATATTGGGGAAGTTTTTCACTATAACCTCTTCAAATATTTTCTCAGACCCTTTCTTGTTTTCTTCTTCTTCTGGGATGCCTATAATTCGAATGTTGGCACATTTAAGGTTATCACTGATGTCTCTGAGACTGTCTTCTATTCTTTTTATTCTTTTTTCGTTTTCCTGCTCTGTGGCGTTTGTTTCCCCCATTCTATCTTCCAACTCATTTATTCGTTCTTCTGCCTCAGTCATTCTGCTGGTTATAGCATCTAGAGTATTTTTAATTTCAGTTATTTTGTTATCCATTACTGTTTGTTTTTCTGAGTTCTTATGAAATGTTTCTTGTACTTTCTCTATTTTATCGAGATTTTGTATCATTTTTACTATCATTACTCTGAATTCTTTTTCAGGCATTTTTCCTATTTCCTCCTCATTTATTTGGGCTTGTGGGTTTTTTTCCTGCTCCTTTGCCTGCATGGTGTTTCTTTGTTTCCTCATGGTTTTCCAAACTTTTGGGGTTGCTTGTCCTGGCAATAGAGGTGTTTATAGAAGACTGTCCAAGCCTCAGACTAATGTCCAAGTATTGGATTAAACGAATATTAAGTCTAGGAAACACATACATGTATAAGACACACAATTACTGAATCCGTTAGGACATAAGGCTCTAGAAAGACCTGACAGAACCCCAGTGTGCTATCAGATATTCAAAGAGAAACCCAACAGAAATTGACAACTGAAACAGAACAAATCAGAGACAAAAGCAAAAGCAAACAAACAAACAAATAACACCCTACACATACAAACATCAATCCAGGGAGATTTTGTAAGCTAGGATCAAATATAGAAAAGAACTGGAGTACCACCAGAGAGAATGGAGATTCTCAGAATGTAATTAGACAACTGTACTAAGAACTAAGATAAAGACAAAAGCCTAATATTAAATACCAAGGTGGTGCGTCATCTGGAGAATAGAGCAAGGAATCTGAGCAGACTGATAGTGTTGCTTATAAGTATGTTAAGATAAAATAAAGTTAAAATGTCTGGAAGAAAGGGGAACAGAAGAGCATAGTGTGACTGGAAATATGCAAATAAAAAGAACGGAATAGAAATGTATAAAAGATAGGGATGAAAGGAAAGTATGAGAGATATATTGTCTGTACTACCGAAAACTTAGCTAGATATAGAAGTATATAAAAAGGCAAAAAATAAAAAAAGAATAAAATATCATTAAAAAATCATGTTATAAAACTTGTAGATCCCTTAGGGCTAAGATCGTATTTAATACAGAAAAGAAAAAAAAAAAAAAAAGAAAGAGAGAAAAAGAAAAAAAAATATCCAGAACTGATCCCAGAATGGACCAGTTCAATAGGTATTGATACTACTATTTCTGTTTCCTTAGCGTCTCAGCTGTAAGTGTCCTTCTCCTTGCCTTGGGTTTTTTTGCGTTATTCTGTGACCAGCAGAGGTTCCTTTATTGTTCGTCTGTAAGCGTTGGTGTGTGGGGAGGGAGAGGGTACAATAGTGGCTCCTTCTCCTGGGAGTGAGTGAGCAGTGGCGCACTGTTGTTTCAGTCAGGCTTGGAGGTGCCTGTTGCAGAGGGCGCTGGTGGCTCAGGCGTAAACAAAAAGTCTTAGAGTTGGGCCTCTCTCGGGGTTTTTTTCTTTTTGATGCTGTTGTTTTTTTTTTTTTTTTTTTTTTTCTTTCTCTCGGCAGCCTCCCTACTGCTGGCGTTGCAAGGGGTTTTAATCTAGCTCCGCCAGAGTGCCTGAGGGTGCTTTTTATCCCTGAGCACCTTAGGTGGCCCGCAGGGCTTCTCTCCACTGTCTGTTGCAGAGGCGCCAAAAGAGAGAGAGAGGCTACGCGCATGGCTCCTCCCCCCGGCCCGTGAGCCTGCAGCCTCCAGCCGCCATCATGGCCGGGCAGCTCTCAGGGACGGGCACTCCTCTCCGCGGACCTCCTCCCTCCTGTCCTCTCGGTCCGGCACCCTACCGGCAACAATGTTTCTCACCCTGAACCAGCTCTCTGGTTCCCACGCTCCCGCTCCTGGACCCTCCGTTCAGCTGCGGATCGACATCTGGGTCCGGGATCGCTGAGCTGTGCTGCGGACCTTCCGTATGTTTCTCACTCCCTCCCATCTGCCACAGCTCCGCCGCCTCACCCTCTTTGAGCCGTCGTAGATGCCTCCTTACTGGCTATGTTGGGCTCCCCGGAGCCCTTTCTGGTGTCCAAGGCCGTCTGCTGGTGTTCAGCTGGTTCTCTGTGGGAATTACTGCATCCTTCCGTGCATTCCCAATGCATCTGTGGAGAGGGATGCACTCCACATCTCTCTACTTTGCAGCCATCTTTTCTCTTCTGTCCCCACGTTCTCTTTTTCAAAGTAGCTCTGGGAAGCACATAGAAAGGGGATCATTATCTTATCTTTATTCAGGAAAATTTGAAATGCAGGGAGTTTGTGTCTTGGCTATGGTCACAATACTTGTTAGAGGTAAAACATCCTAGGAATAGCCTTCTTTATCTTTTTTCAGGGCTCAAAGAGAAGAAAGGGATGAGAGAGGATGCCACAAGATGTGGCATAAATTAGGAAATTCAGAGGCAGGGGAGCAAGGAAGACTCAAAATAGGAAGAAAAAACTCAGAGCTGTCTGCATGCACAGAGACAGCCAAAGAGATGGAGAGAGAAAAGAGATACAGAGATGAAGACACAGACACATTCACACAGAAAAGGAGAGAGAGCATAGAGAAGACCTAGAAGCTAATACAGGAGAATTGCTCTTGCATAGGACCCCACTTACAGTTGCAGAGTTGGTGCACTGAACAATTCCAAGGAGTTCAATTTTCACATAGGTCATGATGTGACTGGCACCCCTAGAGTTGTGCAACCCTGCAGGCTGACTCCAAGACCCTTGGGCCCCACGGTGCCCATGGCAAGTTACTCATCAATAAGTGTAGGTTGAACTTTAAGATTGTCAGGAATGATTATCCCTTCTAATCCTGATGGGTGGAAGAATAAGAGGACAAGAAAAACCCCAGAAAGAGCGGTGATGCCACTTGCAGTCCCCGTGCTTACATGACTAGGCACTCTGAGAGGGCCACCACCCCAAAGATCCCAAGCCATTTCACGTTTCTTTCCTGGCTGCAGTTACTCAGGAAACAGCATGCCATGGTAGCCAGGAGCTCCTAGTTACATATGCTCTGATCCGCCCTAATTGTCCTCTTTAGGCCACTAATGGATAGGATAAGAGATATGAACATAATAAAATCTTTACCTCCATCAGTGTCTGTGGGGTGTGTACTTCAAAATTTTTCAGATACACATGTTTCTACTGTAATCTCTCCCTTTGGGTTTGTCTGCAAAACCAAACTGAACCACACGAACTAAGTAAGAGTGGGGAGACTCTTCCTAAGTTAGAGACAAAACATTGCTACTAACTTGATGACAGTAAATGTTAGGGGTCATGTTTGATATTCATAATCTCATGTGGTCTTCCTAGCAACTTCATGAGATGTACATTGTTGTCCTCAGTTTGAAAGGAGATTGTTAGGAGGAAAACAGATGAAATGGCAAAGAGAATACTTGAGGGGCAGCCCAGTGACTTATGAGTAAGTGGCTTTAGGTAGTAGGACAGATGGCATAGGTCAGGGGCTTTTATGATACCAATCTGAGTCAAAAATTTAGGCTAGAGTAGTATTACAATTGCACATTTCTATTATTGGAGGATATGTGATGCATGCACCCACAGTATACTTTATATCATCCAACAAACTGATATAGAGGACCACATTTGCTGGGTTCTGGATTAGATCCCGGAAAGTCAAAGCCGAGTAAGACACAGGTGGTCCTTATCTTCCGGGAGCTAGCAGTCTAGGGCACTTCTCAGAAACTCATGGCACAGGGGGCAAGATAAATGAATAGAAGGTCTGGGGGGGCATCATGGACACAGGGCAGGCACCACATATCCTACCAGTGGAGGCAGCCTTTCCTCAGCTCCAACTAGTGTCTGCCATACTGGAAAGCAGCCTGGTAGGCCCAGTTCTCCAGAGAAGTCAGAAGTCTAGATATTTAAATCAAATCCCCTGATTTTAAATGTTAGCAACTTTTTTCTTTTCTTCTTCAGAAAACATTGTGACAGCCAAACCTGCAACAACTATGTGACAGATTCAGCCTGTAGGCTGTTCAGGTTTTTATTCCTTGCCTAGAGGTGAGATTAGAGAGGGAACAGAGAGGGGTTTCAATTCATGTTGTTTGAAAGAGTAAGACACTGAATGCATCTTAACCATGTTAATATTCCTTCCATTTGTAAAGAATGATCACCAGGGTCCTGTACACCAACAAATTTAATAATGTCCACCTGCTGAGCATCTGATTTAATTCCCCAATAGGAGCCATACCTTGAAACATTTTGTCTACCAAACCAAACAAATAAAGATATATTTTTTAAGGGTCTTATCTCTGAAAGAAGAAAGAAGAAAACACTCAGAGATCCTTCTCAGCCTGAAATGAAGAGGCTATCTTTTAAACTATTATTCCAGACAAAGGGAAGACAATGGAGTTTTATGGCTCCTTCCAGGATTCCCAGGTCCTGGGTCTTCCTGGGTGATATCTATCCAGGCCTGTCCCTTGGGTAGAACAATGGGAGGCTGGCCTGGTCACCAGGTGGGTGATAGATGAGGTGCTGTGCCTTCCTACAAATTTTTACACATTGTTAAAATTATGGAGGGCATTTGACAGCAATGTACCAAATTCTAGCAAATTTCACACAGAAATACCATTTAGCTCACTCATTTTACTTCAAGGGATTTATGTCAAAGATACACTGGCAAAATTCAGAAAGACATACATACATGCTATTCACTGTAACTACTGAGAACTTGCACCACAAATACTGAAGCCACAGTGCCTAGAGCCCATGCCCCATAGCAAGAGAAGCCACCTCAAAGAGAAACCTGCACACCCCAATGAAAGAGAAGTCCCCGTTCAGTTCAACTAGAGAAAGCCTATGCACAGCAACAAGGATCCAAGAGAACCAAAATAAAGACACGGGTATAATCAATTAATTAATTAATTAATATAATAAAAAAATCTTCTGTTAAAAAAGAAATAAAACTCTGTACTTGGCTCTCACTACTAAAAAGCTTAGAAGCAATGGCAACTTGATAACACTGACTATCCTGAGGCCTAGCTTGTGGCCTCTAAATACCATTTCCCACCAAAGGATCTAGAGATTCGAGAAGAGATGGCTGATTTCAAGGCTAGGCCAAGAAGTACACTAGATAAGCCTGGGAATCTTGAAGGATCAGAAAGTTGAGGGCCTTCAAAGACCACTGGGAGCTGGACAAAAAGTTTAGGAATCCATATGAAGAGGCAAAAATCGGCACAATTTTTAAACAGCAGGGAAGGGGGCAGGTCACAACATTTTAAAGAATGACATAGCCTGAGGACATGACATAAACTGGGAGAACAAAACAGGTCCAAGATGGCAGCCAAGTTGACTTCCACTAGATCTTGAGGCTCAGAAATACAAGCATAAGGATCAAAAAGTGTCCCAATTCCTGGAAATCTCAACCCCTTCCAGAAATAGCTGGAATACCTTTCCCAGAGATTAGTCTATGGAATTTCCCAACCTTATAAAAACTGACAACTCCATACCCTGGTGTCTTTCTCACCTTCTGAGATGGTCCACAATCTCTCTGTAGAGGGTGTTTCTGGTAAATAAATCCTCTTCTTACCTGTCAGTTTCTTTCTCACTGAACTCTTTCTGTGATGAGACATTAAGAAGCTGAGCTTTCTTAAGTCCTGAAACCAGGTGTGTGATCTCAGTTGGAAGACTTTGGGTTTTGGCTGGTTTTGAGCTTTGGCAGTATGGGTTCAATTCCCAATCAGGGTTTTGGCTGGGTTTGTGTCTCAGCTGCATGGGTCCAAGTTCCAATTCAAGGTACTCAGTTTCAGCTGGGCACCATGTACTGACAAGGATAAGTTTAGAAAATGTTGAGAGTTAGGTCTTTGTCCTAAAGCAGCCCATGGTACACCATGATTCAGGTGTACAGGGGAGGACCCTCTGCTGTGGTCTGCTCATTTTTGGCTGGTGGGCCAAATTTCTATGCTTATACACATTCAACAGTAGGTCCAGGACAAAACTGTTAATCTCTATACTCTTCCATTTAACTGTGAGTTTCTTCTCCTACATTCTTACATTCTTATTCATTCCTGCTCACTTGCTTGCTTCCTCTTTCTTTCTTTCTTCCTCTTTCTTTCTTTCTTTCCCTTTCTTTCTTTCTTTCTTTCTTTCTTTCTTTCTTTCTTTCTTTCTTTCTTTCTTTCTTTCTTTCTTTCTTCTGTTAACCACAGAATGCCTATATAATTACCAACGTGTACTTTTTACTGCTTTTACTCCCTGCCCTCTGACCTCTACAAGTGCTGACCCTTTATTCCCAACTTATAGCTAGGCTCACTCCCACTCATTGTCAACACCACTGGGGACATCTTGTGTGTCATTTTTTTTTGTGAGAACTTTGTGTTAACTGCATTAACACCCAGTTGAGTGACTACTTTGTTTTTTTTTTTTTTTTTTTTCTTTTTTTTTTTCTCCCTGTATGATACCTATGGTGAATGGAGAATTTACTCCATAATTCTGTACTGCTTGTTTTAATTCTTTCAATATTTTGAAGGGTATCGGCTCATGTATTGCCTCATAAATTCCATTGGGATTATTAGGATCTACTCCAGGTGCCACCCTTTCATGAATAGTTACTGGAAATGCCATTTGCATAGCTTCCAGATCTCCCTCTTGTCTAGCCTGCAAAATGCCCTTCTGTGAGGGTGATAAAACTGAGTGTCCTATAGACACAGGAAAGGCATAAGCTCCCCCAGGCGGCATTAAAGAGGGTGGAGGAGGGGGCAGTATAGGAAGTTTGCCCTCCTCCACAAGTGAGGGAGCCGAGGGTCTTAATCCCTCAGCCACTTGTATTCCCTTTTGTTTTTCAGTTTCGTTTGGCACCGCACATGCCCATCGGTCCTCTGACGGACGGGCTTCTTCATCTAAGCTATCATTTGAGCCTTCAGGAGCCCATAGAGGCGCTAATAGAGGCTTTAATACTGACTTAATCAGAGACCACATTTGACCAAACAGAACCTGGTACGGGAGTCCCTTTAGAATGCAGTTTTTTAAGTTTGCTCCCAACCTTATCCCCAAGTACATAAACCCAGTGTTAGCCTAAAGAAGAAAACCACATAGAGTATTCTCAACTATTTACAGAATTTCTAACAATCGACCTTCACTTGCTTTTTACAAGACCTTCACTTGCTTTTTACTCCACCTGCCCTTAGGAGCTGCCATAACAGGCATACATCTGGTCAATATTAATCTAAACTTTATTTCCCATATTTTACCCCGAACACAAACTACCCAAGAGATTTACTTACTGGCAGGATTTTTTCAGAGGCCTCTTACTCTCCTCTTGGGGGCCTCACGGCACTTCCCAATTCTTTACTTTTATCAATTTCACTTTCCGTGAACCTTCGTCACTCAAGCCTTTCGGGCCCCACGTTGGGCGCCGCTTGCCAAGACCAGCTCGGCGACTCGAGGTGAGTGACGGGTGCCGCAAGCTTGAAGAAGACACAGACACAGACTGAAGAGAAAAGTGGGACCGGGGGGCTCAAGACCTCTCGGATCAAGAGCCGAGAGACTACTTTGGAAGGGATAGCATCTGAAATTTTAACTGCAAATCTTGACCATATTGCGTGGTTGGTTTTGAGTTGAGCGGAGTTTTGGATAGCTTGCAAGTTAAACATGTGACTTCAGGCTTGTCTCAGGTGGGATAGGCTGCATAAATCCCAACCAATACACCTGTGACCCTATACCCTTGGATTGGGAAATATTTGGACAACAGAAATTAAAAGGAGAAGAACTTAGTAGGTTATATCATCAGGTTTGGGTACGATATGAGTTAAGAAATTTAAAATAGAGTGAAGTGGAACAAATTTGAATCCAATCTCTTGTAACTGTTGTGTTTTATGTTGTAAATTTTGACTTAAAAAAAAAAAAAAAAAAAAAAGCACAATGTGACAGTTGCGAGTTAAGTATTATTTGGGGAAAATGAAGACAGCAGCCCTGGAGAAGGCACCCCAGAGAGCTCTCTGAAACTCTTCCAAAGAAGAATAAGGGAATTTACGGTATATGTGATTTTGGTGAATGGGGCGTACAAGCAATAGAGCACATATTTTTCAGCAGAAGGTGTCTGCTAGTCTTGAGGAAAAATCATACCCATGAAGGATTTTAGTATTTTTCTAAATATGAGGAGATACAAGAATTGGGCTCATAAAATGAGCTCCTGTAAATATCTGACTATCTGAAGACCTGTTCTGCCAGTTTTTTTGTTTTTTGTGTTTTTTGTTTTGTTTTGTTTTTTAGCTCTTTATTGCAATATAATTGCTTTACACTCTTGTACCAATTTTTGAGGTACAGCAAAGTGAATCAGCTGTATTTATACATATATCCTCATATCCCCACCCTCCCTCCCACCCTCCCCATCTTGGCCCTCCAAGGCATCATCCATCATCCAGCTAATCTCTCTTTGTTATACAGCAACTTCTCGCTAGCTATCTATTTTAGAGTTGGTAGTGTATACATGTCTATGCTACTCTCTCACTTCGTCCCAGGTTCCCCTTCGCCCCTACCAACCCCGTGTTCCTCAGTACATTCTCTGTATCTTCATCCTTATCCTTGCCCTGTCACTGGGTTCATCAGTACCATTTTTTTAGATTCCATATATGCATGGAAACAACCTAACTGCCAGTTTTTTGTAGAGAATGGAGTGCCTCATTCTAGCTCTCCACCTTGAACTTTCAGGGTGACTTTGAAACTCAGCAGCTGCAGCAGCACATGATTTAAACCTTGTAGTGGTAGATGGCAAGAGCCAATGGCGAGTGCCAATTAGAGTTGACATACTTGACTCAAGACTGACATTTTCAAATGGGAACTAAGGGGGCCTGATGTTTGTTTCAGTTTGTGTGTTCATAAGTATCAATGTGTGTGTCATAGATATATGGTATTGCCAAAATTAAGTTGTAAAAGAGCTGTATTTAATTGAATTAAAGGAAATTAAGTGCTTACATAAATAGAAATAGAAAATAATTTGGGCAGAATGAATTTTATGTTCACATCATCTGGAAAATATTCAGTACTAAACTGATATCTGGTATTGAAGGTGGCTTAGACTTGTTGGTTTGATGAATATAGACATGTCTTTAGAGTCATCCATTTTGAGTATCGTACACCTGCTGTACCTACGTTTACTAGGCATCAAATAAAACCTTATTTTGTTATAAATTTTTCAATTATAAAAGTAATATGTATGTTTTAAGTAAAAGAAGATGGTGGCATTAGAAAAAATACTGAAAAGAGTTGTGCATAATTAGGATTTTCTAAGATTGGATTAAATTTAGTTGGGTAAATTATTTTTCTTGGGAGCAGGCCAGGTGAAGACTGAATTGGGTTTCCCCTTCCATAGTTTTCTTGAAATGCTGCTTTTAATAACAGATAGTATGTTTTTTTTGGTTTTTTGTTTGTTTGTTTGTTGCCTTTAATTGGTCTGTATTTGCTTTTGAGATCTTTTGTAAATTTGGTTAAGGAATAAGTATTGTTTCACAGTGACCTCTGATCTTATTTGAGATTTTAAAATTATTTTAAAAGGTGTGGGAGGGGGCGGGGGGTGAAGGGGAAACTGAGACGAAGCGAGAGAGTAGCACAGACATATATATACTACCAACTGTAAAATAGTCAGTGGGAAGTTGTATGGCGGGGGGAGTCCAACTCGAGGATGGAAGATGCCTTGGAGGACTGGGGCGGGGAGGGTGCGGGGGACTCGAGGGAGGGGAGTCAAGGAAGGGAGGGAATACGGGGATATGTGTATAAAAACAGATGATTGAACCTGGTGTACCCCCAAAAAAATAAAAAAAAAAATTGACATTAAAAAAAAAAAAAAAAAAAACAAAAAAACAAAAACTGTATTACAATCTTCCCAAATATCCAATTTTAATTGAATTTATTTTGATTTCCACATAACTGTGGTGTGCTTTAGAGGGCCCCTGAGGTATCTTAAATAGGAATATTTAACTAGGATTATTTGGTATATTAAATGTAATCATTCTTAATTCTGCTTGTTTTAACAAAGTTTATCAATTATACTGTAATGACATGCTTAATCATACCTTTTAAGTCTTCTGCCATTTATAGATATTTTTGTACTCTGATGCTGTTACAAAAAGTGCTTCCTCATCAGGGAGTATCATTGGAAAATTATGGAAGCAATTACAACAATGCATACCAATATGATGGCTATATGAGGATTCCAGCCTATACTGACTTAACACAAGGAGCTGTCCTGCCCAGGGGGCCTCTACATCAGGCATCCAGATTTTTACTCCCTGACAGGCAGGGTTGATGTCCCTACTCAGCCTTGAAGCAGGTACAGAAGATGGACCATTGCCCTTCTGCTTCCCATAAGGATATGAGAGTAAAGTCTCTGAGGGGGGAAACAGGAGGGATAAGGGCAGGGCACAACTTTTGAAAGAATGACAAAGCCAGAAAACATGACATAAACTGAGTAGAGCCAAATGGATCCAAGGTTGAGGAAAAGTCAACTTCCACTACAACTTGAGCCTCAATAATACAAACATAAGGATCAAAAAGTGGGTGGTGGCCCAATTCCTGTAATTCCCACACTTTCCTGAAATATCTGGAATACTCAGCCTACTCATTAGCCTATGAAAGTACCCACCCCTATATAAACTGAAAACCACATACCCTGGTGCCTTTCTCACCTGGGATGGCCCACAGTCTATCTGTGGAGTGTATTTCTCTCTGAATAAATCCACTTCTTAACTATCACTTAGACTATCACTGAATTCTTTCTGCGATGAGACATCAAGAAACTGAGTTTCATTAAATCCTGAAACCAAGTGTGTGATCTCAGTTGGAAGATTTGGGGTTTTGGCCAGGTTCTAGTCTTCACAGCATGTGTTTAGGTCCCAATCAGGGTTTAGGCCAGATCTGAGTCCCAGCCAGGTGGGTTATTATCTCAATCAGGATTTTGATGGGGTTTGATCCGTGGTGCCAGGGTTCAAGTCCCAATCCGAGGTGCAAGGTAGGAGGCCTGGGTGATTATGAACCCATGTGTGCTCTGTGTTTCTGTGTGTTTTTGTGTCTCTGTGTGTGTATGTGTTTCTGTGTGTATCTGTGCATGCTTCTGTGTCTCTGTCTGTGTCTGTATGTGTCTATGTGAGTGTTTCTGTGTGTATCTTTGTTCCTGCCCATGTTTAGATGTGTGACAATGTGTGTGTTTATTATTTGTCTCTGTGTGTGTTTATATGTGTGTCTTTATGGATGGAGTGTGTGTATCTGTGTGTGACTGTGTGTGTGATCATGTATTTGTGTGTGTCTGCATGTGTCCATGTGCACGATTGGCAGCATCACTTGGGGTGGTCCTCAGCAGAAGAGGGTTGTCGGTTCATGGTCATCTGCCAATAGTTGGTTCTTGATACTGGTATCCACTTGAGCTGTCCTTTGTGGTAGCTGTCCACCCCACCGAACATCACCATGCTGCCTTTCTCCTTCCTTCTGAGGAGAGAAGGGAGAGGGAGGGTTCCTTGTCAGAGAATAACACCCCTCACTGTCTGAGGGATGTGCTTATATACCCATCAGAGGCACTACTATGGTCTCGATTTTTCAAGTGCTGAAATTGAAACATAGAGGGATTGTTTACCCAACAAGGTTCTGTCACTGACTAACGAGTGGCAGAGAAGAGGTTTGATGCTCAGCAGCCTGGCCTGACTCTGACCGCCCAGCCTTCTGAAGATGATCTGGTCCCCTCCAGCAATCAGGGTACTCAGACATACCTTCAGAGGACATGCTAGAGGGGTCTGACTTTCACTTTTATGTAGCCTGTCATTTTTCAGAAAAGCCAAACCCAGGGGCTCTAAGGGCATAGGTTCAGGCTCACTCATGGTTGGTTTCATGGGCCTGGGACCAGTGCCATCTATGGGGCCCCATGCTCAGCAGGGCCCTGCACCTCTGTTATCCCTGTCTTGAAATTCCTAATACTTTCTGAACAGGAGGTCCCACATTTTCATTTTGCACTGGCTCCTGTCAATTGCGTAGCTGGTCCTGGACTTCCAGTAAAATGTTAGTGAAGAAGTAAATATTCCTGCCATCCCTCTCCTTCCTTCTGTATCAAATCCATCAGCAAATCCTGTTAACTTTTCCTCCAACCAGTATTCTGATACCTTCCATTGCTCTCCATCTTCCTTCCACTGCCCTGAACCAAACCACCACCCTTGAGCCCATGAGCATGGTTGTTTTCCAGTAAAACTTTATTTACACAAACCAGTGGCAGGTCCAGATGTCATCCTAGGCCATAGTTATTCTGGGATAGACAGTCTCTCAGTACACCTCTGGATCAGGTGGTCTAAAAGTTTTCATGCAAGTGAAAGCATCTTACAAAGTGATTTAGAGAGAGTGCTTGTCCAGCACAGACTTATGGGGTTAAGTAGAAGGCAAAGACAGGCTGTAAAATGATGCCTCGTGTCTTCAGGTTGTCAAAGGCAGGGCTGGTCCCTTGGAGAGCAACACTTGGGTAGTCCAGGCCCAGGACACCATTGTTGAGTGTGTGATCCAACCCAATCTGCATCTGCTCAGGCCAAATGCCTGGCCCAGGTCAACAACGTTAATGATCTGTGGGAGAAGATAATGTTTCCACATAAAGTTTTGGGGAGTGGGGCTGGGATGGAGATGCCATTAGCAGCTCAGAGAAAACCTGAGGCCTGATGCTGCCCTGGATTGACCTCAGATGGTTAGACAAAGTTGGGACAGGAATTAGGGTCCCATTTGTGCAGGGCTGTAGATTTTAACCAATACCTGCTCCTCCTGCTCACACCAGCTGATGTGAGTCATGTTGGCCTCATGCCTTCTGCACATGTGGGGAAACGGAGACTCAGGACAGGACCAAATGTTTCCCACTTGAGTCCAAAATGTCTAGAGAGCACAGTAGTCTTCTCTTTGGCATCTCTATAATCAGATGTCAGAAAAAAACTGAATTCATTGCAATGCAATGTGGATTCTGCATCTAATCAACCCAGGAAGACAGAAGCCCATTACACATTGTCACTGCCAGAGTTCTTATGAAAATTCTACCTGGAAACATGCTTTTGGGGATATGTGTGTTTAAGAGAGAGAGAGAAAGGCAGAGAGAGGCTGAAACAGAGAGAGAGAGACAGAGAGAGCACTCAGGCCCTTTGGGGCAAGCAGGCCATAGGCTTTATTGACTCTCATAGACCTCCTAGAATGAGAACCCATTTATCAGGCACCTTCCACTACTGTAGCAGCCTGCTTTCCTTGCCCACATACCTTCAGTCCTCAGCTGCCCCCAGGAGCCTAAGAACAGTTTTGTCCTCTCTTTAAATACCCCACACCTTCATGAATCCTGATAACCAGCCCAGTTCCACCACTTACCAAATGCATGAGCTTGGCAAGACCCTGGCTCTGTGCACCTCAGTTCCCTCCTCTTTATAATGGAGCAAATCATAGTACTTGTTGTGTGGGTTTGTTGCAGGATTAAACATGTTATTACCATGAAAGTGCGTGGCACAGTCTGAGAAAAGAAAAGTGTGTGCTTCCCCCCATCCCCCACTCCCTGTTCTGAGCAAAATGAACCTTGAGCTGCTCATGGGCAAGTGAGCTGAAAATCTACACCCCAAGCCACTCTCTGGGTTAGCCGTCCCGTGAGTTTGTGTCAGCAGGTCCTCTGTCTCCCCAGGGACATGCTGTGGGGCATGTGCCAGCCACTATGAAACACTGGGAAAGACAAATTCTCTCAGATGGCCCTTAATTTGTTCTGCATGCAGCAGTCACTCACAGGGTGAGCCCTGACTCAGCTTCTGGTCTCCAGTTAACTGAGTGGTGTCATGGCCAAAAAATCCAAGCATCTTCCTAGAGCCCTAGTGTAGGTAGATGGGCCGGCCTGAGAGACGGAAGGTGATGGACAACTGAGGGTTGAAGAGCATGTGTGTACCTTCAGATACAAGTGATGAATGTCTCTCAGGTGCCAAGGATGGAAAATTGGGTGAGGGGGGAGTATAAGATGGGTGGTGGTTGGGTACTCACGGCAGGAGGAACTGTGGCAGTGGATGGAGGGCACCCACAAGTCTGATGAGCCGGTGTCAAAGATGATCCTGAACTCCTGAGGGGGTGTTCCAATGGTGATGTTTCCAAACTAGCCCAACTTCACAGACCACAGAAGGGTGGTTCAGGCAGGCTTGGCTGCCCTGGTCACCCCTGATTCCCAGAGTGCTGCCTCCCTTGCAGTGTCCCATGTTCCCTGAAATCACTTTCCAACTTCCTTTTTTCACAGCTTCTGCTCAGGCTGGTGAATCACTGGATTTTGTTTGTTTTTCTTTGTCCATATGCGATCTTGGTTCCCCAACAAGGTTTTGAACCCATGTCACTGCAGTATTACCACAGACCTTAACCACTGGACCTCCAGGGAAATCCTGGTGCCTTAATTTAAGAAGCTCTCCAGTCTCCTCTTCAAGCCCCAGCCTAAGTGTTTCCTTCTCCAGGTGGCTTTCCTAGGTCACCCCAAGCTGCTTCCTCTAAACTCATACCATGTTCTAGCAATACCACACAGCTGGCCCTTTTATTGTATATGCATTTACTCTTTGCTTATCACTCAGGCTGGCCTATGCATTCTTGAAGAAGACATGAGACCTTTTTTAAAATCAATACCAATAACCAGGGTGTTAGGTTTTGATAGTGTCACAGGCCATCAGGCTCAGTAACTGTTTTCTGGTGTCTTTATTGGATCTGCGGTGGCTGACCTTCCTCTGCTTGGGGTTTCAAACTTGATGAGCAGTTGGCTTTATCTTTTGATCAGACATGGCTCACCTTTCATCTGTAAGTATGTGGCTCACTTAGTTCAGAAAGAACAATCTCCCACAAACTAATGACATATCTTTGACACAGAAATGGATATTTACGTCACCTGGTCATTGCTGGGCCCAGTCACCACAGGCCAAGAGATGAGGTTGAGAGTGTTATCTTCACTGGGAATGGAGTCCTTGTTCCACAGTGTGGCTGCTTCCTGCAGGAGCCCCAGCCTCAAAATCCAGCCTGGCACCTCCAGATGGACCGCAGTCCTAGTCCAGAGCAGCAGGGGGTGCTGCGGAGCCCACCCTCCCAACACACATCAAAGTAGTTCCTCAGGGGTTAAAAGGAAATTTTCAGGTCATGAGTGGCGTTCTGGGACATGTCCTCAGAGTTCTCTTTCAGGAAATTTGTTAGCAGATATTTTTTCCCTGAGGGTTTCTCACATGGTCTTCATCTTTCTTAGAGGGATTCTTTCACCAAGCATTGGGAAATAGAAAGAAAGAAGGGGCAGCAATCAGTTGTTGGTTTTATTGTATGACTTTTACACTTTGCAATGTAAATGCACTGTTTATTTTCCAAGCATTTTTTATAAGTGTCATGTTATTATCAAGATGCCATGTAAAGACCAGGGCAAAGACCATGGTTTCAATACCAGTTGTGTTGTGTAATCTTGGGTAAGTCATATAAACATTTGGAGTCTCAGTTTCCCCATTGGTAAAAAGGTGGAATATAATAACCCCCATCCCCCTTATAGAATGGTGTGGGTATTAAGTGAGATGATGGGTATAATGCACCTGATACGTATGAAGTTGGAATAATGACAGCCATTACCATCGCTATTGCCATCCCACTGTATCTTCTTCAAAGAAGGCTCTGGGAAGCAGGTAGAAGGGAGATATTATCTTCTTTTTATAGGGAGGAATTTGAAATGAAGGAAGATTGTGACTTGGCTGTGGTCACATTGCTTTTTAGAAGTAAAACAGCCTAAAAATAACCTTCCTGAACTTTCTCCAGGGCTCACACAGAAGAGAGGGATAAAAGAGGAAGCCATGAGATGTGGTATAAATTACAAAATTAAGACACTAGAGAAGCAAGAGAGAGTCAAAATAGCAAGCAAATAACTCAGAGATTTCTGTATGCACAGAGACAGCAAAGTAGATGGAGAGATAAAAGAGAGACACAGAGATGAAGACACAGACACATTCACACAGAAATGGAGAGGGAGCAAAGAGAAGACCTAGAAGCAAATACATGAGAAATGCTGTTCCATAGGACCACACTTACTGCTGCACAAAATGTGCACTGAAAAATTCCAAGGAGTGCCATTTTCACATAGGTCATGTTGTGACTAGCACCCCCAGAGCTGTGCAAACCTGTACGCTGATGATCCTTGGACACCATGGTGCCCATGGCAAGGTACTCATCATAAGTGTGAGTTGAACTTTAAGACTGGCAAGGAATGGTAATATTTCCTCCTCACCCTGATGGGTGGAAGAATAAGAGTTCAAGAGAAACCCTATAAAGGCCATTTACAATGCCTGTACTTACATGACTAGGCACTCTGAGAGGGCCACCAGCCTGAACATTCCAAGCCACTTTATGTATCTTTCCTGGTTGCAATTACTCAGGAAAGAGCATGTAGTGGTGGCCAAGAGCTGCTAGTTATATATGTTCTGACCTGCCCTAATTGTCCCCTTTGGGCCACTAATGGATCTCAAAAGAAATATGAACCTGTCAATAGAATCTTCACCTCCATTCATGTCTGTGGGGAGTTGACTTAGAAAATTCTCAGGATACAGAAATTTGTTCTATAATCTCTTCCTTGGGGCTTGGTTGCAAAACAAAAATGAACTCCATGGACTAATTAAGAGTGGAGAGACTCCGCCAACTTGCAGAGAAAATGTTGCCACTAATGTGATCACATTAAATACTAGGGGCCATGTCTGACACTCATGATCTCATGTGGTTTTCCTAGCAACTTCATGATTTGTGCATTGCTGTCCTCAGTTGGAGAGGAGACTGCTAGGAGGAAAAGAGGTCAAACAACAAAGTGAAGACTTGATGAGCAGCCCAATGACATATGAGTGAGTGGCTTTAGGTACTGGGACAGATGGCACAGATTTGACGGCATTTATGATGCCAATCTGCGTCAAAAGTCTAGGCTAGAGTAGTGTTACAATTGCAGAGATTCACCATTGGAGGAATTGTGATGTATACACCCAAAAGATGCTTTCTATCATCCAACAAACTTATACGGAGGCCCCTGTGTGCTGGGATTTAGGTTAGATGCTGGGAAGCCAAAGTTGAGTAAGACATAGTTGACCCATATCTTAAGGAAGCTAGCATTCTAGGTCAGTTCTCACAAACTCATCGCCCAGGAGGCAAGGGCAATGAATGTAAGGCCTGGGCAGGCATCATGGACACAGGGCAGGCATCACTTGCCCTAGTAGTTGGGGCAGCCTCTCCTCAGCTCTAACCAGTGGCTGCCATGCTGGAAAGCAGACTGGTTGGCCAAGTTTTCAAGAGCAGTCAGAAGTTTGGATATTTATGTATAATCCTCCGATTTTCAATGTTAGCAACTTTTTTTTTTCTTCTTCACAAAACATAGTGTGAGTCAAACCTGAAACAACTGTGTACTGTATTCATCCTTCATGGCATAAAGGTTTTAATTTCTGGTCTAGAGGTGGGAGTAGGGACAGAAGAGAGAGGGGGATCAATTCATGTTGGTTGAATGACTATGAGACTGAATGCATCCTAGCCATGTTTACTTTCCTTCCCTTTGTAAAGAAAGGTTACTAGGGTTCTATAAATTAAGGAATTTAATAATGTCCACTTGCTGAGTATCTGATAAAATTCCCCAGTAGGATCCATGCCATGAAAGATTTTGTCTATCAAACCAAATATAAAAAGAAATTATTATTATGCCCCTTATCTCTCGAAGATGACAGAAAGACTACTTTGAGCTCGTGCTTAGCCTGAGGTGAACAGTCTACCCGTTAAACTCTTATTCCAGCCAAAGTAAAGACAATGGAGTTTTATGGCTCCTCTCAGGATTCCCAGGGCCTGGGTGTTCCTGAATGAGATCTATCCAGGCCTGACCCTTGGGTCGAACAACAGGAGGCTGTCCTGGTCACCAGGTGGGTGATATATGTGGTGCTGCATCTTTCTACTCCTTTTTGCACTTTGTTAAAATTCAGTTTTGGTAGTTCAATGCTCATGGAGGGGATTAGACAGCACCTAGCAAACACACACACAAATATCATTTAGCTCACAAATTCTAATTCTAGTGATTTATCATAGAGATACACTGATAAACATACAAAAAGACATACACATAAGCTATTCACTACAGCATGGCTTGTAAAAACAAACTATGAGAAACACACCTGAAGTGACCATTCATGGAGGAGTTATGCATAAGGCATAGGACATCTGAAAAATTGGGCACAAAGGGGATGTTGGGAGGCATGGAATGGGTGAGATCTTCAGGGACTCTTTAGCTTTTTAAAAGCAGGGTCCAGAAAGGTGCTTGTAGATTGTTGCTTTTCCATACAAATATATGACTATTTTCAATAAGAAAGAGTGGAAGAATAAACCAAAAGCTAATAAAAATTGCAATTTAGAGGGGAGGGGCAGGGACAGAAGTGATATTTTTCTTGTTTTATGGTTTGACTTTGCAACCATGTAAATGTGTTTCAGAATCAAAAAAATAAAGACATCTGCTGAAATTGAGTACTGAGAAAAATGAACTTAATTCTATCAAGTTGGTGACATAGCTGCACAGAAGAAAACATCACATAAGCAGTGTTAAAATGTAGAATTTTAACTCTGCTTTCAGAGTGGGATATCTTCTAAGGACCAAGAGAAACAAACAAACAAAACACCCTCCTGGGACTTCCTAGGTGGTACAGTGGTTAAGACTCTGTCTGCCATTGCAGGGGACATAGATTCAAGCCCTGCTCTAGGAGGTTCCCACATGCTGTGAGGCAACTAAGCCCATGTACCACAACTATTGAGACTGCATTTTAGAGCCCGTGAGCCACAACTATTGAGCCTGTGTGCAGCAGCTACTGAAGTCCAAGTGCCTAGAGCCCGTGCTCCACAACAAAAGAAGCCACAGCAATAAGGAGATCGTGCACCACAATGAAGAGTAGCCCCTGCTTGCTGCAGCTAGGCATAGCCTGTGTGTGGCAACAAAGACCCAACACAGCCAATAAATAAATAAATAAATAAATAAATAAATAAATTTATTAAAAAAGCAAGCAAGCAAACAGAAAAACACCCTCCCTCCAAACAAAACAAAAAACAAAAAGCCAAAGCAATCTAAAACTATATCCAAATATATCCAACCAGCAATCTAAACAATATCATCTTATTGTTGGTGATATTGCTACTGTTATTTTGAAAGTATCATATGTTTGTGCAAACAATTTAATGCAAGTAATTAATTAAACCTCATGTTGTTATGAAGCAAGACTTTCAATGGAAAAGAGAAAAGACATTTAAGTGTAAAACAAAATGATTAAGTAAAAACCCTATGGCTTTAAACCTTGAGCTGGAATTATAAGTGTGTACCAATGAATTATTTTCTTTTATTTTCTTATAAAGAAAATTTGTACTTCTTGGCTCTTACCACTGAGAAACCTAGAAGAAAATGGCAACTTGACAACAGTGACTATCCTAAGACCTAACTTGTGACTTCTAAATACCATTTTCCACCAGAGGATCCAGAGATTCTTGAAGAGATGGCTGATTTTAGGGCTGGGCCAAGAAATGCACAAGATAAGACTGGGAATCTTGAAGGACCAGAAAGATGAGGGTCTTCAAAGACCACTGGGGGCCAGAAAAAAAAGTTTAGGAATCCATATGAAGAGGCCAACCGTGGGACAATTTTGAAGCAGGAGGGAAGGGGACAGGGCACAACCTTTGAAAGAATGACATAATCTGAGGACATGACATAAAATTAGTAGAACCAAATGTGTTCAAGTTGTCAGAGAAGTTGACTTCCACTAGACCTTGAGCCTCAGTAATACAAGCATAAGGATCAAAAAGTGGGCAGTGACCCAATTCCTGTAAATCCTCATGCCTTCCTGAAATCGTTGGATTACTCTTCCCACTCATTAGCCTATAGAATTACCCACCCTATAAAAACTGACAACCCCATACCTTGGTGTCTTTCAACCTTCTGAGAGGGCCCACAGTCTGTCTGTGGAGTGTGTTTCTCTCTAAATAAATCCACTTCTTACCTCTCAGTTTGTCTCTCACTGAGTTCTTTCTGTGGTGAAACATTGAGAACCTGGGCTTCCTAAGTTCTGAAACCAGGTTTGTGATCTCAGTTGGAAGACTGGGTTTTGTCCAGGTCGAGGCCTTGCCTCACAGGTTCAAGGCAAAATCAGGGTTTTTGCTGGGTTTGTGTCCTGTCATGTGGGTTCAAGTTCTAATCTGAGGTGTACAGTTTCAGCTGGTGACCACAAAGTGAAAGTGATAAGGTAAAAAAAAAAAATGTTGAGAGTCAGGTTTTGTTCCTAAAGAGGTCTGTGGTACTGACCTTGGAGAGGCAGCAGTGAATAGCATGAAGCAAGATCTTAATTCCCTGCCCAGAATTTGAACCTGAGTAGCCTGCATGAAAACCAAAAATCCTAGCCACCAGACCAGCTAGGGTTAGAGGCTAGAAGATATTTTCCCCTGGCTCTTGTCCCCAGTGAAAAATGTACTTCTCACAGAGGCTAAAATTGCCAAAGCAGTTGCAAAGTTTATTATTAGAGACATAATATAACAACAAGTGGGAAAGCACACAGAGAAATAATTTGTTTAGTTTAGACAGAAGCAAAGCAGAGATGCACACCTGGAGAGAAAGGGTGTGGGCATTTCTCCCTAATGAGAGGGAGTGTAGTGATGATGCAGTTAAGTCATTTATGTAGGGTAGTTCTTCTTGGTCTTTCTTTAGCTTTGGCCAATTATCTGGTTTCTTTTTCCAAAGCCAACCTGTCACAGGACCCTCCCCATCATGCATGCACAACTTTTTTCCAAGATGGATTTCAGCCCAGAGGCCTATAGAAAAGCCTTACCATGACATATTATGGGGTGGTGTCCCCTCCTTTTTGACCTCCAAGGAGTCTTTCTGTGCATGTGTATTGTTTCCCTTGTTCCAAGGACAGGGAGTGTATGACCTCTTGATCTATTAACTGAGTTATCAAAATATATACAGGAGTCCAGTCATAAATATGTAATCCTGGAACCCACTTGTCCCTTGTCTCAGGAAGTGTAAGCAGGGGGTTGGTAATGAATGTCCAGCCAGGAGATAATCTTCTTCTTTGCCTAATGAGATGCAAACAGGAGGCCAGTTGTAAATGTCTAGCCTGGAGCCCATCTATTTCCTAGCTCAAATCCCTGGAGAGATGAGAACTCCAATAAATTTTTATTGGGAAGATGAAGGGTGAAAGTCTGTCTTCTGCAGGTTCTTCATGCTGACATGGGCCTCATAGACCCTACTTAGCTTAGGTTACTAAGCTCTGGTCCTATCTTATTAAGGGGCTTAGGGTGACTTCTGTTATTTTGGCAGGATCTGTTCCAAGGAGTAGCTGGAATCTCTGCATCACATCATCTTGGCTGGGAAACCATTGTGTCCTTAGAAATAACACCCTAGACAAGTAGATTAAGAAGGCAGGGGCCAAAGATCAGTACTATATATATATATATATATATATATATATATATATAGTAACTAGGGGTCCAAGCAGAAGAGTAAAAACTTGAGTTACTCTGTACAAAGGAATGGAGTCTTTTGGCATGGTCATATACATTTTCAATGTCCTCTTCTATTAGCCCACTGTAATTGATGTAGGTATAACAGACCCAGTTAGAAGTATTTGGAGGAGTGACAGCTTGAACATTAATAGACAAAATAGATCTCACTTTTTCTTTCTTTTTTTTTCTTTTTTAGGAGAATAAGCCTGAAACCTAGACTAGACCTGGTGCTTTTGGGAGGCTTGTAGCCAGGTAGCCAGTTGTATAGTTTCATCTCAGTAGGTTTTAACCTTTGTGTGGTATTAACACATAGATAACAAGTGCTATTGGTCTGAAAATTTTTGTCCTTAATAGCCAAAGCAGATGTTACTGTCAATGATTTTAGAGTTTCAACTAAGTATGAGACAATGCAAGAATTTGACCACATAAAATCTTTTTCTGATATTATCTAACTATCCGGAGGCCTGTTCTGCCAGTTTTTTCCAGAGCACAGAGTGCCTGATTTTGGATTTCCACCCTGAACTCCTTTCAGGGGGTGTTGAAGGTCAGCAGCTGCAGTGGCCATGATTTAGTCCTTGTAGAGATAGAGAGCAAGCGTCAGTTTCCAATTGTCAAGGCCCCTTCCTGTTCAGAAGTTTAACTATGGTTTGGGGGGAATTTCATGACCATTTCATCCTACAGTGTTAGGACAGCTCATTCCCAGGCCTGGTGAAGATTTCATTGACAAGCTACTTGATGTGCTGTTCCTGCACTAGGCCCTGAGAACAGCAGCCAAAAACCTATGGGCCACCTGTTTAGTCTTTTATGGTCCAGGAAAATATTCCCTCTTATTGCATGTTTCCATATCCAGAGTTTCACTGTTAACATTACTGATCTCATATGGAATTATATATCATTTTATCAGAGGCTCAGTCACACATTTGGTAATGCAAGAAATAACAATTTCTTGAAATAGGCAATATAGAAAATACCATAGCTAGCAGTATTAGTAAGGTCATAAGTAAGAATTTAATTCATGAACTTCCATTAGGTGCAGCCTAGTATATACCCAGGTTATCTGACTTAGTCTATTCTCTACCAATCCTTATTTTTCAGGGAAATTATATATTGACAATGTTTGTAAGGCATTTAGCCCAATTTTGTAGTGTAACTAGACTGATTATCTTTAGGATAATTAAATTGTTCCCAGTACAAAGGAACTGATAATGCTGCTGAGAATCTAAGAGGTTTTAATCTCCAGAGGTAGCAGAGAGAAAAATAAATGTTTTCATTTCACCAACAGGAATAAATTACCAAATTGCTGTAAACCATAAGTAATTTGAAGAGAAGAGCTCTTTTATATCTGTAAAATTAGGATTAAAAGCCAGCAATATGTTAGACAAAATTCATAAAAATCATCCCATATTTAGCAGTTCATTTAACCCCACAAAATTAACTTCTGTTCTGTTTGAGTCCAGTGAAGGGGGAACCTTGATCCCTGGGAGTGTAAAAGGTATACCCCAAGTGGAAAACACAATTTTAACCATATTTTTAATTGTCAGGTCATTAGCAATGCAGCCAGAAAAGGCTTTAACAGAAAAAATTTAAAAAAATGAGGTTTGTAAGGGAGCCAGGAAAAGCCAAGTAGCCATCTTGGATTTCCCATAGCCCTGAATGTTTACTTTACAGCCTATGTTGACCCATTTTCAATTCCCTGATTTAGGAGTAGACCATTGTCATGCTTGAAAGACATCAGGATGGCAAAAGTTTGACAATGAGGGTTCATTTTTGTAGACGCTGAATTAACTTATTTACATGATCCATAGTCTTCATAGATCACTGTGAAGTACTACTTATTCACTCAACCAAATTAACGAAAGATCTTAAAAGCAAATATAAATCACTTAATGGCAAGGTAACTCAACACAGTCTGTTATCAAAAGCAGCATTCCAAGAAAACTTTGTTTTCTTAACAGAGAGAGAAAACCAAATTCCAGTCTGCTACCAGCTTACTGTTAATCACATATTTATTTACCTAATTAATTTTAATTTAATCTTAGAAAGTCTTTTTAAACATCCTGAAGAGGCAGTATCTTTGCAAAGGCATCAGAGTGAAAGAATAGCTGTCTATAATGACAAAAACCTTCAGAAGGCATGTTTAAAATCTGATTACAGTGCAGTTGATACAGCAATTTGGTTACTGTTGTGACATACAACATTTTTAGATGATAACTAGAAGTATGATTGATAACATTTTACCAAGACATTTCAGAATTTTAGGAATGCCATATAATTTCTGGGATATTCACATTAGCAAACAGTTATCATACAATATGAAAAGGGTTTAGAACACTTGGGATAAAATATCTCAGTGTGGCACCAAACATTTAATAATAGTTTTAAACCATTCATTTATCTGTAAAAGGAAACCAATGTTCAGTAATTAATGTTTTATTATCTGGTTTTATTCCTAAAAATTTCACCTAAGATTCTTACCTCACTTGAACTTTTCCCCCTCAAATTTTCTTTACATTGAGTTACTTTCATCACTGACACATTTGCAACAGATAGCTTATATTAAACCTAGGCACAATAAAGTGTTATACTTAATGTTAATGACTTTAAAGACATGTCTATATTAATTAGATCAACAAACATTAGTACAAGTATTAATTGAATATTGACTATTTCCCAGTTCATGTGAACCTCAAATTTATTCAGCTTAATTTCTCTTGTATTTACCATTGTTTGATTTCGAAGTGCTTGCTTTTCTTTAAGCCAGTTAAACAGAGCTCATTTACAAATTAACTTCACCGATATTATTCAAAGACAAAGACACATGCTGAGACATACACATATATGCAGACAGACAGAGATCTCATAGTTTCCACTTGAAATTTAAAATCCCTCTTGCCCCCCACCCACACTTCCCTTGGCTTGCAGGTCTACTGATTAACCACAAAGCCTGAAGTTTCAGACAAAATGGGTTGTTATTGTATCTCAAGAGGCTGATAGGAGTATACTTAAGCTTTCTCCTAGGCATTCTTTTGTTCTCTCAGGGTCAGAATTCTGATAAAGATATTTTAACAAGCTTGTTGTTTTTAATTTCATATGTTGAAATAACTGGTTTTGGCATTTAAGAAAAATTTTTTCTTAACCAGTTTTCTCCAGAATCTAAAGAATATTGTGGCCACACTGTCAAAAGTCATCCTTCTCTTTCTGTCGTCATGGTTTCATAACTAAAATTTAAATGAGATAGTACTAAAATTGGCTCTGATAACAGGGGCACACTGGCCAATAAAATGTTGTCCCAGCAGGGACTGTCCCTCTGGGGAAGTGGGGTCTTTTTTGATTAGAAGAAAGAGTAAGGGAAATTTCAGGAGTGGGGAAATCTTGGTTTCCCACCACTGAGAGTTGGGAGAAGTTAGAAGGAGAGTCTATAGAATGTTAACAGAGGTTTTTCTCTGATTCCTCAGGCTTTTGATTATAGGAGAAAGTCCTTGACAAAAGAGAACCTAAGTCCATTTTCCCATCCTGTGGTAATAAATGTGTAACTGTAAGAGACACACTTTCAGGCCATTTTTCCATCCTCCAACTTAAATAAAGGCGAGTCATGGCTGCAGTAGAATCTAAAAGTTTTTCCTTTTTCTCAGCCCATCTGGCTTAGAAAGGGGATCCTCCCATGTCAAGTAACCTGAAACTGAGAACAAGAGAGTGCTCCTGGAATGGAATCCAGCATCCTGGAACACTTACAAGGAGGCCTGTGCCTGAAGGAATTTGGGGCTTCCCCCTAATTCCCTTCACACTTGCTGGGGTTTTAAGCATATTTTCCAGCGGAATCCTGACCAGATATCCCAGACCCACAATGATACCTTGTACAAGGCACCCAATCCAGCATGGCTGGAGAAGGGCTTTTGAACAAGTGCAGAATGGTTGCTAGGACTTTTCTTAGGAGGAATCCCTTATCCATAGAGCTTCCTATGCTGTAGTGTATCCCTTGAGACTGAGCATTTATAAAGCTGATGTAGGATGTAGGATGTTTGGAAGCAGCCAGATCAATAGAAAGTCTGTTACAGCCTATGGGCTGTTAAGGCCTGAAATGAAGGCAGAATGGAGGAGCTGGATTTGGCCACAAGGGAAAGTGACACACAGGTCAGGATCTGAGGGCTAAGAGATGGCAAAATGCTCATAGAGGATCTTTGAACACAGAGCAAGGTGAGAGATTAATCAGCAGAGGAACCCCAAGTCTATCACCATTTGCTTGTCATCTAAGGTAAAATTGAAGGAGACATAAGGCTTAGGTGAAAAAGAAACCTTGTTTCCTGAGTAGAGTAGATTAGAAAATTGCAGAGAAAATTAAAAAAATAAATAAATAAAAAAGAAGAAACAAAGGGCGAGGTGCTTGCCTGGCAGGCTGCTTGGAGAGAAGGACACTGGAAGGCAGCAGGACTCATAGGAAGTAATTTTTCTTCCCTGAGAAATAAAGTGTGGCAAGTACCAGGAGACAGTGGCAGGCACTGAGCTCAGACACCCCTTGCATTGCTCCCAAGTTTACTGAAGAAGAACACCTTGGTTGTGGGGCATGCTAGGTGTTGTAGTTTAGGCAGAGTGGGAGAAAGAGGTAGAGGGGAGAGCTGGAGCAAAAGAATGAGAGAGGGAGAGAGGGATTGTGAGTGAGAGAGACCCCTTGGGCTCCTGAACTGTAAGAGCCAACATTAAGCCCTGTGGGATTTGGAAGGAGGACAAAGCAGAGAGCTGAGAAAAAGCAAGTTCTCATGGGAGAGGGAATGAAAGTGAGAAGTCTCCAGCCAGCAGTTTGGGTGAGACCAGCAGTGTACCTTGAATTCCTGGGTTTCACCACCATCTAATCCAAGAGAGGCAGCAGTGAGCAGTGGGGTGAAGTGAGATCTTAATTCCCTCCCCAGGAATTGAACATGGGTAACCTGCATGAAAACTAGGAGTCCTAGCCACCAGACCAGCAAGGACTAGAAGCTAGAAGCTATTTTTCCATGGCTCCTGCCCCCAGTGAAAAGTGCATTTCTCACGGAGGCTTAAACTATAAAAGCAGGCACTAAGTTTCTTATTAGAGACATACCATAACAACAAGTGGGAGAGCACACAGGGAAACCATTTGTTTAGTTAAGACAGAAGCAAGGCAGAGATGCACACCTGGAAAGAAATGTGGGGGTGTCCCCCCTGATGAGGAGGAGCCAGTAAAGCATCAGTTAAGTCATTTATATTGGGCAGTTCTTCTGGGTCTTTGTTTACATTTGGCCAATTATCTGGTTTCTTTTTCCACAGCTGACCTATCCCAGCACCCTCCCCATTATGCATGTGCAACTTTTTTCCAAGATGGATTCAGGCCCAGAGGCCTGTGGGAAAGCCTTACCATGACATATTATGTGATGGTGTCCCCTCCTTTCTGACCTCCAAGGAGCTTTTCTGTGCATGTGTACTGTCTCCCTTGTCCCAAGGATGGGGAGTGTATGACCACATGATCTCTTAACTGGGTTTAGCCCCTCCCTGTCCTGCCATAAAATTGTCCAATGTTCAGTTATTTACCATATTTCTGTTACTGTTTCTTATATCAAAGTGCAAATAATGAAATATAGACAGGAGCCTCATCATAAATATGTAGTCCTGGAACACATTTGTCTCTTGCCTCAGGAAATGTAAACAGGGGGCTGGTAATGATGTCCAGCCTGAAGCTCATCTTAATCCTGCCTCATGAGATGTAAACTGAAGGCCAGTTGTAAATGCCTGGACCGGAGCCCACCTGTCTCTTACCTCAGTATGTCATGTGTCAGGTATACAACAGAGGATGCTCTGCCAATGTCGGCTCATTTTTTTTTTCTTTTATCTCACATAAACTCCGTGTTTATTTAGATACATGTAGAAAGCACTCATACAAAAGGAAAATCATATCCTTTCTTTCTTCTGCCTATGTCTTTGCAAGAAAACCCACAAAAGAGAGGACCCTGCTCCTCCAAGTGCTCAATGCTACAGGAAATCACCAAAATCATTTACTTGTTTTACTCTACTAAATATACTTTCTACATTCTCTGCAGAACTGAGTATCTTTCTTGTTTGGCAGTATTTTCCCTTAGGTTAAGAAAATATCAATGACATACCATCTTGAGATTATTTTGCAGACTTTGACTCATTAGATATAGCACATAATTCAACTCTGGAGGCACAAATCCAGAACTCAGCCATCAAATTCAACTATATCACGTGAACAGTAATATCCCATCTACTTGAAACAACATGGAAAAAGGCTTCTCCACACTGATATCAGCTTAGCTGCTTTACAATTTTAAGTTGAGTAGATGTTTATTGAACCCCTGCAATGTTGCAGACATTGTGCTGTGTACTGAGGAGTAAGACATGGTTCCTACCCTTGAGGAATTCAGTCTCCTGGAGGCAGATTGTTAGACTTACACTTATAAGAGTGAAGTAAGTATTGTTAAATAGAGGTAAGCCCAGGGAACCTCTTGCACTTGGAAGGAAGGCTGTGGCAAGGCTTTTTATGTTTAGCAAAAGTGGTGAAAGGATTCCTCCTGAAGGGTGAGAATGAGGCCACAAGGTAGAGAAAAAAAATGGGGGGATATTCTAAAAGGAACATCATGCACTACAGCAGAAAGGTGCAGAGAGTTTGAGATACCTTTAGCAGTGTGACACGATGAGCACTGGGTGTTTACACATGTTGAATGAGGAGATACTACAATTACTGAAGAAGGCACTGGTCTTATATGGCAAGCTAAGCAGCTCCTACTTTATTCTGAAGGCCCTGGGGATTTATTGAAGGATTTTGAGCCAGAAGACTGTTTGGATTTGCATTTTAGAAACATCAAGCTGGCATCTGTGTGGAGAATGGATTGTTGGGGAATAAGAGAGGGGCCACAAAAATCAGCTAGGAGTTTGTTGTATAATCTAGGCAAGAAATAATGATTTTATTTTGGAAATTTAGTTCACATGTATATGAAAATACATATGAGGAACACAGAAGCTGCCCCCTGACAAAATTCATTTCCCATTGTATCAAATTAAGGTTGAAATATAGAGCAATCTCCTGAGAATATATCTTGTTTTTTTTCATCCCGTGAGAGTGAAGGTCTCTAGAGATGGAAGTATACCTTCAGGATCCTACACTTTAATAAGGACTACTTTAGATTCTTTCTGTGTCCTACATATTATATAAGTTAAATTCAAAGAATTATTGACTATCCATGTGCCTAACAGTGTATTAGATATATGAGGATATTGAAAAAAGATAAGACATGGTCGCAGTAAAGCAGCCAAAGATATGAATAGGTAGGTCAAAAGAAAAGACATATAAATGCTTCCTGCCTCCCCCAGATATGGGAAGATATTTCACCACATATATAATTATAGAAATGCCAGTTAAAATAATGACATATTATTGACACATAGCACCTTGGCAAAAGCGCTAAAGTTTGATGATACTCAGTGTGAGCTGCAGGCATGTAAATCAGTGAACAACTTGATAATACCTATCAAAATTTCCTTTGGCCAAGTAATCTCATTGCTAGAAACTTATTGTAAACACATACTTGTCCAAGCTTATAAAGATGTGTGCTTAAGGATATTTACTACAGCATTGGCTATAGTAACAAAAAGCTGGAAACCACTGAAATGCCCATCAGCAGAGAATTGGCTGAAGAAATTATGGTTCATCCAAACAATGAAATAATATCCAACAGTTAATAAAGAATGTGTTGATCGTCATGTGCAAATCCAGCAAGAGGTCCAAAAATCTATCCAGTAAAAATCCAAAAATCAGGTTATAGAACTGTATAGTCTCATCTCATTTATGTTGAAAAATACATAAACAGAACATGTTTTCTTATATATGCATAGAAAGTTTCTGAAGGATGCACAAGAAACTGTTAACCTGGAAGTAGGGATGTGAAGCTGCAGGTGGGAGAGTAAGACCTCTTTCTCACATCTATTTTTCTACTATTGTTGATTGTTTTTTAAACTACTTTATTTTTTAAAAGCAGATTCTTGCTCTTCAAGAGCTGCCAAATTGATGACATTTATAAGAAAACTCTTCTTAAACACAGCTTAAAAACATTTATAAAAAAGTGCTTTATGTGACAAGTGCCTACTGGAAACAGGAGTCTTGACTGGTCCCTCAACCAGTGGAGGAGGAAAAAGGAAAATGGGATGCCTTCCTCATGCCAACACACACCATCTGAGCTGATCCTAGCAGCCTTCTCCATTGGAAATATCAGCTTCAGTGATGAAAGCAGAATGTTTTGGGTTTTTATAATGTTGGTAACATTCCGAGGGTGAGAAGGAGAAGGTGGATTCATTTCTTTCTCATAGTGATGACCATGGTTGACAGACTAACAGGGTTGGCATTAAGGTTTTCTCAGCCGTAATGTGGCACCACACTGCTGACTCCAACCGAAGAAAATAGTGTAGCAATGATAAGGGTGGCAGGCAGAAGTTCCAGGTGGCTGTTGGTACTTGTGCTGACATTACAGTTGTCAATCTGGGATGTGCTCAGGCCATCGGAAGCCCCACTGTCCTCTAGTTCTTCATTCTGTTGCCTCTGTAGGCTTGCCAGAATTTGCAACTCAGATTCACTCATCTGGCTGGGCTAATAGTTTCTCCAGTCATAATCAGATACTTCAGGAATCGGTTACAACTTCTACCCTGAAGTTTCCCATAGGGATGTTTTGTTTATGAAAGCTGACACTTTATGGGCAGGTAGGTCCTTTGCTTTAATAACAGGATATGGAATTTTTGGAAAGGATTCACTCCTTCTTCCAGAGGGAGAAAGGCATGGAGTAGGCACCAAACTAATTTCAGAGTCTTTTTTATCTATCTGCTTCACCAAGGAATTCTGGTTTTCTGATTCTCCTGCTTCTGCATAGGCATTATTTAGATATCCTTTACTTATCCACCTCACAGTCTTCCCCAGCATGCTCTCTAATGTTAACTGAGATAACCCTGGGGGACTAGTTATTGGGCCTGCAGAACCCTGGATACTATGATTACCCTCTTTGCTGCTGTCACCAACATAAAAATTATCCTCTAAGTGGGTGTCTCTCCTTGTCACCGGGTATCCTCTTTTAGATCCAAAATAAATGGGCACTCCTTTGGGGACATATTCTGAGTCTTTCCATAAGGTGCTGATTGTGGTCTTGATGAAAAAAGTGCAAATATCCCTTGAAACTATCTGGGTTTCCTCCGTTTGTTGGTCATGTTCACGGTCCTTGCTGGTTTCTAGCCACAGGTGTGAAGTGTGGCAGAAGTCTTCATCCAGAACTAGAAACTGAGTGCTGGAGGCCAAAAGGGGTATGTAGTCATCATTTTCAGGAAATTTCCACTCATCTGCTTGATCAGAAGACTGGGGTGCTGGAGAGCTGGGGTTGACTGTCTCTGTTATTTGTTGGGACACAGTGGGGAGGACCATTGTTGCTTTATGTTCATTCCTGTTATTTCCTGAAGAATTGCTGTTGGGTGTCTCTGTCCTTTGCTGTTTTTTCTTAACTGTAGTCTTCCCCTGTTATTCTTATCAGCTGATGGTTCTTGAGGGGGATGTGGATGCATAATAGGAAGATGAGTATGAATAGGTACAGGCTGCTTTATTTGGCCAAGATTTTATTTTTCTCCTCATGCCTCAGACTCAGGTAACAGCAAAGCTGACATTTCTGCACTATTAACACACTTCTCTACTGTAGATTTCTGGCATGATCGGTTATTTTTGGACTCAACAGATCTTACTGTCTCACTGGATATCCTCAAGTTATTTCTTCTGTCAGAGGGTGGAGGTAGTCCAAGAACTTTGGATCCAAAGGCAATATGAAAAACATCTTGATTTTTACTGCTCCACATGCTACCTGTTCCTCTGTTAATGAACTTATCTGATTCTGCAGAACTTAGAGGATGAGCTCCAAATTTTATTTCAGTTTGGCAGAGTTTAGTTATGTTTAGCAGCTGTGTGACTTGTGGAAACATCTGTCGCTAGTTATCAGCTTTGTGGAATAATGCCTGTAGGTTCATCATCTTTATCAGCAGTGTCTTGAGGCTGAGACAATAATTTGATCCAGTGAATGGACAACTGCTCCTTTGACTATTTCACTGGTAAATGTCACAAAGTCAATGCATAGATTGCACCAAATTTTGTGCTTGATCATGAAGAGTGCGATTTTTGCATGAAGAAGGGTTGAGGACAGTTCCTTATGGACTGTTGATAAATACAATCTTCTTTTTATGTTCCTTAAATCAGTAATTAGCAATTTGGTGGAGATGTCTCTTCCCAGGAGTATGGAAATCTGAAGTACAAGTAACCGCTGAATCAGTCCAAAGATTTGCTTATTCTCCTTTGGTAAATTAATTGTATTTGTTTGGCTGCTGCCTACCTGGACAAACTCAAAACTTTTAACTTCTTTATCAAATTCTTTCCAAATCACAGATGGACTGTCAAGGATCTTCCATTTTGCTCCGGGATTTTTTCCATGAGCACTATAGATTTCAACAAATATGTCTATTTTGTGCAAGATCAACAGCCAGGTGTTTTTACATTCCATTCTGTTTGCCCCTGACTGCTCCGTCCCTTTAATGGGAATAGATTTATTAACTAAGTTAGGGCTCACTGTTTCTTGAAGGGCAAAAAACCACCATCATCACCAGTTCTAACAAAAAGCAAAAGGGAACAGATAGAATCTGAAGCTAAAATAGAAGGCTTAGTAAAGATCCTGGAATGTGGAATATTAAGATTCTGGGCTTGGCCAAAGGTATCCAGGCAGTGATTATTAAGTAAAATGGGTTATATAGTGTCTAAATATAAGGTACAGATTTCTTAAACCTAGGAAAGCCCCTCAAAAATGTTTCTAAATAGATTACCAAAATAGGAGGCCACTGGTCTGACTAAATTGACCATAGCTATTTTTCAGGGCCTGATAGGAATCTTTGAAGAGGCCTTCTCCCCTAAGCTAAATGAGGAAAAGTAATACTTTCCAACATAGGTGAATGGGTATGTCATGCCTTCAATATCATTTAGGTAATGACTGGATTCTTTGAAAAATAAAACAAAGTTGTCCTTGTTTTCCAAATGTAGTCATTACAGTACAAGAGACTTGTATCCAAAGTAATCCAAAACCTGCCAATCATTTTACCCCTCCCCAAATCTTCCCTGTTTATCCTAAGAGGCTAGTAAATATTAAAGGAAGGGGAAAAATTCAAACTAAGAAGAACTTGCTTGTAATTTTGAGATGCAAATGTCCTATTTGGTCTTCTCAGGAAACCTTATCTCTGCCATCTTTTTAAATGAAAAGTTTACAATAAAGGGTAAAGTAATTTACAACTTGACTTGTCAAGGATATATAGAAATCCTAAGCATCTTTTCTGTAAACAATTGCAAAAAGGGTTTAGCTATCCAGATATGAGACCTTGATTTGTTCCATCTGCCAATAGTCCAATTTGAATCCACCCTCTTGTAACAAATGGGTTTTAGGTTGTACCTGACTCAGCACTGAAATATTGGAAAGGAAACTATGAGCCCTCAGTATTTGTGTTTGTGTGCTTGTGTGTACTTATGTGTGTCATAGATGCCAAAAATTATTTACCAAAAATTAATTTTAAGAGTTCTATTTTATTGATGTAGAGGAAATTAAATGCTTATATAAATACTCAAAAATAGAAAATAATATGGTCAAAATAATTTGATGTTCATGTCATCTGGAAAACATTTAGTACAAAACTGATATCTAGTATTGAAGGTGGCTTAAATTTGTTGGTTTAGTTAATATAGACATGTCTTTAGAGTCATCCATGTAGAGTATAGTACATCTTTTGTACCTACATTTACTAGAGGTGAAATAAAAACTTTATTCTGCTATAAATTTGTCAACCAGAAAAGTAAATCTATGTGGAAAAATAAAACCTTGTAAGGGACATAAGATGTGTGTTTTCAATAAAAGAAGGTGGGGGGAATGAGAAAAAATATACTGTAAAGAGTTTGCATTATCAGGATTTTCTAGGATTGGATTAGATTTAGTAGGGTAAATGGATTTTGTTGCTAGTGTGCTGGAACAAGACTTAATTTGGTTTCTGTCTCCAAGGTTTTCTTGAAATGCTGCTTTTAATAAATGATACTATGAGTCTATTTGCCTTTAAGTAATCTGTATTTGCTTTTGTGATCTTTTGTAACAGTTAAGGAATAAATATTGTCTCACAGTGCCCTATGATCTTATTTGACCAAATGTTTTAAAACTTTTTGACAAACTTCCCAAATATCAAATTTTAAGTTCTTTTTGATTTCCAGCTAACTGAGGGGTGCTTCAGAGAGCCTCTGAGGCATCAAAAAAAAAAAAAAAAAGACATATTTTACTAAGATTATTTGGTATAAGTGTAATCATTCATAATTCTGGTTACTGTAAAAAAAGTTTATTAATTATACTGTAATGAGGTGTTTAACCATGCCTTTTAAGTCTTCTGCCATTCACAGATATTTTTGTACTCTGATCCTTTTAAAAAAAAAGTGCTTCTTCATCAAGGAGATTCATAGAAAGGCTATGGAGGCAATTACAACAGTTCCATACCACAGTGATGACTATGTGAGGATTCCATCCTGTACTGACCTAAAACAAGGAGCTGTTCTGGCCCAGGGACCCTGAGAACAGGCATCCAAAGATTGTTCTTCTTGATGGGCAGTGTCAATACCCTTACTCAGCCTTGAAGCCCTTCTGCTTCCCGTAAGAATATGGGAGTAAAATCTCTGAGGGGGGGATGAAACAGGAGGGAAGGGGGAGGGCATACACTTTGAAATAATGACATAGCCCAAATACATGACATAAACTGAGTAGAGCCAAATGGGTCCAAGATGGCGGATAAGTCAACTTCCACTAGACCTTTAGCCTCAGTAATACAACCACAAGGATCAAAAAAAGTGGGTGGTGGCACAGTTCCTGGAAACCTCTGCCCTTTCCTGAAATAGCTGGAATAATCTTCTCACTTATTAGCCTTTGAAATTACCCACCCCTATAAAAACTGACAACCCAATACCTGGGTTCCAAATTGATTGAAAGAAAACTAAATACAAAAACAGAAATGACTGGGACTTCCCTGGTGGTGCAGTGGAGAAGACTCCATGTTCCCAATGCCAGGGGCCTGGGTTTGATCCCTGGTTTGGGAGGTAGATCGGACATACCACAGCTAATAATTCACATGCCACAACTAAAGATCCTGCATGCTGCAACTGAAAATACTAATTAACATTTGTTATTTATTTATTTATTTATTTGTAATGACCATCCAAATAGATGTGAGAAGTTATCTCAGTGTCACTTGATTTGCATTTCTCTAATGATTAGTGAGGAAATATCCTTCTCCCAAATTTACAGAATAGGAAACTGCTGTCCAGAAATGAAATTATAAAGGCCACATGACTAGTAGATGTCAGAGGTGGGATTTGAACCCAGGCAGAAAAGCACCAGGATATACATGCCTGGTGAGTACACTGTACTGTCTCTCTAAGCTTAGCAATCCTGCATCACTTTGTTTTGTATTCCATTCTTTTCTATCAATGTAGTATTGCACTGATGTTTTATAACACTAAATATTCTCCTAAAACACAATTTTAAGATGGTTGTTTGCATGATGGCCTATCTGTGCTGTGGATACTTTATGTTTAATGGACTTTGGGATGTCCCAGATTTTCCCTTTGGTAAGAAACTCTGAGGACTATATTCTTGCATATTTAAGTTTTTAGGTGTTTCTCATCATCACTTTAGCATAAACTTTAGAAGCAAAATAACTAGGACAAAGACCATATAAATTTTAAGAACAAGTCATCTCCAAAACAACTGTACCAATTTACACTCTTTAATGAAGTGTTCAAAATCTGTCTTTTTCCTGTTTTGGTCTACCTTTTCTCTCACCAGTTGCTATAAAACTTTCTGGTCTCCAGTGGGTAAAGGATAAAAGTGGAAGATGGGGGAAGATTGTTGCTTTAAGGTCAGACTTTGGCACTTCCATGGTGATCCAGTTGTTAAGACACCCCAATTCCAATGCAGGGGATGTGGATTTGATCCATAGTCAGAGAACTAAGATTCCACATACTGTGTGGCATGGCCAAAATAAAAGAAAAAAAAGAGTTTATTAAGATCAGAATTTATACTTATATTGGTAGTACAGGCTACAAATATAGGGCCTCAGAAACAGTGAGCCCATTAACAGACACAGCTCCACCCCTGGCCTTAGGCTCATCTAGGGAAGCAAAGCCTGACATTTTCTGGTTGATATTATGGCAGTAAGCCCTGCTGACACTATATGTCTTCCAGCATGGATGCAGCAATGTGTTCTAGTGGAAGCATCTACAAATTCATCCATTCATTTATTCTACATGCATTTATTGAAGGCCTACAATGTGTCTGTCACCAGTACTGGGGACAGAACTATGGAGGAGACTTCCTTCATTTGTACAATGGGAATCATGCCTTGTAGGGGCTCATGGGGAGACAGTGAAATGGCATTTGTAATTAATGAGAGCTATTACTATTACCCTTATTGATGGTTTCTCACCAACAGAGAGACATTGCTTTTAGTTTCATGAAGACCACTTGGAAAATGAGTTTGACAAACTGTTCACTTGAGTCTCCATTAAGCCCAGATGATGATATTTACAGTTTAAAACAAATAAACTGGGAGGAGAAAGATGGTGGCAAAGTAGAAGGATGTGGAGTGCATCCCTCTCCACAGATGCATTCAGAATACACCAAAAGATGCAATAATTCCCACAGCGAACCAGCTGAACACCAGCAAATGACCTCGGACACCAGAAAGGACTGCAAAGATCCTGATATAACCAGTAGGGAGGCATTTGCGACTTTCAAAGAAGGTGAAGCAGCTGAGCTGTGGCAGATGGGAGGGAGGGAGAAACACATGGGGGGTCTGCACCATGGCTCAGTGTGCCCAAATTGAGACATCAATTCACATCTGAGTAGGGAGTCTGGGAGCAGGAGTGTGGGAACCGGAGAGCTGGTTCAGAGTGAGAAACATTGTTGGCAGTGGGGAGACAGACTGAGGGGACAGGAGGGAAGAGGTCTGCAGAGAAGAGTGCCTACCATAGAGGGCTGTGAGACTGTAGAGGTGGCTGGATACTGCTGATACACAAGCAGTGGGGAGGAGCTGTGTGTGTAGCCTCTCTCTTAGTGCCTATGACTGACAGAGGAAGGACCCCTGTGGGTCAACCTAATGCACTTAGGAACAACAAAGGCCCCCAGGCAGGGCTGGCTTAGAGTGCCTGCAGCTGAGAGCCAAAAGAACACAGAGTGGGCCAGCTCTGGAGAGGCTCTATTTACAACTGAGACACCAGCATCCTTCTGCAACAGGCACCACCACACCTGACTGAACTGCCATGTCCCAGACAGGACACAATTGCTCACTCACTCCCAGGGAAAGGAAACACTATTGTACCCTCTCTCTCCCCACACACCAGTGCTTACAGATGAACAATAAAGGAAGCTCATCTGGTAGCAGAATAATACAAAAAACCCAAGGCGGGTAGAAGGACACTTACAGCTGAGACCCCAAGTAAACAGAAATATTAGTATTGATTCTATTGAACTGGTCCATTCCAGGGTCAGTTCTAGTTTAGTTTTATTTCTTTTTTTTTTTTGTTTTCTTTTTATATTAATTACAAGCTTAGTCCTAAGGGATCTACAAGTTTTATAACATATGTTTATTCCATTTTTATTCTATTTTTATTTTTAGCCTTTTTATATATTTCTAGCTAAGGTTTTTGTAGTGCTGACTGTAACTCTCCTACCTTCTTTTCATCTCTATCATTTATGCATTTCTATTTCTTTCCTTTTATTTTCGTATTTCAGTAACCCTACCCTCTTCTGTTGCCCTGCCTGCTATGCTTCTTTACTTTATTTTATTTTAATATACTTATAAGCAATATTATCAGTCTGCTCTGTCCCCCTGCTTTATTCTTGAGATGACACACTGCTTTGGTATTTATTATTAGGTTTTTTGTCTCTATCTTAGTTCTGAGTATAATTGTCTGATTTCATTCTGAGAATCTTCAGTCTGTCTGGTGGTACTCTAGCTCTTTATTATATTTGATTCTAGCTTTCAATATTTCCCTGGATTTGTGTTTGTGTGTGTGGTGTTATTTGTTTGTTTGTTTGTTTTTGCTTTTGTTTCTATTTTGTTCTGTTTTGGTTTTTAATTTCTGCTGGGTTTCTCTTTGAATGTCTGATAGCATACTGGTTTTCTTCTGTCAGGTCTGTCTAGTGACTTATGTTCTATTGGATTCAGTATTTGTGTGTCTTACACATGTATATGTTTCCTTGACTTAGTATTTGTTTGACTCAACACTGCCATTAGTCAGGGGTTTGGACAGTCTTCTTTAAACCCCTTTATTGCTGGGACAAGCAACCTCTGAAGTTTAGACTACCATGAGAAAACAAAGAAACACCATGCAGGCAAAGGAGCAGGAAAAAAATGCACAAGAGCAAATAAATGAAGAGAAAGTAGGAAAAATGACTGAAAAAGAATTCAGAGTAATGATAGTAAAAATGATACAAAATCTCAATAACAAAATACAGAAAATACAGGAAACAGTTAATAAGGACTCAGAAGAACTAAAGAACAAACAAACAGCAATGGACAACAAAGTAACTGAAATTAAAAAAAATATATATGGTATAAACAGCAGAATAACTGAGGCAGAAGACCAAATAAGTGAGTTGGAAGATAGAATGGGGGAAATAACTGCCACAGAGCAGGAAAAAGAAAAAAAGAATAAAAAGAATGGAAGATGTTGGTGTGCTTAATATTATCAGAGACCTTGCTGATAATATTAAGCACACCAACATTCAAATGATAGGCATCCCAGAAGAAGAAGAAAAAAGGAAAGGGTTTGAGAAAATATTTAAACAGATTAGAGTGGAAAACTTCCCCAACATGGGAAAGGAAATAATTAACCAAGTCCAAGAAGCACAGAGAGTCCAATACAGAATAAACCCAAGGAGAAATATACCAAGGAACATATTAATCAAACTAATGAAAATTAAACACAAAGAAAAAAATATGAAAAGCAACAAGAGAAAAGCAACAAATAACATATAAAGGAAAACCTGTAAGGATAACAGCTGACCTTTCTGCAGAAACTCCGCAGGCCAGAAGAGAATGACAGGATATAATGAAAGTCTTGAAAGAGAAAAACCTACAGCCAAGAATACTACCCAGAAAGAATCTCATTTAGATTCAACAGAGAAATCAAAAGTTTTACAGACAAGCAAAAGTTGAGAGAATTCAGCACCACCAAACCAGCCTTACAACAAGTGCTAAAGGAACTTCTCTAAGTAGGAAACACAAGAGAAGGAAAACACCTACAAAAACAAACCCAAAACAATTAAGAAAATGGTAATTGGAACACACATGTCAATAATCACCTTAAATGTAAGTGGATTAAATGCTCCAACCAAAAGACACAGATTGGCTGAACGGATACAAAAACAAGAACCTTCTATATGCTGCCTAAAAGAAACCCACTTCAGACCAAGGGACACATATAGACTGAAAGGAAAGGGATTGAAAAAGATATTCCATGCAAATGGAAGTCAAAAGAAAGCTGGAGAAGCAATACTCATATCCGACAAATTAGAATTAAGTAAAGACTATTAAAAGAGACAAGGAGGACACTCCATAATGATCAAGGGATCCATCCAAGAAGAAGATATCATAATTGTAAATATCTATGCCCCCAACATAGGAGCACCTCAATACATAAGGCAAATACTAACAGCCATAAAAGGGGAAATTGACAGTAACACAATAATAGTAGGAGACTTTAACACCCCACTTACATCAATGGACAGATCATCCAAACAGAAAATAAACATGGATAAACAAGCTTTAAATGACACGTTAGACCACCTCGACTTGATACATATAGGAAATCCCATCCAAAAATGACAGAGTACACTTTCTTCTCAAGTGCACAGGGAACATTCTCCAGGATAGATCACATCTTGGGTCACAAATCAAGCCCTGGTAAATTCAAAAAAATTGAAATTGTATCAAGCATTTTCTGTGACCACAACATCATGAGACTAGATATCAATTACCTGAAAAAAACTGTAAAAACACAAACACATGGAGGCTAAACAATATGCTATTAAACTACCAGTAAATCACTAAAGAAATCAAAGAGGAAATAAAAAATACCAAAAACAAATGACAATGAAAACACAGCAACCCAATACCTATGGGATGCAGCAAAATCAGTCCTAAGAGTGAAGTTTATAGCAATACAGTCCTACCTTAAGCAACAAGAAAAATATTGAATAAACAACCTAAACTTACACCTAAAACAATTAGAGAAAGAAGAACAAAGAAACCCCAAAATTAGCAGAAGGAAAGGAATCATAAAGATCAGATCAGAAATAAATGAAAAAGAAAGGAAGGAAACAATAGCAAAAAAAATTAATGAAACTAAAATCTCGTTCTTTGAGAAGATAAACAAAATTCATAAACCATTAGCCAGACTCATCAAGAAAAAATAGGGAGAAGATGCAAATCAACAGAATTAGAAATGAAAAAGGAGAAGTAACAACGGACACCACAGAAATACAAAAGATCATGAGAGACTACTACAAGTAACAATATATATGCCAATAAATTGGATAGCCTAGAATGAATGGATAAATTCTTAGAAAAAGATAATCTTCCAAGACTGAACCCAGAAGAAATAGAAAATATGAACAGAGGAATCACAAGTACAGAAATTGAGGCTGTGATTAAAATCTCCCAGCAAACAAAAGCTCAGGGCCAGATGGATTCACGCATGAATTCTATCAAACATTTCAAGAAGAACTAACACCTATCCTTCTCAAACTCATCCAAAATATAGCAGAAGGAGGAACACTCCCAACCTCATTCTACGAGACCACCATCACCCTGATACCAAAACTAGTCAAAGATGTCACAAAAAAAGAAAATTACAGACCAATATCACTGATGAATATAGATGTGAAAATGCTCAACAAAATGCTGGCTAACAGAATCCAACAGCACATTAAAAAAATCATACACCATGATAACATGCAGTTTGTCCCTGGGATGCAAAGATACTTCAATATATGCAAATCAATCAATGTGATACATCATATCCACAAATTGAAGGATAAAAACCATATGATAATCTCAATAGATGCAGAAAAAGATTTGACAAAATTCAACATCCATTTATGATAAAAGCTCTCCAGAAAATAGGCATATAAGGAAATTACCTCAATATAATAAAAGCCACATATGAGAAACTAAAAGCCAGCATCATTCTAAATGGTGAAATACTGAAAGAATTCCCTGTAAGAAGAGGAACAAGACAAGGGTGTACACTCTCACCATTACTATTCAACATAATTTTGGAAGTTTTAGCCACAGCAATCAGAGAAGAAAAGAAATAAAATGAATCCAAATTGGAAAAGAAGAAGTAAAATTGTCCCTCTTTGCAGATAACATGATATTATACATAGAAAATGCTAAAGACTCTCTCCCAAAACTGCTAGCACTAATTGATGAATTTAGTAAAGTAGCAGGATACAAAATTAATGCACAGAAATCACTTGCATTCCTATACACTAATAATGAAAGAGTAGAAAGAGAAATTAAGGAAACTCTCCCATTTACCACTGCAACAAAAAGAATAAAATATCTAGGAATAAACCTGCCTATGGAGGCAAAAGATCTGTATGTGGAAAACTACGACACTGATGAAAGAAATCAAAGATGACACAAACAGATGGAGGAACATATCATATCCTGGATTGGAAGAGTCAACATTGTGAAAATGACTGTACTACCCAAAGAAATTTAGAGATTCAACGCAATCCTGATCAAATTACCAATGGCATTTTTTCACAGAACTAGAGCAAGAAATCTTACGATTTTTATGGAAATGCAAAGGACCCCAAATAGCCAAAGCAATCTTGAGAAGGAAAGATGGAGTTGGTGGAATTATGCTTCCTGACTTCAAACTATACTACAAGGCCACATTGATCAAGAGAGTATGGTACTTGCATAAAAATAGAAAGGAAAGTCAATGGAACAGAATAGAGAACTCAGAGGTAAGCCCAAGCAGAAATGGGCAGCTTATCTTTGACAAAGGAGGCAAGAATATACAATGGAAAAAAGACAGCCTCTTCAATAAGTGGTGCTAGGAAAATTGGACAGCAACATGTAAAAGAATGAAATTGGAACACTTCCTAACACCATACACAAAAATAAACTTAAAATTGATTAAAGACCTAAATGTAAGGCCAGACACTATAAAACTTGAGGGAAACATAGGCAGAAGACTCTATGACATACATCAAAGCAAGATCCTTTTTTATCCATCTCCTAGAATAATGGAAATAAAATCAAGAATAAACAAATGGGACCTAATGAAACTTAAAAGTTTTTGCACAGTGAAAGAAACCATAAACAAGACAAGAAGGCAACCCTCAGAATGGGAAAAAAATACTTGCCAATGAAGCAATGGACAAAGGATTAATCTCCAAAATATACAAGCGGCTCATGCAGCTTAATACCAAAAAAGCAAATAACCCAATCCTCAAGTGGGCGGAAGATCTAAATAGACATTTCTCCAAAGAAGACATACAGATGGTCAACAAACACATGAAAAGATGCTCACTTCACTAATCATTAGAGAAATGCAATTCAAAGCCACAGTGAGGTATCACCTCAGACCAGTCAGAATGGCCATCATCAAAAAATCTGGAAACAACAAATGTTGGAGAGGGTGTGGAGAAAAGGGAACTCTCCTGCATTGTTGGTGGGAATATATGTTGGTACAGACACTATGGAAAACAGTTTGGTGGTTCCTTAAAAAACTAAAAATGAAATTACCATATGATCCAGTAACCCCACTCCTGGGCATATACCCAAAGAAAACCATAATCCCAAAAGAAACATGTACAGTAATGATTATTGCAGCACTATTTGCAATAGCCAGGACATGGAAACAACCTAAATGCCCATCAACAAATGAATGGAAAAAGAAGAAGTGAAATATATATACAATGGAATATTACTCAGCTATAAAAAGGGATGAGATGGAGCTATATGTAATGAGGTGGATAGACCTAGAGTCTGTCATACAGGGTGAAGTAAGCCAGAAAGAGAAAAACAAATATTGTATGCTAACTCATATATACAGAATCTAAAAAAAAAAAAAAATGCTACTGATGAACCCAGTGACAAGACAAGAATAAAGATGCGGATGCAGAGAATGGACTGGGGGACATGAGGTTGGGGGGGCGGGGGGAGAAGGGGAAGTTGGAACAAAGTGAGAGTGTAGCATAGACACATATATACTACCAACTCTAAAATAGGTAGCCAGTGGGAAGCTGCTGTATAACAAAGGGAGTTCAGCTTGATGATGGATGATGCTTTGGAGGACTGGGACAGGAAGGGTGGGGGGAGTAGAGGGAGGGAGGGGATATGGGGATACGTGTATAAATACAGATGATTGACCTTGGTGTACCTCAAAAACTGGAACAAGAGTGTAAAGCAATTATATTCCAATAAAGAGCCAAAAATAAATAAATAAATAGGTTCCTGCCTTTGGGTCACAATATATTTATGAGACATGAAAACAGTTTAAGAAATTTAGTATTTAAAAAATCCTCTCACATCTTTTCCAACGTAAAATTGCTTTGAATATAATAAAAGACATTACATAATGAAATTTACATTTGAATATAATAATAGACATATGTTATATAATGAAATTTTGTGGTATTAAAAATTGTATGTAACCTATTCTCAAAATTAATTTGTTTCTGGTAAAAAAACTGGATAATTAAAAAAATTAAAATATAAAATAAAATAAAACAGACAAAGAAACAAACAAAAAATAACTACTAGTCTACTCTCACCTTTCCCTCCTTTATCAGCTCTGCAGCAAGTCCTCCTTCACTGCCCTCAAGCCAATCAAAATCCAGTGCCATCCCAAAGGGACCAGACACACATAACTGAGGACATACAGCAAATCTGCACACACAGTGTAACTGAAGATCTTAGGGGTGTGTTTCAGGGTTGGTTGGAAGACTGCAGTCAATGTCCCCCACCCCAGCATTTCCCTGGCTCTCAGAATAGGAAGCCCCTCACTCCTCTGGCCTCTTATGGATAGTTCTGTTGTTTTAGCCATCTGGCCCTTCCCATTGGGGGTTGTCTCTTTATCTTTGTCCATGAACCGGTGGTGTGTTCCTAACCCAGCCCCCTATCCCTGGGGTCCACCACAGCACCTGGCACACAGCAGATGCTCAGTAAATTTGTACTGGATGAAAAGATGAGGAAGTAAATGAGACATCCCTTCCCTGATGTTTGTCTTGCCAGAGTAAAGGCCCATGCTATGCATTATGTTAGGGTGTGTTTTCCACCTTATTTATTCTCGCCTGCTACTTGTCTCTTTTGCATCCCCCTCCACCTCTGACCCCTGCTATTCCCAGCCTGGGCCTCTGTCTAGGGTCTCCAGGTGATTTAAAAAAGTGATGCTTCAACTCCAGTGTGCCAAATCATGGCAGCTTGATCCAAATCATTTGTAGCTCTGCCCCTAGAGATGCTCAGAAAGGCTGAAGGCTTTGTGCACCCTGAGTCCCACTTTACATGAGTGGCATCCTCCCCAACAGCCTTGGAGGCCAAAGGAAGGAACAGGTTGGGCCCTGGAGGGGTAGGTCTGGCTCAGGGATCCTCAAGGCCTGTTACTAGGGAAGTGGAACTGGAATGGACACTGCAGGTGTGTGTGGCAGAGAGTGTGTGACTGGGCTGGGGGAACAAAGGGGAACCATCTCAGGTTGAAGGGCCTCACCCAGAGGAGAAGGCCACTGCCAAAGGTCCTCTGAGATGGGAAGAATGGAATGTATTTTTATCACCCCTTATTATCCCTGTGAGTGAGGAGGTGGCAGAGTTGATGGGTTTGTCACCAACACTCCCATGGTCTAGGACACCACCTACCACTTCCTTTGGGGCTGCCTCTCCCCAGCTTCAGTCATGTGGTGCTGGAGGAAACCGTCAATCATGTTGGGCAGGGCCAAGTGACCAAGTAAAGCCACTCATAGTACTCCATGCCACCACCCGGATGGTTGGTCCAGGGCTGTATGCATGATCTGAGGTGGACCAAGCAGAGACCTCCCTGGTAACTGGATGTTTTCTGAGCTTCTTTCCTTAAGGTTTAGAGGTCTTAGGGATATATGTGTAGAAGCCCGAGGGAAGAAAACTGTCAGGCTAAGAGAATCAAAGATGAGACAAGGGAAAGAGCGAGGGAGAGAAAGAGTGAGCTGATGGCTTCTGATTTCTTGGGTCCAGTCACTGAGATGTTTGGATCTGCTCTGGATCTGCTTTGGTTCCTGGGCCGCAGATCCCCAGTATCCTTCCAAGAAGTCTCTCCTTTCCTTGAAGTTGGTTGGAGTTGGGGTCCTCTCACTTCTGGTTCACCTCTAGATAAGTTTCTAGATCCTGCCTGATTATGATGCAAGTCTCAGACCCAAACAGAGGAACCAATTCATATTAGCACCATTGGGAATGGAATCTTTTATTCTACTAAGAATAGGGCTATGCCAAGCTCCAAACACAGTCCACCACCATCCATGGGCAGGCATGCCCAACGTGTGACTGAGTGTGTGTTTGGAGTGGACCTGATTGATTCCTGAAGCCTCAGTATTTATACTGCGGGAGCCAGGCCAATTCTGTTGTTTCCCCGATTATAAACCGAGAAATACAGCCTCAGAAAGACGTTACCCAGGATCCAGGTCTCCGACTGGTTCTGTTTCTCTGTGTCCCCTCCAAACCTGCTGAGACAGGTGCCCTGAGGACCCTGAGGGAGATGGAAACACACCTCAGTCAGCCGGATCCCTTATCTACTACCCCACTCAGTATCCAGTGCCGGAGGCTTCTCAGTTTTATTTCCCTCCTTTAGGGAAAACCAAGTGGCTCTCTCAGCAGCTGTGGAAGTGGGATGTCAATCCAAGAAAAAGAATGGCCAAGACATTTGGTTGCCCTGAGGGAGGAGAGTGGGGGAGGGAAGGATTGGGAGTTTGGGATTAGCAGATGTAAACTACTTTATAGAGGATGGATAAGCAGCAAGGTCCCCCTGTATAGCACAGGGAACTGTATTCAATATGCCATGACAGACCATAATGGAAATGAATAGGAAAAAGAATAGAAAAAATATATATGCATTCATATATATATGCATAACTGAGTCAATTTGCTGTACATATGAAATTATCAGAACATTGTAAATCAAGTATGTTTCAATATAATAAAAAAAAATAGAACAAGAATTGCCAGTAGATCCCCTATTCTTTCCTTCTGACCCATGCCCACTGTTTTTTCTGTGGAGAATGCCTTTTCTTCTATATCTTCCCCACAACCTCCTCTTTAAGACTGTGATCAGCCCCTCTAGGAAGACTTCCTGGACCCACATTCCCCCTCCCTGACCACTCCAGGCTGGGCTGGGTGACTTACCCTGGTGGTCCCCTTGCCTGTAGCCCTCATCACCCCTAATGTGGACTTGGCACCACTTGGCACAGCCCCCAGAGGTGGCATGTACATGGAGTCCAGTGTAGATTTGCTTCATCCCAAGCAGACCTCCTAATGACCCTATGAGGCTTTGGGTTTCAAATTACTGAAATTCCCTGTCTTCCTCAAAGCCTTCTTTGAGACCATCAGCCTCATCTGAACTCCCATAGGGAGTTGACATTAGGCCTCAACCCTGTGCCAGGGCTGTGCAGTCACTGTGCACCCTTTACTCATGTGAGCATCCAACCTCCCCACAGAGGGGTCTGAAAGCCCAACTCACAGAGGGGGATCTGGGGCTTAGCAAGGGGAAGTTACAGCTGAGGACTAGAGGAACTATGTATTGGTCACCCAACCAGGACACGTTTGAGATGGGAAGGGAGACTGTTAATCATTATGGTAGGAGAACACACTGAGAGTGTCCCAGCCAACCCCACTTGTCACTTGGTGTATTTCAGGGATTGCTAGAGCTGACTTTCCGTGTTTATCCATTTGAGTGTTCTGGTGGAACTGAAGCTTTTTGAGGGCAGAGGCCCTTAGCGTTCCCCTCTCCTTGTGCCTCGCACAATGCTGGCACGGGGTGGTGTATGCATTTATTCCAGGATGATGGATGTCCCAGACTGTTTTTTACTCTCAAGTGATTGGTTTTTTGGGAAGAACTGCCCCAGCTATGGGGACTCAGAATCATCTGCAGTGGTTTTGCTCTGACTGCAGATGGGCCCTCCAGCCAGCAGAAGCCCAAGGATTCCTGCAAGACCCAGGTTTGAGAACTAGCCCCCAGGGTTGGCCCCTCACCTTCCAGATGTAGGTTTGAGGGGGCACTGGGTATTCGTTTCCACTGATGGTGAAGATGAGAGTAGGCAGGCACCTGATTTTGCTACATGGAACCTCGTACTGTTAGAGAAAGAGGAGAGAGGTTAGCCCAGCTGATCCCTGGAGAGCCCCAGAGTAACCCTGTGGCATGTCATTTCACCTCTTGACCGATCGGCCTGGCAGAGATGAGCTTCTGGATGGTGGTGACAAGTCTAGTTGGGCCAAGCAGCAATGAGGCACCAGTATCCACAATGGCCTGGCAGCCACGGAAACAACCAATATCCAGCCTGTCCACGGTGATGCTGAGAGACAGTGGGGCAAAGTGGGCAACAAGATCACTCTGAGGCCTTCCCCCATGACTACTCCCCTCCTTGACTGTCTCCAGAACAGTCCTTCAGCTCATGCCCTGACTCTGTTTTCCTTTGCTCTGGTCATATAACCTTCTTTGACTTCCTTTCAGTTCTTGAATGCACCAGGCTCTCTTGTGCCTCTAGATCTTGGCATGTGCTGGTCACCCTTCCTAGAAGACCCCCATCCCCTTTGTCTAGCTAATTTCTCCTCATGTTCCAGGTTGTAGCTTAAATGTTACTTTTACAGGGAAGTCTTCCCCGCAGACAATATCAGGCTCCTGTCTTGGTCACTCTCTCTGAAGATTCATCCTCATTTGTAGCAAGTACCAAAGTGGTCATTTGTTATGTGTGTGACTCATTTCACATACGTCTGCCTCACTAGATGTAAGGGCAAGTTGTATCCTCAGTGCCTCCCTCAAGTGCTCAATACACAGTGGATGCACAATATATGTTTGTTGAGTGAATGAGTGAGTGAATGAAGAAATCCATGAGAGAGCTCTGTCTCGTGTCTGACCAATAATGATCAATCCACACAGTGGAGATGGATGTTCTGCAGGGCAGCAGATGCTCAGAGTGTTGAGCTGGAAAAAGCAGGCTACCCTGGGAGATATTGTTTCCCAGGTAGGACCCCTCACCCAGCTCAGACACTGAGACCCTGGCCAGGCAATGCCCAAGCTAGCCCAGGGGGCCTCCAAAGGACATGTAAACTTCTGTCTGAGGGTATCACACAGAATCCCACCTGTTATTTTCCCTTGTTCTCAGGGATCTCCTGGATCCCAGTTTCCTGATTCTCTCTGTTATATCCCCTGCCCCACTGTATTCCCTTGATGGGTGCATTGGTGGCAATGGGTAGGGGAAGTGTCTCTTTGTATGAGTTGCTTTCAGGTCTCAAGAATACATCCAACTGGTAAGCTTCTCCCTAAGGGGACCAGTTTTTCCAGTTTGTCCAGGACATTCCCTGGTTTTAAACTAGCAATTTTGTGTACTAAGAACTCCATCATTCCCAGGTAGTCCTGGACAGTTGGTCATTCTCCCTGATCCTCTTTACACCACAGTTTAATGTCCTCAAATGATGCTATCTGCCTCCCAGCACAGTGGGTGCAGCCCTCTTTGGGCTGCACACACCCCCCTGGAATTTATTCAGAATCCTGGTCAGAGCCCTTGGTAGTAGACCTGTGGTGATTATGAGACCACTGGTGGTGTGTTTACCTGTATGTTTGTGTGTGTGTCAGTATATATATCTGTGTGTGTGTGTGTTTGTATCTGTGTTTCTCTGCATGTTTCCGTGTGTGTTTATATGTGTCACTCTGTGTGTTTACGTGTGTCTTTGTGGTTGAAGTATATGTGTCTCCGTGTAATTGTGTGTCTGATCATGCATTTGTGTGTGTCTGCATGTGTCCGTGTGTACCTGTGGGAGCATCTTTGGGGATGACCCTCAGAGAGAAAGGCTTACCGGTTCATGGTTATTTGCCAGTAGTGGGATTGAGACACTGGTATCCACTTGAGCTCTCCTTTGTGGTAGTTGTGGTCCACCCCACCAAACATCACCACACTGCCATTCTCCTTCCCACTAAGGAGAGAAGGAAGAGGGAGGACTCCTTGTCAGAGAATAATGACACTCACTGTCTGAGGGCTGTGCTTATCCACCCATCAGAGGCACTACTATGGTCTCCATTTTGCAGATGTGAAAACTGAGGCACAGAGGGATTGAGTACCTGACCAAGGTCGGTCACCAACTGATGAGTGGCATAGAGGAGGTTTGAAGCTGGGCAGCCTGGCCGAACTCCAACCACCACCCTTCTGAAGAGGACCTGGTTCCCTCTAGCAACCAGAGTACTTAGAGATACCCTCACAGACACTGTGCTGGAGGAGTCTGGCTTCCCCCTAGCATAACCTGTCATTTTTCTAAAGCCAAGGCCCAAGGGCACTAAGGGCATGGGTTCAGGCTCACATAGGGTTGGCTTCATGGGCCTGTGACTGGTACCATCCCTGTGGCCCCATACTCAGCAGAATGCTGTGCCTCTACAGTCCCTATCTTGAAATTCCTAATACTTTTTGAACAAAAGGTGCTACATTTTCATTTTGCACTGGGTCCTGCCAATTGGGTAGCTAGTCCTGGGCTCCCAGTAAAATGTTAGTGAGGAAGGAAACATTCCCGCCATCCCTCTCCTTCCTTCCATATCAAATCCATCAGGAAATCCTGTTGCTTTTTCCTCCAACCTGTATGCTGACACCTTCCATTGCTCTCCCTCTTCCCTCCACCCTCCTGGACCAAGCTGCTGCCCTTGACCCCATAAGCATGGTTGTGTTCCAATAATCATTTATTTATAAAACAAGTGGTGGGTCAGATATGGCCCTGGTACTATAACTATGCTGTGATACACTGTCTCTCAGGAAACTTCTATATCATGTGGTCTATAATTTTTCATGCAACTGAAAGCATGTTACAGCTGTTTTAGAGAGGCTTTTCCAGCTCAGACTTACGTGCTCAAGTAGAAGGCAAAGACAGGCTGAGAAATGATTCCTCATGTTTTCAGGTTGTCAAAGACAGGGGTGGTCCCTTCATGGGCAAGGCTGGGGTAGCCCAGGCCCAGGACATGATCAAAGATTGCATGCTCCATCCCAATCAGTTTCTCACTCAGGCCAAATGTTTGGGCCAGGATGACAAGGTTCCCAATCTGTGGGAGATGAGAGGGTTCCCACATAAAGGTTTGGGAAATGGGGCTAGGACTGAGCTGGGGTGGAGATGCCATTAGCACCTCAGAGAAGACCTGAGGCCTGGCTGTGCTCTGGGTGGACCTCAGATGCTTAGTTAGACCAAGCTGGGATAGGAATTCAGGTTACATGTGTGCAGGGCTGTGGATTTTAACCAACAACTGCTCCTCCTGTGCACACTATCTGAAGTGAGTCAAATTGGTCACATGTCTTCTGTAAAGGTGGGGAAACTGAGACTCCGGAGAGGACCAAATTGTTCCCACTTGAGGACAAAATGAAAGCAGAGTAGTCTTCTCTTTGGCATCACTATGGTCAGATGACAGAAATGAGCTGAATTTTGAATTCTGCATCTGCCCAGGAAGATAGAAGCTCATTGAACAAAATTGCTGTCAGAATTGTTAAGAAAAATCTGCCTGAGAAACATGTTTTTGGGGATGTGCTTTGTGTGTGTGTGTGAGAGAGAGAGAGAGAGACAGAGAGACAGAGACAGAAAGACAGAGAGAGAGAGAGAGATGCCATAGATTTTACTAGACTCTCAAAGGCCCCCTAGAGTGAGAACCCATTTCTCAGGCCCCTCCCACATATGTGGCCCCATGCTTTCCCTGCCCAAATGCTTTAAGTCCTCGGCTGCCCCCAGGGGTGAAAATCAGTTTTAGCCTCTCCCAAAATGCCCCACACCTGTATGAATCCTGAATGTCCTGCCCAGCTCCACAGCTAACCAGATGCATCACTTTTTCAAGGCCCTGGATCTCTGCAGCTCAGTTCTCTCCTCTGTATAATGGAGCTAATCATAGTACTTGCTGTGTGGGGTTGTTGCAGGATTAAACATGTTATTACCATGAAAGTGCCTGGCACTGTCTAAGTATAGAAAAGTGGGTGTTTTTTCCCCCTCTCTCCCTGCTCCCAGCAAAATGAACCTCGAGCTGCTCATGGGCAAAGGAGCTGCAAAGTCACATCCCAAGCCACTCTCTGGGTTAGCTGTTCAGGGAGTTTGTGTGTCAGCAGGGGCGCTATATCCCCAGGGACAGTCCCTGTGGGGAGGGAGGCCAGCCATTAGGGGATGTTGGGAAAGACAGGCCCTCCCAGTTGGTCCTGTATCTGTTTTGTAAGCAGCAGTCCCTCCCAGGTCCACCCCTGACTCAGCTTCTGGTTTCTAGTTACCTGAACGGTATCATAGCCAAGAAATCCAACAATCCTCCCAGAGCCATATTTGAGATTGTATGGCCGGCCTGAGATCCGGCAAGTGGTGGACAAGTGAGGGTCGAAGAGCTTGTGTGTACCTGCAGACACAAGTGATAAGTTTCCCCCAGGTGCTAAAGACAGAGAAGGGAGTGGGAGGGTGAATATAAGATGGGAGGGGAAGTGGTGTACTCACGGCAGGTGGGACTGTTAACAGTGGATGGAGGGCACCCAAAAGTTAGAAGAGCCAGTGTCAAAGACAACCCTGAACTCCTGAGGAGGCATTCCAATAATGATGTTGCCAACACAGGCCAGCTATGGGGGTCGGGGAGAGGTAGTTAATGTAGGTCTGGCTGACCTGGCCACCCTGGATTCCTGGAGTGCTGACCCCTCATGGTGTTCCATATCTCCTGAAGTCTCTTTCCAGCTAACTCACCACACAGCCTCTCTTCAGCCTTCATTTGATTTGTGCGTGTGTGTGTGTGTGTGTTTCCATGTGCAATCTTAGTTCCCAACCAGAGATCAAAACTGTGCTAGTGCAATATTAACACTGAGTCTTAACCACTGGATCTCCAGGGAAGTACTGGTGCCTTCAATTGAGAAGCTGTCCAGTCTCCCCTTCAAGGTCCAGCCTGAGTGTTTCCTTCTCCAGGTGGCCCTCATAGGTCACCCCTGGCCACTTCCTCTAAATTCAGGCCATGTCCTATCAACACCATGTAGTTGGCCCTTTTGTTGGACATGTATTTTTACTCTTTGCCTATCACTCAGGCTGGCCTATGAATTCTTGAAGGAGAGATGAGACCTTTCTTAAAATCAATAACAATGACCAGCGTGTTAGATTTTTATTGTGTCACAGGCCATAGGGCCCAGCAACTTTTTTCTGGTGTCCTTCTTGATCTGCAGAAGCTGACCTTCCCTCTGCCTGGGGTTTCAAACTTGATGTGCAGTTGGCTTTATCTTTTGATCAGACACGGCTCACCTTTCACCTACAGCTCCATGGCTGACTTAGTTCAGAAAGAACAATCTCCCTCAAACTAATGACATATCTTTGGCATGAAATGGATTTTTACTTGCTCCCTGGTCATTGCTGGGCCCAGTCACCACAGACCAAGAGCTAAGGCTGAGAGTGCCTTCTCCTCTGGGAATGGGGACCCTGTTCCCCAGTATTGCTTCTTCCTTCCGGAGCCCCAGCCCCAAATCCAGCCTCGCACCTCCAGGTGAACCTCAGTGCTAGGCCACAGCACCAGGGGGTGATGGGGAGTACAATTCTCTTAACACACTCACATCCAGGTGGTTCCTCAGGGGTTGACGAGAAATATTCTGGTCATCACTGGCATTCTGGGGCCTGCTGTCAGTGTTCTCCTCCAGGAAATTTGTTAGCAGGTTTTCTTCTCTGAGGGTTTCTTGCATAGTCTTGATCTTCATTAGAGGGATTCTTTCACTGAGCATTGGGAAAAGGAAACAAAGAAGGGGCAGCAATCAGTTGTCCATGTTATTGTATGACTGTCATACCTTGCATTGTAATGATGCTGTGTATTTTCTCAGCATTTATACGTGTCATGTTATTACCAGGCCACCATGTAAAGACCAAGGCAAAGACCTCGATTTGAATACCAGTTCCCTTGTGTAATCTTTAGTAAGTTTTAGGACCCTTTGGAATCTCAGGTTCCCCGTCAGTAAAAAGGTGGAACATAATAACCCCCATCCCCCATATAGAATGTGGTCAGTAATAAGTGAGATGATGGATATAAGGTACCTGATATGTAGGAAGTCTCAACAATGACAGCTATTACCATTGCTATTGCCATCCCACTGTATCTTTTGCAAAGAAGCTCTGGAAAGCAGATAGAAGGGGGATCATTGCCTTCATTTTACAGGGGATGAATTTGAAATGCAGGGAGATTGTGACTTAGCTGTAGCCACACTCCTTGTTAGAGATAAAACAGCCTAGAAGTAGCCTTCCTGATCTTTCCCAGGGCTCAGGCAGAAGAGAGGGCTTAGAGAAGAAGCTAGGAGATGGGGAATAAGTTAGGAAATGTAGAGGCTAGAGAAGAAAGGAAGAGTCAAAATAGGAAGAAAAAAAAAAACTCAGAGATGTCTGCAGGTACAGAGACAGTCAAAGAGTTGGAGAGTTGAAAGAGAGATACAGAGATTATTTTCCTTTTTTTTAAAATGATAATCTGTGCTTCTGGGCTCTGAGCTCTGAAAAGCCTAGAAGCAATGGCAATTTAATAACACTGACTATCCTGAGGCTTAGCTTGTGGCCTCTAAATACCATTTCCCACCAGAGGATTTAGAGATTCTCGAAGAGATGGCTGATTTCAGGGCTGGGCCAAGAAGTGTACAAGATAAGCCTGGGAATCTTGAAGGACCAGAAACCTGAGGGCCTTCAAAGACAACCAGGGATGAGACAAAAATTTAGGAATCCAAACGAAGAGGCCAAAAGTGACACAATTTTGAAACAGGAGGGAAGGGGGCAGGGCACAACCTTTGAAAAAATGACATAGACTGAGGACTTGACATAAACTGAATAGAGCCAAATGGGTCCAATATGGCAAAAAAGTTGACTTCCACTAGACCTGAGGATCAGAAATAAAAGCATAAGGATCGAAAAATAGGTGGTGGCCCAATTCCTGGAAATCCCCACCCCTTCTTGAAATAGCTGGAATACTCTCCCCACTCTTTAGCCTATGGAAGTACCCACCCTTACAAAAACCAAAAACTGACAACAACATACCCTAGTCCCTCTCATCTTGAGATGACACACAGTCTTTCTATGGACTGTGTTTCTAAATAAATCCACTTCTTACCTAATAGTTTGTGTCTCAAGCAATTATCTCTGTGATGTGATATCAAGAACCTGAGCTTCCTTAAATCCTGAAACAAGGTGTGTGATCTTGGTTGGAAGACTTTGGGTTTTGGCCGGGTTTGAGTCCTCACTATGTGGATCCAGTCCCAGCCTGAGTTTTGGCTGGGTTTGAGCCCCAGCTGTGTGGGTTCATGTGTCAGTCAGGGTTTTGGTGGGGCTTGAGTTCTGGCCACCAGGGTTCAAATCCCAATCTGAGGCAGAAGGTTCATTTTTAGAATCATATCAAATCCATTGAAACAAATTAAATATATAAACAGCCATGACTGGGACCTCTCTGATAGCCCAGGGGAAAAGAATCTGCCCTCCCAATGCAGGGGCCTGGGTTCGATGCCTGGTCAGGGAACTAGATCTCACTTGCCACAACTAATAGTTCACATGCCACAACTAAAGTATCCTCATGCTGCAACTGAAGATCACGCATGCTGCAAATAAGAGATAGCACAGCCAAATAAATGAATGAATTTCTTTTAAAAATGACCGAATGATATTCCATCGTATGCTTGTACCATTTCTCTATCCATTCAACTGTTGATGGATCTAAAGTGTTTCTTTAACTTGGTTATTGTGAAGGATGCTGCAATGTACATGACAGGACAAATGTCCTTTTGAGATCATGAATTTAATTGTTTGGAATATACACACAGGAGTGGGGTTGCTGGATCAAATAGGAATTCTCTTTTTGATTTTTTTGAGGAACCTGCATTATGTTCTCCAGTGGCTACGCCATTTTACATCCCCACCAACAGTGTACAGGGTTCCACATCCTCATCAACACTTGTTTTAGTTTCTTTTTTGATACTGACCATCCTAATGGATGTGAGATGGTATCTTTCTGTCATTTCATTTGCATTTTGCTGATGATTAGTGAGGGAGGAACTATCTTTGTCCCAAATTTACAGGATAGGAAACTGCTGTCCAGAAATGAACTCATCAAGGTCACATGACTGGTAGGTTTCAGAGGTGGGATTTGAACCCAGGCAGAAAAGCTGCAGGATGTACATGCCTGGTGAGTATGCCACACTGTCTTCCATGTGCTTAGTAAACCTGGGATCATGCTATTTTGTATTCTGTTCTTTTCTCTCAATATCATATTGGGACAGTTTCTCCTAGCAGTAAATATGCTCTTAAAACACAATTTTAAGGCAGTTGACTGCATGATGGCCTATCTATGCTGTGGACACTTTATGTTTAATGCTCCGTGATGTCCCAGATTGTCCTTTTTGTAGGAGACTATGAGGACTATACCCTTGCTTATTTAAGTTTTCCAGTGCATCTGGTCATCATTTTAACATAAACCTTAGAAGCAAAATTGTTGGGATCAGACAATACATATTTTAAGAAAGTCACCTTCAAAAAGATTGTACAAATGTACACTCTTTCAAGAAGTGTCAAAGATCTATCTTTTTCCTGTTTTTTCTACCTTTTTTCTCACCAGTGGCTATAAATCTCTTTTGTCTGCAGTTGGTAACGATAAAAGTGGAAGGAGGGGTAAGCTTGTCGCTTTCAATATCAAACTTTGGAACTTCCCTGGTTGTCCAATGGCTAAGATTTCAATATTCAAATGCAAAGGAGGTGGGCTTGATGCCTGGATGGGGAACTAAGATCCCACATCCTATGTGTTGTGGCCAAAAAAAAAAAAAAAAAATGATGAAGATCAGATTTATCCTCATGTTGGAGGCACAGGCTACAAATTTAGAGCCTGAAGAAGAGTTGGCTCATTAAAGAAATATAGATCAATGAAACAGGATAGAAAGCCCAGAGATAAAACCACAAATATATAGTCATCTTATCTTTGACAAAGGAGGCAAGGATATACAACAGAATAAAGATACCCTCTTCAATAATTCGTGCTAGGAAAACTAGACAGCTACTTGTAAAAGAATGAATTTAGAACATTCCCTAACACCATACACAAAAGTAAACTCAAAATGGAGTAAAGAGCTAAATGTAAGGCCAGAAACTATAAAACTCCTTGAGGAAAACATAGGAAGAACACTCTTTGAGGTAAAACTCAGCAAGATCTTTCTTGACCCACCTCCTAGAGTAACACAAATAAAAACAAAAATAAACAAATGGGACCTAATGAAACTTAAGGGTTTTTACACAACAAAAGAAACTATAAAGAAGACAAAAAACCAAGCCTCAGAATGGGGGAAAATATTTGCAAATGGATCAACAGACAAAGGATGAATGTCCAAAATATATAAACAGTTCATGCAGCTCAGTATCCAAAAACAAACAAACAAACAAACAACCCAGTCAAAAAAGGGGCAGAAGACCTAAATAGACATTTCTCCAAAAAAGACATACAGATGGCCAAGAGGCTCATGAAAAGCTGCTCAACATTACTAATTATTAAGGAAACAAATCAAAACTACAATTAGGTATTACCTTACACCGGTTAGAATGGGCTTCATCAGAAAGTCTACAAACAATAAATGCTGGAGAGTGTGTGGAGAAAAGGGAACTCTCTTTCACTCTCGATGGGAATGTAAATTGACACAGCCACTATGAAGAACAGTGTGGAGGTTGGAGTTTCCTTAAAAAACTAAAAATGAAATTACCGTATGACATGGCAATATATCCAGAGAAAACCATATATCCAGAGAAAACCATAATTCAAACAGACACATGCACCCCAATGTTCACTGCAGCACTATTAACAATAGCCAGGTCATGTAAGCAACCTAAATGTCCATCAACAGAAGACTGGATAAAGAAGATGTGTTGCACATATACAATGGAATATTACTCAGTCATAAAAGTTAACATAACTAGGACATTTGTAGAGACATGGATGAACCTAAGGACTGTTATACAGAGCGAAGGAAGTCCAAAAGAGAAAAACTAATATTGTATATTAATGAATATATGTGGAATCTAAAATAATGGTACAGATCAACCAGTTCTTTAGGCAGAAATAGAGACACAGATGTAGAGAACAAACATATGGACACAAAGGAGGGAAAGCCAGGGGGGTTGGGGTGGGATGAACTAGGAGATTGGGATTGCCATTTATACATTACTAATAAGAAAAAATATCAAATTGTATACTTTAAATACATGCAGTTTATTGTAGGTCAATTATATCTCAATAAGAGTTCTTTTAAAAATTAATCTTCATGGTGGTAGCACAGGATACTAATATAGAGCCTGAAGAACAGTGAGCTCATTAGCAGACACAGCTCCTGCCCTGGCCTTAGGCTCATCTAGGGAAGCAAAACCTGCCTTTTTCTGGTTGATATTTGGCAGTAAGCCCTGCTGACACCATATGTCTCCCAACATGGATGCAGCAGTGTATTCTGATGGAAGCATCTATGAATACATCCATTCATTTATTACACATGTATTTATTGAGGGTCTACTATGCGGCTGTCACTAGCACTGGGGCCAGAAGGCTGGAGGAGGCTTCCTTCATCTGTACAGTGGGGGTCATGCCCTGCAGGGGCTCATGGGGAGACAGTGAAATGGCCTATGTAATTAATCAGAGTTATTACTCTTACTCTTATGGGTGGTTTCTCAGCAACAGAGAGACATTGCTTATGGTTCCATGACGATCACTTGGAAAATGACTTTGACAAACTGTTCACTTGAGTGTCCATTAAGCCCAGATCATGATATTTACTATTAAAAAAATGCTGGTTCTGTTCTCACCTTCCCCCCCCTTTATCAGCTCTGCAACTGGTCCTCTTTCACTCACCTCAAGCCAATCATAATCCCAAAGAGACAAGGCACACATAAATGTGGACATATGGCACATCTGCACACACATGGTAATGGCAGGGCTTAGAGGTTTGTTTCAGGGTGGGGGTGGCAAGACCGAAGTCAATAGCCCCTCGTCTTATGCCAGCCTTTCACTGACTCCCTGAAGAGGAAGCCACGCACTCCACTGGCCTCCTACCCACATGTCTCTTTTTTCTCCATCTGGCCCTCCCCATTGCGGGTTGTCTCTTTATCTGTCTCCATGAACTGGTGGTGTGTTCCTAACCCAGTCCTCTAACCCTGGGGTCCACCACAACACCTGGCACATAGTATGTGCTCAGTAAATTTTTACTGAATGAAAAGATGAGGAAGGAAGTGAGATGTCCCTTTTGCTGATGTTCATTTTGGCTGAGTAAAGGCCCATACTATGCATTGTCTTTGGGTTTGTTTTCCACCTTATTTATTGTTTCCTGAACCTTCTCTCATCTGGGTCTCCCTCCACCTATGACCCCTTCTATCCACAGACTGGACCTCTGCCTAGGGTCTCCAGGTGGGAGAAGTGATATTTCCACTCCTAATGGCCAAACCATGGGAGTTTGAAACAAATTTTTTGTAGTACTGCCTCTGGAGGAAGCTCAGAAAGTTTGAAAGATTTGTGCATGCTGTGTCCCCCTTTACAAAAATGGCATTCTCACCAACAGCCTTGGAGGCCAAGGGAAGGATCATGCTGGACCCTAGAGGTGTGGGCCTGGCTCAGGGATCCACACGGTGCTGTCAGTAGGTAAGTGGGCCTGGAAAGAACACTGTAGGTATCGGTGGCAGAGAGATTGTGACTCGGGTGGGGGACAAACGGAACCACCACAGCCTGAAGGGCCTTACCCAGAAGCCCCTGAAGCAGGAGGCCACTGCCAGAGTTCCTCTGAGATGGGAAGAATAGTCTATTTTTATTACCTCTTACTATCCCTCTGAATGAGAGATGGCAGAATTTGTGGGGCTGTCACCAACTCTTCCATGGTCTAGAACAACCCCCTGTCACTTCCATTGGGGTTTCCTTGCCCCACCTCCAGTCACATGGTGCTGAAAAAAACTGTCAATCACAGTGGGCAGGGCCATGTAACCAAGTAAAGCCAATCATACTACCCCATGGCCTGGACAGGATTATAGGTCCAGGCCTGACACATGATCTGAGGTGGACCAATCAGAGTTCACAATGGGGTCCTGATATTTTCTAAGCCTCTACACTTAGGGGTGAAAAGCCTTGGGGATATAGGTGTAGAACCCTGAGGGAAGAAAGCTGTCGGGGGTAAGAGAATCATAGATGAGAGATGGGAAAGAGTGAGGGAGAGAAAGAGTGAGCTGATGGCTTCTGATTTCTTGGGACCAGTCCCTGAGATGTTTGGACCTGCTCTGCTTTCTGTGTCCCGGATCCCCAGTATCTTTCAAATAGCTTTCCCCTTTCTTTGAAGCTAAAAGCAGTTGGGCTCCTCTCACTTATGATTCAGAGTGGTTCTAGATCCTGCCTGATTATGAAGCACCTCCTTGACCCAAAGAGAGGCACCCTTTTGTATTATCACCATTGGGAATGGAATCATTTATTCTTTACTGAGAATAGGACTTTGCAGAGCACCAAACACAGTCCAACACCATCCCTGGGTAGGAGTGCCCTACCTGTGAGTGAGTGTGTAGTTGGAGTGGGCTTGATTGATTTTTGAAGCAGCCCCCAAATTTACAATGCAGAAGCCAGGCCAATCCTGTTGTTTCCCCGATCATAAACCGAGACTTACAGCCTCAGGAAGACCTCACCAAGGATCCAGGTCTCTGACTGGTTCAAGTTCTCTGTGCCCCCTTTAAAGTTGCTGAGGCTGTGGTGCTGAAGACTCTGGGGTGTGGGAAAACATTCAGAAGCCTTTCTGAAACCTTGAAAATGTTACTAAAAGTAATTAAAGTATGTGGGCTGAGCAACTGGATGCAGGATGTGCTGCTTGAGCAGCGGAGGAACTAAGAGTGCTGGGTGTGGAGACCATGGGGGCATAGGCTACCATGGAAACAGGAAATTGACCCTTTCTGGGGGTGCAGCCCCTTTCTCACTTGCACACCTCATATCACCCTGTTTGGCCCCGGAGGATGGCTGGTTACCCAGAGACAGGTGAGATTCCTCAGGGGAGGAGCAACCTAAGACAGGCACAGTCGCAGAGGGGCCAACAGGGGTGGGGCACAGACCCTTAATCCTTCTGAGAGAGGTCTTCTGCACCCAGGCTGCTTTGCTTTCCACATCCAGCTCAAATCCACACCTAGCTCAAATCCACACCCAGCTCAAATCAGACCCAGGAGGCAAACAAAGATCACTGCCCCCAGTCATGTGAGGCCTTTGTTTGTTTACTTCAAAGATAACCTTGATTGTGGGATGAAACTGGGAGTGTTAGACCCTTAGGCTATGCCGAGAGCTCAGTAAAAGCAACGTGGGATCAATCAGTGAGGCTTTTGATCCTAGAGGTCTTGAGTCCCCTGGTCTCATCTTTCTCTTAAATCTGTGTCTGTGTTTCTTTAAGCTTGCAGCACCCATCACTTGCCCGGGGTCGCCAAGCTGGTCTTGGCATTGGGGGATACAGAAACAGAGCCCAGTCAGCCTGAGGCCTTATCTGCCACCTCAGTCAGTAATCGGAGCTGGCAGCTTCTCAGTTGTATTTGCCTCCTTTGGGAAGAACCAAGTGGCTCTCTCAGCAGCTGCGGAAGTGGGATGTCAATCCAAGAACAAGAATGGCCAAGACATGTGCTTGCCATAAGGGACGGTGTTGGAGGAGGGAAGGATTTGGAGTTTGGAATGAGCAGATGCAACCTACTATATAGAGGATGGATACACAATGTCCTCTTGAATGACACAGGGAACTCTATGCAATATCCCGTGATAAACCGTAATGGAAAAGAATAGGGAAAACTATATATATATATATATATATATATATATATATATATATATATATGTCTCTGTGTGTGTGTGTGTATATATATCTATATATACACACAAACATATCCATAACTGAGTCACTTTGCTATACAGCAGAAATTAATATAGCATTGTATATCAATTATACTTGAATACAATTAAAATTTTAAAAAAGCACAAGAATGGCCTGTAGTTCCCCTGTTCTTTCCTTCTGACCTGTGTACATTTTCCTTTGTGGAGAATGCCTTTTCTTCTCTCTCTTTCCCACAACCTGTTCTTTAAGACTGTGCTCAGCCCCTGTAGGAAGACTTCCAGGACTCACACTCACCCTCCCTGGTCACTCCAGGCTGGGTTGGGTGATTACCATGGGGCTCCCCTTGTCTGTAGCCCTCATCACTCCTAATCTGGTCCTGGCACCACTTGGGCACAGCCCCTAGGGGTGCCATTTGCATGGAGTCCAGGGTAGATTTGCCTCAACTCAAGTAGGCCTCCTCTTGCCTCCATGAGGCTGGGGATTTCAAATTACTGAAATTCCCTGTCCTCTTCAAAGCCTTCTTTGAGCTCATCAGACTCCTCTGAACTCCCACAGGGAGCTGACATTAAGCTTAAACCCTGTGCCAGGGCTGTGCAGTCACTGTGCACTCTTTACTCATGTGAGCATCCAACCTCCCCACAGAGGTAGTCATGCAGCCTTCCTACTAGAGGGGTCTGGTAGCTCCACACACAGAGGGGGACCTAGGGCTTAGCAAGGGGAAGTTGCAGCTAGACTAGGGAACCATGTAATTGATCATCCAATTGGTAAACTTTTGAGATGGGAAGAGAGACTGTTAATCATGATGGTGGGACAACACACTGAGACTGTCCCCAGCCAACCCCACTGGTCACTTTGCATATTTCAGGGATTGTTAGCACTGACTTTCTATGTGCAACCATCTGAGTGCTCTGGTGGAACTGAAGCTCTTTGAGAGCAGAGGCCCTTGGTGTTCCCCTCTCACACCATGCTGGCACGTGGTGGTGTCTCCATTTATTCCAGGATGATGGATGTCCCAGGCTCCCATTTACTCTCAAGTGGTTGGATTTCTGGGAGGCACTGGCCCAGCCACAGGGAATCAGCACCATCTACAGCAGTGTGGCTTGGCCTGCTGTGTGCCCCCCTCTCTGCAGCAGCCCCAGGGGTCCTGCAAGGACCAGATTTGAGAACCAGCCCCCAGGGTTGGCCCCTCACCTTCTATATGTAGGCTTGAGTGGGCACTGGGTAGTGGTTGCTGTTGATGGTGAAGATGACAGGAGACAGGCTTGTGATGTTGCTACATGGAACCAGGTACTATTAGAAAAAGAGGAGAGAGGTTGGTTCAGCTGATCTCTGGTGTGTGCAGAGCCCCAGAGTGAGGGATTGTGTACCTGACCAAGGTCGGTCACCCACTAATGAGTGGCACAGAGGAGATTTGAAGCTGGGCAGCCTGGCTGGACTCTGACCATGCACCCTGCTGAAGAGGGACTGATCCCCTCAGCAACTAGAGTGTTCAGAGATACCCTCAGAGGACGCCGTGCTGGAGGGTCTGATTTCCCCTTTATGTAGCCTGTCATTTTTCAGAAAAACCAAGGGCTGAAGGCACTAAGGGCATGGAGGCAGGCTCACCCAGGTTTGGCTTCACCAGCTTGTGACCTGTGCCATCTATGGGGCTCAATGCTCAGCAGGGCTCCAAGTCTCTGCTCTCCCTATATTGAACTTCCTAACAGTTTTTGAACAGGAAGTCCCACATTTTCATTTTGGTTCCTGCTAATTATGTAGTTGGTCCTGGGCTCCCAGTAAAATGTTAGTCAGGAAGTAAACATTCTGGCCATCCCTCTTCTTCCTTCCATATCAAGTCCATCAGCAAATCCTGTTGCCTTTCCCTCCAACCTGTATCCTGACACCTTCCATTGCTCTCCCTTTCCCCTCCACCACCCTAGTCCAAGCCTCTGCCCTTCAGCCCATGATCATCGTTGGATTCTTTTTTTCATTGTTGGATTTCAATAAAAATTTAATTACAAAAACCCAGTGGCAGGGCCAGATGTGGCCCTGAGGCTACAGTTACACTGGTGTAGACAGTCTCACATGAAATTTCTTGAGCAGGTGGTCGATAATTTTTCATGCAACTGAAAGTATCTCACAGCTGATTTAGAGAGAGACCTTGTGCAGCTCAGGCCTTTTACCTGCTTACGTAGTAGGCAAAGACAGGCTGAGAAATGATGCCCTCTCTCTTCAGGTTGTCAAAGACAATGGTGGTCCCCCAGAGGGAGAGACAGGGGTAGCCCAGGCCCAGGACTCCATCCAAGGGTGCATACTCTGACCCAATCTGTGTAGCGCTCAGGTGAAATGGCTGGAAATCGTCCACAAGATTCCTAATCTGTGGGAGAGGAGAGTGTTCTGTGTACAGGTTTGGGAAGTGGGCTGGAACTGGGCTGGGGTGGAGATGCCATGAGCACCGCAGAGAAGACCTGAGGCCTGGCTGTGCCCTGGGTGGACCTCAGATGGGTAGACCAAGCTGGAACAGGAATTCGAGTTCCATTTGTGCAGGGCTGTGGATTTCAACCAACACTCTCTCCTCCTGCCCACACCATCTGTGTGCGAGTAAAAAATCTGAAGTGAATAAAATTGGCCACATGTCTAATGTATGGATGGGAAAACTGAGACTCAGGACAGGACCAAGTGGTTCCCAGTTGAGAATAAAATTAGTGGAGAGCAGAGTAGTCTTGTCTTTGGCATCACTATGATCAGATGACAGAAATGGACTGAATTCATTGCAATGCATTGTGAATTCTGCATCTAATCTGCCCAGGAATACAGAAGCCCATTATACAATGTTGCTAGCAGGGTTCTTATGAAAATTCTGCCTGGTTAACATGGTTTGGGGGATGTGCGTGTATGTCTATGTGTGTGTGTGTGTGTCTATGTGTGTGTGGGGGACAGAGAGAGAGCGAGAGATGTCAGTCACTTTGGGGATTCAGGCCAAAGTTTTTATTAAACTCTCAAAAGCCCCTAGAGTGAGAACCAATTTATCGGTCCCTTCCCACATCTGTGGTCCCCTGCTTTCTTTTCCCAGATGCCTGACTCCCTTGGCTACCCTGAGGGGCCCAAGAACAGTTTTGTCCTCTCCCCAAATACCCCACACCTACATGAATTCTGATTGACAGTCCAGCTCCACCGCTTACCAGATGCATGACCATGAAGAGGTCTTGGCTTTCTGCACCTCAGTTTCCTCCTCTATATAATGGAGCTACTCATAGTGCTTGCTGTGTGGCTTTGTTTCAGGATTAAACATGTTATTACCATGAAAGTGCCTGGTATGGTCTGAGAATAGAAAAGTGGGTGTTTTTCCCCCCTCCCTCCTCCCAGCAAAATGAACCTTGAGCTGTTCATGGGCAAAGATGCTGCAAGTCCACACCCCAAGCCACTCTCTGGGTTAGCCATTCTGGGAGTTTTTATGTCAGCAGGGGTGCTATCACCCGTCGCCCCAGGGACATGCCCTGTGGGAAGGGCAGCCTGCCACTAGGGGACCTTGGGAAAGATGGGCCCTCCCAGTTGGTGCTGCAACTGTTTTGTAAGCAACGGTCACTCCGAGGGCCAGCCCTGACTCAGCTTCTGGTTTCTAGTTACCTGAATGGTGTCATAGCCAAGAAATCCAACAATCCTCCCAGATCCATAAATGAGGTCTGTGGGCCAGCCTGAGAGCAAGAAGGTGGTGGATGAGTGAGTGCTGAAGAGCTTGTGTGTACCTGCACACACAAGAGATGAGTATCCCTAAGGTGCCAAGGATGGAGAAGGGCATTGGAGGAGGAATATAAGAAGGGAGGGTGGGGGTGCAGGAACTCACAGCAAGAGGAACTGGAGCAGTGGATGGAGGGCACCCACAAGTCAGATAAGCTGGGTTCAAAGACAACCCTGAACTCCTGAGGGGCATTCCAATGGTGATGTTGCCAAAGTAGCCCAGCTAGGGGGGCCAAGGAGGGGTGGTTATGGCAGGCTTGGCTGCTTGGCCACACTTGATTCCTGGGGTGCTGCCCCCCTCAAGGTGTTCCATGTCCCCTGAAATAACTTTGAACTGCCCCGCCTCACAGCCTCTGCTCAGACCTGTGCCTTCATTTGGTTTGTTTGTTTGTTTTTCTTTTTTTTTTTTTTTTTGGTCTATGTGCGATCTTAGTTCCCCACCAGGAATCAAACCTGCATCAGTGCAGTGTTAGTGCAGATTCTTAACTACTGGACCTCCAGGGAAGTCCTGGTGCATTCATCTGAGAAGCTCTCCACTTCACCTTTAACACCCAGCCTGAGTGTTTCCTTCTCCAGGTGGCCTTCCTGGGTCATCCCAGGCCACTTTTTCTAAACTCAGATCGTGTCTTATCAACACCAAGCAGTTGGCCCTTTTGTTGGATATGTATTTACTCTTTTCCTATCACTCAGGCTCACCTATGCATTCTTGAAAGAGAGAAGAGAACTTTTTTAAAATCAATAACAATAACCAGAGTGTTAGATTTTTATGGTGTCACAGGCCGTAGGGTCAGTATGGAGTCCTCCTTGGATCTGCTGAAGCTGAACTTCCCCTGCCTGGGGTTTCAAACTTGATGTGCAGTTGGCTTTATCTTTTGATTAGACATGGCTTACCTTTCATCTTTAACTCTGTGGCTCACTTAGGTCAGAAAGTACAATCTCCCTCAAACTAATGACATATCTTTGGCACAGAAATGGATGTTTTCCTGCCACCTGGGCATTGCTGGGCCCAGTCACCACAGACCAGGGGTTGAGGATAAGAGTGCCTTCTCCTCTGGGAATGGACTCCCTGTTCCCAGTGTTTCTACTTCCTGCAGGAGCCCCAGCCTCAACATCCAGCCTGGCTCCTCCAGGTCAACCCCAGTGCTAGGCCAGAGCACCAGGTGGAGTTGTGGAGCACCATCCTCCCAACACACTCACATCCAGGTGGTTCCTTGGGGGCTGAAGAGAAATTTTGGGGTCATCAATGGCATTCTGGGACCTGTTGTCAGTGTTCTTGTCCAGGAAATGTGTCAGCAGGTTTTTTTCCCTGAGGGTTTCTCGCATGGTCTTGATCTTCATCAGAGGGATTCGTTCACCAAGCGTTGGGAAAAGGAAACAAGAAAGGGGCAGAAATCAGCTGTCTCTGTTATTATATGACTGTCAGTCCTTGCACTGTAATGGTGCTGTGCATTTTCCCAGCATTTTTATGTGTCATGTTAATATCAGGATGCCATACAAAGACCAGGGCAAAGACCTCAGTGTAAATACAGGTTCTGTTGTGTAATCATGGTTAAGTCATATGACCATTTGGAGTCTCAGTTTCCCCATCAGTTAAATGTTGTGCGCATTAAGTGAGATGATGGATGTAATGTACCTGATACGTAGGAAGTCTCAACAATGACAGCCATTACCAGGGCTCAAAGAGAAGAGAGTGCTGAGAAGGACGCCAGGAGATGGGGAATAAATTAGGGAAATTAAGAGGCTAGAGAAGCAAGGAATACTCAAAATAGGAAGAAAATAATTCAGGGAGTTCTGCATGCACAGAGACAGCCAAAGTTATGGGGAGATAAAAGAGAGAGATACAGAGATGAAGACAAATACACATTCACACTGAAATGGAGACAGAGAAAAGACCCAGAAGCTAATACAGGAGAAATGCTGTTCCACAGGACCACACTTACAGTTGCAGAGGTTGTGCCCTGAACAATTCCAAGGAATGCCATTTTCACATAGGTCATGATGTGACTGGCATTCCCAGAGTTGTGCAACCCTGCAGGCCCTCCCCAAGACACTTGTTTCCATGGGGAAGTATTCATCAGTGAGTGTGAGTTGCACTTCAAGACTGTCAGGGAATGATTACATGTGCCTCTAACCCTGATGGGTGGAAGTATAAGAGGACAACAAAACCCCAGAAAGAGAGATGATGCCACTTACAGTCCTGGCACTTACATGACTAGGCAGTCTGAGAGGCCACCAGCCCAAGGATCCCACAATACTTCATGCTTCTTTCCTGGGTCTAAGTACTCAGGAAAGAGTGTGTTCTGAGCATTCAGTGGTGACCAAGAGCTCCTCTTTACATATGCTCTGACCGGACCTGATTTTCCTTTATGGGCCACTAATTGATCTGATAAGAAGCATGAACTTCTCAATAAAATTTTTACCTCGTTACCCGTACCTATTTTTGTACCTAAGCCAAGGTCACTCCTTAATACCGGGCCATTGCCTGAGCTGGGGCGTCGCGCTCTGCCTAGCGACGGAGGGCGGGGAGGGGAGAGGGGGCGCGGGTGGCGGGGCGGGGGCGCCTGGCGCTCCCCGGCTAGCCAAGCGCGCACCTGCCCGGCGCCTGCCTGACCCGCGAGCCCGGCGGGAGGCAGGGCGGTGTCCGCGGCGCCGAGGAGGGGCCGAGCGGCGCGGCGCGGCGCGGGCGGGGGGATTCGCGGTGGGCGCGGGCGCCGCGCGGCTGCGAAGGCTGGAGGCGCTGAGGCGCGAGTGGGTCACGCCGCCGGAGGGCACGGTGGGCTGCGGCCGACCCGCAGACCAGGAGCCGGGTGTCCCGGGCGAGGGGCAGGCGGGCCGCGCCCACCCCGGCAGCCGCGAGCGGCGCGGCCCCGGCCCAGGCCGGCGGTCGCCAGCGAGCCAGCGCCGGCTCCATTCATTCCCGCGGCTCCGCCTCCTCTCCCGGGCTGGGGCGGCTTAGGCGGCGCGTCGGAGAGGATGGCATTCCTTGTGGATATGCTGGATAATTGCAGTCATGAGGAGTTGGAAAATTCTGCTGAAGATTACATGTCAGATCTAAGGTGTGGGGACCCTGAAAATCCTGAATGTTTTTCTCTTCTCAATATTATGATTCCTATTAGCCTGTCAGATGTAGGCTTTGTACCTCTCTGTGGTGGAGATCAGACCCAGAAAGTTCTTGCTCTTTTTGCACCTGAGGACTCACTCACAGCTGTGGCACTTTATCTTGCTGATCAGTGGTGGGCTATTGATGATATTGTGAAAACATCTGTCCCTTCTAGAGAGGGGCTTAAGCAGGAAGTATATGTGCCTCCTTTCTTACCCAGAGCTACCAACTGCCAGTTCTTGATACAATGTTTGTAAGAAAGAAATATCGAGGCAAAGACCTTGGGCTTCATACGCTGGAGGACTTCGTTGATTCCTTTACCAAAGATGCACTTGGCTTGCGGTATCCACTGACTTCACTCGTGTATATAGCTTGCAACCAGTACTTTGAAAAATACCCAGGAGACCATGAACTGCTTTGGGAAGTTGAAGGTGTTGGACACTGGTACCAGAGAATACCAATCACCAGAGCATTACAAAGAGAAACACTTAAAATTAGTTTCTCAAAATGAAGATAAAAGACCTATGTCTGGAGAATATGGTCTTGCATCTGTTCCAGAATATGAAACAGGAGCTGAAGACAGTCAGTCTAGTGAGATGCAGCTAACTATTGATTCTCTAAAAGATGCCTTTACAAGCACTTCTGAAGGTCATGATAAAACACCTGTTTCCACTCGTACTCGAAGTAGTCATCTAAAGTGGCCAAAGATTGGAAAGCGGTTTCAGGATTCTGAATTTAGTAGTTCTCAATGGGAAGATGAAAAGACTCCCCAGACTTCACCTACAGCTTCAGTGAACAAATTGGAGTCCACTGCAAGGACATCAGAGAGCTCAGAAGAATTCTTGGAAGAAGAACCTGAACAGAGTGTGATTGAATTTGAGGATGAAAGTAGTGATAAAGATGTTCGACCAGCACCAGAAACCCAGCCAGGCCTGGCAAAGCAAGAAGGTGAAAAGGAATCTGAATTAGAGCCTATGAATGGTGAGATACTGGATGATACTCTTAAGACTTCACTTATAACAGAAGAGGAGGACTCCATTAGTGAAGCTTTAGATGAAGAATTAAAATGGCAGTCTTTTAATTCCACTGAAGACTCTACGAATCTTATTCCACTGGTGGTAGAATCTTCAAAATCTCCTGAGGCTTTTGCACAGGATAAAACTTCACATGTAACTGACTCAGAAATGTTGCTAGATGAAGGCCCATCTGATGACAAGGGGCACACCGAAGAGAAGCTGCCTCTAGTTTCAAGGAAGAAAGCACATTTGGGGAGTTCAGACAGTATGGCTACTATCCCAAATGAAGAACGGTCTGACAGTGGTTTTCCAAACTCTGTGATAGCTGAATTTTCTGAAGAATCGATTCCTGAAAATGTATCACCCAACACTACTGCTTCATTGGAAGACCAGGGTGAGGAGGGGGTAGCCGAGCCCCAAGAAACACCTACAGCTCTTCCTCAGAGCTCTTTGATAGAGGTTGAACTTGAAGATGTGCTGTTTTCACAGAATGCAGGACAGAAGAACCAGTCAGAGGAGCAGTCTGAAGCGTCTTCTGAACAACTAGATCAGTTGACTCAGTCAACAGAGAAGACTGTGGATAGCAGCTCAGAGGAGATAGACGTGGAAGTGCCTGTGGTTGACAGGAGGAATTTAAGAAGAAAGGCCAAAGGGCACAAAGGACCTGCGAAGAAGAAAGCCAAACTGACCTGAATGAGGAATGAGGAAGAAATGCGGATCATAAATCCTCTTCTTTGTAACATGATTGTTGTTTTTAAAATTGTGGCAATTAATAAATAGCATGGGGCACAGGACAAAAATTCGAAATTTTCCGTTTGAACTTATGTATGATGCCGCTTTCCCCCTCCCCTGCAGGACCTAGGACTCACCATTCTTTTTAATTTTTCAGGCTATTTTGTGTAAATACACTTTTTTTATTTTTATTAACCATGTTTTGATTTTGGGAAACCATATCATATTATATTTTCTTTAGCAGTTGGGGATATCTGACCATTAATATTCCAGAAAATATAAACTAAAAAACTGTGAAAGTAGTAGGGTTTCCATCAGTTGTAAGGATCACAGAAATCTTTTATACTAAGAGTTTTTTTTGTTTGTTTTTTTGGCACACGGGCTTGGTTGCTCTGCGGCGTGTGGGATCTTCCTGGAGCTGGGATTGAACCCGTGATCTCTGCATTGGCAGGCGGATTCTTAACCACTGTGCCACCTAGGAAGCCCTATACTAAGAGTTTTAATAGTAATCTTGGTGAAGGTTCTAGAAGTTTTATCTTAAATTTCAAAACTAATCACCATCTTTTAAAACGTAGGCATGCTTAAGCAAAAATGTCAGTAAATTAGGATAAGTGTAACTTCAACTAAATGAGAGCACAACTTCAGAAATTTATGGTCAAAGGTGTATGAAGGTGGTATTTTGGCCTCTTAGTTCTTAGCTGTAGGTGCAGTTTCTTCCTTTGACTTCAATGTCTGTGGAAAGGTACAAACAAAATCTGTTTCCAGTTCACTCTTGGTAACATCCGATATTAAAGTACTGCTAGGGATTTACCTCTGGCATGTAGGCACTAGTATAATTATTTAAAATTTCCTTGGAAGCTGGGGACTGTACTTTTGTCCTCACCCAATTAAAATGTATACTTTAGAAGTGTGAACCTTTCCTAAGGCTTCTCCTTAATCCTGCCACTGCCTTTATTCTAGAATTTTCTTTATATTCCCCCCAGCTTTCATTCACTTCCCTAACTCATGGAGTGATTCCTCTCAAAAGATCCTTTTGCCCACCTGCTAGCTTATACCCTTGGCTTCCATTTTTGGTAGGTTTGGAACTGTGCCCCACAATCTTAGACCTAGATGGTGGGCATAAGCTGCTCTAGGAGCCATAGTTACAAGAGCTTAAATCAGATCGGAGGCTTTGTTTGTCCCTTTGGGCTTCTCACTTGATTTGTTCTGTGTGGACAGGTTACAAGCTAGCCTGTGTGTACATTGTGTTGCCCCAGCAAAGGCCTTTTGCCTGGGAAAACTAAAGAAATCAAAACTACCAAACAGCCTCAATTGTTTATTTTTATATAATAATTTATTTAAAAATGAACAAAATGGTTATCCCTAGAATCCAAAGATAATCTTAAAATAACCCTACTCTTTGGAAGTATTATGTGTGCTCAAATTTTCATGTATGTTTGAGGATGTTGTGAGGCCATTTAAATTGTTTTTAAAACTGCTTGGTCCTTACATGAAGAAAATAAACATGTTATGACTTTGTGTCATTATTTGAGGTGCTAAGGATTGATGTTGAAGGTTTATTCAGTCTAGTCAGGTGATACTAAATTTTATTTTGGGATGTTGTCGTTTTAGGAACATTTAAATTTGAGGTAAAATACTCATATTTAGCAGGCAAAATAGCAAACCCTCCTTAATCATGTAAAATTTTGAACACTTGTATCCTCTACATTTTCTTTAATTATTGGTCAGAGTCAGGCCAGATTATTCCATTCTAAATGAAAATTAAGCAGGTTGGCCATTTGTTTTCTCAACGATTGCTAATCAAGTGAAAGAATAAGTTTGAGTAATACTAGTCTATCGTTCGAATGTTTATGCTGTTTTATACATTTTGTGAGAAATTTTTGTTAATACCACAATTAGGGAAATAAAGATTTAGTAAATTCTTAAAAAAAAAAAAAAATTTTACCTCCATCAGTGTCCCTGGCGTGCGGACTTAGAAAACGCTCAGAATACAGAGATTTCTACTGTAAACTCTTCCTTGAGGCTTGGCAGAAAAACAAACTGAACCGCACCAACTAACTAACAGTGGGGAGACTCTTGCCAAATTGGATATAAAATACTGATATTAACATGATAAAAGTAAATGCTAGGGGCCATGCCTGACATATGTGATCTCATGTGGCCTTCCTAGGAACTTCATGAGGTGTGCAATGGTGTCATCAGTCCAAAAGGAGATTGCTAGGAGGAAAAGAGGTCAAATGGCATAGTGACAACTTGAGGGGCGTTCCAATGACATGCAAGTCAGTGGCTTTAGTTAGTGAGTCAGATGTCACAGATCGGGGCACTTATGATGCAAATCTGCATCAAAAATCTAGGTAAGAGTAGTATTACAATTGCACAGCTGCACTATTGGAAGAAATGTGATGCATGCATCCACAGGATACTTTATATCATCCAACAAACATAATACAGAGGACCCTGTGTGCTGGGGTCTAGTTTAGATACTGGAAAGTCAAAGTGGAATAAGACACACATGGTCCTTAGCTTCAAGGGGTAACAGTTTAGGGCCTTTCTCAGAATCTCATGGCCCAGGAGGCAAGGGAAATGAATGGATGGGCTGGGTGGGCATCATGGCCACGGGCCAGGCAGCACATGTCCTACCAGTGGGTGCAGCCTCTTCTCAGCTCTAACCAGCATCTGCCATGCTGGAAAGCAGCCTGGTTGGCCAAGTTTTCAAGAGACATCAGAAGTATGGATATTTATGTAAAATTCCCTGATTTTAAATATTAGCAATTATTTTTTTTTTTGTCTTCACAAAACATAATGTGAGACAAACCTGAAACAACTGTGTGTTAGATTCAGCCTGCAGGCTGTGCACATTTTTATTTCTGGCCTAGAGGTGTGAATAGGGAGGGGACAGAGAAGAATTTCAATACTTGTTAGTCGAATGAATAATAGACTGAATGCATCTTAACCATGTTAATGTTCCTTCCATTTTTAAAGAAAGATCACCAGGATCACATAAACCAATGAAGCTATTAATGTCCACTTGCTGAGATTGTGATATAATCTCCTCACAGGATCCATGCCTTGAAACATTTTGTCTACCAAGCCAAACATAGAAAGAAATAATTTTTCAGTGTTTTATCTCTCAAAGAAGAATGAAGATACCACTCAAAGCTCCTGCTCAGCCTGAGATGAACAGGCTACCTATTAAATTGTTAATCCAGCCAAAGTAAAGACAATGGAGCTTCATGGTTCCTTCCAGCATTCCCAGGGCCTGGGTATTCCTGCATGAGCTCTATCCAGGCCAGTCACTTGGATAAACGGTGGGAGGTTTGCCTGGTTGCCAAGAGGGTGATAGATGGGGTGCTGCAACTTCCTACTCACATTTGAATGTTGTTTAAATTCAGTTTTTCTAAATCTGTACAGAAGGGATTTGACAGCATTTAGCAAATGACATGCACAAATACCATTTAGTTCAGCAATTTTACTTCTAGGGATTTATCCCAAAGATATACTGGTAAAACTACAAAAAGTCATACCCACAAGCTATTCACTGCAACTTGTTTGTAAAAGCAAAAGGTTAGAAACATACCTGAAGTGACCATTCACGGGGAGTTGAATAAGGCATAGGGCATCTTAACAATTAGGTATTATGGGGATGGAGGGAGGCAGGGAATGGATGAGATCTTCTGGGTATACTGTTTAGTTTTTTAAAAAGAGGGACCAAAAAAGTGCTCATCGTTTGTTACTTTTCCATACACATATATGTCTATTTTCAATAAGAAAGATTGGAGGATAAATAAAAAGCTAATAAAAATTGTAATTTATGGGGAAGGGGCAAGGACAGAAGTGAGATATTTCTTGTTTTATAGTTTAACTTTGCAACCTTGTAAATGTGATACAGAGAAAAAAAATAGGTAAATAATCACATGTATAAAAATTGAGAGCTAAGACAATTGAGCCTAATTGTATCATGTTGGTGACATAGCTGCACAGATAAAAACATTAGTTAAGTGGCTTTAAAATGCAGAATTTTGACCTTACCTTCAGAGTGAGATATTTCTAATGACAAAGAAACAAAAACACCCTGCCTCCAAAACAAAAGCACAAACTAAAAACCAAAGAAATCTGAAAATATACCCCAAACATTATTTTTTGTGACATTGCTATTGTTATTGAAAATATTATAAGTATGTTATAGGTTAAAGCAAGTAACTAATTAATGGTTCTGTTGTTATGAAGGAAGACTTTCAGTGAAAGATAGAATGGAGGTTTAAGTATACAACCAAAATGCTTAAGTGAATCCCTGTGGTCTTAAAAGTTGGATTTGAAATATAAGTTGCTAGCATTAAATTATTTTATTTTTTTTTTAATGAAACTCTGTACTTCTGGCTGTGATCACTGAAAAGCCTAGAAGCAATGGCAACTTGATAACAGTGACTATCCTGAGGCCTAACTTGTGGCGTCTAGATACCTTTTCCCACCAGAGGATCCAGAGATTCTTGAAGAGATGGCTGATTTCAGGGCTGGCCAAGAATTGCAACAAGATAAGCCTGGGAATCTTGAAGGACCAGAAAGTTGAGGGCTTTCAAAGACCACCAGGGGATGGACAAAAAGTTCAGGAATCCATAGGAAGAGGCCAAAAGAGGGACGATTTTAGCATCACATCAAATTGATTGAAATAAATTAAATATATAAAAAGCCATCACTGAAACTTTCCTGGAGGAACAATGGACAAGACTCCATGCTCCCAATGCAGGGGGATTGGGTTCAATCCTTGATCAGGGAATTAGATCCCATGTGTCAAAACTAATAGTTTGCATGTCACAACTAGTAGTTTGCATATCACAACTAAAATTCCTGCATGCCGAAACAGAAAATTTGCTTTGCCCCAACTAAGACCCAGGGCAGCCAAATTATTTTTTTTTAAATGCCAAACAATATTTCATTTTATGCCTCCACAACACTTTCTTTATGCATTCAACTGTTGATGAATCTAAGTTGTTTCTACATATTCTCTGGTATGAGTGATGCTGCAATGTACATGACAGTGATCTCACTGAGACAGCAGTGACTGGTCCTGAAGAGAGATCGTAATTTTTTGCCCAGGAATTGAACCTGGGTAGCCTGAATGAAAATCAGGAATTCTAAGCACTAGATAGGAATTCTAGCACTAGGGGCTAGAGGCTAGAAGCAATGTGGTCCTAGATCTTTCCCCCATTTGAAAGCAAGAATGTTTCAAGGAGGCAAAACCTGTAAAAACATATACAAAGTTTATTATTAGAGGCCCAGCACAACATATGGGAGAGCACATAGAGAAACAGTTGATGTATTTAAGACAGAAGCAAGGCAGCAATACACACCAAGAGAGAAATAGTGTGGGCATCCCCTCTAAGAAGGAGGAACACGAAAAGTCAGACATTATGCAGAGATACACACCCAGGGAGGAGTGTGGATGCCCTGAATGAGGAGTGCAGTAAAGAGGTGAGTTAAATTACTTACATAGAACAGCCCTGCCATGTCTTTGTTTACCTTTGGCAAACTATCTTGTTTCCTTTCTCACATCTGTCTGGTCCTAAGACCCTCCCAGAGATGCATGTGCAACTTTTTGCTGAGGTGGATCCTATTGCAGAGGCCTATGGGTGCATGTCCACACTTATTTTTGGGGGGGTGGGGTGCTCCCTCCCTTTTTTGACCCCAAGGAGCCTTCCTACGCATGTGCAGACAGGAAAGTTTTCCTTGATCTCAGGAGTGGGCACCTTCTCTCTTTACTTCAGCAGAGCTCAGCTTCTGCCACTAGCTTGGTCCTTGGAGTGTCTGGGTGAGAACAAAGCTTCAGTTTGACTCTATTGACAAACACCAGCTGTCCAGCCCAGGGGCCTGTCTATCTCCTACCTCAACAGGGCAAATATCCCTTTGAGATCATTATTTTAATTTTTTGGATTAAATGCTCAGAAGTGAGATTGCTGGATCATATAGGAATTATCCTGTTATTTTTCTGAGGAACCTCCATCATGTTCTCCAGCGGCTACACCATTTTACATCCCCACATCAGTGTACAGGGTTCCACATCCTCATCAACAATTGTTATCTTTTGTTTTTTCATAATGACCATCCTAATGGATGTGAGATGGTATCTTACTGTCATTTGCTTTGCATTTTCCTGATGATTAGTGAGGGAGGAGCTATCCTTATGCCAAATTTACAGAAGAGGAAACTGCTGTCCAGAGATGAACTCATCAAGGTCACATGACTGGTAGGTGTCAGAGGTGGAATTTGCACCCAGGCAGAAAAGCTCCAGGATGTACATGCCTGGTGAGTACACTGCACTGTCTTCCATGTGCTTAGCAAACCTGGGATGATGCTGTTTCATATTCTGTTCATTTCTCTCAATGTCATATTGGAACGATTTCTCATAACAATAAATATTCTCCTAAAACACAGTTTTAAGGTGGTTGGTTGCATGACAACCTATCTATGCTGTGGACACTTTATGTTTAATGGACCTTGGGATATCTCAGATTTTCCCTATTGCAAGAGACTCTGAGGACTCTATCCTTCTTATTTAAGTTTTTGGTGCTTCTGACCATCACTTTAGCATAAACTTTAGAAGCAAAATAGCTCGGACAAAGACCGTGCATAGTTTAAGAACAAGTCATATCCAAATAGATTGTACCAATTTACACTCCTTCAAGAATTGCTCAAGGTATTTTTCCTGTTTTTTTTTTTTCTTTTTTTTTCTAGCTTTTCTCTCACTGGTGGCTATAAATATCTAGTCTGCAATGGGTAAAGTATAACGTGGAAAGTGGGGGAAGATTTTTGCTTTGAAGATCAGACTTTGGGACTTCCCTGTTGAAACAGTGGTAAAGACTCCATGCAAATAATTCAGGTGATGAGGATTTGATGCCTGGTCTAGGAACAAAGTTACCACAGGCTGTGTTGTGCAGTCAACAGGAAGTTGATGAATATCAGAATTTATCATCCTGTGGGTAGCACAGCCTACAAATATAAAGCCTGAAGAACAGTGGACTCATTAACAGACACAGCTTCAGCCACTTAGGCTCATATACGGAAGCAGAGCCTTTCATTTATTGGTTGATATTATGGCAATAAGCCATGCTGACACCATATGTCTCCCCATATAGATGAAGCAGTGTGCCTAGTATAAGCATCTATGAACTCATCCATTCATTCATTCAACATGTATTTATTGAGGGCCTGATATGTACCTACCAGTAGTACTTGAGCCAGAAGATAGGAGGAGACTCCCTTCATCTGTACAATGGCGGTCATGCCCTGCAGGCTTATCAGGAGACAGTGAAATAGCATATGCAATTGATCAGAGCTATTACTCTTACCATTATTGGTGTTTTCTCACCAACAGAGAGACACACTTATGTTTCCATGAAGAGCACTTGGAAAATGAGTTTGACAAACTGTTCATGTGAGTATCCATTAAGCCCAGATCATGATATTTACAGTTAAAAAAACTCAAAAAAACTGCTGGCTCTGCTCTCACCTCTCCCCTCTTTATGACCTCTGCAGCTGATCCTTTTTCACTCCCCTCAAGCCTGTCATAATCCAGTGACATCCCAAAGGGACCAGGCACATGTAACCGTGGACATAGAGCAGATCTGCACACATGGTAACTGCAGCACTTAGGCGTGTGTTTCAGGCTGGGGTGGCAAGACTGAAGTCAAGGCCCCCCCAACTACCCCAGCCCTTCACTGGCTCCCTGAAGTGGAAGCCCCTCACTATGGCCTCCTACCCACACCTCTGTTGTTTTCTCCATCTGGCCCTCCCCATTGGGATTTATGACTTTATCTATGTCCATGAACTGGTGGTGGGTTCCTAAACCAGCCCTTTATCCCTGGGGTCCACCACAACACCTGGCACACAGTGGGTGCTCAGTAACTTTGTACTGAATGAAAAGACGAGGGAGGAAGGGAGACATCCTTTTTGATGATGTTCGTCTTGGCTGCGTAAAGGCTCATCCTATGCATTGTGTTGTGGGCGTGTTTTCCACCTTATTTATTACTTCCTTCTCTCCTCAGGATCTCCCTCCATCTCTGACCCTTTCTGTCCACTGCCTGGGTCTCTGCTTAGGGTCTCCCGGTTGGAGGAAGTTATGCTTCCACTCCAAATGTGCCAAACCATGGCAGCTTGAGCCAAATGGTTTGTAGATCTGCCCCTGAAGGAAGCTAAGAAAGGCTGAAGGCTTTGTGCACCCTGAGTCTCCTGGTACATGAAAGACATCCTCCACAGCAGCCTTGGAGGCCAAGGGAAGGAACATGCTTGGCCCTGGAGGGGTGAGGCTGGCACAAGGATCCACACAATCTGTCTGTTTGGGAAGTGGGACTGGAAAGGCAACTGCATGTTTGGGTGACTGGGGAGGGGGCCAAAGGAGAACCATCTCCGCCTGAAGCGCCTCACAGTGAATCCCCCTGGAGCAGAAGGTCACTTTCCAAGGTCCTCTAGAAGGAATGAGTAGAAACTGTTTTTAACACGCCTTACCATCCCTCTGAATGAGGAGGTGGCAGAGTTGCTAGGCCATCACCATCTTTCCCATAGTGTAACACATCCTTCTTCCACTTCCTTTGGGGTTGCCTCTCCCCAGCTCCAGTCATGCAGTACTGGAGGAAATTGTCAGTCACATTGGGCAGGGACATGTGACCAAGGAAAGCCAATCTTAGTAGTCCATGACCCTGCCAGGATGGTTCATCCAGGGCTGGAACATGACCTGAGATGGAGCAATCAGAGCTCTCCCTCATAACCAGATGTTTTCTAAGCTTCTTTCTTTAGGGTTAGATGTCTTGGGAATATATGTGTAGAAGCCTGAGGAGAGAATGCTGTCAGGTTAAGAGAATCAATGATGAGGGAAGGGAAAGGTGAGGGAGAGAAAAAGTGAGCTAATGGCTTCTGATTTCTTGGGTCCAGTCACTGAAATGTTGGGATCTACTCTGGTTCATGTGTCCCTGATCCCCAGTATCCTTCCAGTAAGTCTCCCCTTTCCTTGAAGCCAGTTGGAGTTGGTCTCCCCCCACTTGTGACTCAGATGATGTTCTAGATCCTGCCCGATTTTGAAGCACCTCCCTGAACCAAAGAGAGGCACCCATTCACAGTAGCACCATTGGGAATGGAATCCTTTATTCTTTTGTGAGAATAGGGATTTGCAAACCCCAAGCACAGTCCACCACCATCATTGGGTGGGATTGCCCATTGTGTGAGTGAGTTTGATTTGAAGTAGGTCTGATTGATACCTGAAGCAGGAATCATTTACACTGCAGGAGCCAAGCCAATCCTTCGGTTTCCGCGATCAAAAACTGAGAAATACAGCCTCATAAAGATGTTACCCAGGACCCAGGACTCCGATTTGGCCCACTTCTCTGTGCCCCCTTGAAAGTTGCTGAAACAGTTGCCCAGAGGACTCTGGGGGAGATGGAAATACACCCTAGTCAGCCTGATATCTTATATGACACCGCCCTTTGTATCCAGAGCTAGCACGTTCTCAGTTTTATTTCCTTCCTTTTGTGAGAACCAGGTGGCTCTCTTAGCAGCTGAGGAAGTGGGGTGTCCATCCATGAACAAGAATGGCTAAGACATTTGGTTGCACTGAGGCGGGGTGGGTTGTGGGAAGGAGGGATTGAAAGTTTGGGATTAGCTGATTCATTCTACTATGTATAGGATGGAAAAACAACAAGGTCCTAATGTATGGCATAGGGAACTCTATTTAAAATCCCATGATAAACTGTAATGGAAAAGAATATGGAAAAGAATACACACACACACACACACACACACACATAGATACATACATAACTGAGTTACTGCTGTACAGCAGAAAATGCAAATCAACTATAATACAATATAGTTAAAAAAAATAAAGAGTAGCACATAGTTCCCCTATTTCTTTCCTTCTGACCCATGCTTGCTGTTTTCTCTGCAGAGAATGCCTTCCTTCTCCCTATTCCCCATAACCAGTGCTTTAAGAGTGGGCTCAGGCCCTCTAGGAAGCCTTCCTGGACCCACGCTCACCCTCCTTGGCCACTCCAGGCTGGGTTGGGTGACTTACCCTGGTACTGCCCATGTCTGTAGCCCTCATTACCCCTAATCTGGCCCCAGCACCACGTGGCAAAGCCCCTAGAATTGCTATTTGCATGGAGTCCACTGTAGATTTGCCTTAACCCAAGCAGGCCTCATCATACCTCCATGAGGCTGGGGTTTTTGAATTACTATAATTCGCTGTCTTCCTCAAAGCCTCCTTTGAGCCCATCAGCCTCCTCCGAACTCCCACAGGGAGCTGACATTAAGCCTCAACCCTGTGCCAGGGCTGTGCAGTCCCTGTGCACCCTTTACTCATGTGAGAATCCACCCCCCCACAGAGAGGTCTGGTAGCCCAACTCACAGAGGGGGAGCTGGGCCTTAGCAACAGGAAGTTGCAGTTAAGGACTAGGGGGACCATGTAATTGATCATCCAACCAGGATATTTCGAGCCGGGAAGGGAGACTGTTAATCATTATGTTAGGACAACGCACTGAGACTGACCCCAGCCAGCTCTACTTGTCACTTGAACTTTTTCAGGGATTGCTAGAGCTGAATTTCCATGTTTGTCCACCTGAGGGCTCTGGTGGGAATGAAGTTCTGTGAGGGCAGAGGCCCTTAGTGTTCCCTTCTCCTTGCACCTCGCACCATCCCTCCATGTAGTGGTGGCTCCATTTATTCCAAAATGATGGATGTCCCAGGCTGCCCTTTACTCTCAAGTGGTTGGCTTTGTGGGAAGCACTGGCCCAGCCACAGGGGCTCAGCAGCATCTGCAGTGGTGTGGCTTGGCCTAAAGAGGACCCCCTCCTCCCAGCACCAGCCCAAGGGTCCCTGCAAGGCCCAGATTTGAGAACCAGACCCCAGGGTTGGCCCCTCACCTTCCAGATGTAGGCTTCAGCGGGCACTGGGTAGTCATTGCCATTGATGTTGAAGATGAGAGTAGGCAGGCTCCTGATGCTATCGCATGGAACCTGGTACTGTTAGATAAAGAGGAGAGAGGTTGACTGCACTGATTCCTAGTGTGTGGGGAGCCCTGGAGTGACCCTGTGGCATGTATATTCACCTCTTTACCAGCACGCTTGGCACTGATGAGCTTGTGGATGGTGGTGACCACTCTAGTTGGGCCAGCCAGCAACACAGCCCCGGTATCCAGAATGGCCCGGCAGCCTTGGAAACAACCAACAACCGTCCCATTCATGATGATGCTGAGAGACAGTGGGACAAAATGGTCACCAGAATCATTGTGAAGTCTCCCCTCAGAGCTGCCCCCTTCCCTGACTGTCTACAGAATAGTCCTTCATCTCATGTTCTGACTCTATTTTCCTTTGCTGTGGTCACATTAACTTATTTGACTTCCTTTCAGTTCTTGAATGCATTAGGCCCTTTTCTGCCTCAGGGACTTGGCACGTGCTGGTCACCTTTCCTAGAAGACTGCCAGCTACTTTGTCTAACTAACTTCTCTTCATCTCCCAGGTTCCAGCTTAAATATCACTTTTTCAGGGAAGTCTTTCCCCCAGACTAGATCAGGCTCCTGTCCTGGTCACTCTCTGTAGACTCTACACATTTGTAGCAAGTACCGTAGTGGTAATTCATTATGCGTATGACTCATTTCATGTACATCTGTGTCACTGGATGTAAGGGCAAGTTGTATCCTCAGGGCTTCCCTCAAGTGACTAGAACAAAGTGGATGCACAATGTATGTTTGTTGAATGAATTAATCTATGAATGAATGAGGGAGTGAGTGGTGAAGAAATTCATGATGAATAACCAGAGACCTGGTGTCTGAACAATAATGGGTCAACCCACACAGGGAAGATGGACTTTCTCTGGCAGCAGCTGATCAGAGTGTTGAGGAGGGAAGAACAGGCTGCCCTGGGATTGTTTGTAACAAAGGATGGCTTCCTTCCCAGGCTCAGACACTTAGGCTCTCGCCAGGCGATGACCGAGCTAGCCCACGGGGCCTCCAAAGGACCCGTAAGCTTCTGTCTGAGGGTATCACACACAATCCCAGCAGTTATTGCCCCTTGTTCTCAGACCACTTCTAGATCCCAGCTTCCTGAGTCTCTCTTCCATAGCTCCTGCCCCACAGGGTGCCAGGGATGGGGGTTGGGTGGCAATGGGTAGAAGGAGTGTCTTTTTGTATGAGTTGCTTTCAGGTCTCAAGAATGCAGCCAAGCTCTCTCCACTGCTGGTAAGCTTCTTGCTAAGGGGACTCATTTCCCAGTTTGTCCAGGACTTTCCCTGTTTTTAAACTAGCATTTTTGTGTACTAGGAACTCCTTCATTCCAGGGTAGCCCTGGACGGTTGGTCATCCTATCACAACTCTATTAAGGCTGGTGTAATTCTCCCAGACCCTCTGTTCACCACAATATAGGGTCTTCAAACCATGACATCTGCCTCCCAGCACAGTGGTTGCAGCCCTCTCTGAGGTGCACACATCTCTCAGGACCCTGTTTAGGGCCCTGATCAGGAGATTGGGGTGATTATGAGCCTGTGTGTGGTGTGTGTCTGTGTGTTTGTGTGTCTTTATATGTGTCTGTGTGTATGTGTGTGCCTGTGTGCCTCTGAGTGTGCCTGTGTCTGTCTGTACATGTGTTTCTTTGTGTATCTGGGTTCCTGTGCATGTTTCCATGTGTGCCAATGTGTGTGTTTATGTGTGTCACTGTGTGTGTTTACATGTGTGTCTTTGTGGTTGAAGTATATGTGTCTGTGTGCGACTGTGTGTCTGATCATGCATTTGTATGTGTCTGCATGTGTCTGTGTGCTTGCATGTGACCATCACTAGGGGTGGGCCTCAGAGGGAGAGGCTTACTGGTTCATGATCATCTGCCAGAAGAGGGTTTGGGGCACTGGTATCCACTTGAGCTCTCCTTTGTGGTACCTGTGGTCCACCCCACCAATCATCAGCATGCTGCCATTCTGCTTCCTGCTGAGGAGAGAAGGGAGAGGAAGGGCTCATTGTTGGAGAATAACCCCACTCACTGTTTGAGGGCTGTGCTTATCCACCCATCAAAGGCAGTTCTATGGTCCCCATTTTAAACATGTGGATATTGAGGCATGGAGGGATTGGGTACCCGACCAAGCTTGGTCACCTACTAATGAATGGCACAGAAGATGTTCGAAGCTAGACAGTCTGGGCAGACTCTGACCACCTAGCCTTCTGAAGTGGGTCTGGTCCCCTCTAGCAGTGAAAGTGTTCAGAGATACCCTCAGAGGCCACTGTGCTAGAGGGGTCTGGCATCCCCCTTGGGTAGACTGTCATTTTTCAGAAAAATTAAGACTGAAAGGCACTAATGGCCTGGGTTCAGGGTAACTGAGGGTTGGCTTCATGGGCCTGTGACCTGTGCCACCCATTTGGACCCCACGCCTCTGCTCTCCCGGTCTTAAAATTCCTAATATCTTTGGAACAGGAGGTCCCACATTTTCATTTTGCACTGGCTCCTACCAACTGTGTAGCTGGTCCTGGGCTCCTAGTAAAATGTTAGTTAGGAAATAAACATTCCTGCTGTGTCTCTCCTTCCTTCAGTATCAAATCCATCAGCAAATCCTGTTGCTTTTTCTTCCAACCTGTAACCTGACACCTTTCTTTGCTCTCCCTCTTCCCTCCTCCACCCTGGACAAAGCCACTGCCCTTGAGCTCATGACCATTGTTGTATACTAATAAAACTGTAATTACAAAAAACCAGGTGTGGCCTTGGGGCCATAGTCATGCTGGGGTAGTTTGTCTCTCCGGAAAGTTCTGAATCAGGAGGTCTATAATTTTTTTATGCAACTGAAAGCATCTTATAGCTGATTTAGAGAGAGGGCTTGTGTAGCTCAGACTTACGTGCTCAAGTAGAAGGCAAAGACAGGGTCAGAAATGATGCCTCGTCTCTTCAGGTTGTCGAAGACAGGGGTGGTCCCTAGTATGGCGAGGCTGGGGAAGCCCAGGCCCAGGATACCATCAAAAGTTTTGTAATTCAACCCAGTCTGTTTCTTGCTCATGCCAAATACCTGGACAGTGTTGACAAGACTCCCAATCTGTGGGAAAAGAAAGTGTTCCCACATAAAGGTTTGGGATGTGGGGCTGGGACTGGGCTGGGTTGGAGAGGCCATTAATTCCGCAGAGGAGATCTCAGGCCTGGCTGTGCCCGGGGTGGACCTCAGATGCTTAGAGCAAGCTGGGACAGGAATTGGGGTTCCATTTGTGCAGAACTGTGGATTTTAACAAACACCTGCTCCTCCTGCACATGCCATCTCTAGTGAGTCACATTGGCCTCATGCCTTCTGTACAGGTGGGGATACTGAAATTTAAGCAGGATCCAATGGTTCCCACTTGGGGACAAAATGAATAGACAGCAGGGTAGTCTTCTCTTTGGCATCATTATGATCAGTTGACAGAAATGAACTTAATACATTGCAATGAATTGTGGATGCTGCATCTATCCAGGAAAAAAGAGGCCAATTGAACAAAGTCACCGTCAGAAGTCTTATCAAAATTCTGCCTGGGAATCATGTTTTTGGGGATGCGCATGTGTGTGTGTGTGTGTGTGTGAGCATGTGTTAGAGAGAGAGAGGTTACTCAGGCCCTTTGAGGGAGTCAGGCCATAGATTTTATTGGACTCTCAAAGGCCCCTTAGAGTGAGAATCTATTTCTCAGTCACCTCCCTCATCTGTGTCCCCCTGCTTTCCCTGCCCAGATGTCTGAAGCTCTAGGCTGCCCCCAGGGTCCTAAGATCAGTTTCATCCTCTCCCCAAATTCCCCACACTTGCATGAATCCTGACTGGCCATCCCAGATCCTCCACTTACCAAATGTGTGACCTTGACAAAGCTCTGGCTCTCTGCAGCTCAGTTCCCCCCACTGTATAATGGAGTTAATCATATTACTTGCTGTGTGGATTTGTTGCAGGATTAAACATGTTATTAGCATGAAAGTACCCGGAACTGTCTGAGAATAAGAAAGTGGGTGTTTTTTCCCCCTTTCCTGCTTTCTGCAAAATGCACCTTGAGAAAACTATGACTGTTTCCCGATGCTAGTGGGGGACCTCGAGGCCCAAGGAGACCAGAGGAACCCCTGAGTGACCGGTTATGATATAGAGGTAGTCAGGTGGTAGGAGAAGTGGAGGCCATACAGGACACGTGCCCCTGAGGGGTGGCTAGGGGAGGTGGTAGTTTCCCACCTGGAGGGACCCTTGGGATCTCAGAGGATCAGCAGGGAACACTTGTGGATTTCCCCTGTTCAATAAGCCAGAAGACCTGCTGCACTCTCTGGCCAAGTCCTCCACCCTATGAGACCCCTCAGGGCTGCCTGGATCCTAGGGGTGTAGGAGAGAGGGAGGAAGGGGGAAGAGGTGATGAGGCAAACTGGTGGTGGGACCTCAAAAGATCATAGGACCAGCAGAGATGGAGGGCATTCCTCTTGCCCACTTGGGCCCTGGGAAGCCTACTGAGCTCCCAGGCCCAGTCCTTCCTTCTCCAGGCCCCATCCATCCACATGGGTCCTAGCAGCATGGGAGGGAGAGAGGAGGGGGGAAGAGGAAGAGAGGCAAACAGTGGGGTCAGGGAACCCTCTGTAGCAGAGGAGCAGGGGAAGTGCCACTGGCCATTCTTCCACCTACTTGGCCCCAGGAAGCCTGCTGAGCTCCTTGGTCAAGCCTTCTGCCTTCCAAAGGCCCCTCCAGGCCATTGGTCCTAGGGATGGTAGGAGGAGAGGCAGAAGCGTGAGGGGCCCTCTGGGAAAAGAGGATCAGGGGAGGTGCCCAAGGCATTTCCTCTGTCCACTTGGGCTCAGAAGACTCTGGGCTCTCAGGCCTGGTGCCCAACATTCCAGGGTCCCTCAGAGACACGCTGGTTTTGGGGGCATAGGAGGGAAGCAGACAGAGAGGAGGAAAGATTGATGAATGGGGGGATGAAGGGGAACTTCCAGGGTCACAGGACCAGGGGAGACCACAGGCTATTTCCCTGCCCACTCAGCACCAGGACGCCTGCTAGGCTCCTGGACTTGGTCTTTTGCAGTCCAGAGCCCCACTGGCTGTGTGGGTCCCATGAAAGTGGGAGGGAGAGTGGAGGGGGAAGTGGAAGAGAGGCAGACCTCTCCAGGACTGGGAGATCTGGGGATGTGACCAGCATTTCCCTTGTCTAGTTGGCACTGAGAATTCTGTTGAGCTTCCAGGTCTGGTCTCCTGCCTTCCAGTGCCCCCTCCAGCCACATAGATCCTAGGGGAGCAGGAGGGAGGGGGCAGGGAATAAGAGAGGCCATGGGGGAGAGATCCTCTGAGATCAGAGGCCTGGGGAAAACACCTAGCATTTTCCCCACCCACTCAGACTCCGGAGGCCTGCTGGGGTCCTGGACCTGACCCTCTGCTCCCAAGACCAGAGGCACTCCTGGGCCCCTCCTGCCTCATTGAAGCTAAGCCTCACACCCCACATGGCCCTGCAGGGCCTTTTGTGGCCCTGTGGGATCTAAACCTAGGCACCACCCACTGTCTAAACCCTACGCCTCTCTCAGCCCCACCCCCAACAGCCAATGCCTTTTCTGGTATTTTTCCAACCCCCCTCTCTTTTCTGTTATTGCAGTTCTGTATAATCTTCCAATTGTTGCTTCATGTATTTTTTTCTAACATCTCTATTAATTTTCTAATCTTATAGTATTATTTATTCTGTTACTGTCCTGCTCCATTTTTTTTTTTTCTTTTTCCTGCTCTGTGTGGCTTGCAGGATCTTGGTGCACAAGCCTGGAGTCAGGCCAGAGCTCCTGCAGTGGGAGCTCTGAATCTGAAACATTGGACTCACAGGGAACCCCAGAGCCCAGGGAATATTCATCAGAGTGAGTTTTCCCAGAGGTTCTCACCTAAGTACCAAGACTCACCTCTACTCAACAACCTACAAACTGCAGTGCTTGAAGCCAGAGGCCAAACAAACAGTAAGACAGGAACAAACCCATCCATCAAAAAAAAAAAAAAAAAAAAAAAAAAGGTGAGACAGCAAAACAATATGTGTCAGAAATGAAGGAACAAGGTTAAAAAAAAACAAAACACAACACTAAATAAATGAAGAGGAAATAAGCAACCTAGCTCGAAAAGAATTCAAAGCAATGATAGTAAAGATGATCCAGAAATTCAGAAATATGATGGAGGCACATATTGAGAAAATACAAGAAATGTTTAGCAATGATCTAGAAGAACTAAAGAACAAACAAACAGAGATGAATAACACAATACTTAAAATGAAAAATGCACTGGAAGTTATCAATAACAGAATAACTGAGGCAGAAGAAAGAATAAGTGAAATGGAGAATACAATGGTGGAAATAACTGCCAAGGAAGGGAAAAAAGAAAAAAGGATGAAAATAATTGAGGACACTCGCAGAGACCTCTGGGAAAACACTAAACACAACAACAATCGCATTATAGGAGTCCCAGAAGAAGAAGAGGAAAAGAAAGGTCTGAAAAAATATTTGAAGAGATTATAGTGCAAAAGTTCCCTAACATGGGCAAAGAAATAGTCACCCAAATACAGGAAGGACAGAGAGTCCCATACAGTGTTAACCCAAGGAGAAAAGCACCAAGACACATATTAATCAAGATAACAAAAATGAAATTTAAAAAATAACAAAGAGCAAGAGAATAGCAACAAATAACATACAAAGTAATCCTCATAAGGTTATTAGCTGACTTTTCAGCAGAAACTCTACAGGCTAGAAGGGAGTGGCAGGATATACTTAAAGTCATGAAAGCACAAAACCTACAACCAAGATTATTCTACCCAGCGAAGATCTCATTTAGGTTTGGTGGAGAAATCAAAAGTTTTACAAACAGGCAAAACCTAAGAGAATTCAGCACCACCAAACGAGCTTTACAGCAAATGCTAAAGAAACTTCTCTCAGATGGAAACACAAGAGAAGAAAAATCCAGAAAAACAAATCAAAAACAATAAAGAAAATGATAATAGGAACATACTTATCGATAATGACCTTGAATGTGAATGGATTTAATGCTCCAACCAAAAGACACAGACTAGCTGAATGGATACAAAAATGAGACCCACATATGCGTTGTCTACAAGAGACCCACTTCAGACAGAAAGTGAAGGGATGGAAACAGATATTCCATGTAAATGGAACTCAAAAGAAAGCTGTAGCAGCAATACTCCTATCAGATAAAATAGACTTTAAAACAAAGACTGTTACAAGAGATAAGGAAGGACAATACATAACGATCAAGGGATCAACCCAAGAAGAAGATATAACAATTATATATATTTATGCACCCAATATGGGAACACCTCAATACATAAGGCAAGTGATAACAGCCATAAAACTAGAAATCGACTGTAACACAATAATTGTAGGGGACATTAACACCCCACTTATGCCAATGGACAGATCATCCAAACAGAAAGTAAACAAGGATACATAAGTTTTAAATGACACAGTAGACCAGAGAGATGTAACTGATATTTATAGGACATCCCACCTGAAAGTGGCATAATGCACTTTCTTCCCAAGTGCACACAGAATATTCTCCAGGATAGATCACCTCTTGGGTCACAAATCATGTCTCAGAAAATTTAAGAAAACTGAAATCATATGAAGCATCTCCTCTGATCACAATGTTATGAGATTAGAAATCAACTACAGAGGGACATCCTAGGTGGCACAGTGGTTCAGGATCTGCCTGGCAATGGAGGGGACACTGGTTTGATCCCTGCTCCAGGAAGATCCCACATGCCACAGAGAAGCTAAGTCTGTGCACCACAGCTCTTGAACCTGTGCTTTAGAGCCCTGTAAGCCACAACGATTGAGCCCATGTGCCGCAATGACTGAAGCCCATGTGTCTAGAGCACATGCTCCACCAGAAGAGAAACCACTACAATGAAGGGCTGGTGTATCACAATGATGAATAGCCCCTGCTCACCACAACTAGAGAAAGCTCATGCACAGCAGAAAGGCCCATGGCAGAAAAAAAAAAAAAAAAAAAAAAAAAAAAAAAACTTTCTCTATTAAAAAAAGAAAAGAAAAAATAAAGAAATCAAATACAGGAAAATTCATGGAGGCTAAAGAGTGCACTACTAAGTAACTAAGTGATCACTGAAGAAATCAAAGAAGAAATTTAAAAAATACATAGAAATACATGGCAATGAAAACATGATGACCTAAAACCTGTGGGATGCAGCAAAAGCAGTTCTAAGAGGGAGATTTATAGCAATGCAATCTCACCTCAAGAAACAAGAAAAATCTCATATAAACAGTCTAAGTATACACCTAAAACAACTAGAGAAATAACAGCAAAGACAACCCAAAGTCAGTAGAAGGAAAGAAATCATAAAGATCAAAGCAGAAATAAATGAAATAGAAACAAAGCAATCAGTAGAAAAGATCAATAAAACTAAAAGTTGGTTCGTTGAGAAGACAAACAGAATTGACAAACCTTTAGCCCGACTCATCAAGAAAAAAAGTGAGAGGACACAAATCAATAAAATTAGAAATGAAAAAGGAGAAATCACAACTGACACTGCAGAAATACAAAGGAGTGTAAGAGACTACTATAAACAACAATATGCCAATAAAATGGACAACTTCAAAGAAATGGACACATTCTTTGAAAAGCACAATTTTCAAAGCCTGAGTCAAGAATTAGAAAATATACACAGACCGATCACAAGTAATGAAATTGAAACTGTAATAAAAAATTCTTCCAAAAAACAAAAACCCAGGGCCAGATGAGTATCCTCATCAAAACCTAATCCAACAAAGTTTTAAAAGAGTCATATACCATGATCAAGTGGAATTTATGCCGGGAATGCAAGAATTCTTCAGTATATGCAAATCAATCAATGCATTATACCATATTAACAATTTAAGGAATAAGAATCATATGGTCATCTCAATAGATGCAGAAAAAAATGTGCTAAAGTTCAAAAACCATTTATGATTAAAAAAAAAGAAAATCTCCTGAAATTGCACATAGATGGAACTTACCTCAAAATAATAAAGACCATTCATGACAAACCCACAATAAACATTATTATCAATAATGAAAAACTGAAAGCATTTCCTCTAAGGTCAGGAATAAGACCAGGATGTCCACTCTCACCACTCTTATTCAACATAGTTTTGGAAGTCCTAACCATGGGAATCAGAGACAAAAAAGAAAATAAATATGAATTGGATATGTTCATTTGTGTTATAATTTAGATTCCACATATAAGTGTTATCATGTAAGATTTGTCTTTCTCTTTCTGACTTACTTCATTTGGTATGATAGTCTCTAGTGAGTCCATGTTGCTGCATTATTTACAAATTTTTTATAGCTGAGTCTCTGCTGTACAGCAGTAATTAACACAACATTGTAATTCAACTATACTTCAATGAAAAAGAAACTTAAAAAAGACATATGAATTGGAAAAGAAGTAAAACTGTCACTGTTTGCAGATGATATGGTAAACTATGCATAGAAAATCCTACAGGTGCCACAAGAAAACTACTAGCGATCACCCATGAATTTGGAAAAGTTGCAGGAAACAAAATTAATACACAGAAATTTCTTGCATTCCTATACACTAACAACAAAATATGAGAAAGAGAAATTAAGGAAACTATCCCATTTAGCATCACAACAAAAATGATAAAATACCTAGGCTTAAAGCTACCTAAGGATACAAAAGACTTGTACCAGAAAACTGTAAAACACTAATAAAAGAAATAAAAAATGACATGAATATATGGAGAAATATACCATGTTCTTGGGTTGGAAGAATCAACACTATGAAAATGACTATACTACCCAAAGTAATCTACAGATTCAATGCACTCCCTATAAGTTACCAATGGCATACTTCACAGAATTTGGACAAAAATTTTACAATTTGTATGGAAACACAAAAGACCCTGAATAGGTAAAACAATCTTGAGAAAGAAAAATGGAGCCAGAGGAATGAGGCTCCCCAAATTCAGACTATACTACAAAGCTACAGTAATCAAGACAGTATGGTACTGGCACAAAACTAGAAATATAGATCAATGGCACAGGATAGAAGGTCCAGAGATAAACCCACACACATATGGTCACTGGATTTATGACAGAAGAGGCAAGAATATACAATGGAGAAGAGAGCCTCTTCAATAAATGGTGCTGGGAAAACTGGACACTTATGTGTAAAAGAAAGAAAATAAAAAAACTCCATAACAACATACACACAAAAAAACTCAAAGTGAAATAAAGATCTAAATGTGAGACAATAGACTATAAAACTCTTAGAGGAAAACATAGGCAGAGCACTCTATGAAATAAACAATAGCAATATCCTTTTTGACTCACCTCCCAGAATAATGGAAATAAAAATAAAAATAAACAAGTGGGACCCAACAAAACTTAAAAGCTTTTGCACAGCAAAGGACACCATAAAAAAGACAAGTAGACAACCCTCAGAATGGGAGAAAATATTTGTACATGAAGCAACTGCAGAACATTAATCTCCAAAATACACAAACAGCTCATGAAGCTCAGTATTAAAAAAACAAAATAACCAACACAAAAATGGGCACACCTAAATAGATATTTCTCCAAGAAGACATACAGGTGGCCAACAAACACATGAAAACATGCTCAAAATCACTACTCATTAGAGAAATGCAAATCAAAGCCACAATGAGGTATTACCTCACACCTGTCAGAATGGCCATTATCAAAAATGTAGAAACAATAAATGCTGGAGAGGGTGTGGAGAAAAGGGAACCCTCCTACACTATTAGTGGGAATGTAAACTGGTACAACCACTATGGAAAACAGTATGGAGGCTCCTCAAAAAACTGAAAATAGAATTACCATATGGCCCAGCAATCCCACTGCTGGGCATATACCCTGAGAAAACCATAATCCCAAAAGAAACATGTACCACGATGTTCATTGCAGCACTATTTACAATAGCCGGGACACAGAAGCAACCTAAATGCCCATCAACAGATGAATGGATAAAGAAGATGTGGCACATATATACAATGGGATATTATTCAGTCATAAGAAGGAATGAAATTGAGTTATTTGTAGTGAGGTGGGTGGACCTAGAATTAGTCCTACAAAGCAAAATGAGCCAGAAAGAGAAAAAGAAATACCATTTGCTAACTCACATATATGGAATCTAAAAATATGATATGATGAACCCAGTGACAGGGCAAGAATAAAGATGCAGTTAGGGAGAAGGGACTTGAGGACAGGGGGCGGGGGTGGGAAGGGGAAGCCGGGATCAGTTGCGAGAGTAACATTCACAAATATACACTACCAAATGTAAAATAGTTAGCTAGTGGGAAGCTGCTGCATAACCCAGGGAAATCAACTTGATGATGGGTGATGACTTTGAGGGCTGGGATAGGGAAGGTGGGAAGGAGCCACTGGAGGGATGGGATATGGATATATATATATAAATACAGCTGATTCAGTTTGTTGTACAGCAAAAATTGGCACAATAGTGTAAAGCAACTATATTACTATAAAGAACTTAAATAAATAAATAATAAATAAATAAATAATAAATAAATGCTGGAGAGAGTGTGGAGAAAAGGCAACCCTCTAGCATTGTTGGTGGAAATGTAGATTGATACACCCATTTTGGAGAACAATATGGAGGTTCCTAAAAAACTAAAAATAGGACAACCATATGACCCAGCAATCCCTTTACAGGGAATATACCTGGAGAAAACCATACTTCAAAAAGATACTTGTATCACAATGTTCATTGCAGCACTATTTACAATAGCCAGGACCTGGAAGCAACTTAAATGTCCATTGACAGATGAATGGATAAAGAAGATGTGGCACATATATACAATGGAACATTACTCAGCCATAAAAAGGAACTAAACTGAATTATTTGTAGTGAGGTTGATGGCCATTGTGTCTGTCATGCAGAGTGAAGTAAATCAGAAAGGGAAAAAGAAATACCATATACTAACCGACATATATGGAATTCAGGACAATAGTACTTATGAACCTAGTGGCAGGGCAGGTGTAGAGACACAGATATAGAGAATGGATTTGAGGGCACTGTGGGGAAGCGAGAGCTGTGATTTAGTGAGATATATATATATATATACATATGTCATATATACATTTATGACATGTATACACTGCAAAATGTAAAATGGATGGCTAGTAGGAAGCTTGCACAGAGCAGTAGGTGATCAGCTCGATGCTTTGTGAACGTAAAGTTTCAGGATAGGGAGGGAGGGTGTATGGGGATATATGTATGTGCATAAATATATATACATATATACACACAGCTGATTCACATTGCTGTACAGCAGAAACTAACACAATACTGTGAACAATTATATTCTAATAAAGATGAAATATATTCAATTCTGGAGAAAAAAAAAAAAAAACATTGAGCTGCTTCTGGGCAAAGGAGCTGCAAATCCACACCCCTAGCCACTGTCTGGGTTAGATATTCTGGGAGTTGTGTGTAAGCAGGGGCCCTGGATCACCATGGACACATGCTGCTGGGCAGACAGCCAGCCACTCGGGGACTTGGGAAAGATGGGCCACCCCGATTGGTCTTGCATGTGTTTTGTAAGCAGCAATCACACCCAGAAACTGTCCTGACTCAGGTTCTTGTTTCTAGTTACCCGAACGATATCATAGCCAAGAATTCCAACAATCCTCGCAGAGATGTATTTGATGTCAAAGGGCCGCTCGGAACGCCGGAAGCTGGTGGATAAACGAGGGTTGAAGAGCTTGTGTGCACCTGAAGATACAAGAGATGAGTATCCATCAGGTGCCAAGGATGAAGAAGTGTTTGGGAGGGGATTACAAGATGGGCAGGGGGAGTGGGGGGTACTCACGGCAGGAGATACTGGAGCAGTAGGTGGAGTGCACCCACAAGTCAGATGAGCCAGTATCAAAGAGGATCCTGAATTCCTGAGGGGGTGTTCCAATGGTGATGGTGCCAACATAGAACATCTACGGGGGCCAGGGATGGGTGGTTAGGGCAGGCCTCGCTGCCCTGGACATCCTTGATTAACGGAGTGATGCCCCCCTCAAGGTATCCCATGTCTCCTGAGTCACTTCGCAAATGCCCCAATCACAGCCCCAGCACAGACCAGTGCCTTCTCTGATTTTTTTTTTTTTTTTCTGTCCATGTGCAATCTAAGTTTCCTCACCGGGGATCATGCAGTATTAAAGCAGTCTTAACCATTGGACCTGCAGGAAAGTCCTTGTGCCTTCATTTGAGAAGCTCTCCATTCTCCCCTTCGAGGCCCGGCCTGAGTGTTTCCTTCTCCTCGGGGCCCTCCTAGGTCACACTGGGCCACTTCCTCTAAACTCACATGAAGTCCTTTCAACACCACAGATTTGGGCATTTAATTGGACATACATTTGTTCTTTACTTATTACTCAGGCTGGCCCATGTATTCTTGAAGGAGAGACAAGACCATTTTTAAAATCAGCAACAATAACCATAGTGTTAGATTTCTATGGTGTCACAGGCCATAGGGCTCAGTAGTTTTTACTGGCATCTTACTTGGATCTTTGGATGCTGAAATTCCTCTGCCTGGGATTGCAAACTTGATTTGCAGTTGGCTTTATCTTTTGATCAGATGTGGCTCACCTTTCATCCGTAACACTGTGGCACACTTAGATCAGAAAGAACAATCTTCCTCAAATAGATGACATATATTTGGCACAGAACTAGAGGTTTACCTGCCCCCTGCACATTACGGAGCACAGTCAAGAGTACATTCTCCTCTGGAATTGGGGTCCCTAATCCCCAGGGTTTCGGCTTCCTGCAGAAGCCCCAGCTGCAACATTCACTCAGGCCCCTTGAGATGAACCCCAGTGCTAGGCCAGAGCACTAGGGTGCTCTGAGGAGTGCCATCTTCCCCAACACACTCACATCCATGTAGTTCCTTGTGGGTTGAAGAGTATGATTTGGGTCATCAGTGGCAATCTGCGACATGTTCTCTGTGTTCTCCTCTAGGAAATTTTTCAGCATGTTTTTCTCCTTGAAGATTTCTCCCATGGGCCTGATCTTCGTTAGAGGAATTCTTTCACTGAACATTGAGAAAATAAAGCAAAAAAGGGGTAGAAATCAGCTGTCCATGTTATTGTATGACTGTCATACCTTGAACTGTATTGTCGCTGTGTTTTTTTTCCCAGCATTACTATGAGTGTCATGTTATTACCAGGATGGCACACAAAGACCTGGGCAAAGACCTCGATTTGGAAAGAGGTTCTGTGTTGTAATCGTGGGTAAGTTGTATGACCATTTGGGGTCTCAGTTTCCCCATCAGTAAAAAGGTGGAGTATAATAATCCCCATCCCCAATACAGAATGTTGTGGGTGTTAAGTGAGATGATGGATATAATGTACCAGGTATGCAGAAAGTCTCAGCAATGAGAACTATTACCATTGCAATTGTCATCCCACTGTATCTTTTTCAAAGAAGCTCTGGGAAGGATTTAGAAGGGGGGTCATTATCTTCTTTTTTACAAGGGGGGATTTGAAATACAGGGAGTTTATGACTTGGCTGTGGTCACACTGCTTTTTAGAGCTAAAACAGCCTACAAGTAGCCTTCCTGATCTTTCTCCAGGGCTCAAGCAGAAGTGAGGGGTGAGAGAGGAAGGCAGGAGATGAGGAATAAACTTAAAGATGTAGAGTACACAGAAACAAGGAAGAGTCAAAATAGGAAGAAAAAACCTCAGAGCGTTCTGCATGCACAGAAACATCCAAAGTGATGGAGAGATAAAACAGAGAGATATAGAGATGAAGACACAGACACATTAACATAGAAATGGAAAGAGAGCAGAGAAAAGACCTAGAAGGAAATATAGAAGAACTGCTGTCCATTAGGAAAACACTTACAGTTGCAGAGATTGTTAGCTGAACAATTACAAGGAATTTCATTTTCACATAGGTCATGATGTAACTGGTACCTTCAGGTTGTGCCACCCTGCAGGCTGATGCAGAGAATCTTGGGCCACACAGTGCCCGTGGCACGGTACTCATCAATAAATGTGACTTGAACTTTTAGACTGGCAGGAAAAGATTGCATCATTTGCAATCCTGATGGGTGGAAGCACAAAAGGAAAAGCAAAACACCAGAAAGGGAGATGATGCCACTCATGATCCCGGTACTTACATGGCAAGGCACTCTGACAGGGTCAGCAGCCCGAGGAACCCAAGCCACATCTTGTTTCATTCCAGCATCCAAGTACTCAGGAAATTGTGTGTTCTGCATATGAAACGGCCTCCAAGAACTCCTGCTTTTATATGCTCTGACTTGCCCTAATTGTCCCCTTTAGGCCACTAATGGACCTGATAAGAAATATGAGCCTCTGGAAAAAATCTGTACCTCCATCAATGTTCATGGGGAGTGGACTTAGAAAATTCTTACAATACAGAGCTTTCTACTGTAATCTCTTCCTTGGGAATGGGTGCATAACCAAATTGAACTGCACAAACTAAGAGTGGTGAGACTCTTGTCTAATTGGATATAAAACACTGCTACTAACGTGATAAAAGTAAACGCTAGGGTCCATGCTTGACATTCGTGATCTCATGTGGTCTTCCTAGCAACTTCATGTGTTTTCATGTCCCCATTTGGAAAGGAGATTGCTAGGAGGAAAATAATTCAAATTGAAAAATGAAGACTTGAGGGGTAGCCCTGTGACATCTGAGTGAGTAGCTTTAGGTAGTGGAACAAATGGCACAGATGTGGGGCACTGATGCCAATCTGCATCAAAATTCTAGGCTAGAGTAGTATTACAATTGCAGTGTTTCACTATTGGAAGAAATGTTATGCATGTGTCCACAAGACACTTTCTATATTCCAGTGAACATATATGCAGCACCCTGTGTGCTTGGGTCTGGGTAAATGGCTGCCAAGTCAAAACAGAGTACGACACAGGTGATACTGATCTTCAAGGAACTAGCAGTCTAGGGCAGTTGTCATAAACTCATGGCCCTGCAGGCAAGAGAAATGAATGGAAGGACTGGGTGGTTATCACGACACTGGGCAGGCAGCACACATCGCACAAGTGTGGACAGCCTCTCCTCAGCTACAACCATTGTCTGCCATGCTGGAAAGCAGCATGGATTTGTGATTTTTCAAAAGTGAGAACTCTGAATATTTATGTAAAATCCACTGATTTTAAAAGTTAGCGACTTTTTTCTTTTTTCTTCCTCATAAAACATAGTGTGAGCAAAACCTGAAACAAATGTGTGCTGAATTCAGCCTGCAGGCTGTGCAGGTTTTTATATTTGGCCTAGAGGCAGGAGTAGAGAGGGAAAAGAGAGGGCATTAAATTCATGTTGGTTGAAGGAATAAGAGACTGAATGTATCTTAACAATGTTAATTTTCCTTCCATTTGTAAAGAAAGATCTTCATGCCATATAAACCAAGAAATTTAATAATGCCCACTTGCTGAGAATCTGATATAATTCCTTAATATGATTCTTGCCTTCAAACATTTTGTCTACTAAATCAAACATAGAAAGAGATCATTTTTAAGCATCTTATCTGTCAAAAAAAAGACAAAAAAATGAACACTCATATCTCCTGCTCAGCCAGAGAAAAACAGGCTACATGTTAAATTGTTTTTCCAGCCAAAGTAAAGACAATGGAACTTTATGGCTCCATCTTGGGTTCCCAGGGCCTGGGTGTTCCTAAATGAGGTCTGTCCAGGCCTGTCCCTTGGGTAGAACAATGGAAATCTGGCCTGGTGACCATGTGGGTGATAGATGGTGTGATGAGTCTTATTACTCATTTTTGCACACTGTTAAGTTTTGTTGGTTCAATCCCTATGGAGGGGATTTGACAGTATCTAGCAAATGTCACACACAAATACCAGTTAGCTCAGCAATTCTACTTCTAGGGATTTATTCCGAAGTTACCCTGCTAAAAATGCAAACAAGACATATGCACATGCTCTTCCCTGCAACATTGTTTGTAAAAGCAAAAGATTAGAAACATACCTGAAGTGACCATGCATGGGGGAGTGTTGAATAAGGCATAGGACATTGAAACAATTGGGCACAATTGGGATGCAGGGAGACGTAAAATGAGTGAGCTTCTCAGGGTAGAGTGTTTAGTTTTTAAAAAAAGAGGGACCAGAAAAGTGTTTATAGTTTGTTGCTTCTCCATACACATATATGCCTATTTTCAAAAAGAAAGAGTGAAAGAATAAACCAAAACCTAATAAAAATTGTAATTTATGGGGGTGAGGCAAGGACAAAAGTGAGATTTTTCTTGTTTTTATACTTTGCTTTTCATTAATGTAAATGTGTTGCAGAATCAAAAAATAGATAAATAAACACCCCTGTCAAAATTGAGAACTAAGCCAAATGGAACCTAATTCTATCAAGTTGGTGACATAGCTGCACAGAACAAAGCATAAAGTAGCTTTAAAATGCAGAATTTTGACTCTGCATTCCCAGTGGGATTTCTTTTAAAGACAAAGACAAACAAAGAAACAAAACACCCTCCCTCCAAAACAAATGCAAAACCAAAAAAAAAAAACCCAAAAAATCTGAAAATATATTCATAATCTTATTGTTTGTGATATTGCTAATGTTATTTTGAAAGTATCATATGTATGTGCATACAAGTTAAAGCAAGTAAGTAATTAACACTCATGTGGTTATGAAGCAAGACTTTCACTGTAAGAGAGCAAAGAGATTTATACAACCAAAAAGCTTAAGTAAAACCCTGTGGTCTTAAAACTTGAATTGGAAGCATAAGTTTGTATCAATGAATTATTTTCCTTTTTTTTTTTTTTAAAGAAAATCTGTACTTCTTCACTCTGACCACTGAAAATCCTTGAAGCAATAGCAACTTAATAACAGTGACTATCCTGAGGCCTAGCTTGTAGCCTCTAAATACCATTTCCCATCAGAGGATCCAGAGACTCTTGAAGAGATGGCTGATTCCAGGGTCAGGCCAAGAAATGCACAAGATAAGCCTGGGAATCTTGAAGGACTAGAAAGTTGAGCATCTTCAAAGACCACCAAGGTCCAGATAACCCTGGGAATCTTGAAGGACCAGAAATTTGAGCATCTTCAAAGACTACCAAGAGCCAGATAACCCTGGAAATCTTGATAGACCAGAAAGTTGAGCACCTTCAAAGACTACAAAGGGCCAGACAAAAAGTTTTGGAAACTGTTTGAAGAGGCCAAAAGTGGGACAATTTTGAAATAGGAGGGTAGAGGGCAGGGCACAAATTTTGAAAGAATGACATAGATGAAGGATATGGAATGAAGTAAGTAGGACCAAATGGGTCCAAGATGGCAGACAAGTTGACTTCCACTAAACCTTCAGCATAAGGATCAAAATATGGATGGTAGCCTAATTCTTGGAATCCCCACCTCTTCTTGAAAGAGCTGGAATACTCTTTCCACTCATCAGCTTATGGAAGTACCTACCCATATAAAGGCTGACAACGCCATATTCTGGTGCCTTTCTCATCTTCTGTGATGGCCCATAGTCTCTCTATACAGGGTGTTTATCTCTAAATAAATCTATTTCTTACCTACCAGTTTGCCTCTCACGGAATTCTTTTGAAGATGAGACATCAAGAACCTGAGCTTCCTTTAATCCTGGAACCTGGTGTGCGATCTCATTTGGAAGACTAGGTTTTGGCCAGGTTCAAGTCTCTATTTCTTTCTTCTTTCCTTTCTTCTTCCTTCCTTCCTTCCTCTCTCTTTCTTTTTCTTTTCCTTCCTTCCTTCCTTTCTTTTTCTTTTCCTTCCTTCCTTCCTTTCTTTTTCTTTTTCTTTCTTTCTTTCTTTCTTTTTCTTTCTTTCTTTCTTTCTTTCTTTCTTTCTTTCTTTCTTTCTTTCTTTCTTTCTTTCTCTCTCTCTCTCTCTCTCTCTCTCTCTTTCTTTCTTTCTTTCTTTCTTTCTTCTTTCTTTCTTTCTTTCTTTCTTTCTTTCTTTCTTTCTTTCTTCCTTCCTTCCTTCCTTCCTTCCTTCCTTCCTTCCTTCTTTCTTTCTTTCTTTCTTTCTTTCTTTCTTTCTTTCTTTCTTTCTTTCTTTCTTTCTTTCTTTCTTTCTTTCTTTCTATCCCAGAAGACCTGTGAGACCAGCAATGTGTACTTATTATTGCTTTGACTTCCCTCCCTCTGATCTCTACAAGTGCTGACCCTTTATTCCCAACTTATAGCTAGGCCAACTCCCACTCACTGTCAACTTCATTGAGAACATTGGTGCCATTTCTTTGTGACAACTTTTTGGTCACTAACACCTGGTTTAAGGACTACCTTGGAATGCGTAGTATCTAAAATCGTTAACTGCAAAACTTGACAATATTGTGTGGTTGATTTTGACTTAGTGCAATTTTGGAAAACTCAGGAGTTAGAGATGTCATATCAGGCTTATTTGAAGTTGATCAGGCTGCATCAATCCTAACCAAAACTGACCTGGGCCATATACTCCAGAATTGAAAAAAGATTTGGATAATAGGAATTAAGAGGAAAAATCTTAGTATGTTATGCCATTAGGTTGGGCCACAATATGTGTTAAGAAATTTAAATCAAGTCATGTACCTTATGTTCAAATTTTCATGGCCTCATTTATAAGCAATGGAATCTGAAAATGAATTTAATGTGTGTGTAGCTCAGAGGGATAACTCTAGGAAACCACAGAAGTCATTTTAACTGAAACACCCTGTAGGCCATTGATTCCGAGTGATAGTGGATCCCTCCTCCCCTGAGGTCCAAGCCGTTTTGGCTGTGCATTTCCTAGCCCAGTCTGCCCCAGCACTCAGTTGCAAAATTGAGGAAAAAATGGTTGGTCCTCAGACTCTGATGAATGATTACTTCCAATTTGTTTATTTGGTCTTCAGTAATAGGGATATGGTGGAAAAGGATGAATGCTACCAGAGAGATATGCAAGAGTCCCAAATGATTGCAGTGGCTTTGTCCATGCAGAGATCATCAAAGGGGAACCTGTCTTTTCTGGGCCAATCTGGTCCTGGCACACCACAAGGCCCATGGGTACTGATACAAAGCCAACATATTATGTGTAGACAAAGGGGCACTAAGGGAGACTGATGATCAATGCGCCCTTTGCAAACAGCCAGGGCATTGAAAGAGGGAATGTCCCAGATGCCAGAGAGTGAAGGGGGTCCCTCGGCTGTTGATGGGTTTGCAATCAGAATGTTGTCAAAATCTCAGCTCCCTGTGCATTAATGCCAAATCAAAATATGGAGACAGAGTTATGGAGGATAAAGAAAGGGTGGCTTTATTTCCTTGCCACGCAAAGGGGGAACACAGTAGGCTATCACCTCAAGAACTGTGCCTCCCCTTCCCTGGGGAATAGGGAGAGGTTATATAGTCAGCAGTAGTGGTCAGAAGAATGTGGTAAGGATCAAGGCAGGAACAGTCTTGCATTCTTCTTTCTTCTGCAAAGTTTTAAAGGGGTGCGGTTTAAGACAGGATTAGGGTGTGTGCATCATTTTAGGTGGTCAGGTCTCCTAATCTGATGAGCTTCTCTGGTCCCTTTAATCTTGCCTCAAGTGGTTTCATGGCTGATCTTCCTTTGAATAGCAACTGTTTGGAATCTGCCCCTTGGAACTCAGGGAAGGTCAAAGAGCCTGGAGTCTTCCTAATATAAATGGGGGACAGACAAACAAAACCTCTACATCCAGGAGCCCCACAGGTCCCTGGTCAGCATCAAGAAGACAGTGGGGGCCCAAGGACAAAAGTGGCTCTGCCTAGAGATATCATCTACATAACTAATGTTGAGCCTCAGGTGGTCATTGATGTGGTGGACCACTTGATAGAATTTCCCATAGACACTGGTGCAACCTTCTAGGCCTTAACCGAAAGGATTGGAAACCTTGCCAGTCTTAAGGAATATGTAATGGGGATGTCAGTGAAGAGAAAAGGGCACACTTTCTTGGAAACCCATTTTGTGCAAAATCAATGGCCAGCTGTTTTTTACATTCCTTTTTTTTTTTTTTTTTTTTTTTTTTTTTTTGTGCCTGACTGTCACATCCCTTTAAAAGGAAGATATTTATTAACTCAGTTAGGGGCCACTCTGTTTCTTGAGGAGCAAGGGAAACACTCTCATCAGCAAATGATTCTAACAGAAAGCAAAGTGGAACAGATAAAATTGGAAGTTAAAATGAAGCCTTAGTAAAGACCATGAAATGTGGAATATTAAGGCTCTGTGCTTGGAAAAGATACCCAGCCAGTGATTATTAAATAAAAAGTGTTACATAATGCCTAAATATAAGGTACACATATCTTAAACCAAGGGAAGATCCTCAAAAATGTTTGTAAGTGGATTAGGAAAATAGGAGGCCCCTGGTCTGACTAAACTGACCATATCTGATATTCAGGGCCTCAGAGGAAATTTGGAACAGGTCTTCTCCCCTAAGATAAATGAGGAAAAGTAAAACTTTCCAACATAGGTAAATTGGTGTGTCAGTCTTTCAATATCATTGAGGTAACCACCTAATTCTATGAAAAATGAAACAAAACTGTCCTTCTTTTCCATATGTAGTCTTTAGAACCACAGGTGTGGCTCCAGAAGCAATCCAAAGCTCACCAAACTTTTTACCACTCCCAAAACCTTCCCTGATTATCTTAAGAGGCTTTTGAGTATTAAACAAAAGGAAAACAAAGGCAAACTAGGAGGAAGGTGCCTGCACCTGTGAGATGCAAATGTCCTATGTAGTGTTCTCAGGAACACTTATTTCCTCAGTCTTTTTAAATGCAAATTTAAATGCAAGTTGTAAAAAAGAGTTATAGTAATTTAGAACTTCACTTTTCAAAGATAAATAGAAATCCCAAGTGTCTTCTCTGAAAACACTAGTAAAAAGGGTTTAGCCATCTCAATAGGTCACCTTGATTTCTTACATCTACCAGAAGTCCAATTTGTATCCAACCTCCTGTAACTGAGGGGTTTTATGTTGTATCTGATATGGAACTGAAACTTTGGAAAAGGAACTATGAGGTCTCTGTGATTGTTTGTGTTTGAGTGTTCATATGTAAATATGTGGGTGTCATAGATGTATGGTATTGCCAAAAATTAACTAGTAAGATACCTCTATTTAATTGGCTTAAAGGAAATTAATTCCTTACATACATACTCAGAAATAGAAAATAATCTGATCAGAATGAATTTCAAGTTCAAGTCATCAGTGATATCTGGTATTGAAGGTGGCTTAAACTTGTTGGTTTGATTAATATAGGCATGTCTTTAGAGTCATCCATATTGAGTAGAATACTTCTGTTGTACCTAGGTTTGCTAAATGTCAAATAAATCCTTACTCTATAATAAATTTGTCAAGCAGAAAAGGAACTCTGTGTGGAAAAAAAAAGAAACATTTAAAGAATGTAAGATATACATTTTCAGTAAAAGAAAGTGGGAGGATGAGAAAAAAATACTGAAAAGCATTGTGTATGATCAGAATTTTCTATGATTGAATTAAATTTATTTGGGTAAATTGATTCTGTTGGGAGTAGGCTGGGACAACACTCAATTTGGATTCTCCCCCCAGTGTTTTCTTCAAATGCTTCTTTTAATAACAGATAGCATGAGTTTCTTTGCTGTTATGTGTATTTGCTTTTAAGAACTTTTGTTACTTTGATTAAGGAATAAGTATTGCCTCACAGTGACCTATGCTCTTATTTCACCAAGTGTTTTAAAACTTTTTGACACACTTCCCAAATATCAAATTTTAGTTAAGTTCCTTTTGATTTCCAGCTAACTGTGGAGTGCTTTAGAGGTCCTCTGAGGTATCTTAAAGGGAAATATTTAACTAGGATAATTTGGTATATAAGTTAAATGTAATCATTCACAATTATAGTTATTGCAAACAAGTTTGTCAGTCATACTATAATGAGATATTGAATTATGCCTTTCAAATCTGCTGTCATTTATAGATACTTTTGTACTCTGATGCTGGTACAAAAAGTGCTTCTTCAACAAGGGCACTCATAGAATGGATATGGAAGCAATTTCAACACTTCCACACCAGGATAATGGCTATGTGAATATTCCAGCCTACACAGACTTAAAACAAGGAGGTGTCCTGCTGCCCTTGGAGTCCCTAGATCAGGCATCCAGAGATTTTTACTCCCTGATAGGTGTGGTCAATGCCGCTACTCACACTAGAAGCAGTTACAGAAGATGGACAATTGTGCTTCTGCTTCCCATAAGAATATGGGAGTAAAATCTCTGAAAGGGGGATGAAACAGGAAGAAGGGGGCAGGGCACAACCTTTAAACCAATGACATAGCCTGAGGACATGACATAAATTGTATAGAGCCAAATGTGTCCTAGATGAGGGAAAGTTGACTTCCACTAGATTTTGAGCCTCAGTAAAACAAGCATAAGAATCAAAAAGTGGGTGATGGCCCACGTCTTGGAAATCCCTGTCTCTTCCTTAGATAGCTGGAATACATCTCCCACTCATTAGCCTATGGAAGTATCCACCTCTGAAAAAATTGGCAACCCCATAACCTGATGACTTTCTTATATTCTGAAATGGCCTCCTGTTTCTCTATGGAGTGGTTTCTCTCTAAATAAATCCACTTTTTATCTATGAGTTTGTCTCTCACTGTATTCTTTCTGAGATGAGACATCAAGAACCTGAGCTTCCTTAAGTTCTGAAATCTGGTGTGCAATCAGGTTTTAGTGGGATTTGAGTCTCAGCCTCCTGGGGTCAAGTTGTAATCTGAGGTGCACAGTTTCGATTTTAGCATCACATCAAATCAATTGAAGGAAGTTAAATATATAAACAGTCATGACTGGGAATTCCTGGTGGCATAGTGGATGAGACCCCACACTCCCAATGCAGGGGACCTAGGTTTGATCCCTGTCAGGGAAATAGATCCCACATGCCACAACTCATAGTTCACATGCCACAACTAAAGAACCTGCATGACACAACAGAAGATCCATGTGGTGCAATTAAGACCTGGCCCAGCCAAGTAAATGAACAAATATTTTTTTTTCTAAAAAGCATGAATGATATTTCTTATATGTCTGTACCACATTTTCTGTACCCAATCAACTGTTGACAGATCTCAGTTGCTTCTATATCTTCACTGCTGTAAATGATTTTGCAATCTACATGACAGAACAAATATCCCTTTGGGATCATGATTTTAAGATTTTGGGATAAATAACCAGAAGTGGGATTGGTGGATGAGACAGGAATTCTCTTTTTTTATATTTTGACAAAACTCCATTGTGATTTCCAGTGGCTACACCATTTTACATCCTCACCAACAGTGTACGGGGATCCACTTCCTCGTCAATACTCGCTATTCTTTGTTTTATGGTACTCACCCTCCTAATAGTTTTGAGATGGTATCTCACTGTCATTTGATTTGCATTTTCCTGAAAATTAATGAGGAAGGAACTCTCCTCATCCCAAATTTATGGAATAGGAAACTGCTGCCCACAAATAAACTTATCAAAGTCACATGACTGGAAGGTTTCAGAGGTGGGATTTGAACCCAGGCAGAAAAGCACCAGGATATGCTCTCTGGCAAGTACACTGCACTGTCTTCCATGTGCTTAGCCAACTTGGGATTATGTTGCTTTGTGTTCTGGATCTGATCTATTTCCTGTGTCCCTGACCCTCCATATCCTTCCAATAAGTCTCCCCTTTCCTTGAAGCCAATTGGAGTTAGTCTTCTCTCACTTGTGGTTCAGAGAAGGTTGTAGATCCTACCCGTTTATGATGCAGTTCCCCTACCCAAACAGAGGCATTGATTTGCATTAGCACCATTGGAAATGGAATCCTTTATTCTACCAAAAATAGGGCTTTGCAGTGTACAAAACCCAGTCCATCACCATCCCTGGGAGGGAGTTCCCTACGTGTGAGGAAGTGTGTGTTTGGAGTGGGCCTGATTGATTCCTGAAGCAGCCCCAGCATTTATACTGCACCAGCATCCCTGGGCAGGAGTTCCCTCCACATGAATGAGTGCCTGTTTGGAGTGGGACTGGCTGATTCCTGAAGCTGGCCCAGCATTTACACTGCAGGAGCCAGGCCAATCCTGTTGTTTCCCTGATTATTAACCAAGAAATACAGCCTCAGGAAGACGTCCAGGTCTCCAACCAGTTCCAGTTCTCTGTGCCCCCTTGAAACCCACTGAGACAGGTGCCCTTAGGACTCTATAGGAAACTAGCATACACCCCAATCAGCCTGAAGCCTTTCCTGCCATGCCCCTTAGTACCCAGTGCCAGTGGTTTCTTGGGTTTATTTCCCTCCTTTATTAAGAAACAAGTCACTCTCTCAGTAGCTTTGGAATTGGGTTACCCATCCAAGAACAAAAACGGCCAAGACATGTGGTCGCCCTGAGGGAGGGTGGGGGTAGGGTAAGGGATGCATTGCAGTTTGGTATTAGCAGATGCAGACTACTATACAGAAGATGGATACACAAAAAGGCCTTATGTACTGCATAAGGAAACATATTCAATATCCCATGACAAACCGTAATGGAAAAGAATAGGGAAAAATAAATAATATTATATATATATATATATAATTATACATAACTGAGTTACTTTGCTTTAAAGCAGAAATTAACACATTGTAAATCAACTATACATCAGTACAATGAAAAAAAAAAAAAGGCTTGTATTTCACCTGTTTTATTCCTTCTGACACGTACTCAATGTTTTCTCTGCAAACAATGCCTTTTCTTCTCCTGCTTCCCCAGAACCTCTTCTTTAAAACTGTGCTCAGCCCTTCTAGGAAGACTTCCTGGACCTACCCTCACCCTCCCTAACTACTCCAGGCTGGGTTGGGAGACACACCCTCATGCTCCTATTGTCTGAAGGCTTCATCATCCCTAATCTGGCCCCTGCACCCATTGACCCAGTGCTTGGGAAGTGCCATTTACATGGAGTCCAGGGTAGATTTGCCTCAACGCAAGCAGGCCTCCTCATGCCTCCATGAGGCTGGAGGTGGTGATTCACTGAAATTCCCTGTCTTCCTCAAAGCCTTCTTTAAGCTAATCTGCCTCCTTTGAGCTGACATTAAGCCTAAATCCTGGGCCAGGACTGTGCAGTCACTGTGAACCCTTTACTCATGTGAGCATCCAACATCCCCACAGAGGGATCTGGTAGCCCAACTTACAGAGGGGGAAGTAGATTTTAGCGAGAGGAAGTTGCAGCTGAGGACTAGGGGAACATGTAATTGACCATACTTCCAGGACACTTTCAATATGGGAAGGGAGACTGTTAAACATTATGGTGAGAAACACACTGAGACTGTCCCTGGCCAATTCTACTTGTCACTTGGCCTATTTCAGGGATTGCTAGAGCTGACTTTCCATGTTCACCTGTCTGAGGCCTCTGGTGGAAGTGGAGCTCTTTGAGGGCAGAGGCCCTTATTGTTCCCCTATCCTTGTGCCTCACTCCATGCCAGGATGGGATTGTGTCTCCATTTATTCCAGCATGATGGATGTCCCAGACTCCCCTTTACTCTCAAGTAGTTAGATTTGTGGGAGGCACTGACCCAGCCACAGAATCTCAGCAGCATCTGCAATGGTTTGGCTTGGTGCTCAGAGCCCACCCCCCCCTCATCACAGCAGAAGCCCAAGGGTTCCTACAAGGCCCAGATTTGAGAACCAGCCCCCAGGGTTTGCCCCTCACCTTCCTGATGTAGGCTTGAGTGGGCGCTGGGTTGCAGTTGCCATTGATGGTGAACATGATACTAGGCAGATGCCTGATGTTGCTACATGGAGCCGGGTACATTTAGAGGAAGAGGAAAGAGGTTGACTCAGCTGATCCCTGGTTTGGGAAAAGCTCCAGAGTGACAGTGATATGTCCCATCACCTGTTCACGAACAGATGTGGCAATGATGAGCTTCTGGATGGCAGTGACCAGTCTTGTTGGGACAAGTTGTAACATGCTCTCCATATTTACAATGGCCTGGCAGCCACAGAAACAAGCAACAACCACCCCATTCACGGTGATACTGAGACACAGTGGGAAAAAGTGGGCACCAGAATCACTCTGAAGTACCCCCCCACCACATCTGCCCCACTGCCTGACTGTTTCCAGAAGCCTTTCAGCTCATACTTTTACTTTGGTTTCCTTTGGTCTGGTCACCTAACCTTCTTTGACTTCCTTTCAGTTCTTGAATGCACCAAGCTTTTTTGTGACTCAGGGCCTTGCCATGGGCTGGTCGCCTTTCCAAGAAGACCCTCATCTGTTTGGTCTAGCTAGTTTCTCTTCATCTTCCAGATTCCAGATGAAATGTCACTTTTTTCAGGGAAGTATTCCCCCAGACTAGATCAGGCTCCTTCTTGGTTACTCTCTGTAAACACTTCCTCATTTGTACCAAAGTGGTAATTCATTATGTGTGTTATGCATTTCATGTACATCTGTCTCACTTGATGTGAGGGCAAGTTGCATCCTCAGTGCCTATCTCAAGTTTTCAGCGCACAGTGAATGCACAATGTATCTTTGTTGAATGAGTGAATGAATGAATGATTGAAAAAATGCATGAGCAATAGCCAGAGACCTGTGTCTTATGTCTGACCAATAGTGGGTTAACCCACACTGTGAAGATGAAGGTTCTCTGGGGCAACAGTCATTCAGAGTGTTTGGAGGGAGACACAAGTTGCCCTGGGTGAGGTTGTTTCCCATCACAGCCCCCTCACACGGCTCGGACACTGAGGCCACTGGTCCGGCGATGCCCAAGCTAGCCCAGGGGGCCTCCAAAGGACCCATGAGCTTCTGTCTGAGGATATCACACAGAATCCCATCATTGATTGCCCCTTGTTTTCAGGCCACTCTTGGATCCCAGCTTCCTGATTCTTTCTTCACAACCCCTGTCCCAATGTGTCTCCTGGATGTAGGTGTGGGTGGCAGTGGGTAGGAGAAGTGTCTTGTTGTATGCACTGCTTTCAGGTCTCAAGAATACAGCCAACCTCTGTACACTGCTAGGGAGCTTCTCCCAAGACCAGTTTTCCCAATTTGTCCAGGACTTTCCCTGTTTTGAAACTAGCACTTTTGTGTACTAAGAACTCCCTTGGTCCTGGGTAGTCCTGGACATTTGATCATCTTATCACAACCCTATTCAGGCTGGTGAAATTCTCCCTGATCTTCTTTTCACAGCACTTAAAGTTCCTCAAACCATGTTCCCTGCCTCATAGCACAGTGGATGCAGCAACGTCTGGGCTGCACACACCTCTCAGGACCCTGCTCAGGACATTGGTTGTGGCCCTAGGTAGGATACCTGGGATGATTATGAGCCCATGGATTGAGTGTACATTTTTGTGTTTGTGAGTATATGTCTATATGTCAGTGCATCTGTGCATGCCTGTGTGTCTGTGTCTGTGTCTGTGTCTCTCTGTGTGTTATCTGTGTTCCTGTGTGTGTTTATATGTGTGGCTCTGTGTGTTTAGATGTGTTCCTGTGTGTATCTATATGAATGTGAGTCAGAAATTATCTACCCACTGGTTATATTAAAACTCTGTTTTCCACAAGTCTACTGTCATCTCAGATATTGCTGTGCAAGTGTGAATGTGTTATATCATTTCATTTGTTACTGCAGTGTGAGCAAAAGTGAATGCCCCACTTGTGATTTACGTGAAGGTGGAGCATCATGCAGTGATTTATTCTTTGTTACCTGACTTGATGACTTTGTGTGCAGTGTGGAGAAAGTGTTTTGTTGCAAATAAGTCCATAGGAATAGATACACTTCTATCTATGGGTAGGGAAGTTCAAGGATAGACACACAAGTGTTAGCCATCAAGAATGAGCTGGATGCCCATTCTCATGAAGATGGGAAGACAGCAGTGGCTTGCAGCTCAGCCTAAAATATTTTTTAAATAGGGAACACAGAAACTTATTGACAAATGGACAAATTGTTTTGGAAAGCAAGGGAATTATGTCAAAAATTGATGTATCTGAATTTTCTAAATGTTAATTAAAATAAATTCTGCAGGCTAAATGTGGATAAATTTTAACTCACCCATATATGTATGTCTTTGTGAGAAGAGCACATGTCTCTTTGTGTCACTGTGTGTCTGCATGTGTCCATGTGCATGTGTGGAAGAATTACTTGGGGTGGCAGTCAGAGGAAAATGCTTATTTGCTCATGCTTTCCTGCCAGGAGTGAGTTCAGAACACTGGTATCTACTTGAGCTGTCCTTTGTGGTAGCTGTGGTCCACCCCACCAAATGTCACCATGCTGCCATTCTGCTTTTAGCTGAGGAGAGAAGGAAGAAGGAGATCTCCTTGAATAATGCCATTCACTGTCTGAGAGCTGTGCTTATACACCCATCAGAGGCACTACTATGGTCCCAATTTTACAGAAATGAAAATTGCAGCACAGAATGATTGAGCACCATACAAATTTTGGTTGCTGACTAATGAGTTGCACAGAAGAGATTCTAAGTTGGGCTTCCTGGCTGGCTCCCACCACCCACATTTCTAAAGAGGGCCTGTTCCCCTCCAGCAACCAGAGTGCTCATAGATACCCTAAAAGGACACTGTGCTGAAGGGGTCTGGCTGCCTTCTGTGTAGTCTGTCATTTTTCAGAGAAGCTGAGACCGTGGGCACTAAGAGGCTATGTTTAGTCTCACCCTGGGTTGGTTTCACTGGCCTGTGACCTGAGCCATCCTTGAGGTCCCATGTTCAACTCAGCCCTGAGCCTCTGCTCTTTCTATCTTGCAATTCACAATACTTTCTTGAATAAGAGGCACCACATTTTCACTTTGCACTTGGTTCTGCCAATTGTGTAACTGGTCCTGGGCTCCCAGTAAAATATTAGTGAGGAAGTAGACATTCCCACCATCCCTCTCCTTAAGTCCATATCAAATCCATCAGGAAATCCTGTTGTCTTTTCCTCCAACTTGTATCCTGACACCTTCCATTGCTCTCCCACTTCCCTCTACATGCCTGTATCAAGCTGCTGCCCTTGAGGCCATGAGCATGTTTGTGTTTGGATAAATATTTATTTACAAAACCATTTGTGGGGCAAGATGTGGCCCTGGGGGCATAGTTATGCTGGGCAAGACTGTCTCTCAGGAAACCTCTGTATCAGGTGGTCTATAAGTTTTCATGCAAGTGAAATCATCTTAGAGCTAATTTAGAGAGAGGGCTTGTCCAGCTCAGACTTACATATTCAAGTTGAAGACAAACACAAGCTGAGAAATGACATTCCAACTGTCAGGTTGTTGAAGACAGGGCTGATCCCTTGGAGGATTTGGCTGGGGTAGACCATTTCCAGGACACCGTCAATAGGTGTGTGATCCAACCCAGTCTTCATGGGTCCAGGCCAAATGTCAATACCAGGATCACTTTGACAAATTTCCCAATCTGTAGGAAAGAAGAGTGTTCCCACAGAAAGGTTTGGCATGTGGGACTGGGGTGGAGATATCATTAGCACCACAGAGAAGATCTGAGCCCTGGCTGTGCCCTGGGTGAACCAGACATGGGTAGACCAAGCTGGGATGGGAATTCAGTTCCATTTGTGTAAGGCTGTGGATTTTTACCCAACACCTGCTCCTCCTCCACACACCATCTGACGGGAGTCAAATTATCCTCATTTCTTCTGTACAGTTGGGAAAACTGAGACTCATGACAGGACCAAATGGTTCCCATTTGAGGATAAAATGAGTAGAAAGCAGGGTAGTCTTCTCTTGGCATCACTATGATCAGATGACAGATATAAACTGAATCCATTGACATGCATTGTGGCTTCTGCACCTCTCAGGAAGATAGAAGCCCCTTAAACAATGTTGCTACCAGCCAGAGTGGTAGGAAAAGAATAAATATATGTTCAATAAAAGGGTCAACTCCATGGTATTGATAGGACATGCTCTGAGTTTACAGGAAGTGGCCCAAGGTGACCTAGGAGGGCCATGTGGAGGAAACACTCAAGCTTATGCAAATTTTGCCTGGGAAACATGCTTTTGAAGATATGACTGTGTATGTGTGTGTGTGTGTATGTGTGAGAGAGAGAGAGAGAGAGAGAGAGAGAGAGAGAGAACTCAGGACTTTTGGGGGAGGCAGGCCATAGTTTATATTAGACTCTCAAAGGCCCCCTACAGCCCCATTTGTCACATCCCTCTTACAGCTGTGGTTCCCTGCTTTCACTTCCCAGACGCCTGAAGGCCCCGGCTGTCCCCAGGGGCCCATTATCAGTTTTAACCACTTCCAAATACCCCACATCTTCATGAATCCTGACTGGCTCACCAAGCTCCACCACTTACCAGATGTGTGATTTTGTCAAGGCCCTTTCTCCCTGCATCTCAGTTCCCTCCTCTCTATATGGGAGGTAATCATAGCACTTGATGTGTGGCATTGTTGCAGGTTAAACATATTCTTATCATGAAAGTGCCTGGCGCAGTCTAAGAATAGCAAAGTGGCTTCTTTATTCCCTCTCTCCCTGCTCCCAGCAAAATGAACCCTGAGCTGCTCATGATCAATGGGGCTGCAACTCCACATCCCAAATGGCTCTCTGCATTAGCCATTCTGGGAATTTATGTATCACCAGGGGTGCTGTCTCCCTAGCATCATGGCAATGCAGGGAGGGTGGCCTGCCATAAGGGGACTTTGGGAAAGAAATACCCTCCCAGGTGGTCCTTCATCTGTTTTGTAAGCATGAGTTTCTCTCAGGGCCAGGCCTGACTCAGCTTCTGGTTTCCAATTACCTGAATGGTGTCATACCCAAGAAATCCAGTAATCCTCCCAGAGCCATAGGTGAGGTTGAACTTTGAGGCCGAGAGCCCGGAGGTGGTGGATGAGTGAGGGTTGAAGAGCTTGTGTGTATCTGCAGAAAAAAAGTGGTGAGTGTCCCTCAGGTGACAAGGGGTGAGCATGGTTGGGAGGGGGAGTAAAATATGAGTGAGGTGGGGAGGGTGCTTACCCATGGCAGGCAGGACTGTAGCAGTAGATGGAGGGCATCCACAAGTTAGATAAGTCCGTGTCAAAGACAACCCTGAACTCCTGAGGGGTTATTCCAATGGTGATGTTGCCAACATAGGCCAGCTAAAGGGCCCAGGGAAGGGTGATGAGGGCAGGCCTGGCTGTCCTAGCCACTCTCAATTTCTGGAGAGCTGCCTCCCTCCAGGCCTCCCATGTTTCCTGAAATAACTTTGCAACCACCCCACCTCACAGCCTCTGCTCAGACCAGTGCCATAATTATTATATTATTATTATTATTATTATTATTATTATTATTATTATTATTATTATTATATTGTTCATGTGTGATCATCGTTCCCTGACCAGGGCTCAAACTCACAGCCCTTGAAGTTGAAGCACAGGGACTTAACAACTGGTCCTCCAAGGATGTCCTGGTGCCTTCATTTGAGAAGTTCTCCAGTCTCTTTCTCAAGGCCCAGCTTGAGTGTTTCCTCCACGTGGCCCTCCTAGGTCACCTTGGGCCACTTCCTGTAAACTCAGAGCACATCCTATCAATACCATGGAGTTGGCCCTTTTATTGAACATATATTTATTCTTTTCCTACCACTCTGGCTGGCCTATGCATTCTTGAATAAGAGACAATACCATTTTTTAAAATTAATAATAGATCAGACAGGAAGATGGTGGAGCAGTAAGATGTGGATATCACCCTCTTCCCCACAAATACATCAAAAATGCATCTACATGTGGAATAGTTCCTACAAAACACCTTCCAAACCCTGGCAGGAGACATCAGATTTCCAAAAAGGCAAGAAAATCTCTCCCCCCACCCCAAGTGGGTAATGCAAAATAAAATGCAAAAAAAGCAGACAAAGAATCTTGAGAAGATGAACCCCTCTGTGTGGGAGGTGTGAAGGGGGAATAGCTTCCACACACTAGGAAACCCCCTCACTGGAGGGGATGAATGGGGGGAGATTCAAAGTCCCTGGAGGAGAGAACAGCAACAGGTGTGCAGAAGGCAGAGTGGAAAGATTCCTGCATGGAGGATCAGTGCCAAGCAGCACTTCCCAGCCTGAGATGCTTGTCTGCTCACACACAACAGTGGGTGGTGCCTGGCTGTCAAGGCTTGGGATTCAGAGAACAGACCCCAGGGAGAGAACTCAGATGGCGTTGTGAAAACAGCCTGGGTGGCTAGTGCACCACAGCTAACTTGGATGCAGTTTGGGGAAAAGCCTGGGCCTGATGGAGAGGCAGGAAACCTTTCTTTCGGGGTGCTCAAGAGGAGCCACAGGAGCTTCCTTCTCAGCGCTCAAGGCTGAAGGGCAGCGCATGCACAAGTAGCATTGTTAGCCACACTTGCTATATTGGAACACAAGTGGCCTGCTGCCACGGCCACCAAGGATCCTGTGTGCAAGGCAAGTCATTGGCCACACCCTCCCAAAAGCTGGTGCAGCCCAGCACCTTCAATGGTCTCGTGTTAAGGATCAGCTTCCCTGGAAGAATGCACAGCACACTTCAGACTCACAGTGATCTCTGCTGTTGCAAGCACTGCCACAATTTTCAATTAGACTGACATACCCACCCACTCCCTGGACTGAATATGCAAGTGAGCTACAATCACTCTCTTTTGCCCCATTTTCTTGGGCAGGGAACTAACACATGAGAGCAGCCCACATGCAGAGACTGGACCAAAACCAAAATTGATCCCCCGGGACTGTAAGACCAAAGAAGAGAAAGGGAAACAGCCACAAGAGGAGCAGATTTAATACGCACAATCGGCTTGATAGACTCTGCATGTGTGGATCACCTGAATAGACATGTGTTTCTACAATGGAGGCTGTACACTGAGGGAGTAACTGTGGCATTTGGGTGTAACACATGCAGGACTATCACTAAATCAGAGTCTGAGCTCACTCCACATTGCCCACAGCAGGTGCAGGGATCTACCTAGAAGTGTTGGAGGACTTATTGATTTGTTTCACCTATTCCTGGTATTATGTATTTGTCAGTTTAATCTTTACTGTATATATTCCTATGTGGCTTTTCTTTTTGGTTTCATTGCTCTCTTCTTTGTTTTCAATCTTTTTCTTTTTCTTTTTTTTTCTCTTATTCTCTTTTCTCCTCTTTTTGTGAGTGCATGTGTGTACATATTTTTCTGTGATTTTGACTGCTGTCTTTTGTTTTTACCACTTGTTTTTTTTTCTGTTCTTTTCATTCTTCCTTTCTTTTCCTTCCTTTTCTTTCTCTTCTTTTTCCTCCTTTTCCCCCGTGCGTTGCAGCTACCAGGGTCTTGGTGCCTGGCTGGGCCTTGTACCTTGACCTCTGAGGAAGAATTGTGTCCAGAACTTTGTACTGCCAGGGAATTCCTGATCCCATGGAATATTAATTAGCAAGAGCTCTCCCAGAGGTCTCATTCTCAACACTAAGATCCACCTCTACCCAAAGGTCACCAAGCTCTAGTGCTAGATACCTCAAGTCAAACAGCTAGCAAGACAGGAACATAATCCCATCCATTATCAGACAGACTTCCTATAGTCATACTAAACTCAAGGACATACCAAAACACACCACCAGCCATGGACCTGCACATCAGAAGGACAAGATCCAGCTCCACACACAAGAACAGAGGCAGTAATCCCCCCAGCAAGATGCTAAAAAAGCACTGATTCAACCTCCCCACTGGGGACAGACAACAGAATTAAATATTATGACCCTGCAGCCTGAGGAAAGAAGAACCCAAACGTAGTCAGTTAAAGAAAATGAGAAAACAAAGAAAGATACAGCAGATAAAGGAATAAGGTAAAAATACACAAGATCACACAAATGAAGACAAGTAAGGCAGTCCACCTGAAAAAGATTTCAGAATAATGATAGTAAAGATGATCCAAGATCTCAGAAATAGTATGGAGGCACAGATGGAGCAAGTGAAAGAAGTCCTTAACAGGAGCTAGAAGAACTAAAGAGCAAACAGTGATGAATAACAGAGTAACTGAAGTTAAAAATACTCCAGAAGGAATGTAGAGCAGAATAATTGAGACAGAAGATCAGATAAATGACCTGGAAGATAGAATGTTGGAAATAACTGATACAGAGTGAAGTAAAGAAAAAAAGAATGAAAAGAATTGAGGACAGTTTCATAGACCTATGGGACTACATTAAACACACCAACATTTGTATTATAGGGGGCCCAGAAGAAGAAGACAAGAAAAAGAAAGGGTCAGAAATATATATTATAGGACATCATAGAGGAAATTTCCCTAACATGGGAAAAGAAATAGTCAATCAAGTCCAAGAAGCACAGAGAGTACCATGCATGATAAACCCAAGGAGAAACATACAGAGACGCATATTAGTCAAATTATCAAAAATTAAATAAAAAAGAAAAAATATTAAAAACAACAAGAAAATGTATCAAATAACATACAAAGGAACCCACATAAGGCTAAGAGGTGATCTTTCAGCAGAAACTCTGCAGGCCAGAAGGGAGTGGAAGGATATACTTAAAGTGATGAAAGGGAAAAACCTACACTCAAGATTATTTTACATTGCAAGGATCTCATTCAGATTTGAAGGAGAAATTAAAAGTTTTCCAGACAAGTAAGACCTAAGAGAATTCAGCACCAATAGGTCACCTTTACAACAAATGCTAAAGGAACTTCATTAGGCAGAAGCCACAAGAGAAGGAACAGACCTACAAAAACAAATCCAAAACAATTAAAGTGGTAATAGGAACATGTATATTGATAATTGCCTTAAGTGTGAATGGATTAAATGCTCCATCCAAGAGACAGAGTCTGGGGGAATGGATACAAAAACAAGACCCATATATATGCTGTCCACAAGAGACACACTTCAGAACTAGGGACACATATAAACTGAGAGTGAGGGGATGGAAAAATATATTTCATGTAAAAGGAAATCAAAAGAAAGCTGGGTTAGCAATACTCATATCAGACAAAATAGACTTTAAAATAATGAATATAACAAGAGACAAGAAAGGACACTACATAATGATAAAGTGTTTAATCCAAGAAGAATATATAACAATTGTAAATATTTATGCACCCAACATAGGAGCACACCAATACATAATGCAAACATTACAGCCATAAAAGTGGAAATTGATAGTAACACGATCATAGTAAGGGACTTTAACACCCCACTTACATCAATGGACAGATCATCTGAACAGAAATTAAATAAAGAAACACAAGCTCTAAATGACACATTAGACCAGATGAACTTAATTGATATTTATAGGACTTTCCATCCAAAAGAAAAACAAGGAAAAACAAAACAAAACAAAACAAAACAAAACAAAAAAAAGAATACACTTATTTGTCAAGTATACATGGATCATTCTCCAGGATAGATCACATCTTATATCACAAATCAAGCCTCAATAAATTTAAGAAATTTTAAATCATGTCAAGCACATTTTCTGACCACAATACTATAATACTAGGTATGCATTACAGGAATAAAAAACTGTAAAAAACTACAAACACATGGAGGCTAGATGACACAGTACTGAATATCCAAGTGATCACTGAAGAAATCAAAGAGGAAAACAAAAAATACCTAGAAACAAATGACAATGAAAACATTACGACCCAAAACCTATGGGTTGCAGCAAAATAAGTTATAAGAGGGAAATTCTTTGCAATGCAATCCTATCTCAAGAAACAAGGAAAATCTCAAATAAACAACCTAAACATATATCTAAATAATTATAGAGAGAAGAGCTAGAGAAAAAAAGAATCCCAAAGTTAGCAGAAGGAAAGAAATCATAAAGATCAGATGTGAAATAAGTGAAAAACAAATGAAGGAAACAAAAGCAAAGATCAATAAAACTAAAAGCTAGTTCTTTGATAAAATAAACAAAATTCATCAACCATTAGCCAGACTTATCAGGAAAAAAAAAAGGGAGAAGACTCAAATCAACAAAAACAGAAATGAAAAAGAAGTAACAGCTGACACTGCAGAAATACAAAAGATCATGAGAGGCTACTGCAAAAAACTATATGCCAAAAAATTAGACAACCTATAAGGGATGGACAATTCTTAGAAAAGTACAAACTTCCAAGACTGAACCAGGTGGAAATAGAAGATATTTCTTAAAACCAATCAGAAGCATTGAACTTGATATTCTGATTAAAAACCTTCCTACAAACAAAAGCCTAGGTCCAGGTGGTGACACAGGTGAATTCTACTAAACATTTAATGAGGAAATATCTATCCTCCTCAAACACTTTGAGAAAATAGCAGAGGGAGGAACACTGCCAAATGCATCCTATGAGGTCAACAACACACTGATACACTGATATCAAAACTAGAAAAAGATGTCACATACCAAAAAAAAAAAAAAAAGAAGAAGAAGAAGTAGAAGAAAGTTACAGGCAAATATCACTGATGAACACAGATGCAAAAATTCTCAACGAAACACTAGCAAACATAATCCAATGACACATTAAAAGGATCATACACCAGGATCAAGTGGGGATTTTCCCAGGAGTGCAATGATTCTTTAGTATACACAAATTAATCAATGTGATGCACCATATTAACAAATTGAAGGATAAAAACCATACAATCATTGCAATAGATGCAGAAAAATTTTCAAAAAAATTCAACACACATTCATGTTAAAACTCTCCAGAAAGTGGACATGAAGGGAACCTACCTTAACATAATAAAGGCCATGTATTACAAAACCACAGCCAACATGATCCTTAATGGTGAAAAATGGAAAGCATTTCTTCTAAGATCAAGAACAAGACAAGGGTGCCCACTCTCACTGTATTATTCAACATCATTTTGGAAATTTTAGCCACAGCAGAAAAGATAAAGAAACAAAAGGAATCCAAACTGGAAAAGAATGAGAACTATCACTGTTTGCAGATGACATGATAGTATATATAGAAAACCCTAAAGATGCTACCAGAAAACTACTAGAGTTAATCACAGAACTTGATAAAGTTACAGGATACCATATTAATGCACAGGAATCTTGCATTCGCATACACCAACAAAAGAAAATCAGAAAGATAAATTATGGAAACACTCCTATTTGCCACTGCAACAAAAAGAATAAAATACCTAGGAATAAACCTACCTAAGGAGGTAAAAGACCTGTATACAGAAAATTATGACACTGATGAAAGAAATCAAAGATGAGACAAACAGACAGAGAGATATATCATGTTCTGGGATTGGAATAATCAACATTGTGAAAATGACTAAACTAAACAAAACAATCTACAGATTCAATACCATCTCTATGAAATTATCAATGGCATTTTTCACAGAATTAGAACAAAATATTATACAATTTATATGGAAACACAAAAGACCCCGAATTACCAAAACAATCTTGAGGGGGGAAAAAAAAAACGAGCTGGAGGAATCAGGTTCCCTGACTTCAGACTACAGGACAAATCTATATTAATCAAGACAGTATGGTACTGGTACAAAAACAAAAATACACATTAATGGAACAGGATAGAAAGCCTATACATAAACCTACCCAAGTATGTATGGTAAACTTATCTTTGACAAAGGAGGCAGGAATATACAATGGAGAAAAGACAGTCTCTTCAATGTGTAGTTCTGGGTAGACTGGACAACTACTAGTAATAGAATAAATTTAGCACATTCCCTAACCCCATACAAAAAAATAAACTTAAAAAAGATCAAATACCTCAATGTAAGGTTTGACACTCTAAAACTTTTAGAGGAAAACATAGGCAAAACACTCTTTGACATTAATCACACAAAATATATTTAACCCCCCTCCTAGAGTAAAGGAAATAAACATAAAAATAAATAAATGAGACCTAATGAAACTTAAAAGTTTTTGCACAGCAAAGGAAACCATAAATATGACAAAAAGACAAACCTCAGAATGGGATAAAATATTTGCCAGTGAAGCAACTGACAAAGGATTAATCTCCAAAATATATAAGCAGCACAGGCAGCTCAATATCAAAGTAAACAAAACAACCCCAACCAAAAATGGGTAGAAGACATAAACAGACATTTCTCCAAAGAAAATATACAGGTGGCCAGCAAACACATGAAAAGATATTTGCCATCCCTAATCATTAAAGAAATGCAAATCAAAATCACAAGGAGGTATCACCTCACATCCATCAGACTGGCCATCATCCAAAAATCTAGGAATAATAGTTGCTGAAGAGGCTGTATAGAAAAGGGATCCTTCCTGCTTGGCTGGAAGGACTGTAAAGTGATACAGCCACTATGGAAAACAGTATGGAGGTTCCTCAAAAATCTAAAAATAGAATTACCATATGACCCAGCAATCCCACTTCTGGGCATATTCCCAGAGAAAACCTTAATTCAAAAAGATACGTGTACCAAAATGTCCATTGCAGCCTTATTTTAAAATTGCCAGGAAATGGAAGCAACCTAAATTTCCATCAACAGAAGAATAGGTAAAGAAGATGTGGCACATATATACAATGAAATATTACTGAACCATAGAAAGGAACGAAATTGAGTTATTTGTAGGAGGTGGATGAACCTAGAGTCTATCACACAGAGTGAAGGATGACAGAAAGAGAAAAGCAAATACCGTATTCTAGGTCATATATATGGAATGTAAATAAGTGGCACTGATGAACTCAGTGGCAGAGGAAGAAAAAAGACACAGATGAAGAGAACAAACTTAAGGACATGGTGAGGGAGGAAAAGAGAATCTGGGACAAAATGAGAGAGTGGCATTGACATTTATACACTACCAAATGTAAAATAGATAGCTAGTGGGACACAACTACAGAAGACAGGGAGATTATTCAATGATTGGTGATGACCTAGAGGGGTGGGATAGGGAGATTGGGAGAGAGGCTTAAGATGGAGGGGATATCGGGATATACATATAAAAAAAGCTGATTTACTTTGTTGTACAGAGGAAACTAGTTCAAAGTGTAAAGCTATTATACCCCAACAAAGGTTGAAAGAAAAGAAATCAATAATAACCATAGTGTTAGATTTTTATGGCATCAAAGGCATAGGACTCAGTAAAATTTTACAGGTGTCCTTCTTGGATATGCAGAGGCAGACCTTCCTCTCCCTGGAGTTTCAAACTTGATTTTCAGTTGGCTTTATCTTTGATCAAACATGGATCACATTTCATCTGTAACTCTGTAACTCACTTAGTTTAGGAAGAACAGCCACCCTCAAACTAATGACATATCTTTAGCCCAAAATGAATGTTTACCTCCGACCTGGTCATTGCTGGGCCTGGACTCCACAGACCAAGACTTGAGGATGAATGCCTTCTCCTCTAGGAATGGGGTCCCTGTTCCTCAGTGTTTTTGATTCCTGAAGGGGTCCCAGCCCCAACATCCAGTCTGGCACCTCCAGATGAACTCCAGTGCTAGGCCAGAGCACCATGGGGCGCTGTGGAGCACCATCCTCTCAACACACTCACATCCAGTTAGAAGAGATATATTCTGGCAATAACTATCATTCTGAGATGTGTTTTCAGTGTCCTCCAGCAAATACGTCAGCAGGGTTTTTTTCCCTGAGAATTTCTCACATGGTTTTGATCTTCCTTAGAGGGATTCTTTCATTGAGCATCGGGAAAAGGAAACAAAGAATGGGCAGCAATCAGCTGTCTATGTCATTGCATGAGTGTCATACCTTGCATTGTAATAATGCCATGTATTTTCCAATAATTTTTATGAGCGTCATGCTATTATCAGGACAGCATGAAAAGAGCAGGACGATGACCCCGGTTTGAATACCGATTGTGTTGTGTAATCTTCCATAAGTCATATGACCATTTGAAGTCCTAGTTTTCTCATCAGTAAGAAGGTGGAATATGATAACCTCCATCCTCCAAATACAATGTTGTGGGTATTAAGTGAGATGGAGGATATAATGTCCTTGATATGCTGGCAGTCCCAACAATCACACCCAATACCATTGCTATTGCCATCCCACTGTATCTTTTTCTAAGAAGCTGTGGTAAGAAGGTAGAAGTGGGGCCATTACCCTCTTTTCACAGGGAAGAATTTGAAATGCACGGAGTTTGGGACTTGGCTGTGCTCACACCACATGTTAGAGGTAAAACAGCCTAGAAGTAACTTCACAATCTTTCTCCAGGGATCAAGCATAGAAAAGGGTGAAATAGGAAGCCAAGAGCTGGAATATAAATTAGGGAAATTAAGAAGCTAGAAAAGCAAGAAACTGTCAAAATACCAAAACAAACAAACAAAAATCAGAGAGTTCTGCATCCACAGTATTAGAGAGATAAAAGAGAGATACAGAGATGAAGACAGACATATTCACACTGAAATGCAGACAGAACAGAGAGAATACCCAGAAGCTAATACAGGAGAAATGCTGTTGCATAGGACCACACTTACAACTGCAGAGGCTGTGAGCTGAACAATTCGAAACAGTACCATTTTCACATAGGTCATATTCTGAATGGCACACCCAGAGTTGTAGTCCTGCAGGCTGACCCCAAGACACTAGGTTTCCATAGTGAAGTAGTCATCAATAAGTGCGAGTTGAATTTCAGGACTGTCAGAGAATGATTACATTTCCATTTAACCCTGATGGTTGGAAGAATTAGAGGACAAAAACAAACAAACAAACAAACAAAAACAAAAACAAAACAAAAATAAAACCAAAAATCAGAAAGGGAGATGATACCACTTACATTCCCTGTTGTTACATGACTAGGCACTCTGAAAGGGCCACCAGGCTGAGGATCTCAAGTCACATCATACTTCTCTCTTAGGTCCAAGTACTCAGGAAAGTGTGACATGTGCATGCAATGGTGGCCAAGATATTTTAATTGTATATGTTCTGACCTGCCCTAATTGTCGCCTTTAGGCCACTAATGGATCTCATAAGAAATATGAACCTCTCAATGAAATCTATAACTCCATTGATGTCTGTGGGGTGTGGACTTAGAAAATTCTCAGAATACAAAGATTTCTACTGTAATCTATTCCTTGGGGCGTGGCTACAAAACCAAACTGAACCACACGGACTAGCAAGTGAGGAGACTCTTGCCAACTTGGATACAAAACATTGCTCATAACGAGATGAGAGTAAATGCTAGGGGCCATCCTTGACCTTTGTGACCTTATGTGGTATTCCTCCCAACTTCATGAGATGTGCATTGCTGTCCTCAGATGGAGAAGAGATTGCTAGGAGGAAAAGAGATCAAATGGCAAACTGAAGCCTTGAGGGGGCTTCCCACTGACATATGAGTGAGTGATATGGATAGTGGGGCAGATGGCACACATCAGGGGTACTTATGATGGCAATCTGCATCAAAAATCTAGGCTAGAGTCGTATTACAATTGCAGAGTTTCACTATTGGAAGAAATGTGATGCATGTATCCACAAGGTACTTTCTATCATCCAACAGACATATGGAGCACACTGTGTGCTGGGGTCTGAGTTAGATGCTGGAAAGTCAAACTTGAATAAGATACAGGTGGTCCTTATCTTCAGTTATTGAGCAGTCTAAGGGCAGTTCTCTCAAACTCATTACCAGGAAGGAGTATAAATTAGTGGAAGAACTGGGCTTTTGTCATGGACACGGGGCAAGCAGCATATGCTCTATTAGTGGGGGCAGTCTGTCCTCAGCTCAAAGCAGTGACTGCCATGCTGGAAAGAAGCCTGGTTGGCCAATTTTTCAAAAGAAGTCAGAAGTCTGGATATTTATGTACAATCCACTGATTGTAAATATTATAAATATTTTTTCTTCTTCACAAAACATACTGTTTGCCAAACCTAAAACAACTTTGTGCTAGATTCATCCATCAGGCTGTGCAGGTTTTTATTTCTGGCCTAGAGCTGGCAGTAGAAAGGAGACAGAGTAGGGGTTCAATTCATGTTTGTTGAATGAATAAGAGACTGAATGCCTCTTACCCATGCTAATTTTCCTTCCACTTGTGAAGATAGATGATCATGGTCCTATAAACCAATGAATTTAATAATGTCTCTTTGCTGAGGATATGATATAATTCCCTAATTGGATCAATGCCTTGAAACATTTTGTCTACTAAAGCAAACATAGAAAGAAATAATTTTTAAGAGTCTTATCAATCAAGGAAGACAGAAAAGACCACTCAGCACTGCAGCTCAGCCTGAGATAAACAGGTTATCTGTTAAAATGTTACTCCAGCCAAAGGAAAAATAATGGAGTTTTGTGGCTCCTTCCAGGATTCCCAGGACCTGGATGTTCCTGTGTGAGATCTATTCAGTCCTGTCCCTTGGGTAGAACAACAGAGGCTTGCCTGTTCACCACATGGCTGATAGATGGGGTGATGCATCTTCCTACTCATTTTTTCATATTGTTAAAATTCAATTTTGATGGTTCAATCTTTATGGAAAGGATTTGACAGCACCTAGCAACGACACACACAAATACCATTTAGCTCAGAAATTCTACTTCTAGGTATTTATCCCAAGGATACACTAACAAAAATACCAAAAGACACATGCAGAGGCTATTCACTGCAATATGGTTTGCAAAAGCAAAAGATTAGAAACATACCTGAAATGACCATTGTCAAGGGAGTGTTGAATAAGGCATAGGGCATGTGAACAACTGGGTTAAATGGGGATGGAGGGAGGCAGGATGGCTGAGATATACAGAGTTTACTGTTTAGTTTTTTAATAAAGAGAGACCAGAAAAGTGCTTATGGTTTGTTGTTTTTCCATACATATATGTGTCTATTTTCATTAAGAAAGAATGGAAGAATAAAACAAAAATAATAAAAAAATTGTAATTAATGGGGCAGAGGAGGGACAGAAGTGAGATTTTTCTTGTTTTATAGTTTGACTTTGCAACCATGTAAATGTGTTACAGAATCAAGAAATACATAAGTAAACACATCTGTCAAAATTGAGAAATAAGAAAAATGTGCCTAATTCCATCATGTTGGTGACATAGTTGCACAGAACAAAACATTAATTGAGCAGCTTTGAAATGCAGAATTCTGACCCTACATTCAGAGTGGGATGTCTTCTGGAACAAAGAAGAAAAAAAAAAAGGCAAAGAAAAACACCCTCCCTCCAAAACAAAAGCAAAAACAAAAACCCAAAGAAAAATGAAACTATATTCAGTACATTATCATTGGTGATTTTACTACTGTTATTTTGATAGCATTGCATTTATGTGTATACAAGTTAGAGAATTAAGTAATCAATGCTCATATTGTTATCAAGTAAGATTTTCAGTGGACAAGCGAGAAGAGATTTAAGTGTACAATGAAAAAGCTTAAGTAAAACCCCATGGTCTTAAAACTTGATTTGGAAGTATAACTTTGTTAGCAATGAATGATTTCCTTTTGTAAAAAAAGAAAATGTGTCCTTCTTGATTCGGACCACTGAAAAACCTAGAAGCAATGGCAACTTGACAACAGTGAGTATCCTGAAGTCTAGCTTCTTACCTCTAAATCCTATTTCCTATGAAACAATCCAGAGATTCTTGAAGAGATGGCTGATATCAGGGCTGGGCCAAGAAATGCACAAGATAAGCCTGGGAATCTTGAAGGAGCAGAAGGCTGAGGGCCTCCAAAGAACACCGGGGTGTAGACAACAAGTTTAGGAATCCACATGTAGAGGGGTGTAGACAACAAGTTTAGGAATCCACATGTAGAGGCCAAAAGTGGGGCAATATTGCAACAGGAGGGAAGGGGAAGGGGTTAGGAACAACCTTGGAAAGAATGACATAGATGGAGCACATGACATAAATTCAGTAGAACCAAATGGGTCCAAGATGACAGACAATTTGACTTCCACTAGAACTTGAGCCTTAGTAATACAACCATAAAGATCAAAAAGTGGGCTGTGGCCCAATTCCTAGAAGTTACCACTCCTTCCTGAAATAGCTGGAATATTCTTCCCACTCATTAGCCTATGAAATTACCCACCCCTACAAAAATTGACAACCCCATACCCTGGTGACTTTCTCACCCTCTGAGATGTCTCATGGGCTGTCTGTGCAGTGTGTTTCTCTCTAAATCAACAAAAGTTTTACCTATGAGTTTGTCTCTCACTGAATTCCTTCTGTGATGAGACATGAAGAAGCTGAGCTTCCTTAAGTCCTGAAACCAGTTTTGTGATCTCAGTTGGAGGAATTTGGTTTTGTCAGGGTTTGAGACCTGGCACATGGGTACAAATTGAGGTGTAGAATTTCAAATGGGAACCACAAAGCAGCAGTGATAAGGTAAGAAAATGTTGAGAGTTAGGTCTTGGTCCTAAACAGGCCCATGTTACTGAACTTGGAGAGGGAGCATTGAGCGGTGGCATGAAGGGGGATCTTAATTTCCTTCCAAGGAATAGAACCTGGGTAGTCTGCATGGAAACTAGGAGTCCTAGCCACCAGACCAGCAAAGGGTTAAAGGCTAGAAGCTTTTTTTTTAACGGGCTCTTGCCCCCAGTGAAAAATGCATTTCTCATGGAGGCTAAAACTGTAAAAGGAGGTACAATGTTTATTATCAGAGACATAGCATAGCAACAAGTGGGAGACCACACAGAGAAACAATGTTTTGTTAGGATAGAAGCAAGGCAGAGATGCACACTTGGAGAGAAAGGGTGTATAGATCCTCCCTAATGAGGAGGATTGCAAGTAAAGAGGTGGTTAAGTCATTCATATCTGGCAGTTCTTCCCAGTCTTTGTTTACCTTAGTTCACTTATGTGGTTTCTTTCTTCACACCTGACCAGTTCCAGGACCCTTCCCATCATCCGTGCACAACTTTTTACCAAGATGGATTTCAGCCCAGAGGCTTATGGGAAAGCCTTAGCATGACATATTATGGGGTGGTGTTCCTCTCTTTTGAGCTCCAAAGAGCATTTTGTGCATGGGCAATGTCTCCCTTGTGCCTAGGATGGGGAGTGTATGACCTCTTGAGCTCATAACAGGGCTTAGCCTCTCCCTGTCCCTGCCAGAAAAGTTTCCAATGTTTAGTTATTTACCCTATTCCTGTTGCCGTTACTTATATCAAAGTGCAGATAATGAAATACAGGAATCTGGTCATAAATATGTAGTCCTGGAGCCAATTTGTCTCTTGCCTCAGGAAATGTAAATGGGGGCTGGTAATGAATGTCCAGCTTGGAGATCATCTTCTGCTTTGCCTCATGAGATGTAAATGTGAAGCCAGTTGTAAATGTCTAGTCTGGAGCCTTTCTATCTCCTATGTGAGTAGGTTATCTGCCAGGTGTACTGGGGAGGACTCTTTGCTGATATCTGCTCGTTTTTGACTGACATGTCAACCCTCTATGTGTATACATATTCAACAGCAGGTCCAGGACACAATTGTTAGTCTCTATACTCTTCTTCTTGACTCTGAGGTTTTTCTCATACATTCTTACATTCTTATTCATTTGTTCTCTATTTCTTTCTTTCTTATTTACATTAATCCCAGCAGAACTGTGTGACAACCAAGGTGTACTTTTCAATGCTTTTACTCCCCTCCTTCTGACCCTTACAAGTGCTGAGCCTTTATCCCCAACTTATACCGAGACCAGCTACTGTACATCATCAACACAATTTGGGAAGTGCTTGTGCCATGTCATTTTGACAGCTTTTTGGGCACTAACACCTGGTTGAGAGACTACCTTGGAAGGGCCAGCATCTAAAATCATAAGTGTAAATCTTGACCATATGGCCTGTTTGATTTTGACTTAAGAGTGGGATTTTGGATAGCTTGGGACTTAGAGGTGTCACTTCAGGCTGTGTGAAGTGAGTGAGGATGCATCAATCCTAACCAATACCCTTCTTGGCCATATAATCTGGGATTGGGAAAGATTTGGACGACAGGAATTAAAAGGAAAATGAAAACTTAGTAGGCTACATCATCAGGTTTGGACACAATATGAAATTTAAAGAAATTTAAAGAAATTTAAAATGGAGTGAAGTACCCTATGTTCAAATGTTCATTGTCTTGTATCTAGGCAATGGAAACCAAAAGGAATTTAAGGCATATGGAACTAAGGGGATAACTTCAGGAAGGTAAAAGAGGATTGTTTAACTGACAAAACCTGCAGGGCCATGGAGTCAAATGAACATGGAACCCTCCTCCCCCAAGGTCAGGCCCTTTTGGCCATGCATTTCCTAGCCAACTCTGTCCCAGACAGCAGTGCAAAATTTAGGAAACAATGGCTGATCCTCAGATGAATGGTTTCTTCCAATTGATTTATTTGGTTTTAAGTAAAAGTTATATGGTGAAAAAGACTGAACACACCCAAAGAAATATGCAAAAGGCCCTAATGACTGCAGTGGCTTTCACTGGTCAGAGATCAACAAAGGGAAAGCTGGCCTTTCCAGGCCAATCTGGCCCTGGCAGACCACAAGGCCCACAGGTACCCATACAAGGCTAGTGAACATATGTGGACAAAAGGGGCACTGAGGGAGGATTGTGATTGATGTTTCCTTTGCAAATGGCCAGGGTATTGGAAAAGGGAATGCCCCAGATGCCAGAGAGTGATGGGGACCCCTCAGCCATTGATGGTTTTTCAATCATAAAACAGTACAGGCCCAAGGCCGAAGGCCGAAAGTGAATCTGCCCAGAGATACTATCTATGTAACTAATGTCAAGCATCCACTGTTCACTGATGTGGTGGTCTACTTTACAGAATTTCTTATAGACACTGGTACAATCTTTTCAGCCTTAACCCAAAGGATTGAAAACCTTGGCAGTCAAAAGAAAAACGTAGTGAGGTAGGCAGGGAAGCAGCAGGGTCACACATTCCTGGAACACATTTTGTGCAAGATCAATGGCCAGCTGTTTTTACATTCCTTTCTGTTTGTGCCTGACTGTCCCATCCCTATGATGAAGAGAGTTATTACCTAAGTTAAGGGCCACTCTGTTTCTTGAAGGGCAAAGGAACCACCATCATCACTAAAGGGTTCTAACACAAAGCAAAAAGGAAGAGATAAAATCTGAAGCTAAAATAGAGGCCTTAGTAAAGACCCTGGAATGTGGAGTATCAAGGTTCTGGGCTTGGCCAAAGATATTCAGCCAGTAATTACTGGTAACAAGTGGTATATAGTGTCTAATATAACTTACAGATTTCTTCAACCTAGGGAAGTTCTCCAAAAATGTTTGTAAATAGATTACCAAAATAAGAAGCCACTGGTCAGACTAATGTGACCATAGCTGATATTCAGGGCCTGATAGGAATTTTGGAAGAGGCCTTCTCCCCTCAGCTGAATGAAGAAAATTAATACTTTCCAACAGGGGTGAATGAGTATGTCAGGCCTTCAATAACATTGAGGTAACTACCCAATTCTTTGAAAAAAGAAAACAAAACTGTCCTTATTTACAAATGTAGTCTTTATAGAACCAGAAGTGTGGTTTCAAAAGTAATCCAAATCCCATCAATCCTTTTACCACTCCCAAAACATTCCCTATTTAACTTAAGAGGTTTATAAGTATTAAACAAAGGGGGAAAAAGGTGAAACCAAGAGTTACTTGCCTATAACTTTGAGATGCAAATATCCTATTTGGTCTTCTCAGGATATCTTATCTCTGCCATCTTTTAAAATGCAAATTAAAAAAAAAAAGGGTAATTTAGAACTTGACTTGTCAAGGATATAGAGAAATCCCAAGTGTCTTTTCTGAAAACACTGGTAAAAAGTGTTTTGTTATCTAGATAGGTGTGATTTATTTCATCTGCCAGAAACCCAAGTTGAATCCATTCTCTTCTAAGCAATTGGTTTTAGGTAGTACCTGACTCAGGACTGAAATTTTGGAATGGGAACTATGAGGCCTAAGTGTTTGTTTGTGTTTGTGTGTTCATATGGACTTATGTGTGTGTCCTAGATATATGATATTGCCAAAAATTAATTGCTAAAATAGCAGTATTTAATTGACTTAAAGGAAATTAAGTACTTATATAAATCCTCAGAAATAGAAGATAATGTGGTCAGAATGTATTTCTTGTTCATGTCATATGGAAAATATTCAGAACTAAACTGGTATCTGGTATTGAAGGTGGTTAAACTTGTTGGTTTGATTAATACAGACATGTCTATATAGCCACCCATGTTGAGTATAATACCTCTGTTGTACCTAAGTTTACTAGAGGTAGAATAAAAAGTTATTCTGCTCTAAATTTGTCAACCAGAAAAGTAACCCTATGTGGAAAAAATAAAACCTTAAAAGGAAAGAAAGATGTGTGATTTCAATAAAAGAATGTGGGAGGAATGAGAAACAAGATACTGAAAAGAGTTGTGCCTGTTCAGGATTTTCTAGGATTGGATGAAATTTAGTTGGGTAAAAGGATTTTGCCAGGAATAGGCTGGGATAAGCCTGGATCCGGTTTCTCCCTCCAAAATTTTCTTGAAATGCTGCTTTTAATAACAGATAGTATGAGTTTCTTTGTGTTTAAATGGTCTGAATTTGCTTTTGAGTTCTTTTGTAATGGTTAAGGGATAGGTTTTGTCTCATAGTGACCTATGATCTTATTTGACCAAGTGTTTTAAAACTTTTGAAAAATGTCCTAAATATAAAATTTTAATTAACTTTCTTTTGATTCCCAGCTAACTCTGGAGTGCATCAGAGGGTCCCTGAAACATCTTAAAGAGAAATGTTTAACTGAGGTTATTTGGTATGTTAAATGTAATCATTCATAATTCTTCCTATTGCAATCAAGTTTATTGATTATACTGTAATGAGATGTTTAATCATGCTTTTCAAGTCTTCTGTCATTTATAGATATTTTTGTACTCTGATGCTGTAGAAAATGTGTTCCTCATCAAGGAGATTCATAAAAAACCTAGGGAAGCAACTACAAAAGTTCCACACTGGATAATATGTATGTTAGTACTCCAGCCTATACTGACTAAAAACAAGGAGGTGTCCTGCCCCAGGGGCCCCTAGATCAGGCATCCAGATATTTTTCTCCCTGACAGGCAGGGTCACCCACCTATTCAGCCTTGAAACGGTTACAGAAGAGGAACCATTGTCTTTCTGCTTCCCATAATAATGTGGGAATAAAATCTCTGAGTGGGGAATGAAACAGGAGGGCAGGGCCAGGGCACAGTCTTTGGAAGAATGGCACAGCCCAAGGACATGACATAAACTATGTGGAGACAAATGTGTCCAAGATGGTATACAAGTCAACTTCCAGTAGACACTTAGCCTTAGTGATGCAAATCTAAAGATCAAAGATTTGGTGGTGGCCCAATTTCTGGAAATCCCCACCCTTTTCTGAAATAGCTGGAAAACTTTTCCCACTCATTAACCTTTGAAATGGCCCACCCCTATAAAAACTGGCAATCCCATACTCTGGTATCAAGTTGATCGAAAGAAATTAAAACAGAAATGATTGGGAATTCCATGGTAACACAGTGGAAAACACTCCATGCCCCCAATGCTGGGGTCATGGGTTTGATTCTTAGTCAGGAAAGTAGATCCCACATGCCACAGCTAATCGATCACATGCCACAGCTAAAGATTCTGGATGCCACAACTGAAGATCCTGTGTTCTGCAGCTAAGACTCAGCACAGCCAAATAAACAATTTTTTTTAAAAGCCCAAATGATATTTTTTGATTCTCTACCACACTTTCTTCATCCATTCAACTGTTGGTGGATCAAAGTGGTTTCTAAATCCTGGCTATTGTGAATGAAGCTGCAATGTACATGACAAGGCAAATATCAATTTGAGATCATGATTTGAAGTTTTTGAAATACATATCCAGAAGTGGGATTGTTGGATCAAATAGGAATTCTCTTTTTAATTTTTAGAGGAATCTCCATTATGATTTCCAGGGGCTACATTTTACATCCCTACAAACAATCTGCAGGCATCCACATCCTCATCAACATTTGTTATCTTTTGTTTTTCAGTAATGACCATCCTAATAGATGTGAGATGGTATCTCACTGTCATTTGATTCACATTTTCCTAATGATTAGTGAGGGAGGAACTATCCTACTCCCAAGTTTACAGAATAGGAAAATCGCTGTCCAGAAATATAATTATCAGGGTCACGTGACTGGTATGTGTCAGAGGTGGGATTTGAACCCAGGCCGAAAAGCTCCAGGATGTGTATGCCTGGAGAGTATGCTGCTCTGTCTTTGATGTGCTTAACAAACCTGGGTCATGTTATTTTGTATTCTGTTCTTTCTGCTCAATATCATACTGGAATGATTTCTCATAACACTAAATATACTCCTAAAACAAAATTTTAAGGTGGTTGATTTTGTGAGGGCCTATCTATGCTGTGGACATTTTATGTTTAATGGGTCTGGGGATGTCCCAGATTTTCTTTTTGTTAGAGAGTCTCAGGAGTATATCCTTCCTTATTTAAGTTTTGGGGTACTTCTTATCATTGCTTTAGCATAAAGTTTAGAAGCAAAATAGCTATTACAAGGAGCATATATATTTGAGGAAGAAGTCATCTCCAAAAAGATTGTGCCAATTTACACTCTTTCAAGAAGTGTTCAAAATCTGTCTTTTTCTACCTTTTTGTTTTCTTTTCTTTTCTTTTTCCTTTCTTTTCTTTTTTTTTTTTTTTTTCAATTCTACCTTTCTCTCACCAGTGGCTACAAATCTCTCTGGTTGCCAATAGGTAAAGGATAAAACTGGGAGATAGGGGAAGATTGTTGCTTTGAAGATCAGTCTTCAGGACTTCCATGACCCTCCAGTGGTTAACGATCCCTGCTCCAATGCAGGGGACATGTGTTTTACCCCTGCTCAAAGAACTAAGATTCCACATACAGTTTGGTGCAGCCAAGAAAAATAAAAAATAAAAAATAAAAAAAAAATAAAGTGATGAGGATCTGAATGTATCTTCATGTTGGCAGCACAGGATACAAATGTAGATCCTCAGGAACAGTGGGCTCATTAACAGACAGAGCTCCAGCCCTGGCCTTAGGCTCATCTATAGAAGCAAACTGTGATTTTTCTGGTTGATATTATGGCAGTAAGTCATACTGACATCATGTTTCCCAACATGGATGCAGCAGTGTGTTCTAGTGGAAGTATCTAAAAATCCATCAATGAATTTATTTATATAAGTGATTATTGAGTGCCTAGTACGTACCTGTCACCAATATGGGGGTGAGAAGGTGGCAGGAGGCTTCCTTCATCTACAATGGCTGTCATGCCCAGCAGGGACTCAGGGGGAGACCCTGAAATGGCATATGTTATTAAACAGATCTATTGCTCTTTCTCTTATTGGTGGTTTCTCACCAACAAAGTGATATCACCTATGGTTCCATGAAAAGCCCTTAGAAAATGAGTTTGACAAACTGTTCACTTGAGTATCCATTAAGCCCAGATCATGATCTTTATAGTTAAAAAAAATTAAAAAAAAAAAAAAAACCCTTATACTGCTCTCTCCTTTCCCTCCTTTATCATCTCTGCAACTGGTCCTTTTCCATTCCCTTCAAGCTGATCATAACCCAGTGCCATCCCATAGGGGCCAGGCACATGTAACCATGGACATATGACAGATCTGCACACACATGGTAACTACAGGGCTAGCGGTGGGTTCCAGGGTGGGTGGCAAGACTGAAGTTAATGCCCCTCCTTGCCCTATGCCAGACTCTCCCTGGCTCCCAGAATAGGAAGCCCCTTACTCTTCTGGCCTCCTACCCACAGCTCTGTTGTTTTCTCCATCTAGCCATCTCCATGGAGGGTTGTGTCTTTATCTGTCTCCATGAACCAGTGGTGGGTTCTTAAACAGACTCTCTATCCCAGGCGTGCACCAGAGCACTTTGCACATAGTAGGTGCTCAGTAAATTTGTACTGAATGAAAAGATGAAGAAGGAATGCAGACGTACCTTTCGCTGATGTTTGTCTTGCCTGACTAACAGCCTATACCATGCATTGTGTTGTGGGTGTGTTTTCTCCTTTATTTATTGTTTCCTGTTCATTCTCTCCTCTGGGTCTTCCTCCACCTTTTCCCCTTGATTTCCCCAGGCTGGGCCTCTGCCTAGGGTTTTCAGGTGGGAAGAAGTGATACTTCCACTCCAAATATGCCAAACCATGGCAGCTGGAACCAAATCATTTGTAGCTCTTGGGCAAGTTCAGAAAGGTTGAAAGATTTGTGCACCCTGGGTCCCCCTTTACATGAGTGTCATCATACCCAACAGCCTTGCAGCCCAAGGGGAGGAAAATACCAGGCCCTGCAGGTATGGGGCTGGCTCAGAAATACACACTGCCTGTGAATTGGGAAGTGGGACTGGAAAGGACACTGCAGCTGTGGGTGGCAAAGAGACAGTTACTGAGTGGTGAGACAAAAAGGAACAATCTCAGCTTGAAGAGTCTCACCCAGAACAGTCCTAGAGTAGAAGAAGTCCACTGCCAAACTCCTCTGAGAAGAGGTGAATAGAATCAATTTTTATTACCCCTTACCTTCCTTCTGAATGAGGATATATCAGTGTTGATGAGGCCGTCACCAACTCTCCCATGGTCTAGAACACACTCCTGTCACTCCGTTAGGGGCTGCCTCTCCCCAGCTTCAGTCACATGGTGCTGGAAGAAACTGTCAGTCACCTTGGGCAGGGCCTCATGACCAAATAAAGCCCATTATAGTACCCCTGCTCTTGCCAGAATGATTTGTCCAGGGCTGGACGCATGATCTAAAGTGAATCATTCAGAGCCCTCCCTGGTACCCTGATGTTTTCTGAGCTTTTTTACTTACACTTGAGATACCTTGGGGATATACGAGTAGAAGCCTGAGGGAAGAAAGCTATCAGGCTAAGAGAATCAAAGATGAGAGAAGGGGTAGGGTGAGGGAGAGAAAGAGTGAGCACAAGGCTTCTGACTTCTTGGGTCCAGTGTCTGAGATGTTTGGATCTGCTCTGGTTCCTGCGTCCCGAATCCCCAGTATCTTTCCAGTAAGTCTCCCCTTTCCCTGAAGATTGTTGGAGTTGGGCTCCCTTGCACTTGTGGTTCAGGAGAGGTTCTAGATCCTGTCTGATCATGATGGGCTTCCCTGACACAAACAGAGGCACCGATTCACATTAGCACCATTGGGAGTGGAATCTTTTATTCTACTGAGAATAGGGCTTTGTGGAGCACCAAACACAGTCCACCTCCATCCCTGGGTGGGAGTGCCCTATGTGTGAGTGAATGTGCTTGGAGTGGGCCTGACTGATTCCTGAAGCAGCCCCAGCATTTACACTGTGGGAGGCAGGCCAATCCTGTTGTTTCCCTGATCATAATCTGAGAAATACAGCCTAAGGAAGATGTAACCCAGGATCCAGGTCTCTGTCTATACCCAGGTCTCTGTGCGCCCTCCAAAACTGCTGAAACAGGTGCCCTGAGGACACTGGGGGAGTCAGAAATATACACCTGTCAGCCTTATCCATTATCTGCCACCCCCTTCAGTATCCAGGGCTGGCCACTTCTCGGTTTTATTTCTCTTCTTTAATAAGATCCAAGTGGCTCTCTGAGCAGCTGTGTAAGTGGGGTGCCCATCCAAGAACAGGAATGGCCGAGACATGTGGTTGCCCTCAAGGAAGGGTGTGGGGAAGGGAAGGATTGGAGTTTGGGATTAGCAGACACAAACTACTAAATGGAGAATGGATAAACAACAAGGTCCTACTGTATACCACAGGGATCTATATTCAATATCTCATGACAAACCATAATGGAAAAGAATTGGAAAAAGAATATATATATATATATATATATATATATATATACACACACACATATACACAAAATATATATGTATATATGCCTATATAAATATATAAACACAACTGAGGCAATTTGCTGTACAGAAGAAATTAACAACATTGCACATCAAGTACACTTGTGACACATGCTTGAATATTTCTCTGCAGGCAATGACCTTTCTTCTCTCACTTATCCAGATCCTGTTGTTTAAAACTGTGCTCAGCCTCTCTAGGAATCCTTCCGGGACTCCAGATGGCATTGCATGACTTATCCTGGTGTTCCCGCTGTTTGAAGCCCTCATCACTCCTAATCTGGCCCCGGCACCCCTTGACCCAGCCTCTGGGAGTGCCTTTTGCATGGAGTCCAGTGTAGATTTGCCTCATCCCAAGCAGGCCTCCTCATTCCTCCATGAGGATCGGGGTTGCATATTATTGAAATCACTATCTTCCTCAAAGCCTTCTTTGAGCCCATCAGCCTCCTCTGAACTCCCACAGGGAACTGACATTAAACCTCAACCCTGTACAGGGGCTGTGCAGTCACTGTGCGCCCTTTACTCATATGAGTATCCAACCTCCCCACAGAGGGGTCTGGTAGCCAAGCTCACAGATGGTGAACTTGGTCTTAGCAAGAGGAAGTTGCAGGTAAGGACTAGGGGAACCATGGAATTGATCATCCAACCAGGATACTTTTGAGATGGAAAGGGACACCATTAATCATTATGGTGGGAAAACACACTGAGACTGTCCCCAGGCAACCTCACTTTTCACCCAGACTATTTCAGGGATTGCTAAAGCTGACTCTCTGTGTTCATCCATTAGAGGGCTCTGGTGGAATTGAAGCTCTTTGAGGGCAGAGGCCCATAGTGTTCCCCTCTCCTGTGCCTGCACCATGCCGCCACAGGGTGGAGTCTCCATTAATTCCAGGATGATGGATGGCCCAGACTGCTCCTTACTCTCATGTCCTTGATTTTGTGGGGGGCCCTGGCACAGCCACAGGGGCTCAGCAGCATCTGCAGTGGTGTGGTTTGGCCTAAAGGGGGCCACCTCCTCCCAGCAGCAGCCCAAGGTTTCCTGCAACACCCAGATTTGAGAACCAGCCCCCTGGTTTGGTCTCTCACCTTCGAGATGTAGGCTTTAGAGGGCACTGTGTAGTCATTGCCACTGATGGTGAAGATGATACTAGGCAGATGCCTGATGTTGCTACTTGGAACCATGTACTCTTAGAGAAAGAGGACAGAGTTTGACCCAGGTTAACTAGGTGATCCCTGGTGTGTGGAGAGCCTCAGAGTGACCCTGTGCCACGTTCCTTCACCTCTTGACCAATACGCCTGGTGCTGGTGAGTTTCGAGATGGTGGTTACCAGTTAAGTTGGTCCAACCAGCAACGAACCTCCAGTATCCATAATGGCCTGGCAGCCAAGGAAACAACCAACAATTAACCCATTCATGGTGATGCTATGAAATAGTGGGAGATATTGGGCACCAGGATCACTCTGAAGACTCCCCCACAATTGACCCTCTCTCTGACTGTCTCCAGAAAAGCCCTTCAGCTCATGCACTCACTCTATTTTCCTTTGCTCTGGCCACATAAACTTCTTTGACTTCCTTTGAGTTCTTGACTGCACTAGGCTCTTTTGTGCCTCAGGGCCTTGACATTTTCTGGTAGCCCTTCCTAGAGGACACCCATCCCATTAGTGTAGCTAGTTTCTTCTCAACTTCCACATTCTAAATTAAATGTCACTCTTCCAGGGAAGTCTTCCAGGGAAGTCAGACTAGATCAGGCTCCTGTCCTGGTCACTCTGTGTACACTCTTCCTCATTTGTAGCAAGCACCGAAGTGATAATTCATTATGTGTGTGACTCATTTCATGTACATCTGCCTCACTAGATGTAAGGGCAAGTGGTATCCTCAGCGCCTCCCTGTAGTGTCCCTCACACAGTGGATGCACAATGTAAGTTTGTTGAGTGAATGAATGAATGAATGAATGAGTGAGTAATTGTGTAGGTGAAGAAATGTATGAGGGATAATCAGTCCTGTGCATTGTGTCTGACCAATAACAGGTCAACCCACGTAGTGAAGATAGATGTTCTGTGAGGCAGCAGATGCTCAGAGTATTGAGGAGTTGAAATCAGGCTGCCCTGGGAGAGATTGTTTGCCAGCTCAGTCCTCACACCTGGGTCAGACACTGAGGCCTGCAGCCAGTTGATATCAATTTAGCCCAGGGGTTATCTAAAGGACCCATTAGCTTCTCTCTGAGGGTATTACAGAATCCCATTGTCCGTTGTTCTCGGGCCATTCCTGGATCCCCGCTTCCTGATTCTCTGTCAGAGCCTCAGCCCCACAGTGCCCAGGATTGGGGGTTGGGTGGCAATGGGTAGGGGGAGTGTCTTTTTGTATAAGTTGGTTTCATGTTTCAAGAATGCAGCCAATCCCTCTCCACTGCTGGTAAGCTTCTCCCTAAGGGGAACAGTTACCCCAGTTTGTCCAGGACTTTCCCTATTTTTAAACTAGTAGTTTTTTGTACTAAGAATTTCTTGGGGCTAGATAGCCCTGGACATTTGGTCATCTTATTACAACCTTGTTCAGGCTGGTGAAATTCTCCCTGATCCTGTTTTCACCACAGTTTAGGGTCCTCAAAGCCTGCCATCTGCCTCACAGCACAGTGGGTGCAGGCCTCTCCGGGCTGCACAAACCTTTCGAGACCCCGTTCAGGACCCTGGTCAGAGGCCTGGTCAGGAGGGCTGGAGTGATTATGAGCCCATGGGTATGCGTGTATCTGTGTGGTTGTGGGTCTGTTTGTGTGTGTGTCTGTGTGTCTCTCTCTGTGTCTGTGTGTGTTTGTGTATCTGCGATCCTGTGCAAGTTTATATCTGTGCTAAAGTGTGTGCTTATATTGTCTCTGTGTGTTTATATGTGTATGTTTGTGAGTGGAGCGTATGAATTTGTGTGTGACTGTGTATGTGTGTGTTCATTTGGGTGTGTCTGCATGTGTCCATGTGCATGTGTGTGAGCATCACTTGGGGTGGTCCTCAGAGGGAGAGACTTACCGGTTCATATTTACCTGCCAGTAGTGAGTTCGGGACACTGGTATCCACTTGAGCTGTCCTTTGTGGTAGCTGTGGTCCACCTCACCAAACATCACCATGCTGCCATTCTCCTTCCTGCTGAGGAGAGAAGGAAGAGGGAGAGCTCATTTTAGAAGAATAACACCACTCACTGTCTTAGGGCTGTGCTTATCCACCCATCAGTGGTACTACTGTGGTCTCCATTTTACAGATGAGGAAATCAAGGCACAGAGGGATTGATTACCCGACCAAGGTTGATCACCAACTAATGAGTGGCACAGAAGAGGTTTGAGGCTGGGCAGCTTGGCTGAGATCTGACCATTCTTCCTTCTAAAGAGGGCCTGGCCCCCTCTAGCAACAACAGTGCTCTGAGATACCCTAAGAGGACACTGTGCTGGAGGGGTCTGGCTTCCACTTTGTGTAGTCTGTCATTTTTCAGAGAAGCTGAGGCCTGAAATCACTAAGGCCTGGCTTCAGGCTAACTCAGGGTTGGCTTCACAGGCCTGTGACATGTGACATCCATGGGGACCCACACTCGGGAAGACCCCCCACTTCTGCACCCCCTGTCTTGAAATTCTGAGTACTTTTTGAATGGGATGTCCCACATTTTCATTTTGCACTGACTCCTGCCAATTGTGTAGCTGGTCCTGGTCTCCTGGTAAAATGTTAGTGAGGAGGAAAACATCCCGCCATCCCTCTCCTTCCTCCATATCAAATCCATCAGCCAATCCTGTTAACTTTTCTTCCACCTGTAGGCTGATATCTTCCATTGTTCTCCCTCTTCCCTAACCCCTGGACCAAGGTGCTGCCCATTAGCCCATAAGCATGGCTGTGTTCCAATAAAACTTTTTTTACAAAAACCAGTGATGGGGCCCAATGTGGCCCTGGGGTCATATTTATACTTGGCTAGACTGTCTCTTAGAAAAATTATTGATCAGGTGGTCTATAATTTTTCATCCAATTGAAAGCATCTTACAGCTGATTTAGAGAGAGGGCTAGTCCAGTTCAGATTCACATGCTCAAGTAGAAGGCAAATACAGGCTGAGAATTGATGCCTCATGTTTTCAGGCTGTCTAAGACAGGGCTGGTCCCTTGGACAGTGAGGCTGGGGTAGCTCAGACCCAGAATGCCATCAAAAGGTGCCTGTTCCAACCCAATCTGCATCTTGCTCAGGCCAAATGCCTGGCCCCGGATGACAAGGTTCCTGATCTGTTGGAGAGGAGAGTGTTCCCACATAATGGTTTGGGATGTGGGGTTGGGGTTGGACTTGGGTAGAGATGCCATTAGCACCTCTGAGAAGACCTGAAGCCTGTCTGTGCCCCACTTAGACTTCAGATGGTTAGACCAATCTGGGACAGCAGTTTGGGTTCCATTTGTGCAGACCTGTGGATTTCAACCAACACTTGCTCCTCTTGCACACACCATCTGATGTGAGTTAGAACGGCCTCATGTCTTCTGTACAGATGGGGAAACGGAGACTCAGGAGAGGACCAAATGGCTTCCACTTGAGTAAAAAATGAGGAAAGAGAAGGGCTGTCTTCTCTTTGGCATCACTGTGATCATTTGACAGAAATAAGCAGAATCCATTGCAATGCATTGTGGATTCTGTATCCACCAAGGAAGAGAGAAGCCTGTTATACAATGTTGCTGCCAGGGTTCTTATGAAAATTGTCCCTGGGAAACACACTTTTGGGTATGTGCATGTGTGTTTGTGTGTGTGTGTGTGTGAGGGAGATACATAGAGGGAGAGACACAGAGAGAGGGAGAGACAGACAGAAAGGCAGAGAGAGAGTACTTAGGCCTTTTGGGGAGGCAGGTCATAGTTTTTGTTAGACTCTCAAAGGTCCCCTAGAGTGAGAACCCATTTATCAGGCCCTTCCCACATCTGTGGCCCCCTGCTTACCCTGCCCAGATGCCTGAAGCCCTTGGCTCGCCCAGTTTCCCAATATCAGTTTTATCCTATCCCTAAATACCCCACACATGTATGAATCTGTATTGCCCAGCCCGGCTCCACCACTTACCAGATACATGACCTTGGCAAGGCCCTGGCTCTCTATACCTCAGCTCCCTTCTCTGTATAATGGAGCTAATCATAGTACTTGCTCTGTGGGGTTGTTACAGGAATAAAGACGTCATTGCCATGAAAGTGCCTGGCACATACTGAGAATAGAAAAGTGGGTGCTTTTTTCCCCTCTCTCCCTTCTCCCAGCAAAATGAACCTTGAGCTGCTCATGGGCAAAGAAGCTACAATTCCACACCCCAAGCCACTCTCTAGGTTAGCCATACCAGGAATTTTTACGTCAGCAGGGATGCTGTCTCCCCAGAGACATGTGCTGCAAGTTGGGGGCCAGCTACTAGGGGAGTTTGGGAAAGAAGGGCCCTTCCAGTTGGTCCTGAATCTGTTTTATAAGCATTGGTTGCTCTCAGGGCCATCCCTGACTCAATTTCTGCTGTCCAGTTACCCAAGCAGTGTTATAGCCAAGAAATCCTCACCTCTAGATGAGGTTGAATTTCTGGGTCCAGAGCCGGCAAGTGGTGGACGAGCGAGGGTTGAAGAACCAGTGTGTACCTGCAGACACAAGTGATGCGTGTCCCTCAGGTGATAAGTATGGAGAAGGGGATGGAGGGGGAGTAAAAGATGATGGAGGAGTGGGGGGTGGGTACTCACGGCAGGTGGGACTGTAGCAGTAGACAGAAGGCACCAACAATTCAGATGAGCTAGTTTCAAAGATGACCCTGTACTCTTGAGGGAACATTCCAATCATGATGTTGCCAACATAGGCCAGCTGGGGGGTCAGGGAGGGTGGTTAGGGCAGGCCTGGCTGCCTGGGCCACCCTTGATTCCTGGTGTGCTGCCTCTCTAGAGGTGTTCTGTCTCCTGAAATCAATTTTCAAACACCCCAACTTAAAGGCTCTGCTCAGACTGAGGTCTTCATTCATTTTTTATATTTGCATTTTTTAATTTTTTGTCTATGAGTAATCTTAGTTCCATGACTAGGGATCAAACTTGCTCTCCTTTCAGTAAAAGCCCAGTGTTAACAACTGGACCTCCAGGGAAGTCGCAATACCTTCATATGAGAAGTTCTCCAGTCTCCCCTTCGAGGCCCAGCCTGAGTTTTTCCTTCTCCATCTGGCCCTCCTAGGTCACCCTGGGCCACTTCCTCTAAACTCAGACCATATCCTGTCAACTCCACACAGTTGGCCCTTCCATGTATTTACTCTTTGCCTATGACCCAGGCTGGCCTATGCATTTTTGAAGGAAAAATGAGACTTTTTAAAAAATTAATAACAATAACCAGAGTGTTAGATTTTTAGGGCGTCATAGGCCATTGGTCTCAGTAATTTTTACTGGTGTCCTTGGATCTGCGGAGGATGACCTTCCTTTGCCTGGGGTTACAAACTTGATGTGCAGTTGGCTTTATCTTTTGATCAGACATGACTCACTTTTCATCTGTAACTCCATGGCTCACTTAGTTCAGAAAGAACAATCTCCCACAAACTAATGACATATCTTTGGAATAGAAATAGATCTTTACCTGTCCCTTTGTCATTGCTGGGCCCAGTCACCATAGACCAAGAGCTGAGGATGAGAGTGCCTTCTCCTCTGGGTATGGGGTCCCTGATCCACAGTGTTTCTGCTTCCTGTTGGAGCTGCAGCCCCAACATCCAGCCTGGTACCTCCAGATAAACCCCAGTGCTAGACCAGGGCACTAGGGAGCACAGTGTGGCACCATCCTCCCAACATACTCACATCCAGGTGGTCCCTCAGGGGATGAAGAGAAAATTTCAGGTCATGAGCTGCATTCTGTGATGTGTCCTCAATGTTCTCCTCCAGGAAACTTGTCAGCAGGTTTTTTTCCCTGAGGTTTTCTTGCATGGTCTTGATATTCATTAGAGGGATTCTTTCACCGAATACTGGGAAAAGGACATAAAGAAGGGAAAGGAATCAGCTGTCCATGTTATTGTATGACTATAATGGCACTGAGTATTTTCCCAGCATTTTTATGAGTGCCATGTTATTATCAGGATGCTGTGCAAAGAGAAGGGTAAAGACATTCATTTGAATACAGGTTCCGTTGTGTAATCTTGAGTAAGTAAAATGAGCATTTGAAGTCTCAGTTTCCTCATCGGTAGAAAGGCAGAATATAATAATCCCCATCCCTCATATAGAATGTTGTGGGTATTAAGTGAGGAGATGTATATAATGTACCTGATATGTAGGAAGTCTCAACAATGACATCCATTAGCATTGCTATTGTCATCCCAGTGTATCTTTTTCAAAGAAATTCTGGGAGGATGTAAAAGGGGAACACTTTTCCTCTTTTAACAGGGGAGGTATTTGAAAAGCAGTGAGGTGGTGACTTGGCTGTGGTCACACTGCTTGTTAGAGATAAAACATTCTCGAAGTAGCCTTCCTGATCCTTCTCCAGGCCTCAAGCAGAAGAGAGGGGTAAGAGAGGAAGCCAAGGGATATGGAATAAATTAGGGAAATTAAGAGGCTAGAGAAGCAAGGAAGAGTCAAAATAGGAAGAAAAAAACTCAGAGAATTCTGCATGCACAGAGACAGCCAAAGTGACGAAGAGATGAAAGAGAGAGATACAGAAATGAAAACACAGACACATTCATACTGATATGGAGAGAGAGCAGAGAGAAGATGTAGAAGCTAATACAGGAGAAATGGTGTTCCATAGGACCGCACTTACAGTTGCAGAGGATGTGCAATAAACAATACCAAGTAGTGCCATTTTCACATAGGCACCCCAGAGTTGTGCAACCCAGCAGGCCCACCAAAAGACAGTTGATTTCCATGGCAAGGTACTCATCAATAAGTGGGAGTTGATCTTTGTGACTGTCAGGGAATGATTACATTCCCTTCTAACCTGATGGGTGGCAGAATAAGAGGACAAGAAAACCCCTAGAAAGGGAGATAATGCCACTTATAAACCCCATACTTATATGACTAGGCACTCTGAGAGTGCCACCAGCACAAGGATCAGAAACCACTTCATTCTTCCTTCCTGTGTCCAAGTACTAAGGAAAGAGTGGGTTCTAAGCATGCAATGGTGGCCAATAGCTCCTAGTTACATATGTTCTGACCTTCCCTAATTGTCCCGTTCAGGCCATGAATGGATCTGATAAGAAATATGAACCACTCGATAAAATCTCTACCTCCATCGGTGTCCATGGGGAGTGGACTTAGAACATTCTCAGAATACAGAGATTTCTACTGTAATCTTTTCCTTGTGGCATGGCTGCAAAACCAAACTGAATTTCATGGACTAACTAAGAATGGAGAGACTCTTGCCAACTTGGAGATAAAACAGTGCTACAAATGTAATAAAAAGAATTGCTAGGGAGAAAATTTGACATTTGTGACTCACACAGTCTTTCTAGAAACTTCAAGAGTCGTGCCTTGTTGGACTTAGTTGGAGAGGAGTTTGCTAGGAGGGAAAGTGGTCAAATGGCAAAGTGAAACCTTGAGGGGCAGCCCAGTGACATGAAAGTGAGTGGCTTTACATACTGGGGCAGATGGCACAGATCAGGGGCACATATGATAACAATCTGCATCAAAAATCTAGGCTAGAGTAGTATTACAATTTCAGAGTTCCACTATTGGAAGAAATGTGGTGGATGCATCAAAAAAAAAAAATACTTTCTATCATCCAACAAATATATACGGAGGACCCTGTGTGCTGGGGTCTGGGTTAGATGCTGGAAAATTAAAGTCGACTAAGACACAGGTGGTCCTTATCTTCAGGGAGCTAGCAATCTAGGGCAGCCCTCACAAACTCATGGCCTAGGAAGCAAGAGAATGAATGGGAGGACTAGTCAGGCATCATGGACATGGGGCAGACAGCTCATGCCCTGCTATTGGGGGCAGCCTCTTCTCAGCTCCAACCAGCATCTGCCATGCTGGAAAGTAGCCTGGTAGGCCAAGTTTTCAAGAGAAGTAAGAAGTCTGGACATTTATGTAAAATTTCCTGATTTTAAATATTAGCAATGAATTTTCTTTTTCTTCTTCACAAAACTTCATGTGAGCCAAACCTGAAACAACTGTGTGTTGGATTCAGCCTGTAGCCTGTGCAGATTTGTATTTCTGGCCTAGAGATAGGATTAGAGAGGGGACTGAGAGGGGGTTCAATTAATGTTGGTCAGAAGAATAAGAGACTGAACGCATCTTAACCATGTTAATTTTCCCTTCCATTTGTAAAGAAATATCACCAGGGTCATGTAAGCCAACGAATTTATTAATGTCCATCTGCTGAACATTTGATATAATTCCCAAATAGGATCTATTCCTGGAAACATTTCATCTACCAAATATAATATAGAAATGAAAAAAGATAGAAAAGACCACTCAGAGCTCCTGTTCACCCTGAGTTGAACAGGCTACCTGTTAAACTATTATTCTAGCCGAAATAAATACAAAGAAGTTTTATCTCTCCTTTGAGGATTCCAAGGGCCCGGATGACCCTGTGTGAGATCTATTGAGGCCTGACCCTTGGGTAGAACAGTGGGAGGCTGGCCTGGTCACCAGGTAGGTAATAGATGGGGTTTTGCACCTTCCTACTCATTTATGCACATTGTTTAAATTCAGTTTTGGTGATTTAATCCCTACATAGGGGATTTGAGAGCATCTGGCATGTGACACACAGAAATACCATTTAGCTCAGCAATTCTACTTCTAGGAATCTATCCCAAAGATACACTGGCAGAAATACAAGAATACATAACACAAGGTATTCACTGCAACATTGTTTGTAAAATCAAGGATTAGAAACATACCTAAAGTGACCATCCACGGGGAGTGTTGAATCAGGCATAGGGCATCTGAACAACTGGTTAATATGGGGATAGAGGGAGGCGTGCAATGGGTGAGATCTTCAGTGCACACACTTTAGTTTTTAAAAAAGAGGGACCAGAAAAGTGCTTATGGTTTGTTGCTTTTCCATGTATATATATATATACACATATATATACATATATATATACACACACACATATTCATTAAAAAAAGCGGAAGAATAAAATGAAAATTAAAAAAATGTTTAATTCATAGGGGAGGGGCAGGACAGAAATCAGATTTTTCTTCTTTTATACTTTGACTTTGTAACCACATAAATGTGTTACAGAATAAAAAATAGATATATAAACATTTCTGTCAAAATTGAGAACTAAGACAAATGAGCATAATTCTATCAAGTTGGTGACATAGATTCAACAACACATCACTTAAGGGTATTAAAATGCAGAATTTTCACTCTACATTCAGAGTGGGATATCTCCTCAGGACAAAGATAAAGAAACAAACAAAAACATCCTCCCTCCAAAACAAAGCCAAAGACAAAAAGCCAGAGAAATCTGTATCCAAACACTTATTGCTGGTGATATTGCTACTGTTACTTTGAAAGTATTTTAAGTATGTTACAGGTTAAAGCAAGTAAGTAATTAATGCTAATGTTGTTATGAAGCAACATTTCCAGTGGAAGAAAAAAAGGAGTTTTAAGTGTACAACCAAAAAGCTTAATTAAATTCCTGTGGTCTCAAAGCTTTAATTGGAAATATGTTTGTAGCATTTAATTATTTTTCTTTTTTTTACAAGAAACTCTGTACCTGTTGGCTCTGAACCCTGAAAACTCTAGAAGTAATGGTGACTTGATAACAATGACTATCCTGAGGCCTAGCTTTTGGGCTCTAAATACCATATCCAACCAGAGGATCCAGAGATTCTTGAAAAGATGGCTGATTTCAGGGCTGGGCCATGAAAGGCAGAAGATAAGCCTGAGAATCTTGAAGGACCATAATGTTGGGGGCTTTCAAAGACCACCAGGGTCCAGACCAAAAGTTTAGCAATCCATATGAAAAGGCCAAATGTGCGATAATTTTAACTTCACATCAAATTGACTGAAACAATATAAATATATAAAAAGCTATGACTGTTACTTCCCTGGTGGCATACTGGACAAGACTGCATGTTCTCAATGCAGGGGGCTTGGGTTCAATTCTTGATCAGGGAAATGGATCCCCTATTCCACAGCTAATAGTTCAACTGCTACAACTATAATTCCTGCATGCTGCAAGAGAAGATCCCACCTGCCGCAATTATGAGCTACTGTAGCCAAAGGAATAAATATATATATATATATATTATAAATGCCTAATAATACTCCATTGTATGTCTCTACCACATTTTCTTTATCCATTCAACTATTGATGGACCTGAGTTGTTTCTACATCTTGTCTATTGTGAATGATGCTGCAATGTGCAAGACAGTCATCTAGGAGAGACACCAGTGAGTGATCCTGATGAGAAATCTTAATTTCCTTCCCAGGAAATGAACTTGGGTAACCTGGATGAAAAACAAGGAATTCTAACCACTACACCACTAGGGGCTAGAAGTGAGAAGAAAAGTGATCTTACCTCTTTCCCCAATTTGAAAGGAAGAATGTTTCAAGGAAGCAACAGCTGTAAAAACAGGTACAAAGTTTATTTTTAAGAGACACAGAACAATGTATGGGAGAGCACACAGAGAAGCAGTATATTTATTTAAGACAGAAGAAAGGCAGACATACACACCCAGAGAGAAAGGGTATGGGCATCCTCTCTAATAAGGAGGAACACAGCAAATAAGAAACAAGGCAGAGATACACACCCAGGGAGGAGTGCGGGGATTCTGAGCAAGGATCCCAGGAAAGAGGTGATTTAAATTACTTATACAGGACATCTCTCCTGGGTCTTTGTTTACATTTACCAACTATCTTTTTTTTTTTTTTTTTTCCACATCTGACTGCTCCTAGGACCCTCCCCAAGATGTGAGTTCAACTTTTTGCTACAACGGATCCCACTGCAGAGGCCTATGGGTGCATGTCCACACTTATTATGGGGTGGTGCCCCCTCTTTTTTGACCACAGGGAGACTTCCTACACAGGGAGTTTTTCTTTGAACTCAGGTGTGGGCACCTTATCTCTTTACTTCATCAGAGCTCAGTTTCTGCCATGAGCTTTGTCCTTGGAGTGTCTGTGTGAGAACAGAGCTTCAGTTTGTCTCCACTTGAAAAACACCATCTGTCCAGCCCAGGGGACCATCAATCTCCTACCTTAACAGGACAAATATCCTTTTCAGATCATGATTTTAATGTCCAGGAATGAATACTCAGAAGCTGGATGGCTGGATCAAATAGGAATTCTCCTTTTTATGTCTTGAGGAATCTCCATTATGTTCTCCAACAGCTACACCATTTTACATCCCCAGCAACTGTGTACAGGTCTCTGCATCCTCATCAATGGTTGTTATATTTTGCTTTTTGGTAATGACCATCTTAATAGATGTGAGATGGTATCTTGTTGTCATTTGATTTGCATTTTCCAGATGATTATTGAGGATGGAACTATCCTTATTCCAAATTTACAGAATAGGAACCTGATGTCCAGAAATGAACTTATTGAGGTCACATGACTTGTAGGTGTCAGAGGTGGGATTTGAACCCAGGCAGAAAAGCTGCAAGAGGTACATGCCTAGCAGGTATGCTGCACTGACTTCCATGACCTTAGCACACTTGGGTCATATTTTTTGTATTATTTTCTTTTCTGTGAATGTCACATTTGAACGATTTTTCATAACACTAAATACTCTCCTAAGGGAAAATCTTAAGGCGGCTTATTGTATGATGGCCTATGTATACTTTGGACACTTTCTGTTTAATGGATCTTGGGAATGTCCCAGATTTTCCCTTTTGTAAGGGACTCGGAGGACTTCATCCTTGCTTATTTATATTTGCAGGTGCTTCTGATCATCGCTTTAGTATAAACATTAGATGCAAAATTTCTGGGTAAAAGACCATACATATTGTAAGAACAAGTCATCTCCAAAATTATTGTACCAATTTACCCTCTTTCAAGATCTACCTTTTTTTTCTGTCTTTTCTCTCAAAGGTGGCTATAAATCTCTCTGGATTGCAATGGGTAAAGTATACAAGTGGAAGGTGGGAGAAGATTGTTGCTTTGAAGGTCAGATTCTGGGGCTTCCCTGGTGAAACAATGGTTAAGACTTGGAACTTCTAATGCAGGTGACATGGGTTTAAACCCTGCTCTGAAAACTATGTTACCACATGCTGTGTAGTACAGCCAAAAAATAAGTTGGTGAAGATCAGATTTTATCTTCATGTCGGTAGCACAGCGTACAAATATAGAGCCTGATGAACAGTGGGCTCATTAACAGACACAGCTCCAGCCCAGGCCTTAGGCTCACCTAGGAAAGTAAAGCCTGCCTTTTGCTGGTTGATAGTATGGCAGTAAGCCATGCTGACCCCATAGGTCTCCCAACATGGATGTAGCAGTGTTTTCCAGTGGAAGCATCTGTGAACTCATCCATTCATTCTTTCAAAATATATTTATTGAGGGCCTTCTATGTGCCTGTCAGTAGTACTGGAGCCAGAATATAGGAGGAGGCTTCCTTAATCTGTGCAATGGGGCTCATGCCCTGCATGGGGATCATGGGGAGACAGTGACATGGCATATGTAATTAACCAGAGCTATTACTCCTACTCTTCTTGGTGGTTTCTTACCAAAAGAGAAACATTGCTTATGGTGCCATGAAGAGCACTTGGAAAATGAATTTGATAAACTGGTCACTAGAACATCCATAAAGCCTAGGCCATGATATTTATCGTTTAAAAAAAAAAATACTGGTTCTTCTCTCACCTTTCACCCCTTTATCATCTGTGCAACTAGACCTCTTTTACTTCCCTGAAGCCTATCATAATCCAGTGCCATCCCAAAGGGACCAGGCACATGAAACCATGGACATACAGCTGATCTGCACACACATGGGAACTGCAGGGCTTAGGAGTTTGTCTCAGGGTGGGGTGGCAAGACCGAAGTCAATACCCCACTCATCTTATGCCAGCCTTTCCCTGGCTCCCTGAAGAGGAAGCCCCTCACTCCTCTGTCCTTCTACCCACACCTCTTTTTTTTTTTTTTTTCCAACTGTCCCTGCCCATTTGGATTTCTCTCTTTATCTGTCTCTAGGAACCAGTGGTGTGTTCCTAACTCAGCCTTCTGTCCCTGGAGTCTACCACAGCACCTGGCACACAGTAAGTGCTCAGTAAATTTGTTCTGAATGAAAGCATGAGAAAGAATGTGAGACATCCCTTTCACTGATGGTTGTCTTGTGTCAGATAAGACTCATACTACACATTACATTGGGATGTGTTTTCTACTTTATTTATTGTCTCCTGTACCTTCCCTCATCTGGGTCTCCCTCCAACTCTGACCCTTGGGGCTCTGCCTGGTGGAAAAAGTGATACTTCCACTCCAAATGTGCCAAACCATGGCAACTTGAGCCAAGTGGTTTGTAGCTCTGCCCTCAGAGGAAGCTCAGAAAGGCTAAAGGCTTTGTGCATCCTGGGTCCCCCTTTACATGTGTGGCATTCTCCCCAACAGCCTTGGAGGCCGAGGGAAGGAACATGCTTTTCCCTGGAGGGGTGGGGCTGTCTTAGGGATCCACAGAGGCTGTCAGTTGGGAAATGGGCTTGGAGTGGACATAGCAGGTTTGGGTAGAAGGGAGCTGGTGACTGGGTGTTGGGGGACAAAGGGGAAACATCTCAGCTTGAAAGGCCTCACCCAGAACCCAGATGGAGCAAAAGGCCAGTTCCCAAGATCTTCTGAGGTGGGAAGAATAGAAACTATTTTTATTACCCCTTACCATTCCTCTGAAAGAGGAGTTGGTAGGGCCATCACCATCTCTTCCATGGTGTAATACATTCTCCTTCCACTTCTTTTGGTGCTGCCTCACCCCAACTCCAGTCAGGCATTGCTGGAGAAAACTGTCCATCATGTTGGGCAGGGACATGTGACCAAAAAAAGTCAATCACAGTACCCCATGACCCCGCCAAAAATTTGGAGCAGTGCTGGACACATGATCTCAGTTGAACCAATCAGAGCCCTCCCTGTTACCCATATGCTTTTTTGAGAATCTCTCCTTATGGGTTAGATGCCTTGGTGATATACTTGTAGAAGCCTGAGGTAAGAAAGCTATCAACCTAAGAGAATCAAACATAAAAGAAGGGAAAGAGCGAGGGAGAGAAAGAATGTGCTGCTGGCTTCACATTTCTTGGGTCCAATCACTGAGATGTTTGGATCTGCTCCGGTTCCTGTGTCCCAGATCCCTAGTATCCTTCCAATAGGTGTTCCCTTTATTTGAAGCTAGTTGGAGTTGGACTCCTCTTGTAGTTCAGATGGGGTTCTACATCCTGCTGGCTTTTGAGGCACCTACCTGATCAAAAGACAGGCACCCATTCCTATTAGCACCATTGGGAATGGAATCCTTTATTCCTTCCTCAGAATAGGACTTTGCAGAGCACCGAACACAGTCAACCACTATCTCTAGGTGGGAATGCCCAATGTGTGAGTGAGTGTGTGCTTGGAGTGGGCCTGATTGATTCCTAAAGCAGCCCCAGCAGTTACACTGCAGGAGCCAGGCCAATCCTTCTGTTTTCCCGGTCATAAACTGAGAAATACACCCTTAGGAAGACTTCACCCAGGATCCATTTCTCCGGCAGTTTGAAGCTCTCGGTGCCCCCTCCAAAGTTGCTGAAACAGATGCCCTTAGGACCCTAGGGGAGATGGAAATACACCTAGGTCAGCCTCAGTGCTTATATGCCACCCCTTCAGCATCCAGAGCCAGTGGCTTCTCGGTTTTATTTGCCTCCTTTTGTAAGAACCTAGTGGCTCTCCTAGCAGCTGTGGAAGTGGAATGCCCATCCAATAACAAGAAAGGCCAAGACAAGTTTTCCCTGAGAGAGGGAGGTGGGGATGGATGGATTGGGAGTTTGTGGTTAGCAGATCCATATTACTATATTTAGGATGGAAAAACCACAAGGTCCTATTGTATAGCACAATGAACTGTATTCAACATCACATGATAAACCATAAAGGAAAATGATAGGAAAAAGAATGTGTGTGTGTGTGTGTGTGTGTGTGTGTGTGTGTGTCTGTGTCTGTGTCACTGCTGTACAGCACAAATTAAGACAATATTGTAAATCAAGTATACTTCAGTACGAAGAAGAAGAAGAATGGCCGTACTTCCTGTTTCATTCCTACTGTCGTAGTTCCTGTGTTTCTTTCCTTTTGACCCGTGCTTGCTGTTTTCTCTCATGGAGAATGCCTTTTCTTATCCCTCTTCCCCACATTCTGTTCTTTAAGACTGTGCTCAGCCCACCTAGGAAGACTTCCTGGACCCATGCTCACCCTCCCTGGCCACTCCAGGCTGGGTTGGGTTAATTACCCTGCTGCTCCCCTTGTCTGTAGCCCTCATCACCCCTAATCTGGCCCTGGCATAGCTTGGTTCAGCCCCTGGGGGTGCCATTTGCATGGAGTCGAGTGTATATTTGCCTCAACCTAAGCAGGCCTCCTCAATGCCTCCATGACACTGGAGGTTTTGATTACTGAAATTCCCTGTCTTCCTCATAGCCTTCTTTGAGCCCAGCAGCCTCCTATGAACTCTCATAGGATGATGACATGAACCCTCAACCCTGTGCTGGGGCTGTGCAGTCACTGTGCACCCTTTACACACATGAGAACCCAACCTCCCCACAGAGGGTTCTGGTAGCTTAGCCAGGGGAAGCTGGAGAGGGAGGACTATGGGAACCATATAATCAATCATCCAACCAGGACACTCTCAAGGTGGGAATGGTGACTGTTAATCGTTATGGTAGGATAACACACTGAGAGTGTCCACAGCCAACCTCACTTGTCACAGGGCCTATTTCAGGAATTGCTAGAGCTGACTTTCCGTTTTCATCCATCCGAGGGCTCTGGAGGAAGTGAAGCTCTATGAGGGCAGAGGCTCTTAGTGTTCCCCTCTCCTTGTGCCTCACACCATGCCGGCATGGGATGGTGTCTCCATTTATGCCAGCATGATGGATGTCTCAGAATGCCCTTTACTTTCAATCGGTTGCTTTGTGGGAGGCACTGTCCCAGCCACAGGGACTCAGCAGCTTCTGTAAGAGTGTGGCTTGGACTATAGTGGACCCCCTCCTCCTAGAGCCAGCCCAAGGGTTCCTGCAAGGCCCAGATTTCAGAACCAGTCCCCAGGGATGGCCCCTCACCTTCCAGATGTAGGCTTTACTGGGAACTGGGAAGTCATTGCCGTTGATGGTGAAAATGATATTAGGCAGACGTCTGATGCTACTACATGGTACCGTGTACTGTTAGAGAAAGAATAAAGAGGTTGGCCCAGTTTATCCCTGGTGTGTGGAGAGCCCTAGAGTGACCCTGTGGCATGTCCATTCACCTCTTCACCGGAAGATGTGGCACTGATGAGCTTCTGGATGGCAGTGACATGTTCAGTTGGGCCAAGCAGAAGCGGGCTCCCGGTATCCAGAATGGCCTGGCAGCCGTGGAAACAACCAATAACCAACCCGTTCATGGTGATACTGGGAAACAGTGGGATAATTAGACACCAGGATCACTCTGAAGTCTCCCCATATGACTACCCTCCTCCCTGACTACCTCTATAACAGACCTTCGGCTCATGACCCGACTCTGTTTTCCTTTGCTCTGGTCACCTAACATTCTTTGACTTCCTTTCAGTTCTTGAATGCACCGGACTCTTTAGTGCCTCAGGGCCCTGGCATGTGCTGCTCGGCCTTCCTAGAAGACCCCCATTCCCATTGTCTAGCTAATTTCTGGTCATATTCCAGGTTCTGGATTAAATGTCACTTTTTCAGGGAAGTCCTTCCTCCAGATTAGCTCAAGCTCCTGTCTTGGTCACCCTTCTTTGACTCTTTCTTATTTGTAGCAAGTACTGAAGTGGTAATTCATTACATGTGTGACTCATTTCATGTATGTGTGCTTCACTACATATAAGGGCAAGCTGTATCCTCAGTGCCTCCCTCAAGTGCCCAGCACATGGTGGATGCACAATGTATGTTTGTTGAGTGAATTAATGAATGAATGAGTGAGTGAGTGAGTGAGTGAAGAAATGTATGAGAAATAACCAGATACCTGTGCCTGGTGTCCAACCAGCAATGGGTCAACTCACACAGTGAAGCTGCAGGCTCTCTGGGGAAGCAGATGCTCAGAGTTTTGAGGAGGGGAAAACAGGCTGCCCTGGGAGAGGTTGTTTCCCAGCACGGCCCCCTCAAATGGCTCAAACACAGAGGCCCCTGGCCAGGTGATGCCCGAAGTAGCCCAGGGGGACTCCAAAGGACCCATAAGCAACTGTCTGAGGATATCACAGAGAATCCCATCAGTTATTGCCACCTGTTCTCAGGCCATTGCTGAATGCTAGCTTCCTGATTCTCTCTGTCACAACCCCTGCCCCACGTGTTCCTGGGATAGGGAGTCGGGTGGCAATAGTTCAGGGGAGTGTCTCTTTGTATGAGTTGGTTTCAGATCTCAGGAATGCATCCAGCCTTTCTCCACTGTTGCTAACCTTTTCCCTAAGGTGACCAGTTCTCCCAGTCTTTCCAGGACTTTCCCTGTTTTTAAACTGGCATTTTTGTATTCTAAGAACTCCCTCATTCCCAGGTAACCCTGGACAGATGGTCATCTTATCACAACCCTGATCAGGCTGGTGAAATTCTCCCTGATCCTCTTTTCACAGCATGTTAGGGTCCTCAAACCATGCCATCTGCCTCCCAGAGCAGTGGGTGCAGCCTTCTCCAGGGTGCACGCACCTCTCAGGACCCTGTTCAGGACCCTGGTCAGGGCCCTGGGTAGGAGGCCTGGGGTGATTATGAGCCTGTAAGTGGTGTGTGTATGTGTGTGTTTGTGTGTGTGTTTGTGTGTGTGTCTGTATATGTATCTCTGTGTGTCTCTGTGCAGCCCTGTGTGTCTCTGAATGTGTCTGAATATGTGTGTGTGGGTATCTGTGTTCCTGCACCTCATTATATGTGTGCAAATGTGTTTGTTTATATGTGTTTCTGTGTCTGTTTATATGTGTATCTTTGTGGGTGGACTATGTGTGTGTGTGTGACTGTGTATCTATGTGTGCATTTGTGTGTGCCTGCATGTGTCCTTGCACATGTGTGAGAGCATCAATTGGGGTAGTCCTCAGAGGCACAGGCTTACCGGTTCATATTCATCCGCCAGTAATCAGTGTGGGACACTGGAATCCACTTGAGCTGTCCTTTGTGGTAGCTGTGGTCCACCCCATCAAACATCACCACGCTGCCATTCACCTTCCCGCTGCAAAGGGAGGAAGAAGGAAGGCTCATGGTAGGAAAATAACACCACTCACTGTTTGAGGGCCGTGCTTATCCACCCATCAGATGGTAGGTCATTTACCCACTAAGTGGCAAGGAAGAGGTTTGAAGCTGGGCAGCCTTGCTGCACTCTGACCTCTCACCCTTCTGAAGAGGGCCTGGTCCCCTCCAGCAACCAGAGTGTGCTCATAGATACCCTCAGAGGACACCATGCTGGCAGGGTCTGGCTTCCCCTTTATGAAAGCTGTCATTTTTCAGAAAAGCTGAGGCTGGAAGGCACTAAGGGCCTGCTTTCAGGCGAACTTAGGTTTGGCTTCACCATCCTGTGACCTTTGCCATCCATGGGGCACAAACTCAGCAGGGTCCCACATGTCCTCTCTCCCTGTCTCTAAATTCCTATTATTTTTTGAATAGGATTCCCACATTTTCATTTTGCACTGGATCCTGCCAATTGTGTAGTTGGTCCTGGGCTCCTAGTAAACTATTAGTGAGGAAGTAAACATTCCTGCTGTCCTGCTCCTTCTTTCCATATCAAATCCATCTGCAAATCCTGATGCTGATGACTTTTTCTCCAACCTGTGTCCTGATACCTTCCATTGCACTCCCTCTTCCCTCCTCCAACCTGGACTAAGCCACTGTGCTCGAGTTCATGACCATGGCTATGTACCAATAAAATTTTAATTAGAGAATCCAATGGCAGTGGCAGATTTGGCCCTGGGACCTTAGTTATGTTGGACTAGACTGTCTGTCAGGAAACTTCTGTATCAGGCAGTCTTTAATTTTTCATGTAACTGAAAGCATCTTACAACTGATTTAGAGAGATGGCTTATCCAGTCCAGACTTACGTGCGAAAGTAGAAGGCAAAGACAGGCTGAGAAATAACGCCCTGTCTGTTCATGTTGTCGAAGACGGGGGTGACCGCTAGCGTGCTGAGCTTGGGATAGCCCAGGCCCAGGATGCCATCAAACTTTGCACCATCCGTCCCAATCTGTTTCTTGCTCAAGACAAAGGCCTGGGCCATGACGACAAGATTCCCAATCTGTGGGAGAAGAGAGTGTTCCCACACAAAGTTTTGGGAAGTGGAGCCGGGACTGGGCTGGGCTGGGCTGGAGATGTCATTAGAACCGAAGAGAAATCCTGCAGCCTGGCTGTGCCCTGGGTGGGCCTCAGATGGTTAGACCCAGTTGGGACAGGAATTCGGGTTCCTTTTGTGCAGAGCTGTGGATATTAACCAACACCTGCTTCTCCTGCACACACCAGCTGAAGGGAGTCAAATTGCCTCATGCATTCTGTACATGTGGGGAAACTGAAATTCAGGATCAGAGCAAATGGTTCAAACTGGAGGACAAAATGAGTAGAGAGCAGGGTAGTCTTTTCTTTGGCATCACTATGATCAGATGACAGAAATGGACTGAATTCATTGGAATGAACTCTGGATTCTGCATCTGCCCAGGAAAACAGAAACCCAATATACACGGTTAGTGACAAGTTTCTAATGAAAATTATACCTGGGAAACATGCTTTTGGAGATGTGTGTATTAAAGAGAGAGACAGACAGACAGAAAGACAAAAAGACACAGAGAGAGAGAGGGTAATCAAGCCCTTTGAGGGAAGCAGGCCATAGATTTTATTAGACTCTCAAAGGCTCCCTAGAGTGGGAATCCATTTATCAAGCCCCTCCCTCATGTGTGTCCTCTTGCTTTCCCTGCCCAGATATCTGAAGCCCTTAGGTTCCCCCAGAGGCCCAAGATCAGTTTTATCCTCTCCCCAAAATCCCCACACCTGCATGAATCCTGACTGCCCATCCCATCTCCATCACTTACCAGATGCCTGACCTTGGCTAGGTCCTGGCTTTCTGCACCTCAGTTCCCTCCTCTGTATAAAGGAGCTAATTATAGTACTTGCTGTGTGGATTTGTTGCAGGATTAAACACTTTATTAGCATGAAAGTGCATGGCACAGTCTAAGAATAGAAAAGTGGGTACGTTTCTCCCCCCTTCCCTGCTTTTTGCAAAATGAACCTTGAGATACCTAGCCCAGTTGCCAGACACTATCGGGGGACCTCGGGGCCCAAGGAGACCAGAGGAAGCCCTGAGCGGCCAGGTAGAGCATGGTGGGGGGGAGTCAGGGGAGAGTAGAAGTTGAGGCCAAATAGGACTGGCGCCCCTGAGGGGTGACTGGGGGATGGGGGAGTTTCCTATCTGGAGGGACCCTTGGGGTCTCACAAGACCAGCAGGAAGCATGTGTAATTTTCCCTTCCCAAGCAGCCCGGAGGTCTGCTGGGCTCCCCAGCCAGGTCCTCCACCTTCTGAGGCCCTGTCTATGACCCTTGGGTCCTATGGGTGTAGGAGAGAGGGAGGATGGGGGAAGAGATGGAGAGGCAGATTGTTGGAGTTTCCTGCCAAGATTGCAGAATGAGCAGAATTGGGAGGGCTTTTCCCCTGCCCACTTGGTTCCCTAGAAGCCTTTTGGGGTCCTGGGTCTGGTCCTTCCTTCTCTGGGGCCCCGTCTGGCCATGTGGATCCTGGCTGAATGGAAGGGAGGGAGAGAGGAGGTAGAGAAAAGAAAGAGATGCAAATAGTTGGGGGAACCCCCTATGTCCAGAGGAGCAGGGAATGTGCTGCTGGCCATTTCTCCACCTGTTTGGCCCCAGGAAGCCTGCTGAGCTCCTTGGTCAAGCCTTGCACTTTCCAAAGGCACTCCAGGGCTGTGGTCCTAGGGGCCATAGGAGGGAAATGCTGGGAGAGGAGGAGAGGTAGATGGGGGGAGGAGTCCTCTGAGATCAGAGGATCAGGGAGGCATAAAAGGCATTTCCTCTGCCCACTCAGCCTGGGAAGCCTGCTGTGCTCCCAGGCCTGGTGCCCAAAACTCCAGGCCTCCCTCTGAGACATGTTGGTCTTGGAAAAATAGGAGGGCTGAGGACAGAGAAGAGGAGAGACAGATGTGTGGGGGGCTGTGGGGACCTTCCATGATCAGAGGACCAGAGGAGACATCACAGGTTATTTTCATGCCCACTTGGTACCAGGAAACTTGCTGGACTCCTGGACTTAGTCCTTCTCAGTCCAGGGCCCCCTCTGGCTGCATGGGTCCTAGGCAAGTGGGAGGGAGAGAGGAAGAGGGAAGGGGAAGAGAAGCAGACCTCTCTGGGACTGGGAGATCTGGGGACATGCCTGGTGTTTCCCTTGCCCAGTTGGCCCCAAGAAGCCTGTTGGGCTTCCAGATCTGGTCTCCTGCCTTCCAGTGCCACCTTCAACCACATGGGTGACGTAGGAGGCATAGGAGGGAGTGGGTGGGGAAGAAGAGAGGCCAAGGGGGAAGGACACTCTGAGATCAGAGGACTGGGGGAAGCCCCTAGCATTTTCCCCACCCACCCAGGCCCAGGGAGCCTGCTGGGATCCTGAACCTGGTCCTCTGCCCCGAGGGTCAGAGGCACTCCTGGGCCCCTCCTGCCTCACTGAGCCTAAGTGACACTCCCCACAACCCCCCAAGACCTTTTCTGGCTCTGTGGGACCTAAGCTTATGCCCCACCCACTCCCTAACCCCCCACCCCCACCTAAGCACCACCTCCCACATCCAAGGCCTTTTCTGGCTTTCCCTCCCTCCTCTTTTTTTATTATTGTAGTTCTCTTTTACCTTCCAGTTTTTGCTTCATCTATTTTATTAATTTTTTTAGCATATCTGCTAGATGTTTTCAAACCTTATTATATTATTTATTCTGTTACTGTTCTGCTCCATTATTTCTCCTGCTCTGGGCAGCTTGTGTGATCTTGGTGCACAAGCCTGGGGTCAGGCCTGAGCTCCTGCAGTGGGATCTCTGAGTCCAAAACATCATGCTAACAGGGAACCCAAGGTCCCATGGAATATTCATCAGACTGAGAACTTGCAGAGGTTTTTACCTTGGCACCAAGACCCACTTTTACTCAACATCCTACAAACTCCAATGCTTGAAGCCTCAGGCCAGACAACCAGTAAGAAAGGAACACAATCCAGCCAATAAAAAAAAAATAATAATAAATAAATAAAAATAAAAAAGATGACAAAATATGTCACAGATGAAAGAACAAAGTAAAAACCTACAAAAACAAATAAAGGAAGAGAAAATAAGCAACCTAGCTGAAAAAGAATTCTAGAGTAGTGATAGTAAAGATGATCCAGAATGTTGGAAATAGAATGGAGGCACAGCTGTAGAAAATACAAGAAATGATTAAAAAGATCTAGAAGAACTAAAGAACAAACAAATAAAGGTGAACAACACAATAACTGAGATGAAAAATGCTCTGGAATGTATCAATAAAAGAATAAATGAGGCAGAAGAATGAATAAGTGAGATGGAAGATAGAATGGCGGAAATAACTGCCAAAGAAGAGAATAAAAAAAAAAAAGAAAAGAATGTAGGACAGTCTCAGAGACCTCTGGGATAACACTAAATGCACCAACAATTGAATTAGGGGGGTCCAAGAAGAAGAAGAGATAAACAAAGGGTCTGAGAAAATATTTGAAGAGATTATAATGGGAAACCTCCTTAACATGGGAAAGGAAATAGTCTCCCAAATCCAGGAAGCACAGAGATTCCCATACAGGATTAACCCAAATAGAAACACACCGAGACACATATTAATCAAACTAACAAAAATAAAATATAAAGAAAAAATATTACAAGCAGTAATGGAAAAGCAACAAATAACATACAAAGGAATCCCCATAAGGTTATCGGCTGATTTGTCAGCAGAAACTCCACAGGCCAGAAGGGAGTGGCAGGATATATTTAAAGTGATGAAAGAGAAAAACCTACAACCAAGATTAGTCTACCTAGCAAGGATTTCATTTAGATTTGACAGAGAAATCAAAAGCTTTAAAGACAGGCAAAATCTAAGAGAATTCAACACCACCAAACCAGCTTTACAACAAATGCTAAAGGAACTTCTCTAGGAGGGAAGCACAAGGGAAGAAAATGACCCACAAAACAAGTCAAAAACAATTAAGAAAATGATAATAGGAACATACATATGGATAATAACCTTGAACGTAAATGGATTAAATACTCCAACCAAAAGACACAGACTGGCTGAATGGATATAAACATTAGACCCATATCTATGTTGTCTACAAGAGAGCCACTTCAGACCTAGGGACACATACAGACAGAAAGTGAAGAGATGGAAAAGGATAATCCATGCAAAAGAAAGCTGGAATAGCAATAATCATATCAGATAAAATAGACATTAAAATAAAGAATGTTACAAGAGGTAAGGAATGATACTATATAATGATCAAGGGGTCAATCCAAGAAGAAAATATAACAATTAGAAATATTTATACACCAAACAGAGGAGCACCTAAATGAATAAGGCAAATGCTATCAGCCATAGAAATGGAAATCAACTGTAACACAATAATAGTAAGGGACTTTAACACCCCACTTACACCAATGGACAGATCATCCAAATAGAAAATGAATAAGGAAACACAAGCTTTAAATGACACAAAGGACCAGGTAGATTTAATTGATATTTATAGGACATTCCACCTGAAAGTGGCATAATACAATTTCTTCTCAAGTGGACATGGAATGTTCTCTACAATAGATCACACCTTGGGTCACAAATCAAGCCTTGGAAAATTTAAGAGAATTTAATGCATATCAAGAATCTTCTCTGACCACAACACTATAAGATTAGAAATCAACTGCAGGGAAAAAAAAAAAAACTGTAAAAAACACAAATATATGGAGGCTAAACAGTGCACAACTAAATAACCAAATGATCACTAAGAAATCAAAGAAGAAATTAAAAATACATAGAAATAAATGACAATGAAAACGTGAAGACCCCAAAACCTATGTGATGCAGTAAAAGCAGTTCTAAGAGGGAAGTTTATAGCAATTTAATCTCACCTCAAGAAACTAGAAAAATCTCATATAAACAGTCTAACCATACACCTAAAACAACTAGCAAAAGAAGAGCAAGAAAACATAATGTCAGTAGAAGAAAATAAATCATAAAGATCAGAGCAGAAATAAATAAATTAGAAATGAAGAAAACAATAGAAAACATTAAAACTAAAAGTTGGTTCATTAAGAAGATAAACAGAATTGGTAAACCTTTAGCCAGACTCATCAAAAAAAAAAAAATGGAGAGGACACAAATGAATAAAATTAGAAATGAAAAAGGAGAAATCACAGCTGACACTGCAGAAATACAGAAGAGTGTAAGAGACTACTATAAACAACTATATGCCAATAAAATGGACAACCTGAAAGAAATGGACAAATTCTTAGAAAGGTACAATTTTCCAAGACTGACTCAGGAAGAATTAGAAAATATACACAGACCTATCACAAGTAAAGATTTTGAACCAGTAATAAAAAAATCTTCCAACATACAAAATCCCAGGGCCAGATGACTCCACATGTGAATTCTATCAAACATTTAGAGAAGAGCTTACACACATCCTTCTCAAACTCTTCCAAAAATTGCAGAGGGAGGGATGCTCCCAAATTTGTACCCACCATCACCCTGATACCAAAACCAGAACAAGATATCACAAAAGAAAGAAAGAAAGAAAGAAAGAAAGAAAGAAAGAAAGAAAGAAAGAAAGAAAATGACAGACCAATATCAGTGATGAACATAGATGCAAAACTCCTCAACAAAATACTAGCAAACAGAATCCAACAACACATTAAAAGAATCATACACCATGATAAAATGGGATTTATCCCAACAATGCAAGGATTCTTCAACATATGCAAATCAATCAATGTGATACACCATATAAACAATTTAAGGAATAAGAACCATATGATCATTACAATAAATGCAGAAAAAGCTTTTGACAAAATTCAACAACTGTTCATGGTAAAATCTCTCGAGAAAATGGGCATAGAGGGAACCTACCTCAAGATAATAAAGGCCATACATGACAAACCCACAGCAAACATTATTCTCAACGGTGAAAAACAGAAAGCATTGGCACTATGGTCAGGAACAAGACAAGGATGTCCACTCTCCCCACTCTTATTCAACATAGTTTTGGAAGTCCTAAGAACAGGAATCAGAGAAGAAAAATAAATAAAATAAATATGAATTAGAAAAGAAGAAGTAAAACTGTAACTGTTTGCAGATGATATGATACTATACATAGAAAATGCCTAACAATGCCACTGGAAAACTGCTAGAACTCATCAATGAATTTGGAAAAGTTGCAGGATACAAAATTAGTTCACAGAAATCTCTTTCATTCCTATACACTAAAAATGAAAAATCAGGAAAAGAAATTAAGGAAACTATCCCATTTACCATCCCAACAAAAATAATAAAATACCTAGGCATAAACCTACCTAAGGATACAAAAGACTTGTACTCAGAAAACTATAAAATGCTGATGAAAGAAATCAAAGATGACAAGAACAGTTAGAGAAATATACCATGTTCTTGGATTGAGGAATCAATATTGTGAAAATGACTATACTACCCAAAGTAATCTATAGATACAATGTAGTCCCTATCAAATTACCAATCACATTCTTCACAGAATTAGAACAAAAAAAAAAAAAAGATTACAATTTGTATTGGAACACAAAAGAACTTGAATAGCCAAAACAATCTTGGGAAAGAAAAACTGAGCTAGATGAATCAGGTTACCAGACTTCAGACAATACCACAAAGCTACAATAATCAAGACAATATGGTACTGGCACAAAAACAGAAATATAGATCAATGGTATGGGATAGAAAACCCAGAGATAAACCCACACACACATGTGGCCATGGAATTTGTGACAAAGGATGCAAGAACATACAATGGAGAAAAGACAGCCTCTTCACTAAGTGGTGCTGGGAAAACTGGACAGCAACTTGTAAAAGAATGAAATTAGAAAACCCCCTAACACCATACACAAAAATAAACTCAGTGGATTAAAGACCTAAATGTGAGACAGGACACTATAAGACTTTTAGAGGAAAGGATAGGTAGAAGACTCTATGACATAAACCATAGCAAGATCCTTTTTGACCCATCTCCCAGAATAATGGAAATAAGAAGAAAAATAAACAAGTGGGACCTTATGAAACTTAAAAGCTTTTGCACAGCAAAGGACACAATAAACAAGATAAAAAGGCAACCCTCAGAATGGGAGAAAATATTTGTAAATGAAGCAGCTGACAATGGATTAATCTTCAAAATACGGAAGCAGCTCATGCAGCTCAATATCCTAAAAACAAACAAACCAATCCAAAAATGGCTGAGGGACCTAAGCAGACATTTCTCCAAGGAAGAGATACAGATGGCCAGCAAACACATGAAAAAATGCTCAACATCACTAATCATCAGAGAAATGTAAATCCAAGCCACAGTGAGGTTATCACTTCACACCCATCAGACTGGCCATCATCAAAAAATCTAGAAACAATAAATGCTGGAGAGGGTGTGGTGAAAAGGGAACCCTCCTGCACTGTTGGTGGGAATGTAAATTGATAGAGCCGCTATGGAGAACAGTATGGAGGTTCCTTAAAAAACTAAAAGTAAAACCACCATATGACCCAGAAATCCCACTACTGGGCATATACCCAGAGAAAACCATAATTCAAAAAAGATACATGTTCCCAATATTCATTGCAGCACTATTTACAATAGCCAGGACATGGAAGCAGTCTAAATGTCCATTGACGGATGAATGGATAAAGAGGATATGGCACATATATACAGTGAATTATTACTCACCCATAAAAAGGAATGAAATTGAGTTATTTGTAGTGAGGTGGATGGAGGCAGAGTCTGTCATACAATGTGAAGTTAATCAGAAAGAGAAAAACAAATACCGTATACTAATGCATATATATGGAATCCAGAAAATTGTACTGAAGGACCTAGTATCAGGGAAGGTATAGTGACACAGATGTAGAGAATAGACTTGAGGACACATGGGGGGAAGGGAAAGCTGGGACATAGTGAGAGAGTAGCATTGACATATATATACCACCAAATGTAAAATGGATGGCTCATGGGAAGCTGCTGCAGAGCTCAGGGAGATCAGATTGATTCTTTGTGAAGACTTAAAGGATTGGGGTAGGGAGGGTGGGAGGGAAGATCAAGAGGGAGGGGAATGGGAATGTATGCATACATATAGCTGATTCACTTTGTTGTACAGCAGAAACTAACACAATACTGTAAAGCAATTATATTTCAATAAAGATGAAAAAAATCAATTCTAAAGAAAAAAATGTACATTGAGCTGCTCATGGGCTAAGGACCTGCAAATCCATACTCCAAGCCACTCTCTGGGTTAGCCATTCTAGGAGTTTGTGTGTTAGCAGGGGCACTGTATCTCCAGGGACACATGCTGCTGGCCTGGAGGCCAGCAACAGGTACGTTGGGAAAGATGGGTTCTCCCAGTTCATCCTACATCTGTTTTGTAAGCAGCAGTCACTCCCAGGGCCAGCCCTGACTCAGATATTTGTTTCTAGTTACCCGAACAGTGTCATAGCCAAGAAATCCAACAATCTTCCCAGAGAAGTAGTTGAGGTTGCAGAGCTGGCCTGAACGCTGGAAGGTGACAGACAAGCGAGGGTTGAAGAGCTTGCGTGTACCTGCAAATACAAGATATTAGTGCCCATCAGGTGCCAAGGATGGAGAAGTATGTGGGAGAGGAGTACAAGATGAGCAGGTGGGGGTGGGTGGGTACTTACGGCAGTAAGGACTGGAGCAATAGATGGAGGGCACCCAGAAGTCAGATGAGCCGGTGTCAAAGAGGACCCTGAACTCCTGAGGGGGTGTTCCAATGGTGATCTTGCCAATATAAGACAGCTACATGGGCCAGGGTGAGGTAGTTAGGGCATGCCTGGCTTCCCTGGCTACCCTTGATTCTGGAGTGATGCCCATCTCTAGGTGTCCCATGTCTCCTGAAATCATTTTGCAATCACCCCACCTCACTGCCTCTGCTCAGACCAGTGCCTTCATTTGATATTTTTTGTTTGTCCATGTCTGATCTTAGTTCCCCAACCAGTGATCAAACCTGCATCAGTGCAGTATTAGCACAGAGCCTTAACCACTGGACCTCTAGGGAAGTCATGGTGCCTTCATCTGAGAAGCTCTCCAGTCTCCCCTTCAAGGCCCAGCCTGCATGTTTCCTTCTCCTCTTGGTCCTCCTAGGTCACCCCATGCCACTTCCTCTAAACTCAGACCATATCCTATCAAAACCACACCGTTTAGCCTTTTACTGGATGTGTATTTACTCTTTGCCTATCACTCTGTCTGGTCTATGCATTCAAAAACAGATGAGACCTGTTTTAAAATCAATAACAATAACCAGAGTGTTAGATTTTTATTGTGTCACAGGCCATAGGGCTAAGTAGCTTTTACTGGTGTCCTTCTTGGACCTGCAGAGACTGAACTGCCTCTGGCTGGGGTTGCAAACTTGATGTACAGTTGCCTTTATCTTTTGATCAGACATGACTCACCTTTCATCTGTAACTCCATGGCTCACTTAGTTCAGAAAGAACAATCTCCCACAAACTAATGACATATCTTTGGCACAGAAATGAATTTTTACCTGCCCCCTGGTCTTGCTGCGCCCAGTCACCACAGACCAAGAGCTCAGGATGAGAGTGCCTTCTCCTCTGGAAATGGGGTCCCTGTTCCCCAGTGTTTCTGCTTCCTGCAGGAGCCCCAGGCCCAACATCCAGCCTGGCCCTTCCAGATGAACCCCAGTGTTAGGCAAGAGCACCAGGGCGCGCTGCGGAGCAGCATCCTCCCAACACACTCACATCCAAGTAGTTCCTCAGGGGTTGAATCAAAATCTTTGGGTCATCTGGGGCATTCTGGGATGTGTTGTAAGTGTCCTCCTCAAGGAAATGTTTCAGCAAGTTTTTTTCCCTGAGGGTTTCTCGCATGGTCTTGATCTTCATTAGAGGGATTCTTTCACCAAATATTGGGAAAAAGGAAACAAAGAAGGGACAACAATCAGCTATGCATGTTATTGTAAGACTGTCATAGTTTGAATTGTAATGCTGCTGTGTATTTTGCCAGCATTATTGTGAGTGTTGTGTTATTATCAGTTCACTATGACAAGACCAGGGTAATGTCTTCAATTTGAGAAGAGGTTCTGTTTTGTAATAGTGGGTAAGTTGTATGACCATTTGTTATCTCAGTTTCTCCACTGTTAAAATGGTGGAATATAATGATCTCCATCCTGCCCATAGAATGTTGTGGGTATTAAGTGAGATGATGGATACAATGTACCTGATATAGAGGAAGTCTTAACAACGGCAGCCATTACCATTGCTATTGCCATTCCAGTGTATCTTTTTCGAAGAATCTCTTAGAAGGAGGTAGAAGGAGGATCATTATCTTCTTTTACAGGGGAGGAATTTGAAATGCAGGGAGATTATGAACTGGCTGTGGTCACACTGATTTTTAGAGGTAAAACAGCCTGGAAGTACCCCTTTCTCCAGCACTGAAGCAGAAGAGAGGGGTGAGAGAGGAAGCCAGGAAATGGACAATAAATTAAAAAATTAAGAGCCTAGAGAAACTAGAGGGTGAAAATAGGAAGAAAAAACATCAGAGAGTTCTGCATGCATGGAGACAGCCAAAGAAATGGAGAGATAAAAGAGATACAGAGATGAAGACACAGACACATTCACACAGAAAAAGAGAGAAAGCAGAACAAACACCTAATAAATACAGGAGAAATTCTGTTCCATAGGACTACATTTACAGTTGCAGAGGTTTTGCACCGAACAATTCCAAAGAATGCCATGTTCACATAGGTCATGACGTGACTGACACCCTGAGTTCGGCAACCCTGCATGCTGACCCCAAGGACCTTAGGCCCCACAGTGCCTATGGTAAAGTACTCATCAAAAAGTGTGAGTTGAATTTTAAGACCGACAGGGAATGATTACATTCCTTTGTAACTCGAATGGGAGGAAGAGTAAGAGGACAAGAAAAACACCAGAAGGGGAGTTGCTGCCACTTAGATTCCCCATACTTACATGACTAGGCACTCTGAGAAGGCCATCAGCCAGAGGATCCCAAGCCACTTCATGTTACTTTCATCGGTCCAATTGCTCCAGAAACACCATGCAGTGCTGGCCAAGAACTCCTAGTAATATATGCTCTGTCTGGCCCTAATTGTCCCCTTTAGGCCACCGATGGATCTGATAAGAAATATGAACCTGTTGATAAAATCTTTGCTTCCACCAATGTCTGTGTGGAGTGGACTTAGAAAATTCACAGAATACAGAAATTTCTACTGTAATCTCTTCTTCGGGGCCTGGCTGAAGAAACAAACTGAACTGTAGGGACTAGCTGAGAGTAGGGAGACTCTGGCCAACTTGGATATGAAACACTGCTACTAACGTAATGAAAGTAAATGCTAGGGGCCATGCTTGCCATTTGTGATCTCATATGGTCTTCCTAGCAAATTCACGAGATGTACATTGCTGTCCTCAGTTGCAGAAAATATTGACAGGTAGAAAAGAGTCAAATGGCAAAGTGAAGACTTGAGAGGAAGCCCCATGACATAAAAGTGAGTGGGTTTACATAGTGGGACAGATGGCACAGAATAGAGGCACTTATGTTGCCAATATGTATCAAAAATCTAGGCTAGCATAGTATTACAATTGCAGAGTTTCACTATTAGGAGAAATGTGATGCATGCATCCAGAAGATACTTTATATCAATGAAAAAACATATACAGAGAATCCTGTGTGCTGGGGTCTGAGTTAGATGCTGGGAAGTCAAAGCTGAGTAAGACATCAGTGGTCCTATTTTCGATGAACTAGCAGTCTAGGGCAGTTCTCACAAACTCATGGCCCAGGACGCAAAATAAATGAATAGAAGGGTTGGGTGGGCATCATGGCACTGTGTAGGCAACACATGCCCAATGAGTGTGGACAGCCTCTTCTCAGCTTGAACCATCGTCTTCCATGTTGGATAGCAGACTGCTTGACCAAGTTTTCAAGAGAAGTCAGAACTCTGGATACTAATGTAAAATCCCCTGATTTTAAATGTTACCAACTCTTCTCCTCCTCCTCAGCCTCCGCCTCCGCCTCCTCCTCCTCTTCTTCTTCAGAAAACACAGTGTGAGCCAAACCTGAAATCATTGTGTGCTTGATTCAGCGTGCAGGCTGTGCAGGTTTTTATTTCTCGCATAGATGTAGAAGTAGAGAGGAAAGAGAGAGAGGGTTCAATTCATGTCGGTCGAATTAATAAGAGACAATGCATCTTAACCATGTTAATTTTCCTTTCATTTGTAAAGAAAAATCTGCAGGGTCCTTTAAGACAACTAATTTAATAATGTCCACTCACTGAGCATTTGATATAATTCCCTAATAGGATCTGTTCCTTCAAATATGTTGTCTACCAAGGCAAACATAGAAAGAAATACTTTTTAAGGATCTTATCTCTCAAAGAAGACAAAAAAGAACACTCAGAGCTCCTGTTCAGCCAGAGGTTAATAGGCTACCTGTTAAAGAACTATTCCAGCCAAAGTAAAGACAATGGAGTTTTATGGCTTCTTCCTGGTTTTCCAGGGCTTGGGTGTTCCTATGTGAGATCAATCCAGGACTCTGCCTAAGGTATAACAATGGGAGGCTGGCCTGGTGACCAGTTGGGTGATAGACGGTGTGCTGTATCTTCCTTCTCATTTTTCCATATTGTTAAAATTCAGTTTTGGTGGTTCAATCTCTATGAAGGTGATTTGAAAACATCTAGCAAATGTCACAAACAAATACCATTTAGCTCAGCAATTCTACTTCTATGGATTTATCCCAAAGATTCACTGGCAAAAATACAAAAGACATATGCACAAGCTATTTACTGCAACATTGTTTGTAAAAGCAAAAGATTAGAAACATACTTGAAGTGACTATCCACGGAGGACTGTTGAATAAGGCATAGGGCATCTGAACAATTGGGATGGAGGGAGACATGGAATAGGTGAGATCTTCAGGGTATAGTGTTTAGTTTTTTTTTAAAAGAGGAACCAGAATAGTGCTCATATTTGGTTGCTTTTTCATATACATATATGTCTATTTTCAATATGAAGCATGGGATAATAAATCAAAGCTAATAAAAATTGTAATTTATAGGGGAGGGGCAGGGGCAGAAGTGAGACATTTCTTGTTTTACGGTGTAAGTTTTCAACCATATAAATGTGCTGCAAAATGGAAAAATAAACACATCTGTTGAATTTGAGAACTAAGACAAATGAACCTAATTCTATCAACTTGGAGACATAGCTGCACACAACAAAACATTTCTTAAATGGATTTAAAATTCAGAATTTTGACTCTACATTCAGAGTGAGATTTCTTCAAAGGGCTATGACAAACAAAGAAATAAAACACCCTCCCTCCAAAACAAAATAAAAAACAAAATACCAAAGAAATATTAAACAATGTCCAACACCTTATTGTTAGTGATATTGCTAGTGTTATTTTGAAAGTATCATATGTATGTGCATACAAGTTAAAGCAAGTGAGTGATTAACCCTCATGCTGTAATGAGGCAAGACTTTCAGTGAAAGAGAGTAAAGATATTTATGTATACAGCCAAACTCTTAAGTAAAAGCCTCTGTTTTTAAAACTTGAATTGAAAGTAAAAATTTGTACCAATAAGTATTTTCCTCTTTTAAAAAGATAATCTGTACTTCTTTGCTTTGACCACTGAAAAGCCTAGAAGTGATGAAAACTTGATAACAGTGACTATCCTGAGGTCTGGCATGTAGCCTATAAATACCATTTCCTGACAGAGTATCCAGAGATTCTTGAAGAGATGGCTGATTTCAGGGCAGGGCCAAGAAATGTACAAGATAACCCTGGGAATCTTGAAGGGCCAGAAAGTTGAGTACCTTCAAAGACCACTGGGCACCATAAAAAAAGTTTAGGAATCCATATGAGGAGGCTAAAAGCAGGATACTTTTGAAACAGAGGGGTAGGAGATAGGGCACCACCTTTGAAAGAATGACATAGACCGAGGACATGACATTAACTGAGTAGAAGCAATGGGCCCAGGGTGGCAGACAAGTTGACTTCCAATAGACTTTGAGCATCAGAAATACAACCATAAGGATCGAAATTGAGCAATGGTCCAAATCTCGGAAATCCCCAACCCTTCTTGAAATAGGTGAACTATTCTTTTTACTCATTAGCCTATGGAAGTACCCAGCCTTAAAAAAACTGACAACCCAAAACCCTGGTGCCTTTCGCACCTTCTGAGATGGCTCACAGTCTGTCTATGGAGTGTGTTTCTCTCTAAATAAAACCATTTCTTACCTACCAGTTTGTCTCTCACTGGGTACTCTCAGAGAGAAAACATCAAGAACTTGAGCTTCCTCAAGTCCTGAAACCTAGTGTGTGATCTCAGTTGGGAAACTTTGGGTTTCGGCCACTGTGGAGTCTCAGTCGTGTGGATTCTAGTCCCAATCAGGGTTTTGGCTGGGTTCATGTCCTGGCACATAGGTTCAAGTTCCAATCCGAGGTTATAGGTTTCTGATGGCCTCCATGAAGGGACAGTGATAACATAAGAAGATATTGAGCGTCTCAAAAAGGTCTTAAAGAGGCCCATGTTACACCATCGTCCAGGCTTACTGGGGAGGACACTGTGCTGATTTCTACTCATTTTTGACTGACAGGTCCATCCTCTATGCTCATACACACTCAACTGTAAGATCAGGACAAAACTGTTAATCTCTATATTCTTTTACTTAAGGTTTTGTTATTTTTTTTCCCCCTACATTCTTACATTCTTATTCATTCCTTGCTCTATATCTACCTACCTCCCTTTCTTCCTTCCTTCCTTCCTTCCTTTCTTTCTTTCTTTCTTTCTTTCTTTCTTTCTTTCTTTCTTTCTTTCTTTCTTTCTTTCTTTCTTTCTTTCTTTTTCTTTCTTTCTTTCTTTCCTGCCTTCCTTCCTTCCTTCCTTCCTTCCTTCCTTCCTTCTTCCTTTCTTTCTTTCTTTCTTTCTTTCTTTCTTTTTCTTTCTTTCTTTCTTTCTTTCTTTCTTTCTTTCTTTCTTTCTTTCTTTCTTTCTTTCTTTCTTTCTTTCTTTCTTTTTCTTTCTTTCTTTTTCTTTTAACCACAGAAGATCTGTGTGACCATCAAGTTGTTGTATTTACTCCCCTCCCTCTGACCCTTACCAGTGCTGACCCTTTATTCCCAACTTATACCTGACCAACACCCTCTCTATGTCAACACCACTGGGGACATCTTCTGTGCTATTTCTTTGTGACAACTTTTTGGGAACAAACACCTGGTTGGGAGATTACCTTGAAAGGGATAGCATGTAAAATAGTAAGTGCAAATCTTGATGATATTGCATGGTTGATTTTGACTTAAGAGAAGAATGTTGGATAGCTCCAGTTAGACATATCACTTCGGGCTTTTCTGAAGTGGGCCAGGCTAAATGAATCCCAACCAATACCTCTCTGGGCCATATACTCTGGGATTGGGAAAGATTTTGAATACAGGAATTAAAAGGGAAAATCTTAGTAGGTTATGTCATCAGAGTTGGCCACAATATGAGTTTAGAAATTTAAAATGGAATGAAGTACCCTATGTTCAAATATTCATGATCTTGAATCTAGGCAATGGAACCCAAATGGAATTTAAAGAGTGTATAGCTCAGAGGGATAACTCAAAGAAGACACAGAGGACATTTTAACTGACACACACTACAGGGCAAAGGATCCTGAATGAACGTGGATCCCACATACCCCAAGGGACAGGCCCTCTTGGCTATGCATTTCCTAGCAAATCTTCCCAAGACATCAGGTGCAAAATTCAGGAAAAATGCTGGTCCTCAGATTCTGATGGATGATTTGTTCCAATTGGCTTATTTGATTTTCAGAAATAGGAGTATGAAGGAAAAGGCTGAATGCACCCAGAGAAATATGCAAGAGGCCCAAATGATGGCAGAGGCTTTGTCCATGCAGAGACCACCAACTTGAAAGCTGGCTTTTTCCAGGCCAACCTTGTCCTGACAAGCCACAAAGCCCATGGGTACCCTTACAAAGCCAATGTATTCTGTGTGGACAAAATGGCAACTAAGGGAAAATTGTGATCAACATGCCCTTTGCAGAAAGCCATGTCATTGGAAGAGGAAATGCCCCAGATGCCAAAGAGTGATGGGGGCCCCTCAGCCATTGATGGTTTTGCAATTAGAAGTCTGTAGGGGCACAAAGCCAAAAGAGGGTCTGCCTAGAAACACCATCTACATAACAAATGTGGAGCCTTGGATAGCTATTGATGTGTTGGGCCATTTGAAAGAATTTCTCATAGACACTGGTGCAACCTTCTCAGTCTTAACCCAAAGGATTGGAAACCTTAGCAGTTGTAAGGAAAGCAAAATGGGGGTGTCAGGGAAGAGACAATGTCACAATTTCCTGGAACCCTTTTTGTGCAAGATCAATGGCCAGCTGTTTTTATGTTCCTTTCTGTTTGTGACTGACTTTCCCATTCCTTTGATGTGAAAAGATTTATTAATTAAGGAACCACTATGTTTCTTGAGGGGCAAGGGAACCTCTCATCACCAAATGGTTCTAACAAAAAGAAAAAAGGAACAGATAAAATCTGAAGCTAAAATAGAAGCCTTAGTAAAGACCCTGGAGTGTGGAATATCAAGGTTCTGGGCTTGGCCAAAGATATTCAGCCAGAGATTATTAAGTAAAACATTTTATTTAGTGTCTAAATATAAGGTACGGATTTCTTAAACCTAGAGATGATCCTCAAAAATGTCTGTAAATGGGTTACCAAAATAGGAGGCGCCTGGCCTCACTAAACTGACCATATCTGATATTCAGGGCCTGATAGGAATTTTGGTGGAGGCCTTCTGGCTAGCTAAATGTGATAAAGTAAAATTTTCCAACATATATGAATGGGTATGTCAGGCCTTCAATATCATTGAGGTAACCATCTAATCCTTTGAAAAAGAAAACAACACTGTCCATGTGTTACAAATGCAGTCTTTACAGGACCAGATGTGTGGTTCCAAAAGTAATCCAAATCCCACCAATCCTTTTACCACTCCAAAAACCTTCCCTATTTATCTTAAGAGGCTTGTAAATATTAAACAAAGGGGAAACAAAGTCAAACTAGGAGGAACTTGCCTGTGCCTTTGAGATACAAACGTCCTACTTGGTCTTCTCAGGATCCCTTATCTTTGCCATCTTTTTAAATGCAAATTTTAAAAAAGATTGTAAAGTAATTTAGAACTTGACTTGTCAAGGATAAGTGGAAATCCTATGTGTCTTTTCTGTAAACACTAGTAAAACAAATTTAGCCAACTAGATAGGTGATCTTGATTTGCTCCATCTGCCAGAAGCCCAATTTGAATCCATTGTCTTGTAACTGTTGGGTTTTATGTTGTACCTGCCCACTTAAAAAAAAAAAAAAAAAAGCACAACTTGAAAGTTGCAAGTTAAGTTTTATTTTTGGAAAATGAAGATTGCAGCCCTGGAGAAAGCATCCCAGATAGCTCTGTGAAACTGTCCCAGTGAGGTGGGGGGGGGTGTGATTTTAGCATATATGTGATTTTGGTGAATGGGGAGTACATGCGATTGAACATATATTTTTTAACAGAAGGTCTCTGCTAGTCATGAAGAGAAGTTATCCCCGTGAAGGATTTTAGTGTTTTTCTAGATGTGAGGAGATACAAGAATTGGGCTCATAAAATCAGCTCCTCTACGTATCTGACTATCTGAAGACCTATTCTGCCAGTTCTTTACAGAGCACACAGTTCCTCATTTCAGCTCTCTACCCTGAACTCCTTTCAGGGTGATTTTGAAAATCAGCAGCTGCAGCAGCACATGATTTAATACTTGTAGAGGTAGATGGCAAGTGCCAATGGTGAGTGCCAATTAAAGTTGACATACCTGACTCAGGACTGAAATTTAGGAATGGGAACTATGAGGCCTTAGTGTTTGTGTTTGTGTGTTTGTATGTACCTATGTGTGTGTCCTAAATATATGGTATTGCCAAAAATTGAGTTGTAAAAGAGCTGTATTTAATTGACTTCAAGGAAATTAAGCACTTATATAAATACTCAGAAATAGAAAATAATTTGGGCAGAATGAATTTCATTTTCATGTCATATGGAAAATATTCAGTACTAAACTGATGTCTGGTATTGAAGGTGGCTTAAACTTGTTGGTTTGATTAACATACACGTGTCTTTAGAATCAACCATGTTGAATATAATACTTCTGTTGTAGCTAGGTTTCCTAAGCATCAAATAAAACCTTATTTTGTTACAAATTAGTCAATGAGAAAAGAAACTCAATTTGAAAAGGAAAAAAAAACTTTTATGGAAAGTAATATGTATGTTTTCAGTAAATAAAGGTGGGAGGAATGAGGAAAAAAATAATGAAAAGAGTTGTACATGATCAGGATTTTCTAAGATTTGATTAAATTTATTTGGTTAAATGGACTTTTTTGGGTGCAGGCAGGCAAAGACTGAATTGGGTTTCCCCTCCAAAGTTTCCTTGAAATGCTGCTTTTAATTACAGATAGTATGAGTTTATTTGCCTTTAAGTGATCTATATTTGCTTTTGAGACATTTTGTAACTTTGGTTAAGGAATACATATTGTCTCACAGTGACCTATGATATTATTTGACCAAATAATTTAAAACTTTTTGACAATCTTCCCAAATATCAAATTTTAATTGAATTTATTTTGATTTCCAGCTAACTGTGGGGTGCTTTAGAGGGCTGCTGTGGTATGTTAAAGATGAATATTTAACTAGAATTATTTGGTATATTAAATGTAATCATTCATAATTCTGGATGTTGTAACCAAGTTCATTGATTATACTGTAATGAGATGTTTAACCATGCCTTTTAAATCTTCAGTCATTTATAGATATTTTTGTATTCTGATACTGTTACAAAAAGGGCTTCATCATCAAGGAATTTCATAGGAAAACTATGGAAGCAATTACAACAATTCCACACCATTATAATGGCTATATGAGGATTCCAGCCTATACTGACTTAAAACAAGGAGCTGTCCTGACCCAGGGGCCTCTAGATCAAGCATCCAGACTTTTACTCACTGACAGGCAGGGTCAACACACCTACTCAGCCTTGAAGCAGTTAAAGAAGGTAGACTATTGTCCTTCTGATTCCCATAAGAATATGGGAGTAAAATCTCTGAGGGGGGAAAGAAACAGGAGGGAAAGGGGCAGGGCACAACTTTTGAAAGAATGACAAAGCCAGAAAACATGACATAAACTGAATAGAGACAAATGGGTCCAAGTTTGTAGATAAGATGACTTCCACTAGAACTTGAGCCTCAGTGACACAAACATAAGGATCAAAAAGTGGGTGGTGGTCCACTTCCTGGAATCCTTGCCCTTTCCTGAAAGAACTGGAATACTCCTTTTACTCATTAGCCTATGAAATTACTTACCCCTATAAAAACTGACAACCCCCATACCCTGGTGCCTTTTTCACCTTCTGAGATGGCCCGCTTTCTGTCTGTGGAATGTGTTTGTCTATAAATAAATCCACTTCTTAACTATCACTGAGTCTCTCACTGAATTCTTTCTGTGATGAGACATCAAGAATCTGAGATTCATTAATTCCTGAAACCAGGTATGTGATCTCAGTTGGAAGACTTTGGGCTTTGGCCAGGTTCAAGTCTCAGCAGCATGGGTTCAGGTCCCAATCAGGGTTTTGGCCAGATTCTAGTCCTGACCAGGTGGGTTCATGTCTCTATCAGGGTTTTGGCAGGGTTTGAGCCCAGGCGCCGGTGTTTCAGTCCAAATCTGAGGAGTAAGGTTTCAATTTTAGCATCACATCAAATACATTGAAACAAATTAAATATATAAACAGCCATGACTGGAACTTCCCTGGTGGCTCAGTGGAGAAGACTCTGTACTCCAAATGAAGGGGCCTGGTTTCGATGCCTGCTCAGGGAACTAGATCCCACATGCCACAACTAATAGTTCACATGCTGCAACTAAATGTCTTGCATGTCACAACAGAAGATTCTACATGCTGCAATTAAGACCTGACACAGACAATTAAATGATTTTTTTAATTTTAATTATGTATTTATTTGGCTGCATTGGGTCTTCATTGTGCTACATGGGCTTTTTATTATCATTGCTTCACTTGTCGTAGAGCATGGGCTCTAGGTGTGTGGGCTTCACTAATTGCAGTATGCAGGCTCAGTATTTGTGACTTGTGGGCTCTAGAGCACAGACTCAGTAACTGTGCCTCATGGGCTTAGTTGCTCCATGGCACGTGGGATCTTCCTAGACCAGGGCTTGAACCCATGGTCCCTGCACTGGCAGGTGGATTCTTAACCACTGCATGATCAAGGAAGTCCCCAAGATGAATCTTGAAAACATTATGCTGAGTGGAAGAGGCACAGAAGATCATGTATTGCATGATTCTATTTACATCCAGAATCCAAAATAGGCAAATCTACAGATGCAGAAATAGGTGATTGGTTGGCTCTGGTTGGTTGTGAGCAGGAATAGGGAGTGACTGCTAAATGGATATCGAGTATCCTTTTGTGAGGATTAAATAAATGAGTATTTTTAAAAGCCCTAAATGATATTCCATTGTATGCCTATACCACATTTTCTTTATCTATTCAACTCTTGATGGATCTAAGATGTTTCTACATCCTGACTATTGTGAATGATACTGTAATATACCTGACAGGACAAATATCCCCTTGAAATCATGACTTTAATTTTTTGGAATAAATACCCAGATTTGAGATTGCTGGAAAAAAATATGAATTCTATTTTTGATTATTTTGAGGAATTTCCGTTATGTTCTCCAGCGGCTACACCACTTTACATCCCCATCAACAAGGTATAGGGTTCCACATCCTCATCAACACTTGTCATCTTTGTTTCTTTCATAATGGCCATCTTAATTGATGTGAGATGGTATCTTACTGTCATTTTCTAAGCTCTTTATTGGAGTAAAATTTCTTTACATTTTTGTGCCAGTTTCTGCTGTACAACAAAGTGAATCAGTTATATTTATGCATATATCCCCATATCCCCTCCCTCCCATAACTCCTTCCCACCTTCCCTATCTCAGCCCCCTAAGTCATTGCCCATCATCTAGTTGATCTCCCTATGTTATGCAGAAGCATCCCACTATCTATCTATTTGACATTTGGTAGTGTATGTATGTCAGTGCTACTCTCTCACTTCGTCCAAGCTTCTCCTTTGCCCCTCACCCCATGTCCTCAAGTCCACTCTCTACATCTGCATCTTTATTTTTACCCCATCACTGGATTCATCAGTACCAATTTTTTTTGTGTGTTTGTTTGTTTGTTTTTGTTTTCTGTTTTTTTAGATTCCATATATATGACTTAGCATACTGTATTTGTTTTTTCTCTTTCTGGCTTACTTCTGTCTGTATGACAGACTCCAAGTCCATCCACCTCACTACAAATAACTCAATTTCATTCCTTTCCATGGCTTAAAAAAAAACTGAAAATAGAATTACCACATGACCCAGCAATCCTACTATTGAGTATATACCCCGAGAAAACCATAATCCAAAGAGAAACATGTACTACAATGTTCATTGCAGTACTATTTACAAAAGCCAGGACATAGAAGCAACTGAAATTCCCATCCACAAGTGAAGGGATAGAGAAGATGTGGCACATATATACAATGAAATATTACTCTTATGGTCATTTGATTTGTAGTTTCCTGATGATTAGGGAGGAATTATATTTCTGCCAAATTTACAGAATAGGAAACTGCTGTCCAGAAATGAACTTATCAAGGTCACATGACTGGCTGGTGTCAGAGGTGGGATTTGAACCCAGGCAGAAAAGCTCCAGGATTTGTTGACTGCTGAGTATGCTGCACTGTCTTCCATGTGCTTAGCAAACCTGGGATCATGCTGTTTTGTATTATATTCCTTTCTCTCAGTGTTATATTGGAATGATGTCTCAAAACACTAAATATTCTCCTAAAACACAATTTTAAGGCAATTGATTGCATGGTGGACTATCTATGCGGTGTAGACTTTATGTTTTTTCTTTTATGACTACATTTTTTGACTTTTTTTCCTTTCAATCTTTATTGGAGTATAATAATTTTACACTGTTGTGCCAGTTTCAGCTATACAACAAAGTGAACCAGTTGTATTTATACATTTATCCCCATATCCACTCCCTCTTTAGCCTCCCTCCCATCCTCTCTGTCCCTCTCCTGTAGGGATTCAGCAATCATCATGTTGATCTCCTGTGTTATGCATGTATTTCCCACTAGGTATCTATTTTATGTTTGGTAGTGTACAAATGTCAATGCTACTCTTCCACTTTGTTCCAACTTGTCTGTCCACTCTTCCTCGTGTCTTCAAGTCTGTTCTCTGCATCTGTGTCTTTATTCTTCCTCTACCACTGAGTTCATCAGTAGCATTTTTTTTGTAGATTCCATGTATATGCATTAGCATACAATATTTGTTTTTCTCTTTCTATCTTACTTCTCTCTGTTTGACAGATTCTAGGTCCATCTACCTCACTACAAATCATTCAATTTCATTCATTTTTAATGTCTGAGTAATATTCTATTGTATATATGCGCCACATCTTCATTATCCATTCATCTGTCGATGGACATTTAGGTTGCTTCCATGTCCTGGCTATTGTAAAAAATGACGCAATGAACAGGGTGGCTGGACTGTAAGGTGATACAGCCACTATGGCAAACAGTATGGCGGTTCCTCAAAAAACTAAAAATAGAACTACCATATGACCCAGCAATCCCACTACTGGGAATATACCCAGACACTTCATGTTTAAAGGGTATTGGGATGTCACAGATTATCCCTTTTGTAAGAGACTCTGAGGACTATATCCTTCTTATTTAATTTTTGGGTGCTTCTGATCATTGCTTTGGCATAAACTTTAAAATCAAAATTGCTGGGAGAAAGACCATAAATATTTTAAGAACAAGTCATCCCCAAAAAGATTATACAAATATATAGTTTTTCAAAAAGTGTTCAAGATCTGTCTTTTACCTGTTTTTTCTAGCTTTTTTCTAACCAGTGACTATAAATCTCTTTGGCCTACAGTGGGTAAAGGATAAAAGTGGAAGGCAGGGGAAGATTGTTGCTTTGAAGGTCAGACCCTGGGGCTTCCCTGGCCATCCAGGGCTTAAGACCTCATGCTTTCAATTCAGTGGACGTGCATTTGATGCCTGATGGGGAACTAAGATCTCACATGCTGTGCAGTGCAGTCCAAAAAAAAAAAAGGTTGATAAAGATCAGAATTTATTCTGATGTTGGTAGCACAGGCCTCAGAAACAGTGGGCTCATTAACAGAGATTTCTCTGTTCTCTCTTCCTCACAACTGCTTCTTTCCGACTGTGCTCAGCTCCTCTAGGAAGCCTTCCTGGACCCATGCTCACCCTCCCTGGCCACTTCAAGCTGGGTTGGGTGACTTACTCTGGTGTTGCTCTTGTCTGTAGCCCTCATCACCCCTAACCTTGGCCTGGCACCACTTGGCACAGCCCCCAAGGGTGCCTTATGCATCAAGTCCAGTGTAGATTGGCCTCAACCCAAGCAGGCCTCCTCATGCATCCATGAGGCTGGGGTTTCATATTACTGAAATTCCCTGTCTTCCTCAAAGCCTTTTTTGAGCCGATCAGCCACCACTGAACTCCCAAGGGAGCTGATATTAAACCTCAACCCTGTGCTGGGGCTGTGAAATTACTGTGTACCATTTACTCACGTAAGCATCCAACCTCCCCACAGAGGGGCCCCGTAGCCCAACTCACAACTGGGAATTAAAGCACAGAAAAGGGAAATTGCAGCTGAGGGCTAGGGGAACCATGTAATTGATGATCCAATCAGGACAATTTTGAGATGGGAACAGAGACTGTTAATCATTATGCCCGGACAACACACTGAGACTATCCCCAGGCAACCCCAATTGTCACTTGGCCTATTTCATGGACTGCTAGAACTGACTTTCCATGTTCATCCATCTGAGGGCTCTGGTGGAACTGAAGGTCATAGAGGGCAAAGGCCCTTAGTGTACCCCTCTCCTGTGACTCACACTATGCTGGAATGGGGTAATGTCTCCATTTTTTCCAGGACGATGGATGTCCCTGACTGCCCTTTACTCTCCAGTAGTTAGATTTGTGGGAGGCACTGTCTCAGCCACAGAGGCTCAGCAGCATCTGCAGTGGTATGGCTTGGCCTGCAGTGGACCCCCTCTTCCTGGTAGCAGCCCAAGGGTTCCTGCAAGGCCCAGATTTGAGAACCAGAACTGAGTGTTTGCCCCTCACCTCCCAGATGTAGGCTTTAGTGGTCACTGGGTAGTCATTGCTGTTGATGGTGAAGATGATAGTGGGCAGGCACCTGATGTTGCTTCATGGAACAACATACTGCTAGAGAAAGAGGAGAAAGGTTGGTCCAGCTCATCCCTGGTGTGTGAAGAGCTCCAGAGTGACCCTGTGGTATGCCTTTCACCTCTTGACAGAAAGATCTGGTGTTGATGAGCTTCTATATGGTGGTGACCAGTCTAGGTGGGCCAAGCTGAAACTGGTCCAGTATTGACAATGGCCTGGCAGCCACAGAAACAACAAACAACCACCTCATCCATGGTGAGGCTGAGAGACAATGGGACAAAGTGCACACCAGGATAACTCTGAAGTATCCTCCCAAAACTGCCCCCTCCCTGACTATCTCTATAACAGTCCTTAGGCACAAACCCTGACTATTTTCCTTTGCTCTGTTCACATAAACTTCTTTGACTTCTTTTCAGTTCTTGAATGCACCACTCTCTTTTTTGCCTCAGGGCCTTGGCTTGTGCTGGTTGCCCTTTCTAGAAGACCCCCATCCCCTTTGTCTAGCTAATTTCTCCTCATCTTCCAGGTTCCAGCTTAAATGTCACTTTTTCAGGGAAAACTCGCCCCACCCCAGACTAGCTCATTCTCCAGCCTTGGTTGCTCTATGTAGACTCTTCCTCATTTGTGGCAAGTACCAATGTGTGTGACTCATTTCATGTATGTCTGCCTCACCAGATGTAAGGGCAAGGTGTATCCTCAGTGTCTCCCTTAAGTGTCCAGAACACAGTGGATGCACAATGTATCTTTGATGAGTGAATGAATGAATTAATGGGTGAATAAGTGAAAAAATACATGAGGAATAACCAGAGACCTGTGTCAGGTGTTTGACCAATAGTGGGTCAATTCACACAGTGAAGATGGAGGTTATCCATGGCAGGGAAGTTCAGAGTGCTTTAGAGGGAAAAACAGGCTGCCCTGGGAGAGGTTGTTTTCCATCATGGCCCTCTCACTCAACTCAGAAACTTAGGCTGCCATCCAGGGGATGCCTGAGCTAGACCATGGGGTCTCCAAAGGACATATAAACATTTGTCCGAGGGTATCACAGAATCCTATCAGTTATTGTCGCTTGTTCTCAGGCCACCTCTGGATCCCATCTTCCTGATTCCCACTGTCAGCCCCTGCCCCACTGTGGGCCCATGATGGGGGAAGTGATGGTTATGATTAGGGAGAGCATCTTTTTTATGTGTTGTTTTCACGTCTCAAGAATGCAGCCAAACTCTCTCCACTGCTGGTAAGCTTCTCCCAAGTAAACCAGTGTTCCCAATTTGTCCAGAACTTTCCCTGTTTTTAAACTAGGTTTTGTGTATTAAGAATTCCCTCAGTCCTGGGTAGCCCTGAACATTTGGTCACCTTATCACAACCCTGTTCAGGCTGGTAAAATTCTCCCTGATCCTCTTCTCACTGCATTTTAAGATCCTCAAACCATGAACCCTGTGCCACAGCACAGAGGGTGCAGTTCTCTCTGGGCCACACAAACCTCTCTGGACCCCGTTCATTACCCTGGTCATGAGGCCTGGGATGATTATGAGCCCGTAGGTGATGTGTGTACCTGTGTGTTTGTGTTTGTGACTGCATGTGTATCTGTGTGTGTGTTTGTATGTGCCTGTGTGTCTCTTTCTGTGTCTGTGTCAATGTGTGTGTGTTTGTGTGTTATCTGTATTCCTGTGTGTGTTTATATATGTTTCTCTGTGTGTGTTTATATGAAATGTGGGTCAAAAATTATCTGCACTCTAATTATATTAAAATTCAGTTTTCTGCAGTGTCTCATCAGTGCTTTTCATTCAAGGCTGCTGTCTCCCTAGTCACTGCTATGCAACTGTGAATGTGTTACATCAGTTCATTTGTTACTGGGGTTCAAGCAAAAATGACTGACCCAGTTGTGATTTGCTTGAAAGAGGAGCAGCATGCAGTAGTTCATTTTTTGTGATCTGAGGGTGTACCTGGTGCTGTTATTTTTCAATGATTTCATGTGCACTATGGATAAAGTGTTTTCCTAGAACAAAGTATATAGGAATAAATACACTTCTCTCGATGGATAGAGAAGTTCAAGAACAGATACACAAGTGTTAGCCATTAAGAAGAAGTTGGATACCCATCTACATGAAGATGGGAAAACAGCAGTGCATTCAAGTCTCACAGCTCAGCATAAAATATTTTTTTTCATGAGGAAATACAAAAGCTTGTTGACAGATGGACAAAGTGTATTGGAAAGCAAGGGGATTATGCCAAAAACTGATGTATCATTGTTTTCTAAAAGTTAATTAAAATAAATCCTACAGGCAGAGTGCTGGTAAATTTTGACTTACCCTCGTATGTGTGTCTTTGTGAGTGGAGCATATGTCTCTTTGTGTGACTGTGTGTCTATGCATGCATTTGTGTGTGTCTGCATGTGTCTGGGTGCACACTGGGAGAATCACTTGGGGTGGCCTTCAGAAGGAGGGGCTTATTTGTTCATGGTTACCTTCCAGTAGTGAGTTTGTGACACTGGTATCCACTTGAGCTCTCCTTTGTGGTAGCTGTGTTCCACCCCACCAAACATCACCACACTACCATTCTGCTTCTGGCTGATCAGAGAAGGAAGAGGGAGGGCTCATTTTAGGAGAATAATGCCACTCACTGTCTGAGGGCTGTGCTTATCCATCCATCAGAGGCACTACTATGGTCCCCATTATACAGATGTGGAAATTGAGGCATGGAGGTATTGAGTACCCTACAAAGGTTGGTCACTGACTAATGAGTGGCACAGAAGAGATTCAAAGCTGGGCAGCCTGAGGAAGTATCTGAAGAAATTATAGTGGAAAATTTTCCTAAGATTAGAAAAGAAATAGTCAATCAAGTTCAGAAAGCACAGAGAGTTCCATATAGGATAAACCCAAGGATAAACACACTGAGACACATATTAATCAACCTATCAAAAATTAAATAAAAAACATTAAAACTAACAAGGGAAAATAGCAAGTAACATACAAGGGAATCCCCATAAGGCTAACAGCTGATCTTTCACAAGAAACGCTACAGGGCAGAAGGGTGTGATGGTATATTTAAAGTGATGAAAGGGAGAAACCTACAACCATGTTTAGTCTAACTGACAAGCATCTCATTCAGATTTAAGCAGAAATTAAAAGCTTTCCTGACAAGCAAAAGCTAAGAGAATTCAGCACCACCAGGCGAGCTTTACAGCAAATGTTAAAGGAAATTCCCTAGGCAGAAAACACAAGAGAAGGAAAAGACTTACAAAAACAAACCCAAAATAATTAAGGAAAGGGTAATAGGAATATACATATTGATAATTACCTTAAATGTGAATGGATTAAATGTTCCAAGAGACACAGACTGACTGAATGGATACAAAAGCAAAACCAATAAAAAAAATTTAAAAAAGCAAAACCCATATATATGCTGTCTACAAAAGACATACTTCAGAACTAGGGACACATCCAGACTGAGTGTGATGGGATGGAAAAAAAAATATTCCATGCAAAAGGAAATCAAAAGAAAGCTAGGGTAGCAGTACTCAAATTAGACAAAATAGACTTTAAAATAAAGACTATAGGGGAGGAAAAAAAATGGTGGTGAAGTAGAAGGATGTGAAGGGCATCTTTCTCCACAGATGCATCAGGAATACAGCAAAAGATGACGTAATTCCCACAGAAAATTGGCTGAACACTAGCAGAAGACCTTGGACACCAAAAAGGACTGCAAAGATCCTCTGGATAGGACAGAGGAAAGAAAAGAAAAAAAAAAAAAAGGATGAAGAGGAGGAAGAGAAAGGAAAGGGACGGGTCCTACATCCTGGGGTGGGGGGAGCTAAAACAGAGAAGAGATCACTGAATTCAGAGAAACCTCCCTTATCTGATGGGAAACCCCGTCTCCAATGGGGAATTTGATTGGGTCAGAAGAGAGGCATTTGGAACTGTCCAAAGAGGGTGAAGTGGGTGATCTGTGGCAGACAGGAGAGAGTGAGAAACACACAGAGGGTCAGTACCATGGCTCTATGTGCCCCAGACTGAGACATGGGTTCACAGCTGTACTGGGGGTCTGGGACCTGGAACATGGGAACTGGAGAACTGGTTCATGGTTGGAACAATTATTTGCTATGGGGAGACAGACTGAGGGGACAGAAGGGAAGAAATACACAGTGGAGAATTCCTACCATGGAAAGCTGGGTAGCCATTTTGGTGGCTCACTACTGCTGACTCACAAGCAGTGGGGAGGAGCCACTATTTTAGCTGCTGTTTTGGCACCTGTGAAGAACAAAGGGAGGCCCCCTCTGGGCCTGGCTATTACAGTCAACAAGGGATAGAAAAAGCCCTCTAGCAGGGCTGGTCTGGTGTGCCTGTGGTTGAGAGCCATAAGAAGTCTGCAGAGACAGACATCACTGGAGATATTCCTATTACAACCAAGCCCACCAACTTCCCTCTGAAATTGGTGCTGTTGCTTCCAGGGCTCCTGCAAACCAAGCAGGGCATTACTGTTGACTCACATGCAGAAGGAGCCACTGTTGTAACCTCTCTTTCAGTGCCTGCAATGAACAAAGGGAGGCCACCTCTGGGCCTGGCTGTCACAGTTGACAAGGGATAGAAAAAGCCCCTAGGGTGGGCAGGCCTGGTGTGCCTACTGCCAAGAGGCAGAAGAAGGCCACAGAGAAGAACATCTCTGGAGACAATCCTATTACACCCAAGCCCACCAGATTCCCTCTGCAATTGGCACTGCTGCTGCCAACATGGCTCCCACAACCCAGGCAGGGAGCTAGTGCTGGCTCACATGCAGGGGAAGGAGCCACTATTATACCCTCTCCCTCCCCACACACTGGCACCTACAAATGAAAAATAAAGGAAGCTCTGCTTGTGGCAGAGTAATACAAAAAGCCCCCAAGGGCTGCCTATCAGGCACCTTGCATAAGGCAGCAGTAAAGAACAACATTAAGGCCAGATTTCCTATATCTGTGGCTGCTGGCATCCCTGTACATTCAGCATCATCCCCAGGGCGCCTGAAATTCAAGCAAAGCACTACTGTTGAGTTACATGCAGGAAGAGGAGGCACTATCAAATCCTCTCTCTCCCTGCACATCTGCATTTGCAGATGAACAATAAAGGAAACCCTCACTAAAGTAGACCCAAAGAGATCTAATGAAGCCTCAGGACCAGACTCTGGTGGTTAGACCACACACAGAGGCAAGGACAAAACCAAAGCTGAACACCAGGGACAGGGGGACTAAGGAAGAGGTTCTAAAACCTTTCCTTCAGATATATGCAGTGCAGACTAAATCCCCATGATCAGCAAGATAGACCATTTGTCTTTGGAATATCAGAGTAGACAATGAATGTTCCCTCAAATGAAAAAGGTCTAGTTCTGGCACCTGTGGATGGAGGGAGAAAGCACACACAGGAATTGGGCCAGATCAGAGCCCAAGTAGACCCCATAGGACCCACAGCAGGTCCAGAGTGCAATCCAGAGGCAGAAGAAAGTCTCTTGGGGAGGTGAAGGTGGCCTGAGGATCAAGGCATGTACAAGGACACTTAAAGCTGAGACCCCAAGGAAACAGAATTATTAATTCTATTGTTCTGATCCATTCTCTGGTCAATTCTAACTTTTTTTTCTCCAATTTTAATCCTAAGGCATCTTCACATTTTATAACATATTTTTATTCTATTCTTTACTTTGACTATTAGATTTAGCCTTTTTTACATATTTCTATTTCTAGCTAGCTTTTTTGTAGTGCTGAGTTTATCTCACCTCTCTTCTTCTCTTCTTTATCTTTAATACATTTCTATTTTCTTTTTTCTTTTTCTTTTTATATTTCCAATCATACTATGCTCTTCTGTTGATCTGTGTTCTATCCCTTTTTATTTTATTTTACCTTATCATACTTTTAATCAATATTATTGGTCTGCCCTGTTTCCTTCCTTTATCCTTCAATGACAGACAGCTTTCGTTTGTGTTATTAGGTTTTGTCTTTATCTTAGTTCTAATTATAATTGTTTGGTTTCATTTTGGGGATCTTCAGTCTATTTGGCTGTTCTCTTGCTCTTTGTTGTATTTATTCCCTGTTCTATTTGGTCCCTGCTATATTTGGTCCCTGCTATATTTGGTCCTTATTTTCAAAATTTCCCTGGTTTTTGTTTGTTTGTTTGTTTGTTTTCTTTTGAATTTGTATTGGTTTTCTCTTTAATTCTCTGCTTGCATTCTGGCATTCTTCTCTCAGATTGTTCTAGTGCTTTATGTTCTACTGGGTTATGTTTTTTTGTGTTTCTTGTGTATATACGTGTTTCCTTGATTCAGCATTTGTTTGCTTGACTTAACCTTTTATCCATTAGTCTGGGGCTTGGAGAGTCTTTTTTATTCCCCTTTATTGCCAGGATGAGCTACCTCTAGAGTCTGGAATCCTCAACCAGAAGTTGTGGGAGGCTCTGCGGAGAGAGCACTGAGTCCAGGATACTAGACCACTAGAGAATTCTCAGCCACAGGGAAGATCAACCACAGTGAATTCTCATGGAGACCTCTATCAGACTCAAAGACCTGGATTCACCTTACTGCTTGAAACTTCCAGTGCAGGATACTTCACACCAAACTACAAACAAGACAAGAATACAAACCCACTCATCAGCACCACACTACCTAAAGCCACATTAAGCTCACAGATACCCTAAAACACACTGCATGACATGGCCCTGCTCATCAGAGGGCAGAGACTGAGATGCACACACCAGAAATATGGCACCAGACCCTCCCACAAGGAAGCCTACTCAAGACACCGGACCAACCCCATCAAAGGGCACAACGAACAGAAACAAGAGGAATTACTACAAGGCAGCATAGGGAAAAGAGACAGCAAATACTATAAATTAGACAAAATTAGAAAACAAAGAAACACCTTGTAGCCAAAGGAGCAAGATAAAACCCCACGAGTCCACATAAATGAAGAGGAAATAGGCAAACTGTCTGAAAAAGTATGCAGAGTAATGATAGTAAAGATGATCCAAAATCTCAAAAACAAAATAGAGAAAATACAAGAAACATTTAATAAGGACCTAGAAGAACTACAGAGCAGAGAAACAATAATGAATAACACCATAACTGAAATTAAAAGAAATCTAGAGGGTATAAACAGCAGAACAACTGAGGTAGAAGAATAAGTAAGTGAGTAGGAAGATAAAATGGTAGAAAGAAATGCCACAAAGCAGAAAAAAGAAAAAAAAAGAATAAAAACAATGGAAGACAGTCTCAGAAACCTTGGTGACAACACTAAGCATACCAATATTTGAATCATAGGTGTCCCAGAAGAATAAGAAAAAAGGAAAGCATCTGAGAAAATATTTGAAGAGGTTATATTGGGAAACTTCCCCAACATGGGAAAGCAAAGAGTTAATGAAGTCCAAGAAGCACACAGTGTCCCATACAGAATAAACCCAAGGAGAAACACAGCAAGATACATATTAATAAAACTAACGAAAATTAAACACAAAGAAAAAATATTAAAAGCAGCAAGAGAAAAGCAACAAATAACATATAAAGGAAAACCCATCAGATAACAGCTGATCTCTCTGCAGAAACTCTGCAGGCCAGAAGGGAGTAGCAGCATATACTTAAATTCTTGAAAGAGAAAAACCTACAGCCAAGAATCCTCTACCCAGTAAGAATCTCATTCAGATTTGATGGAGAAATCAAAAGCTTTACCAACAAGCAAAAGTTAAGAGAATTCAGCACCACCAAACCAGCCTTACAACAATTGCTAAAGGAACTTGTCTAGGTGGAAAACACAAGAGAAGGAAAAGACCTACAAAAACAAACCCAAAACAATTAAGAAAGTGGTAATAAGAACATACATGTCAATAATCACCTTAAATGTAAATGGATTAAATGCTCCAACCAAAGACACAGACTAATTGAATGGATACAAAAACAAGACCCATATATATGCTGTCTATGAGAAACTGACTTCAGACCTAGGGACACGTACAGACTGAAGGTAAGGGGATGGAAAAATATTTTCCATGCAAATGGAGTCAAAAGAAAACTGGGGTAGCATTACTCACATTAGACAAATTAGATTTTAAAGACTATTACAAGAGACAAGGAAGGACACTACATAATGATCAAGGGATCAATCCAGGAAAAAGATAAATCAATTGTAAATACCTATGAACCCAACATAGGAACACCTAAATACATAAGGCAAAGGCCAACAGCCATAAAAGTGGAAATGGACAGTAACACAATAATAATAGGAGATTTTAACACCCCACTGACACCAATAGACAGATTATCCAAACAGAAAATAAATAAGGAAACACAAGCTCTAAATGAGACATTAAACCATCTCAAATTAATTGATATTTATAGGATATTCCATCCAAAAACTACAGAATACACTTTCTTCTCACGTGCCCACAGAACACTCTCCAGGAGAGATCACATCTTGGGTCACAAATCAAACCTCAGTTAATTCAAAAAAGTTGAAATTCTATCAAGCATATTCTCTGACCACAATGCCATGAGACTAGATATCAATAACAGGAAAAAAACCTATAAAACAAACAAACAAACAAACAAAAATTATGGAGGCTAAATAATACATTATTAAACAACCAAGAAATCACTGAAGAAATCAAAGAGCAAATCAAAAAATACCTAGAAACAAGTGACAATAAAAACACAACAACCTAAAACTTATGGGATTCAGCAAAAGCAGTTGTTAGAGGGAAGTTTATAACAATACAATCCTACCTCAAGAAAGAAGAAAAATTTCAAATAAACAACCTAACCATACACCTAAAACAATTAGAAAAAGAAAAACAAAACAAAACAAAATAAAGCAAAAAAAAAAAATTGAGTAGAAGGAAAGAAATCATGAAGATCAAATCAGAAATAACTTTAAAAGAAATTAAGGAAACAATAACAAGGATCAATAAAACTAAAACCTGGTTCTTTGATAAGATAAATGAAATTCATTAACCATTAGCCAGTCTCATCAGGGAAAAAAAAAAAAGAAGACTGAAATCAGCAGCATTAGAAATGAAAAAGAAGTAACAACTGACACCACAGAAATGAAAAGGTCATGAGAGACTAACACAAGCAACTATATGCCAATAAATTTGTTAACCTGGACATTGGATAAATTCTTAGAAAAGTACTATCTTCCAAGACTGAACCAGGAAGAAATTGAAAATATGAACATATCAATCATGATAATGAAACAGAGACTGTGATTAAAAATTTCCCAACAAACAAAAGCCCAGGGACAGCTGCCTTCACACATGAATTCTATCAAACACTTAGAGAAGAGCTAATACCTATCCTTCTCAAACTCTTCCAAAATATAGCAGAAGGAGGAACACTCTCAAATTCATTCTACGAGGCCACCAGCACCCTGATATCAAAACCAGGCAAAGATGTCACAAAAAAAGAAAGTTACAGGCCAATATCACTGATGAATATGGATGCAAAAATCCTCAACAAAATACTAGCAAAGAGAATCCAACAGCACACTAAAAAGGTCATACACCATCATCAAGTGAGCATTATCCCTGGGATGCAAGGATTCTTCAATATATGCAAATCAAACAATGTGATACATCATATTAACATATTGAAGGATGAAAACCATGTGATCATCTCAAGAGATGCAGAAAAAGCTTTTGACAAAATTCAACATCCATTTATGATAAAGGTTCTCCAGAAAATGGGCATAGAAGGAAATTAATTCAACCTAATAAAAGCCATATATGACAAAGCAACAGTCAACATCATTTTAAGTGGTGAAAAGATGAAAGCATTCCCTCTAAGGACAGGAACAATACAACGGTGCTCAGTCTCACCACTATTATTCAACATAGTTTTAGAAGTGTTAGCCACAGCAATCAGATAAGGCAACAAAATAAAAGGAATCCAAACTGGAAAAGAATAATTAAATTGTTAATCTTTGCAGAAGATATGATATTATACACAAAAAACCCTAAAGATGCTACCATAAAACTGCTAGCACTAATTGATGAATTTAGTAAAGTAGCAGGATACAAAATGAATACACAGAAATCTATTGCATTTCTATACAATAACAATGAAAGAGCAGAAAAAAGAAATTAAGGAAACATTCCCATTTACCATTTCAATGAAAAGAATAAAATACCTAGGAATTAACCTGCCTAAAGAAGCAAAAGACCTGTATGCAGAAAACATTAAGACACTGATGAAAGAAATCAAAGACCACACAAAGAGTTGGAGGGATATACCATGTTCTTAGATTTGAATAATCAACATTGTGAAAATGTCTGTATTACCCAAAGCCAATTACAGATTGAAAGCAATCCCTATTAAATTACCAATGGCATATTTCACAGAACTAGAGCAAGAAATTTTATGGTTTGTATGGAAATGCAAAAGACCCCAATAACCAAAACAATATTGAGAAGGGGAGACAGATCTGGTGGGATCAGGCTACCTGACTTCAAACTATTCTACAAGGCTACAGTGATCTATACAGTATGGTACTGACACAAAAACAGAAATATAGACCAATGGAACACAATAGAGAGCCCGAGATAAACCCAGTCACATGTGGGCACCTTATCATTGACAAAGGAGGCAAGAATTTACAATGGAAGAAAGGCAGCCTCTTAAATAAGTGGTGCTGGGAAAATTGGACAGCTACAAGCAAAAGAATGAAATTAGATCACTTCTTAATATCATACAAAAATAAACTCAAAGTGGATAAAAAACCTAAATGCAAGGCCTAACACTGTAAAACTCTTTGAGGAAAACATAGGCAGAACACGATATTTCATAAATCAAAGAAAGATCCTTTTCAACCGACCTCCTAGAATAATGGAAATAAAATCAAATATAAACATATGGGACCTGATTAAACTTAAAATCTTTTGCACTGCAAAGGAAACTGTAAACAAAACAAGAAGACAGACCACAGACTGGAAGAAAATATTTGCCAATGATGCAGCTGTAGAAGGATTAATCTCCAAAATGTACAAGCAGCTCATGCAGCTTAATACCAAAAACAAATAACCCAATCCACCAATGGGTGGAAGACGTACATAGACATTTCTCCAAAGAAGACATGCAGATGGCCAACAAACACATGAAAAGATGCTCAACATCACTTATCATTAGAGGACTGCAAGTTGAAGTCACAATGAGGTAACACCTCACACTGATCTGAATGGTCATCATCAAAAAATCTAGAAACAATAAATGCTGGAGAGGGTGCGGAGAAAAGGGAACCCTCCTTCACTGTTGGTGTGAATGTCAATCGGTACAGCAACTATGGAAAACAATATTGGATTTCCTTCAAAAACTAAAAATAGAACTACCATATAACCCAGAAATCGAACTCCTGGTCATATACCCTGAGAAAACCATAATCCAAAAAAACACATGTACCACAATGTTCATTGCAGCACTATTTACAATAGCCAGAACATTAGAAGCAATGTAAATGCCCATCAGCAGATGAATGGATATAGAAGATGTGGCATATATACAATGGGATATTACTCAGCCATAAGAAGGAATGAAATTGAGTTATTTGAAGTGAGGTTGATGGACCTAGAGTCTGTCATACAGAGCAAATTAAGCCAGAAAGAGAAAAAAACAAAACAAAAACAAATACTGTGTGCTAACTCCTATATATGGAATATAAAAAAATGGTGCAGATGAACCCAGTGACAAGGCAAGAATAAAGATGTAGTTGTGGCAAACGGACTTGAGGACACAGGGCGGACAGGGGCAGGGTGGCAAAGGGGAAGCTGGATGAAATGAGAGAGTAGCATTAACATATATACACCCCAAAGGTAAAAAAGATAGCTAGTGTGAAGCTGATGCATAACACAGGGAGAGCAACTTAATGATGGGTGATGACTTAGAGGGCTGGGATAGTGAAGGCGGGACAGATTCATGAGAGAGAGGGGGTATGGAGATAGATGTATAAATATAGCTGCTTCCCTTTGTTGTACATCAAAAGCTGACACAACAGTGTAAAACAACTATATTCCAATAAAAAGCTAAAAATAACTAACTAATAAATAAATGAATTAAAGACTATAACAAGAGACAAGAAAGGATACCATATAATGATAAATGGCTTAATCCAAAAAAAATAAATTACAATTGCAAATATTTATGCACCCAATAGAGGAGCACACCAATACATAAGGCAAATGCTAACAGCCTTAAAAGGGGAAAAAAATAATAACACAATCATAGTAGGGGACTTTAATACCGCACTTACACCAATGGACAGATTATCCAAATAGAAATTAAATAAAGGAACATAAGCTCTAAATGACACATTAGTCCAGATGAACTTAAATGATATTTCTAGGACTTTCCATCCAAAAGCAACAGGATACACTTATTTATCAAGTGTACATGGTACATTCTCCAAGATATATCACAACTTTGGTCACAAATCAAGCCAAATTTAAGAAAATTGAAATCATATCAAGCATCTTTTCTGATCATAATGCTATGAGACTAGATATCAATTACAGTAAAAAAAAAAAAAAACTGTAAAAAAACACAAACACATGGAGGCTAAGTGACACACTAATGAATAACCAAAAGATCACTGAAGAAATCAAAGTGGAAATAAAAATATACTTAGAAACAAATGACAATAAAAACACAATAACCCATATCTTATGGGATGCAGCAAAAGAAGTAAGAGGGAAATTCACTGCCATACAATCCTACCTCAGAAAACAAGAAAAATATTGAATAGACAACCTAAAACTACATCTAATGCAATTAGAAAAATAAGAACAAAAAAATCCCAAAGTGAGCAGAAGGAAAGAAATCATGAAGTTCAAAATTAGAAATAAATGAAAAACAAATGAAGGAAAAATAGCAAAAATCAATAAAACTAAAAACGGATTCCTTAAGAAGATAAACAAAATTGATAAACCATTAGCCAGACTCATAAAGAAAAAAAGGGAGAAGACTCAAATCAACAGAATCAGAAATGAAAAAGTAGAAATAGCAATTGACAATTCAGAAATACAAAGGATCCTGAGGGACTACTACAAACAACTATATGCCAATAAAATGGACAACACGTAAGAAGTGAACAAATTCTTAGAGAAATACAAACATCCAAGACTGAACCAGGAAGAAAGAGAAAATATGAACACACTAATCATAAGTACTGAAATTGAAACTGTGATTAAAAATCTTCCAACTAACAAAAACCCAGGGCCAGATGGCAACACAGACAAATTCTACCAAAGATTTAGAGAAGAGGTAACACCTACCCTTCTCAAATTCTTCCAAAATATAGCAGAGGGATGAACACTCACACACTCATTCTATGAGGTCACCATCACACTGATACCAAAACCAAAGATGTCACACACAAAAAAGAAAATTACAGGCCAATATCACTGATGAACACATATGCAAAAATTCTCAACAAAATACTAGCAAGTAAAACCCAACAGCACATTAAAAGGATCATACACCATGAGACTTCCTATGTGGTTCAGTGGTTGAGAATCCACCTGCCAATGCAAGGGACATGGGTTTGATCCCTGCTCCAGGATGATCCCACATGCTGTGGAGCAACTAAGCCTGGTCACCATAACTATTTAGCCTGCACTCTAGAGCCCATGAGCCAGAATTATTGAGCCCTTGTAATGAAACTACTGAAACCCACGTGCCTAGAGTCCATGCTCAGCAACAAGAGAAGCCACCACAACAATGAGGAGCCTGTGCACCACAATGAAGAGTAGACCCTGCTCACTGCAATTAGAAAAAGCCCCTGTGCAGCAATAAAGGCCCATTGCAGCCAATAAATAAATAAATAAATAAATAAATAAATAAATATTAAAAAAGGATCATACACCATGAACAAGTGGGGTTTCTCCCAGAAATGCAAGGATTCTTCAATAGATACAAATCAATCAATGTGATACACCATATTGACAAACTGAAGGATAAAAACCATATGATCATCTCAATAGATGCAGAAAAAGCTTTTGACAAAATTTGACACCAATTTATGATGAAAACTGTCCAGAAACTGGGCATAGATGGAACCTACCTCAACATAATAAAGGCCATATATGACAAAATCCACAACCAACATCATCCTCAATGGTGAAGAATAGAAAGCATTTCCTCTAAGATTAGGGGCAAGACAAGGGTGACAACTCTCACTACTTTAATTCCACACAGTTTCGGAAGTTTTAGCCACAGCAATCATAGAAGTAAAAGAAATAAAAGGAATCCAAATTTGAAAAGAAGAAATAAAATGTGACTGTTTGCAAATGACATGATACTATATATAAAAAAACCTAAAGACACTACCAGATTACTACAGGAGCTAACCACAGAATTTGATAAAGTTGCAGGATACAAAATTAATGCACAGAAATCTCTTATATTCCTATACACCAACAATGGAAAATCAAAAATAGAAATTTAGGAAACACTCCCATTTACCATTGCAACAAAAAGAATAAAATACCTAGTAATAAATCTACCTAAGGAGGCAAAAGACCTGTATACAGAAAATTATAAGACACTGATGAAAGAAATCAAAGATGAGACAAACAGATGGAGAGATATTTCATCATCTTGGATTGGAAGAATCAAAATTATGAAAATGACATTACTACACAAAACAATTGACAGATTCAAAGGAATCAATCAAATTTTCAATTGCATTTTTCACTGAACTAGAACAAAATAGTACACAATTTATAGGGAAACACAAAAGAGCTTGAATAACCAAAGCAATCTTGAGAAGAAAAAATGGAGATGGAGGAATCAGGATCCCTGACTTCAGACTATACTACAAAGCTACAGTAACCAAGACAATATGGTACTGGCACAAAAACAGAAATATAGATCAATGGAACAGGATAGAAAGCCCAGAGGTAAACCCACATACATCTGGTCACCTTATCTTTGACAAAGGAGGCAAGAATATACAATGGAGAAAAGACAGTCTCTTCAATAAGTGGTGCTGAGAAAAGTCGACAGCTACTTGTAAAAGAATGAAATTTCCCTAACAACATACACAAAAATAAACTCAAAATGGATCAAAGACCTAAATATATAACACTATAAAACTCTTAGTGGAAAACATAGGCAGAACACTCTGGCATTAATCACAGCAAGATCTTTTTTGACCCACCTCCTAGAGTAAAGGGAATAAAAATGAAAATAAACAAATGGGACCTGATGAAACTTAAAAGTTTTTGCACAGCAAAGGAAACCATAAAAATGGTGAAAAGAAACTTGTGGAATGGGAGAAAATATTTGCCAATGAAACAACTGACAAAGTATTAATCTCCAAAATATATAACCAGCTCAAGCAGTTCAATATCAAAAAAGCAAACAACCCCATCCAAAAATGGGCAGAAGACCTAAACACATTTCTCCAGAGAAGACATACAGGTGGCCAACAAACACATGAAAAGATGCTCCACATGACTGATCATTAGAGAAATGCAAATCAAAACCACAATGAGGTATCACCTCAAGCCCATCAGACTGTCCATCATAAAAAAATCAAGGAATAATAAATGCTGGAGAGGGTGTGGAGAAAAGGGAACCCTCTTGCACTGTTGATGGGACTGTAAAGTGACACAGATGCTATGGAAAACAGTATGGGGGTTCATTAAAAAACTAAAAATAGAACTACCATATACCCAGCAATCCCACTATTGGGTATATTTCTGGAGAAAGCCATAATTCAAAAAGATGCATGGACCACAATGTTCATTGCAGCATTATTTACAATAGCTAGGATGTGGAAGGAAGCTAAATTTCCATCAGCAGAAGAATAGGTAAAGAAGATGTGGCACATATATACAATGGAATATTACTCAATCATAAAAAGGAATGAAATTGAGTTATTTGTAGTGAGGTATTGGACCTAGTGTCTATCATACAGAGTGAAGTAAGTCAGAAAGAAAAACAAATATCAAATGCTAACACATATATATGGAATCTGGAAAACAGTAGTGCTGAACTCAGTGGCAGGGAAAGAATAAAGATGCAGATGAAGAGAAAAGACTTAAGGACATGGGGAGGGGTGGAAGAAGTTGGGACAATGTGAGAGAGTAGCATTTATATTTATACACTACCAAATGTAAAATAGATGGCTAGTGGGAAGAAACTGCATAACACATGGAGATAACTCAATGATTAGTGATGACCTAGAGGGGTGGGATATGGAGGGTGAGAGGGAGGCTCAAGAATAAGTGGATATGGGGATATATGTATGAAAACCTCTTGATTCACTTTGTTATGCAATGGAAATTGGCACAACAGTGTAATGCAACTATACTTCAATACAGATTGAAAGAAAAAAAAAATCAATACTAACCATAGTGTTAGATTTTTATGGTGTCATAAGCATAGGACTCAATATATTTCCACTAGTGTCCTTCTTAGATCTGCCGAGGCTGAATTTCGCCTGCCTGGGGTTTCAAACTTGATTTGCAGTTGGCTTTATCTTTTGATCAGACATGGCTCATCTTTCACCTGTAACTCTTGGGCTCACTTAGTTCAGAAAGAACAACCACTTTCAAACTAATGACATATCTTTGCACAAAATGGATGTTTACCTGCCACCACGTCATTGCTGGGCTCAATCACCACAGGCCAAGAATTGAGGATGAGAGTGCCTTCCCTCTGGGAATGGGGTCCCTTTTCCCCAGTGTTTCTCCTTCCTACAGGAGCCTCAGGCCCAACACTCAGCCTGTCACCACCAGATAAACCCCACTGCCAGGCCAGAGCACCAAGATGCACTGTGGCGGGCCATCCTCTCAACACAATCACATCCAGATAGTTCCACAGGGGTGAAGAGAAATAATCCATGAATAACTGTCTTTCATTAATGTGTTGTCAGTGTTCTCTAGGAAATTTGTCAGCAGGATTTTCTTTTTTTTCCCTGAGGGATTCTCACATAGTCTTGATCTTCATTAGAGGGATTATTTCACCAAGTATTGGAAAATGGAAACAAAGAAGGGCCAGCGATCAACTGCCCATGTTATTTTTTGACTGTCATAACTTGAATTGTAATGGTGTCATGTAACTTCCCAGAATGTTTATGTGTCATATTATTATCAGGACAGCATGAAAAGACAAGGGCAAAGACCTCGGTTTGAAAACTGGTTCTGTTATGTAATCTTGCATAAGTCATATGACCATTTGGAGTCTCAATTTCCCCATTGGTAAAAACGTGGAATATAATAATCCCCATCCACCATATACAATGCGGTGGGCATTAAGTGAGGTCATGGATATAACATCCCTGATATGTAGCAAGCCTCAACAATGACAGCCATTACCATTGCTATTGCCATCCACTGTATCTTTTGCAAAGAAGCTCTAGGAAGCAGGTATTAGGGGGATTGTTATTTTTACAGTTGAGAATTTGAAATACAGGGAGTTTGTGACTGGGCTGTGGTCACACTGCTTGTTAGAAGTACAGCAGCCTAGAAATAGCCTTCCTAATCTTTCTCTAGGGCTCAAGCAGAAGAGAGGGATGAGAGAGGAAGCCAGGAGATGGGATATAATTTAGGAAATTAAGAGGCTAGAGAAGCAAGGAAGAGTCAAAATAGGAAGAAAAAGACTCAGAGAATTAGGCACGCACAGACAGCCAAAGTGATGGAGAGGTAAAAGAGATATATAGAGAAGAATACACAGACACACTCACACTGATATGGAGAGAGAAAAGAGAGAAGAACTGGAAGCTAATACAGGAGAAATGCTGTTCCACAGGAACACACAGTTGCAGAGGTAATGAACTGAACCATTCCAAGGAGTGCCATTTTCACATAGGTCATGATGTGAATGGCATATCCAGATCTGTGCAATCCTGCAGGCCCACCCCAAGACACTTATTTTCCATGGCAAAGTACCCAGCAATAAATGTGAGTTGAACTTTAAGACTGTCAGAGAATGATCATGTTCCCTTCTAAACCTCAATTGTGAAAGAATAAGGGGACAAGAAAAAAAAAAAAAAAACATAAAGAGAGGTCATGCCAGTTACAGTCCCTCTACGTACATAACTAGGCACTCTGAGAGGGCCATGAGCCCAAGGATCCCAAGCTATTTCATGTTTCTTTCCTGGTTGCAATTACTCAGGAAGCAGTATGCAGTGGTGGCCAAGATATCCTAGTTATTCATGCTCTGAACTGTCCTAATTTCCCCTTTAGGCCACTAATATATCTGATAAGAAATATGAACCTCTCAATAAAATCTTTACCTCCATCAATGTCTGTGGGGAGTGGACATAGGAAATTCTCAGAATACAGAGATTTCTACTGTAATCTCTTTCTTGGGGCTTGGCTGCAAAACCAAATTGAACTGCATGGACTAATAGTGGGGAAACTCTTGACAACTTGGATACAAAACACTGCTACTAATATGATGAAAGAAAATGCTAGGGGCCATGCTTGGCATTTGTGATTCATGTGGTTTTCCTTGCAACTTTGTCAGATGTGCATTGCTGTCATCTGTTGGAGAGGAGACTGCTAGGAGGAAAAGAGGTCAAATGGCAAAGTGAAGAATTGAGGGGCAGCTCAGTGACATACGAGTGAGTGGATTTAGGTAGTGGGACAGATGGCACAGATCAGGGGTACTTATGATGCCAATCTGCATCGAAAATCTAGGCTAGAATAGTGTTACAATTGCAGAGTTTCACTATTGGAAGAAATGTGATTCATGCATCCACAAGATACTTTATATCATCCAACAAACATATATGGAGGGCCCACTGTCCTGGGGTCTGGTTTAGATACTGGAAAGTCAAAGTCAAGTAAGACACAGGGGGTCCTTATCTTCAGGGAGCTAGCAGTCTAATGGCAATTCTCACAAACTCATTGCCAGGAGGCAAGAGGAATGAATGGAAAGACTGGGTGGTGCTTATTGACACGGGACAGGCAGCACATGCCCTACAAGTGGGGCATCCTTTCCTCACTACTAACCAGTGATTGCCATGATGGAAAGCAGCCTAGTTTGCAAAGTTTCCAAGAGAAGTCAGAAGTCTGAATATTTATGTAAAATCCCCTGCTTTCATTCCTAGGTATTTAATTCTTTTTGTTGCAATGGTGAAAGGGATTGTTTCCTTAATTGCTCTTTCTGATCTTCCATTGTTAGTGTACAGAAATGTAAGTGATTTCTGTGTGTTAACTTTGTATCCTGCAACTTTACCAAATTCATTGTTTAGTTCCAGTAGTTTTCTGGTGGCATCTCTAGGGTTTTCTATGTATTGTGTCATGTCATGTGCAAACAGTGATAGATTTATTTTTTTCAATTTGTATTCATTTTATTTCTTTTTCTCCTCTGATTGCTATGGCAAGGACTTCCAAAGCTATGTTGAATACTAGTGGAGAGATTGGACATTCTTGTCTTGTTCCTGATCTTAGAGGGAATGCTTCCAGTTATTCACCATTGAGAATGTTTGCTGTGGGTTTGTTGTATATGGCCATTATTATGTTGAAGTAGGTTCCCTCTATGCCCACCTTCTGAAGAGTTTTTATCATAAATGGGTGTTGGATTTTGTCAAAATCTTTTTCTGCATCTATTGAGATGATCATGTGGTTTTTATCCTTCAGCTTCTTCATATGGTGCATCATATTTATTGATTTGCATATTTTGAAGAATCCTGGCATTCCACAGATAAACCCCAGTTGATCATGGTGTATGATCCTTTTAATGTGTTGTTGGATTATGTTGGCTAGCATGTTGTTGAGGATTTTTGCATCTAAATTTATCAGTGATATTGGTCTGTAGTTTTCTTTTTTTGTGGTATCTTTTTCTGGTTTTCATATCATGGTGACTGTGGCTTCATAAAATGAGTTTGGGAGTGTTCCTTCCTCTGCAATGTTTTGGAAGAGTTTGAGAAGAATGGGTGTTAGCTCTTCTCTAAATGGTTGATAAAATTCACCTGTGAATCCACCTAGTCCTGGACTTTTGTTTGTTGGGAGATTTTTAATCACAGTTTCAATTTCATTACTCGTGATTGTTCTGTTCATATTTTCTATGTCTTCCTGATTCAGTCTTGGAAGGTTATACTTTTCTAAGAATCTGTCCATTTCATCCAGGTTGTCCATTTTATTGGCATATAGTTGCTTGTAGTAGTCTCTTATGGTGTTTTTTATTTCTGCCATGTCCATTGTAATTTCTCCTGTTTCATTTCTAATCTTATTGATTTGAGTCCTCTCCCTCTTTTTCTTGATGAGTCTTGCTAGAGGTTTATCAATTTTATTTATCTTCTCAATGAACCAGCATTTAGTTTTATTGATTTTTGCTATTGTTTTCTTTGTCTCTATTTCAATTATTTCTGCTCTGATCTTTATGATTTCTCTCCATCTACTCACTTTGGGTTTTGTTTGCTCTTCTTTCTCTAGTTTCTTTAGGTGTAAGGTTAGATTGTTTATTTGGGATTTTTCTTGTTTCTCAAGGTAGGATTGTATTGCTATGAACTTCCCTATTAGAACTGCTTTTGTTGCATCCCAAAGATTTTGGATTGTTGTGTTTTCACTGTCATATGTCTCTAGGTATTTTTTGATTTCCTCTTTGATTTCTTCACTTACCGGTTGATAATTTAGTAGAGTATTGTTTAGCCTCAATGTGTTTGTGTTTTTTACAGGTTTTTTTTTTCCTGTAATTGATTTCTAATCTCATAGTGTTGTGGTCAGGAAAGATGCTTGATACAATTTCAATTTTCTTGAATTTACCAAGGCTTGATTTATGACCCAAAATATGATCTATCCTGGAGAATGCTCCATGTGCACTTGAGAAGAATGTGTAATCTGCTGTTTTTGGATGTAATGTCCTATAGATATCTGTTAAATCAAGCTGATTTATTGTGTAATTTAAAGCTTGTGTTTCCTTATTAATTTTCTGTCTGGATGATCTGTCCATTGGTGTAAGTGGGGTGTTAAAGTCCCCCACTATTATTGTGTTAATGTTGATTTCCTCTTTCATAGTTGTTAGCATTTGTCTTATGTATTGAGGTGCTCCTATATTGGGTACATATATATTTATAATTGTTATCTCCTCTTCTTGGATTGATCCCTCAATCTTCATGTAGTGTCCTTTCTTGTTGCTTGTAACATTTTTTATTTTAAAGTCTATTTTATCTGATATGAGGATCGCTACTCCAGCTTACTTCTGATTTCCATTTGCATGGAATATCTTTTTTCCATCCCCTCCCTTTCAGTCTGTATGTGTCCCTAGGTCTGAAGTTGGTCTCTTGGAGACAGCATATGTATGGTTCTTGTTTTTGTATCCATTCAGCCAGTCTGTGTCATTTGGTCGGGGCATTTAGTCCATTTACATTCAAGGTAATGATTGATATGTATGTTCCTATTACCATTTTCTTACTTATTTTGTTTTTGTTTCTGTAGGTCCTTTTCTTCTCTTATGTTTGCTGCTTAGAGAAGTTCCTTTAGCATTTGTTGTAGGGCTGGTTTGGTGGTACTGAATTCTCTTAGCTTGTGTTTGTCTGTAAATCTTTTGATTTCTCCACTGAATCTAAATGAGATCCTTGCTGGGTAGAGCATTCTGGGTTGTAAGTTTTTCCCTGTCATCCCTTGAAATATATCATGCCACTCCCTTCTGGCTTGCAGAGTTTCTGCTGATAAATCAGCTGCTAACCTTATGGGAGTTCCCTTGTATATTATTTGTTGTTTTTCCCTTGTTGCTTTTAGTAACTTTTCTTTGTCTTTAATTTTTGTCAGTTTGACTACTATATGTCTTGATGTGTTTCTCCTTGGATTTATCCTGCCTGGGACTCTCTGTGCTTCCTGGACTTGGGTAGCTATTTCCTTTCCCATGTTAGGGAAGTTTTCAACTATAATCTCTTCCAATATTTTCTCAGGTCCTTTCTCTCTCTCTTCTCCTTCTGGGACCCCTATAATGTGAATGTTAGTGCTTTTAAATTGTCCCAGAAGTTTCTTAGGTTGTCTTCAGTCCATTTCATTATTTTTGCTTTATTTTTTTCTGCATCAGTGATTATCACCATTCTGTCTTCCAGGTCACTTATTTGCCCTTCTGCCTCAGTTAATCTGATATTGGTTCCTTCTAGTGTATTTTTCATTTCAGTTATTGTGCTGCATATCTCTGTTTGTTTGTTCTTTAATTCTTCTAGATCTTTGGTAAACTTTTCTTGCAACTTTTTGATATTTGCATCCAGTCTTTTTTCGAAGTCCTGGATCATCTCCGCCATCATTATTCTGAATTCTTTTTCTGGAAGAGTGCCTATCTCCTCTTCATTTCGTTGTTTTTCTGGTGTTTTATCTTGTCCCTTCATCTGGTACAAAGTCTTTTGCCTTTTCATTTTTCTGTCTTTCTGTGGCTGTGATTTTCAGTTCCACAAGAAGAAATACTGCTGATACTGCTTGATCCTGCTGTCTGCCCTCTTGTGGAAGAACCTCTCTTGGAGGCTGGTAGGTGCTTCCTGATGGGAGGGACTGATGGTGGGTTGGGCTGGGGGGGGCAGAGCTCAGTAAAACTTTAATCTGATTTGGTGGGTGGAGCTCAGTGACACTTAATTTGCTTGTCTGCCAATGGCTGGGGCTGTGTTCCCACCCTGGTGGTCATTTGGCCTGAGGCGACCCAGCACTGGAACTTGGAGGCTCTTTGTTGGGGCTAATAGTGGACTCTGGGAGGGCTCACACTTCTCAGAACCCCTGCTGCCAGTGCCCCTGTCTCCTCAGTGAGCCACAGTTGCCCCCCACCTCTGCAGGCAACCCTCCAACACCAGCAGGTAGGTCTTGTTCAGTCTCCTGTGGGGTCACTGATCCCTCCCTCTGGGTCCTGGTGAGCATACTTTTTTTGTGTGCCCTCCAAGGGTGGGTTCTCCATTTCCCCCAGTCCTGTGGAGGTCCTGCAATCAAATCCCACTGGCTTTCAAAGTCTGATTCTCTGGGCATTCCTCCTCCCATTGCTGGACCCCCAAGTTAGGAAGCCTGACGTGGAGCTCAGAATCCTCAGGACTTTTGCAGTATAACTGTTTTCCAGATTGTGAGTCACCCACCGAGCATTTTTGGGATTTGATTTTAACGCGATTGTGCCACTCCTACTGTCTCATTGGGGCTTCTCCTTTGTCTCTGGATTTTTTTTTCTTTTCTTGGTGAGTTCCAGTGTCTTTCTGTTGATGATTGTTCAGCAGTTAGTTGTAATTCTGGTGCTTTTGTAACAGGGAGTGAGCACATGTCCTCCTACTCTACCGTCTTGATTCTTCTCCTGTTGGAAGATTTTTAATCATAGTTTCACTTTCATTTCTTGTGATTTGTCTGTTCAAATTTTCTATTTCTTCATGATTCAGTCTTGGAAGGTTATACTTTTCTAAGAATCTATTCCTTTCATCTAGTTTGTCCATTTTACTGGCATATATAGTTACTTTTAGTCATCTCTTATGGTGCTTTTTATTTCTGAGGTGTCCGTTGTAGCTTCTCCTGTTTCATTTCTAATTTTATTGATTTGAGTCCTCACCCTCTTTTTCTTGATGAGTCTTGCTAGAGTTTTGTCAATTTTACTTATCTTCTCAAAGAACCAGATTTTAGTTTTATTGATTTTTGCTATTGTTTTCTTTGTTTCCATTTATTTTTTTCTGCTCTGCTCTTTATAATTTATTTCCGTCTACTAAATTTTGGTTTTGTTTGCTCTTCTTTTTCCAGTTTCTTCAGGTGTAATGTTAAATTGTTTTTTTGGGATTTTTCTTGTTTCTTGAAATAGGATTGTGTTACTATAATCTTCCCTCTTAGAACTGCTTTTGCTGCATTCCATAGGTTTTGGATTGTTGTGTTTTCATTGTCATTTTTCTCTAGATATTTTTCATTTCCTCTTTGATTTCTTCAGTGATCTCTTGGTTACTTAGTAGCATATTGTTTAACCTCCATGTGTTTGTGTTTTTTACAGTTTTTTTTTTCTGTAATTGATTGCTGATCTCATAAAGTTGTTGTCAGAAAAGATGCTTGATATGATTTCAATTTTCTTAAATTTACCAAGGCTTGATTTGTGACACAAAATATGATCTATCTTGGAGAATGTTCCATGTGCACTTGAGAAGAATGTGTAATCTGCTGTTTTTGGATGTAACGTCCTATAAATATCTCTTAAATCAAGCTGGTTTGTTGTGTCATTTAAAGCTTGTTTTTCCTTATTAATTTTCTGTCTGGATGATTTTTCCATTGGTGTAAGTGGGGTGTTAAAGTCCCCCACTATTATTATGTAACTGCCAATTTCCTCTTTCATATTTGTTAGCATTTGTCTTATGTATTGAGGTGCTCCTATATTAGGTGCATATATATTTATAATTGTTATTTCTCCTTCTTGGATTGATTCCTTGATCTTTATGCAGTGTCCTTTCTTGTCTCTTGTAACATTTTTTTTTTATTTAAAAGTCTATTTTATCTGTTTTGAGTATTGCCACTCCATCTTTTTTTGATTTCCATTTGCATGAAATATCTTTTTCCATCCCCTCCCTTTCAATCTGTATGTGTCCCTAGGTCTGAAGTGGATCTCTTGGAGACAGCATATATATGGGTCTTGTTTTTGTATCCATTTAGCCAGTCTGTCTTTTGGCTGGTATATTTATTCCTTTTATATTCAAGGTAATGATTGATATGTATGTTCCTATTACCATTTTCTTAATTATTTTGTTTATGCTTTTGTAGATCCTTTTCTTCTCTTATGTTTCCCACTTAGAGATGTTCCTTAGCACTTGTTGTAGGGCTGCTGGTTTGGTGGTGCTGAATTCTCTTAGCTTGTGTTTGTCTGTAAAGCTTCTGATTTCTCCACTGAATCTAAATGAGATCCTTGCTGGGTAGAGTATCCTTGGTTGTAGGTTATTCCCTTTCATCACTTGAAATATATCATGCCACTCCCTTCTGCCTTGCAGAGTTTCTGCTGAGAAATTAGCTTTTAACCTTTTGGAAGCTCTCTTGTATGTAATTTGTTGTTTTTCCCTTGTTGCTTTTAATAACTTTTCTCTGTCTTTAATTTTTGTCAATTTGACTACTATGTGTCTTGGCAGGTTTTTCTTTGAGTTTATCCTGCCTGGGACTCTCTCCTCTTCCTGGACTTGGGTGGCTATTTCCTTTCCCATGTTAGGGAAGTTTTCAACTATAATCTCTTCCAATATTTTCTTGGGTACTTTCTCTTTCTCTTCTCCTTCTGGGAAACCTATAATGTGAATGTTGTTGTGTTTAATGAGGTCTCTTAGGCTGTCTTCATTTCTTTTCATACTTTTTTTCTTTATTCTTTTCCACATCAGTTATTTTCACCATTCTGTCTTCCAGGTCACTAATTTGCCCTTCTGCCTCAGTTAATCTGATATTGGTTCCTTCTAGTGTATTTTCCATTTCAGTTATTGTGTTGCATATCTCTGTTCTTTAATTCTTCTAGGACTTTGGTAAACTTTTCTTGCAACTTTTTGATCTTTGTATCCTGTCTTTTTTCAAAGGCCTGTGTCATCCTTGCCATCATTATTCTGAATTCCTTTTCTGGGAGGATGCCTACCTCCTCTTCATTTGGTTGTTTTTCTGTGGTTTTATCTTGTCCCTTCATCTGTGCAAAGTCTTCTGACTTTTCATTTTCTCTATCATTCTGTGGTTGAGGTTATCAGTTCCAAAGAATGAAATACTGCTGATACTGCTTGATACTGCTGTATGCCCTTTTGTGGAGGAAGCTATCAATGCCCTGATTTTGAATATTAGGACCAATTTTTCTTTTCTTCTTCACAAATCATAATGTGAGCCAAACCTGAGACAGGTTAGTGCTGGATTCAGCCTGCAGGCTGTGCAGGTTTTTATTTCTGGGCTAGGGGTTGGAGTAGACAGGAGACAGAATGAGGGTTTAATTCATGTTTCTTAAATGAATAATAGACAGAATGCATCTTTACCATGTTAATATTCCTTCCATTAGTAAGGAAAGATCACCTTGGTCCTATAAACTAACAGATTTAATAATGTCCAATTGCTAAGCATCTGATATAATTCCCAAATTGGATCCATGCCTTGAATCATTCTTGTCTACAAAACCAAACATAGAAAGAAATATTTTTTAACTGTTTTATTAATCATAGAAAACAGAAGAGACCTCTCAGAGCTCCGGTTCAGCCTCAGATGAACAGGCTACTTGTTAAACTGTTATTCCAGACAAAGTAAAGACAATGGAGTTTGAATGACACTTCCAGGATTCACAGAGCTCAGGTGTTCCTGTGAGAGATCTATCCAGGCTGGTCCCTTGGGTAGAACAATGGGAGGCTGGGCAGGTCATCAGGTGGGTGATAGATGGGCACTGAATCTTCCTACTCTTTTTTGTGTGTTGTTAAAATTCACTTTTGGTGGTTCAGTCTTGACAGAGCAACTGACCCACAAAAATACCAATTAGCTCAGCAATTCTACCTCTAGGAATTTATCCCAAATACACTGGAAAAAATATAAAGATACGTATGCTTAATGTATTCATTGCAACATTGTTTGTAAAAGCAAAATATTAGAAACATACCTTAAATAACTATCCACAGGGGAGTGTTTATTAAGTCATAGGGCATCTGAACAATTGGGTACAATGGGGAAGGGGAGAGGAATGGAATTTGTGAGATCATCAGGGTATACTGCTTAGTCCTTTAAAAAGAGGGACCAGAAAATTGCTTATAGTTTTTTTGCTTTTCCATACACATATATGTCTATTTTCATTATGAAAGAGTGAAAGAATAAACCAAAAACTAATAAAAATTGTTATTTATGGAGGAGGGGCAGCAACAGAAGTGAGATTTTTCTTGTTTTATAGTTTGACTTTGTAACCATGTAAAAATATTACAGAATCAAAAAATAAATAAACACATCTGTCAAAATTAAGAACTAAGACAAATGAGCCTAATTCTATCAAGTTAGTGACATAGAGGCAAAGAAAAAAATAGTACTTAAGCAGCTTTAAAATGTAGAATTCTGACTCTACATTCAGAGTGGGATGCCTTCTAAGGGTACAAAGACAAACAAACAATCAAAATCACCCTCACTCAAAAAAAAAGAAAAGAAATCTGAAACTATATGCAACATCTTATTGTTGGTGATATTGCTACTGTTTTTCTGGTTGTATCCTATTTTCAGCTATAAATTGGAAATTTCCATCTGACTGTACAAGAATTAAATCACTTTATGCTGCTGTAGCTGCTGACCTTCAACATCCCCTGAATTCCCTTTATGGTGGAGACCAGGAATGAGGTACACTGCTTTGGAAAACAGGTGGAACAGGCCATCAGATAGTTAGATGTTTTCAGGAGCTGATTTTATGAGTCCAACCCTTGCATCTCCTCATATCTAGAAAAGCACTAAATCCCTACATGGTGATGTCTGCTCCTCATGGATAGCAGATCTCCCCTATTAAAAATGTATTTGATTGCATGTACTCCTCATTTATGAAGAATACAAATATACTACTCTTCTCCCCTATCTCTTTGGAACAGTTCCTCCGAGCTATGTGGGATGTTGTCTCCTGGGATGCTGTCTCCCAGGCTGCAGTCCTAATTTTGCCCCAAATAAACTCAACTTGAAACTCTCGATTGTGCATTTTTTTGTCAATATTATGTATATGAATACAAGTTAAAGCAAGTAAGTAATTAATAATCTTGTTGTTATGAAGCAAGGCTTTCATTGGAAGAGAGAAAAGAGATTTAAGTATATAACCAAAAAGCTTAAGTAAAACCTTTTGTTCTTCAAACTTGAATTGAGAGTATATTTGTACCAATGAATTATTCTCTTTTTTTTAAAAGAAAATCTTTACTTCAGAGCTCTGACCTCTGAAAAACCTAGAAACAATGGCAACTGGATGACGGTGACTATCCTAAGATCTAGCTTGTAGCCTCTAAATACCATTTGCCACCAGAGGATCCAGAGATTCTTGCAGAGATGGCTGATTTCAGGGCTGCACCAAGAAATGCAAAACATAAGCCTGGGAATCTTGAAGGACCAGAAAGCTGAGGTCCTCCAAAGATCACTAGGGCCCAGATAAAATATTTAGGAATCCATATGAAGAGACCTAATGTGAACAATTTTACAAGAGGGAAGGTGGCAGAGCACAGTCTTTGTAAGAATGAAATAGCCTGAGAACATGACATAAACTAGTAGAACAAAATGGGTCCAACATGGCAGACAATTTGTCTTCCACTAGATATTGAGCCTCAGTAGTACAACCATTAGGATTAAAATGTACGTTGAGGGCCAATTCCTGGAAATCCCCACCCCTTCCTGAAATAAGTGGAATACTCTTTCCACTCATTAGCCTGTGGAAGTACCCACCCCTTTAAAAACTGACAAGTCCATAACCTGGTTCTTTTCTCACCTTCTGAGATGGCCCATAGTCTGTCTGTGGAGTGTGTTTCTCTCTAAATAAATCCAGTTCTCACCTATCAGTGTGTCTCTCACTGAATTCTTTCTGTGATGAGACACAAAGAACCTGAGCTTCCTTAAGTCATGAAACAAGGTTTGTGATCTCAATTGGAAGACTTTGGGCCTTGGCCGGGTATGAGTTCTGGCCCCTTGTGTTCGAGTTCCAATCAGGGTTTTGGCTGTTTTTTTGTCCTGATATGTCTGTACAAGTTACAGTCTAAGGTGTACAGTTTCAGATGGCAACCATGAAGTGACAATGATAAGGTAAGAAAAAGTTGAGAGTTAGGTCTTCGTCCTAAAGAGGCCTATGGTACTGATATCAGAGAGGCAGCATGGATCGGTGGTATGAAGTGCTATCTTAATTCCCTGCCCAGGAATTGAACCGGAGTAGCCTACATGAAAACCAGGAGTCATAGCCACCAGATCAGCAAGGGATAAAGGCTAGAAGTTAGTTTTTACTGGCTTTTGCCCCCAGTAGAAAATGCATTTCTCACAGAGTCTAAAACTGTAAAAGTAGGTACACAATTTATTCTTAGAGACATAGCATAAGAACAAGTGGGTGAGCACACAGAAAAACCATATTTTCAGTTAGTATAGAAGCAAGGCAGAGGTGCACCCTCGGAGAGAATAGGTGTGGGCATAATCCATAATGAGGAGGAGTGCAGTAAATAGGTAGTTAAGTCATTTATATAGGGCAGTTCTTCCAAGTATTTGTTTATCTTTGGCTTATTATCTTATTTCTTTTTCCACACCTGACCTGTCCCAGGACCCTTCCCATCCTACATGCACAACTTTTTTCCAAGGCGGATTTCAGCCCAGATGCCTATAGGAAAACATTAGCATGCCAAGGAATGGGATAATGCCCCCTCCTTTTTGACCTCCAGGGAGCCTATCTGTGCATATGTAATGTCTCCCTTGTCCCAGGGATGGGGAGTGTATGACCTCTTGATCTCTTAACAGGGTTTAGCCCCTGTCGGTCTGTACCATGAAAGTGTCCAATGTTCAGTTATGTACTGTAATCCCATTGCTGTTTCTTATATAAAAGTGTAAATAATGAAATATAGACAGGAATCTGGTCACAAATATGTAGTCCTGGAGACAGTATGTCTAGCCTGAGGAAATATAAAGAGAGGGCTGGAAATGAATGTCTGGCCTGAAACTCATCTTCTTCATGCCTCGTGAGAAGTAAATGGGAGGCCAATTTTAAGTACCTAGCCTGGAGCCCATCTACATCCTACCTCGGTACACCACATGCCAAGTACACTGGGGAGGATGCTCAGCTCATTTTTATGTATATATGTATGTATGCACGTATGTATGTATGTATGTATTGGCTGTGTTGGATCTTCATTGCTAGAAACTGGTTTTATAGAATTGCGGAGAGCAGGGGTTACTCTTCGTTATGGTGTGCAGGCTCCTCATTTCCATGGCTTCTCTTGTTGTGGAGCATGGTATCCAGGCATGTGGGCTTCAGTAGTTGTGGCACATGGGCTCAGTAGTTGTGTTTCATGACCTCTAAAGTGCAGGCTCAATAGTTATTGTGTACAAGATTTGTTGCTTCTCAGCATGTGGTATCTTCCTGGAGCAGGGATTGAACTGATGTCTCCTGCATTGGCAGGAGGTGGATTCTTTTTTTTTTTTTTTTTGATGTAGACCATTTTTTTTTCTAAGCTCTTTATTGGAATATACTTGCTTTACAATGATGTGCCAATTTTTGAGGTACACCAAAATGAATCAGCTGTATTTAAACCTATATCTCCATATCCCATCTCTGCTGTGAATCCCTCTCACCCTCCCTGTCCTGGCACTCTATGTCATCACCATCATTGAGTTTATCTCTCTATGTTTAGCAGGAACTTCCCATGAGCTATCTATTTACATATGGTAGTGTATATATGTCAATGCTACTCTCTCACTTCATCCCAGCTTCCCCTTTACCCACCCCCACCCTGTGTCCTCAAGTCTTTTCTCTACATCTGCATCTTTATTCTTTCCCTGTCACTGGGTTCATCAGTACCATTTTTTTTTTTAGAGTCCATATATATGAGTTAGCATACAGTCTTTGTTTTTCCTTTTCCTGGATTTGTTCTGTATGACAGATTCCAGGTCTATCCACCTCATTACAAATAACTCAATTTAATTCCTTTTTATGGCTGAGTAATATTCCATTGCATAAATGTGCCATATCTTCTTCATCCATTCATCTGTTGATGGGCATTTAGGTTGCTTCCATGTCCTGGCTAAGGCAAATAGTGCTGCAATGAACATTATGGTACATGCTTCTTTTTGGATTATGGTTTTCTCTGGGTGTATGCCCAGTAATGGGATTGCTGGGTCATATAGTAGTTCCATTTTCAGTTTTTTAAGGAACCTCCAAACTGTTTTCCATAGTGGCTGTACCAACTTACATTCGCACCAACAGTGCAGGAGAGTTCTCTTTTCTCCACACCCTCTCCAACATTTATTCTTTCTAGATTTTTTGATGATGGCCATTCTGACTAGTGTAAGGTGATATCTCATTGTGGCTTTGACTTGCATTTCTCTCATGATTAGTGACGTTGAGCATCTTTTCATGTGTTTGTTAGCCTTCTGCATGTCTTCTTTGGAGAAATGTCTATTTAGGTCTTCTGCCCATTCACAGATTGTGTTATTTGCCTTTTTGTTATTAAGCTGCATGAGCTGCTTGTATATTTTGGAGATTAATCCTTTGTCAGTTGTTTCATTGGCAAATATTTTCTCGCATTCTGAGGGTTGTCTTGTTGTCTTGTTTATGGTTTCTTTCACTGTGCAAAAGCCTTTTAAGTTTCATTAGGTCCCATTTGTTTATTTTTTACTTTATTTCCATTATTATAGGTGGAGGGTCAAAGAGGATTTTGCTTTGGTTTATGTCATAGTATGTTCTGCCTATGTTTTCCTCTAAGAGTTTTATATTGTTTGGCCTTACACTTAGGTCTGTAATCCATTTTGAGTTTATTTTTGTGTATGGGGTTAGGAAGTATTCTAAGTTCATTCTTTCACATGTAGCTGTCCAACTTCCCCAATACAACTTATTAAAGAGGCTGTTTTTTTTCCATTGTATATTCTTGCCTCCTTTATCAAATATAAGGTTCTCATATGTGCATGGATTTATCTCTGGACTCTCAATTGTGTTCCATTAATCTATATTTCTCTTTTTGTGCCAGTACCATACTGTCTTGATCACTATAGCCTTGTAATGTAGTCGGAAGTCAGGGAGCCTGATTACTCCAACTCCATCTTTCCTTCTCATGATTGCTTTGATAATTTGGGGTCTTTTGCCTTTCCATACAAATTCTAAAATTTGTTGTTCTAGTTCTGTAAAGAATTTCATTGGTAATTTGATAGGGATTGCTTTCAATTTGTAAAGTGCTCTGGGTAGTATAGTCATTTTCACAATGGTGATTTTTCCCACCTAAGGACATGGTATGTCCATCCAACTGTTTGTATCATCTTTGATTACTTTCATCAGTGTCTTATAGTTTTCTGCATACAGGTCTTCTGCCTCTTTAGGCAGGTTTACTTCTATGTATTTTATTCTTTTTGTTGCAATGGTAAATGGGAGTTTCCTTAATTTATCTTTCTGCTCTTTCATTGTTAGTGTATAGGAATACAAGAGATTTCTGTGTATTTATTTTCTATCCTGCTACTTTACTAAATTGTTGATTAGTGCTAGCAGATTTATGGTGTAATCTTTAGGGTTTTGTATGTATAATATCATGTCATCTGCAAAGGGTGACAATTTTAATTCTTATTTTCCATTTTGGATTCCTTTTATTTCATTTTCTTCTCTGATTGCTATGGCTAACACTTCCAAAACTATGTTGAATAATAGTGGTGAAAGTGGGCATCCTTGTCTTGTTCCTGTCCTTAGAGGGAATGCACTCAGTTTTTCCCCATTTAGAATGATGTTGGTGGTTGGTTTTTCATATATGGTTTTTATCATGTTGAGGTTACTTCCTTCTATGCCCACTTTCTGGAGAGTTTTTATCATACATTGTTGTTGAACTTTGCCAAAAGCTTTTTCTGCATCTATTGAGATGATCATATAGTTTTATCCTTCAATTTGTTAATATGATGTATCACATTGATTGATTTGCATATATTGAAGAATCCTTGCATTCCAGGGATAAACACTACTTGATCGTGGTGTATGATCTTTTTAATGTGCTGTTGGAGTCTGTTAGCTAGTATTTTGTTGAGGATTTTTGCATCTATATTCATCAGTGATACTGGCCTGTAATTTTCTTTTTTTGTGACATCTTTGCCTGGTTTTGGTATCAGGGTAATGGTGGCCTCATAGAATGAGTTTAGAAGTGTTCCTCCTTCTGTTATATTTTGGAAGATTTTGAGAAGGATCAATGTTAGCTCTTCTCTAAATGTTTGATAGGATTCGCCTGTGAAGCCATCTTTCCCTGGGCCTTTTTTTTTCTTTCTTTTCTTTTTTTTTTTTTTTTTTGCAAATTTTTAATCACTGTCTCTATTTCATGTTTGTGATTAATCTGTTCATATTTTCTATTTTTTCCTAGTTCAGTATTGGAAGATTGTACTTTTCTAAGAATTTATCCATTTCTTCCAGGTTATCTGATTTATTGGCATATAGTTTCTTGTAGCAGTCTCTCATGATCTTTTGTATTTCTGCAGTGTTTGCTGTTACTTCTTCTTTTTCATTTCTAATTCTGTTGATTTTTGTCTTCTCACTTTTCCTCCTGATGAGTCTGGCTAATGGTTTATCAATTTCATTTATGTTCTCAAAGAAGCAGCTTGTAATTATATTTATCTTTACTATTGTTTCTTTCATTTCTTTTTCATTTATTTCTGATCTAATCTTTATGATTTCTTTCCTTCTGCTCACTTAGTTTTTATTTTTTATTTTTTCTCTCTCTAATTTTTTAGGTGTAAGGTTAGGTTGTTTATTCAAAAATTTTCTACTTTCTTGAGGTAGGATTATATTGTTATAAAATTCTCACTTACAACTCTGTTTGCTGCATCCCATATGTTTTGGATTGTCATGTTTTCATTGCCATTTTTTTCTAGGTATTTTTTGGTTTTCTTCTTTGATTTCTGCAGTGACTTCTTGGTTGTTTAATAGTGAGTATATGGTTTAGTCTCCATGTATTTGCATTTTTTACAGTTTTTTCCTGTAATTGATATCTAGTCTCATGGTGTTGTGGTCAGAGAAGATGCTAGATACAATTTCAATTTTCTTGAATTTACTGAGGCTTGATTTATGCCCCAAGATGTGCTCTATTCTGGAGAATGTTCCATGTGCACTTGAGAAGAAAGTGTATTCTGTAGTTTTGGGGTAGAATGTCCTATAAATATCAATTAAGTTAAGATGGTCTAATGCTTCATTTAGAGCTTGTGCTTCCTTATTTATTTTCTGTTCAGATGATCTGTCCATCGATGTATGTGGGGTGTTAAAGTCTCCTAATCTTACCCTGTTATTGTTGATTTCCCCCTTTATGGCTGTTAACATTTGCTTTATGAATTGAGGTGCTCCTATGTTGGCTGCATAGATATTTACAATTGTTATATCTTCTTCTTGTATTGATCCCTTGATCATAATGTAGTGCCCTTCCTTGTCTCTTCTAATTGTTTTTACTTTCAGATCTAATTTCTCTGATATGAGTATTGCTACCCTGGCTTTCTTTTGACTTCCATTTGCATGGAATATCTTTTTCCATCCCCTTACCTTCAGTCTGTATGTGTCCCTAGGTCTGAGTGAGTTTCTTGTAGAGAGCATATATAAGGTCTTATTTTTGTATCCATTCAGCCAGTCTATGTCTTTTGGATGGAGAACTTCATCCATTTACATTTAAGGTAATTATTGACATGTATGTTCCTATTACCATTTTCTTAATTGTTTTGGCTGTGTTTTTGTAGGTCTTTTCCTTCTCTTGTGTTCACTACATAGAGGAGTTCCTTTAGCAGTTGTTGTAAGGCTGGTTTGGTGGTGCTGAATTCTCTTAACTTTTGCTTGTCTGTAAAACTTTTCATTTCTCCGTCAAATCTGAATGAGATTCTTGCTGTGTAGAGGATTCTTGGCTGTAGGTTTTTCTCTTTCAAGATTTAATTATCTCCTGCCACTCCCCTCTGGCCTTCAGAGTTTGTGTAGAGAGATCAGCTGTTATCCTTATGGATTTTCCCTTATCTGTTATTTTTTGCTTTTCTCTTGCTGCTTTTAATACTTTTTCTTTGTTTTTAATTGTCCTTAGTTTGATTAATATGTGTCTCGGTGTGTTTCTCCTTGGGTGTATTCTGTATGGGACTCTCTACACTCCTTGCACTTGGTTTACTATTTTGGTTCCCATGTAGGGGAAATTCTCCACCCTAATCCCCTCAAATATTTTCTCAGAACTTCTCTTTTTCTCTTCTTCTTCTGGGATACCTATCATTCGAATGTGGTACACTTAATATTCTCCCTGAGGTCTCTGAGACTGTCTTCCATTCTTTTTATTCTTTTTTCTCTTTCCTGCTCTGTGGCAGTTATTTTCCCCATTCTATCTTCCAATTTACTTACTCACTCTTCTGCCTCAGTTATTCTGCTGTTTATACCATCTAGAGTATTTTTAATTTCAGTTATTGTGTTGTTCATTACTGTTTGTTTGCTCTTTATTTCTTCTAGGTCCTTATTAAATGTTTTTTGTATTTTCTCTATTTTGTTTTTGAAATTTTAGATAATCTTTACTATCATTACTCTGAATTTTTTATTAGGCAATTTGCCAATTTCTTCTTCATTTATTTTGTCTTGTGGATTTTTATCTTGCTCCTTTGACTGCATTGCCTTTCTTTGTTTTCTCATTTTGTCTAATTTATAGTATTTGCTGTCTCCTTTCCCTATGCTGCCTAGTAGAAATTCCTCTTATCTCTGTTCTTTTTGGCCTGAGGTGTCAAGCACTGGAGCTTGCTGTCCTTTGATTGGATTTTGATCTTGGTGTTGAGAATGAGAGCTCTTGGGGAGCACTTGCTGCTTAACATTCCATGAGGTTAGGAGTTCTCTGATGGTCCAATGTCCTGGACTCCGCTTTGCTCTTTCAGAGGTCCAGGTTTGACCCCCAGCTGAGGCACCAAGATCCTGGAAGCTGCACGGCATGGAGAAAAAGGAGGTAGAAGGAAAGAAAAGAAAAAAAAAAAGGAAGAAAAAAGGGAAGAAGGGAAAAGGACAGACAGAGGCCCAAGAGTGGTGGTAAAAGCAACTCTAATCAGTTAAAATCACACATGGAGATGTGCATATTTACACTTGCAGAAAGAAAAGAGGAAAGCAAACCAATGAGAAGAGAAAATGAGAGAGAAAAGAAAAGAAAGGACAGAGCACTCATACCAATTACAAGCAAATCCACATGCAAATATATACAGTAAAAAATTAACTAACAAATTCCTAAAACCAGAAAGAAGATAAGCATACCAAGAAGTCCTCCAGTGCTTCTAGGTATGGCCCTGCCCCTGTAGTGGAGAGGGCTGTGGAGAGCTTAGACTGTTATCTGGTATTAGTCCTATGTGTATGTGTCCCCACAGTCCCCAGTTGTCTCCTATGTCTACAGTCTGTATTGTAGAAACACTCATCTATTCAGGTGATCCACAGATGCAGGTTCTTTCAAACTTATTGTGGGCATTAAATCTCCTCCTTCTGCAGATTGTTCTTTTTTTTTTTTTTTTTTTTTTTTTTTTGTCCCTGCAGTCCTTGAGTGTCAGTTTTGGTTTTGGTCTCTACTTTGTGTGTGGGTTGCTCTCAGAAGTTGGTTCCCCACCCAGGCAAGAGGGGGAGAAAGAGGGCAATTGGGGCTCACTTGCAACTTCAGGTCAGGGGTAGGGAGGGATATGGTAGTCTTACTGAAATCTGTAGGATTGCTTGCAGCAGCAGAGGTCAACATGAGCCTGAGGTGTGCCATGCATTTTCCCAGGGAAGTTGGTCCTGATCGTGGGGCTGTTCATGTTGGTGGGCTTCCCTTGCTTCTGGGAGGGTGTGGCCAATAACTTGCCTAACACACAGGACCCTTGGCAGATGTGGGTGCATGGGCCATGGGCCGGCAGTACAGCAGTTGGGGTGAGAGAGCAAGGCGGTGTGACCCAGTGGTGTGTGGGCATCTGGCAGGACCCCGGCAGGTGGACTATTTACCGCTGAACCACCTAGGAAGTCCCTGTCTGTTCATTTTTGACAAAGGAGTCAATGTTCTATGCTTATACACCTTCAACAGCAAGTCCAGGACAAAATTGTTAATCTCTATACTCTTCTGCTTGACTCTGAGGTTTTTCTCCTACAGTCTTACATTCTTATTCATTGCTTCTCTCTTCCTTTCTCTCTTTCTTCCTTTCTTTCTCTCTTTTTTCCTTTCTTTCTTCCTTTTTTTCTTTTCTTAATGTTAGAAGACCTCTAATATGTACTTTTTATTGTTTTTACTCCCCTCCCTCTGACCCTTACAAGTGCTGACCCTTTATTCCCAACTTAGAGCTGGACCAACTCCCATGCATCACCAACATTTTTGGGACATCTTCTGTGTCATTTCTTTGTGACAACTTTTTGGGCACTAACACCTGGTTAGGAAACTACCTTGGAAGGGATACCATCTAAAATAGTGAGTGCAAATCTTGACCATATTTTGTGGTTGACTTTGACTCAAGAGTGGAATTTTGAATAGTTCAGGACTTAGAGATGTCACTTCAGCCTTGTCTGAAGTGGGTTAGGCTGCATCAGTCTCAACCAATACCCCTCTGGGCCATATACTCTAGGATTGAGAAATATTTGAATAACAGAAATTAAAAAAAAAAAAAAAACTTAGTAGGTCATGTCATCAGGTTTGAACACAATATGAGTTAAGAAATTAAAATGGAGTGAAGTAACTTAGGTTCAAATTGTCACAGCATTTTATCTAGGCAATGGAACCCAAAAGGAATTTAAGGCTAGTGAAGCTCAGAGAAATAACTCCAGGAGGACACAGAGGACATTTTAACATACTCAACCTACAGGGCCATGGATCCTAAGTGAACATGGATCCCTCCTCCCATGAGGTTCAGGCCCTTTTGCCTCTGCATGTCATAGGCTAGTCTGTCCCAGACATCAGGCACAAAATTCAGGAAACAACAGCTGGTCCTCAGACTCTGATCAGTGATTTGTTCCAATTGGCTTATTTGTTTTTCAGTAATAGGGATATGGTGGAAAAGGCTGAACATATCCAGTGAAATATGCAAAAGGCCCAAATGATGGCTGTGGCTTTGTCTGCTCAGAGGCCACCAAAGGGGAAGCTGGTTTTCCAGGCCAATCTGGCCCTGACAAACCACAAAGCCCATGGGTACTCATACAAATTCACTGAACCCTGTGTGGACAAAAGGGGCATTAAGGGAGGATTGAGATCAATGTGCCCTTTGCAAATAGCCAGGGTTTAGATGAAGGAGTGCCCCAGATGCCAAAGAGTGACAGGGACTTCTCAGCCATTGATAATTTTGCAATCAGAAGACTGCGTGGGCTCAAGGCCAACAGTGGCTCTGCCTAGAGATACCATCTACATAATTAATGTTGAGCACCATGTGATCATTGTTGTGGTGGGCCACTTGATAGAATTTCTTATAGCCACTGGTGCAACCTTCTTGATCTCAACCCAAAGCATTGGAAACCTTAGCAATCATAAGGAAAACAGAACGGCATTGTCATGGAAGAGACAGGGTCACACATTCCTGGAACCCCTTTTGTGATAGATCAATGGCCAGCTGCTTTCACATTCTTTTCTGTTTGTTCCTGACTGTCCCATCCCTTTAATGGGAAGAGATTTATTAACTAAGTTAGGGGCCTGCTTCTTGAGGGACAAGGAAACCACAATCATCACCAAACATTTCTAACAAAAAGCAAAGTAGAACAGATAAAATCTGAAGCTAAAATAGAAGCCTTAGTAAATGTTGCCATAATAATGGCTATTTTGTATGTCAAGGCCAGATAGAAATAGGGAGACAGAGATTTTGGAGGAAGAGGGAGATGGCTTTATTTTTCTTCCAGGAAGAATGGAAGACACAGCAGGCTAAAGCCTCAAGAACTGTGTCCCCCACTTCTTGGGAGTCAGGGAAGGTTTTATATGTGGGGCTCACAGTCCAGGTAAATGATAAGAGTCCAGGTGGTGAGGATCTTGCACTCTTTTCTTCTGCAAATTCATGGCCAAAGCTGGCATCAGGCAAAGCAGCAACTGGGTCTGGAGTACCTGAAATTATCAGCCCATGACCTTCTTTCTGAAATGAAAAGTGCTACTAAGGAGTGTAGGAGTTGAAGAAATGCCAGGTGCAAGGTGTAATCGTGTAGAGTCAGAGAGTAATCAGCTTTGTGAAGGACAAGTCTAGCTATAAGTGTTTGTTAGTAGTAACAGATAAAGAATAACCAAGATTGTTTAACTCTTTCAGGCCAGGTTATCTTTCTCCTCTAGCCTGTTGGAAGTTCTCTTTGTTTTCCTTGCTCTTAAGAGGAGAAAGAACAATCCCTTCTATTTGTATTGCAACAATTTACCCTACTGCTTGTTCATTCCTTCCATATGAATGGAGAAGGGATAGAGGCTTAGTTCCTATCTGACTAAAGAAAAAACTTCAGTTTTGCTCCATTTGACAAACATCAGCTCTCTGGCCCAGGGACTTATCTATTTCCTACTTCAAATCCCCCTTGAGAGACATGAACCACAAAAATATTTGTTGGGAGCATGAAGGATGAAGGTCTGTCTTCTGTAGCTTCTTCAGGCTGGTAAAAGGCTCATAGACCCTACCTAGTCGGGGTCCCAGAGCTCTCACACAGTCTTATTAAGTGACCCCCAGCTGACTTTTGTTTTTATTCCAGCAGGATATGTTCCGAGAACTGGTTGGAATCTCTGTGTCATCATTATCTTGATGTGAAACTCTTGTAATCTGGAAGAGACAGAACTTAACAAGTAGTTAAGAAAAAAAAAAAAAGCCAAAGATTATTAAAATGATTATTGTAACCAGGGCCTAAGTAGGAACAAGAACCACATTACATTTGGTATTAATTTTGATCCTGGTCCAGATAGAGCCAGGACTTGGGTTACCTGTCCAAAGGAATATAGCCATTTGGTGTGGTCATATAGATATAGGTATAAATATAAATATAGATATCCTCTTTTATTAGCCCAGTGTGATTTATGTAGGTGTAATAGGCCCAATTAGAAGTATTTGGAGGAGTGATAGATCTCATTTCTTTTCCAGAGAATAAGCCTGAAATCTAGTCTATGCCTGGCAGTTTCGATAGAATTGTAGCCAGGTAGTTCATTATATAGTTTAATCTAAGTAGGTTTTAACTTTTGATGTGGTGTTAACACATAAATGACAGGAGCTATTGGTCACTAGACATGTGTTTTTGTTAACATATGATCTAAAGCAATTTTGTCATCTAAAATGTGTAATAGTTACAAGAGAATGTTACCGAGTCCAAGCTCACTCTGCTCACTACATGGCAGGCCAATGAATTGAAGGCAAGGTGTTGAGGTAAGGAATGCAGCTTTATTCAGGAAACCAGCAAACTGAGAAGATGGCAGTCTAATGTCTCCTAAAAAAACATCTTATTGGGGTCTGGATGCCAGTTTGTTTTATAGAATCAGAGTTGGAGAGGCCATGAGGAAGTAAAGTTAAAGGGCAGAATAGAGAGGGAGAGGCTGTGAGGAAGTAAAATGAAAAAGCCATCAGTCTTACAAAAGATCTCTGGGAATGGCCAACCTTGGTGAGGGGATATGTTAATTTCAGCCATTCACACAGGTAGGCAGGGCAGATTGTCTGCCCTTGAGCTGAACAGAGGCCCTTTAGTTCAACATTCAGTCAGAGGGGCAGTGTTCCCTGGAGCAGGCCATAATGTATGATTACAATAACAAAAGCAACAAAAAGCAAAGGTTAAAGTCAAAGAAACAGATCTAACATGGAGTCAGATTTAGCTCTGCAGGGCAGCAAGGAGACCTTTAAGAAGAAGGGTTGTAGTTATCAGTTGCCAGTAGACATTCTTTTGGAAATGGCTGGCAGCATCCCAAATCTAACACAGCTCAGAACACTTAAGTTCATAGCAATAAAAGGAACTGTCTAAAATCTCACCCATAGTGTCACCTAGTTGTTATTATTACTATCATTTTTTTTAAATATCTGAACAGCAGCTACTCCATTTTGACTTTTAATTGTATTTTTTTTCCTAATAACCAATGTAGATGTTACCATTAATAATGTTAGTGTTTCTCTATATATGACGAGATTCAAGAACTGGGGCTCATAAAAATCTTTACCTCGAAATATCTAACTATCTGAAGGCCTGTTCTGCCAGTTATTTTTCTAGAGCACAGAGGGCCTTATTTCTGATTTTGACCTTAAATTCCTTTCAGGGGTGTTGAAGGTCAGCAGCAGTGGCCATGATTTAGTCCTTGCAGAAGTAGATGGCAAATGCCAGTTTCCAGTTGGCAGGACCCCCTCATGGCCATAAATTCGACCATGATTTGGAAAGGAGGGGGCATTTCATGACTGTTTTGTCCCACGGTGGTATGAATGCTCATTCCTAGGTCTGGCAAAGGTTTTGTTGACAGGCCACTCAATGTGCTGTTATTGGACTAGGCCTTTCTTGCAGCAAAAGTCTGTTGTCACCTGTCTTACTATAGCCTCTTATGGTCCAGGAAAATATCCCCTCTTGTTTTTTCTCATATCTACAGTTACACAATCACCATCATTGATCTCATGTGGAACTATGTATCATCATTTTATCAGAGGCTCAGTCACACATTTGGTAATGTAAGAAACAACAATTTTGTAAAACATGCAAATAGAAAACAATATAGCTGTCAGCTTCAGCAAGGTCATAAATAAGAATTTAAGTCAAGAACTTCCATTAGGTGCAGCCTAATATCAGACTTTGTTTTGTACCAATCTTTATCTCTTAGTGTAACTAGACTGATTATCTTCAGTATGATTTAATTGTTCCCAGCATGGAGGAGCTGGTAAAGCTGCTGGAAACCTAAGAGTTCACAGTCTCAGGAGGGAGAAGGTACAGAGAAAGATAAATGTTTTCATTTTATACACAGGTATAAATTACCAAGTTGTTGTAAACCATACGTAGCTTGAGGAGATTTATGTCTTAAAAAACAAAGATTAAAAGCCAGAAATATGTCAGACAAAAATCATAAAAATTTTCTCATTTAAACCCATGTAATTAACTTTTGTTCTAAGTCCAGTGAATTGGGTACCTTGATCACTGGAAATTGTAAAAGGCATAAACCAAGTGTAAAACACTATTGTAACCATTTTTTTCCTTGTGAGGGCATCAGCTCTGCAGCCAGAAAAAGGCTTTAACCCATATGTGTGTATATATATATATATATATATATATATATATATACACACACCCATAACTATATATATATATATATTTTTTTTTTTTTTTTTTTTTTTTTTTTTTTTTTTTTTTTCTTAATGAGGTTTGTCAGGGAGCTGGGAAAAGCCAAGCTGCCATCTTGGATTTCACATAGCCCTAACTGTTTACTTTACAGTTATTGTCTACCCATTTTGAATTCCCTGATTTAGGAGTGGACTGTTGTCATGCTTTTAAGGACATTAGGATGGCAAAAGCTTTACAACAAGGCATTAATTTTTGTAGAAGCAAAAATAACTTTATCTACACATGCCATATTCTTCATAGATCATTGTGAAATACTGCTTATTCACTTAACCAAAGTAACAAAAGATCTTAAAACTAAATATAGCACTTAAAGGCAAGGTAATTTACACAGTTTGCTATAAAAGTAGAATTCTCAGAAAACTTTGTTTTCCTAACAGAAAGAGAAAACCAAATTTCAGTCTGATACCAGCTTATTGTTAACAACAAAATTTATTTACCTAATTAATTTCAATTTAACCTTAGAAAGCCCTTTCTATAAATCTTGATGAGGCAGTATCTTTTAAAGGCACCAGAGTGAAACCATAACTGTTTATAATGATGTCAACTATAAATTGGAAATTGCCATTTGCCTGTACAAGAATTAAATCACTTTGTGCTGCTGTAGCTGCTGACTTTCAAAATCCCGTGAAGGGAATTTAGGGTGGAGATCAGGAGTGAGGCACGCTGTGCTCTGGAAAATGGGCGGAACAGGTCTTCAGATAATTAAATGTTTTCAGGAGCTGATTTTGTGAGCCCAACTCTTGCAACTCCTCATAGCTAGAAAAGTACTAAATCCCTACATGGTGATGTCTGCTCTTCATGACTAGCAGAAACTCCCTATAAAACAATGTATTTGGTTGCATGTACTCCTCCTTTACCAAGAATACATACATACTAATCTTCCCCCTGTTTCTTTGGAACAGTTTATCAGAGCTATCTGGGATGCTGTCTCCCAGGCTGCAGTCCTAATTTTGCCCCAAATAAACTTAACTCGCAACTCTCACACTGTGCATTTTTTTTAAGTCAACAATGACAAAAGACTTAAGAAAGCACATTTAAAATCTGATTACAATGTAATTGATAAAGTAATTTGGTTACTGTTGTGACATACAACACTTTCAGATAATAACTAGAACTATGACTGAGAACGTCTTACCAGGACATTTTAGAATTTTAGGAACTCCATATAATTTCTAGAATATTTATATTAGTAAACAATTACCATATAATATCAAAAGAGTTTAGAACACTCAATTAGATAAGGATCAGAGGTCACCGTAAAAAAAAAAAAATTGCTTAGCCAAAGTAACAATAAAAGATTTTAAACGCAAACACATAACAGATCAGTTAAAAGGTAAAGAAACAAAATCTGTTATCAAAGGCAGTTCAACATTTTAAGAAATTCTGTCCTGTTAAAGAGAAAAGACAAATTCCAGTTTTTCACCTACTTACCTTTAAAATTCATTTACTCAATTAAATTTATTTTAACCCTAGTCAGTCTTGACCATGCATAAAACTCTTTTTAGGGTCCACTTTCCACAAAACTGTCCTCACTTTCTATAACCCCTTTATTTTCCTATTTAGAAATAGTCACCTGTAAGTCATTTACTTCCTTTTCCCTTAGTAAAATATAATTCTATTCCGCATACCTTCTTTACTGAAAACACACAGTCTACTTTCCTACTGTATACTGAAATGTTTCCTTTATTGTTTCTATTAGCTTTAGTTACATGTTTAAATTAGAATCTCCATCTCTTCAAACCTTAATTTCTTGCAAAAACTAAGAAGTAAGCAATTATGAACTGTCCTTCACATTCGCATTTTGTAGATTGCAGAACATTATCACCAGTGATAATTTCTTGAAAAATGTTCTTTCATATAGGAAATATCTTAGTGTGGCACCAAACATTTATTAATAGTTCTAAACATTTTGTTTATCTGTAAAAGGAAGCCAATGTTCAGTAATTAATGTTTCAGTGTCTTAATTTATTTGGGAATGACCTAGCTATTCAATGTTTCCATCATTTAATTTGATTTAGTACAACTCTAAATTTTAAGTTGTTGAATATTTGGAGAGATTATTCTTAAGTAGACATTCTTAAAACATAATTTTAAAAAGTTTACCTAAAACTCTTATCTCATTTGTATTTTCTTTTCTTAAAACTTTCTTCACATTGAGTTACTTTCCTTGCTGAAGAATTTGCAACAGATAGTTTATATTAAACCTAGCCACAATATTATAATTAATGTTGATAACTTTAAAGACATGCCTATATTAATTTACAAACTTAAATATTAATACCAGATATTAATTTAATATTGAATATTTCCCAGTTCAATTGAACCCCAAATTTATTTATCTTAACTTCTTAATTTGTAAGAAGAAACTTACTTTAAACCAATTGAATAGAGCTCATTTACAAATTAACATTAGCAATATTATCCAAAGACAAAGACACATACTGAAACATACACATATAGACAGATGGAGAGCTCACAGTTTCTGCTTGAGATTCAAAATATCTTTTTCCCCCTCCCCCTTTTTTTTTATTGGCTTGAGGTTCTACTAATTAACCCAAGGCTGAAGTCTCAGGCAAAGTGGCTATAAACCTCTCTGGTCTTCAATAGGTAAATGATAATAGTGGATAATGGGGAAAATTTTTGCTTTGGAGATCAGATTTTCAGAATACACTGACAGTCCAGTCACTAAGACTCTGCGTTTTCAATGCAAGAGATGTGGGATTAGATCATTGGTTGGGGAACTAAGTTTCCTCATACTGTGTGGTGCGGCAGGAAAAAAAAAAAAGTTGTTGAAGATCAGAATTTGTCCTCACTTGTAGCACAGGCTACAAATATAGAGCCTGAAGAATAGTTGGCTCATTAACAGACACAGCTCCAGCCCTGGCTTTTGACTCATCCAAGGAAACAAAGCCTTTTTTGTGGTTGTGGCAGTAACCTATGCTGACACCATGTGTCTCCCTACGTGGATGCAGCAGTATGTTCTAGTGGAAGCATCTATGAATTCATCCATTCAGTTATTCAACATGTATTTATTGAGGGCCTACTATGTGTCTGTCACCAGTATCGGGGCCAGAAGAATGGAGGAGGCTTCCTTCAACTGTACAATGGGGGTCATGCCCTGCAGGGGCTCATGAGAAGACAGTGAAATGACATATGTAATTAACCAGAGCTATTATTCTTACTCTTATTGGTGGTTTTCCACCAACAGAGAGACATTGCTTATGGTTCCATGAAGAGCACTTGGACAATGACTTTGATAAACTGTTCACTTGAGTCTAAATTAAGTCCAGATCATGATATTTACAGTTAAAAAGAAAAGAAGAGAAAAACCTAGTTCTGCTGTCACCCCTCCTCTCTTTATCAGCTCTGCAACTGGTCCTCTTTCACTCTCCTCAAGCTGATCATAATCTAGTGCCATCCCACATGGACCAGGCACACGTAACCATGGACATACAGCAGATCTGCACACACATGGGAACTGCAGGGCTTATAGGTTTGTTTCAGGGTTGGGTGGAAGACTGAAATCAATGCCCCCTCTTGCACTACACCAGACTTTCCCTGACTCCCAGAAGAGGAAGCCCCTCACTCTTCTGGCCTCCTACCCACACCTCTGTTGTTTTCTCCATCTGGCCATCTCCATTGGAGCTTGTCTCTTTATCTGTCTCCATGAACTGGTGTTAGGTTCCTAACACAACCTTCTATCCCTGGGGTCCACAAATGCACCTGGCATACGGTAGGTGCTCAGTTACATTGCACTGAATAAAAAGATGGGGAAGGAAGTGAGACATCACTTTGCCTGGCCTGAGTAAAGGCCCATACTGTGCATTGCATTGGGATTGTGTTTTCCACCCTATTTATTCCTTCCTGCTCCTTCTCTCCTCTGGGTCTCCCTCTGCCTCTGACCCTTGTTGTCCCCAGCCTGGGCATCTGCCTAGAGTCTCCAGGTAGGAAGAAGTGATGTTTCCACTCCAAATGTGCCAAACCATTGCAGCTTGAACCTAATCATTTGTAGCTCTGACCCTAGAGGATGCTTAGAAAGGCTGAAGGCTTTGTCCACTCTGGGTCCCCCTTTACATGAGTGGCAGCCCCCCCCTAAAAAAAAAAACATTGTTGGAGCCCAAGGGAAGGAACATTCTGGGCCCTTGTAGTGTGGGATTGGTTCAGGGATACACATAGTCTTTCACATGGGAAGTGGGACTAGACAGTACACTGCAGGTGTGGGTGGCAGAGAGCTGGTTACTGGGGAGGGGGGACAAAGTGGAAACATTTCAGCTTGAAGGGCCTCACCAGAACAGCTGTGGAGTAGAAATCCACTGCCAAAGTTTCTCTGAGATGGGAAGAAAATAATCTATTTTTATTACCTCTTACTATACCTCTAAATGAGGAGATGTTGATGACATAGGCTAGAACAGCCCCCTCCTACTTCCTTTGGGGCTGCCTCTCCCCATTTCCAGTCAAGTGCTGTTGGAGGAAACTGTCAATCACATTGGGCAGGGCCTTGTGACCAAGTAAAGCCAATCATAGTACCCCTTACCCCACCAGGATGCTTCATCCAGGTCTGAACACATGATCTGATGTGGATCAATCAGAGCCCTCCCTGGTAGCCTGACATTTCCTGAGCTTCTTTCCTAATGGGTTAGATGCCTTGGGGATACATGTGTAGAAGGCTAAGGGAAGAAAGCTGTCAGGCTAAGAGAATCAGAGATAAGAGAAGGGAAAGTGTGAGGGAGAGAAAGAGTGAGCTAATGGCTTCTGATTTCTTGGGTCCAGTCACTGAGATGTTAGGATCTGTTCTGGTTCCTGCATCCCAGATCCCCAGTATCCTTCCAATAAGTCTCTCCTTTCCTTGAAGCCAGTTGGAGTTGGGCTGCTCTCATTTGTGGTTCAGATGAGGTTCTAGATCCTGCCTGATTATGATGCAGTTCCCTGATCCAAATAGAGGCACCGATTCATATTAGTACCATTGGAAATGGAATCTTTTATTTTGCTGAGAATAGGGCTTTGCAGAGCACCAAACACAGTCCACTACCATCCCTGGGAGGGAATACCCATCATGTGAGTGAGTGTGTGCTTGGAGTGGGCCCGATTCATTCTTGAAGCAGCCCCAGCATTTATACTGCAGGAGCCAGGCCAATCCTGTTGTTTCCCCTATCATAAACTGAGAAATACAGCCTCAGGAAGACATCACCCAGGATCCAGGTCTCTGACTGGTTCAAGTTCTTTGTATCCCCTCTAATACTGCCGAAACAGGTGTCTGCTGGACCCTGTGGGAAACAGAAATACACCCCAGTCAGCCTGATCCCTTACTTGCCATCCCCCCTCAGTATCCAGAGCTGGTGGCTTCTTAGTTTTATTTCCCTCCTTTAGTAAAAAATAAGTGGCGCTCTCAGCAGCTGTGGAAGTGGGGTGCCCATCCAAGAACAAGAACGGCTGACACATGTGGTTGCCCTCAGCAAGGGTGGTGAGGGAGAGATGGATTGCACTTTGGGATTAGCGGATGCAAACTACTATATAGAGGATGGATAAACAACAAGGACCTATTGTACTGCACAGGGAACTATATTTAATATCCCATGACAAACTCTAACGGAAAAGAATAGGAAAAAGAATATATATATATATATATATATATATATATATATATAATTCATATATACACACATATATATGCAAAATTGAGTGAATTTGCTGCACAGAAGAAATTAACGTAAAGTTGTAAATCAAGTATACTTCAACACAATCTCCAAAAAAAAAAAAATGGACAAGAATGTCCCATGGCTCCACTCTTCTTTTCTTCTGACCCATGCTCTCAGTTTTCTCTGCAGGCAATGTCTTTTCATCTCCTGTTCCCCAGGACTTGTTGTTTAAAACTATGCTCAGGCCCTCTAGGAAGATTTCCTGGACCCACACTCACCCTCCCTGGCCACGCCAGGCAGGGTTTGCTGACTTACTCTAGGGCTCCCCTTGTCTGTAGCCCTTATCACCCCTAATGTGTACCTTTCATCACTTGACCCAGCCCCCAGGGGTGCCGTTTGCATGGAGTCCAGTGTAGATTTGCCTCAAGCCAAGCAGTCCTCCTCATGCCTCCATGAGGCTGGAGATTTTGAAATTCTGAAATCCCCTGTCTTCCTCAAAGCCTTTTTTGACCCGATCAACCTCCTCTGAACTCCCACAGAGAGCTAACATTAAGCCTCAGCCCTGTGCTGGGGCTGTGCAGTCACTGTGCACCCTTTACTCAGGTGAGCATCCAACATCCTCACAGAGGAGTCTGGTAGCCCAACTCACAGAGGGGGATCTGGGGCTTAGCAAGGGAAAGTTGCAGCTGAGGACTAGGGGAACCATGTAATTGATCATCCAACCAAGACACTTTCAAACTGGAAAGGGAGACCGTTAATCATTATGGTGGGACAACACACTGAGACTGTCCCCAGCCAAACTCACTGGTCACTTGGCCTATTTCAGGCATTGCTTAAGCTTACTTTCCATGTTCATCCATCTGAGAGTTCTGGTGGAACTGAAGCTCTTTGAAGGCAGAGGCCTTTAGTGTTCCCCTTCCCTGGTGCCTCACACCATGCTGGCAAGTGCTGGTGCCTCCATTTACTCCAAGATAATGGATGTCCCAGACTGCCCTCTACTCTCAAGTGGTTGGTTTTATGGGACACACTGTCCCAGTCACTTGGGCTCAGCAGCATCTGCAGTGGTGTGGCTTGGCCTGAAGAGGGACCCCCACACTCCCAGCATCAGCCCAAGGATTCCTGCAAGGCCAGGTTTGAGATCCAACCCCCAGGCTTGGCCCCTCACCTTCCAGATGTAGGCGTGAGCGGCCACTGGGTAGTTGCTGTCATTGATGGTGAAGATGATAGCAGGCACGCTTCTAATGTTGCTACATGGAACCTCGTACTGTTAGAGAAAGAGGAGAGAGGTTGGCTCAGCTGGTCCCTGGCTTGTGGAAAGCCCTAGAGTGACCCTGTGGTATGTCCCTTCACCTCTTGACCCAAAGGCCTGGCATTGATGAGCTTGTGGATGGCGGTGACCACTCTAGTTGGGCCAACCAGAAATGCATTCCAGGTATCCAGAATGGCCTGGCAACCGTGGAAACAACCAACAACCACCCCATTTATGGTGATGCTGAAAGAGAGTGGGACAAAATGGGCACCAGGATCAGTCTTAATGAATAAATGAATGGATGATTGTGTGAGTGAAGAAATGCATGAGGAATAACCTGAGTCCTCTGTCCTGTGTCTGATCAATAATACATCAACCCACACAATGAAGATGGACGTTCCTTGGGGCAGTGGATGCTCAGTGTTGAGGAGGAAAAACAGGCTGCCCTGGGAGAGGTTTTTTCCCAGCACAGCCCTCTCACCCAGCTCAGATATTCAGGCCCCAGGCCAGGCAATGCCCAAGCTAGCCCTGGGGCCTCCAAAGGACCCATAAGCTTTTGTCTGAGGGTATCAAACAGAATCCCATGGGGTTTGCCCCTTGTTCTCAGGCCACTCCTGGATCCCAGCTTCCTGATTCTCTCTGTCACAGCCCCTGCCCCACTGCATGCCTGGGATAGGGGTGGGTATGGAGGCAATGGGTAGGGGGAGTGTCTCTTTGTATGAGGTGCTTCCAGGTCTCAAGAATGGAGCCAACCTCTCTCCACCGCTGATAACCTTCTTCTTAAAGAGAGCTGTTTTCCCAGTTTGTCTAGGACTTTCACTGTTTTTAGAAGAGCAGTTTTGTGTACTAACAACTCTCTCATTCTTGGGTAACCCTGGACAGTTGGTCATCTTATCGCAACCGTGTTCAGGCTGGTGAAATTCTGACTGATTATCTTTTTACCATACTTTAGGGTCCTCAAACCATGCCATCTGCCTCACAGCACAGTGGGTGCAGCCCTCTTCGGGCTGTACACACCTCTCAGGACCATGGTCAGGACTGTGGTCTGGGCTCTGGTTAGGAGGCCTGGGTGATTATAAGCCCATGTGTGATGTGTGTATCTGTGTGTCTGTTTGTGTATGTGTATAAATGTGTATCTAAGTGTTTCTGTGCATGCCTGTGTGTCTCTGAGTGTGTCTGTGTGTGTGTTTGTGTGTATCTGTGTTCCTGTACAAGTTTATATGTGTGCTAATGTGTGTGTTTATATGTATCCCTGTGTGTACTTATATGTGTGTCTTTGTGGGTAGAACGTATGTCTCTGTGTGACTATGTGTGCATTTGTGTGTGTCTGCATGTGTCCGGGTGCACGTGTGGGAGCATCACTTGGGGTGGCCCTCAGAGAGAGGGGCTTACCAGTCCATGGTTATCTGCCAGTAGGGACTTCGGGACACTGGTATCCATTTGAGTTCTCCTTTGTGGTAGCTGTGGTCCACCCCACCAAACATCAGCATGCTGCCATTCTCCTTCCCACTGAAGATAGAAGGGAGAGGGAGGGCTCCTTGTCAAAGAATAACACCACTCACTGTCTGAGGGGTGTGCTTATCCACCCATTAGAGGCACTACTATGATCTCCATTTTACAGATGAGGAAATTGAGGCACAGAGGGATTGTGTACCCAACCAAGGTCGGTCACTGACTGAGTGCAACAGAAGAGGTTCAAAGCAGGGCAGCCTGGCTGTGCTCCAACCACTCACCCTTCTGAAGAGGGCCTGGTTTCCTCCAGCAACCAGAGTGCTCAGAGATACCCTCAGAGGACACCATGTGGAGGGGTCTAGCTTCCCCCTTGTGTAGCCTGTCATTTTTCAGAAAAAATGTGGCCTGAAGGCACTAAGGGCATGAGTTCAGGCTCACTCAGGGTTTGCTTCATGGGACTATGACCTGTGCCATCCATTGGGCCCCACACTCAGCAAGACCCCATGCCTCTGCTATCCCTGTCTTGAAATTCCTAACATTGTCTGAACAGGAGGTCCCACATTTTCATTTTGCACTGGTCCTCCCAATTGTGTAGCTGGTCCTGGGCTCCCAGTAAAACATTAGCAAAGAAGTAAGCATTCCCACCATCCCTCTCCTTCCTTCCATATCAAATCCATCATTAAATTCTGTTACTTTTTCCTCCAAACTTTATCCTGATACCTTCCATTACTCTCTTTCTTGCCTGCCTGTCTTGAACCAAACTGCTGCCCTTGAGACCATGAGCATGGTTGTGTTCCAATAAAACTTTATGTACAGAAACCAATGGTGGTTCCAGATGTCATCCTGGGGCCATAGTTATGCTGGGCTAGACTGTCTCTAAGGAAACATGTATCAGGCAGTCTATAATTTTACATGCAACTGAAAGAATCTTACAGCTGATTTAGAGAGAGGACTTGTCAAGTTCAGACTTACGTGCTCAAGTAGAAGGCAGAGACAGGCTGAGAAATGATGCCTTGTGTCTTCAAGTTGTCGAACACAGGGGTGATCCCTACATGGGAGAGCCAGGGGTAGCGCAGGCCCAGAACACCATCAAAGATTCCATGCTCAAATCCAATCACTTTCTCACTCAGGCCAAATGCCTATCCTAGGTCAATGAGATTCCCGATCTGTGCGAGAGGAGAGTGTTCTCACTTAAACTTTTGGGAAATGGACCTGGGACTGAGATGAGGTGGAGAAGCCATTAGCACCTCAGAGAAGACCTGAGGCCTGGCTGTGCACTGGGTTGACCCCAGGTGGTTAGACCAAACTGAGACAGGAATTCAGGTTCCATTTGTGCAGGGCTGTGGATTTTAATAAACACCTGCTCCTCCTTCACACACTATCTGAAGTGAGTCAAATTGGTCACATGTCTTCTGTACAGGTGGGGAAACTGAGACTCAGGACAGGACCAAATTGTTCCCACTTCAGGATGAAATGAGTAGAGAGCAGGGTAGTCTTCTCTTTGGCATCACTATGATCAGATGAGAGAAATGGACTGAATTCATTTCAATGCATTGTGGATTCTGCATCTGCCGAGGAAGACAGAAGCCCATTATACATTGTTGCTGCCAGGATTCTTATGAATATTCTGCCTGGGAAACACACTTGTGTGTGTGTGTGTGTGTGTGTGTGTGTGTGTGTGTGTGTGTGTGTGTGCATGTGTCTGTGTGTGAGAGAGAGAGAGAGAGAATACTCAGGCCCTTTGGGGGAGGCAGACCATAGTTTTTATTAGACCCTCAAAGGGCCCCTAGAGTGAGAACCCATTTATCAAGCTACTCCACATCTGTGGTCCCCTGCTTTCCCTGCCCAGATGCGTGAAGCGCTCAGTTCCCCCAGGAGCCCAAGATCAGTTTTATCCTGTTGCCAAATACCCCATACCTTCCTGAAACCTGATGACCAGCCCAGCTCCACCACTTATCAGATGCATGACCTTTACAAGGCCCTGGCTCTCTTCACCTCATTTCCCTTCTCTGTAGAGTGGAGTTAATCATAGTATTTGCTGTGCGGGGTTGTTGCAGGATTAAACATGTTATTACCATGGAAGTGCCTGGCACAGTCCGAGAATGGAAAATTTGGTGCTTTTTTCCCCTCTCTCCCTGCTCCCAACAAAATTAACCTTGAGCTGCTCATGGGCAAAGGAGATGCAAATCCACACCCCAAGCCATTCTAGGAGTTAGTGTGTCAGCAGGGGGGCTGTCTCCCCAGGGACGTGCACTGCTGGGCAGGTGGCCTTCCACTATGGGACGCTGGTAAAGATGGGCCCTCCCAGTTGGTCCTGCATCTGTTTTGTGGACAGTGGTTGCTCCCAGGGGCAGCCCTGATTCAGCTTCTGGTTTCCACTTACCCGAACAGTGTCATATACAAGAAATCCAACAATCCTCCCAGAGGTGTATGTGAAGTCGACAGGACGGCCTGAGAGCTGGCAAGTGGCGGACAAGTGAGGGTCGAAGAGCTTGAGTTTACCTGCAGAAACAAATGATGAGTGTGTCTCACGTGACAAGGGCACAAAAGTGGGAGGGGGAGTATAAGATTGGCTGGCGGTAGGTACTCACGGCAGATGGGACTGTAACAGTGGGTGGAGTGCACAAAAAAGTCAGATGAGCCGGTGTCAGAGATGACCCTGAACTCCTGAGGTGGCGTTCCAATGGTGGTGTTTCCGACGTAGGCCAGCTATGGGGGCTGTGGAGAGGTGGTTAGGGCAGGCCTGGTTTGTCTGGCCAATCTTGATTCTCAAAGTACTGTATTCCTTGAGGTTTCCCATGTCTCCTGAAATCTCTTTGCAACAGCCCCACCTCACAGTCTCTGCTCATACTGGTGCCTTCATTTGAATTTTTTTTTTTTTTTTTTTTTTGCCATGTGCAATCATAGTTCCCTGACCAGGGATCAAACCTGCATCAGTACAGGTTCAGACTCTTAACCACTGGACCTCCAGGGAAGTCCTGGTGCCTTCATTTGAGAAGCTCCCCAGTCTACCCTTCAAGGCCCAGCCTGAGTGTTTCCTTCTCCAGGTGGCCCTCCTAGGTCACCCTGGGCCACTTCCACTAAACTCAGATATTGTCCTATCAATACACCACAGAGTTGGCCCTTTTATTGGGCATGTGTTTACTCTTTGCCTATCACTTAGGGTGGCCTATGCATTCTTGAAAAAGAGAGAAGACCTTTTTTTAAAATCAATAACAACAACCAGACTGTTAGATTTTTATGGCATCACAGGGCATAGGGCTCAGTAACTTTTACTGGTGTCTTTCCTGGATCTGCAGAAGCTGACCTTCCTCTGCCTGGGGTTTCAAACTTCATGTGCAGTTGGCTTTATCTTTTGATCAGACACAGCTCACCTTTCATCTGTAACTCTGTGGCTCACTTAGTTCCAAAAAAATAATCTCCCTCACACTAATGACATATCTTTGGCATGAAATGAATGTTTACCTGCCCCCTTGTCATTCCTGGGCCCAGTCACCACAGACCAAGAGCTGAGGATGAGAGTGCCTTCTCCTCTTGGAATGGGGTAACTGTTGCCCAGTGTTTCTGCTTCCTGTAGGAGCCCCAGCACCAACATCCAGGCTGGCCCCTCCATATGAACCCCAGTGGTAGGCCAGAGCACCAGGGGGCACAGTGGAGTGTCATCCTCCCAACACACTCACATCCAGGAGGTTCCTCAGGGGTTGAAGAGTAATATTCGGGTCATCAGGGGCATTCTGGGACCTGTCATCAGTGTTCTCCTCTTGGAAATTTGTCAGCAGGTTTCTTTTCCCTGAGGGCTTCTCGCATGGTCTTGATCTTCATTAGAGGGATTCTTTCAACAAACATTGAGAAAAGGAAACCAAGAAGGGGCAGTATTCACCTGTCCATGTTATTGTATGACTGTCATACCTTGCATTGTAATGGCACCGTGTATTCTTCCAGCGATTTTATGAGTGTCATGTTATTATCAGGATGCCATGGAAAGAACAGGGCAAAGACCTCAGTTTTAATACTGGTTCTGTTGTGGGGTCTTGGGTAAGCCATATGACCATTTAGAATTTCTGTTTCCCGATAGGTAAAAAGTTGGACTATGATAACCCCCATCTCCCATATAGAATGTGGTGGGTATTAAGTGAGATGATGGATGTAATGCCCCTGACATGTAGGAAGTCTCAACAATGACAGCCATTACCATTGCTATTGCCATCACATTGCATCTTTCTCAAAGAAGCTCTCAGAAGCAGGTAGAAGGGGGATCAATATCATCTTTTTCCAGAGGAGAATTTGAAATGCAGGGAGTTTATGACTTGGTTATGGTCACACTGCTTGTTAGAGGTAAAATAGCCTAGAAGTTGCCTTCCAGATCTTTCTCTAGTACTCAAGAAGGAGAGATATGAGAGAAGAAGCCAGAAGATGGGGAATAAATTAGGAAATTAAGAGACTAGAGAAGCAAGGAAGAGTCAAAATAGAAAGAAAAAACCTCAGAGACCTCTGGATGCACAAAGACAGACAAAGACATGGAGAGATAAAAAAGAGACATGGAGAGATAAAAAAGAGAGATACAGAGATGAAGACACAGACACATTAACACTGAAATGGAGAGAAGATGGAGAAGCAAATACAGGGGAAATTCTGTTTCATAGGACCACACTTACAGTTGCAGAGTTTGTGCACTGAACAATTCCAAGAAATGCTATTTTCATGTAGGTCATGATGTGACTGTCACCCCCAGAGTTGTGCAACCCTGCAGGCCCACCCCAAGACTCTTGGGCCCATGGTGTCCATGGCAAGGTACTCATCAATAAGTGTGAGTTGACCTTTAAGACTGTCAGAGAATGATTACGTTTCCTTCTATCTCTGATGGGTGGAAGAATAAGAACACAAGAAAAACCTCAGAAATAGAGATGATGCTACTTACAGTCCCATACTTACATGACTAGGCACTCTGAGAGGGCCACCAGCCCGAGAATCTCAAGCCACTTCATATAACTTTCCAATGGCAAGTAGTCAGCAAACAGCATGCAGTGGTGGCCAAGAGCTCCTAGTTATACATGTTCTGACCTGCCGTAATTGTCTCCTTTAGGCCACTAATGGATCTGATAAGAAATATGAACTTTTTGATAAAATCTTTACCTCCATCAGTGTCCGTGGAGAGTGGAATTTGAAATTTCTCAGAATACAGAGATTTCGACTGTAATCTTTTCCCTGGGTCTTGATTGCAAAACCAAACTGAACCTCATGGACTAAGTAAGAGTGGGAAGACTCTTGCCAAGTTGAATATAAAACACTGCTACTAATGTGATGACAGCAAATGCTACGGGCCATGCTTGACATTCGTTATGTCATGTGGTCTTCTTAGCAACTTCATGAGATGTGCATTGCTGTATTCAGTTGGAGAGGAGATTGATAGGAGGAAGGGAGTTCAAATAACAAAGTGAAGACTTCAGAGAAAGCCAAGTGACATATGAGTGGCTTTAGGTAGTGGGACAGATGGCATAGATCAGGGGCACTTATGATGCCAATCTGCATCAAAAATCTAGGCTAGAGTAGTATTACAATTGCAGAGTTTCACTGTTGCAGTAAATGTGATGCATGCATCCTCAACATACTCCATATCATCCAATAAACATATACAAAGCACCCTGTGTGCAGGGATCTGGGTTAGATGCTGGAGAGTCAAAGTGAAGTAAGACACAGGTGGTCCTTATCTTCAGGGAGCTAGCAGTCTAGGGCAGTCCTCACAAACGCATGGCCTAGGAGGCAAGAGAAATGTCTGAAAGAGCTGGGCAGGCATCATGGACATGGGGAAGGCAGCACATGCCCCATCAGTGGGGGCAGCATGTCCTCAGCTCCAACCAGAATCTGCCATGATGGAAAGAAGCCTGGTTTGCAAAGTTTTCAAGAGAAGTCAGAAGTCTGGATATTTACGTAAAATCCCTTGATTTTACATTTAAGCAACACTTTTTGAGGAATCTCCATTATGTTCTCCAGAGCCTACACCAGTTTACATCCCAACAAACACTGTACAGGGTTCCTCATCCTCATCAACACTTGTCATTTATTTTTTTTTGGTAATGACCATACTAATGGGTGTGAGATGGTATCTTATTGCCATTTGATTTGCATTTTCCTGATGATTAGTGAGGGATGAACTACCCTTATCTCAAATTTACAGAATAGGAAACTGATCTCCAGAAATGAACTTATCAAGGTCACATGACTGGTAGGTGTCAGAAGTGGGATTTGAACCCAGGCAGAAAAGCACCAGGATGTACATGCCTGGTGAGTACACTACACTTTTTTTATGTGCTTAGCAAACCTGAGATGATACTGTTTTGTATTCTGTTCTTTTGCCTCAATGCCATATTTGAATATTCTCACAACACTCAATATTCTCCTAAAACACAATTTTAAGGGAGTTGTTTTCATGATGGCCTATCTATCCTGTGGAAACTTTATGTTTAATGGAGTTTGGGAGGTCCTGGATTTTCCATTTTGTTAGAGACTCAGAGGATTATGACTTTCCTTATTTATGTTTGTCAGTGCTGTTAATCATCACTTTAACATAAATCTTAGAAGCAAAATTGCTGAGACAAAGACCATACATATTTTAAGAACAAGTTATCTCCAAAAATATTACACTAATTTATACTCTTTCAAGAGGTGTTCAAGATCTGTCTTTTTCCTGTTTTTTCCTACCATTTTTCTCACTGGTGGCTATAATTCTCTTTGGTCTGCAGGTGGTAAAGGATAAAAGTGGAAGGTGGGGGTAGATTGTTGCTTGAAGATCAGCCTGTAGACAACCCTGGTGGGATAATGGTTAAGCCTCTGTGCTTCCAATGCAGCGGACATGGGTTTGATCAGAATTTATCCTCATGTTGGTAGAACAGCTTACAAATGTAGAGCCTGAATAACATTGGGCTCATTCACAGACACAGCTCCAGCTCCAGCTCCAGGTCCAGCTCCAGCCTTAGGCTCATCTAGGGAAGCAAAGCCTGAGGTTTTCTGGTTGAAATTATGGCAGTAAGCCGTGTTGACACCACAGGTCTCCCACCCTGAAACACATCCGTAAACTCTGCAGTTCCCATGTTCAGATCTGCCACATGTGCACAGCACTTGCACATAGTAGATACTCAATAAATTTGTACTGAATGAAAAGGTGAGGAAGGAAGTTAGACATCCCTTTCACTGATGTTGTCATGCCTGAGTAAAGGCTCATACTATGCATTGTGTTGTGAGTTGTTTTCCACTATATTTTCCACTATATTTCCACTATATTTATTCTTTCCTGCTCCTTCTCTTATCTATATGTCCCTCCAATCTGGCCCCTGCTAACCAATGAATTTAATAATGTCCACTTGCTAAACTTCTGATATAATTCCCCAGTGGGATCCATGCCTTGAAATATTCTGCCTACCAAAACAAACATACTAAGGTATAATTTTTAAGTGTCTTATCTATCAAAGAAGACAGAAAATACCACCCAGAGCTCCTGCTCTGCCTGGGATGAACAGGCTAGCTGTTAAACTGTTATTCCAGCCAAAGTAAAGATGATGGAGTTTTATGGCTCCTTCCAGGATTCTCAGGGACTGGCCATTCCCGCGTATGATCTCTCCAGGCCTGTCCCTTGGGTAGAACAAGAGGAGGCTGGCCTGGTGACCAGGTGGGCGATAGATGAGATGCTGTGTCTTTCTACTCATTTTTGCATATTTTTAAAATTCAGATTTGCTGGTTCAATCCCTACAGAAGGGATTTGACAGCACCTAGCAAATGGCACACACAAATAGCATTTAGCTCAGCCATTTTCCTTCTAGGGGTCTATCTCAAAGATGCACTGGCAGAAATACCAAAAGTCATACACACAAAGTATTCACTGCAACATTGTTTGTGAAAGCAAAAGATTAGAAACATACCTGAAGTGACCATCCATGAGGGACTGTTGAATAAGTCATAGGGCATCGAAACAGTTGGGTATAATGGGGATGGAGGGAGACGTGGAATGGGTGAGACCTTCAGGGTATACTGCTTAGTTTTCAAAAAAGAGGGACCAGAAAAGTGCTTATAGTTTGTTGCTCTTCCATACAAATATATGCCTATTTTCATAAAGAAAGAGTGGAAGAATAAAACAAAAACTAATAAAAAATGTAATTTATGGTGGAGGGGCAGGGACAGAAGTGAATTTTTTTTTGCTTTATAGTTCAAACTTGCAACCATGTGAATGTGTTACAGACTAAAAGAAATAGATAAACACATCTGTGGAAATTGAGAAATAAGGGAAATGAGCCTAATTCTATCAAGTTGGTAACATAGTTGTGCAAAACAAAACATTACTTAAGTGGTTTTAAAATGCAGATTTCTGACTCTACATTCAGAGTGGGGTGTCTTCTAAGCACAAAGACAAATAAAAAATGAAAAAGTGCCTCCCTCCAAAACAACACCAAAAACATAAAACCAAAGAAATGTGAAAGTATATCCAACATCTTATGGTTGGTGATATTTCTACTGTTGTTTTGAAAATATCATATGTATGTTACAGGTTAAATAAGTAAATAATTAATGCTAATATTGTTATGAAGCAAGACTTTCAGTGGAAGAAAGAAAAGAGATTTAAGTATACAACCAAGAGCCTAAGTAAAACTTGAATTGGAAGTATAAGTTGTACCAATTAATTATTTTCCTTTTTTCTAATAGAAACTCTGTACTTCTGGGCTCTGAGCTCTGAAAGCCTAGAAACAATGGCAAGTTGATAACAGTGCCTATCCTGAGGCCTAGCTAGTGGCCTCTAAGTACCATTTCCCACCAGAGGATCCAGAGATCCTTGAAAAGATGGCTGATTTCAGGGCTGGGCCAAGAAATTCACAAGATAAGCCTGGGAATCTTGAAGGACCAGAAAGTCGAGGGCCTTCAAAGACAACCGAGAGAAAGACAAAAAGTTAAGGAATCCGTATGAAGAGGCAAAAACTGGGAGAATTTTAGCTTCACGTCAAATCCTTTGAAACAAATATATAAAAAGCCATAACTGGGACTTCTCTGGTTGCTCAGTGGATAAGACTCTGTGCTCCCAATGCAGGGGGCTTGGGTTTGATCCCTGTTCAGGATACTTTATCCTACATGCATAGCTAATAGCTTGCAGGCCACAACAGAAGATCCCAAGTGCTGGAAATAAGATCTGGTGCAGCCAAATAAATAAATACATATATTTTTTAAATGCAGAATAATATTCCATTGTATGTCTCCATCACATTTTCTTTATCCATTCATCTGTTGATGGATCTAAATTGTTTCTACATCTTGGCTCTTGTGAATGATGCTACTAGGTACATGACAGTGATCTCGGAGACTCAGCTGTGAGCGGTGCTGAAGAGAGATCTTAATTCCCTGCCCAGGACTTGAACCTGAGTAGCCTGGACGAATAACCGGGAATTCTAAGCACTAGAACACTAGGGGCTAGAGGCTAGAAACAAAGTGGCCGTAGCTTTTTACCCTATTTGAAAGCAAGAATATTTCAAGGAGGCACAAACTGTAAAAGCATTTATAAAGTTTATTATTAGAGGCACAGCACAACCTATGGGAGAGCACACAGAGAAGCAGTTTATTTATTTAAGACAGAGGCAAGGCAAAAATACACACCCAGAGAGAAAGGGTATGGGTGTCTTCCTTCATGAGGAGGAGAGCAGTAAGTCAGAAACTAGGCAGAGATACACACCCAGAGGAGTGCAGGCTTCTTCAAAGAGGAAGGCAGGAAAGAGGTGAGTTAATTTACTTATAAAGGACAGCCCTTCTGGCCCTTTGTTTACCTTTAGCCAAATATCTTGTTTCTTTTTTCACACCTGTGGTCCTAGGACCCTCCACAAAATGCTTGCACAAATTTTTTCTATGATGGATCCCACTGCAGAGGCCTATAGGTACATGTCCACACATTATGGGGTGGTAGGCCCTCCCTTTTTGACCCCCAGGGAGCCTTCCCACACATGGGCAGACAGGGAATTTTTCCTTGACCTCCAGATTGGGCACCTTATCTCTTTACTTCAGCAGAGCTAAGCTTCTGCCACAAGCTTTGTCCTTGGACCGTCTGGGTGAGAACAAAGGTTCAGTTTGACTCCACTTGACCAAAACCAGCTGTCTATCTGAGGATGCCATCTATCTCCTACCTCAACAGGGCAAATATCTCTTTGAGATCATGATTTTAATTTTTTAGGGTAAATACCCAAAAGTGGGATTGCTGGATTAAACAGGAATTCTCTTTTTGATTTTTTGAGGAATTTCCATTATGTTCTCCAGTGGCAACGCCATTTTACACCCCTGCCAACAGTGTACAGGGCTCCACCTCCTCGTCAACATCTGTTATCTTTTGTTTTTTGGCAATGATCATCCTAATGGATATGAGATGGTATCTTATGGTCATTTGATTTGCATTTTCTTGATGATTAGGGAGGGAGGAACTATCCTTATCCCAAATTTAATTTATAGAATAGGAAACTGATGTCCAGAAATCAACTAATCAAGGCCACATGACTCGTAGATGTCATAGCTGGTATTTTAATCCAGGTAGAAATGCTCCATGATGTACATGCCTGGTGAGAATGCTGCACTGTCTTCCATGAGCTTGGTAAACTTGGGAACATACTGTTTTGTATTCTGTTCTTTTCTCTCAATATCATATTGGAATGATTTCTCATAACACTAAATATTCTCCTAAAACACAATTTTAAGGCAGTTGTTTGCATGATGGCCTAGCTATGCTGTGGACACTTTATGTTTAATGGATCTTGGGATGTTCCAGATTTTTCCTTTGGTAAGAGACTCTGAGCACTACATCCCTACTTATTTAAGTTGTCTAGTGCTTCTGATCATCCTCTGATCCCTGGTTGGAGAACTAAGCTATTTCTGGTTGATATTATGGCGGTAAGCCCTGCTAACACCATATGTCTCCCAACATGGGTGCAGCAGTGTGTTCTAGTGGGAGCATCTATGAATCCATCCATTCATTTATTCAACATGTATTTATTGTGGGGCCTACTATGTGCCTGCCACCAGTACTGGGGCCAGAAGATTGGAGAAGGCTTCCTTCATCTGTACAATGGGGATCATGCCCTGTAGGGGCTCATGGGGAGAGAGTGAAATGGCATATGTAATTAACCAGAGGTTTTACTCTTACTCTTATTGGTGGTTTCTCACCAACAGAGAGACATTGCTTATGGTTCCATGAAGACCTCTTGGAAATGAATTTGCCAGACTGGTCACTTGAGTAACCACTAAGCCCAGATCATGATATTTACTGTTAAAAAAAAAATACCAGTTCTGCTCTCACCTTTCCCTTCTTTATCAGCTCTGCTACTGGTCCTTTCTCACTCCCCTCAAGCCAATCATAATCCAGTGTTATCCAAAAGGGACCAGGCATACATAACCATGGACGTAAGGCAGATCTGCCTGAGAACTGCAAGGCTTAGGAGTGTGTTTCATGGTGCGGTTGCAAGACTGAAGCCAATTTCCCCCCTTGGCCTACTCCAGTCTTTCCCTGGCTCCCTGAAGAGAAAGCCGCTCACTCCTCTGGCCTGCTACACACACCTCTGTTGTTTCCTCCATCTGCCCCTCCCCACTGGGGGTTGTCTCTTTATTTGTCTCCATGAACTGGTGGTGGGTTCCTAACCCAGCCCTCTATCCTTGGGGTCCACCACAGCACTTGGCACACAGTAGGTGCTCAGTAAATTTGTACTGAACGAAAAGCTGAGGATGGAAGGGAGATGTCCCTTCAGCTGATGTTCGTCTTGCCTGAGTAAAGGCCCATACTGTGCAATGTGTTGGGGTGTGTTTTCCACCTTATTTATTCTTTCCTGCTCCTCTTCTCCTCTTGATCTCCTTCCACCTCTGACCCTTGCTGTCCCCAGCCTGGGCCTCTGTCTAGTGTCTCCAGGGGGGAAGAAGTGATGCTTCTACTCCAAATGTGCCAAACCATGGTGACTCAAAACAAATGCTTCATAGCTCTAACCTTAGAGGAAACTCAGAAGGGATGAAGGCTTTGTGCACCCTGGTTCCCCTTTACATGAGTGGCATTCTCCCCAATAGACCTGGAGCCCAAGGGAAGGGACATGCTGGGCCCTGGAGGAGTGGGGCTGGATCAGGGATTCACATAGCCTGTTACTTGGGAAGTGAAACTGGAAAGGACACCCACTGCATGGGTGGCAGAGAGCTGATGACTGGAAAGGGGGGACAAAGGGGAGCTATCTCAGCTTGAAGGACCTCACCCAGAACCCACCCAGAGGAGAGGACCACTGCCAAAGTTCCTCTGAGTTGGAAAGAATAGAATCTATTTTTATTACCCCTTACCATCCCTCTGACTGAGGAGGTGGCAGAATTTGTGGAGCCGTCACCAACTCTTCCATGCTCTAGAACTGCCCCCTGCCACTTCCTTTGAGGCTGCTTCTCCTCAGCTCCAGTCACGTGATGTTGAAGGAAACTGTCAATCACATTGGGAAGGGCCGTTTAACCAAGTAAAGCCAATCATAGTCCCCTGTGCATCTGCCAGGATGGTTTGTCCAGAGCTGGACACATGATCAGAGGTGGCTCAATCAGAGCCCTCCCTGGTACACTGATATTCTCTGAGCTTCTTTCGTTATGGGTTAGATACCTTGAGGTTATACCTGTAGAAGCCTGAGGGAAGAAAGCTGTCAGGTTAAGAGATTCAAAGAACGGAAAGAGTGAGGGAGAGAAAGAGTGAGCTGATGGCTTCTGATTTCTTGGGTCTAGTCACTGAGATGTTTGAATCTGCTCTGGTTCCTGTGTCCTGGATACCCAGTATCCTTCCAATAAGTCTCCTCTTTCTATGAAGCCAGTTGAAGTTGGGTTTCTCTCAATTGTGGTTCAGATGTGGTTCTAGATCCTGCTCTGTTATGAGGAAACTCCCTGACCCAAAGAAAGGAACCCATTTGTATTAGCACCTTTGGGAATGGAATCCTTTATTCTTCCCTGAGAATAGTGCTTTACAGAGCACCAAACACAGTCCACAACCATCCCTGGGTGGTATTGCCCTATATGTGAGTGAGTGTGTGTTCCGAGTGGGCCTAATTGATTCCTAAAGCAGCCCTAGAATTTACATCGCAGTAGCCAGGGCAATCCTGTTGTTTCCATGATCATAAATTGAGAAATACAGCCTCAGGAAGAGGTGACCCAGGATCCAGGTCTCCAACCAGTTCAGGTTCTCTGTTCCCCCTTGAAAGTTGCTAAGGCAGTGGTCCTAAAGATTCTGGGGGAGATGCAAATACATCCCAGTCAGCCTGAGCCCTTATCGACCTCTCCCCAGAGTATCCTGAGCCAGTGCCTTCCCAGTTTTATTTCCCTCCTTTAGTAAGAACCAAGCAGCTCTTTCAGCAGTGGTGGAAGTGGGATGCCCATCCAAGAACAAGACTAGCCAAGACACGTGGTTGCCCAGAAGGAGGGGGTTGGGGGAAGAAATGACTGGAGTATGGGATTAGCAGTTGCAAACTACTGTATAGAGGGTGGAAAAACAAGGTCCTACTGTATAGCACAGCAAACTATATTCAATGTCACGTGATAAACCAAAATGGAAAAGAATAGGAAAATGAATGTGTATATATGTGTATACACACACACACACACACACACACACTCACACATAACTGAGTCACTTTGCTATTAAGCAGAAATTAACACAAGATTGTAAATCTAGTATATTTCAGTGTAATCAAAAAAAGAAGAAAAGAACAAGAAAGGCACATAGTTTCCCTATTTCTTTCCATCTGGGCCATGCTTGCTGTTTTCTCTGTGGAAAATGCCTTTTCTTCTTCTTCTTCCCCACAGCCTTTTCTGTAAGACTATGCTCAGCCCACCTAGGAAGCCTTCCTGGACCCACGCTCACCCTCCCTGGTCACTCCAGGCTGGGTTGGGTGACTTACCCTGGTGCTCTCCTTGTGTGTAGCCCTCATCAGCCCTAATCTGGACCTGGCATCCCTCGGGGATGTCATGTGCATGGAGTCCAGTGTAGATTTGCCTCAACCCAAGCAGGTCTGCTCTTGCCTCCGTGAGGCTGGGGGTTTTGAATTACTCTAATTCCCTGTCTTCCTTAAAGCCTTCTTTGATCCCATCAGCCTCCTCTGAATTCCCACAGGAAGCTTACATTAAGCCTCAACCCTGTGCCAGGGCTGTAAAGTCACTGTGCACCGTTTACTCATGTGAGGATCCAATATCCCCAAAGACGGGTCTGGTAGCCCAACTCACACAGGTGGACCTGGAACTTAGCCAGGGGAAGTTGCAGCTGAGGACTAGAGGGACCATGTAATTGATCATCCAACCAGGACACTTTAGAGATGGGAAGGGAGACTGTTAATCATTACGGTGGGACAACACACTGAGACTGTCCCCTGCCAACCCCACTTTCACTTGGCCTATTTCAGGGATTGCTAGAACAACTTTTCATGTTCATGCTTCTGAGGTCTCTGGTGTAACTAAAGCTCTTTGAGGGCAGAGAGCCTTAGTGTTCCCCTCTCCTTGTGCTTCACACCATGCTGGCATGGGGTGGAGTCTCCATTTATTCCAGGATGATGGATGTCCCAGACTGCCCTTTACTCTTAAGTGGTTGGTTTTGTGGGAGGCACTGGCCCAGCCTCAGGGGCTCAGCAACATCTGTAGTGGTGTGGCTTGGCCTTCAGAGGGTGCCCTCTTCCCAGCAGCAGCCTCCTGGGTTCCTACAAGGCCCAGATTTGAGAATCAGCCCCCAGGGTTGGCCCCTCATATTTCTGATGTAGGCTTTAGGGGGCAATGAGTAGCTGTGGCCTTTGATGGTGAAGATCATTGTAGACAGACATCTGATGTTGCTACATGGAACCACGTACTGTTAGAGAAAGAGGAGAGAGGTTGACCTAGCTGATCCCTGGTGTGTGGAGAGCCCCAGAGTGACCCTGTGGCATGTCCCTTCACGTCTTCACCAAAATGCCTAGCAGTGATGAGGTTCTGGATGGTGGTGAGCAGTCTAGTTGGGTCAGCCAGTAACGTGGTTCCAGTATCCAGTGCCCTGGCAGCCATGGAAACAACTGACAACCAACCTGTCCATGGTGATGCTGAGAGAAAGTGGGACAATTATTCACCAGGATCACTCTTAAGTCCCCCCCCCCACTGTCCATCTCCCCAGATCTCTCCAACAGCCCTTTAGCTCATGCTCTGACTCCATTTTCCTTTGCTCTGGTCATGTTACTTTCTTTGACCTCCTTCAGTTCTTGAATGTTCCAGGCTCGTTTGGGCCTCAGCATGGGCTAGTCACCCTTCCTAGAAGACCACCATCCCTTTGTCTATGTAATTTCTCCTCATCTTCCAGGTTCCTGCTTAAATGTCATTTTTTCATTGAAGTCTTTCCCCTCAGACTAGATCAGGCTCCTCTCTTGGTCACTCTCTGTAGACTCTTCCTTATTTGTAGCAAGTACTGAAGTAGTAATTCATTATGTGTGACTCATTTCATGTATGTCTGCCTCACTAGATATAAGGGCAAGTTGTATCCACAGTGCCTCCCTCAAGTTCCCAGTATACAGTAGACGCACAATGTGCCGAAGTCCAGCTCCGGCGGGTCCAGGAGTACCCAAGGGATGAGTGGCATCGGCGCAAGGCAGAGACGAGGAGGCCTGTGTCAGCTATGCAGGATCTCTCTTTATTGCTAGAGCTTTGTGTGTTTTTATAGTAAACATCTCAGAAAAAATCTTTTATGACAGAGCATATCTTCCCTCAGCATCTACCAGTTTCTTTCTTTCCTCAGGTTTGGCTTGCAAACCCTGTGACTCTGAGGTAAACATATGTAAATAACTTCTTAATCTTATATCTAAGCAAACTATAGCCCTTAGCACCCATACAATCATGCGCATTCCTGAGTTTAAAGTATGTACAAAAAGAGCCACCCCTCCCTTTTCTTCAGCATTTAGTAGCCTGAGGTGCCCGCCTTTTCCACCAAGAAGTGGTGGGAGGGGACTTGGTGGGGCAGATACGGAGAAGGAATGTGTCAAACCCTGGTTCTTTCCTGGGGACATAGAAACAGAGAGGGGAAGTGGGTGGTAAGCATAGTATTACAAAGAAACAAAGAGCAGAATGTAAAATGGGTGGAGATGGTCTGGGGCCTGTCCTTGCGGAGCAGTCGCCTTGCGATCCTCCTGCTCCCAAATGCCCTTCCAAGGAGTTCTCGCCTTGCGGTCCTCCTTGGAGCCTGGTGACCTTGTCACAGCATTGGCTTGTCCAGACGGCACCTGACAACAATGTATGCTTGTTGAATGAATGAGTGAGTGAGTGAAGAAGTGAATGAGTGAAGAAGTGAATGAGGAATAACCAGAGACCTGTGTGTGGTGTCTGACCAATAATGGGTCTATCCACACAGTGAAGATGGAGGTTCTCCAGGGCAGCTGATGCTCAGAGTGCTGGGGAGGGAGACACAGGCTACCCTGGGAGAGGCTGTTTTCCAGCACGGCCCCCTCACTTGGCTCAGACACTTAGGTCTCTGTCCAGGCGTTGCCCGAGCTAGCCCAGTGGCCTCCGAAGGACCCGTAAGCTTTTGTCTGAGTGTATCACACAGAATCCCATCAGTTATTGTCCTTTGTTCTCAGGCCTTTCCTGGATCCCTGCTTCCTGATTCTCTCCGTCACTTCCCCTGCCCCACTGTGGGCCCAGGATGGGGGGTTTGGTGGCAGTGGTTAGGAGGAGTGTCTCTTTGCATGAGTTGCTTTCAGGTCTCAAGAATGCAGCTAACCTCTGTCCACTTATTTGGCACTTCCCCTAAGGAGACCTGTTTCCCTAATTTGTCCAGGCCTTTCCCTATTTTTATTTTTTAATTAGTTAATTTATTTATTTATTGGCGTGTTGCATCTTCATTGCTGCACACGGGATTTCTCTAGTTGCGGAGAGCGAGGGCTACTCTTTGTTGTGGTGCACAGGCTTCTCATTGCAGTGGCTTCTCTTGTTGCAGAGCATGGGCTCTAGGTGTGCAGGCTTCAATAGTTGTAGCACATAGGCTCAATAGTTGTGGCTTGTGGGCTTAGTAGCTCCTCGGCTTGTGGATCTTCTCTGCCTGGGGCTGAAACCCATTTCCCCTGCCTTGGCAGGTGGATTCTTAACCACTGTGCCACCAGGGAAGCCCCATTTTCCCTATTTTTAAACTCACAGTTTTGTGTACTAAGAGATTCCTTGGTCTTTGGTAGCCCTGGACAGTTGATCATCTCTCACAACCCTGTTCAGGCTGGTGAAATTCTCCCTGGTCCTCTTTTCACCACAGTTTAATATCCTCATAGCATGCTCTCTGACTCACAGCACAGTGGTGAAGCCCCCTCCAGGCTGCACACACCTCTCAGGACCCTAGTCAGGGCCCTGGTCAGGAGGCCTGGGGTAATTATGAGCCCATGGGTGGTGGTATCTGTGTGTTTGTGTGTGTGTCTGCATGTGTATCTGTCTGTGTGTGTCTGTGTATGCCTGTGTGTCTCTGTCTGTGTCTGTGTCTCTGTGTGTGTGTCTTTTTGTGTGTGTCTGTATCTGGGTTCCTGTGTGTTTTTATATGTGTGCCAATGTATGTGTTAATATGTGTCTCTGTTTGTGTTATTATGAGGGTGAGTCAAAAATTATCTCCACTCTGTTTACATTAAAACTTCTTTTGGGACTTTCCTGGTGGTGCACTTGTTAAGAATCTGCCTGTCAATACAGGGGGAAATGGGTTCGATCCCTGGTCCAGGAGGATCTCACATGCTGCAGAGCAACTAAGCCTACGCACTACAACTACTGAGCCCAAGGGCTACAACTACTGAAGCCTGTGCACCTAGAGCCTGTGCTCTGCAACAAGAGAAGCCTCCGTAATGAGAAGCCCCCGTAGTGAGAAGCCCATGCACTGCAATGAATAGTAGCCCCTGCTTGCCACAAGTAGAGAAAGCCCATGCAGGAACAAAGATCCAATGAAGCCAAAAATAGGTAAATAAATAAATGAATTAAGAAACAAAAACAAAAACAAAACAAATCTTCTTTTGGCCGCACTGTCTTTCAGAATTTTCCATTCAGGTTCTAATGTCTCCTCAGTCACTGCTGTGCAAGGGTGAATATGTTACATCAGTTCATTTGTTACTTTCTTGTGAGCAAAAATAGATGCCCCTTTGTGATTTGCAAGAAAGAGAAGCACATGCAATGATTCGGTTTTTGTGGTCTGAGGGTGTACCTGGTGCCATCATTAATCAAAGACTTTGTGTGCAGTATGGAGATAGCGTTTTGTTCAGAAAAAAAGTGTATATGAATGGATAAAGAAGTTCAAGGAAAGACGCCCAAGTGTTAGCCATCAAGAAGGAGCCAGACACCTGTCCACGTAAAGATGTGAAGACAGCAGTGCATTTGTGGCTCCCAGCTCAGCCTGAAACATTTTTTAATGAGGGAATATGAAAGCTTCTTGACAGATTGTCAAAGTGTATTGAAAAGTAAGGAGATTATGTTAAAAAAATGATGTAATTGTGTTTTCTAAAAGGTAATTAAAATAAATTCTATTGGCAGAGTGCAGATAAATTTTGATTCACTCTCATATGTGTGTCGTTTAGGTGGAGCGTATTTCTCTGTGTGACTGTCTGTGCGTGCATTTTTGTGTGTCTGAATGTGTCCATGTGCACATGTGGGAGCATCTCTTGGGGTGGCCCTCAGAGGGAGAGGCTTACTGGTTCATGGTTATCTCCTAAAACTTGGTTCAGGACACTGGTATCCACCTGAGGTTTCCTTTGTGGTAGCTGTGGTCCACCCTGCCAAACATCACCATGCTGCCATTCTCCTTCCCGCTGAGGAGAGAAGGAGGAGGGAGGGCTCCTTGTGGGAGAATAATCCCATTCACTGTCTGAAGGCTGTGCTTATCCACCCATTAGAGGCACTACTATGGTCCCCATTTTACAGATGTGGATATTGAGGCATGGAGGGATTGAGTGCCTGACCAAGGTCGGTCACTGACTAATGAGTGGCAGAGAAGAGGTTCAAAGCTGGGTAGCCTGGCAGGTGTCAGACCACCCAGCCTTCTGAAGAGTTTCTGGTCCCCTCCAGCAACCAGAATACTCAGAGATACCCTCAGAGGACACCATGCTGGAGGTGTCTGGCTTCCCCCTCACATAGCCTGTCATTTTTCAGAAAAGCTGAGGCTTGAAGCCACTAACCGTGTGGGTTCAGGCTGATCCAGGGTTGTGACATGTGCCATCCATGGGACCCCACGTTCAGCAGGGCCCCTCACCTCTAATATCCCTGTCTTGAAATTCCTAATACTTTTTGAACAAGAGGTCCCACATTTTCATTTTGTATGGGTTCCTGTCAATTGTGTAGCTGGCCCTGGCCTCCTGGTAAAATGTTAATGATGAAGTAAACATTCCCACCATCCCTCTCCCTCCTTCCATACCAAATCCACCAGCAAATCCTGTTGCCTTTTCCTCCAAACTGTATCCTAACATCTTCCATTGCTCTGTCTCTTCCCACCCCCCTGGACCAAGCTGCTTCCCTTGAGCCCATGAGCATGGTTGTGTTTCAATAAAAATTAATTTACAAAAATCAGTGGTGGATCAACAGATGAATAGATAAAGAAGAAGTGGTACATATATAAAATGGAATATTACTGAGTCATGAAAAGGAATGAAATTGGGACATTTTTAGAGACATGGATGGACCTATAGACTGTAATACACAGTGAAGTAAGTTGGAAAGAGAAAAACAAATATTGTATGTTAACGCATACATGCAGAATCTAGAAAAATGGTACAGATCAACTGGTTTGCAAGACAGAACTAGAGACACAGATGTAGAGAACAAATATATGGGCACTAAGGGGAGAAAGCGGGAGAGGGGTGGGAAGGGATGAATTGGAAGATAGAGTTTGCCATATGTACATTACTAAAAAGAAAAAAAAATCAAATTCTACACTTTAAATATATGGAGTTTAATGTATGTAAATTATGTCTCAATAAAATTTATAAAAAAAAAGAAAAGAAAAGGAAAGAAAACAGTGACAGGGCCACAGTTATGCTCAGTTAGAAAGACTCTCAGAAAAATTCTGGGTCAAGCAGTCTATAAATTTTCATGCAACTGAAAGAGATGCTTTTGGGGATGTGCGTGTGTTAGAGAGACAGAGAGAGAGAGAGGGTAATGAAGCCCTTTGGGGGAGGCAAGCCATAGATTTTATTGGACTCTCAAAGACCCACTAGAGTTAGACTCAGTTTCTCAGGCCCGTCCCTCAACTTTGTCCCCCTGCTTTCCCTGCCCAGATGTCTGAAGCTCTTAGCTGCCCCCAGGGGCCCAAGATCAGTTTTATCCTCTCCCCAAATAACCCACACCTGTATGAATCCTGACTGTCCAGCCCAGCTCCACAACTTACCAGCTGCCTGATCTTGGCTAGGTCCTGGCTTTCTGTACCTCTGTTCCCTCCTCTGTATAATGGAGCTAATCATAGTACCTGGTGTGTGGATTTGTTGCAGGAGTAAACACTTTATTAGCATGAAATTTCCTGGCGTAGTCTGATAATATAAGAGTGGGTATGCTTTTCCCCCCATCCCTGCTTTCTACAAAATGAACCTTGAGATATCTAGGCCAGTTGCCAGACACTACTGGGGGAGCTCGGGGCCCTAGGAGCCTGGAGGAGCACCTCAGTGACCAGTTTGGACATGAGGGGAGTTGGGGGGAGGAGAAGTGGGGCCCAGACAGGACTGGTGTCTGAGAGGTGACTGGGGGGAGTTGGGAGGTTCCCACCTGGAGAGACTCTTGGGGTCTCACAGGACCAGCAGGGAGCATGTGTGCTTTTCCCCTGTCCTCCACTCTCTAAGGCCCTATCTGTGCCCCTGTGTCCTATGGGTGTAGGAGAGAGGGAGGATGGGGGAAGAGGTAGTGAGGCAGACTGTTGGGGGGCAGACTGTTGGGGGCACCTCCCAAGATCACAGAACCAGAGGAGTAGGGAGGTTTTTTCCCCTCCCCACTTGGGGCCCTGGAAGCTGCTTGGGCTCCAGTGCCTGGTCCTTCCTTCTCTGGGGCCCCCTCTGGCCTTGTGGATCCTAGCGGTGTGAGAGGGAGGGAGGAGAGGAGGATGAGAAAGAGAGAGGGGGAATCCCTCTGTCCTGAGGAACAGGGAAAGTGCTGCTGGCCATTTCTCCACCTACTTGGCCCCAGGAAGACTGCTGAGCTCCTTGGTCAAGTCTTCCACCTTCCAAAGGCCCTCCAGGGCTGTGGTCCTATGGGCCATAGGAGGGAAATAGATGGGAGAGGAGCAGAGATAGATGCAGGGAGGGGCCATCTGAGATCAGAGGATCAGAGGAGGCGTGCAAGGTATTTCCTCTGCTCACTCAGACTGGGAAGTCTGCTGGGCTCCCAGGCCTGGTTCCCAACACTCCAGGGTCCCCTCTGAGACACACTGGCCCTGGCAGCATAAGAGGGAGGAAGATGGAGAGGAGGAGAGACATATGTGTGGGGGGACTGTGGGGACCTTCCAGGATCAGAGGACCAGAGGAGACACCACAGGTGATTTCCATGCCCACTTGGCACCAGGAAGCCTGCTGGACTCCTGGACTTAGTCCTTCACAGTCCAGGGGCCCCTCTGGCAGCTTGGGTCCTAGGCAAGTAGGGGGGGAGATGAAGGGGGAAGGGGAAGAGAGGCCGACCTCTCTGGAATTGGGAGATCTGGGGATGTGTCTGGTGTTTCCCTTGCCCAGTTGGCCCCAGGAAGCCTGTTGGGCTTCCAGGTCTGGTCTCCTTCTTTCCAGTGACACCTCAAGCCATGTGGACCCTAGAAAAATAAGAGGGAGTGGGTAGGAAAGAAGAGAGGCCAAGGGGGAAGGACCCTCTGAGTTCAGAGGACTGGGGGAAGCCCTTAGCATTTTCCCTACCCACACATGCCAAGGAAGCCTGCATAGGTCCTGGATCTGGTCCTCTCCCCCAAGGGCCAGAGGCATTCCTGGGCCCCTCGAGCCTCACTAAGCCTAATGCCAAATCCGCACCACCCCAACAGGTCTATTCTAGCCCTGAGGAACCTAAGCATAGACCCCAACCACTGCACAAAATCCACCCCTGACTAAGACCCTTCCCCCACACCCAAGGGCTTTTCTGGCTTTCCTTATCTGTGTTTTTTTTTTTTTTTTTTTTTTTTTGTTATTGTAGTTCTCTTTTACCTTCCATTTTTTGCTTCATCTATTTTTAATTTTTTTAACATATCTGATAAATATTTTCAAATATTACTGTATTATTTATTCTGTTACTGCTCCTTTTGCTTTCTTTTCCTGCTCTGGGGTGCTTTCAGGACCTTGGGGCACAAGCCCAAAGTCAGTCTTGAGCTCCTGCAATGGGAGCTCTGAGTAGAAAACATTGGAGTAACAAGGAACCCAAGGCCTCAGGAAATATTCATGAGAGTGAGATCTCCCAGAAATTTTTACCTTAGCACCAAGACCCACATCTGCTGAACAGCCTACAAATTCCAGTGCTTGAAGCCTCAGGCAAAACAACGAGTAAGAAAGGAACACAATCCAGCCAATAAAAACAAAGCAAAAAATGAGACAAAAAAATATGTCACAGATGAAAAAACCTACAAGACCAAATAAATGAAAATGAAATAGGCAAGCTAGTGGAAAAATAATTCAGAGTAATGAAAGTAAAGATGATCCAAAATATTGGAAATAGATTGGAGGTACAAAATGACAAATACAAAAAATGTTTAAAAAAAAAAGATTTAGAAGAACTAAAGGACAAATGAACAGAGATAAAAGACACAATAACTAAAATGAAAAATGCACTGGAAGGTATCAATAACAGAGTAACTGAGGCAGAAGAATGAGTAAGTGAGATGGAGAATAGAATGTTGGAAATAACTGTCAAAGAAAAGAATAAAGAAAAGTAAATGTAAAGATTGAGGACAGTCTCAGAGACATCTGGGACAATACTAAATGCACCAACACTTGAATTAGACAGGTTTGAGAAGAAAAAAAGGAAAAGAAAAGTTCTGAGAAAATATATGAAGAGATTAAACTGGGAAACTTCCCTAACATGGGAAAATAAATAATCCCCCAAATTGAGGAAGCCCAGAGAGTCCCACACAAGATTAACCAAAGGAGAAACACGCTGAGATACATATTGATCAAACTAACAAAAATTAATTTCAAAGAAAAATATTACAAGCAGCAAGGGAAAAGCAACAAAAACATACAAAGGAATTCCCATGAGGTTATCAGATGATTTTTCAGCAGAAATTGTACAGGCCAGAAGGAAGTGGCAGGATATACTTTAAGTGAAGAAAGAGGATAACCTACAACCAAGAATACTCTACCCAAAAAGGATCTCATTTGGATTTGATGGAGAAATCAAAAGCTTTACAGACAAGCAAAACCTAAGAGAATCCAGCACCACCAAACCAGGTTTACAACAAATGCTAAAGGAATTTCTCTAGGAGGGAAGCACAAGAGAAGAAAATGACTCACAAAAGCAAGCCAAAAACAATTAAGAAAATGATAATAGGAGCATACATATCAATAATAACCTTGCATGTAAATGGGTTAAAGGCTCCAACCAAAAGACACAGACTGGCTGAAAGGACACAAACACAAGACCCACATATATGTTGTCTACAAGAGAGCCACTTCAGGCCTAGGGGCACATACAGACTGAAAATGAAGGGATGGAAAAAGATATTCCATGAAAATGGAACTCAAAAGAAAGCTGGAGTAGCAATGCTTATATCACATAAAATATACCTTAAAATAAAGAATGCTACAAGAGATAAGGAAGGATACTACACAGTGATCATGTTCTCAATAAAAAGGAGATATAATAATTATATATATTTATGCACCCAACATAGGACCACCCCAATACATAAGGCAAATGCCAACAAGCATAAAAGTAGAAGTTGACAGTAACACTATAATAGTAGGGGACCTTAACACCTCACTTACCCAATGAACAGATCATCCAAATCAAAAATAAGCAAGGAAAACAGAAAATAAACAAGGATACATAAGCTTTAAATGACACAATAGACCTGAAGGATTTAATTGGTGTTTATAGGGCATGCCACCCAAAAGTGCCATAATATACTTTCTTCTCAAGTGCACACAGAACATTCTTCTGGGTAGATCACCTTTTGGGTCACAAATCAAGCCTCAGAATATTTAAGAAAACTGAAATCATATCAATCATCTTCTTGGATCACAATGCTATGAGATTAGAAATCAACTACAGGGGGACTTCCTAAGTGGCACAGTGGTTAAGAATCTACCTGCTAATGCAGGAGACACTGGCTCTATCCCTGCTCCAGGAAGATCCAACATGCCACAGAGCAACTAAACCTGAGTACCACAGCTAATGAGCCTGCGATCTAGAGCCCGTGAGCCACAGTTACTGACCCCATGTCACCCAACAACTTAAGCCCATGAGCCTAGGGCCTATGCTCTGCAACAAGAGAAGCCACCACAGTGAGAAGCTGGCACTCCACAATGAAGAGTTGCCTCCAAATTGCTGCAATTAGAAAAAGCTCATGCACAGCAACAAGGCCCAATGCAGCCAATAAAAAGAATAACAACAACAACAAAAGAGTGTATTTATCTCTTAAAAAAATAAGAAAAAGAGGTTAACTACAGGAAAAGGCACAGTGGCTAAACACTGCATTACTAAGTAACCAAGCATTTACTGAAGAAATCAAAGAAGAAATTTAAAAAATATGTAGAAATAAATTACAACGAAAACATGATGGCATAAAACCTATGGGATGCAGCAAAACCAGTTCTAGGAAGGAAGTTTATAGCAATTCAATCTCACCTCAAGAAACAAGAAAAATCTCATATAAACAGTTTAACCATATACCTAAAACAACTAGAGAAATAAGAGCAATGACAACTCGAAGTCAGTAGAAGGAAAAGATTTATAAAGATCAGAGCAGAAGTAAATGAAACAGAAATGAAGAAAACAATAGAAAAGATCAATAAAACTAAAAGTTGGTTCATTGAGAAGACAAAAAAAATTATAAACCTTTAGCCAGACTCATCAACAATAAAAGGGAGAGGACACAAATCAATAAAATCAGAAATGAAAAGGGAGAAATCACAACTGACACTGCAGAAATACAGAAGAGTGTAAGAGAATACTATAAACAACTATATGCCAATAAAATGGACAACCTCAAAGAAATGGACAAAACCTTGGAAAGGTGCAAGTTTCCAAGCCTGAGTCAAGAAGAATTAGAAAATATACACATACCTATCACAAGTAATGAAATTAAAACTGTAATAAAATTCTTCCAACAAACAAAATCCCAGGGTCACATGACTCCACAGGTGACTTCTATGAAATATTCAGAAAAGAGCTTACACCTATCCTTCTCAAACTCTTAAAAAAATATTGCAGAGGGAGGAACACTCCCAAATTCCTTCCCACCATCACCCTGATACCAAAATCAGACCAAGATATCACAAGAAAACGACAGACCAATATCACTGGTGAACATAGTTGCAAAAGTCTTCATCAAAATACTAGGAAACAGAATCCAACAACACATTAAAAGAATCATACACCATAATCACGTGGGATTTATCCCAGGAATGCAAGAATTCTTCAATATATGCAGATCAATAAATGTGATAAATCATATTAACAAGTTAAGGAATTAGAACTATATGATCATCTCAATAGATGAAGAAAAATGTATTGACAAAGTTCAAGAACTATTTAGGATAGAAAAAAATCTCCAGAAACTGTGCATAGAGGGAAACTACCTCAACATAATAAAGACCATTCATGACAAACCCACAACAAACATTATTCTCAATGGTGAAAAACTGAAAGCATTTCCTCTAAGGTCAGGATCAAGACAAGGATGTCCACTCTAGCCACTCTTATTCAACATAGTTTTGGAAGTCCTAGGCACAGGACTCAGAGAAGAAAAAGAAATAAAATAAATATGAATTAGATATATTCATTTTTGTTATATTTTAGATTTCACATATAAGTAATATCATGTAGGATTTGTCTTTTTCTTTCTGAATTACTTCATTTAGTATGATAGTCTCTAGTTGCTTGCATGTTGCTGCAAACGAGATTATTTATAACGTTCTTTTTTATAACTGAGTCACTGTTCTGTACAGCAATAATGAACACAATATTGTAATTCACCTATACTTCAATAAATGTAAATTAAATAAACAGAATTATGACTTGGAAAAGAGATAAAACTGTCACTGTTTCCAGATGATATAATATACTATACATACAAAATCCTAAAGATACCACCAGAAAATTGCTTGAGCTCATCCATGAATTTGGAAAATTTGCAGGATACAAAATTAATACACAGAAATTTCTTGCATTCCTATACACTAGCAACAAAATATCAGAAAAAGAATTTAAGGAAGCTATCACATTTCCATCCCAACAAAAAGAATAAACTACCTAGGCCCTAACCTACCTAATGATACAAAAGACTTGTACACAGAAAAGTATAAAACACTGATGAAAGAAATCAAAGATGACATGAACAGATAGAGAAATATACAATGTTCTTGGATGGAAGAATCAACAGTGAGAAAATAACTGTAGTATCGAAAGAAATGAACAAATTTAATGCAATTCCTATTGAATTACCAATGGCATTCTTCACAGAATTTGAACAAAAAAATTTATAATTTGTATGGAAACACAAAAGACCCTGAATAGGCCAAGCAATCTTGAGAAAGAAAAATGGAATCAGCAGAATCAGGGTCCCCATATTCAGGCTACACTACAAAGCTATAGTAATCAAGACAGTATGGTACTGGCACAAAAACAGAAATATAGTTCAATGGTATAGGATAAAAGGCCCAGAGATAAACCCACACACATATGGTTACCGAATTTATGACAAAGGAGGCAAGAACATACAATGGAGAAAAGACAGCTTCTTCAATAAATGGTGCTGGGAAAACTGGACAGCTACATGTAAAATAATGAAATTAGAAAACTCCCCAACAACATACACAAAAAATAAACTCAGAGTGGATTAAAGACCTAAATGTGAGACAGGACACTCTAAAACTCTTAGTGGAACACATAGGCAGAACACTCTATGAAATAAACCATAGCAAGATCCTTTTTAACCCACCTCCCAGAATAATGGCAATAAAAATGAAAATAAATAAGTGGGCCTAATGAAACTTAAAAGCTTTTGCACAGCAAAAGACACCATAAAAAAGACAAAAATACAACCCTCAGAATGGGAGAAAATATTTGCACATGAAGCAACTGATAGAGCATTAATCTTGAAAATACACAAAAGCTCATGCAGTTCAGTATTAAAAAGCAAATATCCCAATCCCAAAATAGGCAGAAGACCTAAATAGACATTTCTCCAAGAAGACGTACAGAAGTCCAACAAAGACATGAAAAGATGCTCAATAGCACTAACCATTAGAGAAATGCAAATCAAAGCCACAATGAGGTATCACTTCACACCTGTCAGAATGGCCATCATCCACAATGTAGAAACAATAAATGCTGGAGAGGGTGTGGAGTAAAGAGCAACTTCCTGCACTGTTGGTGGGAATGTAAATTGGTAACAGCACTATGGAAAACAGAATGGAGGTTCCTCAAAAAACTGAAAATAGACCTACCATATGACCCAGGAATCCCACTACTGGGCATATATCCTGAGAAAACAATAAACCCAAAAGAACCATGTACCACAATGTTCACTGCAGCACTATTTACAATAGCCAGGACATGGAATTAACCTAAATGCCCATCAACAAATGAATGGATAGAGAAGATGTGGCACATACATAGAATGGAATATTACTCAGCCATAAGAATGAATGAAATTGAGTTATTTGTAGTGAGGTAGATGGACATAGAGTCAGACATACAGAGACAAGTCAGCCAGAATGAGGAAAAAAAAAAAAAAACAGTATGCTAATACATACATATGGAATCTAAAAAAAAAAAAAAAAATGGTACAGGTGAACCCAGAGACAGAGCAAGAACAAAGATGCAGATGTAGAGAAGGGGCTTGAGGAAAAGGGCAAAGTGGGGAAGGGGAAGTGGGGACAAAGTGAGAGAGTAGCATTGACAAATATACAGTACCAGATGTAAGATAGATAGCTAGTGAGAAGCTGCTGCATAACACAGGAAGATCAACTCGATGATGGGGGATGACTTAGAAGGCTGGAACAGGGAAGGTTGGAAGCAGTCACAGGAAGGGATTATATGGAGATATATCTATTATTATAGCAGATTCATTTTATTGTACAGCAAAAATTGGCACAACAGTGTAAAGCAATTATATTCCAATAAAGAGCTTAAATAAATAAATAAATAAATAATAAATTCATGCTGGAGGGGGTGTGTTAAAGAGGAATCCTCCTGCACTGTTGGCGGAAATATAAATTGATACAGCCTCTATGGAGGACAGTATGGAGGTTTCTAAAAAACTAAAAATAGAACAGCCATATAACCCAGCAATCTCATTAATGGGCATATACCCTGAGAAAAACATAATTCAAAAAGATACTTGTACCACAATATTCACTGCAGCACGATTTACAATAGCCAGGACATGGAAAAAAACAAAATGTCCATTGACAGATGAATGGATAAAGAAGATGTGTCACATATATACAGTGAAATATTACTGAGTCATGAAAAGGAATGAAATTGAGTTATTTGTAGTGAGGGGGATGGACATAGAGTCTGTCATACAGAGTGAAATTAATCAGAAAGATAAAAACAAATATCATATACTAATGGACATATATGGAATCCAGACAAATGGTACTGATGAACCTCATGGCAGGGCAAGTATAGAGACAGACATAGAGAACAGATTTGAGGGCACTGGGGGGTAGGGAGAGCTGTGATTTAGTGAGAGAGTAGCATTGACATATGTACACTACCAAATGTAAAATGGTTGGCTAGTAGGAAGTTGCTGCAAAGCAGTAGGCGATCAGTTTGATGCTTTGTGAAGACTTAAAAGGTTGGGATAGGGAGGGTGGGAGGGAGGTTCAAGAGGGTAGGGATGTGGGGATATATGTATATCATATATATATGATTCACATGGTTGTGCAGCAGAAAAGAACACAAAACTGCAAAGCAATTATTTTCTAATAAAGATGAAAAAATATTCAATTCTGAAAAAAAAAAGAACATTGGGCTGCTAATGGGCAAAGGAGCTGCAAATCCACACCCCAAACCACTCACTGCGTTAGACATTCTGGGAGTTTGTGTATAAGCAGGGGCCTTGTATCCCCAAGGGCACACACTGCTGGGCAGGCAGTCAGCCACTAAGGGACATTGAGAAAGATAGGCCCCTCCCAGTTGGTTCTGCATCTACTTTGTAAGCAGCAGTCACTCCCAGAGCCAGCCCTGTCTCAGCTTTTTGTTTCTAGGTACCCAAATGGTGTAATAGCCAAGAAATCCAACAATCCTCCCAGAGCTTTATTTGCGGTCCAAGGGCCGGCATGAATGCTGGAAGGTGGTGGACAAGTGAGGGTTGAAGAGCTTGTGTGCACCTGAAAACACAAGAGATGAGTGTCCATCAGGTGCCAAGGATGGAGAGTGGGTGTTTGGGGAGTACAACATGAGCGGGGGGAGTGGCGGATACTCAAGGCAGGCAGGACTGGAGCAGTAGATGGAGGGCACCCACCAGTCTGATGAGCTGGTGTCAAAAATGACCCTGAATTCCTGAGGGGTGTTCCAATGGTGATATTGCCAACACAGAACATCTAAGGTGGCCAGGGAGGGGTGGTTAAGGCAGGCCTGGCTGCCCAGGCCATCCTTGATTAACAGACTGATGCCATCCTCGAGCTGCCCCATGTCTCCTAAAGTCACTTTGCAACCACCCCACATCACAACCTCTGCGCAGACTAGTGTCTTCTTTGATTTTTATTATTATTGTTATTATTATTTTTGTCCATGTGTCATCTTAGTTCCCCGACCGGGGATCATGCAGTATTAGAGCAGAGTGTTAACCATTGGACCTGCAGGGAAGTCCTGATGCCTTCATTTGAGAAGCTCTCCAGTCTCCCCACAAGGCTCAGCTTGAATGTTTCCTTCTTCTCATGGCCCTCCTAGGTCACACTGGGCCACTTCCTTTAAACTCAGACCAAGTCCTTTGAACATGACATATTTGGGCTTTTAATTAAACATGTATTTACTCTTTGCCTGTCACTCAGGCTGGCCTATGCATTCTTGAACGAGAGAGAAGATCTTATTTAAAATAAATAACAATAAGCATAGTGTTAGAGTTTTATTGTGTCACAGGCCATAGGGCTCAGGAATTTTTACTGGCATACTTCTTGGATCTTGAGAGGCTGAAATTCCTCTGCCCAGAGTTTCAAACTTGATTTGTGGTTGGCTTAATCTTTTGATCAGACATTGCTCACCTTTCATCTATAAATCCATAGTTCACTTAGATCAGAAAGAAGAATCTACCTCAAACTAATGACAAATCTTTAGCACAGAACTGGAGGTTTACCTGCCCCCTGGTCATTACAGGGCAGAGTCACCACAAACCAAGAAGAGGATGAGAGTGCCTTCTCCTCTGAGAATTGGATCCCCAGTGTTTCTGCTTCCTGCAGGAGCCCCAGTCCAAATACACAGCCTGGCCCCTCCAGATGAACCTCAGTGCTAGGGCTGAGCACCAGGGGGCTCTGAGGAGTGCCATCCTTCCCAACACACTCACATCCATGTAGTTCATCAGGGCTTGAAGAGAAATATTTGGGTCATCAGCAGCAATCTGGGACATGTCATCAGTGTTCTCCTCTAGGAAATTTTTCAGCAGGATTTTCTCCCTGAGGGTTTCTTCCATGGTCTTGATTCTTGTTAGAGGATGTCTTTCACCTAATATTGGGAAAATAAACCAAAGAAGGGATAGGAATCAGCTGTCTGTGTTATTGTATGACTGTCATACCTTGAATTGTTTTGGCTCTGTGTTTTTTCCTGGCATTATTAGGAGTGTCATGTTATTATCAGGACACCACACAAAATCATGGGCAAAGACCTTGATTTGGAAAGAGTTTCTGTTTTGTAATTGTGGGTAAGTTGCATGACCATTTGAAGTCTCAGTTTCCCCATGAGTAAAAACATGGAATGTAATGACCCTCATCCCCCATATAGAGTGTTGTGGGTATTGAGTGAGATGATGGATATAATGTCCCTGATATGTAGGAAGTCTCAACAATGACAATCATTACCATTGCTATTGCCATATCACTGTATCTTTTTCAAAGAAGCTTTGGGAAGGATTAGAAGGTGGGTCATTATCTTCTTTTTACAGGGAAGGATTTGAAATACAGGGAGTTTATGACTTGGCTGTCGTCACACTGCTTTTTAGAGCTAAAACAGCCTAGGAGTAGCCTTCCTAATCTTTCTCCGAGGCTCAAGCAGAAGAGAGCATTGAATGAGAAAGCCAGGAGATGGGGAATAAATTTTAAGATTTAGAGTACACAGAAACAAGGAAAAGTCAAAATAAGAAGAAAAAACCTCAGAGCATTCTGCATGCACAGAAACATCCAAAGTAATGGAGAGATAGAAGAGAGAGATACAGAGATGAAAACACAGACACATTCACTTAAAAAAATGGAGAGAGTACAGAGAGAAGACCTAGAAGCAAATATAGGAGAAATGCTGTTCCATAGGAAAACTCTTACAGTTGTGGAGATTGTGGACTGAATAATTGCAAAGAATGCCATTTTCACATAGGTCATGTTGTGACTGGCACCCCCAGAGTTGTGCCACCCTGCAGGCTGACCCCAAGAATCTTGGGCCACACAGTGCCCATGGCAAGGTACTCATCAATAAATGTGACTTGAACTTTTAGGCTGGCAGGAAAAAATTGCATTCCTTTGTAATTCTGATGCACAATCTCTGATGAGTGGAAGAATAAGAGGACAAGAAAAACACCAGAAATGGAGATGATGTCACTTACAGTCCCAGTGACAAGGCACTCTGACAGGGTCAGCAGCCTAAGGAACTGAAGCCACTTCATGTTTCTTTCCTGGGTCCAAGTACTCAGGAAATTGCATAATCTGCACATGAAATAGCAGCCAAGAACTCTTAGCTATATATGTTCTGAACTGCCCTAATTGTCCCCTTTAGGCTACTAATGGATCTGATAAGAAATATGAACCTCTTGATAAAATATTTACCTCCATCAGTGTCCATGGGGAGTGGACTTAGAAAATTCTCACAGTACAAAGATTTCTACTGTAATCTCTTCCTTGGGGCATGAGTGCAAAACCAAACTGAACTGCACGAACTAGCTAAGAGTGGGAGACTCTCGCCAAATTTCATATAAAACACTGCTTACTAATGTGATATAAATAAGTGCTAGGGGCCATGCTTGACATTCCTGATCTCATGTGTTCTTCCCAGCAACTTCATGAGATGTGTGTTCCTGTCCTTATTTGGAGAGGAGATTGCTAGGAGGAAAATAGTTCAAATGGCAAAATGAAGACTTGAGGCATAGCCCAGTGACATCTGAGTGAGTGGCTTTAGGGACTGGAAAAAATGTCACAGATGTAGGACACTGATGCCAATCTGCATCAAAAATCTAAGCTAGAGTAGTATTACAATTGCAGGGTTTCACTATTGGAAGAAATCTGATTCATGCATCTGCAAGATACTTTCTTTTCCAGTGAACATATATGGAGCACCCTGTGTGCTGAGGTCTGGGTTAGATGCTAGGAAGTCAAAGTCGAGTAAGACACAGGTGATCCTTATTTTCAAGGAGCTAATAGTCTAGGGCAGTTGTCGTAAACCCGTGGCCCAGCAGGCAACAGAAATGAATGGAAGGGCTGGACAGTTATCATGGCACCAGGAAGCCAGCACATGACCTACAATGGTGGATAGCCTCTCCTTAGCTCCAGCCATTGTCTGCCATGCTGGAAAGCAGAGTGGATGGACAATTTTTCAACAGAAATCAGCACTTTGGATATTTATGTAAAATCCACTGATTTTAAACGTTAGCAACTTTAAATGTTGCTATTCACTGCAATATTGTTTGTAAAAGCAAAATATTAGAAACATACCTGAAATGACCCTCCACGGGGGAGTGTTGAATAAGGCAAAGGACATCAGAAAAATTGGGCACAATTGTGATGGAAGAATGGGTGAGATTTTCAGGGTAAACTGTTTAGTTTTAAAAAAGAGGGACCAGAAAACTGCTTATAGTTTGTTGCTTTTCCAAACATAAGTATGTCTATTTTCAATAAGAAAGTATGGAAGAATAAACAAAAAACTAATACAAATTGTAATTTATGGCGGTAGGGCAAGGACTGAAGTGAGATTTTTCTTGTTTTATAGTTTGACTTTTCATCCATGTAAATGTTGTTGCAGAATCAAAAAATAGATAAACACATCTATGGAAATTGAGAACTAAGCCAAATGAAACTTAATTCTATCAAGTTGGTGACATAGCTGCATAGAACATAACATTACTTAAGTGGCTTTAAAATGCAGAATTTTGACTCTACAGTTAGAGTGGGATTTCTTTTAAGGAAAACGACAAAAACAAAACATGCTCCCTCCAAAACAAATTAAAACCAAAAAATCTGAGACTATATCCATAACCTTATTGTTGGTGATATTGCTACTGTTATTTTGAAAGCATCACATGTATGTGCATACAAGTTAAAGTAAGTAAGTAATAAATACTCATGTTTTTATGAAGCAAGACTTTCACTGGAAGAGAGTAAGAGATTTATACAATCAAAACCTTAGATAAAACCCTGTGGTCTTAAACCTTGAATTGGAAGTATAAGTTCGTACCAATGAATTATTTTGCTTTTTTTTTTTAATTTTATTTATTTATTTATTATTTTTTGGGGGGTACACCAAGTTCAATCATCTGTTTTTATACACATATCCCCGTATTCCCTCCCTCCCTTGACTCCCCCCCACCCTCCCTCGAGTCCCCCCCACCCTCCCCGTCCCAGTCCTCTAAGGCATCTTCCATCCTCGAGTTGAACTCCTTTTGTTATACAACAACTTCCCACTGGCTATCTACTTTACAGTTGGTAGTATATATATGTCTGTGCTACTCTCTCACTTCTTTTCAGCTTCCCCTTCACCCCCTGCCCCCTCCCAAACCTCGAGATCTCCAGTCCATTCTCTGCAGCTGCTTCCTTGCTCTTGACACTGAGTTCATCAGTACCATTTTTAGCTTCCGTATATGTGTTAGCATACAATATTTGTCTTTCTCCTTCTGACTTACTTCACTCTGTATGACAGACTCTAGGTCTATCCACCTCATTAAATATAGTTCCATCTCATCCCTTTTTATAGCTGAGTAATATTCCATTGTATATATATGCCACATCTTCTTTATCCATTCGTTTGTTGATGGGCATTTAGGTTTCTTCCATGTCCTGGCTACTGTAAATAGTGCTGCAATAAACATTATGGTACATGTTTTTTTGGGATTATGATTTTCTTTGGGTATATGCCCAGGAGTGGGATTACTGGATCATATGGTAGCTCTATTTGTAGTTTTTTAAGGAACCTCGAAATTGTTTTCCATAGTGGCTGTACCAACTTACAGTCCCACCAACAGTGCAGGAGAGTTCCCTTTTCTCCACACCCTCTCCAACATTTGTGGTTTCCAGATTTTGTGATGATGGCCATTCTGACCGGTGTGAGGTGATACCTCATTGTGGCTTTGACTTGCATTTCTCTGATGATGAGTGATGTTGAGCATCTTTTCATGTGTTTGTTGGCCATCTGTATGTCTTCTTTGGAGAAATGTCTATTTAGGTCTTCTGCCCATTTGTGGATTGGGTTATTTGTTTTTTTGGTATGAAGCTGCATGAGCTGCTTGTATATTTTGGAGGTTAATCCTTTGTCCGTTGTTTCATAGGCAATTATTTTTTCCCATTCTAAGGGTTGCCTTTTAGTCTTGTTTATGGTTTCTTTCACTGTGTAAAAGCTTTTAAATTTCATGAGGTCCCATTTGTTTATTCTTGATTTTATTTCCATGATTCTAGGAGGTGGGTCCAAAAGGATCTTGCTTTGATGGATGTCATAGAATGTTCTGCCTATGTTTTCCTCTAGGAGTTTTATAGTGTCTGGCCTTACATGTAGGTCTTTAATGCATTTGGAGTTTATTTTTGTGTATGGTGTTAGGAAGTGTTCTAATTTCATTCTTTTCCATGTTGCTGTCCAATGTTCCCAGCACCACTTATTGAAGAGGCTGTCATTTTCCATTGTATACTCGTGCCTCCTTTGTCAAAGATAAGGTGCCCATATGTGTTTGGGCTTACTTCTGAGTTCTCTATTCTATTCCATTGATCTTCCTTTCTATTTTTGTGCCAGTACCACACTGTCTTGATCACTATGGCCTTGTAGTATAGTTCGAAGTCAGGAAGCCTGATTCCACCAACTCCATTTTTCCTTCTCAAGATTGCTTTGGCTATTTGGGTTTTTTTGCGTTTCCATACGAATTGTAAGATTTCTTGCTCTGGTTCTGTGAAAAATGCCATTGGTAGTTTGATGGGGATTGCATTGAATCTGTAAATTGCTTTGGGTAGTACAGTCATTTTCACTATGTTGATTCTTCCAATCCAGGAACATGGTATGTCCCTCCATCTGTTTGTGTCGTCTTTGATTTCTTTCATCAATGTCTTAAAGTTTTCTGCATATAGATCTTTTGCCTCCTTAGGCAGGTTTATTCCTAGGTATTTTATTATTTTGGTTGCAATGGTGAATGGGAGAGTTTCCTTAATTTCTCTTTCTGCTCTTCCGTTGTTAGTGTATAGGAATGCAAGAGATTTCTGTGCATTGATTTTGTATCCTGCTACTTTACTAAACTCATCAATTAGTGCTAGCAGTTTTCTGGTAGAGTCCTTAGGGTTTTCTATATATAATATCATGTCATCTGCAAAGAGTGACAATTTTACTTCTTTTCCAATTTGGATTCCTTTAATTTCTTTTTCTTCTCTGATTGCTGTGGCTAAAACTTCCAAAACTATGTTGAATAATAATGGTGAGTGTGGACACCCTTGTCTTGTTCCTGTTCTTACAGGGAATTCTTTCAGTATTTCCCCATTGAGAACAATGTTGGCTTTTGGTTTCTCATATATGGCTTTTATTTTGTTGAGGTAATTTCCTTCTATGCCCATTTTCTGAAAATCTTTTATCATAAATGGATTTTGAACTCTGTCAAAACTTTTTTCTGCATCTATTGAAATGATCATATGGTTTTTATCCTTCAATTTGTTGATATGATGTATCACATTGATTGATTTGCATATATTGAAGAATCCTTGTATACCAGGGATAAACCCCACTTGATCATGGTGTATGATTTTTTTAATGTGCTGTTGGAATCTGTTAGCTAGCATTTTGCTGAGGATTTTTGCATCTATATTCATCAGTGATATTGGTCTGTAGTTTTCTTTTTTTGTGACATCTTTGCCTAGTTTTGGTATCAGGGTGATGGTGGCCTCGTAGAATGAGTTTGGGAGTGTTCCACCTTCTGAGATATTTTGGAAGAGTTTGAGAAGGATAGGTGTTAACTCTTCTCTAAATGTTTGATAGAATTTGCCCGTGAACCCATCTGGTCCTAGGCTTTTGTGTGTTGGGAGATTTTTAATCACAGCCTCAATTTCCGTACTTGTGATTGGTCTGTTCATGGTTTCTATTTCTTCCTGGTTCAGTCTTGGAAGATTGTATTTTTCTAAGAATTTATCCATTTCTTCCAGGTTATCCAATTGATTGGCATATAGTTGCTTGTAGTAGTCTCTCATGATGTTTTGTATTTCTGAGGTGTCTGTTGTGACTTCTCCATTTTCATTTCTAATTCTGTTGATTTGCATCTTCTCCCTTTTTTTCTTGATGAGTCTGGCTAATGGTTTATCAATTTTGTTAATCTTCTCAAAGAACCAGCTTTTAGTTTTATTAATTTTTGCTATGGCTTCCTTCCTTTCTTTTTCATTTATTTCTGCTCTGATCTTTATGATTTCTTTCCTTCTGCTCACTTTGGGGTTTCTTTGTTCTTCTTTCTCTAGTTGTTCGAGGTGTAAGGTTAGGTTGTTTATTCAATCATTTTCTTGTTTCTTAAGGTAGGACTGTATTGCTATAAACTTCCCTCTTAGAACTGCTTTTGCTGCATCCCATAGGTTTTGGGTTGTTGTGTTTTCATTGTTGTTCATTTATAGATATTTGTTGATTTCCTCTTTGATTTCTTTAGTGATTCCTTGGTTGTTTAGGGGTGAATTGTTTAGCCTCCATGTGTTTGTATTTTTGGCAGTTTTTTTCCTGTAATTGATATCTAGTCTCATGGCGTTGTGGTCTGAGAAGATGCTTGATATGATTTCAATTTTCTTGTATTTGCCGAGATTTGATTTGTGACCCAAGATGTGATCTATCCTGGAAAATGTTCCATGTGCACTTGAAAAGAAAGTGTAGTCTGTCGTTTTTGGATGGAATGTCCTATAAATATCAATTAAGTCGAGATGGTCTAATGTGTCATTTAAAGCTTGGGTGTCTTTATTGATTTTCTGTTTGGATGATCTATCCATTGATGTAAGTGGGGTGTTCAAGTCTCCCACTATTATTGTGTTACTGTCGATGTCCCCTTTTATAGCTGTTAGCATTTGCCTTATGTATTGAGGTGCTCCTATGTTGGGGGAATAGATATTTACTATTGTGATGTGTTCTTCTTGAATGGATTCCTTGATCATTATGTACTGTCCTTCCTTGTCTCTTGTAATAGTCTTTACTTTCAAGTCTAATTTGTCTGATATGAGTATTGCTACTCCAGCTTTCTTTTGACTTCCATTTGCATGGAATATCTTTTTCCATCCCTTTCCTTTCAATCTATATGTATCCCTTGGTCTGAGGTGGGTTTCTTGTAGGCAGCATATAGAAGGGTCTTGGTTTTGTATCCATTCAGCCAGTCTGTGTCTTTTGGTTGGAGCATTTAATCCATTGACATTTAAAGTGATTATTGACATGTGTGTTCCAATTACCATTTTCTTAATTGTTTTGGGTTTGTAGTTGTAGGTGTTTTCCTTTTCTTGTGTTTCCTACTTAGAGAAATTCCTTTAGCACTTGTTGTAAGGCTGGTTTGGTGGTGCTGAATTCTCTTAACCTTTGCTTGTCTGGAAAGCTTTTGATTTCTCCCTCGAATCTGAATGAGATTCTTGCTGGGTAGAGTATTCTTGGCTGTAGGTTTCTCTCTTTCAGGACTTTCAGTATATCCTGCCATTCCCTCTGGCCTGCAGAGTTTCTGTAGAAAGGTCAGCTGTTATCCTTATGGGTTTTCCCTTATATGTTATTTTTTGCTTTTCTCCTGCTGCTTTTAATGTTTTTTCTTTGTGTTTAATTGTCATTAGTTTGATTAATATGTGCCTTGGTGTATTTCTCCTTGAGTTTATTCTGTATGGGACTCTCTGTGCTTCTTGGATTTGGTTAATTATTTCCTTTCCCATGTTGGAGAAGTTTTCCACTATAACCTCTTCAAATATTTTCTCAGACCCTTTCTTGTTTTCTTCTTCTTCTGGGATGCCTATAATTCGAATGTTGGTATGATTAATGTTATCCCTGAGGTCTCTGAGACTGTCCTCTATTCTTTTTATTCTTTTTTTTTCTTTTTCCTGCTCTGTGGCAGTTATTTCCCCCATTCTATCTTCCAACTCACTTATTCGTTCTTCCACCTCCATCATTCTGCTGGTTATAGCATCTAGAGTATTTTTAATTTCAGTTATTTTGTTATCCATTGCTGTTTGTTTTTCTGAGTTCTTATGAACTCTTTCTTGTACTTTATTTTGTTATCGAGATTTTGTATCATTTTTACTATCATTACTCTAAATTCTTTTTCAGGCATTTTCCCTATTTCCTCCTCATTTATTTGGGCTTGTGGTTTTTTTTCCTTCTCCTTTGCCTGCATGGTGTTTCTTTGTTTCCTCATGGTTGTCCAAACTTTTGGGGTTGCTTGTTCTGGCAATAGAGGTGTTTATAGAAGACTGTCCAAGCCTCAGACTATTGTCCAAGTATTGGATTAAGCAAATACTAAGTCTGGGAAACACATACATGTATAAGACACACAATTACTGAATCCTTTAGAACATAAGGCTCTGGAAAGACCTGAAAGAACCCCAGTATGCTACCAGATATTCAAAGAGAAACCCGACAGGAATTGACAACTGAAACAGAAGAAATCAGAGACAAAAGCAAAAGCAAACAAACAAACAAACACCTTACACATACAAACACTAATCCAGGGAGATTTTGTAAGCTAGGATCAAATATAGAAAAGAGCTAGAGTACCACCAGACAGAAGGGAGATTCTCAGAATGAAATTAGACAGTTGTACTAAGAACTAAAATAAAGACAAAAACCTAATATTAAATACCAAGGTAGTGTGTCATCTGGAGAATAGAGCAAGGAGTCTGAGCAGACCGATAGTGTTGCTTATAAGTATGCTAAGATAAAATAAACTTAAAATGGCTGGAAGAAAGGGGAACAGAAGAGCATAGTGTGGTTGGAAATATGCAAATAAAAAGAAAGGAATAGAAATGTATAAAAGATAGGGATGAAAGGAAAGTATGAGAGATATATTGTCCGTACTACCAAAAACTTAGCTAGACATAGAAGTATATGAAAAGGCAAAAAAATGAAATAGAATAAAAATATCATTAAAAATTATGTTATAATACTTCTAGATCCCTTAGGACTAAGATCGTAATTAATGAAGAAAAAAAGAAAAAAGAGAGAGAAAGAAAAATCCATACCTGATCCCAGAATGGACCAGTTCAATAGGATCAATACTAATATTTCTGTTTCCTTAGAGTCTCAGCTGTAAGTGTCCTTCTACTCACCTTGGATTTTTTTGCATTATTCTGTGACCAGCAGAGGTTCCTTTATTGTTCTTTTGTAAGCATCAGTGTGTGGGGAGGGAGAGGGTACAATAGTGGATCCTTCCCCTGGGAGTGAGTGAGCAGTGGCGCACTGTTGATTCAGTCGGGCTTGGAGGTGCCTGTTGCAGAGGGACGCCGGTGGCTCAGGTGTAAACAGAAAGTCTTAGAGTTGGGCCTCTCTCGGGTTTTTGTTTGTTTGTTTGTTTTTTTCTCAGCAGCCTCCCTGCTGCCGGTGTTCTAAGGGGTTTTAATCCAGTCCCGCCCGAGTTCCTGAGGGTACTTGTTATCCCTGAGTGCCTTAGGTGGGCCACAGGACGTCTCTCCACTGCCTGCTGCAGAGGCCCCGAAAGAGAGAGAGAGGCTATACACGTGGCTCCTCCCCCCCGCCTGTGAGCCTGCAGCCTCCAGCCGCCATCATGGCCAGGCAGCTCTCAGGGGCAGGCCCTCCTCGCCGCGGACCTCTTCCCTCCTGTCCTCTCAGTCCATCACCTTATTGGCAACAATGTTTCTCACCCTGAACCAGCTCTCCAGTTCCCACTCTCCCACTTCCAGACCCTGTGTTCAGCTGTGGATTGACGTCTCAGTCTGGGAATGCTGTGCTGTGGTGCAGACCCTCTGTATGTTTCTCACCCCCTCCCGTCTGCCACAGCTCCACCACTTCACCCTCTTTGAACCGTCGTAGATGCCTCCCGACCGGTTATGTTGGGCTCCTTGTGGTCCTTTCTGGTGTCTGAGGCCATCTGCTGGTGTTCAGCTGGTTCTCTGTGGGAATTATTGTGTCCTTCGGTGCATTCCCAATGCATCTGTTGAGAGGGATGCATTCCACGTCCCTCTACTTCGCTGCCATCTTTTTCCTCAATTATTTTGCTTTTTTTTTAAAAAAAAGAAAATATGTGCTTCTTGGCTATGGCTACTGAAAAGCCTTGAAGCAATGGAAACATAATAACAGCGACTATCCTGAGGCCTAGCTTGTAGCCTCTAAATACCATTTCCCACCAGAGGATCCAGAGATTCTTGAAGAGATGGCTGATTTCAGGGCTGGGACAAGAAATGCACAAGATAAGCCTGGGAATCTTGAAGGACCAGAAAAGTGAGCACCTTCAAAGACCACCAAGGACCAGACAAAAAGTTTAGGAATCCTTATGAAGAGGCCAAAATTGAGTCAATTTTCAAACAGGAGGGTAGAGGGCAGGGCACAACTTTTGAAAGACTGATATAGACTGAGGACATGACATGAAGTGAGTTGAACCAAATGGGTCCAAGATGACAGACAAGTTGACTTCCATTACACCATGAGCATAAGGAATACAAGCATATGGATCAAAATATGGGCCGTAGCCCAATTCTTGGAGTCCCCACCCCTTCCTGAAAGAGCTGGAATACTCTTTCCACTCATTAGCCTATGGAAGTACCAACCCCTATAAACGCTGAAAACCTTATACCCTGGTGCCTTTCTCACCTCCTGGGATGACCCACAGTCTGTCTATGGGGTATGCTTATCTCTAAATAAATCCACTTTTTACCTACCAGTTTGTGTCTCATTAAATTCTTTCTGAGATGACACATCAAGAACCTGAGCTCCCTTAAGTCCTGAAACCTGATGTGTGATCTCAGTTGGAAAACTTTAGGCTAGGGCCAGGTTCAAGTCTTGGTTGCATGGGTTCAATTCCCAATCAGGAATTTGGCCCAGTTCATGTTCTGGCACATGGTATCAAGTTCCAAACCAATGCTCAGTTTCTGCTGACCACCATGAAAGGAGAGGGATAAAGTAAGAAAATATTAAGAGTTAGGTCTTGATTTAAAGTGGCCCATGGTACACCATCATCCAGATTTACTTGGGGGGATGCTCTGCTGATGTCTGCTCATTTTCAACTGATGGGTCAATCTTTTAGGCATATACACACTCAACAGTAAGTGCACAACAAAATTATTAATCTCTATATTCTTCCCCTTAACTCTGAAGATATTCTCATACATTCTTACATTCTTTTTGATTCTTACTCTACTTTTTTCTTTCTTGCTTGCTCTTTTTATCTTTTTCTTCCTTCCTTCCCTCCTTCCTTCCTTCCTTCCTTCCTTTCTTTCTTTCTTTCTTTCTTTCTTTCTTTCTTTCTTTCTTTCTTTCTTTCTTTCTTTCTTTCTTTCTTTTTCTTTCTTTCTTTCTTTTTCTTCCTTTCTTTCTTCCTTCCTTTCTTTCTTTTTTCCCTTTCTTTCTTTCTTTCTTTCTTTCTTTCTTTCTTTCTCTTCCTTTCTTTCCTTCTACTTTCTTTCAAGCCCAGAAATCCTGTGTGACCAACAATGTGTACTTTTGGTTTTTGTTTTGACAACTCTCCCTCTGACCCTTACAACTGCTGACTCTTTATTCCCACTTATACCTAGGTCAACTCCCATTCATTGTCAACATCATTGGGGACATCTTCTGTGTCATTTCTTTGTGACAACTTTTTGGTCACTAACACCTGGTTCAGGGACTAACTTGGAGGGGATAACATTTAAAATCATTAAGTGCATAATTTGACAACATTTTGTGGTTGATTATGACTTATGAGTGGTATTTGGGATAGCTCGGAGTTAGAAATGTCACTTCAGGCTTGTCTGAAGTGGATCAGGCTGCATCAATCTCAACCAATAGCCCTTCGGGCCATATATCCTGGAATTGAGAAAGATTTCAATAGCAGGAATTAAAAGGAAAAATCTTAGTAGGTTATATTGATAGGTTTGGCCATAATATGAGATAAGAAATTTAAATCGAGTCAAGTACCTTATATTCAAATTTTCATGGCCTCATTTATAGGCAAGGGAACCCAAAAATGAATTTCCTGTCTGTGTAGCTCAGAGGTGTAACTCAGGAAACCACAGAGGACGTTTTAACTGACACACTTAACAGGGCCATGGATCCCGAGTGATAGTGGATCCCTCCTCCCCTGAGGTTCAAATCCTTTTGGCTGTGCATTTCCTAGTCCTGTCTGCCCCAGCTATCAGGCACAAAATTCAGGAAACAAGGTGGTCCTCAGACTCTGATGGATGATTATTTTTTGATTGGTTTATTTGGTTTTCAGTAATAGGGATATGGGGGAAAAGGATGAATGCACTCAGAGAAATATACAAGAGGCACAAATGATGGCACTGGCTTTGTCCACCCAGAGACCACCAAAGGGGAACTGGGCTTTCCTGGGCCAATCTGGCCCTGGCATACCACAAGGCCAACAGATACCTATACAAGGCCAGTGTAAACTGTGTGGATAACAGAGGCACTAAGGGACGTTGATGATCAATGTTCCCTTTGCAAACAGCCAGGACATTAGAAGAGGGAATGTCCCAGATGCCAGAGAGCAAAGGTGGTCCCTCAGCTATTGATGGTTTTGCAATCAGTATGTTGCTGATATCTCAGCTCCCTGTGCATCAATACCAAATCAAAATATGGAGACAGAGTTATGGATGATAAAGAAAGAGTGGCTTTATTTTTTGCAAGGCAAAATGGGGACAGAGTAGCCTAGCACTTCAAGAACTGTGCTGCCATTTCACTAGGGAATAAGGAGAGGCTATATAGTCAGCAATAGCAGTCAGAGGTATGTGATAAGAATCAAGGCAGTAACAGTCTTGCATTCTTCTTTCTTCTGCAAAGTTTCAAAGGGATGTGGTTTCTGACAGGATTAGGGTGTGTGCATCATCTTAGGTGGTCAGGTCACCTAATCTGATGAGCTTCTCTGGTCCCTTTAATCTTGCCTCAGGTGGTTTCATGGCTGCCCCTCCCTTGATTAGCAACTGCTTGGAATCTGCCCTTTGGAACTCAGGGAGGTCAAGGAGGCTGGAGTCTTGCCTAAAATAAGTGGGGGACAAACAAACAAAAACCTCCACATCCAGGAGCCCCACAGGGCCCTGATCAGCATCAAGAAGACAGTGGGGCCCCAAGACCAAAATTGGCTCTGCCTAGAGATACCATCTACATAACTAATGTTGAGCCTCAGGGGATTATTGATGTGGTGGACCACTAGATAGAATTTTCCATAGACAGCTGTGCAACCTTCTTGGTCTCAACCCAAAGAATTGGAAACCTTTTCAGTCTTAAAGAATATGTAATAGGGTTGTCAGGGAAGAGACAGGGGCACACTTTCCTGGAAACCCCTTTTGTGCAAAATCAATGGCCAGCTGTTTTTACATTCCTTTCTGTTTGTGCCTGACTGTCCCATCCCTTTAAAGGGAAGAGATTTATTAACTAAGTTAGGGGCCACTCTTTTTCTTGAGGGGCAAGGGAAACACTCTCATCACCAAATGATTCTAACAGAAAGCAAAGTGGAACAGATAAAATCTGAAGCTAAAATAGAAGCCTTAGTAAAGACCCTTGAATGTGGAATATTAAGGTCCTGGGCTTGGCCAAAGATAATCAGCCAGTGATTATTAAATAAAAAAGTGTTATATAGTGTCTAAATATAAAGTGCAAATTTCTTAAACCCATGGAAGATCCTTAAAAATGTTTGTAAATGGATTACCAAAATAGGAAGCCCCTAGTCTGACTAAACTGACCATATCTGATATTTAGGGCCTGAGAGGAAATTTGGAACAGGTTTTCTCCTGTAACCTAAATGAGGAAAAGTAAAACTTTCCAACATAGGTAGATTGGTATGTCAGTCCTTCAATATCATTGAGGTAGCCACCCAATTCTTTGAAAAATAAGACAGAAAATGTCCTTTTTCCCCATATGTAGTCTTTACAGAAACAGAGGTGTGGCTCCAAAAGTAATCCAAAATCCACCAAACTTTTTACCACTCCCAAACCTTCCCTAATTATCTCAAGAGCCTTGTAAGTATGAAACAAAGGGAGAAACAAAGGCAAACTAGAAGGAAGTTGCCTGTATCTGTGAGATGCAAATATCCTATTTGGTGTTCTCAGGAACACTTATTTCCTCAATCTTTTTAAATGCAAATTGAAAAACAGAGTTAATTAAGAACTTGACTTTTCAAAGATAAATAGAAATTCCAAGTGTCTTCTCTAAAAACACTAGTAAAAAGGCTTTAGCCATCTAGATGATACCTTGATTTGTTCCATCTGCCAGAAGCCCAATTTGAATCCAACCTCCTGTAACTGATAGGTTTTATGTTGTATCTGATATGGAACTGAAACGTTGGAAAAGGAACTATGTGGTCTCAGTGTTTGTTGGTGTTTGTGTATTGGTATATACTTATATTGGTGTTATAAATATATGGTATTGTCAAAATTAATTGGAAAATATCTAATTTAATTAACAAAGGAAATTGAATGATTATGTAAATAGTCAAAAATAGAAAATAATCTGATCAGAATGAATTTAAGGTTCAAGTCATCAGTGATATCTGGTATTGAAGGTGGCTTAAATTTGTTGGTTTATTAATATTCATGTCTTTAGAGTCATCCATGTTGAGTATAATTCTTCTGTTATACCTAGGTTTACTAGAGATCAAATAAAACCTTACTCTGTAATAAATTTGTCAAGCAGAAAAGGAACCCAATGTGAAAAAGAAAAAAAAAAAACTGTTAGCCAATGTAAGATGTTCGTTTTCAGTAAAAGAAAGTAGCAGGAATGAGAAAAACAAATACTGAAAAGAATTGTGCATGATCAGAATTTTCTATGATTAGATTAAATTTAGTTGGGCAAATGGATTTTATGGGGAGTGGGCTGGGACAACACTCAATTTGGATTCTCCTTCCAATGTTTTCTTTAAATGCTGCTTTAATTAACAGATAGTATGAGTTTCTTTGCTGTTAAATGATGTGTATTTGCTTTTGAGAACTTTTGTCACTTCGGTTAAGGAATAAGTATTGCCTCACAGTGAACTATGCTCTTATTTGACCAAGTGTTTTAAAACTTTTTGACACACTTCCCAAATATCAAATTTTAGTTAAGTTCCTTTTGATTTCCAGCTAACTGTGGGGAGCTTTAGAGGGCCCCTGAGATATCTTAAAGGGAAATATTTAACTAGAATAATTTGCTATAAATTTAAATGTAATCATTCACAATTATAGTTATTGTAAACAAGTTTGTCAATCATAGTATAATGAGATATTGAATTATGCCTTTTAAATATGCTGTCATTTATAGATACTTTTGTACTCTGATGCTGGAACAAAATGTGCTTCTTCAACAAGGACATTCATAGAATGGATATGGAAGCAATTACAACACGTCCACACCAGGATGATGGCTATGTGGGTAGTCCAGACTATAATGACTTAAAACAAGGAGGTGTCCTACCCTTGGAGCCCCTAGATCAGGCATCCAGACATTTTTACTCCCTGACTGGCAGGGTTGATGGCCCTACTAATCCTTGAAGCAGTTACAGGAGATGGACCATTGCCCTTCTGCTTCCCATAAAAATATGGGAGTAAAATCTCTGAGGGGTGAAGAAACAGGAGAGTAGAGGGCAGGGCAAAACCTTTAAACCAATGACATAACCTGAGGACATGCCATAAGCTGTATAGAGCCAAATGGGTCCTAGATGGCGGACAAGTCGACTTCCACTAGATTTTGAGCCTAAGTAAAACAAGCATAAGAATCAAAAAGTGGGTGATGGCCCAATTCCTGGAAATCCCCGCCTCTTCCTTTAATACCTAGAATACACCTCCCACTCATTAGCCTATGGAAGTATCCACCTCTATAAAAACTGGCAATCCCATAGCCTGGTGCCTTTCTCACCTTCTGAGATGGCCCACAGTCTCTTTATGAGGTGTGTTTCTCTCTAAGTAAATCCACTTCTTACCCATGAGTTTGTCTCTCACTGAATTCTTTCTGAGATGAGACATCAAGAACCTGAGCTTCCTTAAGTCCTAAAATCGATGTGCAATCTCAGTTGAAAGACTCTGGGTTTTAGTGGGATTTGAGTCCCAGTCTCCTGGGGTCAAGTTGTAATCTGAGGTTCACAGTTTCAATTTTAGCATTGCATCAAATCGATTGAAAGAAATTAAATATATAAACAGTCATGACTGGAAATTCCCTGGTGGTGCAGTGGATAAGACTTCACACTCCCAATGCAGGGGGCCTGGGTTCAATCCCTGTCAGGGAAGTAATTCCCACATGCCAAAACTAATAGTTTACTTGCCACAACTAAAGATCCTGCCTGCCACAACAGAAGATCCATGTGGTGCAACTAAGACCCGGCACAGCCAAGTAAATGAGTAAATATATTTTTTAAGAAGCCCAAATGATATTGTATGTTGCTACCACATTTTCTGTATATACTCAACTGTTGATGGTTCTAAATTGTCTCTCTATCTTCACTATTGTAAAAGTTGTTGCAATCTACATGACAGGACCAATATCCCTTGGGGATCATGATTTTAAGACTTTGGGATAAATAACCAGAAGTGCAACCCCACTTGGATTGGGATCAGACAAGAATTCTCCTTTTTATATTTTGAGGAACTTCCATTGTGTTTTCCAGTGGCTACACCATTTTACATCCCCACCAACAGTGTACAGGGCTCCACATCCTTGTCAACACTTGTTATTCTTTGTTCTTTGGTAAGGACCATCCTAATAGATGTTACATGGTTCTCATTGTCATTTGATTTGCATTTTCCTGATGATTAGTGAGGGAGGAACTATTCTCATCCCAAATTTATGGAATAAGAGACTGCTGCCCAGAAATGAACTTATCAAGGTCACATGACTGTTTGGTTTCAGAGTTGGGATTTTAACCCAGGCAGGAAAGCTCCGGGATATACTCTCTGGCAAGCAAGCTGCACCATTTTCCAGGTGCTTCAAACCTGGGATTATGTTGCTTTGTGTCCTGGATCTGCTCTAATTCCTGTGTCCCAGATCCTCCATATCTTTCCAATAAGTCTCCCATTTCTTTGAAGCTGATTGGAGTTGGGGTCCTCTCACTTGTGGTTCAGATGAGGTTCTAGATCCTGCCATTTATTATGCAGCTCTCCAACCCAAAAAGAGGCACTGATTTGTATCAATGGGGAATGGAATTCTCTATTCTACTGAGAATAGGGCTTTGCAGAGCACCAAACACAGTCCATTATCATCCCTGGGAGGGAGTTTCCTATGTGTGAGTGAGTGTGTGTTTGGAGTAGGCCTGATTGATTCCTGAAGCAGCACAAGCATTTACACTGCAGAAGCCAGGGTTATTCTGTTGTTTCCCTGAACATAAACCAAGAAATACAGCCTCAGAAAGATGTCCAGGTCCCTGACATATTCCGGTTCTCTGTTTCCCCTTAAAACCTGCTGAGACAGGTGCTGTTAAGAATCTGGGAGAGACTAAAATACACCCAGTCAGCATGATCCCTTACATGCCACCCCCCACAGTACCCAGAGCCAGTGGGTTCTTGGGTTTATTTCCATCCTTTAGTAAGAAACAAGTGGCTCTCTCAGCAGTTGTGGAAGGGGGGTACCCATCCAAGAAGAATGGCCAAGACATGTGGTTGCCCTGAGGGATGGCGGTGGGGGACAGATTGATTGCAGTTTGGTATTAACAGATGCAGACTACTATATAGACAATGGATACACAAGGGCTTATGTGTTGCACAAGGAAATATATTCAATATCCTGTGTCAAACTGTAATGGAAAAGAATAGGATATAAATATAGATAAAGATATAGATATAAATATAGATATAGATGATATAGATATAGATATAGATATAGATATAGATCTGAGTTACTTTACTGTACATCAGAAATTAACACAGCATTGTAAATCAACTATACTTCAATAGAATACTTTTTAAAAAAGGGACAAAGACAGGAACAATCAAGATGGCAGAGTAGGAGGACGAGCGCTCACCGAAGTGCCTAGCACACAGTGGATGCACAATGTAACTCTGTTGAGTGAGTGAATGAATAAATGAGTAAGTGAGTAATTGAGTAGGTGAAGAAATGTATGAGGAATAACCAGAGTCCTGTGCATTGTCTCTGACCAATAATAGGTCATCCCACACAGTGAAGATAGACCTTCTGTGGGCCAGCAGATACTCAGAGTGTTGAGGAGTTGAAATCAGGCTGCCCTGGGAGAGGTTGTTTTCCAGCTCAGCCCTCACACCTGGGTCAGAGACTGAGTTTCACAGCCAGGCAATGCCCAGGAAGCCCGTGGATTGTCTAAAGGACCCATAAGCTTCCGTCTAAGGGTATCACACAAAGTCCCATCAGTTATTGCCCCTTGTTCTCAGACCATTCCTGAATCCCAGCTTCCTGCTTCTCTCTTTCACAGCCTCTGCCCCACTGTGCCTGGGATGGGGGGTTGGGTGGCATGGATAGGGTGAATGTCTCTTTGTATGAGTTACTTTCATATCACAAGAATGCAGCCAACCCCTCTCCACTGCTGGTAAGCTTCTCCCTAAGGAGACCAGTTAGCCCAGTTTGTCCAGGACTTTCCCTATTTTTAAACTAGTAGTTTTTTGTACTAAGAACTCTTTGGGGGCCAGATAGCCCTGGACAGTTGGTCGTCTTATCACAACCCTGTTCAGGCTGGTGAAATTCTCCCTGATCCTGTTTTCACCACAGTTTAGGGTCCTCAAAGCCTGCCATCTGCCTCACAGCACAGTGGGTGCAGGCCTCTCCGGGTGCACACACCTCTCGGGACTCTGTTCAGGACCCTGTTCAGGGGCCTGTTCAGGAGGCCTGGGGTGATTATGATCAGGCCATGGGTAGTGAGGGTATCTGTGTTTGTGTGTCTGTTTGTGTGTAAGTGTATCTGTGTGTGTGTGTGTCTGTGTGTCTCTGTGTCTGTGTGTGTCTTTGTGTATCTGTGTTCATGTGCATGTTTATATGTGTGCTGTGTATGCTTATATACATCTCCTTATGTGTTTCTATGTGTGTCTTTGTGGGGGCAGCATATGTGTCTGTGTGTGACTGTGTGTCTGTGTGTTCATTTGTGTGTGTCTGCATGTGTCTGTGTGCATGTGTGTGAGCATCACTTGGGCTGCCCTCAGAGGGAGAGGCTTACCGGTTCATGATTATCTGCCAGTAGGGAGTTCAGGACACTGGTGTCCACTTGAGCTGTGCTTTGTGGTAGCTGTGGTCCACCCCACCAAACATCACCACACTGGTGTTCTCCTTCCTGCTGAGGAGAGAAAGAAGAGGGAGAGCTCATTTTAGGAGAATAACACCACTCACTGTCTTAGGGCTGTGCTTATCCACCCATCAGTGGCACTACTGTGGTCTCCATTTTACACATGAGGAAATTAAGGCACAGAGGAATTGAGTACCCAACCAAGGTTGATCACCGACTAATCAGTGAAAGGCACAGAAGAGATTTGAAGCTGGGCAGCCTGGCTGGTCTGTGATCACTCATCCTTCTGAAGAGGGCCTGGGCCCCTCCAGCAACAACAGGGCTCAGATATACCCTAGGAGGAAACCGTGCTGGAGGGGTCTAGCTTCCCCTTTGTGTAGTCTGTCATTTTTCAGAGAAGCTGAGGCCCGAAGGCACTAAGGCCTGGGTTCAGGCTAACTCAGTGTTGGCTTCACAGGCCTGTGACCTGTGACATCCATGGGCACCAACACTCAACAAGGCCCCCCAACTCTGCTATTGCTGTCTTGAAATCCCAAGTACTTTTTGAACAGGAGGTCCCACATTTTCATTTTGCACAGGCTCCTGCCAATTGTGCAGCTGATCCTGGGCTCCAGGTATAACGTTAATGAGGAAGTAAACACTCCCGCCATCCCTCTCCTTCCTTCTATATCAAATCCATCAACAGATTCTGTTAATTGTTTCTCCAACCTGTATCCTGACACCTTCCATTGCTTTCCCTCTTTCCTCATCCCCCCTGGACCAAATTGTTGCTCTTGAGCCCCTGAGCATGGTAGTGTTCCAATAAATGTTTATTTACAGAAACCGGTTGTAGGGCCAGGTGTCACCCTGGGGCCATAGTTATGTTGGGCTAGACTGTCTCTCAGGAAACTTCTTTATCAGGTGGCGTATAATTTTCCATGCAACTGAAAGCATCCTACACCTGATTTACAGAGAGGTCTTGTCTAGTTCAGACCTATGTGCTCAAGTAGAAGGCAAAGACAGGATGAAATGACATCTTATGTCTTCAGATTGTCGAATACAGGGGTGATTCCTGTCTGGGAGAGGCTGGGGTAGCCCAGGCCCGGGACCCATTAAAAATGCCATTTTGAACCCAATCAGTTTCTCGCTTAGGCCAAATGCCTGGCCCAGGTGGATGAGTTTCCCGATCTATGGGAGAGGAGAGTGTTGCCACTTAAAGGTTTGGGAGGTGGGATTGGGACTGGGTTGGGGTGGAGACCCATTAGCACCTCAGAGTAGACCTGAGGCCTGCCTGTGCCCTGGGTGTACCTCAGATGGTTAGACCAAGCAGGGACAGGAATTCAGGTTCCATTTGTGCAGGGCTGTGGATTTTCACCAATGCCTGCTCCTCCTACACGCACCATCTGAAGTAAGTCAAATTGATTTCATGTCTTCTATACAGGTGGGAAAATGGAGACTCAGGACAGGATCTAATGGTTCCCACTTGAGGATAAATGAGTAGAGATCAGAGTAGTCTTCTCTTTGGCATCACTATGATCAGATGACAGAAATAAACAGAATTCATTGCAATGCATTGTGGATTCTGCAGCTGCCCAGGAAGACAGAAGCACATTACACAATGTCGCTGCCAGGTTTCTTATCAATATTCTGCCTGGGAAATATTCTTGTGTGTGTGTGTGTGTGTGTGTGTGTGTGAGAGAGAGAGAGAGAGAGAGAGAGAGAGAGAAGGATAAAGAGTGCTCTTTTGGGGGAGGCAGGCCATAGATTCTATTGGTCTCTCAAAGGCACCCTAGAGTGAGAACCCATTTAGCAGGCCCTTGTCACATCAGTGGTCCCCTGCTTTCCCTTCTCAGGTGCCTGAATCCCTCAGCTACCTCAAGGGGCCCAAGAATATTTTTATCCTCTCCCCAAATACCCCACACATGCATGAAATCTGACTGGCCACCCCAGCTCTTCCACTTACCAAACACATGACTTTGGCAAGGCCCTTTCTCTCTGTACTTCAGTTCCCTCCTCTGTGTAATGGAGCTAATTATAGTACCTTCTGTGTGGGTTTGTTTCAAGATTAAACGCATTATTACCAGGAAAGTGGCCAGCATATTCTGAGAATGGAAAAATGGGTGCTTTTTTCCCCCTCTATCCCTGCTCCCAGCAAAATGAACCTTGAGCGGATCATGGGCAAAGGAGCTGGAAATCCACACCCCACGCCACTCTCTGGGTTAGCCATTCTGGGAGTTTGTGTGTCAGCATGGGCACTGTCTCCCCAGGGACAAGTGCCATGGGGTCTGGGGACAGCCATTAGGGTACTTTGCTAAAGATGGGCCCTCCTACTTGGTCCTGCATCTGTCTGTAAGCAGTGGTCACTCCCAGGGCCAACCCTGACTCAGCTTCTTATTTCCACTTACCCAAATGGTGTCATAGGCAAGAAATCCAACAAACCTCCCATAGGTGTATTTCAAGTTTATGGGCTGGCCTGAGAGCTGGTGATTGGTGGACAAGTGAGAGCTGAAGAGCTTATGTTTACCTGAAGACACAAGTGATCAGTGTCACTTAGATGCCAAGAATGGAGAAGTGAGTGGGAGGGGGAGTATAAGATTGGCTGGGGTGGGGGGGTACTCATGGCAGGCAGGACTGTAACGGCGGGTGGAGTGCATCCAAATGTCAGATGAGCTGGTGTCAAAGACAACCTTGAACTCCTGAGGGCGTGTTCCAATGCTGATGTTTCCGATGTAGGCCAGCTAAGGACCGTGGAAGCGTGGTTAGGTCAGGCCTGGCTGCCTTGGACAGACTTGATTCCCTGAGTGCTGCCCGCCTTGAGGTGTCCCATATCTCTTGAAATCATTTTGCAGCTGCCCCGCCTCACATCTTCCACTCAGACAGATGCCTTCATTTGATTTTTTTTTTCCCATGTGAGGTCTTAGTTCACTGACCAGGTATCAAACCCATGTCAGTGCAGTATTAGCGCAGAGTCATAACTACTGGACCTCCAGGAAAGTCCCAGTGCCTACATTTGAGATGCTCTCCAGTCTCCCTTTCGAGATCCTGCCTCAGCGTTTCCTTTTCTAGGTGGCAAACCTAGGTCACCCTAGGCAGTTCCTCTAAACTCAGACCATGTCCTTTATAACAGGCAGTTGGCCCTTTTATTGGACAGGTATTTACTCTTTGCCTATCACTCAGGCTGGCCTATGCATTCTTGAAGGAGAGATGAGGCCTTTTTTAAAATCAATAACAATAACCAGAGTGTTAGATTTTTATGGTATCAGAGGCCATAGGGCCAAGTAACTTTTTCTGTGTCCTTGGATCTGCGGAGGCTGATCTTCCTCTGCCTGGGGTCTCAAACTTGATGTGCAGTTGGCTTTATCTTTTGATCAGACATGGCTCACCTTTCACCTGTGACTCTGCAGCTCACTTAATTCAGAAAGAACAATCTCCCCCAAACTAATGACATATTGTTGGCACAAAAATGGCTGTTTATCTGCCCCCTTGTCATTGCTGGGCCCAGTCACCACAAACCAAGGTGTGAGGATGAGAATGCCTTCTCCTCTGGAAATGGGGACCCTGTTCCCCAGTGTTGCTTCTTCCTGCAGGAGCCCCAGACCCATCATCCAGCCTGACTTCTCCAGTTCAACTCCAGTGCTAGGTCAGAGCACCAGGTGGCGCTGTGGAGTCACATCCTCTCAACACGCTCACATCCAGGTGGTTTTTCAGGGGGTGAAGGGTAGTATTTTGGTCATCAGCAACATTTTGGGACCTGTTGTCAGTGTTCTCCTCCAGGAAATTTGTCAGGAGGTTTTTTTTGTTTTGTTTTGTTTTGTTTTTTTCTCCCAGATTTCTCACATGGTCTTGACCTTCTTTGAAGGGATACTTTCATGTAGCATTGTGAAAAGGAAACTAAGAAGGGGCAGCAATCAGCTGTCCTTGTTATTGTATGACTGTCTTACCTTAAACTGTAATGGTGCTGTGTATTTTCCAGGAATGTTTATGAGTGTCATGTTCTTATCAGGACGCCATGGAAAGACCACGGCAAAGACCTCACTTTGAATACAATTTCTGTTGTGTAATCTTGGGTAAGTTGTATGACCATTTGGAGTCTCAGTTTCCCCATCAGTCAAAAGGTGGAATACAATAACCCCCATCCCTTATATAGAATGTTGTGGGTATTAAATGAAATGATGGATATAATGCACCTGATATGTAGGAAGACTTGCCAATGACATCCTTTGCCATTGCTATTGCCATGCCACTGTATCTTTTGCCAAATAGCTCTGGCATGCAGTTAGAATAGAGATCAATATCTTTTTTTTACAGGTGAGAATTTGAAATGCAGGAAGTTTGTGACTTGACTGTGGTCACACTGTTTGTTGGAGGTAAAACAGCCTAGAAGTAGCCTCAGTGTTCTTTCCCCAGGGCTCAAGCAGAAGAAAGGGGTGAGAGAGGAAGCCAGGAGATGGAGTTTACATTAGGAAATTAAGAGGCTAGGGAAGCAAGGGAGAGTCAAAATAGAAAGAAAAAAACTCAGAGAGTTCTGCATGCACAGGGACAGTCAAAGAGATGGAGAAACAAAGGGAGTTGCAGAGATGAAGACACAGACACATTAACACAGAAATGGAGAGAGAACAGAGAAAAGACCTAGAAGTAAAGACAGGAGAAATGCTGTTCCATATGACCACACTTATAGTTGCAGAGGTTTTGCAGTGAACAATTCCAAGGAGTTGCCAGACTTGTGCAACCCTGAAGGCCAACCTCAAGAATCTTGGATCCCATGGTGCCCATGGCAAGGTACTCGTAAATAAGTGTGAGTTGTACTTTAAGAGTGTGAGGCAAGGGCTTCCCTGGTTGCACAGTGTTAAAGAATCCACCTGCCAATGGTGGGGACCCAGGTTCTATCCCTGGGCCTGGAGGAACCCACATGTAAGGGAACAAATAAGACCGTGTGCCACAACTACTGAGCCTGTGCTATAGAGCTCATGAGACACAACTACTGAGACCAACGCCATGATTACTGAAGCTCATGCACCTAGAGCCTCTGCTCCACAAGAAGAGAAGCCACCACAATGAGAAATCTGTGCACCACAATGAAGAATAGCCCCCACTTGCCACAACTAGAGAAAGCCCGTGCTCAGCAACAAAGACCCAATGCAGCTTAAGATAAATAATTAAATTAATTAAAAGAGAGAGAGAGAGAGAGAGAGAGAGAGGGACTGGCAGGCAATGGCTGCATTCTATTCTAAACCTTTTGGGTGGAAGAATAAGAGGACAAGAAAAACACCAGAAAGAGAGATGATGCCACTTACAGTCCCTATACTTACATGACTAGGCACTCTCAGAAGGCCACCAGCCTGAGGATCCCAAGCCACTTCATGTTACTTTCCCGGCTGCAATTACTCAGGAAACAGCATGCAGTGGTGGCCAAGAACTTTTAGTTATACTTGCTCTGACCTGCCCTAATTGTCCCCTTTAGGCCACTAATGGATTTGATAAGAAATATGAACCTCTCGATAAAATCTTTACCTCCATTTGTGTCCTTGGGGGCTGGACTTAGAAAATTCTCAGAATACAGAGATTTCTACTCTTTCATGGGGCTTGGCTGCAAAACCAAATTGAACTGTATGGACTAACTTAGAGTGGGAAATCTCTTGCCTACTTGGAGAAAAAACACTGCTACTAATGTGATAAAAGTAAATGCTGGGGGCATGCTTGACATTCATGATCTCATGGGGCTTCCCAGAAACTTCATGAGATGTGCATTGCTGTGTTCAATGGAGAGTAAATTGCTAGGAGGAAAAGAGGTCAGATGGCAAAATGAAGACATGAGGGGCAGCCCAGTAAAAAATGAGTGAGTTGCTTTAGGTAGGGAAACAGATGGCACAGATCACGGTCTCTTATGATGCCAATCTGCATCAAAAACCTAGGCTACAGTACTATTACATTTGCAACATATCAGTATTGAAAGACAGTGATGCATGCATCCACAAGATACTTCATATCATCCAAGAAACATATACAGAGGAATTTGTGTTCAGGGGTCTTGGTTACATGGTGGAAAGTCAATGTCGAGTAAGACACAGGTGGTCCTTATCCTCAGGGAGCTAGCGGTCTAGGGCAGTTATCACATACCCATGGCCCAGGAGGAAGACAAATGAAAGGAAAAGCTGGGCAGGCATCATGGACATGGGTCAGGCAGCACATGCCCTACCAGTGTGGACAGCCTCTCCTCAGCTCCAACCAGCATCTGCCATGCTGGAAAGCAGCCTGATTGGCCAATTTTTCAAGTGAAGTCAGAAGTCTGGATATTTATGAAAAATTACCTGATTTTAAATGATAGAAACTATGTTTTTTTTTTCCTCACAAAACATCATGGGAGCCAAGCCTGAAATAACTCTGTGCTGGATTTAGCCTGCAGGCTGTGCAGGTGTTTATTTCTTGCCTAGAGTTGGGAGTACAGAGGTGACTGAGAGGGGGTTCAATTCATGTTGGTTGAATGAGTAAGAGACTGAATGCATCTTAACCATGTTAATTTTACTTCCATTTGTAAAGAAAGATCACCAGGGTCCTGTACATCAATGCATTTAATAATGTTCACTTGCTTAGCATCTGATTTAATTACCCAATACGATCCATGCCTTGAAACATTTTGTCTACCAAACCAAACATAGAGAGAAATAATTTTGAAGGATCTTATCTCTCAAAGAAGACAGAAAAGACCACTCAGAACTCTTACTCAGACTGAGATGAATAGTATAGCTGTTAAACTGTTATTCCAGACAAAGTAAAGATGATGGAGTTTTATTCTCCTTCCAGGATTCCCAGGGCCCAGGTGTTCCTGGGTGATGTCTATCCAGGCCTGTTCCTTGGGTAGAAAAATGGGAGGCTGGCCAGGTCACCAGGTGGGCGATAGATGGCAGCTGTGGCTTCCTACTCATGTTTGCGCATTGTTAAACTTCAGTTTTTGTAGTTCAATCCCTACATAGGGGATCTGACAGCATCTAGCAAATGACACACACAAATACCACTTAGCTCTGCAATTCTACTTGTAGGGATCTATCCCAAAGATAAAGTGGCAAAAATACAAAAAGACATATGTACAAGCTATTTGCTGCAACATTGTTTGTAAAAGTAAAGTTTAGAAACATACCTGAAGTGACCATCCACTGGGGAGTTTTGAATAAGGCATAAGGCATGTGAACCATTGGGTAAAATGGGGATGGAGGGATATGTGGAATGGATGAGATCTTCAGGGTATACTATTTAGTTTTTTATAAAAGAGGCACCAGAAAACTCCCTATAGTTTGTTGCTTTTCCATACATATATGTGTCTAATTTCAAACAAAACAGTGGAAGAATATAAGAAAAGCTAATAAAAATCATAATTTATGGGGCAGGGACAGGGACACAAGTGAGATTTTTCTTGCCTTATATTTTGACTTTGCAACCATGTAAATGTGTTACAGAATCAAAAAAATAGATAAATAAACACATCTGTTGAGAACTAAGACAATGAGCCTAATTCTATCAAGCTGGTGGCATAGCTGCCAGAACAAAACAGTACTTAAGTGGCTTTAAAATGAAGAAGTTTGACTCCACATTCAAAGTGGGATATCTTCTAAGGACAAAGACAAACAAACAAATAAAAACACCCTTCCTTTAAAACAATGCCAAAAACATAAAAACAAAGAAATCTGAAACTCTATCCAACACCTTATGTTTGGTTATAATGCCTTTGTTTTGAAAGTATCATATGTATGCTATAGGTGAAACAAGTAAGTAATTAATGCTAATGTTGTTGTGAAGTGAGACTTTCAATGGAAGAGAGAAAAGAGATTTAAGTATACAACCAAAAAGTTTAAGTAAAACTTGAATTGAAGTTTAAGTTTGTAGCAATTAATTATTTTCCTTTTTTTAAAAGAAACTCTGTACCGCACGGCTCTGACCACTGAAAAGCCTAGAAGCAATGGCATCTTGATAACAGTGACTATCCTGAGGCCTAGCTTGTTGCCTCTAAATATCATTTCCTACCAGAGGATCCAGAGATTCTTGAAGAGATGGCTGATTTCAGGGCTGGGACAAGAAATGCCCAAGATGAGCCTGGGGATCTTGACGGATCAGTAAGTTCAGGGCTTTCAAAGACCACTGGTGGCCAGACGAAATGTTTAGGAAACCATTTGAAGAAGCCAAAAGTGGGAGAATTTTAACATCACATCAAATCCATTGAAACAAATTAAATATATAAAAAGCAATTCTCTGGTGGCACAGTGGATAAGACTCAGTGCTCCCAATGCAGGGGGCTTGGGTTCGGTCCCTGGTCAGGATACTATAACCCACATGCCACAACGAAGAGTTCGCAGGCCACAACAGAAGATCTCACGGGCTGCAAAGAAGACCTGGTGCAGCCAAATAAATAAATAAACATTTTTGAAATGCCAAATAATGTTCCACTTTATGTCTCCACCACATTTTCTTTATCCATTCAAATGTTGATGGATGTAAATTGTTTCTACATCTTGTCTACTGCAAATGATGCTGCAATGTACATGACAGTGATCTTGGCGAGTCAGCAGTGAGTGGTCCTGAAGACAGATCTTAATTCCCTGCCCCGGAATTGAACCTGGGTAGCCTGGATGAAAAAGCAGGAATTCTAACTGCTAGACCACTGGTGCTAGAGGTTCAAAACAAAGTGGTCCCAGCACTTTACTCCATTTGAAAGCAAGAATGTTTCAAGGAGGCAAAAACTGTACAAACTGGAATAAAGTTTGTTATTAGACACAACAACCTATGGGAGAGCACAAAGATAAGCGGTATATTTATTTAAAACAGAAGGAAGGCAGAAATACACACCCTGAGAGAAAGGGTATGGGCATCCTCCCTAATGAGCAGGAGCACAGTAAGTCAGAAAATAAGCACAGATACACACCCAGGGAGGAGTGTGGGTGTCTTGAACAAGGAGTGCAGTAAAGAGGTGATTTAATTTACTTATATAGGACAGCCCTTCAGGGTCTTTGTTTACATTTGGCCAAATATCTTGTTTCTTCTTTCACACTTCCTGGCCTCAGCGCCCTCCCCATGATGCGTGCACAAATTGTTGCTAAGATGGATCCCACTGCAGAGTCCTATGTGTGCATGTCCACACATACAATGGGGTGTTGTCCCCTCCCTTTTTGATATCAAGGAATCTACCTAGGCATGTGCAGACAGGAAAGTTTTCCTTGAACTCAGGAGTAGGCACCTTATCTCTTTACTTCAGCAGAGCTGAGCCTCTGCCACTAGCTTTGTCCTTGGAGTGTCTGGGTGACAACAAAGCTTCGGTCTGACTCCACTTGAAAAATACCAGCTGACCAGCCCATGGGCCCATCCATCTCCTACCTCAACAGGACAAATATCCTTTTGAGATCGTGATTTTAAGTTTTTTGGAAAAAATACCCAGAAGTGGGTTTGCTGGATCAAATAGGAATTCTCTTTTTAATTTTTTTGTGGAATGTCCATTATGTTCCCCAGCAGCTACACCGCTTTACATTCCCACCAACAGTGCACAGGGTTCTATATCCTGCTTGACACTTGACACTTGTTATATTTTGTTTTATGATAATGACCATGCTAATAGATGTGAGATGCTATCTCACTGTCATGTGATTTGCATTTTCCTGATGATTAGCGAGGGAGAAACCATCCTTATCACATATTTACACAACAGGAAACCAACATCAAGAAATGAACTTATGAAGGTCACATAACTGGTAGGCGACAGAGGCGGGTTTTGAATTCAGGTAGAAAATCTCCAAGATGTACATGCTTGGTGAGAACACTGCACTGTCCTTCATGTGCTTTGCAAACCTGGGATCATGCTGTTTTGTATTCTGTTCTTTTCTCTCATTGTCATATTGGAATGATTTCTCCTAACATTAAATATTCTCCTAAAACACAATTTTAATGCAGTCAATTGTGTGTTGGCCTACCTATGTTGTGGACACTTTATATTTAATGGGTTTTAGGATGTCCCAGATTTTCCCTTTTCTAAGAAACTCTGAGGACTACATCCTTGTTATTTAAGTTTTGGGTACTTCTGATCAACTCTTTAGCACAAACCTGAGAAGCAAAATAGTTGGGACAAAGACCATACATATTTTAAGAACATCATCTCTGAGAAGATTGTACCAATATACACTCTTTCAAGAAGTGCTCAAGATCTGTTTAGTCTTGTTTTTTCCACCTTTTCTGTCACTGGTGGCTATAAATATCTTTGGTCTGCAATGGGTAAAGCACAAAATCGGTAGGTGGAAGAAGATTGTTGCTTTGAAGGTCAGACTTTGAGACTTCCCTGGCAGTCCAGTGGTTAAGATTCCATACTTCCAATTCAGGAGACGTGGGTTTGATCCCTGGTTGGAGAACTAAGACACCACACACTGTGCGATGTGGCCAAAAAAATAAGTTGATGAAGATCAGGATTTATCCTCATGTTGGTAGCACAGCCTACAAATGCGGAACCTGAAGAACACTGGGCTCATTAAGAGATAAAGCTCCAGTCCCAGGCCCTAGGCTCGTCTAGGGAAGCAAAGCCTGACTTTTTCTGGTTGATATGACTGTAAGCCCTGCTAACACAGTAGGTCTACCAACATGGATGCAGCAGTGTGTCCTAGTGGAAGCATCTACAAATTCATTCATTCATTTATTCAACATGTATTTCTTAAGGGTCTACTATGCACCTGACTCCTGTACTGGAGCCAGAAGAGAGGAAGAGACTTGCTTCATCTGTAGAATGGGGGTCATGTCCTCACAAGGGCTCATAGGGAGACAGTGAAATGGCATATATAATTAACCAGAGCTATTACTCTTACTCTTATTGGTGGTTTCTCACCAACAGAGAGACATTGCTTATGGTTCCATGAAGACAATTTGGATAATGAGTTTGAAAAACTGTTTACTTGTCTCCATTAAGCCCAGATCATGATATTTATAGTTAAAAAAATACCAGTTCTGCTCTCAACTTTCCCCCTTTATCAGCTTTGAAACTGGTCCTCTTTCACTCTCTTCAAGCTGTTCGTAATCCAGTGTCATCTCAAATGGACAAGGCACACATAATCATGGACATATGGCAGATCTACACACACATGGGAACTTCAGGGCTTAGGGGTGTGTGTCAGGGAGGGATGGCTAGACTAAAGTCAAAGCCCCCCAATTGTCCCTACCCCCAGACTTTCCCTGGCTCTCTGAAGAGCAAGCCCCTAACACCTCTGGCCTCCTACACACACCTCTCTTGTTTTCTACATCTGGCCATCTCCATTGGAAGTTGTCTCTTTATCTGTCCTCATGAACCAGTGGTGGGTTCCTAACCCAGCCCTCTATTCCTGGGGCCCACCACAGCACCTGGCACACAGTAGGTGCTCAGTAAAGTTGTACTGAATGAAAATATGAGGAAGGAAGGGAGATGTCCCTTTGGCTGATATTTGTCTTGCCTGAGTAAATGCCCAGACTATACAATGCATTCCGGGTGTGTTTTCCAGCTATTTATTTTTTCCAGCTCCTGCTCTCATCTGGGTCTCCCTTGACCTCTCACCCTTGCTGTCGCCAGTCTGGGCCTCTGCCTAGGGATTCCAGGTGGGTAGGAAGAAGTGCTGCTTCCACTCCAACTGTGCCAAACAATGGTGTGTCAAAACAAATAGTTTGTAGCTCTGCCCCTAGAGGATGCTCAGAAAGGCTGAAAGATTTATGCACCCTGGGTTTCCCTTTCCATGAATGGCATCTTCCTCAACAACCTTGGAACCCAAGGGAAGGAATATGCTGGGTCCTGGAAGGGTGGTGCTTGCTCAGAGTTCCACATGGGGCCATCACTTGGCAAGTAAGGGTGGAGAGGCCCCCCACAGTGGGTGGCAGAGAGCTGGTGACCTCAGTGGTGGGACAAAGGGGAACCATCTGAGCTTGAAAGGCCTCAACCAGAAATCCCCTGGAGCAGAAGGCCTCTGCCAAAGTTCTTCTGAGATGGGAAAAATAGAATCTATTTTTGTTACCCCTGACCATCCCTCTGAATGAGGAGGTGTCAAACTGGTTAGGGCTATCACCAATTCTTCCATGGTCTAGAACACCCACTTGCCACTTACTTTGGGGCTGCCTCTTCCCAGCTCCAGTCATGTGGTGCTGGAGGAAACTGGTAAAATCCTTGGGCAGGGCTACATGACCAAGGAAAGCCAATCATAGTACTCCATGAGTCTGCCTGGATGGATGGTCTAGGACTGGACACATGATCGCTCGGTGGACCAAACAGAGCCCTCCCTGCTACCTGGATGCTTTCTGAGCTGGCTTCCTTATGGGTTAGATGTCTGGCAGATATATGTGTGGAAGTCTGAGGGAAGAAAGTTGTCAGATTAAGAGGATCAAACATGAGAAAAGGGAAAGAGACTGGGAAGGATAGAATGAGCTGATGCCTTCTGATTTATTGGGTCCAGTCACTGACATGGGTGGATCTGCTCTGGTTCCTGTGTCCCATATCCTTACTATCCTTCCAGTAAGTGTCCCCTTTCCTTGAAGCCAGTTGGAGGTGGGCTCCTCTCACTTGGGGTTCAAATGATTTTAGATCCTGCCCAATTATGATGCATCTCCCTGACCCAAAGAGAGGCACCCATGTGTATTAGCATCATTGCAAATGGAATCCTTTATTCTTTCCTGAGAATAGGGCTTTGCAGAGCACCAGAGTCCTCCATCATCCCTGGTGGGAGTGCCTTATGTGTGAGTGAGTGTTTACTTGAGGTGAGCCTGATTGACTCCTGAAGCAGCCCCAGCATTTACACTGCGGGAGCCAGGCCAATCTTGTTGTTTCCCCGATCATAAACCGAAAAATACAGCCTCAGGAAAACATTACCCAGGATCCAGGTCTCCGCCCGTTTAAAGTTTTCTGTACCTCCACGAAAGTAGCTGAAGCAGTGGCCCTGATGACTCTGGGGGAGAGAGAAATATACTCCAGTCACCCTGAGCACTTATTTTCCAACCCCACCAGTATCCAAAGCCAGTGGCTTCTCAGTTGTATTTCCCTCCATTGGAAAGAAACAAGTGGCTCTCTCAGCAGCTGCATAAGTGGGGTGCCCATTCAGGGACAAGAACAGCCAAGACATGTATTTTCCCTGAGGAGGGGGGTTGGGGAGGGAAGGATTGTGAGTTTGGGATTAGCAGATTTATACTACCATATATATAGAGAATGGATAAACAACAAGGTCCTACTGTATAGCACAGGAAAATATATTCAATATCCCATGATAAACCGTAATGGAAAAGAATAGAGAAAATAATATAAATATATGCATAACAGTCATTTTTCTGTGCAGCAGAAATTAACACAGCATTATATATCAACTATACTTCAGTACAATTTAAAAAAAAGAAAGAAAGATAAAAAAGAATGTGAATGGCCTGTAGTTCCCCTGTTCTTTCCTTCTGACCCATGCTTGCTATTTCCTCTACAGAGAATGCATTTTCTTCTCCCTCGTCCCCACAACCTGCTCTTTAAGACTGTGCTCAGCCTCTCTAGGAAGACTTCCAGGACCCACGCTCACCCTCCCTAGCCAATTCAGTTTGGGTTGGATGACCTACCTTGATGCTCCTTGTCTGGAGCCCTCATCACTCCTAATCTGGCCAGGAAAACACTGGCTAAGGCCTTGGGGGTGCGATGTGCATAGAGTCCAGTGTAAATTTGCATCAACCCAAGCAGGTCTCCTCATGCCTCCATGAGGCTGGGGGATTCCAATTACTGAAATTCCCTGTCTTCCTCAAAGCCTTCTTTGATCCCATCAGCCTCGTCTGAACTCACATGGGGAGCTGACATTAAGCCTCAACCCTGTGCCGGGGCTGTGCTGTCATCATATACCTTTTACTCACATGAGCATCCAACCTCCCCACAGTGGAGTCCTGTAGCAAAACTCAGAGGGGGAACTGGAGTTTAACAAGGGGAAGTTGCAGCTGAGGACTAGGGGAAACATATAATTGATCATCCAACCAGGACAATTTTGAGATGGGAAGGGAGAATGTCAATCATTATGGTGGAAAACACACTGAGACTGTCCCCAGTCAACTCCACTTGTCACTTGGCCTATTTCAGGGATTGCTACAGCTGACATTCCGTGATCATCCATCTAAGGGCTCTGGTGGATCTAAAGCTCTTTGAGGGCAGAGACCCTTAGTGTTCCCCTCTCCTTGTGTCTCCCACCATGCCAGCATGCGGTGGTGTCCCCTTTTATTTCAAGATGATGAATGTCCCAGACTGCCTTTTACTCTCATGTATTTGATTTTGTGGGAGGCACTGGGTCAGCCACAGGGGCTCAGCAGCATCTGCGGTGGTTTGGCTTGGCCTCTAGTGGGACCCCTTTCTCCAGCACCATCCCAAGGGTTCCTGCAAGGCCCAGATTTGAGAACCAGCCCCAGGGTTGGCCCCTCACCTTTCTGATGTAGGTTTGAGGGGGCACTGGGTAATAGTGGCCGTTGATTGTGAAGAAGATGCTAGGCAGGTGCCTGATGTTGCTACATGGAACCACGTACTGTTAGAGAAAGAGGAGAGAGGTTGGCCCAGCTGATCCCTGGTGTGGAGAGCCCCAGAGTGAACCTGTGGCATGTCATTTCACCTCTTGACCGACAGGCCTGGCAGAGATGAGCTTCTGGATGGCGGTGACAATTCTAGTTGGGCCAAGCAGGTACGTGGTCCCGGTATCCAGAAGAGCCTGGCAGCCACGGAAACAGCCAACAACTACCTCGTTCATAGTGATGCTGAGAGACAGTGGGACAGTTAGTCACCAGGAACACTCTGAAGTCTCCCCTCAAAACTGTCCACTCCCTGAATGTCTTCAGAATAGCCCTTCAGCTCATGCTCTGACTGTTTTCCTTTGCTCTGGTCACATAAACTTCTTTGAGTTTATTTCAGTTCTTGAATGCACCAGGCTCTTGTTTCTCAGGGCCTTGGCACGTGCTGTTCTCCCTTCCTAGAAGACCCCCATCCCCTTTGTCTAGTCAATTTCTCTTCATCTGCCAGGTTCCAGCTTAAATGTCACTTTTTCAGGGAAGCCTTTCCCCCAGACTAGATAGGGCTCCTGTCTTGGTCACTCTGTCTATACTCTTCCTCATTTGTAGCAAGTGCCAATAAGTGGTAATTCATTATGTGTGTGACTTGTTTCATGTATCTCTGCCTCACTAGATGTAAGGGCAAGTTGTATCCTCAGTGCCTCCCTCAAGTGCCCAGCACACAGTGGATGCACAAGGTATGTTTGTTAAGTGAATGAATGAATGAAAGAGGAGTAACCAGAGACCTGTGTCCGGTGTGTGACCATTAATGCGTCAACCCACCCAGTGAAGATGCACTTTTTCTGGGGCACCAAATGCTCTGAGTGGTGGGGAGGGGATACAGGCTGCCCTCAGACAGGTCGTTTCCCAGCTTGGCCCCCTCACTTGGGTCAGACACTGAGGCCGCTGGCTACAAAATTCCCTCGCTTGCCCAAGGGACTGCCAAAATACCCATAAGCTTCTGTCTGAGGGTATCACATAGAATCCCATCAATTATTGTCACTTGTTCTCAGGCCTGTCATGGATCTCAGCTTCCTAATTTTCTCTGTCACAGCCCCTGCACCACTGTGTGCCCAGGAGGGGGAGGTTGATGGCAATGGGTAGGGGGAGTGTCTCTTTGTGTGAGTTGCTTTCAGGTCTCAAGAATGCAGCTAACCTTTCTCCCCTTCTGGGGAGCTTCCCCTAAGGAGATCGGTTTTCCCAGTTTGTCCAGGCCTTTGCCTATTTTTAAACTAGTGGTCTTCTGTACTAAGTAATCCCTTGGTCCTGGGTAGCCCTGGATATTTGGTCATCTTATCACAACTCTATTCAGGCTGGTGATATTCTCCCTGATCCTCTTTTCACCACACTTTAATGTCCTCATACCATTATCCCCAACTTACAGCACAGTGGGGGTAGCCCTCTTTGGGCTGCACACACCTCTCTGGACCATGTTCAGGAGAGACACAGCCCTGGGCAGGAGGCCTGGGGTAAGTATGAGCCCATGTGTGGTGTGTGTATCTGTGTGTTTGTGTGTGTCTGTATGTGTATCTGTATGTGTGTATCTGTGCATGACTGTGTGTCTCTGTCTGTGTGTGTGTTTGTGTGTGTATCTGTGTTTCTGTGTATGTTTATATGTGTCTCTGTGTATGATTGTACGAGGGTGAGTCAAAACTTATCTCCACACCATTTATATTCAAACTTCTCTTGGGAAATCCCTGCTGTGCATTTGTTAAGAATCCTCCTGCTGATTGGATTCCAAGATGGTGAAGTAGGAGGACATGCACTCACTCCCTCTTGCAAGAGCACCAGAATTATACTAACTGCTAAACAATCATCAACAGAAAGACACTGGAACTAACCAAAAAAGACACCCCACATCCAGAGACAAAGGAGAAGCCACAATGAGATGGAAGGTGGGGTATAATCATGTTAAAATCAAATCCCATAAATGCTCGATGGGTTACTCACAAGCTGGAGAACAGTTATAACACGAAGTCCACCCACTAAACTGAGGGTTCTGAGCCCTGTGTCAGGCTTCCCAACCTGGGGGTCTGGCAATGGGAGGAGGATTCCCCAGAGAATCAGACTTTGAAAGCTAGTGGGATCTGATTGCAGAACCTCCACAGGGCTGGGGGAAACAAAAACTCCACTCTTGGAGGACACACAAAAACTAGTGTGCTCACCAGGACCCAGGGGGAAGGAGCAATGACCCCATAGGAGACTGAACCAGACCTATCTGCTGGTGTTGCAGGTTTGCCTGCAAAGGTGGGGGGCAGCTGTGGCTCACCTAGGAGAGAGGGACCCTGCTGACAGGGGTTCTGGGAAGTGCTCATTGGTGTGAGCCCTTGCAGAGTCTGCCATTAGCCCCACCAAAGAGCCTTAAGCTCCAGTGCTGGGTAGCCTCAGGTCAAACAACTAGCAGGTGGGAAAAGAGCCCCACTCATTGACAGAGAAGATGACAAAAGTTTTACTGAGTCTGTCCACCCAGCCCAACCCACCATCAGTCCTTCCCATCAGGACACATGCATGAACTTTCTAGATAGCTTCCTCCACAAGAGGGCATACAGCAGTATCAAGCAGTATCAGCAATATTTTGTTTTGTGGAGCTGTAAACCACAGCCACAGAAAGAGAAAATGAAAAGGCAAAAGACTTTGTACCAGATAAAAAGACAAGATAAAACCCCAGAAAAACAACTAAATGAAGAGGAGATAGGAACCCTTCCAGGAAAACAATTCAGAATAATGATGGCAAAGATGATCCAGCACTTTGAAAAAAGACTGGATGCAAAGATAAAAAGTTGCAAAAAAGTTTACCAAAGACCTAGAAGAATTAAAGAACAAACAAGCAGAGACATGCAGCACAATAACCGAAATGAAAAATACACTAGAAGGAATCAACAGCAGATTAACTGAGGCAGAAGGGTGAATAAGTGACCTGGAAGACAGATAATCACTGATGCAGAAAATAATACAGAAAAAAGAATGAAAAGAACTGAAGACAGCCTCAGAGACCTCTGAGACACTGTTAAATGCACCAATATTCACATTATAGGGGTCCCAGAAGGAGAAGAGAAAGATAAAGGACCTGAGAAAATACTGGAAGAGATTATAGTTGAAAGCTTCCCTAACATGGGAAAGGAAATATCCACCCAAGTCTAGAAAGCACAGAGAGTCCCAGGCAGGATAAAGCCAAGGAGAAACCTGCCAAGACATATAGTAGTCAAATTGACAAAAATTAAAGACAGCGAAAATTTATTAAAAGCAACAAGGCAAAAATGACAAATAACATACAAGGGAACTCCCATAAGGTTAACAGCTAATTTCTCAGGAGGAACTCTGCAAGCCAGAAGGGAGTGGCACAATATATTTAAAGTGTTGAAAGGGAAGAACCTACAACCAAGAATACTCTACCCAGCAAGGATCCATTCAGATTTGACAGACTAATCAAAAGTTTTACAGAAAAACAACAGTTAAGAGAATTCAGCACCACCAAACCAGAACTACAACAAGTGCTAAAGGAACTTCTCTAAGTGAGAAACATAAGAGAAGAAAAGGACCTACAACAACAAAAACAAAACAATCAAGACAATGGTAATAGGGACATACATATTGATAATGACTTTGAATGTAAACGGACAAAATGCACCAACCAAAAAACACAGACTGGCTGAAAGGACACAAGAGCAAGGCCCATATATATGTTGTCTAAAAGAGACCTACGTCAGACCTAGAGAAACATACAGATGGAAAGTGAGGGGATGGAAAAAGATATTCCATGCAAATGGAAATCAAAAGAAAGCTGGAGTAGTGATACTCATACCAGGTAAAGTAGATTTTAACTAAAAAATGTTACAAAAGACAAGAAAGGACACTACATAAAGATCAAGGGATCAATCCAAGAAGAGGATATAACAATTATAAATATATATGTACCCAATATAGGAGCACCTCAACACATAAGGCAAATGCTGACAACTATGAAAAAGGAAATTGACAGTAACACAATAATAGTGGGAGACTTTAACACCCCACTTACACCAATACACAGATCATCCACACAGGAAATTAATAAGGAAACACAAGCTTGAAATGACACAATAAACCAGCTTGATTTAAGAGATATCTATAGGACATTACATCCAAAAACAGCAGATTACACGTTCTTCTCAAGTGCACATGGAACATTCTGCAGGATAGATCACATTTTGGGTCATAAATCAAGCCTTGGTAAATTTAAGAAAATTGAAATCATATAAAGCCTCTTTTCTGGCCACAAAGCTATGAGATTAGAAATCAATTACAGGAAAAAAACTTTAAAAAACACAAACAGATGGATGCTAAACAATATGCTACTAAATAAGCAACAGATCACTGAAGAAATCAAAGAGGAAATCAAAAACTACTTAGAGACAAATGGCAATGAAAACACAAAGATCCAAAACCTATGGGATTCAGCAAAAGCAGTTCTAAGAGGGAAGTTCATAGCAATACAATCCTACCTCAAGGAACAAGAAAAATCCCAAATAAACAATCTAACCTTACACCTAAAGAAACTAGAGAAAGAAGAGCAAACAAAACCCAAAGTGAGTAGACTGAGAGACATTGTAAAGATCAGAACAGAAATAAATGAAATAGAAGCAAAGAAAACAATAGCAAAAATCAATAAAACTAAAAGCTGGTTCTTTGAGAAGATAAATAAAATTGATAAACCTCTAGCAAGACTCATCAAGAAAAAGAGGAAGAGGACTGAAATCAATAAAATTAGAAATGAAACAGGAAAAGTTACAACAGCACCAGAGAAATAAAAAGCACCATAAGAGACAATTACAAGCAACTATATGCCAATAAAATGAACAACCTGGATGAAATGGAGAGATTCTTAGAAAGGTATAAGCTTCCAAGTCTGAATCTGGAAGAAGTAGAAAATATGAGCAGACCAATCACAAGTAATGAAATTGAAACTGTAATTAAAAATCTCCCAACAAACAAAAGTCCAGGCCAGATGGATTCACAGGTGAATTTTATGAATCATTTAGAGAAGAGCTAACACCCATCCTTCCCAAACTCTTCCAAAATTTTTCAGAGGAAGGAACACTCCCAAACTCATTTTATGAAGCCACCATCACCCTGATACCAAAACCAGACAAAGATACTACAAAAAAAGAAAATTATTGACCAATATCACTGATGAACTTAGATGCAAAAATCCGCAACAAAATCCTAGCCAACAGAATCCAACAACACATTCAAAGGATCATACACCATGATCAAGTGGGGTTTATCCTTGGAATGCAAAGATTCTTCAATATACACAAACCAATCAATGTGATACACCATATTAACAAACTGAAGGATAAAAACCACATGATAATCTCAATAGATGCAGAAAAAGCTTTTGACAAAATTCAACACCCATTTATAATAAAATCCCTCCAGAAGGTGGGCATAGGGGGAACTTACCTCAACATAATAAAGGTCATATATGACAAACCCACAGCAAACATCATTCTCAATGGTGAAAAACTGAAAGAATTCCCTCTAAGATCAGGAACAAGACAAGGATGTCCACTCTCGCCACTACTATTCAACACAGTTTTGGAAATTCTTGCCACAGCAATCAAAGAAGAAAAAGAAATAAAGGGAATCCAAATTGGAAAAGAAGAATTAAAATGGTCACTGTTTGCAGATGACATGATACTTTACATAGAAAATCCTAAAGATGTCACCAGAAAACTGCTTGAGCTAATCAATGAATTTGGTAAAGTTTCAGGATACAAAGTTAACACACAGGACTCTCTTGCATTTCTATACTCTAACAATGAAAGATCAGAAAGAGAAATTAAGGAAACAATCCCTTGCACCATTGCAACAAAGAGAATAAACTACCTAGGAATAAACCTAACAGAGCAGGCAAAAGACCTGTACTCAGAAAACTATAAGACACTCATGAAAGAAATCGAAGACGACACAAACAGATGGAGAAATATACCACGTTCTTGGATTGGAAGAATCAACATTGTGAAAATGACTATCCTACCCAAAGCAATTTGCAGATTCAATGCAATCCTGATCAAATTACCAATGGCATTTTTCACAGAACTAGAACAAGAAATTTTACAATTTGTATGGAAAAGCAAAAGACTCCAAATAGCCAAAGCAATCTTGGGAAGGAAAGACAGAGTTGGGGGAATCAGGCTTCCCAACTTCAGGCTATACTACAAGGCTACAGTGATCAAGACAGTATGGTACTGACACAAAAACAGAAATATGGATCAACGGAACCAGATGGAAAGCCCAGAGATAAACTATGGCCAACTAATCTATGACAAAGGAGGCAAGGATATACAATGGAGAACAGGCAGCCTCTTCAATATGTGGTGCTGGGAAAACTGGACAACTACAAGTAAAAGTATGAAATTAGAACATTCCCTAACACCATGCACAAAAATAAACTCCAAATGGATTAAAGACCTAAATGTAAGGCCAGACACTATAAAACTCCTAGAGGAAAACATAGGAAGACCAATCTTCAACATAAATCACAGCAAGATCTTCTTTGATGCACCCCCTAGAATAAAGGAAATAAAAACAAAAATAAATAATTGGGACCTAATGAAACAAAAGGTTCTGCACAACAAAGGAAACTATAAGGAAGACGAAAAGACAACCCTCAGAATGGGAGAAAATATTTGCAAATGAATCCACAGACAAAGGATGACTCTCCAAAATATATAAATAGTTCGTTCATGCAGCTCAATATAAAAAAAAAATGAACAACCCAATCAAAAAAAGGGCAGAAGACCTAAATAGGCATTTCTCCAAAGAAGACATATGAATGGTCAAGAGGCACATGAAAAGCTGCTCAACATTACTAATTATTAGAGAAAGGCAAATCAAAACTACAGTGAGATATCACCTCACATCAGTTGGAATGGGCATCATCAGAAAATCTACAAACAGAAAATTCTGGAGAGGGTGTGGAGACAAGGGAACACTCTTGCACTGTTGGTGGGAATGTAAATTGATACAGCCACTATGGCGAAGAGTATGGAGGTTCCTTGCAAAACTAAAAATAGTTACCATATGACCCAGCAATCCCACTGCTGGACATATACCCAAATAACACTATAATTCAAAAATACACATGCACGCCAATGTTTATTGCAGCACTATTTAAAATAACCAGGACATGGAAGCAACCTAAATGTCCATCAACAGATGAATGGATAAAAAGATGTGGTACATATACACAATGGACTATTACTCAGCTGTAAAAAGCAATGAAACTGGGACATTTTTAGAGACATGGATGGACCTAGAGACTGTCATACAGAGTGAAGTGAGTCAGAAAGAGAAATACAAACATCGTATATACACAAATATATGTGGACTACAGAAAAACGGTACAAATCAACTGGTTTGCAAGGCAGAAATAGAGACCCAAATATAGAGAACAAACTATGGACACCAAGTGGGGAAAGCAGGGAGGGTTGGGGGGAATGAATTGGGAGATTGGGATACCAAATTTTATACTCTAAATATGTGCAATTTATTGTATGTTAACTGTATCTCAATAAAAGTTCTTAAAAAAAAAAGGAAGAAGAAGAAGAATCTGCCTGCCAATGCAGGGGACATGGGTTTGATCCATAGGCCAGGAGGCTCTCACATGCTGCGGAGTAACTAAGCCCATGCATCACGACTACTGAAGCCTGCATGCTTACAGCTCATGTTCTGCAACAAAAGAATCCTCCACAATGGGAAGTCCACACACCGCAATGAAGAGTAGCCACTGCTCACCACAAGTAGACAAAGCCTGTGCAGCAACAAAGATCCAACACAGCCAAAACTAGATACATAAATAAATGAATTAAAACCAATAAACAAATAAATTTCTGTTGGCTGCACTGTATTATTAGAACTTTCTGTTCAAGTCTACTGTCTCCCAAGTCACTGCTGTGCAAGGGTGAATGTGTTACATCAATTCCTTTGTTGTTGTGCTACAAGAACAAATGGATCCCTCACTTATGATGTGCAAGAAAGAGGGACAGTATGCAGTGATTCTTATTTTTTGGTCTGAGGGTGTACCTGGTGCCATTATTAATTGAAGACTGTGTGCACAGTATGGGGATAGTGTTTTGTTGTGAAAAAGTGTATATGAATGGATAGAGAAGTTCAAGGTAAGCCACACAAGTGTTAGCCATCAAGAATGAGCCAGATGCCTGTGCACGTGAAGATGTGAAGACAGTGGTGCTTCCTGGCCCGCAGCTCAGCATATAACATTTTTTTTTTTTTTGCATATAACATTTTTTAATGAGGGAATATGAAAGCTTACTGGCCGATGGACAAAATATATTGAAAAGCAAGTAGATTACTTAAAAAAAAAATGATGGAATTGTGTTTTCTAAAGGATAATTAAAATAAATTCTACAGGCCGAGTGAGGATACATTTTGACTTACCTTCATATGTGTGTCTTTGTGGGTGCAGTATATGTATCTTTGTGTGACTGTGTCTGTGTGTGCATGTGTGTGTGTCTGATGTGTTCATGTGCCTGTGTTTGAGCATCCCTTAGGATGGCCCTCAGAGGGAGAAGCTTACCGGTTCATGGTTATCTGCCAGTAGTGAGTCCGGGACACTGGTATCCACCTGAGCTTTCCTTTGTGGTAGCTGTGGTCCACCCCACCAAACATCACCACACTGCCATTCTCCTTCTGGCTGAGGAGAGAAGGAAGAGGAAGGGTTCCTTGTCAGAGAATGATGCCACTTACAGTCTGAGGGCTGAGCTTATCCACCCATCAGAACCAGTGCTATTGTCCCCATTTTACAGATGTGGAAATTGAGGCACAGAGGGATTGAGTACCTGACCAAGATTGGACACCAACTAATGAGTGCCAAAAAAGAGGTTCAAAGCTGGGCAGCTAGTCAGGCTCAGACCACCCAGCCTTCTAAAGAGGGACTGGTCTCCTAGAGATACCCACAGAGGACATCATGCTTGAGGGATTTAGCTTCCCCTTTGTGTAGCCTGTCATCTGTCAAAATAGCTGAGGCTAGAATGTACTAAGGGTGGGGGTTGAGGCTCACCCTGGTTTGGCTTCACCGGCCTGTGACTTGTGCCACCCATGCGCCCCCACACTCAGCAGGCGCCTTCACCTCTGCTATCCCTGTTTTGAAATTCCTAATACTTTTTGAGCAAGAGGTTCAAAAAGTGCACAATTTCATTTTGCACTGGGTCCTGCCAATTGTCTAGCTGGTCCTGGGCTCCAGGTAAAATGTTAGTGAGGAAGAAAACATTCCTGCCATCCCTCTCCTACCTCCATATCAAATCCATCAGCAAATCCTGTTAACATTTCCTCCAACCTGTAGGCTGACATCTTCCATTGCTCTCACTCTTCCCTACGCCCTGGAGCAAGCTGCTGCCCTTGAGCCCATGAGCATGGTTGTGTTCCAATAAAACTTTATTTACAAAAAACATTTTTTAGTCCTCATGTGGCCCTGGGGCCATAGTTATGCTTGGCTAGACTGTCTCTCAGGAAAATTCTGGACCAGGTGGTCTATAATTTTTCATGCAATTGAAAGCATCTTAGAGCTGATTTAGAGAGAGGGCTAGTCCAATTCAGACTTACGTGCTCAAGTAGAAGGCAAAGACAGGCTGAGAAATGATGCCTTGTGTCTTCATGTTGTCAAAGACAGGGGTGGTCCATTGTAGAGCGAGGCTGGGGTAGCCCAGGCCCACAATGCCATCAAAGGGTGCTTTCTCAAACCCAATCAGCGTATTGCTCAGGCCAAATATCTGGCCCAGGATGACAAGGTTCCCGATCTATGGGAGAGGAGAGTGTTCCCACATAAAGGTATGGGATGTGGGTCTGGGAATGGGCTTGGATAGAGATGCCATTAGCACCTCAGAAAAGACCTGAAGCCTGGCTATGCCCTGGGTAGACCTCAGATGTTTAGACCAAGCTGGGACAGGAATTTGGGTTCCATTTGTGCAGACCTGTGGATTTCAACCAACACTTGCTCCTCTTGCACACAGCATCTGATGTGAGTCAAAATGGCCTCATGCCTTCTGTATAGATTGGGAAATGGAGACTCAGGAGAGGACCAAATGGTTCCCACTTGAGGATAAAATGGGGAGAGAGCAGGGTAGTCTTCTCTTTGGCATCACTATTGTCAGATGACAGAAATGGACTGAATTCATTGCAATGTATTGTGGATTCTGTGTTGACCCAGGAAGACAGACGCCCATTATACAATGTTGCTACCGGGGTTCTTATGAAAATTATCCCTGGAAACACACTTTGGGGGATGTGCATGTGTGTTTGTGTGTGAGGGAGAGAGAGAGAGAGAGAGAGAGTACTTAACCCCTCTGGGGGAGGCAGACCATAATTTTTGTTAGAGTCCCAAAGGCCCCCTAGAATGAGAACACGTTTATCAGACCCTTCCCACATTTTTGGTCCCCTGCTTACTCTGCTCAGATGCCTGAAGCCCTCAGAGCCCCCAGGGTCCCAATATCAGTTTTATCCTGTCCCTAAATAACCCACACCTGTACAAATCTTGACTGCCCAGCCCGGCTTCACCGCTTACAGTATGCATGACCTTAGCAAGGCCTTGGCTCTCTGTACCTCAGTTCCCTCCTCTGTATAATGAAGCTACTCATAGTACTTGCTGTGTGGGGTTGTTGCAGGAATAAACACCTCATTACCATGAAAGTGCCTGGCATATTCTGAGAATAAAAAAGTGGGTGTTTTTTTCCCCTCTCTCCCTGCTCCCAACAAAATGAACCTTGAGCTGCTCATGGACGAAGAGCTGCGAATCCACACCACAAGCCACCCTCTAGGTTACCCATACTGGGAGTTTTTGTTTCAGCAGCGGTGCTGTCTCCCCAGAGACATGCACTGCAGGGTGGGGGCAATTCACTTAGGGAGTTTGGAAAAGAAGGGCCCTCCCAGTTGGTCCTGAATCTGTATTGTAAGTATTGGTTGCTCCCAGGGCCAGCCCTGACTCAGTTTCTTGTTTCCAGTTACCTGAACAGTGTCATGGCCAAGATATCCAAAAATCCTCCCAGAGATGTAGGTGAGGTTGAATGTCCAGGGTGAGAGCTGGCAGGTGGTGGATGAGTGAGGGTTGAAGAGCTTGTGTGTACCTAAAGACACAATTGATGAGTGTTGCTCAGGTGACAAGGATGGAGAAGGGGCTGGAAGGGGAGTAAAAGATGATGGGGGTAGTGGAGGTGGGTACTCACGGCAGGCGGGACTGTAGCAGTTGACAGAAGGCACCCACAAGTCAGATGAGCCAGTGTCAAAGATGACCCTGAACTCTTGAGGGGGCGTTCCAATGGTGATGTTGCCAATGTAGGTCAGCTAGGGAGGTCAGGGTGTGGTGGTTAGGGCAGGACTGGCTCCCCAGGCCACCCTTGATTCCTGGAGTGCTGCCTCTCTAGAGGTTTCCCATGTCTCCTGAAATCAATTTACAACCACCCACCTCAAAGGCTCTGCTCAGACTGGTGCTTTCATTGGATTTTTTATTTTTGTATTTTTTTTTTTTCTTTTGTCTGTGAGTGACCTTAGTTCCCTGACCAGGGATCAAACTCGCGCTCCCTGTAGTAGAAGTGCACTCTTAACCACAGGACCTCTGGGGAAGTCCCAGTGCCTTCATTTGAGAAGCTGTCCAATCTCCCTTTCAAGGCCCAGCCTGAGTGATTGATTCTCCAGATGACCCTCCTAGGTCACCCTGAGTCACTTCCTCTAAACTCAAACCATATCCTGTCAATGCCACACAGTTGGCCCTTTTATTGGACATGTATTTACCCTTTTCCTATGACTCAGGGTGCATATACATTATTCAAGGAGAGATAAGACCTTTTTCAAAGTCAATAACAATAACCAGAGTGTGAGATTGTTAAGGCGTCATAGGCCATAGGGGTCACTAACATTTTCCTGTTGTCCTTCTTGGATCTGCGGAGGCTGACCTTCTTCTGCCCAGGGTTTCAAACTTGATATGCAGTTGGCTTTATCTTTTGATCAGACATGACTCACCTTTTACCAGTAACTCTGTGGTTCACTTAGTTGAGAAAGTATAATCTCCCTCAAATAATGACATATCTTTGGCATGAAATGAATGTTTACCTGCTCTGTGGTTATTGCTGGGCCCAGTCACTACAGACCAAGAGCTGAGGATGACAATGCCTTCTCCTCTGGGAATGGGGTCACTGATCCCCAGTGTTTCTGCTTCCTGTAGGAGCTGCAGCCCCAACATTCATCTGGTACCTCCAGATGATCACCAGTGCTAGGCCAGGAAGCAGGGGGCACTGTGGAGCACCATCCTCCCAACACACTCACATCCATGTGGTTCCTCAGGGGATGAAGAGAAAATTTTGTGTCATCAGCGGCATTCTGGGACCACTCATCACTGTTCTCCTCTTGGAAACTTGTCAGCAGATTTTTTTCCCTGAGGGTTTCTCTCATGGTCTTGATCTTCATTAAAGGGATTCTTTCACTGAACATTGAGAAAAGGACATAAAGAAGGGACAGCAATCAGCTGTCCATGTTATTGTATGACTGTCATGCCTTGCATTGTAATGGCACTGGGTATTTTCCCAGCATTTTTATGAGTGTCACATTCTTCTCAGGACGCTGTGCAAAGAGCAGCATAAAGACCTTGCTTTGAATACATGTTCTGCTTTGTAATCTTGAGTAAGTAAAATGAGCATTTGAAGTCTCAGTTTCCTCAACGGTAAAAATATGGATTATAATAACCCACATCCCCCATATAGGTTGTTGTGGGTATTGAGTGAGATGATGGATATAATGGACCTGATATGTAGGAAGTCTCAACAATGACAGCCATTACCATTGCTATTGCCATCCCACTCTATTTTTTTCAAAGAAACTCTGGGAGGATGTAGAAAGGGAATCATTTTCCTCTTTTAACAGGGGAGGTGTTTGAAATGCAGGGAGGTTGTGTCTTGACTGTAGTCGCACTGCTTGTTAAAGGTAAAACAGCCTAGAAGTACCCTTCCTGATCTTTCTCCAGGGCTCAAGCAGAAGAGATGTGAGAGCGGAAGCCAAGGGATATGGAATAAATTAGGGAAATTAAGAGGCTAGAGAAGCAAGAAAGAGTCAAAATAGGAAGAAACAATATCAGAGAATACTTCATGCACAGAGACAGCCAAAGTGATGGAGAGATAAAAGGGAGAGATATAGAGGTGAAGACACAGACACATTAATACTGAAATGGAGAGAGAGAATAGAGAAGACCTAGAAGCTAATACAAGAGAAATGCTGTTCCATAGGACCACACCTACTGTTGCAGAGGTTGTGCACCGAACAATACCAAGTAGTGCCATTTTCACACAGGCACCCCAGAGTTGTGCAACCCAGCAGGCCCACCAAAAAACACTTGATTTCCATGGCAAGGTATTCATCTATAAGGGGGAGATGAACTTAAAGACTGCCAGGGAATTATTTTATTTCCTTCTAACACTGATGGGTGGAAGAGTATGAGAACAAGAAATAACCTAGAAAGGGAGATAATGCCACTTATAAACCCTGTACTTACATGACTAGGCACTCTGAGAGGGCCACCAGCTGGAGAATAACAAACCACTTCATTCTTCGTGCCTTTGTCCAAGTATTAAGGAACAAGTAAGTTCTGAGCATGCAGTGGTGACCAAGAGCTCCTAGTTATATATGCTCTGACCTGCCCTAATTGTCCCCTTCAGGCCACTAATGGATCAGATAAGAAATATGAACCACTCAATAAAATCTCCACCTCCATTTGTGTCCATGGGGAGTGGACTTAGAACATTCTCAGAATACAGAGATTTCTACTGTAATCTCTTCCTTGGGGCATGGCTGCAAAATCAAACTGAACAACATGGACTAACTAAAAGTGGGGAGACTCTTGCCAACTTGGAGATAAAACAATGCTACAAACGTAATAAAAGAACAGGCTAGGGAGAAAGTTTGACATTCCTGACTCATGCAGTCTTCCTAGCAACTTAATGAGTTGTGCCTTGCTGGGCTTAGTTGGAGAGGAGATTGCTAGGAGGAAAAGAGGTCAAATGGCAAAGTGAAGACTTGAGGGGCAGCCCAGTGACATAAAAGTGAGTGGCTTTATGTAATAGGATAATGGTACAGAGCAGGGGAACTTATGATGCCAATCTGCATCAAAAATCTAGGCTAGAGTAGTATTACTATTGCAGAGTTCCACTATTGGAAAGAATATGATGCATACATCCACACGATACTTTATATCATTCAACAAACATATACAGAGCACCCTGTGTGCTGGGGTCTGGATTAGATGCTGGAAAGTCAAAGTCGACTAAGGCACAGGTGGTCCTTATCTTCAGGGAGCTAGCAGTCTAGGGCAGTTCCCACAAACTCATGGCCCAGGAGGCAAGAGAAATGAATGGAAGGTGTCATCGGGCATCATGGACATGGCACAGGCAGCACATGCCCTACTAGTGGGGGCAGCCACTCCTCAGCTCCAACCAGTGTCTGCTACGATGGAAAGCAGCCTGGTAGGCCAAGTTTTCAAGAGAAGTCCGAAGTCTGGACATTTATGTAAAATTACCTGTTTTTAAATGTTAGCAACTAATTTTATTTTTCTTCTTCACAACACTTCATGTGAGGCAAACCTGCAACAACTGTGTACGGGATTCAACCTGTAGACTCTGCAGATTTTTATTTCTGTCCTGGAGTTAGGAGTAGAGAAGGGACTGAAAGGGATTTCAATTCATATTGCTTGAAAGAATAAGAGACTGAATGCATCTTAACCATGTTAATTTTCCTTCTATTTGTAAAGAAAAATCACCAGGATCATGTGAACCAATGAATTTATTAATGTGCACCTGCTAAGAATCTGATATAATTCCCCAATAGGATCTAGTCCTTGAAAAATTTTGTCTACCACACATAATATAGAAAGGAATACTTTTTAAGGTCGTATCTCTCAAAGAAGACATAAAAGACGACTCTTAGCTCCTGCTCAGCCTACCATGAACAGGCTACCTGTTAAACTGTGATTCCAGCCAAAGTAAAGACAATGGAGTTTTATGTCTCCTAGGATTCCCAGGGACCAGGTGTCCCTGTGGGAGATCTATCCAGGCCTGACCCCTGGGTAGAACAATGGGAGGCTGGCCTGGTCACCAGGTGGGTGATAGATGAGGTTTTGCACATACCTACTCATTTTTACAAGTTGTTAAAATTCAGTTTCTGTGGTTCCATCCCTACATAGGTGATTTGACAGCATCTAGCAAGTGACACAAAAAAAATACTATTTAGCTCAGTAATTCTACTTCTAGGAATCTATCCCAAAGATATACTGGCAGAAATACAAGAAGATATACACATAAAGTATTCACTGCAACATTGTTTATAAAATCAAAAGATTAGAAACATACCTGAAGTGGCTGTCTCTGGGGGAGTGTTGAATTAGGCATAGGGCATCTGAACAATTGGTTATAATGAGGATGGAGGGAGGTGTAGAATGGGTGAGATCTTCAGTGTATACACTTTAGCTTTTAAAAAGGAGGGACCAGAAAAGTGCTTATGGTTTGTTGTATATATATATATATATATATATATATATATATATATATGAAAAAGTGGAAGAATAAACCAAACACTAATAAAAATTTTAATTTATGGGGGAGGGGCAGTGATAGAAGTGAGATTTTTTCTTCTTTTATAATTTGACTTTATAACCATGTAAATTTGTAACAGAATCCAAAAATAGATACATAAACACACCTATCAAAATTGAGAACTAAGATAAATGAGCTAATTCTATCAAGTTGGTGACATAGACTCACAGAACAACACATTACTTAAGGGACATTAAAATGTAGATTTTTCACTCTACATTCAGAGTAGGATATCTCTTTAGGACAAAGATAAACTAACAAACAAAAACACCCTCCCTCCAAAACAAAACCAAGCACAGAAAGCCACAGAAATCTGTATCCAACAACTTATTGCTGGTGATATTGCTACTGTTATTTTGAAAGTATTTTAAGTATGTTACAGGTTAAAGCAAGTAAATAATTAATGCTAATGTTGTTATGAAGCAAGATTTTCAGTGGAAGAAATAAAGGAATTTTAAGTATGCAAAGAAAAAGCTTAATTAAATGCCTGTGATTTTAAAAATTGAATTGGATATGTAAGTTTGTATCATTTATTTTTTTCTTTTTTTACAAGAAACCCTGTACCTGTTGTGTCTGACCACTGAAAAGCCTAGAAGCAATGGCAGCTTGATAACAGTGATTATCCTGAGGCCTAACTTGCTCTAAATACCATTTCCCACCAGAGGATCCAGAGATTCTTGAAGAGATGGCTGATTTCAGGGCTTGCCCAAGAAATGCAGAAGATAAGCCTAGGAATCCTGAAGGACAAGAAAGTTGGGGGCTTTCAAAGACTATCAAGGGCCAGACCAAAAGTTTAGTAATCCATATGAAAAGGCCAAAAGTGGGATAATTTTAACATCACATAAAATTGATTGAAACAATTTAAATATATAAAAAGCTATTACCGAGACTTCCCTGGTGGCACACTGAACAAGACTCCACACTCTCAATGCAGGGGGCTTGGGTTCAATCCTTGGTCAGGGAACTGGATCCCACATAACACAATTAATAGTTCACCTGCTACAACTAAATTTCCTGCATGCTACAAGAGAAGTTCCCACCTGCTGCAACTAAGAGCCACTGCAGCCAAAGAAATAAATATATATATATATATATTTACAAATGCCTAGTAATATACCATTGTATGTCTGTACCACAGTTTTTCTTTCTTTCTTTCTTTCTTTCTTTTCTTTCTTTCTTTCTTTCTTTCTTTCTTTCTTTCTTTCTTTCTTTCTTTCTTTCTTTCCTTCTTTCTTTCTTTCTTTCTTTTCTTTCTTTCTTTCTTTCTTTCTTTCTTTTTCTTTCTTTCTCTCTTTCTTTCTTTCTTTCTTTTTCTTTCTTTCTTTCTTTCTTTTTTTTAGATTTGAAATGTATCCATTTTCTTTTCTTCTGCCTATGCTCTTTATTTGTTTTTTATTTTTTTTGTTTTTTTTTAAGCTCTTTATTGGAATATAATTGCTTTACACTCTTGTGCCAGCTTTTGAGGTACACCAAAGTGAATCAGCTGTATTTATACATATATCCCCATATGCCCTTCCTCCCATGACTCCCTCCCACTCTCCCTGTCCTGGCCATCTAAGGCATCACCCATCATCTACTTGATCCCCCTTTGTTATACAGCAACTTCCCATGAGCTACCTATTTTACTGTTGTTAGTGTATATATGTCTATGCAACTCTCTCACTTCATCCCAGCTTCCCCTTTGCTCCTGGCCCCCCAACCCCATGTCGTCCAGTCCATTCTCTGCATCTGCATCCTTTTTCTTGCCCTGTCACTGGATTCATCAGTACCATTTTTTTTTTTTAAGATTCCGTATATATGAGTTAGCATACAGTATTTGTTCTCTTTCTGGCTTCCTTCACCCTGTATGACAGACTCTAGGTTTATCCACCTCATTGCATATAGCTCCATCTCATTCCTTTTTAGGGCTGATTAATATTCCATTGTATATGCACCATATCTTCTTTATCCATTCATCTGTTGATGGGCAGTTAGGTTGCTTCCATGTCCTGGCTATTGTAAATAGTGCTGCAATAAACATTATGGTACATGGTTCTTTTTGGATTATGGTTTTCTCTGGGTATATGCCCTTTAGTGGGATTACTGGATCATATGGTAGTTCTATTTGTAGTTTTTTAAGGAACCTCCAAACTGTTTTCCATAGTGGCTTGTACCACAGTTTCTTTATGCATTCAACTGTTGATGGATCTAAGTTGTTTCTACATCTTTTCTATTTTGAATTATCCTCCAATGTGCATGAAAGTCATCTAGCAGAGACACCAGTGAGCAGTTCTGATGAGAAATCTTAATTTCCTTCACAGGAATTGAACTTGGGTAGACTGGATGAAAAACCAGGCATTCTAACCCTTAGACCACTAGGGGCTAGAGATGAGAAGCAAAGTCATTCTAGCTTTTTCCCCCATTTGAAAAGAAGAATGTTTCAAGGAGGCAAAAACTGTAAAAACAGGTACAAAGTTTATTTTTAAGAGACATAGAACAATGTATGGGAGTGCATACAGAGAAACAGTATATTTATTTAAGACAGAAGACAGTCAGAAATACATGCCCAGAGAGAGTATGGGCACCCTCTCTAACAGGGAGGAACACAGTAAATCAGAAACAAGGCAGAGATACACACCCAGGGAGGAGTGCGGGGATTCTGAACAAGGAGCTCAGGAAAGAGGTGATTTAATTTACTTATATAGGACATCCTGCCCAGGTCTTTGTTTATGTTTACCAACTATCTTGTTTCTTTTTTCACATCTGACTGCTCCTAGGACCCTTCCCAAGATATGAGTTCAACTTTTTGATAAGACGGATCCCACTGCAGAGGTCTATGGGTGCATGTCCACACTTAGTGTGGGGTGGTGCCCCCACCTTTTTTGACCACAAGGAGACTTCCTACACATGTGCAGACAGGGAGTTTTTCCTTGAACTCAGGCATGGGCACCTTATCTCTTTACTTCAGCAGATCTCAGCTTCTGCCACTAGCTTTGTCCTTGGAATGTCTGGGTGAGAACAAAGCTTCAGTTTAACTCCACTTGAAAAACACCATCTGTCCAGCCCAGGAACCCAACCATCTCCCACCTCAACAGGACAAATATGCTTTTGAGGTCATGATTTTACTTTTTTGGAATAAATACTCAGAAGTGGGATGGCTGGATTAAACAGAAATTCTCTTTTTTATATTTTGAGGAATCTCCATTATGTTCTGCAGCAGCTACACCATTTTACATCCCCACCAGCCGTGTACAGGGTTCTACATCTTCATCGACACTTGTTACAGTTTGGTTTTTGGTAATGACCATCCAAATAGATGTGAGATGGTATCTTATTGTCATTTGCTTTGCATTTTCCTGATGATCAGTGAGGCAGGAACTATCCTTATTCCAAATTTACAGAATAGGAACCTGATGTCCAGAAATGAACTTATCAAGGTCACATAACTTGTAGGTGTCAGACTTGGGATTTGAACCCATGTGGTAAAGCGCCAGGATGTTATGCCTAGTAGGGAGGCTGTACTGACTTCCATGAGCTTAGCACACTTCGGTCATGTTTTTTGTATGCTGTTCTTTTCTGTCAATGTCACATTGGAATAATTTCTCATAACACTAAATATTCTCCTGAAACATAATCTTAAGGTGGCTTATTGCATGATGCGCTATCTATGCTGTAGACATTTTATGTTTAATGGATATTGGGAATGTCCCAGATTTTCCCTTTCGTAAGTGACTCAGAGGACTTCATCATTCCTTATTTATATTTTCAGGTGCTTCTGGTCATCACTTTAGCATAAAACTTAGAAGCAAAATTTCTGGGACAAAGAGCAAACCTCTTGTAAGAACAACTCGTGTCCAAAATGATTGTACCAATTTACACTCTTTCAAGAAGGGTTCAAGATCCACATTTTTCGTGTTTTTTTTTTCCTATATTTTTCTCAAAGCTGGCTATAAATCTCTCTGGATTGCAATGGGTAAAGTATAAAAGTGGAAGGTGGGGGAAGATTGGTGCTCTGAAGATCAGCTTCTGGGACTTCCCCGGTGAAACAATGGTTAAGACTTGGAGCTTCTAATGCAGGTGATGTGGGTTTAATTCCTGATCTGGGAACTATGTTACAACATGCTGTGTGGTACAGCCAAAAAATAAGTTGATGGATATCAGATTTTATCTTCATGTTGGTGGCGCAGCGTACAAATATAGAGCCTGATGAACAGTGTGCTCATTAACAGACACAGCTCCAGTCCCGGCCTTAGGCTCATCTAGGAAAGCAAAACCTGCCTTTTGCTGGTTGATAGTATGGCAGTAAGCCATTCTGACCCCATAGGTCTCCCAACATGGGTGCAGCAGTGTGTTCCAGTGGAAGCATCTATGGACGCATCCATTCATTCTTTCAAAATATATTTATTGAGGGCCTTCTATGTGCCTGTCAGTAGTACTGGAGCCAGAATATGGGAGAAGGCTTCCTCAATCTGTGCAATGGGGCTCAGGCCCTGCAGGGTCTCATGAGGAGACAGTGGCATGGCATATATTATTAACCAGAGCTATTACTCCCACTCTTCTTGGTGGTTTCTCACCAAAAGAGAGACATTGCTTATGGCGTCATGAAGAGCACTTGGAAAATTAGTTTGATAAACTGGTCACTGATGTATCCATAAAGCCTGGGTCATGATATTTATGGTAAAAAAAAAAAAAATACCGGTTCTGCTCTCACCTTTCCCTGCTTTATCAGCTCTGCAACCAGTCCTCTTTCACTTCCTTGAAGCCTATCATAATGCAGTGCCATCCCAAAGGGACCAGGTGCATGAAACCATGGACATAGGGCAGATCTGTACATACATGGGAACTGCAGGGCTTAGGGGTTTGTTTCAGGGTGGGATGGCAAGACGGAAGTCAATGTGCCCCCTTGTCCTTCCCCAAACTTTCCCTGGCTCCCTGAAGAGGAAGCCCCTCACTCCTCTGTCCTCCTACCCACACCTCTGTTTTGTTGTTGTTGTTGTTGTTGTTTTCCAACTGTCCCTGCCCATTTGGATTTCTCTCTTTATCTGTCTCTGTGAACCAATGGTGTGTTCCTAACCCAGCCTTCTATCCCTGGGGTCCACCACAGCACCTGGCGCACAATAGGTGCTCAGTAAATTTGTTCTGAGTGAAAAGATGAGGAAGAATGGGAGACATCCCTTTCACTGATGGTTGCCTTGCCTGAGCTGAGAGTCATACTACGCATTACATTGGGATGTGTTGTCCACCTTATTTATTGTCTCCTGCACCTTATCTAATGTGGGTCTCCCTCCACTTCTGACCCTTGGGTCTCTGCCTGGTGGAACAATTGATGCTTCCACTCCAAATATGCCAAACCATGGCATCTTGAGGCAAGTGATTTGTAGCTCTACTCATAGAGGAAGCTCAGAAATGCTGAAGGCTTTGTGCACCCTGGGTCCCCCCTTACATAAGTGGCATCCTCCCCAACAGCCTTGGAGGCCAAGGGAAGGAACATGCTTTTCCCTGGGAGGGCAGGGCCTGTCTCAGGGATCCACAGAGCCTGTCAGTTGGGGAGTGAGACTGGAAAGGACACAGCAAGTCTGGCTAGCAGAGAGCTGGAGACTGGGATGTGGGGGACAAAGAGGAATCATCTCAGCTTGAAGGGCCTCACCCAGATCCCCGATTAGCAGAAGGCCAATTCCCAAGATTTTCTGAGGTAGGAAGAATAGAAACTATTTTTATTACCCCTTACCATCCCTCAGAATGAGGAGGTGGCAGATTTGGTAGGGCCATTACCACCTCTTCCACGGTGTAATACATCCTCCTTACACTTCCTTTGGGGATGCCTCATCCCAGCTCCAGTCAGGCAGTGCTGGAGAAAACTGTCTGTCATGTTGGGCAGGGACACATGACCAAGTAAAGCCAATCACAGTACCCCATAACCCCACCATAATCGTTGGAGCCGTGAGGGACACATGATCTCAGTTGAACCAATCAGAGCCCTCCCTGTTACCCAGATGTTTTCTGAGCATCTTTCCTTATGGGTTACATGCCTTGGAGATATACGTGAAGAAGCCTGAGGGAAGAAAGCTGTCAGCCTAAGAGAATCAAACATGAGAGAAGAGAAAGGCCAAGGGAGAGAAAGAGTGAGCTGATGGCTTCAGATTTCTTGGGTCTAGTCACTGACATGTTTAGCTCTGCTCTGTTTCCTGTGTCCCAGATCCCCAGTATTCTTCCAATAAGTTTCCCCTTTCCTCGCAGCCAGTTGGAGTTGGACTCCTCTTGCTTGTGGTTTAGACGAGATACTACATCCTGCCAGATTTTGAAGCACATGCCCAACCCAAAGACAGGCACCCATTCGTGTTAGCACCATTGGGAATGGAATGCTTTATTCCTTTCTGAGAATAGGGATTTGCAGAGCACCAAACACAGTCAACCACTATGCCTGGGTGGGATGGCCCAATATGTGAGTGAGTGTGTGTTGGAGTGGGCCTGATTGATTCCTGAAGCAGCCCCAGGATCATAAACCGAGACGTACAGCTTCAGGAAGACATCAGCCAGGATCCAGGTCTCTGACTGGTTGAAGTTTTCTAAGACTTCTCCAAAGTAGCTGAGACAGGTGCCCTAAGGACCCTGGGGGAGAGGGATAACACCACAGTCAACCTTAGTCCTTATACGCCACCCCTTCAGCATCCAGAGCCAGTGTCTTCTCACTTTTATTTCCCTCCTTTGATAAGAAGCAAGCGGCTCTCTTAGCAGCTGTGGAAGTGGAATTCTTATCCAATAACAAGGAAGGTTAAGACGTAGTTTTCCCGAGGGAGGGAGGTAGGGGACAGATGGATTGGGAGTTTGTGATTCGCAGATCCATACTACTATATATAGGATGGAAAAACCACAAGATCCTATTGTATAGCACAATGAACTCTATTCAATATCCTGTGATAAAGTGTAAAGGAAAAGGATAGGAAAAAGAATATGTGTGTGTGTGTGTGTGTGTGTGTGTGTGTGTGTGTGTGTATCTGAGTCACTGCTATACAGCACAAATTAAGACAACACTATATCCTTAAAAAAACTAAAAATAGAACTACCACATGACCCAGCAATCCCAGTCCTGGGCATATACCCTGAGAACACTATAATCCAAAAAGAAACATGTACCACAATGTTCATTGCAGCACTATTTACAATAGCCAGGACACAGAAGCAAGCTAAATGCCCATCAACAGATGAATGGATAAAGACGATGCGGCACATATATACAATGGAATATTACTCAGCCATAAGAAGGAATGAAATTGATTTAATTGTAGTAGGTGGATGGACCTAGAATCTGTCATACAGAGCGAAGGAAGCCATAAAGAGAAAAACAAATAACGTGTGTTAACTCATATATTATGGATTCTAAAACAACAGTACTGTTGAACCCAGTGACAGGGCAAGAATAAAGATGCAGATGTAGAGAATGGACTTGAGGACATGGGGCGTGGGGGTGGGGATGAAAAGGAAGCTGGGACGAAGTGAGAGAATAGCATTGACATATATACAGTACCAAATGTAAAATAGATAGCTAGTGGGAAGCTGCTGCACAACATGGGGAGATCAACTCAAGGAGAGGTGATGACTTAGAGGTCTGGGATAGGAAAGGTGGGAAGGCATCGCAGGAGGGCGGGGCATATGGGGATATATGTATAAGTACAGCTGATTCCCTTTGTTGTGCACCAAAAACTGGCACAACAGTGTAAAGCAATCATATTCCAATAAAGAGTTTAAAAAGTTTACAAAAAAGTAAACGTTATAAATCAACTATACTTCAGTACAATCAGAAAAGAAAAAAGTGGAAAAATGCTCCTAGTTCCCAATTCTTTCCTACTGTCGTTCTTGTGTTTCTTTCCTTTTCACCCGTGCTCTCTGTTTTCTCTGCAGAGAATGCCTTTTCTTCTTCCGATTCCCCACACCCTATTCTTTAAGACTGTGCTCAGCCCCCCTAGGAAGTCTTCCTGGACCCAGGCTCACCCTTCCTGGCTACTCCAGGCTGGATTGGGTGACTTACCCTGGTGCTCCCCATATCTATAGCCCTCATCACCCCTAATCTGGCCCTGGCACTGCTTGGCCCTGCCCCCACGGGGTGCCATTTGCATGGAGTCCACGGTAGATTTGCCTTAACCCAAGCAGGCCCCCTAATGTCTCTATGCACCTGGGTGTATCAAATTACTGATTTTCCCTGTTTTCCTCAAAGCGTTCTATGAGCCCAACATCCTCCTCTGAACTCACACAGGGACCTGACTTTAGCCATCAACCCTGTGCCAGGGCTGTGCAGTCACTGTGCAGCCTTTATTCACATGAGCATCCAACCTCCCCACAGAGGGTTCCTATAGCCCAACTCATGGAGGGGGAGCTGGGGCTTAACCGAGGGAAGTTGCAGTTGAGGACTAGGGGAATTGTGTAATTGACCATCCAACCAGGGCACTTTCAAGATGGTCAAGGAGACCACTGGGATGCTCCCAGCATCCAGAATGGCCTGGCAGCCATGGAAACAACCAACAACCACCCCATTCATGGTAATACTGGGAGAGAGTTGGAACAATTCGACACCAGGATCACTTTGATGTCTCCCCCCACGACTGCCCCCCTCCCTGACTATCTCCATAACGGATCTTCAGCTCATAACTTGACTCTGTTTTCCTTTGCTCTGGTCATATCATATTCTTTGATTTCTTTCAGCCTGGTGCATTCAGGTTCTTTAGTGCTTCAGGACCCTGGCATGTGCTGGTCATCCTTCCTAGAAGACCCCTACTCCCTTTGTCTAGCTAATCTCTGGTCATCTTCCAGGTTCTGTATTAAATGACACTTTTTCAGGGAAGTCTTTCCCCCAGATTAGCTCAAGCTCCTGTCTTGGTCACTCCCCCTTGACTCCTTCTTATTTGTAGCAAGTACCAAAGTGGTAATTCATTATGTGTGTGACTCGTTTCACATATGTCTGTCTCACTAGATGTAAGGGCAAGTTTTATGCTCAGTGCCTCCCTCAGGTGCCCAGCACACAATGGATGCACAGTATATATTTTATGAATGAATGAATTAATTCATGACTGAGTGAAGAAATGTATGAGGAGTAACCAGATACCTATGTGTCTCTGAATGTGGCTGTGTGTGTGTGTGTGTATCTGTTTTCTGTGCTTCATTATATGTGTGCAAATGTGTGTGTTTATATGTTTCTGTGTATGTTTATATGCATGTCTTTGTGGGTGGAGTATATGTCTGTGTATGACTGTGTATCTATGCATGCATTTGTGTGTGTCTGCATCTGTCTGGGTGCATGTGCGGGAACATCACTTGGAGTGACCCTCAGAGGGATAGGCTTACTGGTTCATGGTCATCTGCCAGAATTCAGTTTGGGACACTAGTATCCACTTGAGCTGTCCTTTGTGGTAGCTGTGGTCCATCCTGACAAACATCACCATGCTGGCTTTCTCCTTCTTATTGAGGAAGGGAGAAAGAAGGAGGGCTCGTGGTACGAAAATAATACCACTCACTGTCTGAGGGCTGTGCTTATCCACCCATGAGAGGCACTAGTATGGTCTCCATTTTACACAAGTGGAAACTGAGTCATGAAGGGATTGATTACCTAACCAAGGTCAGTCAGCCACTAAAGAGTGGCACAGAAGATCTTTGAAGCTGGGCAGCCTGGCCAGGCTCTGACCTCTCACCCTTCTGAAGAGGGCCTGGTCCCCTCCAGCAACCAGAGTGTGCTCATAGATACCTTCAGAGGACACTGTGTTGGTGGGGTCTGGCTTCCCCTTTGTGAAGGCTGTCATTTTTCATCAAAGCCAAGGCTGGAAGGCACTAAGGGCCTGCATTCAGGTAAACTCAGGTTTTGCTTCAGGGGCCTGTGACCTTTGCCAGCCATGGGACCCCAATCTCAGCAGGGCCCCACATGTCCTCTCTCCCTGTCTGGAAATTCCTAATATCTTTTGAACAGGAGGTCCTACATTTTCATTTGTGTAATTGGGTAGTTGGTCCTGGGATCCTAGGAAAATATTAGTGAGGAAGTAAACATTCCCACTGTCCTGCTCCTTCCTTCCATATCAAATCCATCAGCAAATGCTGATGCTGATACCTTTTCCTCCAACTTGTATCCTGATACCTTTCATTGCACTCCCTCTTCCCTTCTCCAACCTGGATCAAGCCACTGTACTTGAGTTCATGACCATGGCTGTGTACCAATAAAACTTTAATTAAAGAATCCAATGGCGGGGCCAGATGTGGCCCTGGGACCTTAGTTATGCTGGACTAGACTGTCTGTCAGGAAACTTCTGTATCAGTCAGTCTGTAATTTTTCATGCAACTGAAAGCATCTTACAACTGATTTAAAGAGATGGTTTGTCCAGTTTAGACTTACATGCTCAAGTAGAAGGCAAAGACAAGCTGAGAAATGATGCCTCATATGTTCATGTGGTCGAAGATGGGGGTAACCCCTAGCATGGTGAGGCTAGGATACCCCAGGCCCAGGATGATATGAAAAGGTACACTATCCATTTCAATTTGTTTCTTGCTCAGGGCAAATGCCTGGACCATGTTGAAAAGATTCCCAATCTGTGGGAGAAGAGAGTGTTCCCACACAAAGTTTTGGGAAGTGGGGCCTGACTGGGCTGGGCTGGAGATGCCATTAGCACCAAAGAGAAATCCTGAGACCTGGCTGTGCCCTGGGTGGACCTCAGATGGTTGAACCCAGTTGCAACAGGAATTTGGGTTTCATTTGTGCAGGGCTGAGATATTACTGAGATATTAACCAACACCTCTTCCTCTTGCACACACCAGCTGAAGGGAGTCAAAGTGGCCTCATGTGGTCTATACAGGTGGGAAAACTGAGATCTGGATGGGACCAAATGTTTAAAACTTGAGGATAAAATGAGTAGAGAGCAGGGTAGTCTTTTCTTTGGCATCACTATGATCTGATGACAGAAATGGACTGAATTCATTGGAATGAACTGTAGGCTCTGCATCTTCCCAGGAAAACAGAAACACATTATATATTGTTACCGACAGGTTTCTCATGAAAATTATGGCTGGGAAATATGCTTTTGGGGATGTGCGTGTGTTAGAGAGATAGAGAGAGGGGGTGGGTAATGAAGCCCTTTGGGGGAGGCAGGCCATAGATTTTATTGGACTCTCAAAGGCCCACTACAGTGAGAACCCATTTCTCAGGCCCCTCCTTCATCTGTGTCCCTCTGCTTTCCCTGCCCAGATGTCTGAAGCTCTTAGCTGCCCCCAGGGGCCCAAGATCAGTTTTATCCTCTCCCCAAATAACCCACACTTGTATGAATCCTGAATGTCCAGCCCAGCTTCATCACTTACCAGATGCCTGATCTTGGGTAGGTCTGGCTTTCTGTAACTCAGTTCCCTCCACTGTATAATGGAGCTAATCGTATTACTTGCTGTGTGGATTTGTTGCAGGATTAAACACTTTAATAGCATGAAAGTGTCTGGCACAGTCTGAGAATAGAAAAGTGGGTGCTTTTTTCCCCCCTTCCCTGCTTTCTGCAAAATGAACCTTGAGATATCTAGGCCAGTTGCCAGATTCTATTCTGTTGGGGCCAAGGAGACTGGAGGAATGCCTGAGTGACTGAGTAGGACACGGTGGGAGTCAGGGGGAGGAGAAGTGGAGGCCAGACAGGACTGGTGCCCCTGAGGGCTGACTGGGGGAGGGGAGAGTTTCCCACCCAGAGGGACCCTTGGGGTCTCAGCGGAGCAGCAGGGAGCATGTGTGCTTTTCCTTTGCTCAATCAGCTGGGGAGGCCTGTTAGGCTCCCCGGCCAGGTCCTCTGCCCTCTGAGGCCCCGTCTGTGTCCCTGGGTTCTATGGGTGTAGGAGAGAAGGACGATGGGGGAAGAAGTGCAGAGGCAGACTCTTGGGGTCACCTCCCTAAATTGCAGGACCAGCAGAGTTAGAAGGGCTTTCCCCCTGCCCACTCAGGCCCCTGGAAGCCATTTAGGCTCCTGAGTGTTGTCCTTCCTTCTCCAGCCCACCCTGGCCATGTGGATCCTAGCGGTGTGGGAGTGAGGTAGGAGGGGGGGAATGAATGAGAGGCAAGCAGTGTGTGTGGGGGGGCAACTGCTCTGTCCAGAGGAGCAGGGAATGTGCTGCTGGCCATCCTCCACCTACTTGGCCCCAGGAAGTCTGCTGAGCTCCTTGGTCAAGTCTTCCACCTTCCAAAGGCCCTCCAGGGCTGTGGTCCTATGGGCCATAGGAGGGAAACAGGTGGGAGAGGAGGAGAGGCAGATGGGGGGAGGAGACCTCTGAGATCAGAGGATCAGGGGAGGCATGCAAGGCATTACCTCTACCCACCTGGCCTGGGAAGCCTGCTGGGCTCCCAGGCCTGGTTCCCAACACTCCAGGGCCCCCTCTGAGACACATTGGCCCTGGAAGCATAAGAGGGAGGCAGATGGAGAGGAGGAGAGACATATATGTGGGGGAACTGTGGGGACCTTCCAGGATCAGAGGACCAGTGGAAACACAGCAGGTAATTTCCATGCCCACTCAACACCAGGAAGCCTGCTGGGCTCCTGGACTAAGTCCTTCACAGTCCAGGGTTCCCTCTGGCTGCATGGGTCCTAGGCAAGTGGGAGTGAGAGAGGAAGGGGGATGGGGAAGAGAGGCTGACCTCTCTGGGACTGGGAGATCTGGGATGTTCCTGGTGTTTCCCTTGCCCAGTTGGCTGCAAGAAGCCTGTTGGGCTTCCAGGTCTGGTCTCCTGCCTTCCAGAGCCACCTCCAGCCGTGTGGATCCTAGAGACATAGAAGGGATTGTGTGGGGAAGAAGAGAGGCCAAGGAGGAAGAACCCTCTGAAATCAGAATACTAGGGGAAACCCCTAGCAATTTCCCTACCCACACATACCCAGGGAGCCTGCTGGGGTCCTGGATCTGGTCTTCTTCCCTGAGGGCCAGAGGCATTCCTGGGCCCCTCCAGTCTCATTGAGCCTAAGTCAAAATCCCCACCCCTCCAAGGCCTTCTCTGGTCCTGTGTGACCTAAGCATAGCCCCCACCCACTGCTTAAAACCAGCCCCTGCTTAAGTCCTACCCCTGACAGCCAAGACCTTTTCTGGCTTTCCCCACCTCCACTTTTTTATTATCATAGTTCTCTTTTAGCTTCCAGTTTTTGATCCATTTATTTTTAAAATTTTTTCTAACATATCTGATAAATGTTTCTAATCTTTTTATATTGTTTATTCTTTTAGTGTTCCTCTCCCTTTTCTTCCTGCTCTGAGGTGCTTGCAGGATCATGGGGCACAAGCCCGAGGTCAGGCTTGAGCTCCTGCAGTGGGAGTGATAAGTCAAAAGCATTGGACTTACAAGGAACTGAGACCCCAGGGAATATTCATCAGAGTGAAATCTCCTAGAGGTTTTTACCTTAGCAACAAGACCCCACTCTGCTCAACAGCCTACAAACTCCAGTGCTTGAAGCCTCAGGCAAAACAACAAGTAAGAAAGGAACACAATCCAGCCAATAAAAACAAAGCAAAAAAATGAGATGACAAAAATATGTCACAGACGAAAGAACAAGGTCAAAACCTACAAGACCAAATAAATGAAGAGGAAATAGGCAACCTAGCTGAGAAAGAATTCAGGGTAATGATAGCAAAGATGATCCAAAATAATGGAAATAGACTGGAGGCACAGAATGACAAAATACAAGAAATGTTTAACAAATATCAAGAAGACCTAAGGAACAAACAAACAGAGATGAAAAACACAATAACTAAAATGAAAAATGCACTGGATTGTATCAATAACAGAGTAACTGAGGCAGAAGAATGAATAGTGAGATTAGGATAGAATGGTGGAAATAACTGACGAAGAGAATAAAGAAAAAAAAATGAAAAGATTGAGGACAGTCTCAGAAACCTCTGGGACAACATTAAATGCACCAACACTCAAATTAGATGAGTTTGAGAAGAAGAAGAGAAAAGGAAAGGGTCTGAGAAAATATATGAAGAGCTTATAGTGGGAAATTTCCCTAAAATGGGAAAAGAAATAGTGTCCCAAATCCAAGAAGCCCAGAGAGTCCCATACACAATTAACCCAAGGAGAAACACACCAAAACACATATTGAACAAACGAACAAAAATTAAATTCAAAGAAAAAATACTACAAGCAGCAATGGAAAAGCAACAAAAATATACAAAAGAATTCCCATGAGGTTATCAGATGATTTTTCAGCAGAAACTCTACAGGTCAGAAGGAAGTGGCAGGATATACTTAAAGTGAAGAAAGAGAATAAGCTACAATCAAGATTACTCTACCCAGCAAGGATCTCATTTGGATTTGATGGAGAAATTAAAAGCTTTACAGACAAGCAAAACCTAAGAGAATCCAACACCACCAAACCAGGTTTACAACAAATGCTAAAGGAATTTCTCTAGGAGGCAAGCACAAGAGAAGAAAATGCTTCACAAAAGCAAGGCAAAAACAACCAAGAAGATAATAGAAACATACATATCGATAATAACATTGAATGTAAATGGATTAAAAGCTCTAACCAAAAGACACAGCCTGGCTGAAAGGATACAAACACAAGACCCAAATATATGTTGTCTACAAAGGAGTCACTTCAGACCTAGGAACACATGCAGACTGAAAGTGAAGAGATGGAAAAAGATATTCCATGCAAATGGAACTCAAAAGAAAGCTGGAGTAGCAATACTTATATCAGATAAAATAGACCTTAAAATAAAGAATGTTGCAAGGAAGGATACTACATAATGAACAAGGGAACAATCCAAGAAGATATATCAATTATAAGTTTTTATGCACTCAACATAGGAGCACGTCAATACATAAGGCAAATACTAACAGCCATAAAAGTGGAAATTGACAGTAACGCTATAATGGTAGGAGACTTTAACACCCCACTTACTCCAATGAACAGGTCATCCAAACAGAAAATAAACAAGGTTACAGAAGCTTTAAATGACACAATAGACCAGATAGATTTAACTTATATTTATAGGACATTCCACACAAAAGTGGCATAATACACTTTCTTCTCAAGTGCACACAGAACATTCTCCAGGATAGATCACCTCTTGGGTCACAAATCAAGCCTCAGAAAATTTAAGAAAACTGAAGTTATATCAAGCATCTTCTCAGATGACAATGCTGTGAGATTATAAATCAACTACAGGGGAACTTCCTAGGTGGAGCAGTGGTTAAGAATGTACCTGCCACTCACTCCTGTGGGTCCAAATGCAGATATTTTTTCCCCCAACGATGTGCTGCAAATTTTCCTCTGGAAATCTCGACTTCCACAAAGGCTGTCTCATCTGCGGGTGAGTGCCCGAGACAGTGTTCTCCAGGGACTCCTGGACCATGAACAGCCAAGACCAAGGAGAAGTGGCATCAGTTTTCCAGGAGGTTGGCTGACTAGGATTACCACTGAAGGTATGAAGCTAAAGGACTTGGAATAGCACCTGATTCATAGTAAGAGCTTGCTTCTTATTTAAAATATAGGGGGGAGAACCTCTGCTGCCAGTGCCCCTGTCTCCTCGGTGAGCCACCGCTGCCCCCCACCTCTGCAGGCAACCCTCCAACACCAGCAGACTTAATATTCGTTTAATCCAATACTTGGATATTAGTGTGAGGCTTGGACAGTCTTCTATAAACACCTCTATCGCCAGGACAGGCAACCCCAAAAGTTTGGAAAACCATGAGGAAACAAAGAAACACCATGCAGGCAAAGGAGCAGGAAAAAAACCCACAAGACCAAATAAATGAGGAGGAAATAGGAAAAATGCCTGAAAAAGAATTCAGAGTAATGATAGTAAAAATGATACAAAATCTTAATAACAAAATAGAGAAAGTACAAGAAACAGTTCATAAGAAATCAGAAAAACATACAGCAATGGATAACAAAATAACTGAAATTAAAAATACTCTAGATGCTATAACCAGCAGAATGACTGAGGCAGAAGAACGAATAAGTGAGTTGGAAGATAGAATGGGGGAAATAAACGCCACAGAGCAGGAAAAAGAAAAAAGAATAAAAAGATTAGAAGACAGTCTCAGAGACCTCAGGGATAACATTAAGCGTACAAACATTTGAATTATAGGCATCCCAGAAGAAGAAGAAAACAAGAAAAGTTCTGAGAAAATATTTGAAGAGGTTATAGTGGAAAACTTCCCCAACATGGGAAAGGAAATAATTCACCAAGTCCAAGAAGCACAGAGAGTCCCATACAGAATAAACTCAAGGAGAAATACACCAAGACACATATTAATCAAACTAACGACAATTAAACACAAAGAAAAATATTAAAATCAGGAAGAGGAAAGCAACAAACAAACATATAAGGGAAAACCCATCAGGATAACAGCTGACCTTTCTACAGAAACTCTGCAGGCCAGAAGGGAATGGCAGGATATACTGAAAGTCCTGAAAGAGAGAAACCTACAGCCAAGAATACTCTACCCAGCAAGAATCTCATTCAGATTTGAGGGAGAAATCAAAAGCTTTCCAGACAAGCAAAAGTTAAGAGAATTCAGCACCACCAAACCAGCTTTACAACAAGTGCTAAAGGAACCTCTCTAAGTAGGAAACACAAGAAAAGGAAAACACCTACAAATACAAACCCAAAACAATTAAGAAAATGGTAATTGGAACACACATGTCAATAATCACCTTAAATGTCAATGGATTAAATGCTCCAACCAAAAGACACAGACTGGCTGAATGGATACAAAAACAAGACCCTTCTATATGCTGCCTACAAGAAACCCACCTCAAACCAAGGGATACATACAGACTGAAAGAAAAGGGATGGAAAAAGATATTCCATGCAAATGGAAGTCCAAAGAAAGCTGGAGTAGCAATACTCATATCAGACAAATTAGACTTTAAAGTAAAGACTATTACAAGAGACAAGGAAGGATACTACATAATGATCAAGGGATCCATTCAAGAAGAACATATCACAATGGTAAATAGCTATGCCCCCAACATAGGAGCACCTCAATACATAAGGCAAATGCTAACAGCTATAAAAGGGGACATCGACAGTAACACAATAATAGTGGGAGACTTGAACACCCCACTTACATCAATGGAAAGATCATCCAAACAGAAAATAAATAAAGACACACAAGCTTTAAATGACACATTATACCATCTCGACTTAATTGATATTTATAGGACATTCCATCCAAAAACGACAGACTACACTTTCTTATCAAGTGCACACGGAACATTTTCTAGGATAGATCACATCTTGGGTCACAAATCAAACCTCAGCAAATTCAAGAAAATTGAAATCATATCAAGCACCTTCTCAGATCACAACGCCATGAGACTAGATATCAATTACAGGAAAAAAACTGCAAAAAATATAAACACATGGAGGCTAAACAATTCACTCTTAAACAACCAAGGAATCACTAAAGAAATCAAAGAGGAAATCAAAAAATATCTAGAAACAAACGACAATGAAAACACAACAACCCAAAACCTATGGGATGCAGCAAAAGCAGTTCTAAGAGGGAAGTTTATAGCAATACAGTCCTACCTTAAGAAACAAGAAAATTATCAAATAAACAACCTAACCTTACACCTCAAACAACTAGAGAAAGAAGAACAAAGAAACCCCAAAATGAGCAGAAGGAAAGAAATCATAAAGATCAGAGCAGAAATAAATGAAAAAGAAAGGAAAGAAACCATAAGAAAAATAAATAAAACTAAAAGCTGGTTCTTTGAGAAGATTACCAAAATTGATAAACCATTAGCCAGACTCATCAAGAAAAAAAGGGAGAAGATGCAAATCAACAGAATTAGAAATGAAAAAGGAGAAGTGACAACAGACACCTCAGAAATACAAAACATCATGAGAGACTACTACAAGCAACTATATGCCAATCAATTGGATAACCTGGAAGAAATGGATACATTCTTAGAAAAATACAATCTTCCAAGACTGAACCAGGAAGAAATAGAAACCATGAACAGACCAATCACAAGTACAGAAATTGAGGCAGTGATTAAAAATCTCCCAACTCACAAAAGCCCAGGACCAGATGGGTTCACGGGTGAATTCTATCAAACATTTCCAGAAGAGTTAACACCTATCCTTCTCAAACTCTTCCAAAATATTGCAGAAGGCTGAACACTCCCAAACTCATTCTACAAGGCCACCATCACCCTGATACCAAAACCAGGCAAAGATGTCACAAAAAAAGAAAACTACAGACCAATATCACTGATGAATATAGATGCAAAAATCCTCAACAAAATACTAGCTAACAGACTCCAAGAGCACATTAAAAGAATCATCCACCATGATCAAGTGGGGTTTATCCCTGGGATATAAGGATTCTTCAATATATGCAAATCAATCAATGTGATACATCATATCAACAAATTGAAGGATAAAAACCATATGATCATCTCCATAGATGCAGAAAAAGCTTTTGACAAAGTTCAACATCCATTTATGATAAAAGCTCTCCAGAAAATGGGCATAGAAGGAAATTACCTCAACATCATAAAAGCCATATATGGAAAACCAAAAGCCAACATTGTTCTCAATGGGGAAAAACTGGAAGAATTCCCTCTAAGAACAGGAACAAGACAAGGGTGTCCACTCTCACCACTGTTGTTCAACATAGTTTTGGAAGTTTCAGCCACAGCAATCAGAGAAGAAAAAGAAATAAAAGGAATCCAAATTGGAAAAGAAGAAGTAAAATTGTCACTCTTTGCAGATGACATGATATTATATATAGAAAACCCTAAAGACTCTACCCGAAAACTGCTAGCACTCATTGATGAGTTTAGTAAAGTAGCAGGATACAAAATTAATGCACAGAAATCTCTTGCATTCCTATACACTAACAACGGAAGAGCAGAAAGAGATATTAAGGAAACTCTTCCATTCACCATTGCAACCAAAAGAATAAAATCCCTAGGAATAAATCTGCCTAAGGAGGCAAAAGATCTGTATGCAGAAAACTTTAAGACACTGATGAAAGAAATCAAAGACGACACAAACAGATGGAGGGACATACCATGTTCCTGGATTGGAAGAATCAACATCATGAAAATGACTGTACTACCCAAAGCAATTTATAGATTCAATGCAATCCCGATCAAATTACCAATGGCATTTTTCACAGAACTAGAGCAAGAAATCTTACGATTTGTATGGAAACGCAAAAGACCCCGAATAGCCAAAGCAATCTTGAGAAGGAAAAATGGAGTTGGTGGAATCAGGCTTCCTGACTTCAAACTATACTACAAGGCCATAGTGATCAAGACAGTATGGTACTGGCACAAAAACAGAAAGGAAGATCAATGGAATAGAATAGAGAACTCAGAAGTAAGCCCAAACACATATGGGCGCCTTATCTTTGACAAAGGAGGCACGAGTATACAATGGAAAAAAGACAGCCTCTTCAATAAGTGGTGCTGGGAACGTTGGACAGCAACATGTAAAAGAATGAAATTAGAACACTTCCTAACACCATACACAAAAATAAACTCCAAATGGATTAAAGACCTACATGTAAGGTCAGACACTATACAACTCCTAGAGGAAAATATAGGCATAACACTCTATGACATCCATCAAAGCAAGATTCTTTTGGACCCACCTCCTAGAATCATGGAAATAAAATCAAGAATAAACGAATGGGACCTCATGAAACTTAAAAGCTTTTGCACAGCGAAAGAAATCATAAACAAGACTAAAAGGCAACCCTCAGAATGAGAAAAAAATAATCGCCTATGAAACAACAGACATAGGATTAACCTCTAAAATATACAAGCAGCTCCTGAAGCTTAGTACCAAAAAAGCAAATAACCCAATCCACAAATGGGCAGAAGACCTAAATAGACAATTCTCCAAAGAAGACATACAGATGGCCAACAAACACATGAAAAGATGCTCAACATCACTCATCATCAGAGAAATGCAAGTCAAAGCCACAATGAGGTATCACCTCACACCAGTCAGAATGGCCATCATCACAAAATCTGGAAACCACAAATGTTGGAGAGCGTGTGGAGTAAAGGGAACTCTCCTGCACTGTTGGTGGGACTGTAAGTTGGTACAGCCACTATGGAAAACAATTTGGAGGTTCCTTAGAAACTAGAAATAGAACTACCTTATGATCCAGTAATCCCACTCCTGGGCATATACCCAAAGAAAACCATAATCCCAAAAGAAACTTGTACCACAATGTTTATTGCAGTACTATTTACAATAGCCAGGACATGGAAGCAATCTAAATGCCCATCAACAAATGAATGGATACAGAAGATGTGGCATATATATACAATGGAATATTACTAAGCTATAAAAAGGGATGAGATGGAGCTATATGTAATGAGGTGGATAGAACTACAATCTGTCATACAGAGTGAAGTAAGTCAGAAAGAGAAGGACAAATATTGTATGCTAACTCACTTATACGGAATCTAAAAATGGTACTGATGAACTCAGTGACAAGAACAAGAATGCAGATACAGAGAATGGACTGGAGAACTCGAGGTATGGGAGGGGGCGGGGGGTGAAGGGGAAACTGAGACAAAGCGAGAGAGTAGCACAGACATATATATACTACCAACTGTAAAATAGTCAGTGGGAAGTTGTTGTATAACAAAGGGAGTCCAACTCGAGGATGGAAGATGCCTTAGAGGACTGGGGCGGGGAGGGTGGGGGGGACTCGAGGAGGGGGGGAGTCAAGGAAGGGAGGGAATATGGGGATATGTGTATAAAAACAGATGATTGAACCTGGTGTACCCCTCAAAAAAAAATAGAATGTACCTGCCAATGCAGGGGACAATCCCTGCTCCAGTAAGATCCAACATGCCAGAGAGCAACTACATCTGTGTGCCATAGCTATTGATCTTGTGCTCTAGAGCCTGTGAGCCACAACTATTGAGCCTGTGTGCCTCAACTACTGAAGCCCATGAGCTTAGGAGCCATGCTCCACAGCAAATAAACCACCATAATGGGGAGCCGGCACTCCACAATGAAGTGTAGTCCCCAATCACTGCAACTATAGAAAGCTCATGTGCAGCAACAAGGCACCATGCAGCCATTAAAAAAAAAAAAAAGACTATCTCTAAAAGAAATCAACTACTAGGAAAATTTATGGGAGCCAAACAGTGCACTATTAAGTAACCAAGTGATCACTGAAGAAATCAAAGAAGAAATTTATACATATATATATATATATATATATATATATATATATGTGGAAATAAATGACAATGAAGTCACAAAGACCTAAAATCTATGGGATGCAGCAAAACCAGTTCTAAGAGGAAAAATTATAGTAATTCAATCTCATCTCAAACAACAAGAAAAATCACATACAAACTGTCTAAACATATGCCTAAAACAGCTAGAGAAATAACCACAAAGACAACCCAAAGTCAACAGAAGGAAAGAAATCATAAAGATCAGAGCAGAAAAAATTGAAATAGAAATTAAGAAAACAATAGAAAAGATCAATAAAGCTGAAAGTTGCTTCATTGAGAAGACAAACAAAATTGATAAACCTTTAGCCAGACTCATCAACAAAAAAAGGCAGAGGATACAAATCAATAAAATTAGAAATGAAAAAGGAGAAATCACAACTGACACTGCAGAAATACAGAAGAGTGTAAGAGAATACTATAAACAACTACATGCCAATAAAATGGACAACATTAAAGAAATGGACACAGCCTTGGAAAGGTACAAGTTTCTGAGCCTGAGTCGAGAAGAATTAGAAAATAAACACAGACCTATCACAAGTAATGCAATTGAAACTGTAATAAAATTCTTCCAAGAAACAAAAGCCCAGGGTCAGGTGACTTCACAGGTGAATTCTATCAAATATTTGGAGAAGAGCTTACACATATCCTTCTCAAATTCTTCCAAAAATATTGCAGAGGGAGGAACACTCCCACATGTGTACCCACGATCACCCTGATACCAAAATCAGACCAAGATATCACAAGAAAAGAAAATGACAGACCAATATCACTGATGAACATAGATGCAAATGTCCTCATCAAAATACTAGGAAACAGAACCAACAACACATTAGAAGAATCATACACCATGATGAAGTGGGATTTATCCCAGGAATGCAGGAAATCTTCAATATATGCAGATCAATCACTGTGATATACCATATTAACAATTTAAGAAATAAGAACAATATAATCATCTCAATAGATGCAGAAAAATATATTGACATAGTTCAAGAACCATTTAGGATAGAAAAAAATCTCCAGAAACTATGCATAGATGGAACCTACCTCAACATAATAAAGACCATTCATGACAAAGCCACAACAAACGTTATTCTCAATGGTGAAAAATTGAAACCATATCCTCTAAGGTCAGGAAAAAGACAAGGATGTCCATTCTTACTCAACATAGTTTTGGAAGTCCTAGCCATGGGAATCAGAGAAGAAAAATAAATAAAAATAATATGAATTGGATATATTCATTTGTGTCATATTTTAAATTCCACATAAAAGTGATATCATGTAGGATCTGTCTTTCTCTTTCTGACTTACTTCATTTAGTATGGTAGTCTCTAGTAGCATCCATCTTGCTGCAAATGCATTATTTATAAGGTTATTTTTAATAACTGAGTCACTTTGCTGTATAGCAGTAATTAACACAATATTGTAATTCAACTATACTTCAAAAAAGTAAATTAAAAAATAAATATGTATTGGAAAAGAAGTAAAACTGTAACTGTTTGCAGATGATGTGATAAACTATACATAGAAAATCCTAAAGATGCCACCAAAAAGCTACTAGAACTCATCTATGAATTTGGAAAAGTTACAGAATACAAAATTAATGCATAGAAATTTCTTGCATTCCTATACACTAGCAACAAAATATCAGAAAGAGAAATTAAGGAAACTATCCCATTTACCATCACAACAAAAGGAAAAAAAACAACCTAGGCCTAAACCTATCTAATGATACAAAAGACTTGTATGCAGAAAAGTATAAAACACTGAGGAAAGAAATCAAAGATGACTTGAACAGATGGAGAAATATACAATGTTCTTGAATGGAAAGAATCAACAATGTGAAAATAACTATACTACCCAAAGTAATCTACATATTAAATGCAATCCCTGTAAATTTATCAAGACATTCTTCACAGAATTTTAGCAAAAAATTTTGTAATTTGTATGGAAACACAAAAGGCCCTGAATAGGCAAAGCAATCTTGAGAAGGAAAAATGGAATCAGAGGAATCAGGCTCCCTGAATTCAGACAATACTACAAAACTGCAGTAATCAAGAGAGTATGGTACTGGCACAAATGGAGAAATATAGTTCAATGGTATGGATAAAATGTCCAGAGATAAACCCACACACATATGGTCACCGAATTTATGACAAAGGAAGCAAGAACATACAATGGAAAAAAGACAGCCTCTTCAATAAGTGGTGCTGGCAAAACTGGACAGCTACATGTAAAAGAATGAAATTAGAAAACTCCCTAACAACAAACACAAAAATAAACTCAGAGTGGATTAAAGACCTAAATGTGAGACAGGACACTATAAAACTCTTAGAGGAAAAAAAAGGCACAATACTCTATGAAATAAACCATAGCAAGATCCTTTTTGACCCACCTCCCAGAATAATGGAAATAAAAATGAAAATAAACAAGTGGCACCTAATGAAACTTAAAAGCTTTTGCACGGCAAAGGATACCATAAAAAATGCAAAAAGACAACCCTGAGAATGGGAGAAAATATTTGTACATGAAGCAACTGACAGAGCATTAATCTCCAAAACACACAAAATGCTTATGCAGCTCAGTATCAAAAGAACAAAAACCCCAATCCCAAAATAAGCAGAAGACCTAAATTGATATTTCTCCAAGAAGACATACAGATGGCCAACAAACACATGAAAAGACACTCAACATCACTAATTATTAGAAAAATGCAAATCAAAGCCACAATGAGGTATCACCTCACACCTGTCAGAACGGTCATCATCGAACCTTAGAAACAATAAATGCTTGAGAGGGTGTGGAGTAAAAGGCACCCTCCTGCACTGTTGGTGGGAATGTAAATTGGTACAAGCACTATGGAAAACAGTATGGAAGTTCCTCAAAAAACTGAAAATAGAACTACCATATGACCCAGGAATCCCACTACTGGGCATATATCCTGAGAAAAACATAATCCAAAAATAACCATATACCACAATGTTCACTGCAGCACTATTTACAATAGCCAGAAACTGGAAGCAACCTACATGCCCATCAACAAATGAATAGATAAAGAGGATGTGGTACATACATACAATGGAATATTACTCATCCATAAGAAGGAAAGAAATTGAGTTATTTGTAGTGAGGTGGATTGACCTAGAGTCAGTCACACAGCGAGGTAAGCCAGAAAGAGAAAAACAAATACCATATGATAATGCATATATATGGAATCCGAAAGTATTGGTACAGATGAACCCAGTGACAGGGCAAGAATAAAGATGCAGATGAGGAGAAAGGACTTGAGGAAAAGGGGCAAGGGCGGGGGAGAGAAGTGGGGATGAGGCGAGAGAGTAGCATTGACAAATATACAGTACCAAATGTAAAATAGATAGCTAGTAAGAAGTTGCTGCATAACACAGGGATATCGACTCAATGATGGATGATGGCTTAGAGGGCTGGGACAGGAAAGGTGGGAAGGAGTCACAGGAGGGGGGATATGGAAATACATGTACAAACACAGCTGATTCATTTTTTTTAACTTAACATGAAGTTTTTAATTCGAGATACATCAGTTTTTTTTTTTTTTTTCTCTAGTCCTTTAGAGAAGCCAACAAAAACTTTGACAGGTTTATGTTTGACTCTGAAAAGCATCATCACCTTTGTGTACTGAGAAGAAAAATAAAATTTCTTTAAATATGGCTTGTTGGTCCCATACTTTATCTACCAGTGTATTTGATGCTGTTTACAAATAGAAATGTCTATTTAGTTATATGTATTAATCTGAAAAACATGCACATTATAATTTTTAAGTCAGATAGTCAACTTTCCTGTAGGTCTTGTGAGACTTCATCTTGTCATGGGGCAAACACTATTTTACAAAGTGTAATAATGGTTCATTTTTTAAAGCTGAGGTAAAGAACTTGAACAACTAAATAGCAAAGCTGAAGAGGCAATGAAATGTAACCTCATGCTCTGTTTATGCTCTCTGCCTTTCCATTAGGCCAGGGTAGCTTTCCACCTGCTATAGTAGAAAACAGGAACTGCTATAAATCCTGAAAATAAAATGTTCTAAACCCAAATCCCAGAGTATTTTAGTAGGCTTAGCATCTTTAAAACATTTTAACAAAAGTACTAATTGCCCAACTACTCCTTTAAAACAGGTCCAAAGAAAAGCTCTGCTTTCTCATAAGACTTATTCCATTCTATTCACAACTTTTGCTAACCAGGGTGAAGAGATTTATACCAAACTGCACTTTTATTAATACTATTTTTCTCTCAAAGCAAGTTCTTCATGCTGACATTTCCAGTGTCAGGAAGCACAGACACTATTAATCATCCTCAGTCTTTGCATTACCAAGGAGATCTTTCTCCATCTTGTTCTGAAGAATGAACAAAAGTTTGAGGTGTATGTTTCAGAAGATAAACTGCAGCATGAAGACCCCCTATGTTGACCCAGACAGTATGTACCTTCCGCCATAGGTGTCCCATTCCAGATAATGCCCTGGTAAAGCATTTCTTGTCCTGAGTCAGTAGTACAGCTCGGCCTGTCCCTGGCCTACAGACATGGCTCATCTCCCGTAGGCAAGCTGGATAAAGGTTCCAGTTTCTTTTCTTGGAGCCCATCCTTTTTCCAAGTGGCATATCTGTTGTGATAATGTCCACAGAGCCTGTTCTTAATGGCGAGTTGCAGATATCCCACTGAATAGTATCTACAGGTAAGCCCCAGGGCAGGTTGCCTTCTTTAACTTGGCTCTTGGTCAATAAAGATAAGATGTTATTTGCTGCTCTATTCACAGCCAATGGATTATTATCACCAGCAGTATGGTAACAGTTAGACCATTCTGTAGCCCCCTCAATTGGTATTGCCCCTGTTCCACACATTGGATCAACTATTACATCAGTAGGCTGAGGTGCACAGAGCCTGAGCATCCCATTGGCAAGAGTAGATCTAAGAGTTGTGGGTCCAAAATGTGTGATATTTCTTCAGTGGAGACTCTCTTCTGTCAATGCAATGACCACAACAACTTCATTATCATGGATATTCAAAAGAACGTCTACATTGAAGTTGGTCACGTCAGCCTTCCACTTAAAATAATCTTGAACTGCACCCGCAAAATCTCTTGCTGCCTCATTTGAGGAAAAGCAGTGTTTCTCTCCTGCCCTGTTGCATGTGACTCTAAACTTTAGCACTTCGGGATCATTTTGAGCTTTCCTCAGTCTCATCTTTGCAAGATGTCAAATCATCACTTACTAATGTTGATATCTCTTCTTTGATGGCTGGATTTTCATAATAGTCTAAGATCTGTGAATCTAAGACGTTGTTAGTGAGCTATTTTTTAACATCTCTCTCATCTGTTTTGTCTCCTCGTCCATTATCAATCTTCTCTTTACTTGAATTCTGACTTATCTTTCTGCGCTTTGTTTTTTTTTTTTTTTCTTGAAACATGTTAATTTTCCATATTTTTAAAGGGTCTGACCATGGAAGCTTCCCAGCCAATTCCTCAAAATTCTTTAGAACTTCTTCCTTTGTTTCTTTGAACTGGTAATCCTTAAATTCCTGAACAACCACAAATAAGTTATCAACTGATCTCAGACAATGAACCTGAGCCAGACTTTCCACTGAAATGTCAAAATATATCTTACCCCGGTCTTTGATGATTTTGCATGATGACCCCAATTTCTCTCTCACTTCATCTGCAGCTGTTTGCTCAAAACCGGTAGGCACAGTGGCTCCAATAGTGACTTGGAGATGCTCAGATTCACTTCTGGGGCCACTTTCTGTCACTTGTATAGACCTCTGGTTCTCATGAAGGTTCACATCCAGGAGCTGGTTAGTGGCTTCTTGAACATCAGACATATTGGCAGCGCTTCCAAGATCCTGAATATAGGCCCGGCCGCCAGCACAGACACTTCCGGCTTCCTGATTCGTTTTGTTGTACATCAAAAATTGACACAGCAGTGTAAAGCAATACATTCCAATAAGGAGCTTAAAAATTAAATAAATAAATAAATAAATGCTGGAGAGGGTGTGGAGAAAAGGAACCCTCCTGCATTGTTGGTGGAAATGTAACATGATATAGCCACTATGGAGAAGAGTATGGAGATTCCTAAAAAGCTGAAAATAGAACAACCATAGGACACAGCAATCTCATTACTGAACATATATGCAGAGAAAACCATAATTCCAAAAGATACTTGTACCACAATGTTCATTGCAGCACAATTTACAATAGCCAGGACATGGAAGCAACTGAAATGTCCATCGACAGATGAATGGATAAAGATGTGTCACATATATACAATGGAATATTACCCAGCCATAAAATGGAACAAAATTGAGTTTTCTGTAGTGAGGTGGATGGGCATAGAGTCTGTCATACAGTGCAGTAAATCAGAAAGACAAAAACAAATATCATATACTAACGGACATCTATGAAATTGAGGAAAATGGTACTGATCAACCCAGTGGCAAGGCAGGTATAGAGACACAGATGTAGAGAACGGACTTGAGGGCACTGGGGAGAAGGGAGAGCTGTGATGTAGTGAGAGAGTAGCATTGACATATGTACACTACCAAATGTAAAATGGATGGCTAGTAGGAAGCTGCTGCAGAGCAGTAGGCAATCAGCTAAATGCTTTGTGAAGACCTAAAGGGTTGAGATAGGTAGTGTGGGAGGGTAGTTCAAGAGGGAGGGGATATGGGAATATATGTGTGTATATATATATATATATATATATATATATATATATATATATATATATAGCTGATTCACATTGTTGTGCAACAGAAACTAACACAATACTGCGAAGTAACTATATTCTAATAAAGATGAAAAAATATTCAATTCTGAAAAAAAAAAAGAACACTGGGCTGCTAATGGGCAAAGGAGCTGCAAATCCACACCCCAAACTACTCACTCCATTAGACATTCTGGGAGTTTTTGTGTAACCAGGGGCCACGTATCCCCAGAGGCACACACTGCTGGGCAGGTAGCCAGCCTCTAGGGGACATTGGGAAAGATGGGCCCCTCCCAGTTGGTCCTGAAGCTATTTCATAAGCAGTGGTCACTCACAGAGACAGCCCTGTCTCAACTTCTTGTTTCTAGTTACCCAAATGGTGTCATAGTCAAGAAATCCAACAATCCTTCCAGAGCCGTATTTGATGTCGAATGGCTGGCCTGAATGCCAGAAGCTGGTGAACAAGTGATGATCAAAGAGCAGGTGTGCACCTGAAGAAACAAGAGATGAGTGTCTGTCAGGTGCCAAGGTTGGAGATTGGGTGGTTGGGGAGTACAACATGAGCAGGAGGAGTTGGTGGGTACTCACGGCAGGAGGGACTTCAGCAGTAGATGGAGGGCACCCACAAGTCTGATGAGCTGGTGTCAAAGATGACCCTGAATTCCTGAGGGGGTGTTCCAATGGTGATATTGCCAATGTAGAACATCTAAGGTGGTCAGAGAGGGGTGGTCAGGGAAAGCCTGGTGGCCCTGCCAATCCTTGGTTAACAGACTGATGCCCTCTGAGGTGTCCCAGGTCTCCTGAAGTCACTTTGCAACCACCCCACATCACAACCTCTTCTCAGACCAGCGCCTTCTTTGCTTTTTTTTTTCCTCCATGTGTCATCTTAGTTCCCCGATCAGGGATCATTCAGTATTAGTGCAGTCTTAACAACTGGACCTGCATGGAAATCCTGATGCCTTCATTTGAGAAGCTCTCCAGTCTCCCCTTTGAAGAACAGCCTGAGTGTTTCCTTCTCCTCATGGCCCTCCTAGGTTACACTGGGCCACTTCCTTTAAACTCAGGCCAAATCCTTTGAACATGACACATTTGGGCCTTTAATTGAACATGTATTTACTCTTTGCCTATTACTCAGGCTGGCCTATGCATTATTGAAGGAAAGAGAAGGACTTTTTGTAAAATCAATAACAGCAACCATAGTGTTAGATTTGTATGGTGTCACAGGCCATAAGGCTCAGTAGTTCTTACTGGCATCCTTCTTGGATCTTTGGGGATTGAAATTCCTCTGCCCAGAGTTTCAAACTTGACTTGCAGTTGGCTTTATCTTTTGATCAGACGTTGCTCACCTTTCATCTATAAATCCATAGTTCACTTATATCAGAAAGAACAATCTCCCTCAAACTAATGATATATCTTTGGCACAGAACTAGATGTTTACCTGCCCCCTGTTCATTACAGGGCAGAGTCACCACAGACCAAGAGCGGAGGATGAGAGTGCCTTCTCCTCTGGGAATTGGATCCCCAGTGTTTTTGCTTCCTGCAGGAGCCCCAGCCCCAATATCCAGCCTGGCCCCTCACAGATGAACCCCAGAGCTAGGACAGAGCACCAGGGGGCTCTTAGGAGTTCCATCTTCCGCAACACACTCACATCCTTGTAGTTCCTCAGGGCTTGAAGAGAAATATTTGGGTCATCAGCAATCTGGAACATGTCATGAGTGTCTTCCTCTAGGAAATTTTTCAGCAGGATTTTCTCCCTTAGGGTTTCTCCCATGGTCTTGATATTCATTAGAGGAATTCTTTCACTGGAGGTTGGGAAAATAAAACAAAGAAGGGACAGCCATCAGCTGTCTGTGTTATTGTATGACTGTCATACCTTAAATTGTTTTGGCTCTATGATTTTTTCCAGCATTATTAGGAGTGTCATGTTATTATCAGGACACCATGCAAAGACCTGGACAAGGACCTCGATTGAAAAAGAGGTTCTGTTTTGTAATCATGGGTAAGTTGTATGAGCATTTGCAATCTCACTTTCCCCATCAGTAAAAAGATGAAATGTAATAACCCCCATCCCTCATATAGAATGTTGCGAGTATTAAGTGAGATGATGGATATAATGTACCTACTATATAGGAAGTCTCAACAATGACAAACATTACCATTGCTATTACCATCCCACTGTATCTTTTTCAAAGAAGCTCTGGGAAGGATTAGAAACACGGGGAGTTTATGACTTGGCTGTTGTCACACTGCTTTTTAGAGGTAAAACAGCCTAGAAGTAGCCTTCCTGATCTTTCTCCAGGGCTCAAGCAGAAGAGAGGGTGATAGGGGAAGCAAACAGATGGGGAATAAATTTTAAGATTTAGAGTACACAGAAGCAAGGAAGAGCCAAAATAGGAAAAAAAAAACCTCAGAGCATTCTGCATGCACAGAAATATCCAAAGTAATGGAGAAATAGAAGAAAGAGATACAGAGATAAAGACATAGACACATTCACTTAAAAAAATGGCGAGAGCACAGAGAGAAGACTTAGAAGCAAATACAGTTGAAATGCTGTTCCATAGGAAAACACTTACAGTTGCAGCCATTGTGCATTGAACAATGGCAAGTAAGGCCATTTTCATAGAGGTCATGATATGACTGGCACCTTCAGAGTTGTACCATGCTGCAGGCTGACGCCAAGAATCTTGGGCCACATGGTTCCCATGGCAAGGATGCCATTAATAAATGTGACTTGAACTTTTAGACTGGAAGGAAAAGATTGCATGCCTTTGTAATCCTGATGCATGATCTCTGATGGGTGGAAGAATAAGAAGACAAGAAAAACACCAGAAAGGGAAAGGATGCCACTTACCGTCCCTGTACTTACATGACAAGGCACTCTTACAGGGTCAGCAGCTCGAGGAACCAAAGCCATTTCACGTTTCTTTCCTGGGTCAAAGTACTCAGGGAATTGCATGTTCTGCACATGAAATGGTGGCCAAGAGCTCCTAGTTATATACGCCCTGACCTGCCCTAATAGTCCTCTTTAGCCCACTAATGGATCTGATAAGAAATATGAACATCTTGATAAAATCTTTACCTCCTTCAGTGTCCATGGGAAGTGGACTTAGAAAATTCTCAGAATACAGAGATTTCTACTGTAATCTCTTCCTTGGGTCATGGGTGCAAAACCAAACTGAACTGCACAAACTAAGAGTGGGGAGACACTTGCCAAATTGGATATAAAACACAGCTACTAATGTGATGAAAGTAAATGCTAGGGGCCATGCTTGACATTTGTGATCTCATGTGGTCTTTCTAGCAATTTCATGAGATATGCATTGCAGTTCTCATTTGGAGAGGAGATTGCTTGTAGGTAAATAGTTCAAATGGCAAACTGAAGACGTGAAGGGCAGCCCTGTGATATCTGAGTGAGTGGCTTTAGGTAGTGGAACAAATGGCACAGATGTGGGGCACTGATGCCAATCTGCATCAAAAATCTAGGCTAGAGTAGCATTACAACTGCAGAGTTTCACTATTGGAAGAAATGTGATGCATGTATCCATAAGATACTTTCTATACTCCAATGAATGTATACAGAGCACCCTGTGTGCTGGGGTCTGGGTTAGATGCTGCAAAGTCAGAGTCATGTAAGACACAGGTGGTCCTTATCTTCAGGGAGCTAGCAGTCTAGGGCAGTTATCACAAACCCATGGCCCAGCAGGCAAGAGCAATGAATGGAAAGACTGTGCAGTTAAAATGGCACTGGACAGGCAGCACAAGACCTACAAGGTTGGACAGCCTCTCCTCAGCTCTAGCCATTGTCTGCCATGCTGGAATGGAGTGGATGGCCAATTTTTCAACAAAAGTCAGCACCCTGGATATTTATGTAAAATCCACTAATTTTAAATGTTAGTAACTTTAAATGCTGCTATTCACTGCAACATTGTTTGTAAAAGCAAGATATTAGAAACATACCTGAAGTGACCATCCATGTGGAAGTGTTGAATAAGCTATAGGACATCAGAACAATTGGGAACAATTGAAATGGAGGGAGATGTGGAATGGGTGAGATTTTCAGGCTGAAGTGTTTAGATTTTAAAAAAGAGGGACCAGAAACTGCTTATAATTTGTTACTTTTCCAAACACATATATGTCTATTCTCAATAAGAATGTATGGAAGAATAAACCAAAAACTAATACAAATTGTAATTTATGGGGGTGGGGTAAGGACTGAAGTGAGATTTTTCTTGTTTTATAGTTTGACTTTTCATCCATGTAAATGTTGTTGCAGAATCAAAAAATAGATAACAAATCTGTTGAAATAGAGAACTAAGCCAAATGGAACCTAATTCTATCAAGTTGGTGACATAGCTGCATAGAACAAAACAGTACTTAAATGGCTTTAAAATGCAGAATTTTGACTCTACATACAGAGTGGGATTTCATTTAAAGACAATGACAAAGGAACAAAACACCCTCCCTCCAAAACAAATTCAAAAGCAAAAAACCATAAAATCTGAGACTATATCCATAATCTTATTGTTGATGATATTGCTACTGTTATTTTGAAAGTATCGTATGTTTGTGCATACAAGTTAAAGCAAGTAAGTAATAAATACTCATGCTGTTATGAAGCAACACGTTCACTTGAAGAGAGTAAGAGATCCAAAAATCGTAAATAAAACCCTGTGTTCTTAAACCTTGAATTGGAAGTATAAGTTTGTACCAATGAATTATTTTGCTTTTTTAAAAAAAAGAAAATATGTGCTTCTTGGCTCTGGCCACTGAAAAGCCTTGAAGCAATGGCAACTTAATAACAGTAACTATCCTGAGGCCTAACTTGTAGCCTCTAAATACCATTTCCCACCAGAGGATCCAGAGATTCTTGAAGAGATGGCTGATTTCAGGGCTAGGCCAAGAAATGCACAAGATAAGCCTGGGAATCTTGAAGGACCAGAAAGGTGAGCACCTTCAAAGACCACCAAGGACCAGACAAAATTTTAGGAATCCTTATGAAGAGGCCAAAATTGAGTCAATTTTCAAACAGGAGGGTAGAGGGCAGGGCACAACTTTTGAAAGACTGACCTAGACTGAGGACATGACATGAAGTGAGTAGAACCAAATGGGTCCAGGATGACAGATAAGTTGACTTCCACTGCACTTTGAGCATGAGACATACAAGCATAAGGATCAAAATATGGGCAGTAGCCCAATTCTTGGAGTCCCCACCCCTTCTTGAAAGAGCTGGAATACTCTTTCCACTCATTAGTCTATGGAAGTACCCACCCATATAAACACTGAAAACCCCAAACCCTGGTGTCTTTCTCAGCTTCTGGGATTGCCCACAGTCTGTCTATGGAGTGTGTTTATCTCTAAATAAATCCACTTCTTACCTACCAGTTTGTGTCTCACTAAATTCTTCCTGAGATGAGATATCAAGAACCTGAGCTTCCTTAAGTCCTGAAACCTGGTCTATGATCTCATTTGGAAGACTTTAGCTTTGGGCCAGGTTCGAGTCTCAGTTGTGCAGGTGCAATTCCCAATCAGGGTTTTGGCTCAGTCATATTCTGGCATATGGGATCAAGTTCCAATCCAAGGTGTTCACTTTCTGATGGCCACCATAAAAGGATGGGAATAGGGTAAGAGAATGTTAAGAGTTAGGTCTTGATCTTAAAGTAGTCCATAGTACACCATCATCCAGGTTTACTCGGGAGGATGCTCTGCTGATGTCTGTTCATTTTTCACTGATGGGTCAATCTTCTAGGCATATACATATTCAACAGTAAGGCCAGGACAAAAGTGTTAATCTCTATATTCTTCTCCTTAACTCTGAAGATATTCTCTTACATTCTTACACTGTTTTTCATTCTTACTCTACTTATTTCTTGCTCTATTTCTTTCCTTCTTTCTTCCTTTTTCCTTCCTTCCTGCCTCCCTTCCTCCCTCCCTCCCTCCCTCTCTCTCCCTTTCTTTTTCTTTTTTTCTTTCTTTCTTTCTTTCTTTCTTTCTTTCTTTCTTTCTTTCTTTCTTTCTTTCTTTCTTTCTTTCTTTCTTTCTCTTTCTCTCTTTCTTTCCCTTTCTTTCTTTCTTTCTTTCTTTCTTTCTTTCTTTCTTTCTTTCTTTCTTTTCTTTCTCTTTCTTTCTTTCTTTCTTTTTTTATTTTCTTTCTTTCTTTCTTGCTCAGAAGTGCTGTGTGACCAGCAATGTGTACATTTTTTGTGCTTTGAATCCCCTTCCTCTGACCCTTACAACTGCTGACTCTTTATTCCTAACTTATACATAGGCCAAATGCCACTTATTGTCAACACCATTGGGGGCATCTTCTGTGTCATTTCTTTGTGACGAGTTTTTGGTCACTAACAACTGCTTCTGGGACTACCTTGGAAAGGATAGCACCTAAAGTTGTTAAGTCCAAAACTTGACAATATTGTGTGGTTGATTTTGACTTGAGTGTAATTTTGGATAGCTCAGGTGTTAGAGATGTCACTTCAGGCTTGTCTGAAGTGGATCAGGCTGCATCATTCCCAACCAATATGCCTCTGAGTCATATATGCCAGAAATGAGAAATATTTGGATAACAGGAATTAAAAAGAAAAATCTTAATAGGTTATGTCATCAAGTTTGGCCACAATATGAGATAAGAATTTTAAATCGAGTCATGTTCCTTATGTTCAAATTTTCATGGCCTCATTTATAGGCAATGGAACCCAAAAATGAATTTAATGTGTGTGTAGCTCAGAGGGATAACTCCAGGAAACCACAGAGGATGTTTTAACCGACACCCAACAGGGCCTTGGATCCCGAGTGTTGGTGGATCCCTCCTCCCCTGAGGTTCAAGCCCTTTTGGCTATGCAGTTCCTAGCCCTGTCTGCCCCAGCTATCAGGCACAAAATTCAAGAAACAAAGGCTGCTCCTCAACTCTGATGAATGATTATTTCTGATGGTTTATTTGCTTTTCAGTAATAGGGACATGAGGGAAAAGGATGAATGCACCCAGAGAAATATGCAAGAGGCACAAATGATAGCATTGGCTTTGTCCATCCAGAGACCACCAAAGGGGAATCAGACTTTTCTGCGCCAATCTATCCCTGGCACACCACAAGGCCCACAGATACTTATACAAGGCCAATGTAAACTGTGGACAAAAGGGGAACTAAGGGAGGTTGATGATCAATGTGCCCTTTGCAGGCAGCCAGGGCATTGGAAGAGGGAATGTCCCAGTTTCCAGAGAGTGAAGGGGGTTCCTCAGCCACTGATGGTTTTGCAATCAGTATGTTGTTGAAATCTCAGCTCCCTGTGCATCAGTGCCAAATCAAAATAGGAGGACAGAGTTAGGGAGGATAAAGAGGGAGTGGCTTTGTATCTTTGCCAGGAAAAGGGGGGATACAGTAGGCTAGCACCTCAAAAACTGTGCCCCAACTTCACTGGGGAATAGGGAGAGGTTATATAGTCAGCAGTTGTGGTCAGAGGTATGTGATAAGGATCAAGGCAGTAACAGTCTTGCATTCTTCTTTCTTCTGCAAAGTTTCAAAGGGATGCGATTTCTGACAGGATTAGGGTGTGTGCATCATTTTAGGTGGTCAGGTCACCTAATCTGATGAGCTTCTCTGGTCCCTTTAATCTTGCCTCAGGTGGTTTCATGGCTGCCCCTCCCTTGATTAGCAACTGCTTGGAATCTGCCCTTTGGAACTCAGGGAGGTCAAGGAGGCTGGAGTCTTGCCTAAAATAAATGGGGGACAAACAAAAACCTCCACATCCAGGAGCCCCACAGGGCCCTGATCAGCATCAAGAAGACAGTGGGGCCCCAAGACCAAAATTGGCTCTGCCTAGAGATACCATCTACATAACTAATGTTGAGCCTCAGGGGATTATTGATGTGGTGGACCACTAGATAGAATTTTCCATAGACAGCTGTGCAACCTTCTTGGTCTCAATCCAAAGAATTGGAAACCTTTTCAGTCTTAAGGAATATGTAATGTGGTTGTCAGGGAAGAGACAGGGGCACACTTTCCTGGAAACCCCTTTTGTGCAAAATCAATGGCCAGCTGTTTTTACATTTGTTTCTGTTTGTGCCTGACTGTCCCATCCCTTTAAAGGGAAGAGATTTATTAACTAATTTAGGGGCCACTGTTTCTTAAGGGGCAAGGGAACCACTCACATCACCAAACAATTCTAACAGAAAGTAAAGTGGAACAGATAAAATCTGAAGCTAAAATAGAAGCCTTAGTTAAGACCCTTGAATGTGGAATATTAGGGTTCTGGGCTTGGCCAAAGATATTCAGCCAGTGATTATTAAATAAAAAATGTTATACAAGTCTAAATATAAGGTACAGATTTCTTAAACTTAGGGAAGATCCTCAAAAATGTTTGTAAATGGAATACAAAAATAGGAGGCCCTTGTTCTGATTAAACTGACTATATCTGATATTTAGGGCCTGAGAGGAAATTTGGAATAAGTCTTCTCCCCTAAGCTTAATGTGGAAGAGTAAAACTTTTCAACATAGGTAAATGGGTATGTCAGGCCTTCAATATCATTGAGGTAACCACACAATTCTTTGAAAAATGATACAAAATTGTCCTTTTTTTTCCCATATGTAGTCTTTATAGAACAAGAGGTGTGGCTCCAAAAGTAATTCCAAGCCTAGCAACATTTTTACTACTCCCAAAACCTTCCCTAATTACCTTAAGTGGCTTGTAGGTATTAATCAAAGGGGAAACAAAGACAAACTAGAAGGAAGTTGCCTTTACCTTTGAGATTCAAATGTCCTATTTGGTGTTCTCAGGAACACTTATTTCCTCAATCTTTTTAAATGCAAATTGTAAAAAAAGAGTTAAAGTAATTTATAACTTGACTAGAAATCTTAGGTGTCTTTTCTGAAATCACTATTGAAAAGGGTTTAGCCATCTAGATAGGTCACCTTCATTTGTTCTATCTGCCAGAAGCCCAATTTGAATTGGGCTCCTGTAACTGATAGATTTTATGTTGTATCTGACAACCTCCTGTAACTGATAGATTTTATGTTGTATCTGACGTGGGACTGAAATTTTGGAAAGGGAACTATGAGGTCTCAGTGTTTGTTTGTGTTTGTGTGTTCGTATGTACCTATTTGTGTGTCATAGATGTATGGTACTTCCAAAAATTATTTGGTAAATGAGCTCAATTTAATTAACTTAAAGTTAATTAAATGCTTATTTAAATACTCAGAAATAGAAAATAATCTGATCAGAATGAATTTCAGGTTCAAGTCATCAGTGATATCTGGTATTGAAGGTGGCTTAAACTTGGTTTGATTAATATAGACATGTCTTTAGAATCTTCCATCTTCAGTAAAATACTTCTGTTGTATCTCAGTTTGCTAGAGATCAAATAAAACCTTACTCTGTAATAAATTTGTCAACCAGAAAAGGAACCCTATGTGAAAAAAAGAAGAAAAAAAAACTTTTAAGCAACATAAGATGTATGTTTTCAGTAAATGTAAGTGGGAGGAATGAGAAAAAAAAATACTGAAAAGAATTGTGCATGATCAGAATTTTCTATGATTGGATGAAATTTAGTTGCACAAATAGATTTTGTAGGGAGTGGGCTGGGGCAACACTCAATTTGGATTCTTCTTCCAATGTTTTCTTCAAATGCTGCTTTCAATAACAGATAGCATGAGCTTCTTTGCTGTCGAGTGATGTGTATTTGCTTTTGAGAACTTTTGTTACTTTGGTTAAGGAATAAGTATTGCCTCACAGAGACCTATGCTCTTATTTGACCAAGTGTTTTAAAACTCTTCAACACACTTCCCAAATATCAAATTGTAATTAAATTCCTTTTGATTTTCAGCTAACTGTGGGGTGCTTTAGAGGGCCCCTGAGGTATCTTAAAGGGAAATATTTAACTAGGATAATTTGGTATAAAAGTTAAATGTAATCATTCACAATTATGGTTGTTGTAAACAAGTTTGTCAATCATAGTATAATGAGATATTGAATTATGCCTTTTAAATCTGCTGTCATTTATAGATAGTTTTATACTCTGATGGTGGTACAAACAGTGCTTCTTCAACAAGGACATTCATAGAAGTGATATGGAAGCAATTATAACATTTCAAGACTAGGATGATGGCTATGTGAGTAATCCAGCCTATACTGACTTAAAACAAGGAGGTGTCCTGACCTTGGAGCCCCTAGATCAGGCATCCAGAGATGTTTACTCCCAGACTGGCAGCGCCAATTACAGGAGTTACAGGGGTTGGACCATTGCCCTTCTGCTTCCCATAAGAATATGAGAGTAAAATCTCTGAGAGGGGGATGAAACAGCAGGGTAGGGGGCAGGGCACAACCTTTAAACCAATGGCATAGACTGAGGACATGCCATAAACTGTATAGATATAAATAGGTCCTAGATGATGGACAAGTAGACTTCCACTAGACCTTGAGCCTCAGTAAAAGAAGCATAAGAATCAAAAAGTGGGTGGTGGCCCAAATCCTGGAAATCCCCACCTCTTCCTTAAATAGCTGGAATACACCTCCCACTCATTAGCCTATGGAAGTATCCACTTTTATAATAACTGGCAACCCCATAGATTGGTACCTTTCTCACCTTCTGAGAAGGCCAACAGTCTCTTTATGAGGTGTGTTTCTTTCTAAATAAATCCACATCTTACCTATGAGTTTGTCTCTCACTGAATTCTTTCTGATATGAAACATCAAGAACCTGAGCTTCCTTAAGTCCTGAAACCTGGTATGCAATCTCAGTTAAAAGATTTTGGGTTGTAGTGGGATTTGAGTCCCAGCATCCTGGGGTCAAATAGTAAGCTGAGGTGCACAGTTTAAATTTCAGCATCACATCAAATTGATTGAAATAAATTAAATATATAATCATGACTGGGAATTCCCTGGTGGCACAGTGGATAAGACTCCATGCTCCCAATGCAGGGGACCTGGGTTCAATCCCTGTCAGGGAAGTAATTCCCACATGCCAAAACTAATAATTCACATGCCACAACTTAAGATCCTTCATGCCATAGCCAAAGATCCGTGTGGTGAAACTTAGACCTGGCACAGCCAAGTAAATGAATAAATATAATTTTTAAAAAGCCCAAATGATATTTCTTGTATGTCTCTACCACATTTTCTGTATGCATTCAACTGTTGATGGATCTACATTGTTTCTCTGTCTTCACTATTATAAATATTGCTGCAATCTACATGACAGGACAATTATCTCTTTGGGATCATGATTTTAAGATTTTGGGATAAATAACCAGAAGTGGGATTGGTGGATCAGACAAGAATTCTCCTTTTTATATTTTGAGGAACTTCCATTGTGTTTCCAGTGGCTACACCATTTTAATCCCCACCAACAGTGTACAGAGCTCCACATCCTTGTCAACACTTGTTATTCTTTGTTCTTTGGTAAGGACCATCTTAATAGATGTTACATGGTTCTCATTGTCATTTGATTTGCATTTTCCTGATGATTAGTGAGGGAGGAACTACCCTCATCCCAAATTTATGGAATAGGAAACTGCTGCCCAGAAATGAACTTATCAAGGTCACATGACTGGTTGGTTTCAGAGGTGGCATTGAACCCAGTCAGAAAAGCTCCAGGATATACTCTGTTGCAAGTATGCTGCACTGTCTTCCGGGTTCTTAGCAAACCTAAATTATGTTGCTTTATGTTCTGGATCTGGTCTAGTTTCTGTGTTCCAGATCCTCTGTTTCCTTGCAATAAGTCTGCCATTTCCTTGAAGCCAATTGGAGTTGGGCTCCTCTCACTTGTGGTTCAGACAAGGTTCTAGAGCCTGCCCTTTATGATGTAGCTTCCCAGCACAAACAGGGCCCTGATTTACATTAGCACCATTGGGAATGGAATCCTTTATTCTACTGAGAATAGGGCTTTGCAGAGCACCAAATGCAGTCCATCACCATCCCTGGGAGGGAGTTCCCTACATTGAGTAAGTTTGTGTTTGGGGTGGGCCTGATTGATTCCTGAAGCAGCCCCAGCATTTACACTGCACCACCATCCCTGAGTGGGAGTTCCCTATGTGAGAGTGAGTGTGTGTTTGGAGTGGGCGTGACTGATTCCTGAAGCAGCCACAGCGCTTACATTGCAGGAGCCAGGTCAATCCTGTTGTTTCCTTGGTTGTAAACCAAGAAACACAGCCTCAGGAAGATGTCCAGTTCTCTGATCAGTTCCAGTTATGTGTGTCTGCTTGAAACCCACTGAGACGGGGACTCTCAGGTCTCTGGGGAAGACTAAATTACACCCCAGTCGGCCTGACCCATTACCTGCCACCCCCTTCAGTACCCAGAGCCAGGGGTTTCTTGGGTTTATTTCCCTCTGTTAGTAAGAAATGAGTGGCTCTCTCAGCAGCTGTGGAAGTGGGGTACCCATCCAAGATTAAGAAAAGCCAAGACATGTGGTTGCCCTAAGGGAGGGCAGTGGGGGACAGATGGATTGTAGTTAGGTATTAGCAGATGCAGAGTACTATACAGATGATGGATACACAACAAGGCCTTATGTATTGCACAACGAAATATATTCAATATCCTGTAACAAACCATAATGGAAAAAAATAGGGAAACATATATATGTATGTATGTATATATATATATATATATATTAGAGAGAGAGAGAGAGATGTACTTTGCTGTACAGCAGAAATTAATACAACATTGTAAATCAACTATACTTCAATGTAATCAAATAAAAAAAGAACAAAATAGCCTGTATTTCACCTGTTTTATTCCTTCTGACACATACTCGCTGTTTTCTTTGCAGACAATGCCTTTTCTTGTCCCGCTGCCCCAGAACATCTTCTTTAAAACTATGCTCAGCTCTTCTAGGAAGACTTCCTGCACCTACCCTCACACTCCCTGGACACTCCAGGCTGGGTTGGGTGTCATACATTAGTGCTCCCATTGTCTGAAGCCATCATCACCCTTAATCTGTCTCTGGCATCCATTGATCCAATCCCTGGGGAATGCCATTTACATGGAGTCCAGTGTAGATTTGCCTCAACCTAAGCAGGCCTCCTCATGCCTTCATGAAGCTGGAGGTTTTGATTTACTGAAATTCCCTGTCTTCCTCTCAACCTTCTTTGAGCCCATAGGCCTCCTCTGATCTCCTACTGGGAGCTGACATTATGCCTAAACCCTGGGCCAGTGCTGTGCAAGTCACTGTGCATCCTTTTCTCAGGTGAATATCCAACCTCCCCACTGAGGGATCTGGTAGCCCAACTCACAGAAGGGAAACTAGGTTTTAGCAAGAAGAAGTTGCAGCTAAGGACTAGGGCAATCATGTAATTGATCATACAACCAGGACACTTTCAAGATTGGAAGGGAGATTGTTAATCATTATGGTAGGACAACACTTTTAGGCTGTGCTCAGCCAACACCATGTGTCACTTGGCCTATTTCAAGAATTGCTAGAACTGACTTTCCATGTTCACCTCTCTGAGGGTTCTGGGGGAACTGATGCTCTCTGAGGCCAGAGGCCCTTAGTATTCCCCTGTCCTTGTGCCTCCCACCATGCTGGCATAAAGTGGTGTCTCCATTTATTCCAGGATGATGGATGTTCCAGACTGCCCTTTACTCTCATATGTTTGGTTTTGTGGGAGGCACTGGATCAGCAACAGAGGCTCTGAAGCATCTGCAGGGGTTTGGCTTGGCTTTTAGTGGGAACCCTCCTCCCATCACCAGTCCAAGTGTTTCTGCAAGGCCCAGATTTGAGAACGAACCCCAAGGGATGGCCCCTTACCTTTCCAATGTAGGCTTTAGGGGGCACAGGGTAGTTGTGGCTGTTGATTGTGAAGATGATACTAGGCAGGCTCCTGATGTTCTTACAAGAAACTATGTATTATTAGAGAAAGAGGAGAGGAGTTGGCCCAACTAATTCCTGGTGAGTGGAGACCCCCAGAGTGACCCTGTGGTATGTCCATTCACCTCTCGATCAACAGGCCTGGCAGTGATGATCTTCTGGATGATCATGGACAGTCTAGTTGGGCCAAGCAGGTACATGGTCCAGGTATTCCGAATGGCCTGGCAGCCACAGAAACAATCAAAAACCACCCTGTTCATGGTGGTGCTGAGAGACAGTGGGACAATTAGTCACCAGGATCACTGTGAAGTCTCCCCCTATGACTGACCCTCTCCCTGACTGTCTTCAGAACGGCTCTTCAGCTCATGCCCTGATTCTGTTTTCCTTTGCTCTGGTCACATAACCTTCTTTGACTTCCTTACAATTCTTGAATGCACCAGGCTCTCTTGTGCCTCAGGGCCTTGGCATGTACTAGTCTCCCTTCCTAGAAGACTCCCATCCCCTTTGTCTAGTCAATTTCTCTTCATCTTCCAGGTTCCAGCTTAAATGTCACTTTTTCAGGGAAGTCTTCCCCTCAGACTTGATCAGGCTCCTATCTTGGTCACTCTCTCTAGACTCTTCCTCATTTGTAGCAAGTACCAAGGAAATGGTAATTCATTATGTGTGTTACTCATTTCATGTATATCTGCCTCTCTAGGTGTAAGGGCAAGTTGTATCCTCAGTGCCTCCCTCAAGTGCCCAGCACACGGTGGATACACAAGTTATGCTTGTTGAGTGAATGAATGATTGAAAGAGGAGTAACCAGAGACCCGTGTCAGGTGTGTGACCAATAATGTGTCAACCCACACAGTGAAGATGGATGTTCTCTGGGGCATGAGATGATCAAACTGTTGGGGAGAAGATACAGGCTGCCCTCAGAGAGGTTGTTCCCCAGCTTGGCCCCCTCACCTGGCTCAGACACTGAAGTCCCTGGCCATGTGATGACCGAGCTAGCCCAGGGGGCCACCAAAGGGCCCATAAATTTCTGTCTGAGGGTGTCACACAGAATCCCATCAATTATTGTCATATGTTCTTGGGCCTCTCCTGGATCCCAGATTCCCGATTCTCTGTCACAGCCCCTGCACCACTGTGCGCCCAAGAGGGGGAGGTTGGTGGCAATGGGTAGGGGGAGTGTCTCTTTGTATGAGTTGCTTTCAGGTCTCAAGAATGCAGCGAACTTTCTCCACTTCTGGGGAGCTTCCCCTAAGGGTGTTAGTTTTCCCAGTGTGTCCAGCCCTTTCCCTATTTTTACACTAGTGGTTTTGTATACTACAAACTCCCTTGGTCCTGAGTAGCCTTGGACAGTTGGTTATCTTATCACAACGCTGTTCAGGCTGGTGAAACTCTCCATGATCCTCTTCTCACCACAGTTTAATGTCCTCATACCATGATCCCCAACTCACAGCACAGTGGGTGAAGCCCTCTTTAGGCTTCACACATGTCTCTGGACCATGTTCAGGAGAATCACAGCCCTGGGCAGGAGGCCTGGGGTAAGTATGAGCCTATGTGTGGTGTGTGTATCTGTGTGTTTGTGTGTGTATCTGCATGTGTATCTGTGTGTGTATGTCTGTGCATGCCTATGTGTATCCGTGTTCCTATGTATGTTTATATGTGTCTCTGTGTATAATTATATGAGGCTAAGTCAAAACTCATCTCTACATCGTTTGTGTTACTCTTGGGACTCCCCAGGTTGTGCATTTGTTAAGAATCCATCTGCCAATGCAAGGGACATGGGTTTGATCCATAGGCCAGAAATATCTCATGTGCTGTGGAGTAACTAAGCCTATGCACCACAACTACTGAAGCCTGCACACCTACAGCCCATGCTCTGCAACAATAGAAGCCTCCACAATGAGGAGCCCACACACTGCAATGAAGAGTAGCCACCACTCGCTACAACTAGAGAAAGCCTGTACAACAACAAGACCCAATGAAGCCAAAAATAGATAAATAATTAAATGAATTAAAACAAACAAACAAACTTCTGTTGGCTGCACTGTATTATTAGAACTTTCCATCCAGGTCTACTGTCACCCCAGTCTCTACTGTGCAAGGGTGAATGTGTCACATCAGTTCATTTGTTATTGTGCTACAAGCAAAAATGGATCCCTCATTTGGGATGTGCAAGAAAGAGGAACAGGGTGCAGTGATTCTTATTTTGTGGTTGGAGGATGTACCTGGTGCCATTATTAATTGAAGACTTTGTGTGCAGTATGAAGATAGTGCTTTGTTGTGAAAAACAGTATGTGAATGGATAGAGAAGTTCAAGGAAAGACACACAAGTGTTAGCCATCAAGAAGGAGCCAGACGCCTGTCCACGTTAAGATATGAAGACAGTGGTGTATTCATGGCTCACAGCTCAGCATAAAACATTTTTTAAAGAGGAAATATGAAAGCTTGCTGACTGATGGACAAAGTACATTGAAAAGCAAGGAGATTATGTAAAAAAAAGATGTAATTGTGTTTTCTAAAAAGGTACTTAAAATAAATTCTACAGGCTGAGTGCAGATATATTTTGACTCACATTCTTGTCTGTATCTTTGTGGGTAGAGCATATGTGTCTTTGTGTGACTGTGTGTCTGATCATGCATTTATGTATGTCTGCATGTGTCCATGTGCATGTGTTGGAGAATCCCTTGGTGTGGCCCTCAGAGGGAGAGGCTTACCGGTTCATGGTTACCTGCCAGGAGTGAGTTTGGGACATTGGTATCCACCTGAGCTTTCCTTTGTGGTCGCTGTGGTCCACTCCACCAAATATCATCACACTGCCATTCTCCTTCTGGCTGAGGAGAGAAATAAGAGAAAGGGCTCCTTGTCACAGAATAACACCACTCATTGTTTGAGGGCTGTACTTATGCACCCATCAGAGTCAGTACTATTGTCCCCATTTTACAGATGTGGAAATTGAGGCTCAAAAGAATTGAGTATCCCACCAAAGTCAGTCACCAACTAATGAGTGGCAGAGAAGGGGTTCAAAGCTGGGCAGCCTGCCCAGGCTAAGTCCACCCAGCCTTCTGGAGAGGGCCTGGTCCCCTCCAACAACCAGAGTGCTGAGAGATATCCTCAGAGGACACCATGCTAGAGGGGTCTAGCTTCCCCTATGTGCAGCCTATCATTTGTCAGAGAAGCCGAGGCTTGAGTGTACTAGATGTGTGGGTTGAGGTTCACCCTGGTTTGGCTTCACTGGCCTGTGACTTGCGCCATCCATGGGACCCCACACTCAGCAGGGCCCCTCACCTCTGCTATCCCTGTTTTGAAATTCCTAATACTTTTTGAACAAGAGGTTCAAAAAGTGCACATTTTCATTTTGCACTGGGTCTTGCCAATTGTGTAGCTGGTCCTTGTCTCCTGGTAAAATGTTAGTGAGGAAGAAAACATTCCCACCATCCCTCTCCTTTCTCCATATCAAATACATCAGCCAACACTGTAAACTTTTCTTCCAACCTGTAGGTTATCTTCCATTGCTCTCCCTCGTCCCTACCCCGTGGACTAAGCTGCTGCCCATGAGCCCATAAACATGGTTGTCTTCCAATAAAATTTTATTTACAAAAGTCAGTGACAGGGCCCAATGTGGCCCTGTGGCCACACAATTATGCTTGGCTAGACTGTCTATCAGGAAAATTTTGGATCAGGTTGTCTATAATTTTTCATGCAATTGAAAGCATCTTACAGATGATTTAGACAGAGGGCTAGTCCAGTTCATACTTATGTGTGCAAGTAGAAGGCAAAGACAGGATGAGAAATGACGCCTCGTGCCTTCAGGATGTCTAAGAAAGGGGTGGTCTCTTGGAGAGTGAGGCTAGGGTAGCTCATACCCAGAATGCCATCAAAGGGTGCCTACTCCAACCAATCTGCATCTTGCTCAGGCCAAATGCCTGGCCCCGGATGACAAGGTTCCTGATCTATTGGAGAGGATAGTGTTCCAACATAAAGGTTTGGGATGTGGGGCTGGGACTGGGGATAGGTAGAGATACCTTTAGCACCTCAGAGAAGACCTAAAGCCTGGCTGTGTCCTGGGTAGGCCTCATATAATTAGACCAAGCTGGGACAGGAATTTGGGTTGCGTTTGTGCAGACCTGTGGATTTCAACCAACACTTGTTCATCTTGCACACACCATTTGACATGAGTCAAAATGACCTCATACCTTCTGTACAGATGGGGAAACAGAGACTCAGGAGAGGACCAAATGGCTCCCACTTGAGGATAAAATGAGGAGAGAGCAGGGTAATCTTCTCTTTGGCATCACTATGATCAGATGACAGAAACTGACTGAATTCATTGCAATGCATTGTGGATTCTGTGTCCACCAAGGAAGACAGAAATCTATTATACAGTGTTGCTACAACAATGTTGTTGTTTCCAGGGAGAATTCACCCTGGAAACACACTTTGGGGGTTGTGCATGTGTGTTTGTGTGTGAGGGAGAGAGGGAGGGAGAGACAGAGACAGACAGACAGACAGATAGGGTACTCAAGCCTTTTGGGGGAGACAAGCCATAGTTTTTGTTAGACTCGCAAAGGCACCCTAGAATGAGAACCCATTTATCAGGTCCTTCCCACATTTTTGCTCCTCTACTTACCCTGCCCAGATGCATAAAGCCCTCAGCTCCCCCAGTGTCCCAATATCAGTGTTATCCTGTCCTTAAATACCCCACACCTGTATGAACCTTGACTGCCCAGCCCGGCTCCACCACTTACCAGATGCATGATCTTGGCAAGGCCCTGGCTCTATGCACCTCAGTTCCCTCCTCTGTATAATGAAGCTAATCATAGTACTTCCTGTGTGTTGTTGTTACAGGAATAAACATGTCATTACCATGAAAGTGCCTGGCACATTCTGAGAATAGAAAAGTGGGTGTTTTTTTTCCCCTCTCTCCCTGCTCCCAGCAAAATGAACCTTGAACTGCTCATGGGTAAAGGAGCTACAAATCCATACCACAAGCCACTCTCTAGGTTAGCCATACTGGGAGTTTTTGTGTCAGCAGGGGTGCTGTCTCCCCAGAGACATGTGCTGCAGGGTGGGGGCCATTCACTAGGGGGGTTTGGAAAAACAGGCCCTCCCAGTTGGTCTTGAATCTGTTTTGCAAGCATTGCTTGCTGCCAGGGCCAGCTCTGACTCAGTTTTTAGTTTCCAGTTATCCAAATGGTGTCACAGAAATCCAAAAATCCAGAAATCCAAATATCCTCACAAAGCTATAGGTCAGGTTGAATCTCTGGGTCAAGAGCCAACAAGTGGTGTATGAGTGAGGGTAGAAGAGCTTGTGTGTACCCCCAGACACAAGTGATGTGTGTCCCTCAGGTGACAAGGATGGAGAAGGAGAGGGAGGGGGAATAAAAGATGATGGAGGGAGTAGGGGTTGGTACTCATGGCAGGTGGGATGGTAGCAGTAGACAGAAGGCACCCACAAGTCAGATCAGCCTGTTTCAAAGATGATCTTGAACCCTTGAGAGGGCATTCCAATCATGATGTTGCCAACATAGACCAGCTAGGGTGGATGGGGAGGGTTAGTTAGTGCAGGCCTGGCTGCCTGGGCCACCCTTGATTCCTGGAGTGCTGCCTCTCTAGAGGTGTCCTATGTCTCGTGAAATCAATATCCATCCATACTATCTCAAAGGCTCTGCTCACACTGGTGCCTTCATTGGATTTTTTATTTTTGTATTTTTTTTATTTTTTGTCCATGAGTGATCTTAGTTCCCTGACCATGGATCAAACTCGTTCTCCTCGTAGTAGAAGCACAGTCTTAACCACTGGACCTCCAAGGAAGTCCTGGTGCCTTCATATGAGAAGCTCTCCAGTCTCCCCTTCAAGGCCCAGCCTGAGTGATTCCTTCTCCAGCTGGCCCTCCTATGTCACCCTCTGCAAATTCCTCTAAACTCAGACCATATCCTGTCAACACCACACAGTTGGTCCTTCTATTGGACATGTGTTTACTCTTTGCCTATGACTCAGAATGGGCTATGCATTCTTGAAGGAGAGATGAGACCTTTTTTAAAATCAATAACAATAACCAGAACGTTAAGTTTTTATGGTGTCACACCCCATAGTGCTCAGTAACATGTTACTGGTGTTCTTAGGTCTGCGGAGGCTGACCTTCCTCTGCCTGGGGTCTCAAACTTGATATGTAGTTGGCTTTGTCTTTTGAACAGACTTGACTCACCTTTCACCTGTAACTCTGTGGCTCACTTAGTTCAGAAAGAACAATCTCCCACAAACTAATGACATATCTTTGGCACAGAAGTAGATATTTACCTGTCCCCTTGTCATTGCTGGGACCAGTCACTACAGACCAAGTACCGAGGATGAGAGTGCCTTCTCCTCTGAGAATCGGGTCCCTAATCCCCAGTATTTCTGCTTCCTGTAGGACCTGAAGCCCCAACATCCAGCCTGGTATCTCCATATGAACCCCAGTGCTAGGACAGGGCACAGTGGGGTGCCATCTTCCCAACACAGTCACATCCATGTGGTTCCTCAGGGGATGAAGAGAAAATTTCAGGTCATGAGCTGCATTCTGAGATGTGTCCTCAGTATTTTCTTCCAGGAAACTTGTCAGCAGGATTTTTCACCTGAGGGTTTCTCTTATGGTCTTGATCTTTGTTAGAGGGATTCTCTCACCAAACATTGGGAAAAGCACATAAAGAAGGGACAGCAATCAGCTGTCCATGTTATTATATGACTGTCATACCTTACAATGTCATGGCACTGGGTATTTTCCCAGCGTTTTTATAAGTGTTATTGTCAGAACGCTGTGCAAAGAGCAGGGTAAAGACCTTGGTTTGAATACAGGTTCCGTTTTGTAATCTTGAGTAAGTCAGATGAGCATTTGAAGTCTCAGTTTCCTCATAGGTAAAAATATGGAAAATAATAACCCTCATCCCCCATATAGAATGTTGGGGGTACTAAGTGAAATGATTGATATAATGTAGCTGATGTGTAGAAAGTCTGAACTGACAACACCCATTAGCATTGCTATTGCCATCCCAGTGTATCTTTTTAAAAGAAACTCTGGAAGGATGTAAAAGGGGAACACTTTTCCTCTTTTAATGGGGGAGGAATTTGAAATGCACAGAGGTGGTGACTTGGCTGTGGTCACACTTCTAGTTAGAGTTAAAACAGCCTCGGAATAGCCTTCCTGATCTTTCTCCAGGGCTCAAGCAGAAGAGATGTGAGAGAGGAAGCCAGGGAATATGGAATAAATTAGGGAAATTAAGAGGCTAGAGAAGCAAGGAAGAGTCAAAATAGGAAGAAAAAAACTCAGAGAATTCTGCATGCACAGAGACAGACAAAGTGTTGGAGTAATAAAAGAGAGAGATACATAGATGAAGACACAGACACATTCATACTGAAATGGAGAGAGAGGAGAGAGAAGACCTAGAAGCTAATACAAGAGAAATGCTGTTCCATAGGACCAAACTTACTGTTGCAGAGGTTGTGCTCTAAACAATTCCAAGTAGTGCCATTTTCACATAGGCACCCCAGAGTTGTACAACCCTGCAGGCCCACCCCAAGACACTTGATTTCCATGCAAGGTACTCATCTATAAGTGGGAGTTGAACTTCAAAACTGTCAGGGAATGATTATATTTCCTTCTAACCTTGATGGGTGGAAGAATAAGAGGACAAGAAAAACCCCAGAAAGGGAGATGATGCCACTAACAATCCCTGAACTTACATGACTAGGCACTCTGAGAGGGCCACCAGCTGGAGAATAACAAACCATTTCATTCTTTGTGCCTTTGTCCAAGTACTAAGGAACGAGACAGTTCTGAGCATGCAGTGTGGCCAAGAGCTCCTAGTTATATATGTGCTCTGACCTGCCCTAATTGTCCTGTTCAGTCCACTAATCGATCTGATAAGAAATATGAACTACTCGATAAAATCTCTGCCTCCATCCGTGGAGGTTCCAAGGAGGAGTAAGAGTATTCCCACAAGCGTTTTGAATCCCTCTAGGTAAAAAAAAAAAAAAAAAAAAAAAAAAAAAAAACAACCCCCAAATAGTTCTCTGGGATTCCATTACCTTTAGGTAGATTATAGCCAACACAACCTCTTGTGTTTAGCCTTTAGAAAACATCAAGGCCAGTGGTGCAATCAATCCTTACAAGGCACGGTGTCTTCGTAACCCTGACTCTCAGATGTCCCTCATAGAATTCCTCAAGCTTCCACTGTGCATAGAGCAGTCAGTCCTGGAGTGACTGGATCAGGGATGAAGATCTCAGATGTGACTCGGTTGTCTCCGTAGGAAGACCTGAAGGGGCTGGTTCAGATGAGCTTTGGCTAGTTCAGGTCCCTCACCCTTCTAGAGGCGCTGCTCTCTTCACCCAGGTGTAGTGGAACCACGAGGTGACTCCTGTAACTTTAACAGCAATAGGGGTTGCCAGGATGACCATATGAGGGCCAGTCCAAACTGGCTGAAGTGGTTCCTTCCTCCAATCTTTTACCCATACCTCATCTCCTGGCTGATAGGGATGAACCCAATTGCCCAAGGGAATGAAAGTCCTTTCTAAGGTTTCTTGAGTAATATGATGGAAGACCTTTCCCAGGGCCTAGGGGTGTCAAGACATCTTCAGATCTGCTAGTTGTTGGGGGTCGCCCTTGAGCTTCCCTATCACTGGAGGAGGCCTCCCATATAAGATCTCAAAGGGAGAATAACCTGAGGACCTTGTGGTGCACCACGCTCAAAGTAAGGCTAGGAGCAACATGTCAACTCAAGGTAAATGGGTTTCCTGACAGAGCTTAGCTAGTGTAGTCTTGAGGATCTGATTCATGCACTTGACTTTCCCTGAGCTTTGTGGTCTGTAAGCAGTGTGGAGCTTCCATTTGACTCCCAGTGTCTTGGACAAAATCTGAACTATCTCAGACACAAAGGCTGGCCCATTGTCAGACCCTATGGGGAGAGGTAGCCCATATCTAGGGATTATGTCTCTTAGTAAGGCCTTGGCCACTTCTTGTGCCCATTCAGTGTGTGTGGGGTAGGCCTCACCCATTCCAAGTAGGTGCAGACTACCACAAGCAAATACTTATAGCCTTGGTAAGGCTTGACTTCAGGAAAGTCCAGTTCTAAGTCTTCAAAGGGCAATATCCCAACTGTCTGCCTCCCTGGGCTGGGTCTTGGTCTTTGGTTGGCATTTTTTCATGCACAAGTCATGCACCTAGCACTGATCTGGGCACATAGGGTTGGAAGCTTAGGAACAAAATAGTAGCAGCTCAGTAGACTTTCTAGTGAAGTTTCCCCTACGTGAGTTGTCTCATGGTGTTGCTGTACCAGCTGGACTGCTTTAGCACTGGGGACGAACAATCCTTGGTCTGGAAGCTTCCATCGACCCTCTTTTCCTTTAGTTCCTCCCTCAGCTAAAGCCCATTGATCTTCTTCTTTGGTACACCTCAGGGATGAGGGCAATTCTGGTGCCAAGAGGACCTTAGAGATTGGCTCTGGGCCAAATGTGGGACTCGATTGGGTTGCCGCCTCCTTGGCTGCCTGGTCAGCCATCCAATTTCCTTTGCTGACTGGATCAGTTGCTTTCTGCTAGCCTTTGCAATAGATGACTGCCACCTGGGAAGACTTCCAAATTACCTCTAACAGCTGAAGGATATCTTCTCTGTTTTTGATCTCTTTTCCCCCTATTGTTAGTAGTCCCCTTTCTTGATAGATGGCTCCATGAACATGCAAAGTAGCAAAGGCATAACTTGAGTCTGTGCAGATGTTGACTTGCTTCCCTTTGGCATGCCTCAGCGCCTGGATGAGTGCCCACAGCTCAGCCCATTGTGCTGACCACCCCTGTGGCAAGGCCTCAGCATTTATTATCTCATTTGTTGTTGTTATTGCATAGCCTGCTTTGCATTGTCCATTCTGGATGAAACTGCTTCCATCAAGGAACAGTTCCAGTTCTGGGTTCTGGAGAGGGGTGTCCGTCAGGTCTGGCCTGCGCGAATAGATTTTATCCAGGACCTCCTCACAGTCATGATTGGGGTTCCTGCTTCTGTAGGTAAGAAGGTGGCAGCATTCAGTGTCCACACAGTCTTGAGGCGGACCCATAGGTTTTCTCAGAGCAGTCCTTGATAGGGAGTCATTCTGGTATTGGTCAGCCATTTATGTCCCTGGCTGTTCATCAGCATGGTAACAGCATGGGGAAATTTTACATTTATATTCTGTCCCAGTGTAAGCTTGTCTGCTTCTCTGACCAGGACCACTGTGACAGCTAATGCCCAGAGACATGGCGGCCATCCTGTGGCCACAGGATCTACTCGTTTGCACAGATATGCAACTGGGCACTGCCATGGCCCAACTGTTTGTGTGATGATCCCCAGTGCAGTATGATTTTTCTCATGCATGAAAAGGTTAAAGTTCCATGTCACATCTGGTAGCCCTAGTGCTGGAGCACTGGTTAAGAGTCTCTTTATCTCCTTGAAGGCTTTTTCTTGTTTAGTCCCCCACTCTAGGGGGTCCTTACCAGACCCTGTTGTGGCCTCCTACAATGGCTTGGTAGTTTCAGAGAAACCCGGTATCCACATTTGGCAGAATCCAGCAGCCCTGAGGAACTCATGGACCTCTTTCTCGGTGACTGGCTGAGGTATTGAACAGATGGTTTGCTTTCTTTCATGTCCGAGTGCCCGATGCCCTCTTGATATGAAAAGCCCAAGGTACTTGACCTCCTGTCTGCAGATCTGTGCCTTTTTCCATGACACCTTGTACCCTGTGGTGGAGAGTAGGGCCAATAGGGCTTTGGTGCCTTTCCAGAAGTTCTCTTGGGTGGGACTGGCTAGCAACAGGTCATCTACACACTGGAGTAGGGTGTCATTCAAGTCTTCTCTGGGGAAGGCAGCAAGATCCTCAGCCAGTGCTTCACCAAACAAGGTAGGTGAGTTTTTGAAGACTTGTGGCAGTTGGGTCCAAGTCAGCTGTGTCTTTCTCCCAATGTGTGGGTCTTCCCATTCAAAGGCAAACAAGGATTGTCTGGCTGGTGATTGCCTGAGGTAAAGGAAGGCACCCTTGAGATCAAAGCAGGTCAACCAGCTCACTTGGGTGGGTAAAAGGCTCAGGAGAGTGGAAGGGTTTGGGACCACTGGATGGATGGTGATCACTGCATTGTTGATGGCGCGGAGCTCCTGGATGGGGCGACAGTCATTCCCTCCAGGCTTCTTGACTGGTAGGAGCGGAGTGTTCCAGGGAGACTGACACTCGATAAGAATTCTGGCATTATGCAGGCATTGGATGTGGTCCTGAATTCCCAGACTTGCCTCTCATGGTACTGGATATTGCCTCTGCCTGACAGGAGTGGCCCCTGGTCTCAGGTCCAGCACTATGGGTGCATTGGCTTTGGCCAAACCTGGGGGCCCCTTTTCTTCCCAGACATTAGGGAACTCTTCTAGCAGGCTAGTTGGATTCATTTGTTCTCTTTCTGAAGAATAGGGATGCCATTCTTCCTCCCTGGGCACGGTCACAGCCATTATCAGAGCTGGTTGGCTCCCCAGGGTGAGGCATGCAGGCTTCCCGGGGACAAAAGTGATCTGTGCCCCAAGCTTTGTCAGCAAGTCTCTGCCCATCAAAGGAATGGGGCACTCTGGTAGGTAGAAGAATTCATGAGTCACTAGGTGGCCCCCTAGCTGACATGAGTGGAACTTGCAGAATAAGCAGGCAGTCCTGCCCCCTGTGGCCGCAATGATAGTTGCTGTTTGACTTGTGAGGAGAGCCACAGGTATGGTTACCACAGAGTGTTAAGCTCCAGTATCCACCATATAAGTCATTGATTGGCCCCCTATTTTCATTGCAACCATAGGCTCCTGGGGGCCCAGGATCAGGGAGCCTGGTCCTCCCTATTCCGATTCTACTCTGGCCAGGCCGATAAGGTCTTGGACGGCTGGCTCAGGCTGGTACCTTCCTCTGTTGGGTTGGCTGAACTTCTTTGACCCTTCAGCTGTCCCTATACGATGGGGACATTCATTCTTCCAGTGTCCAGTCTCTTTGCAATAAGCGCACTGGTTGCAACATATTGGAGGTCTCCTCTTGGCTTCCCCTTTCTGTGGGGGAGCAGTCTGCTTTACCGGACATGAGTTCCCCAATGCGGCAGGCATCAGGGACACCTTCTGCTTCATGTGCTTGTCAGCCACCTTTTGGGCTTCTTGGTCGTGGTTCACAAACTCCTTGTTTATGACTGCCAGCAGCTGGGTGGCATTCATTCCACCAAAGCCCTCAAGCTTCTGAAGCTCATGGAGGATGTCACCATGAGACTGGGCCATGAATGCCACATTGACCATGTGTTGGTTTTCCCGTGCTTCAGGGTCAGAAGGGGTATACACCTGGAATGCCTCACACAGTGTCTCATAGAACTCCTTGGGTGATTAATCTGGCTTTTGGTGCACTTCTATTGTCTTGGAAATGTTGGTTGGTTTTCTGGTCCCTAACCTCAGTCCTTGCATCAGGGCTTGTCTTTATTTATCAAGAGATTTCCTTCCCATCTGGGACATTGAAGTCCCAGTTGGGTCGATCATCTGGTGCAGCCCCCAGGGCCCAGGCTTCAGGATCTACTGTACTAGCTGGTGCCTGCCCTTGGAGCCATTTCCGTGACTCTGACAGGATACAGTAGCATTCCTCAGTGTTGAAGAGAGTCAGGAGGAGATGGTGGCAGTCACTCTAGGTAGGTTGGTGGGTGTAAAAAATAGACTCAAGGAGGTCAATCATTGCTTGTGGCTTTTTCGAATAGGACGGGGTGTGGTGTTTCCAGTTGAGAAGGTTCATGGTGCTGAAAGGCTGATAATAATAGACTGGGTGTCCTGGCTGCATGGAGCCATCCTCATTGACCTAGGTTGGGCCTCAGGCCTCTTGCAAGGACATCTGCAGTGCTGCGGGCTTTTGAACTGGTTGCCTGGCCAAGCAAAGTCTCCATGGGCTTGGAGGCTGCTCTGGATTTGGAGGAGGTGGAGACACAGATGGCAGAGGGCTATCTGATAAAGGGTGAGGAGGCTGAATGGGAATTGGTGGAGCAGCTGGCATATAGGGTGGAGGCACAGGGGGCTCTTCTTTGGGGTCTGTTTGGTGGATATCCTTTGCTGGCTTTTCTTTGCTTGTCCTTGGAGCCAGTTGGGCCATGAGGGTCCTACACTGTACCTGCCTATTTGCACAGAACCTAACCCAAGAAAGCAGCTGAACAGTGATTTGCAACCAGGAATCTATGTATGGAAACTGGTCTGGGTGCCCAGGGGTTCCTGTCACCACTCAGTACACAGCTCTAACTGTAGGAAGGTTTAGAGTACCCTCTGCAGGACATCCCACCCTGAAAGTGGGCCATTCTAATTCACAAAAGGTGTGGAGTTTTCCTGAGGTCATCTTAACCCCATAGTCTCCAGAAAAAACTTTCTTAAAGTTTTTCATCATACAATCCAAAACACTCAGCTTTGAGGAACTTCCCCCCATGTTTACAAGTGTAATCTACCTCTTTGACCAGGGAGGAGAGGGGCTCACACGGGAAGGGCCTTGTCTTAGGGCCTTATAACCCAGGTAGTGCTGATGTTGCTACTCCTGGAAAGCCCAGTATTCCCAGACAGCATGAGTATGTGCTTCTTTCAAGATGGCCCTGATCATTAAATATCTCTGGGAGACAGGGCTGAAAGGAGGCTTTTTTTTTTTTTTTTTTTTTTTTTTTTGTAATGGGCTTTACAGAGGAATTACTTCAGGTGGGGCTCCAGAGGGCCTCTGGGGTGATTGACCCTCTTGTGGGCACTGAGCAGCTGGAGCTAGCAAGTATGCATACTCCTCACCTAAGTGAAGAGCCTGAAATCCTTGGGGAATCATGGAGTATGAAGGAAAGGTGACAGAGGAAAGCAGCCTCATAATGAGATTCTGCAAGTATACAAGAACATGTCAGAGTTTGCCACTCTGCACAGACTGGTCCAGGGGACCAAGAGGGAGGGAGGTACAAATCTGTCTGGCAAATGGGGAAAGTCTTTCAGGGAAAACCTACTTTCTCAAGTCTGCTCAAATAGTCAGCCAATGGAAGGAGAGAGTGAGCCTTAAAATTTTAAGAAAATAATCTTGGCCGAGGGACCTAGGGCAAAAGGGCCATTTGGGCAAACACAACTTCTAAATCAAATCAGTAATCAATTGTCTCCCCACCCTCATCCATCCTGCCCTGTGTCAGTGTCACAAAAACAAACAAGGGTGGGTGCCCTCTCAAAAGAGGGATTTGGAGGCAGGTGCCTGCCTGACCGAGTCCCCATGGGGAACATAGGTGCCTCTTAACTTTGGTGGGCCAGTGTAAACTCCTGGTCTGGATCTGACTTGCAGGGAGGGACTGGGCCCCCAGAGACAGACACCACCCTAAGCTATGTGAGGTCACGACAGAGATGAAGGTTAGGGCCCACTTGGACTCCGTAGCCATGAAGGCCGTGGAGCCACACAATCACCCTGGAACAAGGATGAGCAAGGGCACTCACTCAAACACACATTCAGACCAGAGTTTATCACAGTGATTTCCCCCCCTGGGAAGGTCCCTAACTGGTAGGTGCCTCCCCCCTCTGGGAAAGTTGCTAACTGGTGGTCTTCTTACTGAAGACAGTAGGAGTAGATCAAGCTCCTCTTCCATTGGAGATGGGACCTGACTGGGGTCAGTGCCCTGCGGGCTTACGTTGATCCTGTGGCCTTTCCTGGTGAGTTGGTCCATCCCTCCAATGAGTCCAGTTGGGGCCCAGCTGTCTAGACAGTCAGAGCACTGGTCCAAAAGAGAACCCGGAATACTGTCAGGTGGCCCACATCCTCGTTCTTCTCGGAGCTCCTTCGCTCTGACTCAGCCGAGCCACCGGTCCGGTGGCTCAAGGGGCCGGCGTGGTTGGAATCTCACTGGGGCCTCCAGAAATGTTGCAAAAATCAGTCCATTGAGAAACCAAGCACCACACTCAGAGGTATGGAGAACTCAGAGGTTTATTAAGCCAGCAGCCCCAGACAAGCTAACACTCCAAAGTTCTGGGCCCCAAACTCAGGGTGATCTTTACTTTTATAGTGAACATGTTTACAGAGCATGGAAGTTTCCAAATGGAAACTTACAAGAGCAGGTGCAGAACATTCCATTTTTTAGCAAAACATCTTAAAGTTATATTGAATTGTTAGGTCATCCTGTTTTTCTGTTTTTCTTAGCGCAGAAAGCATATTTCACAAAAGCAAAACAAGCATGAAGTTATTATTAGCTGAGTGTAAGTTTCTAACTTTTCTCTTCAGTATTACTATTTCAGAGTTCCATTATTGGAAGAAATATGATGCATGCATCCACAAGATACTTCATATCATCCAACAAACATACACAGAGCACCTGGTATGCTGGGGTCTGGGATTGATCCTGGAAATTCAAAGTCAACTAAGACACAGGTGGTCCTTATCTTGAGGCACCTAGCAGTCTAGGGCAGTTCTCACAAACTCATGGACTAGTAGGCAAGAGAATAAATGGAAGGGCTAGTCAGGCATCTTGGACATGGGACAGGCAGCACATGCCCTAGTAGTGAGGGCAGCCTCTCCTCATTTCTAACCAGTATTTCTAACCAGTATGATGGAAACCCTTATGGTAGGCCAAATTTTCAAGAGAAGTCCAAAGTCTGGATATTTATGTAAAATTACCTGATTTTAAATGTTAACAATTAATTTTCTTTTCTTTTTTTTGCTTCGCAAAACTTCATGTGAGCCAAAGCTGAAAAGACTGTGTGCTGGATTCAACCTGTGGGATGTGCAGATTTGTATTTCTGGCCTAGAGGCAGGAGTAGAGAGGGGACTGAGATGGGGTTCATTTCATGTTTTTTGAAAGAATAAGAGACTGAATGATTCTTAACATGTTAATTTTCCTTCCATTTGTAAAGAAAGATCACCAGCATCATATAAACAAATGAATTTATTAATGTCCACTTGCTGAACATCTCATATAATTCCCTAATAGTATCTGTGCCTTGAAATTTTGTCTACCAAACATAATATATAGAAGAATAATTTTTAAGAACTTATTTCTCAAAGAAGTCATGAAACACAACTCAGAGTTCCTGCTCAGCCTGAGGTGAACAGACTACCTATTAAACTGTTATTCCAGCCAAAGTAAAGATGACAGAGTTTTATGGTTCCTTCCAGGATTCCCAGGGCCCAGGTGTCCCTATGTGAGATCTCACCAGGGCTGTCTCTTGGGTAGGAAATGAGAGGTTGGCCTGGTCACCAAGTGAATAATGGGGTGTTTCACCTTCCTACTCATTTTTGCAAGTTGTTTAAATTCAGTTTTGCTGGTTCTATCCCTATGGAGAGGATTGACAGCATTTAACAAATGACAGATAGAAATACCATTTAGCTCAGCATTCTACTTCTAGGAAACTATCCCAAAGATATACTGGCCAAAATACAAAAATACATACACACAAGGTATTCACTGAAACATTGTTTGTAAAATCAAAAGATTAGAAACATACCTGAAGTGACCATCCATGGGGGAGTGTTGAAAAAGGCATAGGGCATCCAAGCTATTGGTTACAATGGGGATTCAGGGAGACGTGGAATGGGTGAGATCTTCATCCTCTACACTTTAGTTTTTAAAAAAGAGGGACCAGAAAAGTTCTTATAGTTTGCTGCTTTTCCGTACATAGGTATGCCTATTTTCATTAAGAAAAAGTAGAATAATAAACCAAAAGGTAATAAAAATTTTAATTTATGAGGGAGGGGAAGGGATGGAAATGAGATTTTTCTTCTTTTATAGTTTGAGTGTACAACCTTGTAAATGTGTTACAGAATCAAAAAAATGGATAAATACCTGTCAAAATTGAGAACTAACACAAATGAGCCCAGTTCTATCAAGGTGGTGACATAGACTCACAGAAGAACATATTAATTAAAGGGCTGTAAAATGCAGAATTTTCACTCTATATTCAGAGTGGGATATCTCCTCAGGGCAAAGATAAACAAAGAAACAAAAACACCCTCCCTCCAAAACAAAACCAAACACAAAAAGCCAAAGAAATCTGTATACAACACCTTATTGTAGGTGACATTGCTACAGTTATTTTGAAAGTATTTTAAATATGTTACAGGTTAAAGCAAGTAAGTAATTAATGCTAATGTTGTCTTGAAGCAAGATTTTCAGTGGGAGAAAAAAAGGAGGTTTAATTATGCAACAAAAATTTAATTAAAACCCTGTGGTCTTAAAACTTGAATTGGGAATATACGTTTGTACAACTTAATTATTTTTCTTTTTGTAAAAAGAAACTGTACCTGTTGGCTCTGACCACAGAAAAGTCTAGAAGCAATGGTGACTTGATAACAGTGACTACCCTGAGGCCTAGCTTTTGGGCTCTAAATACCATTTCCAACCAGAGGATGCAGAGATTCTTCAAGAGATGGCTGACTTCAGGGCTGGACCACAAAATTCACAAGATAAGCCTGGGAATCTTCAAGGAGCAGAAAGCTGAGGGCCTTCAAAGACCACTGAGGGCCAGACCAAAAGCTTAGCAATCCATATGAAGAGGCCAAATGTGGAATAATTTTGGCATCCTATCAAATTGATTAAAATAATTTAAATATATAAAAAGCCATGACTGAGACTTCCCTGGTGGCACAATGGGCAAGACTCCACACTCTCAGTGCAGGGGGCTTGGGTTCAATCCTTTGTCAGGGAACTGGATCCCACATTCCACAACTAAATGTTCACCTGCTACAACAAAAATTCCTGCATGATGCAAGAGAAGATCTCACCTGCCACAACTAAGACCCAGTGCAGCCAAATAAATAAATAAATAAATAAAATTTTAAATACCTAATAATATTCCATTGTATGTCTGTACACATTTTCTTTATGCATTCAACTGTTGATGTATCTTAGTTGTTTCTACATCTTATCTGTTGTGAATGATGCTGCAATGTACGCGACAGTCTTCTCAGAGAGATACCAGTGAGTGGTCCTTATGAGAAATCTTAATTTTCTTCCCAGGAAATGAACCTGGGATGAAAGCTAGAAATTCTAACCACTATACCACTAGGGGCTAAAGGCTAGGAGCAAAGTGACCCTAGCTCTTTCCCCCATTTGAAAGCAAGACTATTTCAAGTAGACAAAAACTGTAAAAACAGGTACAAAGTTTATTTTTAGAGACACAGAGCAATGTATGGGAGAGCACACAGAGGAGCAGTATATCTATTTATGGCAGAAACAAGGCAGAAACACACACCCAGAGAGAAAACTCCTCTTTAATGAGGAGGAGCACAGTAAGTCAGAAACTATGCAGAGATATATACCCAGGAAGCAGTGTGGGTGACCTGAATAAGGATGCAGGAGAGAGGTGATTTAAATTACTTATATAGGACAGCCCTCCTGGGTCTTTGTTTACCTTTGCCAACTATCTTCTTTCTTTTTTTTTCACATCTGGCTGATCCTAGGACCCTCCCCAAGATGTGTGTGCAACTTTTTGCTGAGATGGATCCCACTGAGATGGGTGCGTGTCCACACTTGTTATGGGGTGGTGCCTCCTCCTTTTTTCACCACCAGGAGACTTCCTATGCATGTGCAGACAGGGAGGATTCCCTTGACCTCAGGAGAGGGTATCTTATCTCTCTACTTCAGCAGAGCTCAGCTTCTGCCATTAGCTTTGTCCTTGGAGTCTGTGGGTGAGAACAAAGCCTCAGTTTGACTCCACTTGAAAAACACCAGCTATCCAGCCCAGGCATCCATCTATCTCCTACCTCAAAAGGGAAATATCCTTTTGAGATCATGATTTTATTTTTTTGTAATAAATAGCCAAAGTGGAATGGCTGGATCAAATATGAATTATGTTTTTAATTTTTTGAGGAATTTCCATTATGTTCTCCAGCGGCTACACAATTTTACACCACCACCAACAGTGTACAGGGTTCCATATCCTTGTCAACATTTGTTATAGTTTGTTTTTTGATAATAGTCATCCTAATGGATGTGAGATGGTACCTTCCTGTCAGTGAATTTGCATTTTCCTGATGATTAGTGTGGGAGGAATTATCCATACCCCAAATTTACAGAATAGGAAACCAATGTCCAGAAATGAACTTACCAAGGTCAAATGACTGGTAGGTCTCAGCGGTGGTATTCAAACACACACTTAAAAGATCCAGATGTGCATGCCTAGCGACTACACTGCACTGTCTTTCATGTGCTTAGCAAACCTGGGATCATGCTGTTTTGTATTCTGTTCTTTTCTTTCAATGTTATATTGGAACAATTTCTATTAACACTAAATATTCTTCTTAAACACCATTTTAAGGCAGTTGATTGCATGATGGCCTATTTATGCTGTGGACACTTTTTAAGTTTACTTGGCCTGGGAATGTCCCAGACTTTCCCTTTTCTTAGAGACTCTGCACTCTACATGCTTGCTTATTTAAGTTTTTGGGTGCTTCTGATCACCACTTTAGCATAAACCTTAGAAACAACATTGCTGGGACAAAGGCCATGCCTATTTTAAGAACAAGTCATCTCCAAAAAGATTGTACCAATTTACACTGATATCAAGAAGTGTTCAAAATGCATCTTTTTCCAGTTTTGTCTAACTTTTTTTTCCCACTGGTGATTATAAATCTCTTTGGTCTGGAGTGACTAAAGAAGAAAAGTAGAAGGTGGGGTAAGATTGTTGCTTTGAAGATCAGACTTTGGGACTTCCCTGCCAATCCAGGGGTGAAGACACTGGCTTTTAATGCAGGGGACGTGGGCTTGATGCCTGGATTGGGAAGTAAAATCCCACATGCTTTGTGGTGTGGCCAAAACAAACAAACAAACAAACAAAAAAACAACTTGATGAAGATCAGATTTATGCTTATGTTGGAGGCACAGGTTACAAATACAGAGCCTGAAACATAGTAGGCTCATTAACAGACACAGCTCCAGCCCCGGCCTTAGGCTCATCTAGGGAAGCAAAGCCTGACTTTTTCTGGTTGATATTATGGCAGTAAGCCCTGCTGACACCATAGGTCTCTCAACATGGATACAGTAGTGTGTTCTAGTGGAAACATCTACAAATTCATCCATTCATTTATTCAAAAGGCATTTGTTGAGGGCTTAGATGTGCTTGTCACTAGTACTGGAACCTGAAGTTTGGAGGAAACTTCCTTCATCTGTACAATGGGGATCATGCCCTATGGGTCTCATGGGGAGACAGTGAAATGGCAATTAACCAGAGCTGTTACTCTTACTCAAATTGGTGGTTTCTCACCAACAGAGAGGCCTTGCTTATGGTTGCATGAAGAGCACTTGGAAAATGAGTTTGACAAACTGTTCACTTGAGTCTCCATTAAGCCCAGATCATGATATTTACTATTTAAAAAATACTGGTTCTGCTCTCTCCTTTCCCCCCTTTATCAGCTCTGCAACTGGTCCTCTTTCACTCCCTTCAAGCCGATCATAATCGCAAAGGGATCAGGCACACATAACCATGGACATATGGCAGATTTGCACACATATGATAATGGCAGTGCTTAGGGGTGTGTTTCAGGGTGGAGTGGCAAGAGTGAAGCCCCTCACTCTTCTTCAGCCTTTCCCTGGCTCCCAGAAAAGGAAGCACCTCACTCCTCTGGCCTCCTACCCACATCTGTGTTGTTTTCTCCATCTGGCTCTCTGCATTGGTGGTTGTCCCTTTATCTGTCTCCATGAACTGGTGGTGGGTTCTTAACCCAACCCGGTATCTCTGGGGTCCACCACAGCACCTGGAACACAGTAGGTGCTCAGTAAAGATGTACTGAATGAAAAGATGAGGAAGGAAGGGTGATGTCTTTTTCACTGATGCTTGTCTTGCATGAGTAAAGGCCTACACTATGCATTGCATTGGAGGTGTATTTTCCACCTTGTTTATTCTTTCCTGCTCCTTCTCTCATCTGGATCTCCCTCCACTTCTGAGCCTTGTTGTCCCCAGCCTGGGTCTCTACCTAGGGTCTCCAGGTGGGAGGAAGTGATGCTTCCACTCTAAATTTTCCAAACCATGACAGCTTGAACCAAAAGTTTTGTAGCTGTGCCCCTAGAGGATGCTCAGTTAGGATAAAGGTTTTGTGCAGCCTGAGCCCCCTTTACATGAGTGGCATCCTCTCCAACAACCTTGGAAGCCAAGGGAAGGAACATACTGGGCCATGGAGGGGTGGGATTAGCTCAGGAACCACATGGCCTGTCACTTAGGAAGTTGTACTGGAAAGGACACTGAATGTATGGGTAGCACAGAGATGGTGACTGGGGTGGGGGGACAAATGGCAAACAGTTCAGCATGAAGGGCCTCAACCAGAACCACACTAGATCAGAGTCACTGCAAAAGATCCTCTGTGATGGGAAGAATAGAAGCTATTTTTATTATCCCTTATTCTACCTCTGAATGAGGAGGTGGCAGAGTTTATGGGGCTGTCACTAACACTTCCATGGTCTAGAACAGCCCCCTGACACTTCCTTTGGGGCTGACTCTCCCTAGCTACAGTCACGTGGTGCTGGAGGAAACTGTCAATCACATTGAGAAGGGCCACAAGTCCAAGTGAAGCCAATCATAGCACCCCATGATCCCTCCAAAATGGATAGACTAGGGATGGACACATGATTGAAGGTGGGCCAATCAGAGCCCTCCCTAGTACCTTGACATTTCCTGAGCCTGTTTCCTTATGGGTTAGATGTCTTGGGGATATACACGTAGAAGCCTGAGGGAAGAAATCTGTCAGGCCAAAATTATCAAAGATGAGAGACAGGAAAGAGCGAAGGAGAGAAAGAGTGAGCTGATGACTTCTGATTTCTAGGGTCCAGTCACTGAGATGTTTGGATCTGTTCTGGTTCCTGCATCCAAGATCCCCAGTATCCTTCCAATAAGCCTCCCCTTTCCTTGAAGCCAGTTGGAGTTGGACTCCCTTTACTTGTGGTTCACATGAGGTTCTATACCCTGCCGGGTTTTGAAGTCCCTCCCTGACCCAAAGACAGGCACACATTCCAATTAGCACCATTGCGAACAGAATCCTTTATTCCTTCCTGAGAATAGGGCTTTGCAGAGCACCAAACACAGTCAACCACTATCCCTGTAAGGCATTGCCCAACGTGTGCGTGAGTGTGTGTTTGGAGTGGGCCTGAATGATTCCTGAAGCAGCCCCGATAGTTACACTGTGGGAGCCAGGCCAATCCTTGTGTTTCCCCAATCATAAACTGAGAAATACAGTCTCAGGAAGTTTTCACCCAGGATCCACGTCTTGGACCAGTTCAACTTCTCTGAGCCCCCTAGAAAGTTGCTGAGACAGTTGCCCTGATGACCCTGGGGAAGACAGAAATACACCCAAGTCAGCCTCAGTCTTTTTATGCCACCTCCTTCAGTATCAAGAGCCAGCAGCTTCTAGGTTTTATTTATCTCCTTTGGTGAGAACCAAGTGTCTCTCTTAGCAGCTGTGGAAGTGGGGTGCCCATCCATGAAAACAAATGGCCAAGGCATGTGGTTGCCCTGAGGGAGGGGAGTGGGAGAGGGATTGATTGGGAATCTGTGATTAGCAGATGCATACTATTATGTATATGATGGAAGAACCACAAGGTCCTAATATATAGCATAAAGAACTGTATTCAATGTCATATGATAAACCGTAATGGAATAGAGAATATATATATAGAGTCAATGCTGTACAGCAGAAATTAACACAACATTGTAAATCAACTATATTTCAATAAAGTCAAAAGAAAAAAAAAAAAGACAAATGGCTCATAGTTCCCATGTTTATTTCCTTCTGTCTTAGTTCCCATTTCTTTCCTAATGACCTGTGCCCGCTATTTTCCCTGTGGAGAATGACTATTCTTGTCTCTTCTACCTACAACCTGTTCTTTAAGACTGTACTCAGCCCCTCTAGGAAGACTTCCTGGACCCACGCTAACCCTCCCTGGCCATGCCAGGCTGGGTTGGGTGGCTTATCCTGGTGCTCCCCTTGTCTCTAGCCCTCATCACTTCTAATCTGCTCCCAGCACCCCTTGGCTGAGCCCGTGGAATTGACATTTGCATGGACTCCAGTGTAGATTTTCCTCAGCCCAAGCAGGGGTCCTCATGTCTCCATGGAGCTGGGGGTTTCAAATTACTGAAATTCCCTGTCTTCCTCAAAACCTTCTTTGAGCTGATCAGCCTCCTCTGAATTCTCACAGGGAACTGACATTAAGCCTCAACCCTGTGCTGGGGCTGTGCAGTCACCGTGCTCCCTTTATCCAAGTGAGCATCCAACCTCCCAACAGAGGGGTCTGGTAGCCCAACACAGAGAGGGGGACCTGGGGCTTAGCAAGGGGAAGTTGCAGCTGAAGACTAGGGGAACCAAGTAATTGATCATCCAACCAGGCACTTTCAAGATGGGAAGGGAAACCATTAATCATTATGATAGGAAAACATATCGAGACTGTCCCAAGCCAACCCCACTGGTCACTTGGCCTATTTCAGGGATTGCTAGAGCTGACTTTCCATTTTCATCCATCTGAGGGCTCTGGTGGAACTGAAGCTCTATGAGGGCAGAGGCCCTTAATGTTCCCCTCTCCATGAGCCTCGCACCATACCAGCATGGGATGGTGTCTCCATTTATTCCAGGATGCTGGATGTCCTGGACTGCTCTTTACTTTCAAGTGGTTGGTTGTAGAAGGCACTGGCCCTGCCACAGTGTCTCAGCAGCATCTTCAGTGGTGTGGCTTGGCCTGTAGTGGGACCCCTCCTCCCCGGGTCAGCACAATGGTTCCTACAAGGCTCAGATTTGAGAACCCCAGTCCCCAGGGTTGGCCCCTCACTTTTCAGACATAGGCTGTAGTGGTCACTGGGACATCATTGCCTTTGATGGTGAAGGTTATAGCAGGCAGATGCCTGATGTTGGTACATGGAAACTTGTACTATTAGAGAAAGAGGAGAGAGGTTGACCCCACTGATCCCTGGTGTGTGGAAAGCCCCCGAGTGACTGTAGGCCATGTCCCTTCATCTCTTGACCAAAAGGCCTGGCATTGATGAGCTTCTGGATGGTCATTACCAGTTTAGTTGGGCCAAGTAGCAATGGGGTCCGGTATCCAGGATGGCCTGGCACCCATGGAAACAAGCAACAACCAGGGAGACAGTGGGACGATTAGGAACCAGAATCACTCTGAAGTTTCCCACCATGACTGCTCCCCTCCCTGACTGACTCCAGAACAACCTTTCAACTCCTGCCCTGATTCTGTTTACCTTGCCGTGCTCATTAACCTTCTTTGATTTCCTTTAAGTTCTTGAATGCACCAGGATCTTTTGTGTCTCAGGGTCTTGGCATGTGCTGGTTGTCTTTTGTATAAGACCCCCATCTGCTTTGTCTAGCTAATTTCTCCTCATCTTCCAGGGTCCAGCTTAAATTCCAGTTTTTCAGGAAAGTCTTCCCACCAGATAAGATCAGGGTCCAGTTTTGGTCACTCTCTCTAGGCTCTTCCTCATTTGTAGCAAGTACTGAAATGGTAAGTCATTGTGAGTGTCACTCATTTCATGTGCATCTTCGTCACTACATGTAAGGGCAAGTTGTGTCCTCAGTGCCTCCTTTAAGTGCCCAGCACACAGTGGATACACAATGTATGTTTGTTGAATGAATGAATGAATGAGTGAGTGAGTGAGTGAGTAAGTGACAAAATGCATGAGGAATAACCAGAGACCTGTGTCTGGTGTCTGAACAATAATAGGCCAACACACACAGTGAAGATGGACATTCTCTGCAGCAGCAGATGCTAAGAGTTTTGAGGAGGGAAAAGCAGGCTCCAATCAGAGTGTGTTTTTCCCAGCATGGCCCCCTCACCAGGTCAGATACTGAGGTACCCCGGCCAGGTGATGCCCAAGCTAGCCCAGGGGGACTCCAAAGGACTTGTAAGCTTCTGTCTGAGGTGTCACACAGAATCCCATCAGTTATTGTCCCTTGTTCTCAGGCCACTCCTGGATCAAGCCTCCTGATTCTCTCTGTCACAGCTCCTGCCCCACTGTGTTCCTGGGATGTGGGGGTGAGTGGCAATGGGTAGAGAGAGTGTCTCTTTGTATGAGTTGGTTTCAGGTCTCAAGAATGCAGCCAACCTCTCTCCACTGCTGGTAAGCTTCTCTGTAAGGAGACCATTTTTTCCATTTTGTCCCAGACTTTCCCTATTTTTAAACTAGCAGATTTGTGTACTAACAATTCCGATGTACCAGGGTACATTTGGTCATCTAATCACAACCCTGTTCAGGCTGGAGAAATTTTCCCTGATCCTCTGTTCACCGCACTTTAGGGTCCTCAAACCATGCCAATGCCTCTCAGAGCAGTGGGTGTAGCCCTCACCTGGCTGCACACATCTCTCAGGATACTGCTCAGGACCCTGTTCAGGGCCCTGGATAGGAGGCCTGGGCTGATTATGAACCCATGGGTGGTATGTGTATCTGTGTGTTTTTGTGTCTCTCAGTGTGTATGTCTGTATTTATATTTCTGTGTGTCTCTGTGCAGGCCTGTGTGTCTCTGAATGTGTCTGTATGTGTTTGTTTGTGTTTGTGTGTGTATCTATGTTCCTGCACTTCTTTATATGTGTGTCAATGTGTGTGTGTTTATATGTGTTTCTGTGTGTGTTTACAGTTGTGTTTTTGTGGGTGCAATGTATGTGTCTGTGTGTGACTGTGTGTATGTGTGTATAATTTTTGTGTGTCTGCATGTGTCCTTGCACATGTGTGGGAGCATCACTTGGGGTGACCCACAGAGGGAGATGCTTACCCCTTCATGGTCATCTGCCAAAACTGGGTTTGGGACACTTGTATCCACTTGAGGTATCCTTTGTGGTAGCTGTGGTCCACCCCATCAAACATCGTGCTGCCATTCACCTTCTGGCTGAGGAGGGAAGGAAGAAGGAGGGATCGTTGTAGGAAAATAATACCACTCACTGAGGGCTATGCTTATCCACCCATGAGAGGCACTACTATGGTCTCCATTTCACAGATGTGGGCATTGAGGCACAGTGGGATTGATGACCTGACCAAGGTCAGTCACTGATTAATGAGTGGCACAGAAAAGGTTCAATGCAGGGCAGCCTGGCCAGGATCTGGCCTCTCAATCTTCTGAAAAGAGGCTGGTCCCCTCCAGCAACCAGAGTGTTCAGAGATACCACCAGAGGACACAATGCTGGAGGAGTCTGGCTTACCCTTTGTGAAGTCTGTGTTTTTTCAGAAAAGCTGAGGCTGGAAGGCACTAAGGGTGTGGGTTCAGGGTAACTCAGTGTTGGCTTCATGGGTCTGTGACCTGTGCCATCTATGGGGCCCCACACTCAGCAGGGCCCCATGTGTCTGCTATCCCTGTTTTGAAATTCCTAATAGTTTTTTGAACAGGAGGTCCTATATTTTCATTTTGCACTGACTCCTGCCAATTGTGTAGCCGGTCCTGGGCTCCCAGTAAAACGTTAGTGAGGAAGTAAACATTACTGCTGTCCCTCTCCTTCCTTCCATATCAAATCCATCATCAAATCTTATTGCCTTTTCCTCCAACCTGTATCCTGACACCTTCCATGGCACTCCCTCTTCCCTCCTTCACCCTGGAACAAGCTGCAGCACTTGAGTACATGAGCATAGTTGTGTTCCAATAAAACTTTATTTAGAAAAACCAATGGTAGGGCCATATGTGGCCATGGACCTTAGTTATGCTGGGCTAGACTGTTTCTCAGGAAACTTCTGGATCAGGTAGTCTATTATTTTTCATACAACTGAAAGCATCTTACAACTGATTTAGAGAGAGGTCTTTTCCAGCTCAGAATTACATTGTCAAGTAGGAGGCAAAGACAGGCTGAGAAATGATGCCCCATCTGTTCAGGTTTTCGAAGACAGGATGATCCCTAGCATGGCAAGGCTGAGGTAGCCCAGGCCCAAGACACCATCAAAGGTTGTATGGTCCAACCCGATCTGTTCCTTGCTCTTGCCAAATCCCTGGACCACATTGACAAGTTTCACCATCTGTGGGAGAAGAGAGTGTTCGCACATAAAATTTTGAGAAGTGGAGCTGGGACTGGGCTGGGCTGGATATGTCATTAGCATGGCAGAGAAAACCTGAGGCCTGGCTGGTGCCCTGGGTAGACCTCAGATGTTTAGACCAAGCTGGGACAGGAATTCAGGTTCCATTTGTGCAGGGCTGTGGATTTTAACCAACACCTGCTCCTCCTGCACACACCACCTAAAGGGAGTCAAATTGGCCTCATGCCTTTTGTACAAGTGGGGAAACTGAGACTTGGGACAGTACCAAATGGTTCAAATTTGAAGACAAAATGAGTAGAGAGCAAGGTAGTCTTCTTTTTGGCATCACTATGATCAATGACAGGGATGGGCTGAGTTCACTGGAATGCGTGGTGGATTCTGCATCTGCCCACAGAGACAGATGCCCATTATACAATTTCGCTACCAGAGCTCTTACAAAAAGTTTGGCTGGGAAACATGCTTTTGCAGATGTGTCGGTGTTAGAGAGAGAGAGAGAGAGAGAAAGAGAGAGAGAGAGAGAGAGAGTACTCAGGCTCTTTGGGGGTCAGGCCATAGATTTTATTGGACTCTCAAAGGCCCCCTACAGTGAGAAACCATTTATCAGGACCGTCCTTCATCTGTGCCCCCTGCTTTCCCTGCCCAGATGCCTGAAACACTCGGCTTCCCCCAGGGGCCCAATATTAGTTTTATCTTCTCACCAGATACACCACACTTGCATGAATCCTGAGTGGCCACCCCAGCTCCACCATTTACCAGATGCCTGACCTTGGCAAGACCCTAGCTCTCTGCACCTCAGTTCCCTCCTCTGTGTAATGGAGCTAATCATAATACTTTCTGTGTGGGTTTGTTGCAGGATTAAACACTTGATTACCATGAAAGTGCATGGCACAGTCTGAGAACAGAAAAATGAATGCTTCTTTCCCCTCTTCCCTGCTTTCTGCAACATGAACATTGATATATGTAGGCCAGTTTTCTAATGCTATTGGTTGACCTGGAGGCCCAGGGAGACCGGAGGAATCCGGAACCAGGTAGGATGTGTAGGGAGTCAGAGCTGTGGAGAAGTGGAACATGGACAGGAAAGGTGCCTCTGAGGGGTGACTGGGAGAGGGGGTATTTTCCCACCTGGAGGGACACTCTGGCTCTCATAGGATCAGCAGAGAGCATGCATGGGCTTCCCCTACCTAATAGGCTGGAATGCCTGCTGGGCTCCCTGTCCAGGTCCTCTTCCCTCCAAGGCCCCCTCTGGGCTTCTTGGGTCCTAAAGGTGTAGGAGAGAAGGTGGAGGGGGAAGAGGTGGATAGGAGGTCAGTTGGGGGGAACCACCCAAGATATCAGGACCAGTGGAGGTGGGAGGTCTTTTTCCTTGTCCACTTGGGCCCCAGAAAACCTGTGGGGCTCCTGGACCTGGTCCTTCCTTCTCCAGGGCCCCCTCTGGCCACGTGGATCCTAGCACCATGGGAGGGAGGGACAGAGGAGGGGGAAATAAGAAGAGGGGCAAAAATTGGGGTGTGGAACCCATCTGTACTGGAGGAGCAGGGAATGTGCTACTGGCCATTCCTCCACCTACTTGGTGCCAGGAAGCCTGCTTAGCCCCTGGTCAAGTCTCTGACTTCCAAAGGTCCCTCTGGACCATTGTCTTAGGGTCCATAAGAAGGAAATGGGTGGCAGAGGAGGCAAGGCAGATGGGGGTATTGGGCCTCTGAGGTCAGAGGGTCAGGAGAAGTGCTCAAGACATTTCCTCTGCCCACTCAGCCTGGGAAGCCTGCTGGGCTCCCAGGCATGGTCCCCAACACTCTAGGGCCCCCTCTGAGACACATTGGCCCTGGTGATATAGGAGAGAGGTGGGCAGGGAGGAGGAGAGACAGATATGTGGGGGTACTGTGGGGACCTTCCAGGATCAGAGGACCAGGGGAGAAACCACAGGTGATTTCCCTGCCCACTTGGCACCAGGAAGCCTGCTGAGCTCCTGGACCAGATCCTTCACATTCCAGGGCCCACTCTGGCTGTGTGGGTCCTAGGAAAGTGGGAGGGACAGAAAAGGGGGAAAGGAAAGAGAGGTAGACCTCTCAGGGACTGGGAGTTTTGAAGAAGTGCCAGGCATTTCCCTTGCCCAGTTGGCCCCAAGAAGCCTGTTGAGCTTCCAGACCTGGTCTCCTTCCTTGCAGTGCCCCCTCCAGCTGCATGGATCCTAGGGGCCTAGGAGGGAGGAGGTGGGGAAGAAGACTGGCCAAGTATGAGGAAACCTCTGAGATCAGAGGACTGGGGGAAGCCCCTAGCATTTTCCCTACACACACAGGCCCAAGGAGCCTGCTGGGTTCTGGACCTGGTCCTCTGCCTCCAAGGCCAGAGGCACTCCTGAGTCCCTACTGCCTCATGAGCCTAAACCCCTCTCTGACCATCCTCCAAGGCCTTTTCTGGCCTTGTGGGATCTAAGCATAGGCCCCACACAACGTCTAACCCCCACTCCTGCCTAAGCCCTGCCTCCCACAGCCAAAGCCTTTTCTGGCTTTCCTCCCACTCCTCTTTTTGTTATTGCAGTTCTGTTTTAATTTCCAGTTGTTGCTACATCTATTTTTTATTTTTTTCTAACAGAGCTGTTAGTTTTCTAATCTTATTGTATTATTTATTCTGTTACTGTTCCACTGCTCCTTTCTTTCCTGCTCTGTCTGGCTTGTGGGATCTTGGTGCACAGGCCTGGGATCAGACCTGAGCTCCTGCAGTGGGAGCTCTGAGTCTGAAACATTGGAACTACAGGGAACCCCAGACCCCAGGAAATATTCATCAGAGTGAGGTCACCCGGAGGTTCTCACCTTAGTGCCAAGACCCACCTTTACTCAACAGCCTACAAACTCCATTGCTTGAGGCCTCAGGCCAAACAACTAGTAAGAATGGAACACAATCCTCCCCATAAAAAAAAGAAAAAAAGAGAGAGAGAGAGAAAGAGCAAGAGAGAGAGAGAAATGACAAAAAATTATGCCACAAATGAAAGAACAAGGAAAAAACCAACAACACCAAATAAATGAAGAGGAAATCAGCAACCTAGCCAAAAAAGAATTCATAGTAATGATAGTAAAGATGATCCAGAATCTCAGAAGTAGAATGGAGTCATGGATGGAGAAAATACAGGAAATGTTTAAAAAAGATCTACAAGAACTAAAGAACAAACAAACAGAGATGAAAAACAGAATAACTGAAATGAAAAATTCACTGGAAGGTATCAGTAAATGAATACTTGAAGCAGAAGAATGAATATGTGAGATAGAGGATAGAATGGTGGAAATAATTGCCAAGGAAGAGAATAAAGAAAAAATAATTAAATGAATTGAGGACAGTCTCAGAGACCTCTGGGACAACAATAAACAAAGCAACATTTGAATTAGAGGCGTTTCAGAAGAATAAGGGAAAAAAAAAGTTCTAAGACAATATTTGAAGAGATTATAATGGGAAACTTCCTTAGCATGGGAAAACAAATGTCTCCCAAACCCAGGAAGCACAGAGAGTCCCATACACAATTAACCCAAGGAGAAATACACTGAGACACATATTAATGAAACCAACAAAAATTAAATTCAAAGAAAAATATTACAAGCAGCAATAGAAAAGCAACAAATAACATACAAAGGAATCTCCATAAGGTTATTAGCTGACTTTTCAGCAGAAACTCTACAGGCAGAAGGGAGTGGCAGGATATACTTAAAGTGATGAAAGGAAAACAAACAAACAAACAAACAAAAAACCCTACAACCAAGATTACTCTACCCAGCAAGGATCTCATTTAGATTTGATGGAGAAATCAAAAGCTTTACAGACAAGCAAAACCTAAGAGAATTCAGCACCACCAAACCAGGCCTACAACAAATGCTAAAGGAACTTTAAGTGGGATATACAAGAAAACAAAAGGACATACAAAAACAAACCAAAAAAAGAATTAAGAAAATGGCAATAGGAATATACATATCAATAATTACCTTGAATGTAAATGGATTAAATTCACCAATCAAAAGACACAGACTGGCTAAATGGATACAAATAAAAGACCCATATATATGTTGTCTACAAGAAGCCAACTTCAGACCTAGGCACACGTACAGACTGAGTGTGACGGGATAGAAACATATATTCCATGCAGCTGGAACTCAAAATAAAGCTGGAGTAGCAATACTCATATCCAATAATATAGACTTTAAAATAAAGACTGTTATAACAGATAAGGAAGGACACTACATAATGATCAAGGGATCAATCCAAGAAAAAGACAAATCAATTATAAATATTTATGCACCCAGAATAGGAGCACCTCAATACATAAGACAAATGCTAACAGCCATAAAATTGGAAATTGACAGTAACACAATAATAGTAGGGGATTTTAACACCACACTTACACCAATGGATAGATCATCCAAACAGAAAATAAGCAAGGAAACACAAGCTTTAAATGACACAATAGACCAGATAGATTTAATTGATATTTATAGGACATTCCACCTGAAAGTGGCAGAATACACTTTCTTCTCTAGTGCACATGGAATGTTCTCCAGGATGGATCACACCTTGGGTCATAAATCAAGCCTTAGAAATTTTTTTTTAAAAATTAAATCATATGTCTGACAACAAGGCTATGAGATTAGAAATCAACTATAGGAAAAAAAAAGTGTAAAAATATACAAATACATGGAGGCTAAACAGTGCACTATTAAATAACCAAGCATTCACTGAATAAATCAAAGAAGAAATTGTTAAAAAATACATAGAAATAAATGGCAATGAAAACACAATAACCCAAAACCTATGGGATGCAGTAAAAGCAGTTCTAAGAGAGAAGTTTATAGCAATTCAATCTCACCTCAAAAAACAAGAAAAATCACAATGAGTCTAACCATACACATAAAACAACTAGAGAAAGAAGAACAAAGAAAACCCAAACTCAGTAGAAGGAAAGAAATCATAAAGATCAGAGCAGAAATAAATGAAATAGAAACAAAGAAAACAATAGCAAACATCGATAAAACTAAAAGTTGGTTTTTTGAGAAGATAAACAACATTGATAAACCTTTACCCAGACTCATCAAGAAAAAAATGGAAGGGGGCACAGATCAATAAAATTAGAAATGAAAAAGGAGAAATGACAACTGACAGTTCAGGAATACAAAGGAATGTAAAAGACCACTATAAACAACTATACGCCAATAAAATGGACAAACTCAAAAAAATGGAGAAATTCTTGGAAAGGTACAATTTTCCAAGACTGAGTCAGAAAGAATTAGAAAATATACATAAACCTATCACAAGTAATGAAATTGAACCTGTAATAAAAAATCTTCCAATAAGCAAAACCCAGGGCCAGATGGCTTCAGAGAAAAGTTGTGTCAAACATTTAGAGAAGTGCTGACACCTATCCTTCTCAAACTCTTCCAAAAAATTTCAGAGGCAGGAACACTTCCAAATTTGTACCCACCATCACCTTGATACCAAAGCCAGACCAAGATATCAGAAAAAAAGAAAATGGTAGACCAGTATCATTGATGAACATAGATGCAAAAATCCTCAACAAAATACTAGCAAACAGAATCCAACAACACATTAAAGGATCAAACACCATGATCAAGTGAGATTTTTCCTAGGAATGCAAAGATTTGTCCATATATGCAAATCAATCAATGTGATACACCATATTAACAATTTGAGGAATAAAAGCTATATATCATCTCAATAGAGGCAGAAAAAGCTTTTGACAAATTTCAACAACTGTTCATGGTAAAAACTCACCAGAAAAAATGGGCATAAAGGGAACTTACCTCAACATAATAAAGGTCATACATGACAAACCCACAGCAAACATTATTCTCAATGGTGAAAAACAGAAAGCTTTCCCACTAAGGTCAGGAACAAGACAAGGATGGCCTCTCTCCCTGCTCTCATTCAACATAGTTTTGGAAGTCCTAGGCACAGGAATCAGAGAAGAAAAAGAAATAAAAGAAATGAATTGGAAAAGAAGTAAAACTGTCACTTTTTGCAGATGATATGATACTACACATAGAAAATTCTAACAATGCCACCAGAAAACTACTAGAACTCATCAATGAATTTAGAAAGTTGCAGGATACAAACTTAATGCACAGAAATCTCTTGTATTCCTATACACTAACAATGAAAAATCGGGAACAGAAATTAAGGAAACTATCCCATTTACCATTGCAAAAAAAAAAAGAATAAAATACCTAGTCATAAACCTACCTAAGGATACAAAAGACTTGTACTCAAAAAACTACAAAATATGCATGAAAGAAATTAAAGATGACATGAACAGATAGAGAAATATACCACATTCTTGGATTGAAGAATCAATATTGTGAAAATGACTATACTACCCAAAGCAATCTACAGATTAAACGCAATCCCTATCAAATTACCAATCACATTCTTCACAGAATTAGAACAAAAAAATTTGCAATTTGTATGGAAACACAAAAGAACCTGAATAGCAAAAACAATCTTGGGATAGAAAAATGGAGCCCCAACTTCAGACTATACTACAGAGCTACAGTAATCAAGACAGTATGGTACTGGTACAAAAATAGAAGCATACATCAATGGTACAGAGTAGAAAACACAGAGCTAAACCCACACACATATGGTCAAGTAATTTATGACAAATGATGCAAGAACATAGAATGGAGAAATACAGCCTCTTCAATAAGTGGTGCTGGGAAAACTGGACAGCTACATGTAAAAGAATGAAATTAGAACATTTCCTAACACCATACACAATAATAAACTCAAAGTAGATTAAGGACCTAAATGTAAAGCCTGAAACTATAAAACTATTAGAGGAAAACATAGGCAGAACACTCTATGACATAAACCATAGGAAGATCCTTCCACCTCCCAGAATAATGGAAATAAAAATAAAGAATAAACAAGTGAGAGCTAATGAAACTTAAAAGCTTTTGTACAGCACAGGACACCATAAACAAGACAAAAAGACAAACCTCAGAATGGAAGAAGATATTTGTAAATGAAGCAGTGACAATGGATTAATCTCCAAAATACAAAAACATCTCATTCAGATCAATATCATAAAAACAAACAACCCAATCCAAAAATAGTTGGAAGACCTAAACAGACATTTCTCCAAGGAAGATATACAGATTGCCAACAAACACATGAAAAAATGCTCAACATCACTAATTATTAGAGAAACACAAATCCAAACCACAATGAGATATCAGCTCACACCCATCAGACTGGCCATCATCAAAAAAGTCTAGAAACAATAAATGCTAGAGACAATGTGGAGAAAAGGGAACCCTCATGCATGGTTGGTAAGAATGTAAATTGATACAACTCTATGGAGAACAGTATGGAGGTTCCTTAAAAAAATAAAAATAGAACTACCATATGACCCAGCAATCTGACTACTGGGCACATAACCAGAGAAAACCATAATTCAAAAAGATATATGCATGACAATATTCATTGCAGCACTATTTACAATTGTCAGGAAATGGAAGTAACCTAAATGTCCATCAAAAGGTGAATGGATAAAGAATATGTGAGAAATATATACAATGGAATATTACTCAGCCATAAAAATAAATGAAATTAAGTTATTTGTAGTGAGGGGGATGGACCTAGTGTCTATCATACAGAGTGAAGTAAATCAGAAAGAGAAAAACAAATACCTTATACTAATACATATATATGAAATCCAGAAACATTGTCCTGATGAACCTAGTAGCACGGCAGGTATAGAGACACAGATGTAGAGAATGGACTTGAGAACACAGGGTGGGAAGGGAAAGCTGTGATGTAGTGAGAGAGTACCATTGACATATATACATTACCAAGTGTAAAATGGATGGCTAGTGGGAAGCTGCTGCAGAACACAGGGCAATCAGCTCAATGCTTTCTGAAGACCTAAAGGGTTGGGATAGGGAGGGTGGGAGGGAGGCTTAAGAGGGAGGGAATATGGGGATATATGTATACATATATCTGATTCACTTGGTTGTAGAGCAGAAACTAACACAATACTGTAAGGTATTTATATTCCAATAAAGATGAAAAAATATTCAATTCTGAAAGAAAAAAAAAAAAAAAGAACACTAAACTGCTAATGGACAAAGGAGATTCAAATCCACACCCCAAGCCACTCTCTGCATTAGCCATTCTGGGAGTTCGTGTGTCAGCAGGTGTGCTGTGTCCCCAGGTACTTGCACTGCTTGGCAGGCAAACAGAACTAGGGGACATTAGAAAAGACAGGCCCTCCCAGTTGGTCCTGCAACTTTTTTGTAAGCAGTAGTTACTCTCCGGGCCAGCCCTCACTCGGCTTCTCATTTTTTGTTACCTAAACAATATCATAACCAAGAAATCCAACAATCCTCCCAGAGCAGTATTTGAGGTTGCAGACCTGGCCTGAACGCTGGAAGGTGGTGGGTCGATAGCTCTGTGTACCTGCAGACACAAGAGATTAGTGCTCATCAGGTGCCAAGGAAGGAGAAGTAGATGGGAGGGGAGTACAAGATGGTTGGGTGATGGGCAGGTACTCAAGGCAGGCGGGACTGGATCAGTAGATGGAGGGCACCCACAAGTCAGATGAGCCAGTGTCAAAGAGGACCCTGAACTCCTGAGGGGGCATTCCAATGGTGATCTTGCCCATATAGAACAGCTACAGGTGCCGGGGTGGGGTGATTAGGTCAGCTCTGACTGCCCTGGCCATCCTTGATTCCCAGAGTGATGCTCCTCCTCTAGGTGTCACATGTCTCCTGAAATCACATTGCAACTACCTGACCTCACAGCCTCTGCTCACACTGTTGACTTCATTTGATTTGTTTGTCCATGTGTGATCATAATTCCCAAACCAGCGAGCAACCCCGCATCAGGGCAGTATTAGCACAGACCCATAACAACAGGATCTCCAGGGGAGCCATGGTGCCTTCATTTGAGAAAACCTCCAGTCTCCCCTTCAAGGCCCAACCTGAGTATTTCCTTCTCCTCATGGCCTTCCTAGGTAATCTCAGGCTACTTCCTCTAAGCTCAGACCATGCCCTATCAAAACCACAGAGTTGGACCTTTCACTGGACATGTATTTACTCTTTGCGTATCACTCAGCCGGGCCTATAAATTCTTGAAAAAGAAATGAGACCTTTTTCTAAAATCAATAACAATAAACATAGATTTTTATAGTGTCTCAGGTCACAGGACTCAGTAGTTTTTACCACCTTCTTTCTTGTATTTGCAGAGGCTGAACTTCTTCTGCTTGGTGTTTCAAACTTGATTTTCAATTGGCTTTATCTTTTAGTCAGACATGGCTCACCTTTCATCTGTAACTCCATGGTGCACTTAGTTCAGAAAGAACAATCTCCCTCAAATTAAAGGTATATCTTTGGCGTGAAATGGATGTTTTCCTGCCATCTGTCATTGCAGGGCCCAGACACCACAGGCCAAGAGCTGAGGATGAGCGTGCCTTCTCCTCTGCGAATGGGGTCCTTGTTCCCCAGTGTTTCTGCTTCCTGTAGGAGCCCCAGCCCCAACATCCAGCCTGGCCCTTCCAGATGAACCCAGTGTTAAAGGGCAGAGCACCAGGGAGTGCTGTGGAGTGCCACCCCACCAACACACTCACATTCCCATAGTTCCTCAGGGGATGAAGAGAAAACTTTGGGTCATCAGTGGCAATCTGGGATGTGTCTTCAGTGTTCTCCTCCAGGAAACTTGTCAGCAGGTTTTTCTCCCTTAGGGTTTCTCACATGGTCTTGATCTTCGATAGAGGGATTCTTTCACTGAACATTGGAAAAATGAAACAAAGAAGTGGCAGCAATCAGTCATCCTTGTTATTGTATGACTGTCATACCTTGAATTATAATGGTGCTGTGTATTTTCCCAGCATTATTATGAGTGTCATATTATCATGAGGATGCCATGCAAACACCAGGGCAATGTCCTTGATTTGGAAGAGGTTCTGTTTTGTAATCTGGGTAAGTCATATGACCATTTGTTGTCTCAGTTTCCACATTGTTAAAGAGATGGAATATAATAATCCCCATCCACCATGTAGAATGTTGTGGGTGTTAAGTGAGATGATGTATATAATGTACCTGATATGTAGGAAGTCCCAAAAATGACAGTCATTACAATTCCTATTGCCATTCAAATGCATCTTTTTCAAAAAATCTCTGGGAAGGTGGTGAAGGGGGATCATTATCTTCTTTTCATAGGGGAAGAATTTGACATTCAGGGAGATTGCGACTTGGCTGTGGTCACACTGCTTGTTAGAGGTAAAACAGCTTAGAAATAGCTCTTTCTCTAGTGCTCAAGCAGAAGAAAGGGGTGAGAGAGGAAGACAGGAGACCAGAAATAAATTTAAAAAAATAAATAAAAGAGGCTAGAGAAACAAGAAAGAGTAAAAACAGGAAAAAAAAAAATCCTCAGAGAGTTCTGCATGTACAGACAGCCAAAGACATGATGAGAAAAAAGAGAGAGATACAGAGATGAAGACAAAGGCACATTCACACAGAAATGGAGAGAGAACAGAGAAAAGACCTAGAATCAAATACAGGAGAAATACAGGTCCTGTTCCATAGGACCAGACTTCCAGTTGCAAAGGTTGTGCACTGAACAATTCCAAATAATGACATTTTCACATAAAGCATGATGTGACTAGAACCCCCAGAGCTGTGCAACCCTGCATGCTAACCCCAAGAACCTTGGGCCCCATGGTGCCCATGGCAAGGAATACATCAATAAGTGTGAGTTGAATTTTAAGACTGGCAGGAAATTATTATATTCCTTTATAATTCTAATGGTGGGAAGACTAAGAGAACAAGAAAACCCCAAGAAAGGGACTTGATGCCACTCACAGTCTCCATGCTTATATGACTAGGCACTCTGAGAGGGCCACCAGTTTGAGGATTCTAAGCCACTTCATGTTACTTTCCTGGGTCCAATTACTCAGGAAACATCATGCAGTGGTGGCCAAGAGCCCTTACTTGTATATGTTCTGACCTGTCCTAATTATCCCCTTTAGGCCACAAATGGATCTGATAAGAAATATGAATCAGTTGATAAAATCTTTACCATCATCAACATCCCTGGGGAGTGGACTTGGAAAATTCTCAGCATACAGAGATTTCTACTGTAATCTCTTCCTTGGGGCTTGGCTGTAAAACCAAACTGAACTCCATGAATTAACTAAGAGTGGGCAGACTCTTGCCAACTTTGATATGAAACACTGCTACTAACGTGATAAAAATGAATGCTAGAGGCCATGCTTGACACTTGTGATCTCATGTGGTCTTCCTAGCAATTTCATGAGATATGCATTGCTTTTCTCATTTGCAGAGGAGATTGCTAGGAGGAAAATAGTCAAATGGCAAAATGAAGACTTCAGAGGAAGACCCATGACATAAAAGTGAGTGGCTTTAGATAGTGGGACAGATGGCACAGAACAGGGGCACTTATGATACCAACATGCATCAAAAATCTAGGCTAGAGTAGTATTACAATTGCAGAGTTCCACTATTGGAAGATATGTGGTGCATGCATCTACAAGATACTTTATATCATCCAACAAGTATACACTGAGAACCCTGTGTGCTGGGGTCTGAGTTAGATGCTGGAAAATCAAAGTCAAGTAAGACACAGGTGGTCCTAGTTTCAGTGAGCTAGCAGTCTAGGGAAGACTCGTGGCCCAGGAGGCAAGATAAATGAATGGAAGGGCTGAGCCAGCATCATGGCACTGTCCCAACCAGTTTGGACAGCCTCACCTCAGCTACAAACATCATCTACCATGTTGGAGAGGAGCCTGGTTGGCCAAGACTTCAAGAGAATTCAAAAGTCTGGATATTTATGTAAAATTCCCTGATTTTAAATGTTAGTGACTATTTTTTCTTCTTCACAAAACATAACGTGAGTCAAACCTGAAACCACTGTGTGCTTGATTCAGCTGACAGGCTGTGCAGGTTTTTATTTGAGGCATAGAGGTGGGAGTAGAGAGGGAAGAGAGGGGGGTTCAATTCATGTTGGTCAAGTGAATAAGAGACTGAGTGCATCTTAACCATGTTCATTTTCCTTCCATTTGTATAGAATGATCTGCAGCGTCCTTTAACCAACAAATTAAATATTGTCCACTTGCTGACCATTTGTTGTAACTGCCTTAATAAGATCCGTACCTTCAAACATTTTGTCTACCAAAGAAAACATAGAAATAATTTTTAATCATCATCTCTCAAAGATGACAAAAAAGAACACTCAGAGCTCCTGCTCAGCCAGAGATTAACAGGCTACCTGTTAAACTGTTATTCCAGTCAAAGTAAAGATGATGAAGTTTTTATGGCTCCTTCAGGATTCCCAGGGGCTGGGTGTTCCTATGTGAGATCTATCCTGGAATTTCCCTTAGGTAGAAAAATGGGAGGCTGGTCTGGTGACCATTTGGGTGATAGATGGCATGCTGTATCTTCCTTCTCATTTTTTTAATTTATTATTTTTTGGGGGTACACCAAGTTCAATCATCTGTTTTTATACACATATCCCCATATTCCCTCCCTCCCTTGACTCCCCCCCACCCTCCCTGTCCCAGTCCTCTAAGGCATCATCCATCCTTGAGTTGAACTCCCTTTGTTATATAGCTACTTCCCATTGGCTATCTATTTTACAGTTGGTAGTATATATGTGTCTATGCTACTCTCTCACTTCATCTCACATTGTTAAAATTCAGTTTTGGTGGTTCAATCTCTATGGAGGGGATTTGACAACAACTAGCAAATGTCACAAACAAATACCATATAGCTCAGCAATTCTACTTCTAGGGATTTATCACAAAGATACCCTGGCAAAAATAGAAAAAGATATGCACAAGCTATTCACTGCAACATTGTTTGTAAGAGCAAAAGATTAGAAACTTACCTGAAGTAACCATCCATGGAGAGTATTGAATAAAGCATAGGGCATCTGAACAATTGGGATGGAGGGAGATGTGGAATGGGTGAGATCTTCAGGGTATAGTGTTTAGTTTTTTTAAAAAAGGGACCAGTAAAGTGCTTCTATTTTGTTGCTTTTCCATACACATATGTCTATTTTCAATATGAAAGTGGAAGAATAAACAAAATGCTAATAAAATTTTTAATTTATGGGGGATGGGCAGGGACAGAAATGAGATTTTTCTTCTTTTATAGTTTGGCTTTGCAATCATGTATATGTGTTACAGAATCAAAAAATAGATAAATAAACACATCTTTCAAATTTGAGACCTAAGACGAACATAATTCTATCAAGTTGGTAACATAGCTGCACAGAATAGAACATAATTTAAGTGGCTTTAAAATTCAGAATTTTGACTCTACATTCAGAGAGGGATATTTTCTAAGGGCAAAGATGAAAAAAGAATCAAAACACCCTCCCTGAAAAACAAAATCAAAAACAAAACACCGAGGAAATATGAAACTTTATCAAGCACCTTATTGTTGGTGATAATACTAGTGTTATTTGAAAGTATCTTATGTATGTGCATACAAGTTTAAGCAAGTAAGTAATTAACCCTCATGTTGTAATGAAGCAAGTATTTCTGTGGAAAAGAGTAGAGATTTAAATATATAGCCAGAAAAATTTTAAAGTTTTTAAAACTTGAATTGGAAGTATGTTTGCACCAATGAATTATTTCCCCCCCCCCTTTTTTTTTTTAAAGAAAATGTGTACCGCTTGGCTTTGATCACTGAAAAGCCTAGAGGTAATGACAACTTGAAAACAGTGAATATCCTGAGGCCTAGCTTGTGGCCTCTAAATACCATTTCCCAACAGAGGATCTAGAGATTCTTGACGAGATGGCTGATTTCAGGGCTGGGCCAAGAAATGCACATGATAACCCTGAGAATCTTGAAAGGCCAGAAAGTCAAGCACCTTCAAAGACCATGGGGAGCCAGGCAAAAAATTAGGAATCCATATGAAGAGGCAAAATATGGGACAGTTTTGAAATAGGAGGTTAGGGGGCAGGGCACAACCTTTGAAAGAATGACATAAACCGAGAACATGATATAAACTGAGCAGAACCAAACTGGCTAAAGATGGCAGACAAGGTAAGAAAATGTTAAGAGCTAGGTCTTAAAGAGGCACACGGTACACCATCATCTGGGTTTACTGGGGAGGACACTCTTCTGATGTCTGCTCATTTTTGACGGACAGATCAACCCTCTATGTTTATACACATTCAACAGTAAGTCCAGGACAAAATTATTAATTTCTATACTCTTCTCCTTAATGCTGAGTTTTTTTTTCCCCTACATTATTGCATTCTTATTCATTTCTGCTCTATCTTTTTTTCTTTCTTCTGTTAACCCCAGAAGACCTGTGTGACCACCAAGGTGTACTTGTTATTGCTTTTACTCCCCTCCCTCTGACCCTTATATGTGCTGACCCTTTATTCCCAACTTATACCTAGATGAACTCCCACTCATTGTAAACACCATTGAGGACATCTCCTGTGCCATTTCTTTGTGACAACTTTTTGGGCACTAACACCTGGTTGGGAAACTACCTTGGAAGGGATAGTATCTAGAATCATAAGTGCAAATCTTGACCATATTGCGTAGTTGACTTTGACTTGAGAAGGATATTGGATATCTCCAGAGTTAGGCATGTTACTTCAGCCTTGTCTGAAGTGGGTCAGGCTGCATCAAGCCCAAACAATAATCCTCTGGGCCATATACTTGAGGGTTGAGAAAGATTTGGGCAACAGGAATTAAAAAGAAAAAAAAAAATCTTAGTAGTTTGTGTCAACGGGTATGGACACAATATGAGTTAAGAAATTTAAAATGGAGTGAATAACCCTATATTCAAATTTTCATGGCCTTCTATCTAGGCAATGGAACCCAAAAGGAACTTAAGGCATGTGTAGGTAAGAGGGATACCTCCAGAAAGACACAGAGGCCATTTTAACTGACACACACTACAGGGCCATGGATCCTGAATGAATGTGTATTCCACCTCCCTGAGCATCAGGTTCTTTTGGCTATGCAAAAATTCAGGAAACAATGGCTGGTCCTCAGACTCTGATGAACGATTTGTTCCAGTTGGCTTATTTGATTTTCAGAAATAGATATATGATGGAAAAGGCTGAATGCACCCAGGCCCAAGTGATGGCAGTGGCTTTGTCCACATAGAGACAACCAACAGGGAAGATGGCTTTTCCAGGCAAATCTGACCCTGGCAAACCACAAAGCCCATGGGTACCCTTACAAGGCCAATGTACTCTGTGTGTAAAAAAAGAGTAATAAGGGAGAATTGTGATTGATGTGCCCTTTGCAAACAGCCATGACATTGGAAGAGGGAATGCCTCGCTGGCAGAGAGTGATGGGGCCCCATCAGACATTGATGATTTTGCAATCAGAAGACTGTAGGGTTACAAGGCCAAAAGTGGATCTTCCTAGAGATACCATCTATATAACTAATGTCAAGACTTGGGTGGTCATTGATGTGTTGGGCCATTTGATAGAATTTCTCATAGACACTGGTGCAAACTTCTCAGTCTTAACCCAAAGGATTGGAAACCTTAACAGTCATAAGGAAAGCAAAATGGGGTTGTCAGGGAAAAGACAGGGTCACACTTTCCTGGAACCCCCTTTGGCAAGATCAATGGTCAGCTGTTTTTACATTACTTTCTGTTTCTGCCTGACTGTCCCATCCCTTTAATGGAAACAGATTTATTACCTAATTTAGGGGCCCATCTTTTCCTTGAGGGGCAACGGAACCATCTTCTTCACCAAATGGTTCTAACAAAAAGCAAAAAGGAACAGATAAAATCTGAAGCTAAAATAGAAGCCTTGGTAAAGACCCTGGAATGTGGAATACCAAGGTTCCAGGCTTGGCCAAAGATACCCAGCCAGAGTTTACTAACTAAAAAGGGTAATATGGTGTCAAAATACAAGGCACAGATTTCTTTTTTTTTCTTTCTTTCCTTTTTTTTTTTTTTTTTTTTGTTATATTAAGAACCTTTATTTTGGGTTTTGATTACAAGCTATTTAGTTGGATGACTTTCTCTATATGCTTCCCTGAAGAGCTTCATTTAGTGGAGAATGAGGTAAGTTAACAGTATATGTACAGTGCTGCTGGACTCCAAAAATAAGCTTCTTAATTATTTTCTTTAGCTACACATTTTTACAACTTCTCTGAAGGTAGGTTTTTTTTTTTAAGCTCTTTATTGGAATAAAATTGCTTTACACTGTTTTGCCAATTTTTGAGGTATACCAAAGTGAACCAGCTGTATTTATACATATATCCCCATATCCCCAACCTGCTATGATTCCTTCCCACCCTCCCTATCTTGGCCCTCTAAGTCATTACCCATCATTGAGTTTATCTCTTTATGTTATGCAGGAACTTCCAATGAGCTATCTATTTTACATTTGGTAGTGTACATATGTCAGTGCTACTCTCTCACTTTGCCTCAGCTTTCCCTCCCCCCTGCCCCAACCCTGTGTCCTCAGGTCCGTTCTCTACATCTGCATCTGTATTTTTGCCCTGTAACTGGGTTCATCAGTACTTTTTCTTTTCTTTTCTTTTCTTTTTTCTTTTCTTTTCTTTTCTTTTTTTCTTTTCTTTTCAAGATACCATATATAAGAGTTAGCATACAGTATTTGTGTTTCTCTTTCTAACTTACTTCACTATGTATGACAGACTATATGTCTATCCAACACATTACAAATAACTCAATTTCATTCTTTTTTATGGCTGAGTAATATTCCAGTATAAATATGTCACATCTTCTTTATCCATTTATCTGCTGATGGGCATTTAGGTTGCTTCCACGTCCTGGCTATTGTAAACAGTACTGCAATTAACATTATGGTACATGTTCCTTTTTGGATTATGGTTTTCTCAGGGTGTATGCCCAGGAGGGGGATTTCTGGGTCATATGGTAGTTCCATTTTTAGTTTTTGAAGGAATCTCCATACTTATTTCCATACTGACTGTACCAATTTACATTTCCAGCAACTGTGCAGGAGGGTTCCCTTTTCTCCACATTCTCTCCAGCATTTATTGTTTCTAGTTTTTTTTGTTGATGGCCATTCTGACTGGAGTGAGGTGATACCTCATTGTGGCTTTGACTTACATTTCTCTTATGATTAGTGATGTTGAACATCTTTTCATTTGTTTGTTGGCCATTTGCATGTCTTCTTTGGAGAAATGTCTTTTTAGGTCTTCCACCCATTTGTGGATTGGGTTATTTGCTTTTTTGGTATTAAGCTGCATGAGCTGCTTGTATATTTTGGAGATAAAGTCTTTGTCTGTTGCTTCATTGGCAAATATTTTCTCTCATTCTGAGGGTTGTCTTCTTGTCTTGTTTATGGTTTCTTTTGCTATGCAAAAGCTTTTAAGTTTCATCAGGTCCCATTTGTTTATTTTTGATTTAATTTCCATTATTCTAGGAAGTGGGTCAAAAAGGATCTTGCTTTGATGGATGTCATAGAATATTCTGCCTATGTGTTCCTCTAAGAGTTTTAGAGTGCGTGGCCTTACATTTAGGTCTTTAATTCACTTTGATTTTATTTTTGCATATGATGTTAGGAAGTGTACTAAATTCATTCTTTTACATGTTGCTCCCCAATTCTCCCAGCACCTCTTATTAAAGAGTCTGTCTTTTTTCCATTGTATATTGTTGCCTCCATTATCAAAGATAAGGTGCCCATAGGTGTGTGGATTTATGCTCTCTATTGTGTTCCATTGAGCTATATTTCTGTTATTGTGCCAGTACCATACTGTCTTGATCACTGTTGCCTAGTAGTATAGTTTGAAGTCCGGGAGCCTGATTCCTCCAGCTCCATCTTTCCTTCTCAAGATTGCTTTGGCTATTCAGGGTGTTTTGCATTTCCATACAAATCATACAATTTCTTGTTCTAATTCTATGAAAAATGCCATTGGTCATTTGATAGGGATTGCATTGAATCTGTAAATTGCTTTGGGTAGTTCAGTCATTTTCACAATGTTGATTCTTCCAATCCAAGAACATGGTATGTCTTACCATCTGTTTGTATAATCTTTGATTTCTTTCATCAGTGTCTTATAGTTTTCTGCATGCAAATCTTTTGCCTCCTCAGGGAGATTTATTCCTAGGTATTTTATTCTTTTTGTTGCAATGGTGAATGTGAGTGTTTCCTTAATTTCTCTTTCTGCTCTTTCATTGTTAGTGCATAGGAATGCAAGAGATTTCTGTGCATTAATTTTGTACCCTGCTACTGTACTAAATTCATTGATTAGTGCTAGCAGTTTTCTGCTAGAATCTTTAGGGTTTTCTATGTATAATATCATGTCATCTGCAAAAAGTGATGATTTTACTTCTTTTCCATTTTGGATTCCTTTTATTTCATTTTCTTCTCTGATTATTGTGGCTAAAACTTCAGAAAAATATATTGAATAATAGTGGTGAGAGCAGGCACCCTTGTCTTGTTCCTGTCCTTAGAGGGAATGCATTCAGTTTTTCACCATTTAGCTTGATGTTGGCTGTTGGTTTGTCATATATGGCTTTTGTCATGTTGAGGTAACTTCCTTCTATGCCCACTTTCTGGAGAGTTTTTATCATAAATTGATGTTGATCTTTGTCAAAAGCTTTTTCTGCATCTATTGAGATGATCATGTGCTTTTTATCCTTCAATTTGTTAATATGATGTATCACATTGATTGATTTGTGTATGTTGAAGAATCCTTGCATTTCTAGAATAAACCCCGTTTTATCACAGTGTGTGATCCTTTTAATGTGCTGTTGGATTCTCTTTGCTAGTATTTTGTTGAGGATTTTTGCATGTATATTCATCAGTGATATTAGCCTGTAATTTTCTCATTTTGTGACATATTTTTCTGGTTTGGGATCAGGGTTATGGTGGCCTTGTAGAATGAATTTGAGAGTGTTCCTCCTTCTGCTATATTTTGGAAGAGTTTGAGAAGGATAGGTGTTAGCTCTTCTCTAAATGTTTGATAGAATTTGCCTGTGAAGCCATTAGGCACAGATTTCTTAAACCTAGGGAAGCTCCTAAAAAAATGTCTGTAAATATATTGACAAAATAGGAGGCCATTCATCTGACTAAACTGACCATATCTAAAATTCAGGCCCAGATTCAAATTTTGGAAGATCCCTTCTCTTTTAAGCTAAATAAGGTAAAGGAAAACATTCCAATATATGTGAATGGATATGCCAGGTCTTCAATATCATTGAGGTAACCACCCAATTCTTTCAAGAAGAAAACAAATGTGTCCTTGTTTTCTAAATATAGTTTTTAAAGTACCAGAAGTGTGGCTCCAAAAGTAATCCAAATCCCACTAATCCTTTTACCACTCCCAAAATTTCCTTGTTTATTTTAAGAGGCTTGTAAGTATTAAACAAAGGGGAAACAAAGTAAACTAAGAGGAACTTGCCTGTACCTTTGAGATGCAAATGTCTTATTTGATCTTCTCAGGAAGCCTAATCTTTGCCATGTTTTTAAATGCAAATTAAAAAAAGATGGTAATTTAGAACTTGACCTTTCAAGGATAATGGAAATCCTATATGTCTTTTCTGCAAACACTAATAAAGAGTTTAGCTATTTAGATAAGTGACCTTGATTTTTTCCATCTACCCTAACCCAATTTGAATCTATCCTCTTGTAACTGTTGGGTTATATGTTGTACCTTTCAACTTAAAAAAAGGTACACTATGAGATTTGTGAGTTAAGTTTTATTTGGGAAAAATAAGAATTGCAGCCTTGGAGACAGCATCCAAGATAGCTCTGTGAAACTTCCAAAGAAGCAGGGGGAAATTTAGTATATATGTGATTTTGGTAAATGGGGGAGTACATGCAATTGAGCACATATCTTTCTAGCAGAAGGTCTCTGCTAGTCATAAGGAGAAGTCATCCCCATGAAAGATTTTAATGTTTTTCTAGATATGAGGAGATATAAGTATTGGGCCCATAAATACTTGTCTGACTGAAGCTCCTCTACATATCTGACTATCTAAAGACCTATTCTGCCAGTTTTTTACAGAGCACAAAGTGCCTCATTTCTGCTTTCCATGCTAAACTCCTTTCAGGGTGATTTTGGAAATCAGCAGCTGTATCACATGATTTAATCTTTGTAGAGGTAGATGGCAAGTACCAATGGTGAGTGCAAATTATAATTGACATATCTAACTCAGGATTAAAATTTTTGAATGGGAAATATGAGACCTCAGTGTTTGCTTGTGTTTGTGTGGTAGTATTTGCCTATGTGTGTGTCTGAGATATATGGTATTGCCAAATATTGAGTTGTAAAAGAGCTATACTTAATTGACTTAGAGGAAATTAAGTGCTTATATAAATACTCAGAAATAGAAAATAATCTGGTCAGAATGAATTTTATGTTCATGTTATCTGGAAAATACTCTGAACTAAACATATCTGGTATTGAAGGTGGCTTATACTTGTTGGTTTGATTAATATAGACATGTCTCTAGAGTCATACGTGTTGAGTATCATACTTCTGTTGTACCTAGGTTTATTAGGTATCAAATAAAACCTTATTTTGTTACAAATCTGTCAGTGAGAAAAGTAACTCAATGTGGAAAAAAACTTTTATGTAAAATAAGATGTATGTTTTCAGTAAAAGAAGGTAAGGGAATGAGAAAAAATACTGAAAAGAGTCGCACATCATCAGAATTTGCTAAGATTGGATTAAATTTAGTTAAGTAAATGGATTTTGTTGGAAGTGGCTCAGGGGAAGACCAAATTGGGTTTCCCCCTCCAAAGTTTTCTTGAAATGCTGCCTTTAATCAGAGATACTATGAGATTCTTTGCCTTTAAGCAAACTGTATTTGCTTTTGTAACTTTGGTTAAGGAATAAGTACAGTCTCACAATGACCTATGATCTTATTTGACTAAGTAATTTAAAACATTTTGACAATCTTTTCAACTATCAAATTTTAATTCAATTAATTTTGATTTCCAGTTAACTGTGGGATATCTTAAAGAGGAATCTTTATCTAGGTATCTTAAAGAGGAATATTTAACTAGGATTATTTTGTATATTAAATTCAATGTAAACATCCATAATTCTGGTTGTGTAACCAAGATGTTTAAGCATGCTTTTTAAGTCTTATGTCATTTATAGATTTTTTTTTATACTCTGGTGCTGTTTCAGAATGTGCTCCATCATCAAGGAGTTTCATAGGAAAGCTATGGAAGTGATTACAATTCCACACCAATATAATGCCTATATGAGGATTCCAGCCTATACTGACTTAAAACAGGGAGCTGTCCTGACCCAGGGGCCTCTAGATCAGGTGTCCAGATTTTTACTCACTGACAGGCAAAGTCAACACCCCTACTCAGCCTTGAAGTGGTTACAGAAGATGGACCATTGCCCTTCTGCTTCCCATAAGGATATGGGAGTAAAATCTCTGAGGAAGGAAAGGAACAGGAGGGAAAGGGGCAGGGCACAATCTTTGAAAGAATGACAAAGTGAGAAAACATGACAAACTGAGTAGAGACAAATGGTCCCAATGTTGCAGACAAGTCAATTTCCACTAGAACTTGAACCTCAATAATACAAACATAAGGATCAATAAATTTGTGAGAATCCAGTGACAGGACAAGAATAAGGATTCAGATGTAGAGAATGGGCTGGAAGACACGGGGGTTGTGGTTAGCAGAAGCTAGAATGAAGTGAGAGAGTAGAATAGACATATATATATACACTACCAACTGTAAAATAGATAGCTAGTGGGAAGTTGCTGTATAACAAAGGGAGATCAACTCAATGATGGGTGATGCCTTGGAGGGCCAGGATGGGGAGGGTGGGGGGAGTCACAGGAGGGAGGGGATATGGGGATATGTGTATAAATACAGCTGATCTACTTTGGTGCACCTCATAAGCTGGTACAACAGGGTAAAGCAATTATATTCCAAAAAAGAGCTTAATAAATAAAGAAATAAATAAAAATGGGAAAAAAAAGTGAGTGGTGGCCCAATTCCTGGAATCCCTGCCCTTTCCTGTAATAGCTGGAACACTCCTTCTGCTCATTAGCCTATGAAATTGCCCACACCTATAAAAAGTGGCAATCCTCATACCCTGGTGCCTTTTTCACCTTCTGAGATGATCCATACTCTCTCTGTGGAGTGTGTTTCCCTCTAAATAAATCCACTTCTTAACTATCACTGAGTCTCTCACTGAATTCTTTCTGTGATGAGACATCAAGGACCTGAGATTCATTAAGTCCTGAAACCAGGTATGTGATCTCAGTTGGAAGACTTTGGGTTTTTGCCGGGTTTGACTCTCAGCAGTGTGGTTTCAGGTCCAAATCAGGGTTTTCGCTGGATTTGAGTCCTGGTCAGGTGGGTTCATGTCTCTCTCAGGGTTTTGGCAGGGTCTGAGTCCTAGAGCCAGGGTACATGTCCCAATCTGAGGAGCAAGGTTTTAATTTTAGCATCACAGCAAATAGATTGCAACAAACTAAATATATAAACATCCATGACTGGAAAGTCCCTGGTGGCTCAGTGGAGAAGACTCCACACTCCCAATACAGGCGCCTGGGTTCAATTCCTGGTCAGGGAACTAGATCCTACATGCCACAAGTAATATTTCACATGCTGCAGCTAAATGTCCTGCATGTCACAACTGAACATCGCGCTGCTACAACTATGAACCAGCACAGACAATTAAATGAATAATTTTTTTAAAGGCCGAAATGATATTCCATTGTATGTCTCTACCATATTTTCTTTATCTGTTCAACTGTTGATGGGTCTAAGGTGTTTCTGCATCTTGACTATTGTGAATGATGCTGCAATGCACATGACAGGACAAGTATCCATTGGAAATAATGATTTTAATTTTTTGGAATAAATACCCAGATTTGAGATTGCTGGAAAAAAATGAATTCACTGTTTGATTTTTGTGAGGAATCTCTATTATGTTCTCCAGTGGCTACACCATTTTACATGCCCACCAACACTGTACAGGGTTACACATCTTTGTCAACACTTGTTATCTTTGGTTTTTTTTGATAATGACTCTCCTAATTGATGTGAGATGGTATCTTATTGTCATTTTTTAAAACTCTTTATTGGAGTATAATTGATTTACACTCTTGTGCCAGTTTCTGCTGTACAACAAAGTGAATCAGCTGTATTTATACATATATTCCCATATACCCTCCTTCCCATGATTCCTTCACATCCTCCCTACCACACCTCTCTAAGTCATTACCAATCTTCACATTGATTTCCCTGTGTTATGCAGCAGATTCCCACTAGCTATCTATTTTACATTTGGTGTGTATATATGTCAATGCTACTCTCTCACTTCATCCTATCTTCCCCTCCCTCCCAATCTGTGTCCTCAAGTCTTTTTCTCTACATATGCATCTTTATTCTTGCCTTGTCACTGGGTTAATCAGTGCATTTTTTTTTTTTTTTTAGATTCCATATATATGAGTTAGCATATAGTATTTGTCTTTCTCTTTCTGGGTTACTTAACTCTGTATGATAGATTCTAGGTCCATCCACCTCACTATAAATAACTCAATTTCATTTCTTTTTATGGCTTAAAAAAACTAAAAATAGAACTATCACATTACCCAGCAATCCCACTATTGGGTATATACCCTGAGAAAACTATATTCCAAAAAAGCAACATGTACCACAGTATTCTTTGCAGCGCTATTTACAATAGCCAGGACATGGAAGCAACCTAAATACCCATCAACAGAAAAATGGGTAAAGAAGACATGGCACATATATACAATGGAATATTACTCTTATTGTCACTTGATTTGCATTTTCCTGATGATTAGTGAAGGAGGAGCTATTCTTCTGCCACATTCACACAATAGGAAACTGCTGTCCAGAAATGAACTTATCAAGGTCACATGACTGGTAGGTGTCACAGGTGGGATTTGAACCCAAGCAGAAAATCTCCAGGTTATACATGCCTGCTGAGTATGCTGCTCTTTCATGTGCTTAGCAAACCAGGGATCATGCTGTTTTGTATTCTGTTCCTTTCTCTCAGTGTAATATTGGAATGATGTCTCATCACACTAAATATTCTCCTAAAACACAATTTTAAGGCAGTTGATTGTGTGATGGCCTCTCTATGCTGTGGACACTTTATGTTTTTTCATTTTTTTTATGACTACCTTTTTGTGTGTGTGTGACCTTTTTTTCTTTCAATCTTTACTGGAGTATAATAGCTTTACACTGTTGTGCCAGTTTCCACTGTGCAAAAAGTGAATCACTTGTATTTATACATCTATCCCCATATAACCTCCTTCTTGAGCCTCCCTTCAATCCCCTCTATCCCACCCCTCTAGGGCATCAGCAATCATCATGTTGATCTCCTATGTTATGCAGTTGGTTCCCACTAGCTATCTATTTTACATTTGGTAGTGTATAAATGTCAATGCTACTCTTTCACTTTGTCCCAATTTCCCCTTCCCCCCTCCCCATGTTCTCAAGTCTGTTCTCTACATTTGCATCTTTATTCTTCTTCTGTTGCTGAGTTCATCAACAGCATTTTTTTTAGATTCCATATGTACACACACATATATATATATAACCATACAATATTTGTTTTTCTCTTTCTTAGTTACTTCATGCTGTTTGACAGATTCTAGATCCATCAACCTCACTACATATAACTCTATTATATTCCTTTTTATGTCTGAGTAATATTCCATTGTATATATGTTCCACATCTTCATTATCCATTCATCTGTCAATGGACTTTTGGGTTGCTTCCATGTCCTGGCTATTGTAAATAATGCTGCAATGAACATTGCGGTGGGACTGTAAAATGATAGGGCCACTATGGAAAACAGTATGGAGCTTCCTCAAAAAACTAAAAATAGAACTATCATATGACCCAGCAATTCCACTACTGGGGATATACTCAGACACTTCATGTTTAATGGGTATTAGGTTGTCCCAGATTTTCCCTTTTGTAAGAGACACTGAGGACTATCCCTTTGCTTATTAAATTTTTGGCGCTTGTGATCATCACTTTCACATAAACCTTAGAACCAAAATTGCCGGTAGAAAGAACATAGATATTTTAGGAACAAATCATGTCCAGAAAGATTTACCAATTTACACTCTTTCAAGAAGTGTTCAAGATCTGTCCTTTTCCTGTTTATTCTAACTTTTTTTTTTTTTTTTTTTCTCACCAGTAGCTATAAATCTCTTTGGCAGTGGGTAAAGGATAAAAATGGAAGGCAGGGGAAGATTGTTGCTTTGAAGTTCAGACTTTAGGACTTCCCTGGTGATCCAGTGGTTAAGACCCTGTGCTTTCAATTCAGGTAATGTGGGTTTGATGCCTGGATGGGGAATTAAGATTCCACATGCTGTGCAGTGCAGCCAAAAAAAAAAAAAAAAGAAAGGGAAAAGAAAGAAAAGTTGATGAAGATCAGAATGTATCCTCATTTTGGGAGCACAAGAGACAAATATAGAGCTTCAGGAACAATGAGCTAATTAACAGAGATAACTTTTACTGCTCTCTCTTCCCCAAAACTGGTTCTTTCTGACTGTGTTCAGCCCCTCTAGGAAGCCTTCCTGGACCCATACTCAGAATCCCTGGGCACTATAGGCTGGGTTGGGTGACTTACCCTGGTGCTCCCTTTTTCTGTAGCCCTCGTCACCCCTAAATCTGGCCCAGGAACCCCTTGGCACAGACCCCAGTGGTGGCTTTTTCGTGGAGTCCAATGTAAATTTGCCTCAACCCAAGCATGCCTCTTCATGCCTCCATGAAGCTGGGGTTTCATATTACTGATATTCCCTGTCTTCCTCAAAGCATTCTTTTAGCCTATCAGCCTCCACTCAACTCTCAAGGGAGCTGATATTAAACATCAACCTTGTGCCAAGGCTGTGCATTCACCCTGCACCTTTTACTCACCTGAGCATCTAACCTCCCCACAGAGGGGACTGGTAGCCCAACTCACAGAGGGGGAATTAGGGCTTAAAAAGGGGGAGTTACAGCTGAGGAAACAGAGAAGCATGTAATTGATGATCCAACCAGGACACTTACAAGACAGGAATGGAGAATTTTAATCATTATGCTGGGACAACCCACTGAGATTGTCCCCAGCCAACCCCACTAGTCACTTAGCCTATTTCAGGGATTGCTAGAGCTGACTTTCTGTGTTCATCCATCTGATGGCTCTGGTGAAACTGAATCTCTTTGAGGGTAAAGGCCCTTAGTGTTCCCCTCTCTTGTGCCTCACACCCTGCTGGCACGGGGTGGTGAGTGCATTTATTACACTATGATAGATGTCCCAGACTACCTTTTACTAAGAAGTGGTTGGTTTTGTGAGAGGAACTGGCCCAGCCTCAAGGGCTCAGCAGCATCTTCAAGGGTGTGGCTTGACCTTCAGATGGTGCCCTTTTCCCAGCAGCAGCATCTCAGGTTCCTACAAGGCCCAGACTTAAGAACCAGACCCCAAGGTTGGCCCCTCACATTTCTGATGTAGGCTTTAGGGGGCAATGGGTTGTTGTGGCCTTTGATGGTAAAGATGTTTGTAGACAGACATCTGATGTTGCTACATGGAACCACATACTGTTAGAGAAAGAGGAGAGAGGTTAGCCCAGCTGACCCTTGGTGTGTGTAGAGCTCCAGAGTGACCCTGTGGCATGTCCCTTCATCTCTTGACTAAAAGGTCTGGCATTGATGAGCTTCTGGATGGTGGTGACCAGTCTAGTTTGGCCAAGCATCAATTTCATCACAGTATCCACAATAGCCTGGAAGCCTCTGAAACAACCAACAACCACCCCATCCATCGTGATGCTGAGAGACAATATGACAAATTGGGTACCAGGATCACTCTGAAGTCTCCCCCCATGATTGTCCCTTTCCATGATTGTTTCCAGAACAGCCCTTCAGTTCATGCCATGACTCTGTTTTCTTTTGTTCTCCTCACACAAACTTTTTTGACATCCTATGAGTACTTGAATGCTCCAGGCCCTTTTGTGCCTCTGGGCCTTGGCATGTGCTCATTGCCCTTCCTAGAAGACCTGATTCCCTTTGTCTAGCTATTTTCTCACCATCTGCTAGGTTCCACTTTTTCAGAGGAGACTTCCCCACAGACTAGATCATGCTCTTGTCATGGTTGCTCTCTGTAGATTCTTCCTCATTTGTAGCAAGTACGGATGTGGTAATTAATTATATGTGTGACTCATTTTATGTACATATGCCTTAGCAAATGTAAGGACAAGTTGTATCCTCAGTTCCTCCCTCAAGTGCCCAGAACACAGTGGATGCACAGTATATCTTTGATGAGTGAATGAATGAATTAATGGGTGAGTGAAAAAATGCATGGGGAATAACCAGAGACCTGTGTCAGTTGTCTGACCAGTGAAGATGGAGGTTCTCTGAAGAGCAGATGCTCAGAGCGGTTTGGAGGGAAAAACAGGCTGCCTTGGGAGAGGTTGTTTTCCAGTATGGCCCACTCACCTGGCTCAGACACTGAGGTCCCCTCCAGGTGATGCTCGAGATAGCCCAGGGGGCCTCCAAAGGACAGGTACACTTTTGTCTGAGGGTATCACACAGAATCCCATCATTTATTGCCCCTTGTTCTCAGACCACTCCTGGATCCCAGCTTTCTGATTCTCTCTGTCATAGCCCCTGCCCCACTGTGGGCCCACAATGGGGCAGTGGGTGTTTGTAATTAGGGAGAATGTCTTTTTGTATGTGTGACTTTCAGGTATCAAGAATGAAGCCAAACTTTCTCCGCTTCTGGTAAACTTCTCCCAAGGGAAACAGTGTTCCCAATTTGTCCAGGATTTTCCCTGTTTTTAAACTAGAAGATTTATGTATTAGGAACTCCCTCAGTCCTGGGTAGCCCTGAACATTTGATCATCTTATCACAACTCTGTTCAGGCTGATGAAATTCTCCCTGATCCTCTTCTCACTGCACTTTAAGGTCCTAAAACCATTATCACTGCCTCACAGCATGGTGGGTGTAGCTCTCTCAAGTCTACACAAATGTCTCTGGACCCCGCTCAGGACCCTGGTCAGGGCCCTTGTCAGGAGGCCTGGGGTGATTGTGAACCCATGGGTGGTGTGTGTATCTGTGTGTTTGTGTCTGTGACTGTATGTGTATCTATGTGTGTGTCTGTGCATACCTATGTGTCTCTGTCTGTGTCTGTTCACTGTGTGTGTGTTTGTGTGTTATCTATGTTTCTGTGTGTGTTTATATGTGTGACTTTGTGCGTGTTTATATGTTTCCGTGTGTGTTTGTATGAATGTGACTCAAAAATTATCTACATTTCAGTTATATTAAATTTCTATTTTCTGCAGTGTCTTATCAGCACTTTCCATTCAAAGCTATTGCTCCCTAGTTACTTCTGTGCAACTGTGAATGTGTTTCATCAGTTCATTTGTTACTGCTGTGCAAACAAAAATGGATGACCCACTTGTAATTTGCATGAAAGTGGAGCAACATGCAGTGATTATTTTGGGGGGTCCGAGTGTATACCTGATGCTGTTATTTATTGACAGCTTTGTGTGCAATATGCAGAAAGTGTTTTGTCCCAAAGAATTGTATAGGAATAGATACACTTCTATCTATGGATAGAAAACTTTAAGGTGCACAAGTATTAGCCATCAAGAAGAAGCTGGATACCTATTCTCATGAAGTTGGGAAGACAGTGATGCATTCATGAATCACTGCTCAGCCTAAAAAATATTTTTTTAATGAGGGAATACAAAAGCTTGTTGATAGATGGACAAAGTGTGTTGAAAAGCAAGTGGATTTTGCCAAAAAATGATGTATTTTTATTTTCTTAAGGTTAATTAAACTAAATTCTACAGGCAGAGTGTGGATAAATTATAGCTCACTCTCATATGTGTGTCTTTGTGGGTGGAGTACATGTCTCTTTGTGTGACTGTGTGTCTATGTGTGCATTTGCGTGTGTCTGTATGTGTCCATGTGTATGTATGGGAGCATCACTTGGGGTGGCCCTCAGAGGGAGAGGCTTACCAATTCATGTTTACCTGCTGGAAGTGAGTTCAGGACACTGGTATCCATTTGAGCTGCCCTTTGTTGCAGCTGTGGTCCATCCTGCCAAATATCACCATGCTGGCATTCTCCCTCTGGCTGAGGAGAGAAGGAAGAGGGAGGTCTCATTTTAGGAGAATTACACCATTCACTGTCTGAGGGCTGTGCTTATCCACACATCAGTGGCACTACTATGGTCCCCATTATACATATGTGGAAATTGAGCCATAGAGGTATTGAGCACCCTACAAAGCTTGGGAGCTGACTAGTGACAGGAAGAAAAACAATTCAAAGCTGGGTGGCCTGGCCACATTCTGACCACCCACCTTCTGAAGAGGGCCTCATCCCCTCCAGCAACCAGAGTGCTCATAGATACCCTCAGAGGACACCGTGCTGGAGAGATCAGGCTCCCCTCTTGTGTAGCCTGTCATTTTTCAGAGAAGCTGAGGCCTGATGGCACTAAAGGTTTAGGTTTATCTCACCCAGGGTTTGCTTCTTGGGCCTGTGACTTGTGCAATCCTTGAGGCCACATGCTCAGCAGGGCCCTGGACATCTGCTATCCCTCTCTTGAATTCCCTAATACTTTCTTGAACAAGAGGTCCCACATTTTCATTTTGCACTGGGTCCTGCCCATAGTGCAGTTGGTCTTGGGCTTCCAGTAAAATGTTAGTGAGGAAGTATACATTCCTGCCATCCCTCTCCTTCCTTCCACATAAAGTCCATCAGTAAATTTGTTGTCTTTTCCTCCAAGCTGTATCCTGATATCTTCCATTGCTCTCCCTCTTCCCTCCTTCCCCCTGTACCAAACTGCTGACCTTGAACTCATGAGTATGGTTGTGTTCCAATAAATGTTTATTTATAAAACCAGTGGTGGGGCCAGATGTGGCCCTTGGGTTACAGTTTTTCTGGGCTAGACAGTCTTTCAGGAAACTTCTGTATCCAGTGGCCTATAATGTTTCATGCAACTGAAAGAATGTTACAGCTGATATATAGAGGGCTTGTCCAGCTCAGACTTATGTGCCCATGTAGCAGGTAAAGACAAGCTGACAAATGTTGTCCCATCCCTTCAGGCTGCTGAAGACAGGGGTGGTCCCTTGGAGGATGAGGCTGGCATACCCCATGCCCAGGACACCATCCAACCCAACCTGGGCATGGCTCAGGTCAAATGCTTGGATCACATAGACAAAATTCCTGATTTGTGGGAGAGGAGAGTGTTCCCAAATAAAGGTTTTGGAAGTGGAACTGGGACTGGGCTGGGATGAAGTTACCATTAGTGCCTGGCTGTGCCCTGGGTTGACCTCAGATGATTAGAACAAGCTGGGACAGGAATTCTGGTTCCATTTGTGCAGAGCTATAGAGTTTAACCAATAGGTTCTCCTGCATGCACCATCTGTAGTAAGTCAAATTGTCCTCATGCCTTATATACAGGTGGGGAAACAGACTCAGGGCAGGACCAAATTGTTTCCACTTCAGGACAAAATGAGTAGAGAGCAGGGTAGTCTTGTCTATGGTATCTCTATGACCATTGGACAGAAATAAATTAAATTCATTGAAATTCATTGTGGGTTCTGTACCAGCCCAGGAAGACAGAAACCCATTAAACAATGTCACTGCCAGGGTTCTTATGAAAATTTTGCATGGGAACAAGCTTTTGGGTGTGTGTGTATGTGTGTGTGTGTGTGTGTGTGTGTGAGAGAGAGAGAGAAAGAGAGAGAGAATGAGAGGGAGAGAGAGAGAGAACTCAGGTCTTTTGAGAGTGGCAGGCCATACTTTTTATTAGACTTTCAATGGCTCACTAGAGTGAGCACCCATTTATCAGTCCCCTCCCATATCTGTGATCACTTACTTTCCCTGCCCAGATGCCTGAAGCCCTTGACTGCCCCCAGGGGCCCAAGATCAGTTTTATCTTCTTCCTAAATACTCCACACCTGCATGAATCTTGACTGGCTAGCACAGCTCTACCACTTATCAGGTGCATGACTGTGGCATGGTCCTGGTTCTCTGCACCTCAGTTCCCTCCTCTGTATAATGGAGCTAATCCTAGTACTTGCTGTGTGGGGTTGTTGCAGGTTAAACACGTTATTACCATGAAAGTGGCTGCTTTTTTACCCCTTCATGCTCCTAGCAAAATGAACCTTGAGCTGCTCATGGGCAAAGGGTTGCAAATCCACACCACAGGCAACTCTCTGGGTTAGCCATTCTGGGAGACTGTGTGTCAGCAGTGGCACTATCTCCCTAGAGACATGGCCCTTAGGGGATGTCAGCCTGCCACTAGGGGACTTTGGGAAAGAAAGGCCTTCTTGTGTGGTCCTGAATCTGTTTTGTAAACATCGGTTGATCCCAGGCCAAGCCCTGACTCAGCATCTTGTTTCCAGTTACCTGAACAGTGTCATACACAAGAAATCCAAGAGTCCTCTCAGAGAACTAGGTGAGGTTGAACTTATGGGCTGAGAGCTGGCAGGTGGTGGCTGAGTGAGGGTTGAAGAGCTTGTGTGTACCTGCATACACAAGTGATGAATGTCCCTCAGGTGACAAGGACAGAGAAGGGGGTAGGAGGTGGAGTAAAAGATGAATGAGGTGCAGGGAGCACATACTCATAGCAGGGGAGACTGCAGCAGTACAGAGGGCACGCACAATTAAGATGAACTGCTGTCAAAGCTGACCCTGAACTCCTGAGGGGGCATTCCAATGGTGATGTTGCTGACATAGGCCAGCTAAGAAGGCCAGGGAGGGGATATTATGGCAGGCCTGGCTGTCCTTGCCACTCTCAATTCCCAGAGTGCTGTCAAGCTCCAGGTGTCCTGTGTCTCCTGAAATAACTTTGCAACCACCTCAACTCATAGCCTCTGCTCAGACCAGTCCCTTCATTTGATTTTTTTTTCTTTTTTTTTTCTTTTTTTGTCCATATGTGATCTTAGTTCCCTGACCAGGGATCAAACCCACACTCCTTACAGTAGGAGCACAGAGTTTTAACCACTGGCCCTCTAGGGAAGTCCCAGAGCCTTCATTTGAGAATCTCTCCAGTCTCCCCTTCAAGGCCCAGCTTGAGTGTTTCCTTCTTCACGTGGCCCTCATAGGTCACCCTGGGCTACTTTCTCTAAACTCAGAGCATGTCTTATCCACATCATGGAGTTGGTTCTTTTTTTGAACATGTGTTTATTCTTTGCCTATCACTCTGGCTGCCCTGTGTATTGTTGAAGATGAGACAAGACCTTTTTTTAAATTAATAATAGATCAGACGGGAACATGGTAGGGAGTAAGACCTGGAGATCACCTTCCTCCCCACAAATACATCAAGAATACATCTACATGTGGAACAGCTCCAACAGAATACCTTCCAAATGCTGGCAGGTGACCTCAGATTTCCAACAAGGCAAGAAAATCCCCATGTTAGTGGGTAGTGCAAAAGTAAAAAGGGGAATAAAGGAGACAAAGGAATCTCAAGAAGACGTTTCCCTCTGGGAAGGAGCTGTGAAGGGCAAAAATCTTCCACATACTATGAAGCCCCGTCATTGGTGGGGATGAATGGGGGGGGGGGGGCTTCAGAACCCCTGGAGGATGAGCAACAACAGGTGTGCAGAGGGCAGAGCAGAAATATTCCCACACAGAGGACTGATGCCAAGCAGCACTTCCCAGCCTGAGATGCTTGTCTGCTCATCTGCAGTGGTTGGTGGGGGCTGGGTGCCAAGGCTTGGGTTTCAGACAACAGACATCAGAGAGAGAACTGTGGTTGGCTTTGTGAAAACAGACTTTGGGGCTAGAGTGCCACAGCTAATTTGGATGGAGTCCGGGCAAAAGCCTGGGCCTGATGGAGTGGTGGGTAACTTTGTTTTGGGGTGCTTGAGAGGAGCCACAGGAGCTTCCTTCTCAGTGCTCACAGGCTGCAGGACAGCATCTGCATGAGAGCCAACTGCATGAGTACTATTACCATCTGTGGTTGCTGTATTGGAACACAGAGCCTGCCACTGTAGCCACCAAGGATCATGTATGCAAGGCAGGTAGTTGGTCACACCCTCTCAGCTTCTGGCGCAGCCCACCATCGTGAAGCATTCCACGTTCATGACCAACTTCCCTGGGAAAGTGCATGGCACACCTCAAGCTCATGCCAACCTCTGCTGCTTCAAGCACTCCCTCAAATTTCAATCAGACTGCCATATTCCTCTGGCCCCATGGCCTGAATTTGCAAGTGAACCCCAAACACGTTCACCCTCTCTTGCCTGGGCAGGGAACTGATGCCAGAGAGCAGCCCACATGCAGAGATGGGATCAAAACCAGAACTGATCCCCAGGGACTGTAGCACCAAAGAAGAGAAAAGGAAACAGCCACAGGAGGCACGGGTTTAATACCCACAATTGGCTTCATAGATCCTACATCTGTGGATTACCTGAATAGACAAGTGTTTCTACAAGAAAGGCTGCACAATGAGGGGGCAACTGTGGACTTGGGGGCAAACACATGCAGATCTAAGACCAGATGAGAGTCTGAGCTGACTCCACAGTTCCCACAGCAGGTGCAGAGACCTACCTAGAAGTATTGGTGGACTTCCCGGTTTGTTTGACTTGTTCTTGGTTTTATGTGTTTGTCAGTTTAATATTTACTGTATATATTCATATCTGGGTTTGCTTATTGGTTTGCTTGTTCTATTCTTTGTTTTCTCTCCTTTTCTTTTCTTTTTCTCTTCTTCACTTTACTTCTCTTTTTGTGAGTACAAGTGTGTACATCTCTTTGTGTGGTTTTGACTTCTTTGTTTCTTTTACCACTAGTCATTGTTTTTTTTGTCTGTTCTTTTCCATTCTTCCTTTTTCCCCCTTTTTTTCTCTTCTTCCTCCTTTTTTTCTGTGCTGTGCAGCTTCCAGGGTCTTGGTGCCCTGAAGAGGGTAGGGCCTGGACCCCCAAGGAAGGAGAGCTAAGTCCAGGATTTTGGACCACCAGGGAACTCCTGATCCCATGGAATATTAATTAGCAAGAGCTCTTCCAGAGGTCTCATTCTCAACACTAAGACTCAACTACATTACAAAGTTCAGCAAGTTCCAGCGCTCGATGCCTCAAGCCAAACAAATAGCAAGATAGGAATATAACCCCACCCATTAACAGACAGACTGCCTATAGTAATACTAAGCTCACAGACACATCAAAACACACTACCAGATGTGGCCCTGCACAATAGAAGGACAAGATCCAGCTCCACACACAAGAACACAGGCACAAGGAAATCTACACAAGCCACTGGACCAACCTCCCCACTGGGGACAGACAACAGAATTAAGAAGAACTGCAACCCTGCAGCCTGAGGAAAGAAGACCCCAAACACAGTAAGTTAAACAAAATGAAAAAACAGAGAAAGATGCAGCAGATGAAGGAGCAAGGTAAAAACCCACAAGACTGAATAAATGAAGAAGAGATAGGCACTCTCCCTGAAAAAGATTTCAGAGTAATGATAGTAAAGATTATCCAAGATCTCAGAAATAGGGTGAAGGCACAGATGGAGTAAATGAAAGAAATATTTAACATGGAGCTGGAAGAACTAAAGAGCAAATAAATAGTGATGAACAACACAGTAACTGAAATTATAAATAGACTAAAAGGAATGAAGAGCAGAATAACTAAGACAGAAGAATGGATAAATGACTTGGAAGATAGAATGGTGGAAATAACTGACACGGAGTGGAATAAAAAAGAATGATAAGAATTGAGGACAGTCTCAGAGACATATGGGGCAACATTGAATGTACCAACATTTGAATTATAGAGGTCCCAGAAGAAGAAGAGGAATAGAAAGTGTCTGAGAAAATATTTGAAGAGATTATAGTGGAAAACTTTCCTAACATGAGGAAAGAAATAGTCAGTGGAGTCCAGGAAGTACAGAGAGTCTCATATAGGATAAACCCAAGGAAAAACACACTGGGACACATATTAAACAAAGCATCAGAAATTAAATACAAAAAAAAATATTAAAAGAAACAAGGGAAAGCAGGAATTAACATAAAAGGGAATCCCCATAAGGGTAACAGCTGATTGTCCAGCAGAAACAGGCCAAAAGGGAGTGGCAGCATATATTTAAAGTGGTGAAAGGGAAAAACCTAAAACAAAGATTACTCTAACCAGCAAGCACCTCATTCAGATTTGAAGCAGAAATTTACATCTTTCCAGACAAGCAAAAACTAAAATAATTCAGCACCACCAGGCCAGGTTTACAACAGATGGCAAAGCAACTTATCTAGGCAAAAAACACAAGAGAAGGAAAAGACTTACAAAACCATACCCAAAACATTTAAGAAAATGGCAATAGGAATATATATATATATATATATATATATATATATATATATATATATCAATAATTAGCTTAAATATGAATGGATTGAATGCTCCAACTAAGAGATACACACTGGCTGAATGGATACAAAAGCAAGACCCTTATATATGTTGCCTACAAGAGACACACTTCAGAATTAGCAACACATACAGACTAAGAGTGAGGGGATGGAAAAAGATATTCTATGCAAAAGTAAATCGAAAGAAAGTTGGAAATCAAAAGAAATCAGACAAAATAGACTTTAAAATAAATACTGTAACAAGAGACAAGGAAGGACACTACATAATGATAAAGGGCTTAATCCAAGAAGAAGATATAAAAATTATAAATATTTATGCACCCAACATAGGAGCACACCAATACATAAGGCAAATGCTAACAGCATTATAAGGGGAAATCAACAGTAACAACATCATAGTTGGGGACTTTACACCCCACTTTCACAATGGACAGATCATCCAAAAAGAAATTAAATAAAGAAACACAAACTGTAAATGACACATTAGACCAGATGAAATTAATTGATATTTGTAGAACTTTCCATACAAAGACAGCAGAATACACTTACTTCTCAAGTGCACATAAAATATTCTCCAGGATTGATCACACCTTGGGTCACAAATCAAGCCTCAATAAATTTAAGAAAATTGAAATTGTATCAAGAATATTTTCTGAACAGAATGCTATGAGACTAGATATCAATTACAGGGAAGAAAAATATTAAAAGAAACACAAACCAATGGAGGCTAAATGACACACTACTGAATAACCAAAGATCACTGAGGAAATCAAAGAGGAAATCAAAAAATACAAGAAACAAATGACAATGAAAATACAATGACCCAAAACCTATAGGATGCAGCAAAAGCAGTTCTAAGAGTTGCAGGATACAAAATTAACACATATAAATCTCTTGCATTCCCCTACACCAACAATGGACAACCTATAAGAAATGGACAAATTCTTAGAAAAATATAAACTTCCAAGACTGAACCAGGAAGAAATAAAGATATGAACAGACCAATCACAAGCACTGAAATTGAAACTATGATTAAAAATCTTCCAACTAGCAAAAGCCCAGTGCCAGATGGCTTCATAGATGAATTTTACCAAACATTTAGAGAAGAGCTAACACCTATCCTTCTCAAAATCTTCCAAAAAGAAAGGAGGAGCATTGCCAAACTCATTCTACAAGGCCACCGTCACCCTGATACCAAAACCAGATGTCACGAGAAAAAAAAAAAAAAAGGAAAATAAAATGCAGTCCAATATCACGGATGAAGATTGATGCAAAAATCCTCAACAAAATTTTAGCAAACAGAATCCAACAACACATTAAAAGGAGCATACACCATGATCAAGTGGGGTTTTTCCTAGGAATGCAAGGATTCTTCAATACACATCAACCAATCAATTAATGTTATACATCATATTAACAAATTGAAGGATAAAAACTATATGATTGTCTAATATATGCAGAAAAATCTTTTGACAAAATTCAACACTCATTTATGAAAAAAAAAAAAAAAAAAACTCCAGAAAGTGGGCATAGAGGGACATTACCTAAACATAATGTCATACATAACAAAACCAAAAACAACATCATTCTCAATAGTGAAAAACAGAAAGCATTTCCTCTAAGATAAGAAATAAGACAAGGGTGCCCACTCTCACCACTATTATTCAAAGTAGTTTTGGAAGTTTTAGGCACAGCAATCAGAGAATATAAAGAAACAAAAGGAATCCAAACTGGAAAAGAAGAAGTAAAACTGTCCCTGTTTGCAGATGACATGATACTATATATAGGAAACCCAAAAGATACTACCAGAAAATTGCTAGAGCTAATCACAGAATTTTGTAAAGCTGCAGGATACAACATTAATGCACAGAAATCTCTTGCATTCCCCTACACCAACAATGGAAAATTGCAAAGAGAAATTAAGGAAACACTCCCATTTACCACTGCAACAAAAAGAATAAAATACTTAGGAATAAACCGACGCAAGGAGGCAAAAGACCTGTATGCAGAAAATTATAAGACAGTGATGAAAGAAATCAAAGATGAGACAAACAGATGGAGAAATATATTATGTTCTTGAATTGGAAGAATCAAATTGTGAAAATGACTATACTACCCAAAACCATCTACTGATTCAATGCAATCCCTATCAAATTACCAATGGTATTTTTCACAGTTCCAGAACGAAATGTTATACAACTTATAGGGAAACACAAAAGATTCTGAATTGCCAAAGCAATCTTGAGAAGAAAAAATGGAACTGGAGGAATCAGGTTCCTTGCCTTCAGACTATACAAAAAAAAGCTATAGTAATCAAGAAAGTATGGTATTGACACAGAAACAGAAATACAGACCAATGGAACAGGATAGAAAACCCAGAGATAAAACCATACACATATGGTCAACCTATCTTTGACATAGAAGGCAAGAATATACAATGGAGAAAAGACAGCCTCTTCAATACGTGGTGCTGGGAGAACTGGAAAGCTATTTATAAAAGAATGAATTTATTACATACCCTAACACCATTCATAAAAAGATCAAAGACATAAATGTAAAGCCTGACAGTATAAAACTCTTAGAGGAAAACATAGGCACAATACTCTTTGACAATAATCAAACAAGATCTTTTTTGACCCACCTCTTAAGTAAAAGAAATAAAAACAAAAATAAACAAATGGGACCTAATGAAAAATGTTATTGCACAGCAAAAGAAACCATACATATGATGAAAAGACAACCCTTGGAATGGGAGAAAATATTTGTCAACGAAGCAACTGACAAAGGATTAATTTCCAAATGTATAACCAGCTCATTCAGCTCAATATCAAAAAAAAAAAAAAAAAAAACAAAAAAAAACAAAAAAAACCAATTCAAAAATGGGCAAAGACCTAAACAGACATTTCTGTAAATAATGCATACAGATGGCCAACAAACACATGAAAAGATGCTCAACATCACTAATCATTAGAAAAATGCCTATAAGCAATGGCAACTTGATAATAGTCAGTATCCTGAGGCCTAAGTACTATCTCCCACCAGAGGATCCAGAAATTCTTGAAGAGATGGCTGATTTCAGGGCTGGGCTGAGAAATACACAAGATAAGCCTGGGGATCTTGAAGGACCAAAAAGTTCAGGGCATTGAGGACCACCAGGGGCCAGACAAAATATTTAGGAATCCAAATGTAGAGGCCAAAAGTGGGACAATTTTGAAACAGGAGTGAAGGGGGGAGGGCACAACCTTTGAAAGAATGACATAATCTGAGGACATGACATAAACTGAATAGAACCAAATCTGTCCAAGTTGGCAGATAAGTTGACTTCCACTTGACCTTGAGCCTCAGTAATACAAGCACAAGGATCAAAATGTGGGCAGTGGCCCAATTCCTGAAAATCCCCACCATTCTCTTAAATAGCTGGAATTCTCTTCCCAGTCTTTAGCCTATGGAAGTACCCACCCTATAAAAACTGAAAACCTCATACCCAGGTGCCTTTCAGCCTTCTGAGATGGCCCAGAGTCTGTCTGCAGACTGTGTTTCTCTCTAAATTAATCCACTTCTTACCTATCAGTTTGTCTCTCACTGAATTCTTTCTGTGATGAGACATCAAGAACCTGAGCTTCCTTCAGTCCTGAAACCAGCTTAGTTTGGAGACTTTGGGTTTTGGCCAGGTTCAAATTCTGGCTGCATAAGTTTAAGTTTTAATCAGGGCTTTGGCTTGGTTCATGTCATGGCATGTCGGTTCAAGTTCCAATCTGAGGTGTTCAGTTTCAGCTGGTGACCACGAAGGGACAGTGATAAGATAAGAAAATGTTGAGAGTTAGGGCATTGTCTTAGAGAGGTCCATGATACACCATGATTCAAATATACTGGGGAGGATGCTCTGCTGATGTGTGCTCATTTTTGACTGGTGGTTCAACGGTCCATGCTTATGCACATTCAACAGCAGGCCCAGGGCATAATTGTTAATCTCTTTACTTTTATCCTTGACTCAGTGGTTTTTCTCCTGCATTCTTGCATTCTTATCCATTCTTGCTCTATTCCTTCCTTCCTCTCTCTCTATCTTTTCTTTCTCCCTCTCTCCCTCTTTTCTTTCTTTCTTTCTTTCTTTCTTTCTTCCTTCCTTCCTTCCTTCCTTCCTTCCTTCCTTCCTTCCTTCCTTCCTTCCTTCCTTCCTTCTGTTCGTTCTTTCTTTCTTTCTTTCTTTCTTTCTTTCTTTCTTTCTTTCTTTCTTTCTTTCTCTCTCTCTCTTTTTCTCTCTTTCTTCTGTTAACCCTGGAATAACTGTGTGACCACCAAGGTGTACTTTAATTCCTTTGACTTCCCTTCCTCTGACTCTCACAAGTTCTGACCCTTTATTCCCAACTTATAGCTAGACCAACTCTTGCTCATTGTCAACACCTTTGGGGACAACTTTTGTACCATTTCTTTGTGACAATTCTTTTGGCAGCAAATCCTGGTTGAGACACTACTTTCAAAGGCAGAGCATCTGAAATTGTAAGTACAAATCTTGACCAAATTGTGTGGCAGATTTTGACTTAAGAGTGGAATTTTGGATAGCTCAGGCATTAGAGGTGTCCCTTCAGGCTTATCTGAAGTGGGTCAGGCTGCATCAATCCTAACCAATACCACTCTGGACCATATACACTGGGATTGGGAAGGATTTGGACAAGAGGAATTAAAAGAAAAAAAAAAAAAAAAAAAAAAAAACTTAGTAGCTTATGTCATCATGGTTGACCACAATATGAGTTAAGAAATTTAAAATGGAGTGTATTACCCTATTTTCAAATTTTCATGGCCTCGCTTCTAGGCAGTGGAACCCAAAAAGAATTTAACATGTGTGTAGCTCAGAGGGAGCACACCAGGAAGACACAGAGGAAATTTTAATTGACACATCCTACAGAGCCATGGATTCTGAGTGATAGTGGATCCCTCCTACCAAGAGGTTCAGGTGCTCTTTGCCATGAAATTCATAACCTATTCTTCCCCAAGCATCAGACACAAAATGCAGGGAACAATGGCTTGTTCTCAGACTTTGATGAATGATTTGTTGTAATTGGCTTATTTGGTTTTTGGTAACAGATATATGGTGGAAAAGTCTTAATGCATCCAGAGAAATATGCAAAAGGCCCAAATGATGGCAATGTCTTTGTCTGCTCAGAGTCTACAAATGGGAAGTTAGTTTTACCTGGACAATCTGGCCTTGGAAGACCACAAGGCTCATGGGTACCTATACAAGGCCAGTGTATCCTGTGTGGATAAAAGTGGCAATGAGGGAGGACTGTGATCAATGTGCCCTTTGCAAACAGCCAGGACATAGGAAGAGGGAGTGCCCCAGATGCCAGAAAGTGATGGGTGTCCCTTGGCCATTGATTGTTTTGCAATCAGAAGACTGTGGGGGCCCAAGTCCAAAAGTTGCTCTGCCTAGAGATACCAACTAGATAACCAATGTGGAGCCTCAGGTAGTCAATGATATGTTGGGCCACTTGATGGAATTTCTCATGGACATTGGTGCAATCTTCTCAGTCTTAACTCAAAGGATTGGAAATCTTAGAACTCATAACGTATATGTAATGGGGTTGTCAGGGAAGAGATGGGGTACAATTTGCTGTAACCTCTGTTGTGCAAGATCAATGGCCAGCTGTTTTTACATTCCTTTCTCTGTGTGCCTGACTGTCCTTTCTCTTTAGTGGGAAGAGATTTATTAATTAACTTAAGGAACATTCTGTTTCTTGAGGGGCAAGGGAACCACACTCATCACCAAATGGTTCTGCCAAAAAGCAAAAGGGACATGTAAAACCTGAAGCTAAAAAAGAAGCCTTAGTAAAGACCCTGGAATGTAGAATATCAAGGCCCTGCACTTGGCCAAAGATAGCCAGCCAGTGATTATTAAGTAAACAGGGTTATGTAGTGTCTAAATATAAGACACAAATTTCTTAAACCTAGGGAAAATCCTCAAAATTGTTTGTATATAGATTACCAAAATAAGATGTCACTGGTCTGACTAAATTGGTCATAGCTGATATTCAGGGCCTGAGAGGAATTTTGGAAGAGCTGTTCACGCCTAGGCTAAGTGAGTCAAAGTAAAACTTTTCAACATATGTGAGTTGGTATATCAGGACTTCATTATCATTGAGATAATCACCCAATTCTTTGAAAAATAAAACAAAACTGTCCTTGTTTTCCAAATGTAGTCTTTACAGGACCAGAGGTATGGCTCTAGAAGTAATCCAAAGCCCACCAATCCTTTTACCACTCCCAAAAAACCTTCCCTGTTTATCTTAAGAGACTTGTAAGTATTAAACAGAGGAGAAATAAAGTCAAACTAGAAAGAACTTGCCTGTACCTTTGAGATGCAAATGTACTATTGGTCTTTTCAGGAACGCTTATGTTTGCCATCTTTTAAAATGCAAATTTTAACAAAGAGTGTTTGTAAAAATCATAAAGGATACATAGAAATCCTAAATGTCTTTTCTGAAAACACTAGTAAAAAGGGTTTAGTCATCTAGATAAGGGACCTTGAATTTTTCCATCTGCAGGAAGCTGAATTAGAATCCAACCCCTTGTAAATGTGGAGTCTTACCTTTTACCTATTGACTTAAAAAATGCACAGTGTGAGAGTTAGGAGTTAAATTTTATTTGAGGCAAAATGAGGACTGCAGCCATGGAGACAGTATCTCAGATAGCTTTGAGAAACTGTTCCAAAGAAGCAGTGGGGGGAGCTTAGTATATATGTGGTTTTGGTGAAAGGGAAAAACATACAATCAAACATATATAGTTTACAGAAGATTACTGCTAGTCACAAGGAGCGGTTGTCACCATGAAGGATTTTACGGATTTTTTAGATATGAGGAGATACAAGAACTGGGCCCATAAAGTTGGCTCCTGAAAATATCTAACTACAAAAAGACCTGTTCTGCCAGTTTTTCACATAGCAGAAAGTGCCTCTCCACCATGAACAACTTACAGGGAGACATTGGCAGTCAGCAGCTGCAACAGCTCATGATTTAATCTTTGTAGAGGTAGATGACAAGTGCCAACTTTAGTTGACAGGGCCCTCTCATGGTCATAAATTTGACCATGCTTTGGGAGCAATTTCATGACCATTTTGTCCCATGGTGCTAGGAAATCTCATTACTAGGTCTGGCAAAGATTTTGCTGATAGGCCACTCAATGTGCTGCTAATGCCTAGATCTTTTTTAAAAAAGGTCTCTGGGCAACCTGTACTTCTAGTCTGTTATGGTGCAGGAAAAATTCCCTTTTGTTGTATCTTCCCATATCTAGAGTTACACAATTACAATAATTGATCACATACAGAACTATATATTTGATCAACTGTTTCCAGTCACCTAGTCATCATTATTTCTGTCTGTGGCTCAGTCACACATATGGTAATAATAAAAAACAAAACAAAACAAAACAAACAAAAAAAAAAACAATAATCTTGTAAAACAGGTAAAATGCAAATAGTATAGCTAAAATCATTCATAGCATTATAATATGTAAGCCACGAGTTTCCATTAGGTGTAGCCCCATATAGCTTCAGGTCATCTGACCAAGTCTATTTTGTTCCAATCTTTATCTTTCAGGGAAATTACATTTTGACATTGTCCATAAGGCCCCCAGCCCAATTTCCTGATGTTACAAGGCTGATTATCCTTAGTATAATTTAATTGTTCCCAAGATTTGGGGGGGAGGGGTGCGGTTGTTAAAACTTAAATGACCACAGCCTATTAATAACCACATAAAACCACAACATAATTGTGGGACACTTTATTCCTTGGCTGAAATATTGCTTGTTGCTCTGATTGAGCTTGAGTAACTTTAGAGGAAAATTTATTTTTTTATGGTCAGGGTCAAAGCAGGTATTATTAATTGGCCAGGTGAGGGGATCCCCTGAACAGGAATATATATATATATATTCCTCTATAATAAGTTTCCTAAGGGCCATCCAATCAGAGCCTTGGAGGGGAGAAATACACCAAGGTAACCCAGAAGTATTAGTCAAAAGTAATTGGCCAAAAACCCAACAATTGGATTGATTTTTTAAATTAGCACAGGATTGTGTCCTTGATAGGAAAAGAATTGATTCATATACAAAGCTCCAAGAAATCGAGAGACTATTACAAATCCTCATATGAGTCAGGTCCAGGATCTTGGACTAGCTGTCTACTTCTGATGTTGCCTTCTTCTCATTCTAGTCTGAGTGTAGTTTCTCTTCTGTGTGCTTCCTTCTAGGTTGGAGATTGTCCTTAAATTATGTCCTTTCCAGTATGCTTAATTGCCAGGTTGCAGGTCATGGGGCATTTGATTTTCATCCAAAGATAGATTACTGAGATAAGCTTCAGAAACAAATTTAGAGTGTCCTTTTAAAATTTAAATCAGACTTTACCTTAATATAGCATAAGAGCAAGAAACTATCCAGGAAGGGAATCTTAGTGAATATAGACTTCCATCAGCAAAATTGGCATTTAATATTTATTGAAATGTAATATTTTTCTCTGTAAAATAACCCTTATTTTTATCAAATATAACCAAATTAAGACTAATTTGTTTGCAAAATAAGCCTGGTCTCAAACAAAACAAAACAAAAACAAACAAAAAAGAAAACAACAACAAAACAAAAGAAACGGCCTGATAATTTATGTAAATATAATTGATTATTTAGGCTTTTTGATTTGCTGAAACTTTTTTAAGGAGTCTCAGACTGAACTTTTAAAAGGCCTCTCAGGGCTAGGAAATTCACACCAAAGTCTTATTACAGATTTTGCCTAACAGATCTAGGTGAATTCCTCCCTTTTTAAGGTCCCCAAAATACCTTGAGTTTTCTATACCTGTTAGTGAGATAGGCTTTCTAATTTATCTGATAAAGCTGCTAGGGACCTTATTGTCCAATGTCTGGAGGGAACAGATAGAAGAAATAGATGTTTCAATCCTGCTTGAAAAGGTATAATTTGCCACATTATTGTGAGTCACAATTAGTTTGAGGGTAGTACAGTCATTTTCACAAAGTTGATTCTTCCAATCTGAGAACATGGTATGTCCCTCCGTCTGTTAGTGTCGTCTTTGATTTCTTTCATCAATGTCTTAAAGTTTTCTGCATACAGATCGTTTGCCTCCTTAGGCAGGTTTATTCCTAGGTATTTTATTCTTTTTGTGGCAATGGTAAATGGGAGTTTCCTTAATTTCTCTTTCTGCTCTTTCATTGTTAGTGTATATGAATAGTTTGAGGGGATGGTTTTCCTTACATCTGGAAAACACAGATTTAAACCAGTCATTTTTCAGATAGAAATGATAAAATTTATGACCATATTCACCAGTTTGCTCAGTCCTATAACTTACCCTTTTTGTTAACAGCTTATGAAGCCCTCAGGTTTCTCATTAGGATTCTTCAATTTCTTACGTAATTCAGCAATATGATCTGACAGTTGGAAACTTGCATTTATCCAAAAGTCCTTTTAATAAATCTTCTTGAAGAGGAAGCATTTTTGCAAAGGCATCAGAATAAGGTCATAACTGTCTATAATGACATAGGGCTTAAGAAGGGGCTTTTAAAATTTGATTGCAAATTAATAGGCAAGGAAACTGGTTACTGATGTGACATTCAACACTTTAAGATAATAACTAGAACTATGACTGATAACGTAGGACATATCAGAATTTTAGGAACTCATATAATTTCTAGAATATCTATGTTAATATCATTTACCATACACTAAATCCTGAGAAGAGTTATTACTCATTTGACAATACTCCCCATGTAACTTTAATGTACCAAATGAACCTAGTTTATATATCTCTTTGGGATGTTTCAGAGGCCCTTTGAAGCATTCCAAAGTTAGCTAGACATCAAAGGACTTCATTAGAATTTGATATTGAAAGTTTTGTCAAAAATATCTAAAAGGATTTAGAACACTCAGTCAGAAAAGATCACAGGTCACTGTGAAACAATAGTTATTCACTTAGCCAAAATAACAATAAAAGATTTCAAACGTAAATACAGACCACTTCACTTAAGATGTAAGGAAACTTCAAATCTGTTATCAAAAGCCAGTTTGACATTTTAAGAAAACTTGTCCTGTTAACAGAGAGAAAAGCCAAATTCAAGTTGTGCACCTGTTACTTTAAAAATTCATTTCCTTAACTAAATTTCTTCTAAACATAGTCAATCCTGACCACGCACAAAACTCTTTTCTCAGGGTCCACTTTCCACAAATGTTCTTATCACTTTCTATACCTATTACTTTATTTTCCCACTCAGAAACAGCCACCTGTAAGTCAGACCTGCTTTCTTTTTCCCAAAAATGTAATTCCATTCCTCATGCCTTCTTGAAAACATGCATCCTACTTTCCTTAAGCAACCATGAACTATTCTTTATTATAGCATTCTGTACACTGATGAACATAAATATCAGTGATAATTTCTAAGATATTTGCTCACTTTAGAGAACATGGCACCAAACATATTTAGTAATAGTCCAAATCATCTTTAGTTTCTTTGCAAGAAGAAGCCAGTGTTCAGTAATTAATGCTTCAGTATCTTGTTTTATTTGGGAATGGCCTAGCTATCTAATAAACTTTCATCTCTTAACTTAATTTAGCGCAATTCTACAATGTCAACTTACCAGAATTTGGAAAGACTATTTTAGATAGACCTTCCTAGAGCATGATTATTTTAATAGAGTTATCTAAAAGCTCTTATCTCATTTACATTTTCTTTCCTTAAAAGTTTTTTCACATAAAGTTACTTTCCTTACTGACAGATTTGTAAAATACATAAGGTTTATTTAGCTTATATTACACCTAGGCATAATAAAAATGTGAATGATTCTAAAAACATGTTTATATTAATTAGATCAATAAACAAACATTCATACCAGATACTAATTTAATACTGAATATTTTCCTGTTCAAGTGTGAGAAACAAAGATCACATGTCTGATTACCAAAGAAAGGACATGGAAGCCCAGAGCACAGTAAGAAGAAACTTTAATATCAGTTTTGCAATAGCAGGTGTCTGCCATGTCTGGGACAGGCACATGCATGATGATCATGGAAATTCTCTTTATTCCTAGTCTGCAAATCCCACCACTGGTTCCTCATTGGCTGAGTACTACAGGGTTCACATGCTTTCATGAACATCACCTAGCAATGAGGCTACAATCTGTACTCTATTACTGTTTGGTTGGAGGGCTTATGCCTCCTCTATGACTTTGTGACAGCTACCATGCCTCTCTGTTCTGCTACCTTTGGTGGGAATCTTTGCCCCTTACTTTCTGGTACAAGCCTTTGTTCACGTCTGCAGACTTTTTCTACATTCCTTGGAAATGAATCACCAGGCACCTGTTCTCTCTCACACACATGAACTTGAAATTTATTTAGCTTAATTTCTCTTGTATTTAGAATTGTTTTAATTTGTATGTGCTTACTTTTCTTTAAGCCAATTAAATAGAGCTCATCTACAAATTAACCACAGCAATATTATCCAAAGACAAAGTCACATACTGAGACATACATATATCCAGATAGACACAAGATATGTAGCTGCATTTTCTAAACTTAGTCATGAATCAGATACCATAATATAAACTCACTAGTTTATAAATAACAGTTGAAATATGAATAATTTAAAAAGGCTTCTTCCAGTTTTTGTTTTGTTTTTGTTTTTTTTTCCTTTTCAATCTCAGGAATTAGGGATCCTTTACATAAGATAATTGTTCCTGAGAGCTCTGGTCTCAAGGTGTAGGGAGAGAAAATCAGGTTCTCCTAGTAGAACTTATTCCCATAGGGCCAGAATTGTGAAGAGATTTTTTTTTTTTCCTTCAAGCTAGCTTTCACTACTGGGTGGGAATTAAATGAGGGTTGGTTAAATCTTCGACTAGCACTGTGTACTTAATTAACGGAATCCAAGCTTTATAATTTTCATAGATACTCCCTTTTCTTCTCTCTCTCTCTATCATTTTGAAAAATTGGTCAGCCAATATAACAAGGGTGTTTGTATGTAATGCAGACCAACCTAGATTATGTCTTTTAACTAGAGTAGCCAAATCCTCATCTAAGCGTTCTAAAAAGGTGGAGTTAAGGAAAGGATCATTTTGGTGGTCAACTGGAATTCCTTAGCAAGGTTTTAATTTCTGCATGGCTCCAGTTTTCAGAAACTAACTGCTGTGTTAATTGAAATAGATCTGAAAAACCCAGACTCATAAGTATGGATGGTCAACTGAAATTCCTTAGCAAGGCTCTAATTTCTGCATGGCTCCAGGGCATGTACCTAGCACTGAGGATGGTTCACCTCCCCCATAATAGGTTTCTCCTTAAAGGGAGCTATAATCTAATCTGATATTTTATCCTCCTTTGCTGGGGAAAGGGGAGCAACAGGAGGTGGACAAGTTGGGAGAGAAAGAGAGAGACAATTCAGATAGAAGAAGATACTTGGGAGAGACAGAGTCAGAAACACAGTGCTAGCAGTCCTTCCAATTTAGAAGCTTTAGATACAAATCAAAGTAAGCATTCCACTCAGTCTGTTTCATATTAAGGTCTGTTTTTTTTTTTTTTTCCTAACAGTGGGTGCAAAATAGCAATTTTGGAATACCACAAAACACCACTAAAGTTGAGATATCCTTTAGTATAAATTCCCCACTATAGTAGGTACTTGCAAGTATAACTTTTTGAACATACATAAACCTGTCTGGATTTTAGAAAGAGGCTGGCCCTCTGGCACCCCTAATTTCTGTGAGAGGCTCTATTTCCCATTTTAAAGTTGAATTTATCTTGGATAAAACCACTAGTGAAATTGTGTGATGGGTCAGCATGCTGCTTGTGAGCTTAACTCCTCTATGCATCACCCTAGCGTCATTTCAGCTATCTTACAGGTCTCAATTTTTCCCTTCGTTAGTCTAAGAACAGAGCAGGTGCTTGGATCACTGAATGGCCAACTTTTATTGAGACCTCCAGTGAGCAAGTGTTTTAATGAGTGGGTTTCCCTGTGGGACCACTGATTGGTATGAGGACTGTGCCTCCACCACTCCCGTAAATCTCTCAGTCACTTGAGAGAAACATAGGCCCAGGAGAAGTACTTGTCCCTCATTTTCAGAGCAAAGTTCTCATGTAATGTCTACAGTTTTATCCTGAGAATTCAATTAAGGCAGCTAAATTGAGGAAAAGCATCAGATTGGCCTCTCACCTAACCATTCAGCCAAGATCACGTAGTCTCCTACAACTGCACAAACCCTAGTATCTTTGAACCAACTCCCCCCACCCCCATTATCTTTCACATAGGTGGGTATTCCCCAGTATTTTTCAACTGAGCCCCCCCCCCCGTATATTTCAACTGTATGGATATTCCCCTGATATCTTTTAAACAGGCCCCTCCAGGATCTTTCACTTGGGTGGTTTTTCCTTGGTATCTTTCTACTGAGCTCCATCCAGTAATTTTCCACTGGGTGGTTTATTTCTCTGGTATCATTCAACCAGTGTCACCCCCCTACCCCCAATATCTTTCAAGTGGGAGGAGGCAGATACCTGCTACATCACCAAATAAAACTCAGGATCATCAACCAATATGGAAGATCTGAGAACGGGGAGAGACATCCAAATTCATCTGGACTTTCTGAGGAGGTCGATGGGCAGAAGGGGTCTCTGCTGGTACCAAGGCTCCAGTTTCTCATAGAGTTCAAGTGAAGGAGAGAAGTCCACTCTGTGTCCATTCATGGTTATCAAAATGGTTGACTTAAAAAAATGCACAACATGAGAGGTGTGAATTAAGTTTTATTGGGGGCAAAATGAGGACTGCAGCCTGGGAGACAGCATCCCAGATAGCTCTGAGAAACTGTTCCAAAGAGTAGGGGGGAAGCTCATTACATATGTCATTTTAGTGAAAGGGAAAAACATTCAGTCAAGCACATATTGTTCACAGAAGGTTACTGCTAGTCATAAGGAGCAGTCATCACCATGAAGGATTTTACTGTTTTTCCTGATATGAGGAGATACAAGAATTGAGCCCATAAAGTTGGCTCCTGAAAATGTCTACCTATCTAAATACCTGTTCTGCCAGGTTTTTGTTTGTTTGTTTGTTTTGTTTTGTTTTGTTACAGAGCACACAGTGCCTCATTTCAGCTCTCTACACTGAATTCCTATCAGGGTGATTTTTAAAATCAGCAACTTCAGCAGCACATGATTTAATCCTTATAGAGGTAGATGGCAAGTGCCAATGGCAAGTGCCAATTGTAGTTGATGTGCCTGACTCAGGACTGAAATTTTGCAATGGGAACTATGAGGCTCCAGTGTTTGTTTCTTTCTGTGTACACATATGTACCTATGTGTGTTACAGATATATGGTATTGCCAAAAATTAATTGGTAAAAGAGCTCTATTTAATTGACTTAAAGGAAATTAAATGCTTATATAAATACTCAGAAATAGAAAATAATCTGGTCAGAATGAATTTCAGGTTTAGGTCATTTGGAAAATATTTAGTACTAAACTGATATGTGGTATTAAATGTGGCTTAAACTTGTTGGTTTGATTAATATATAAGTCTTTAGAGTCACCCATATTAAGTATAATACATCTGTTGTACCTAGGTTTACTAGAGGTCAAATAAAACCTTATTTTCTTTTAAATTTGTCAACAAGAAAAATAAATCAATGTGAAAAAAATAACTTTTAAGGAAAGTAAGATGTTTGTTTTCAGTAAATGAAGGTGGGAGGAATGAGAAAAAAATACTGAAAAGAGTTGTTCATGATTAGGATTTTATAAGATTGGATTAAATTTAGTTGGGTAAATGGATTTTCTTGAGAGCTGGCCTGGTGAGCACTGAGTTTACTTTCTCCCTCCAAAGTTATCTTGAAATGCTGTTTTTTTAAATTTTATTTTTATTTTTAGCTCTTTATTGGAATATACTTGCTTTACACAGTTTTGCCAGTTTTTCCTGTACAACAAAGTGAATCACCAGTATTTATACATATATCCCTATATCCCCTACCTCCCACGACTCCCATCCACACTCCCTATCCAACCCTCCTAAGTCCTAATCCATACTCAGGTTGATCTCCCTGTTTGATGCAGCAGCTTCCCACTAGCTATCTATTTTACATTTGGTAGTGTATATATGTCAATGCTACTCTCTCACTTCATCCCAGCTTTCCCTTCACACCCCACCCTGTGTCCTCAAATCCATTCTCTACATCTGCATCTTTATTCTTGCCCTATCATTGTGCTCATCATTACCATTTTTTTTTTTTTTTTTTAGATTCCATATATATGAGTCAGCATACAGTATTTGTTTTTCTCTTTATGGCTTATTTTGCTCTGCATGATAGACTCTAGGTCCATCCACCTCCCTAAAATGTCTCAAATTCAGTCCTTTTTATGGCTGAGTAATATCCCATTGTATATATTGCCACATCTTCTTTATCCATTCATCTGTTGATGGGCATTTAAGTTGCTTCCATATATTGGCTATTGTAAATAATGCTGCAATGAACATTGGTACACGTTTCTTTTTGGATGATGGTTTTCTCTGGGTATATGCCCAGTAGTGTGATTGCTTGGTCATATGATAATTCTATGTTTAGTTTTTATAAGGAACCTCCATACTGTTTCCATAGTAGCTGTACCAATTTACATTTCCAACAACAGTGTGGAGGGGTTCCCTTTTATCTGCACCCCCTCCAGCATTTACTGTTTCTAGATTTTTTGATGATGGTCATTTTGACTTATGTGAGTTGACACCTCATTGTGGCTTTGACTTGCATTTCTCTAATGATTAGTAATGTTGAGCATCTTTTCATGTGTTTGTTAGCCACCTGCATGTCTTCTTGGGAGAAATGTCTTTTTAGGTCTTCCACCCATTTTGGGATTGGGTTATTTGCTTTTTTGGTATTAAGCTGCATAAGCTGCTTGTATACTTTGGATATTAACCCTTTGTCAGTTGCTACATTGGCAAATATTTACTCCCATTCTGTGGCTTGTCTTCCTGTCTTGTTTAAGGTTTCTTTTGCTATTCAAAAGTGTTTAAGTTTCATGAGGTCTCATTTGCTTATTCTTGATTTTATTTCCATTATTCCAGGAGGTGGGCCAAAAAGATCTTGCTTTTATTTATGTCATAGGGTGTTCTGTCTATGTTTTATTCTAAGTGTTTTATAGTGTCTGGCTTTACATTCAGGTCTTTAATCCATTTGGATCTTCTTTTTGTGTATGGTGTTAGGGAGTATTCTAATTTCATTCTTTTATATGTAACTGTCCAATTTTCCCAGCACCACTTAGTGAAGAGGCTGTCTTTTTTCCATTGTATATTCTTGCCTCCATTATCAAAGATAAGGTGCCCATATGTTTATGGGTTTATCTTTGGACTTTCTATTGTGTTTCATTGATGTATATTTCTGTTTTTGTGCCAGTACCATACTGTCTTGATCACTGTAGCCTTCTCATATACTTTGAAGTCAAGGAGCCTGATTCCACCAGCTCTGTCTTTCCTTCCCAAGATTGCTTTGGCTTTTCTGGGTCTTTTGTGTTTCCATAAAAATCATAAAATTTCTTGTTATAGTTCTCTGAAAAATGCCATTGGTAATTTGATAAGGATTGCATTGAATCTGTCAGTTGCTTTGGGTACTATAGTCATTTTCACATTGTTTATTCTGTTTTTAATGAGTTTCTTTGCCTTTAAGTGATCTGTACTTCCTTTGGGAACTTTGGTAACTTTGGTTAAGGAATAAGTATTGTCTCACAGTGACCTATGATCTTATTTAACCAAGTGTTTTAAAACTTTTTGATAAGCTACCCACCTCTCAAATTTTAATTGAGTTTCTTTTGATTTCCAGCTAATTTTGGGGTACTTTAGAAGGCCCCTGAGGTATCTTAAATATAATTATTTAACTGGGATTATTTTGTATATTAAGTTAAATGTAATCATTCATAATTCTGGTTATTGTAACCAAATTTATTGGCTATACTGTGTCAAATAGAAATTGGCACCTGCCTTGGGCATGTGCCATCTACCTCTATTACAAGGGTTAAATTACACATGCTGCTGCGGTTGCTGACCTTCAATATCCCCTGAGGGAATTCAGGATGGAGACCAGGAAAGAGGTACCCTGTGATTTGGAAAATGAGTGGAACAGTTCCTCAGATAGTGAGATGTTTTTAGGAGCTTATTTTATGAGCCTAACCCTTGCATCTCCTCATATCTAGAAAAGCACTAAATCCCAACATGGTGACATCGGCTCCTTGTGACTAGCAGAAAGCCCCTACAAAAGTATGTGTTTGATTGCATGTACTTCTCCTTTACCAAGATTACATATATGCTAACCTTCCCCCCTTTCTCTTTGGAACAGTTTATCAGAGCCAGCTTGGATGCTGTCTCCCAGGCTGCAGTCCTCATTTTGCCCCAAATAAACTCAACTTTGCAACTCTCACATTGTGCATTTTTTTAGTTGACAGTTTTGGGCAACATTTCTCCCCTTCTCTCCTTTGTCTGAACTCTATGAGAAACTGGAGCCTTGGCACAAACAGAGGCCCCTGGTTCCCATCTGCTTCCTTGTACAGTCCAGGTGAATTTGGATAGGTCTTTCCTGGTTTTGAGATCTCCCATATTGGTTGATTATACTGAGATTTATTTGGTGGTGTAGCAGGTACCTGTCTCCTTCCATTTCAAATATACTGATTGAAAGATACCAGGGAAATATCCACTCAGTGGAAAGGTACTGGGTGGGGCTCAGTTGAAAGATCCAAGGAATATACACCTGGTGAAAGATCCTGGGGGGGCGGGGCTGGTTGAAAGGTAACAGGGGAATAACCACCTAGTTGAAAAATGCTGGGGGAAGCTCAGTTGAAAGATACTGGGGAATACCTAACTAGGTGAAATATCCTGGGAGTGGGTCTGTTTGAAAGATATCAGGGTTTGCTTAGTTGTAGGAGGTTGAGTGGTCTTGCCTGAGTGGTTAGGTGAGAGGCTGCTCTGATGCTTTTCCTCAATTCAGCTGCCTTAATTGAACTTGTTGGGATTAAAGTGAAGATATTACATGAGAGCTTTGCTCTGAAGACAAGGGACAAGAATTCCTCCCAGTGAGTACAGCTTTCTCAGGCAACTGAGAGATTTACAAGAATGGTGTAGGCACAGTCCTCATACCATGCAGTAGTCCCATAGGGAAACCCACTCATTAATTAAAACACTTCCTCACCAGGGCTTGCAAAATAAGAATTGGCCATTCAGTGATCCAAGCACCCACAGTGGTCTTCGACTACTAAAGGGAGGACTGAGAAATGTAAAATACCTGAAATGACTCTGGGGTGATGCCTTGAGGAGTTAAGCTCACAAGCAGCACACTGGCCCAGCACACAATTTCACTAGTGTTTGTTTGTTTGTTTGTTTTGTTGTTGTTGTTTTGTTTTTGTTTTTGTTTTATCCCAGACAAATTCAAGTTTAAAGTGGGAAATAAAGCCTCTCACAGAAACATGGGGCAACAAAGGCCAGCTTCTTTCTGATACCCAGCCAGGTTTATGTACATACAAAAACTTATACTTGCAAGTACCCATTTAATTGGCAAAGTAATAATAAGGGAGATCTTAACTTAAAATGATCAAATTGGGTTTTCTTTTTTGATAGTCCAAAGAATATTTTTGTGTGCATAGTTAAAAAAAAAAAAAAAGCCATCCATTAGATCAAACAGACTGAATAGAACGTTTACTTTGATTGGTATCTACAAGCTTCTAAAAGAAGAAATCATAGAGTAACTTCTTTTCAGGAAACAATTAATCACTTGAAACTAAAACAGACCAACTTTTCAAAACCATTAAAAAAAAGGGGGTATCTGTGAAATTTATGAACTTTCAATTATGTCAATTAAGTACACAATGCCAGTTGAAGGTTTAATTGACCCCCACTTAATTTCCAACCAGTAGAAAAAGCTAGCTTGAAGAAAAAAAAAAAAAAATATCTGCAGAATTCTGACCCTAAGGGAATAAGTCCTACTAAGGAGAACCTGATTTTTTCTCCCTCCACCTTGAGACCAGAGCTCTCAGGAACAAATATCTTATCTAAGACATATCTAATTCCTGTGACTGAAAGGGAAACAAACAAACAAAAATACATTCAAAAAACTGGAAGAAGCCCTTTAATTTTTTTTTCTTATTTGAACTGTTTATAAACTAGAGACTTTTAATATTGTGATATCTAATTCATGACTAAGACAGGTCTCTCATTTGTGTCTGTCTGGGTATATGTATGTCTAAATGTGGCTTTGTCTTCGGATATGCTTGCTGAGGTTAATTTCTAAATGAGATTTATTGAGTTAAGGGAAAACACGTGTTTACAAAGAGAACAATTGTAAGTACAAGAAAAATTAAGCTAAATAAATTTCAGGTTTACATGAACTAGGAAATATTCACTATCAAATGAATACCTGGTTTTAATTGTTCTTTGATCTAATTGTGGCTCCAAAAATAATACAAAGCCACAAAATCTTTTACTACTACCAAAACCTTCACTCTTCATCTTAAGAGACTTTTAAGTATTAAAAAAAAAAATGGGAAACGATGTCATCTTAATAGGAACTTGCTTGTACCTTTGAGATGTAAATGTCTTATCTGATCATCTTTGCTATACTTTTAAATACAAATTTGAAAAAGGAGGTAAAGTAATTTAGAACTTGACTTGTCAAGCATAAATAGAAACCTTAAGTGTCTTTTCTGTAAACAGTGGTAAAAGGGTTTAGCCATCTAGATGGGTGACCTCTAGATAGGTGACCTCTAGGTAGGTGACTTCAATATTCTGCATATACCAAAATGCAATTTGAATCCAAACCCTTGTAACTGATGCCTTTTATGTTGTACCTGACTCAGGGCTGAAATTTTGGAGTGGAAACTATGAGGCCTCTGTGTTTGTTTGTGTTTTCATATGCATCTATATGTGTGATGTAGGTGAATGACATTGGAAAACAAATTCATAAAAAAAATGCTTCTGGCCTCTAGTTAAATTTGGGATGCTTCAAAAGGCCCCTGAAACATCTCAAAGAGAGATATAAACAAGGTTAATTTGGTATATTAAGTTACATGGGAAGTATTGTAAACTGAGTGATAAATCTTAGGTTTTAGTGTATGGTAATTTTTAATAACATATATATTCTAGAAATTATATGGAGTTCCTAAAATTCTGTTATGTCCAGGTAAATGTTATCAGTCATCATTCTAGTTATCTTAAAGTGCTACATATGACATCAGTAACAGATTTCTTTGCCAATTACATTGCAACCTGATTTTAAATGTGGCTTCTTAAGCCTTATGTTATTATAGACAGTTACGGTTTTACTCTGATGTCTTTACAAAGATCTTTCCTCTTCAAGAGGATGTATTAAAAATACTTTTGGATAAACACAAGTTTCTGACTTTCAGACCATAAAGCTGAACTGGGGAAGAAGCTGAAGAATCCTAATGAGAAATGTGAAGGCTTCATAAAGCTGTTAACAAAAAGGATCAGTAACATAGGACTGAGGAAACTGGTGAATATGGTCATACATTTTATGATTTCTATCTGAAAATTTGCTGGTTTAAGTCTGCGTTTTCCAGGTGTAGGGAAAACCTTCCCCTCGACCTAACTGTGAGTTACAGTAATTTGGTAAATAATACCTTTGTAAAACAGGATTAAAACATTTATCTTTTCAATTCCTTCCTTCCAGACACTGGAGACTCTTAGGTTCCTGGCAGCTTCATCGGATACATTAGGAAGTCTACCTCACTACCAGGTATAGAAAACTCAAGGTATTTTGGAAACCTTGCAAAGGGAGGGATTCAACTACATCTGTTTGGCAAAAATCTGTGATAAGCCCAAGCCCGTGGCATGGCTTTGCTAGCCCTGAGTGGTCTTTTAAAAGCCCAGGCTGAGACTCCTTATAAGACTTTCAACAAAGCAAAAAGCCTATATATTTAATTATACTTACATAAATTATCAGGCCACATTTCTTTTGAGGCCAAAATTATTTTGCAAGCAAATTAGTCTCAATTTGGTTATATTTAGTGAAAAGGAGGGTAATTGTAGAAAGAAAAAAAATTCTGTTTCAATGAGTATTAAGTGCCAGTTTTGCTGATGGAGGTCTGTATTTACTAAGATTCACTCCCTGCATAGCTCCTTGCTGTTACGCTATGTTAAAGTCTAAATGAGTTTTCCAAAGGACACTCTAAGTATGTTTCTGAAGCTGGTCTCCGTAATCTATCTTTGGATGAAAATCAGATGCCCCATAACCTGCAACCAGGGGACTGTGCATACTGAGAAGGACATAATTTGAAGGACAATCTACAACCTAGATGGAAGGACACTTGTCAGAGGAGGAAATGCATCACATTAGGACAAGCAGAAGCCAACATCCGAAGTAGACAGCTAGCCCAAGATCCTGGACCTGACTCCTATGATCATTTATGATGTTTTCTTGACTTCTTGGATTTTTGTATATGAATCAAACGTTTTTCTATCATGGACATGATACAGTGCAACTTAAAAATAAAATCAATCCAATTGTTGGGTTTGTTGCCAATTACTTTCAACTAGTACTTCTGGGTTGCCTTGGTGTATTTCTCCCCTCCAAGGCTCTGATTGGATAACTCAGGTAATTTATTTTAGGAAAAAGAACGTTCAGTCCTGCTCAGGCTGCCCTTGGTATTACTGGATGGAATCCTCTCACCTGGCCAATTGATAATACCTGCTCTGAGCCTGGCCATAGATTTAAATTTTCTCTTAACATCACCCAAGCTCAATCAGAATGACGAGCTAAGTCTCAAACAAAAACTGTCACCTCTTGTGTATTGAAAGGAAACCTCCCCAAAATATGGGATGAATTTATGTGGTAAACAGCAGGCTATGATCACTTAAATTTAAAAACACCTGCATGTTGGAAATGATTCCATCATACTAAGGATGATTGGCCCAGTAACATCAGGAAATCAGGCCGAGTGCCTTATGAACAATGCCTATATGTTAGGAATAGTGACTGGTATGGAACTGATTGAGTCAGATGACCAGAGATTCACTGGGTTGCACCTAATGGAACTCATTGGATTTGTGGTACTAATTTATGGCCTTGGCTTTCATCTAGGATAGAAAGATGTACCCTAGGATTTCCATGGACTCAAGGTCATATATGTAACAAATTAGGCACCCCTGGCATGAGCTGATGGGGCAAGAGACCTGTATTCTGCTGGTATGACCATGCAGCAGATAGTTTTGCACCTTCTAATGGTCTGCATTGAAGGCTTAATAGAATTCACTCAACAGACCTTAAAATGATAGTAAGCAGGTTATTATCCTATTGAATTCTGAGGTCTCTATGATGAGAAAAGTAGTGCTATAAAACTGCATGGCCCTCAACATCCTTACAGCATCTCAGGGAGACACCTGTGCCATAATTCAAAACAAATGCTATGTTTTCATACCTGATGAATCCTCTAATGTAACACATTTAATGAAGTGTATGAAATATCAGATTTCTGCCTTAAGCGACCCACTTCCAAGACTTGGCAACCTCTACAGGGACTGGTTTGGCGTAGGAAGATCTTGGCTTCAATATTTACTTATAAGGCTGTTAATGTTATTCGCTATATTATTTGTATGTTTGCCTGTTTTACACAATTATTGTTTCTTGTATTACCAAATGTGTGACTGAACCGCTGACAAAATAATGATGACTAGGCTACTGGGAACAGCTGATCAAATATATAGTTCTGTATGCAATCAATGATTGTAATAGTGTAACTCTGGATATGGGAAGACGTAACATGAGGGAATTTTTCCTGGACTGTAACAGACTAGAAACACAGGTGGTCCAGAGGCTTTTGGCTTTCATTGAAAAGACCTAGTCCAGTGATAGCATATCGAGTGGCCTATCAGTGAAATCTTCACCAGACCTAGGAATGAGCCTTCCTAGAACTGTGGGATGAAACGGTCATGAAATGCCTCCCAAAGCATGGCCACATTTATGAGCATGAGGGGGTCCTGTCAACTATAAATTGGCACTTGCCATCCACCTCTACTACAGGGATTAAATCACACGTGCTGCTGTAGCTGCTGGCCTTCAACATCCCCTGAAGGGAATTCAGGGTGGAGACTAGGAAAGAGGCACTCTGTGCTTTGGAAACCAGGTAGACAGAACAGGTCCTCAGATAGCTAGATGTTTTCAGCAGCTGATTTTATGAGCCCAGCACTTTCATCTTCTCATATCTAGAAAGGCACTAAATCCCTACTTGGTGATGTCAGCTCCTTGAGACTACCAGAAACCCCCTACAAAAATACGTGTTTGCTTGCATGTGCTTCTCGTTCACCACAACTGCATATGTACTAATCTTCCCCCCTGCCTCTTTGGAACAGTTTCTCAGAGCTTTCTGGGATGCTATTTCCTGGGCAGCAGTCCTCATTTTGCCCCAAACAAACTCAACTCACAATTCTCACGTTGTACATTTTTGTAGTCAACAATTGTAATGAAATGTTTAAGCATGCCTTTTGAGTCTTTTGTAATTTATAGATACTTTTATAATCTGCTGCTGTTACAAAAAAATGCTTCATCAAGGATATTCATAGAAAAACTATGGAATAAATTACAATAATTCCACACCAAGATGATGGCTATGTGAGGATTCCAGCCTATACAGACTTAAAACAAGGAGGTTTCCTGCCCTGGGGGGCCCTAGATCAGGCATCCAGAATTTTTTTTACTCCCTGACAGGCAAGGTCAGTGCCTCTACTCATCCTTGAAGTGGTTACAGAAGATAAAATGTTGCAGAAATTGATCCCACGAGAAGCCAAGCACCACACTTGGAGGGTTGGAGAACTCAGGTTTATTGAGCTGGCAGACCCACATGAGCTAACACTCCAAAATTCTGGGCCCCGTTCCTGGTGAACTCTCTTCTCATATAGGTTAAGACACATAGCTAGAGTTGGCATTAGTTTATTGGCTACACTTGGCATTAGTTGCTTGGGCTACAGTTGGCATTAATAGATTGGATTAATTGATTGGCTACTCAGTTTCCATACGTTACAGGTGATTCCAGAGCACAGTGTTGCTAGGGGTTATATGCAAAGGGTTTGCAAACAAAGGCGAACAGGGGCAGGAACAGAGCATTCCATACTTATCGGATCATCTTTTAGGTTCCAGTTGATCAGTAAAGTATGTTGTCCTCACTCTAGTGCAGCAAGCAGGTTTTACAGAAGCAGAGCAGACATAAAGCTACTTTCAAGCTGTGTATGAACTCCAGAGTTTCCTCATCATTTCCCGCTCTTGGTGTCCCTAAAAAAATCTTTATAAGGTGTCAACTTCTTGATCATCTAGGCCCATGGGTTGATAAACTCTCAGAGCCAGAAGGGGTATGGTGGCTCTTCTACCTGCAATGGCTTCAGCCAGGCTGGAAAACACTCTCATGAAGAGTGGTCCATGTGATTCCCTGACCTGATCTAGTCATGCAGATACATGGAGTACACGAGGGGTCGATTTTGCTTTCTAATGCACTACAGCTTAGTAGGATATAAATCATTATTGCACAGAACATTTGATTCCCCTTCATTCTACTACTTTTGGGCAGGTTATAGACAAAATGACCCCTGTGCTTGGCCTATGGAGAACATCAAGGCCAGTGGTGAAACTAGTCTCTACAAGGCAGGGTGTCATCATAATCCTGATTTTCAGATGTCCCTCCTCAAACTCCTCAAGCTTCCACCACGCATAGACCAGTCAGCCCTGGAGTGACTGGAGCAGGGATGAAGACCTCCTATGGGACTTGGTTGTCTCCATAGGAAGACCCAAAGTGGCTGGTTCGGATGAGCCTTGGCAGTCCAGGGCCCTCACCCTTCTCGAGGTGCTGCTCTCTTCACCCGGGTGTGGTGGATCCACGGTGTTATTCCTTTAACTTTAACAGCAGTAGGGGTTGCCACGATGACCATATCAGGGCCTGTCCAGACTGGCTGAAGTGGTTCCTTTCTCCAGTCTCTTACCCATACCGCATCTCCTGGCTGATAGGGATGAACCCAATTGCCCCAAGGAATGGGAGTCCTTTCTAGGGCTTCTCGAGTAATATGGCAAAAGACCTTTCCCAGGGCCTGGAGATGTCAAGACATCAGCAGGTCAGCTAGTTGTTGAGGGTCTTCCTTCATTCTCCCTACCATGGGTGGGGCGGGGGGCCTCCCATGTAAGATTTCAAAGGGAGAATAGCCTGAGGACCTCATGGTGCACCGGGCTCAGAGCAAGGCTCGGGGCAGCATGTCAATCCAGGGTAATTGGACCTCCTGCCAGAGTTTAGCCCACATAGTCTTAAACTTTTGATTCATGCACTCAACTCTCCCTGAGCTTTGTGGCCTATAAGTGTCATGAAGCTTCCATTTGATTCCCAGTGCCTTAGACAAGGTCTGTACTATATCAGACACAAAGGCTGGCCCATTGTCAGACCCTATGGGGAGAGGTAGCCCGTATCTGGGGATGATGTCTCTTAGTAGGGCCTTGGCTACCTCTCTTGCTCGCTCAGTGTGCACGGGGTAGGCCTCAGCCCATCCCGAGCAGGTGCAGACTATCACGAGCAAGTACTTATAGCCCCGGCAAGGCTTAATTTGAGGAAAGTCCACCTCTAAATCTTCAAAGGGTAACATTCCAACTGTCTGTACCCCGGGGCCGGGTCTTAGACTTTGGCTGGCATTGTGGATGCACAAGTCATGCACCTAGCACTGATCTAAGCACACAGGGTTGGGAGCTCAGGAATGAAATAGTAGTGGGTCAGTAGACTTTCTAATGCAGTTTTCCCTAAGTGAGTTGTCTTGTGGTGTTGCTTTACTAGCTGAATGGTTATAGTACTAGGGACAAAAAGCCTTTGGTCTGGAAGCTTCCATCAGCCTGCCTTCCCCTTAGTTCCTCCCCCATTGGTGTTCTTCCATGGTATACCTTGGAGACGAAGGCAATTCTGGTGCCAAAAGGATTTCAGAGTTTGGTTCAAGGCTCACTGTAGGATTTGGTTGGGTTGCTGCCTCCTTGGCCGCCTGGTCTGCAAACCGATTCCCTCTGCTGACTGGGTCAGTTCCTCTTTGGTGGCCTTTGCAAAGGACGACTGCCACCTGGGAGGGCTTCCAAATTGCCTCTAATTACTGGAGGATTTCTTCTTTGTTTGTAATCTCTTTCCCCCCTGCTGTTAGTAGTCCCCCTTTCTTTGTAGATGGCTCCATGTACATGTGAAGTAGCAAAGGCATATCTTGAGTCTGTGTAGATGTCGGCTCGCTTCCCTTTGGCATGCCTTAGCACCTGGATAAGTGCCCGTAGTTCAGCCCATTGTGCTGACCACCCTTGGGGCAAGGGCTCAGCTTTCATTATTTCATCTGCTGTTGTTGTGGCATAGCCTACTCTGTGTTGTCCTTCCTGGACAAAACTGCTTCCATCAGTAAACAGTTCCAATTCTGAGTTCTGAAGGGTAGTGTCCATTAGGTCTGGTCTGCTCGAGTAGATTTCATCTACAAACTCTTCACAATGATGATCAGGGGTCCTGGCCTCCATAGATAAGAAGGTGGCAGGATTCAGTGTCCGCACAGTCTCAAGGTGGATCCAGTGGTCTTCACAGTGCAGTCCTTGATAGTGCATCATTCTAGTGTTGGTCAACCACTCATACCCCTGGCTGTTCATCCATGTAGTAATAGCATGGGGAAACTTTCCGTTTATATTTTGCCCCAGTGTAAACTTGTCTGCTTCCCTGTCCAGGGCTACTGTAGCAACTAATGCCCGGAGACATGGTGGTCATCCTGTTGCCACAGAATCCAGCCTTTTGGATAAATATGCGACTGGGTGCTTCCATGGCCCAACTGTTTGGGTAAGGATCCCTAATGCAGTATGACTTGTCTCATGAATGAAGAGATTAAAGTCCTGTGTCACATCTGGCAGCCCTAATGCTGGGGTGCTGTTCAAATTTCTTTTTATTCCTTTGAAAGCTTTTTCTTGTTTAGGTCCCCACTCTAGGGGGTCCCTTCCAGATCCTGCTGTGGCCTCATATAGCGACTTAGCAATTTCAGAGAAACCCGGTATCCAGATCCGGTAGAATCTGGCAGCCCCGACGAATTCTCAGACCTCTTTCTTAGTGCTTGGCCGAGGTATTGAGCAGGTGGTTTGCTTTCTTTCATATCTGAGCAGCTGACATTCCCATGAGATTACAAACCCAAAGTATCTGACTTCCTGTCTGCAGATCTGAGACTTTTCCAATGATACCTTGTACCCTTTGCTGGAGAGTGAGGCCAATAGGGCTTTGCTGCCTTTCCAGCAGTCCTCTCGGGTGGAACCGGCTAGCAACAGGTCTTCTACATACTGGAGCAGGGTGCAGTTCAGAGCCTCTTCGGGGAAGCCAGCAAGGTTTGCGCCCAGTGCTTCACCAAACAAGGTAGAAGAGTTTTTGAAGCCTTGTGGCAGTCAGGTCCAAGTCAGCTGTGTCTTCCTCCCATTGTGTGGGTCTTCTCACTCAAAGGCTACTTGTCAAGAGAGCCCTTCCCATCCGGGGTGTTGAAGTCCCAGTTGGGTCAGACATCTGGTGCGGCCCCCATGGCCCAGGCTGCTGGATCTACTGTACCAGCTGGTGCTTGCTCTTGGAGTTATCTCTGAGCCTCTGATAGAATCTGGCATCTTTCCTCGCTGTTGAAGAGTCAGGAGGAGATGGCAACAGTCATCCTAGGTAGGTTTGTGGGTGTGAAAAATGGACTCAAAGAGGTCAATTATTGCTCATGATTCCATGATGGCCTATATATGGTGTGGACACTTTGTGTTTAATGAACCTTGGAATGTCCCAGATTTTCAATTTTCTAAGAGGCTTTGAGGACTATATCCTTCCTTATTTAAGTTTTTGTCTGCTTTTGCTCACCACTTTAGCATAAACCTTAGAAGCAAATTTGCTGGGACAAAGGCCATACATATTTTAAGAACAAGTCATCTCCTGAAAGGTTGTACCAATATACACTCTTCTATGAAGTGTTCAAGATCTATAATTGTCCTGTTTTTTCTGTATCTATTCTCGCACTTGGCTATAAATCTCTTTGGTCTGCAGTGTGTAAAGGATAAAAGTGAAAGGTGGGAGATTGTTCCTTTGAAGGTCAGATTTTGGGACTTCCCTGGTGACCCTTTGGTTAAGACTCCAGGGTTTCAATGCAGGGGATGCCTGGATGGGTAACTAAGATAAAACATGCCATGCAGTGCAGTCAAAAATAAAATAAAATTAAATTAAATTAAAAAGTTGATGAAGATCAGATTTATCCTCATGTTGGTAGCACAGGCTACAAATACAGAGCCTGAAGAACAGTGGGCTCATTAACGGACACAGCTCCAGCCCTGGCCTTAGGCTCATCTGGAGAAAGAAAATCTGATTTTTCTGGTTGATATTATGGCAGTAAGCCCTGCTGACACCATATGTCTCCCAACATGGATGCAACAGTGTGTTCTAGTGGAAGCATCTATGAATTCATCCATTCATTTATTCAGTAGGTATTTATTGAGGGCCTACTATGTGCCTATCACCAGTACTGGGGCAAGAAGACTGGAGGAGACTTCCTTCAGCTCTACAGTGAGGGTCATACCCTGCAGGGGCTCATGGAGAGACAGGAAAATGTAATATGTAATTAACCCAAGCTATTATTATCATTCTTATTGGTGATTTCTCAAAACAGAGAGGCATTGCTTATGGTTCCATGAAGAACACTTGGAAAATGAGTTTGACAAACTGTTCACTTGAGTTTCCATTAAATCCAGATCATGATATTTGCTGTTAAAAAAAAGAAATACCAGTTCTGTTCTCACCTTTCCATCCTTTATCAGCTCTGCAACTAGTCCTCTTTCACTCACCTCAAGCTGATTGTGATCTGGCGCCATCCCAAAGGGACCAGGCTCATGTAACCACGTACATATGGCAGATCTGCACACACATGGGAACTGCAGGGCTTAGGGGTGTGTTTCAGGGTGGGGAGGCAAGACTGAAGTGAATGTCCCCCCCACCCTACCCCAGCCTTTCCCTGGCTCCCTGAAGAGGAAGCGCCTCTCTCCTTTGGCCTCCTATGCACATCTCTGTTGTTTTCTCCATCCAGCCCTCCCCATTGGGGGCTGTCTGTTTATCTATCTCCATGAGTTGATGGTGGGTTCCTAAAGTGGCCCTCTACCCCTGGAGTCCACCACAGCACCTGGCACACAGTAGGTACTCAGTAAAGTTGTACTGAATGAAAAGATGAGGAAGGAAGGGAGATGACCCTTTCACTCATGTGTCTTGCCTGAGTAAATGCCCATACTAAGTATTGCATTGGGGTGTGTTTTCCACCTTATTTACTCTTTCCTGGTCCTTTTCTCCTCTCAGTCTCCCACCACCTTTGACCTTTGCTGTCCCTAACCTGGGACTCTGCCAAGGGTTTCCAGGTGGGGAGAAGTGATGCTTCCACTCCGATTGTGCCAAATCATTGTGACTTTAACCAAATGTTTTGTCAATTTGCCCCTAGAGGAAGCTCAGAAAGGCTGAAAGCTTTCTGCACACTGGGTCCCCCTTTACATGAGTGGCATCTTCCTCCATAACCTTGGAGTTGAAGGAAAGGAACATGCTGGTCCCTGGAGGGGTGGGGCTGTCTCAGGGATCCACATGGGCCTGTCACTTCACAAGTAGGGCTAGAAAGGACAGCACATGTTTGGGTGGCTGATGACTGGGATGGGGGAGGGGGCGGAAAGGGGAATCATCTCAGCTTGAAGGACCTCAACCATGACCCCCCTGAAGGAGAAGACCACTGACAATGTTCCCTTGAGATGGGAAGAATAGAAAATATTTTTTATTACCCCACACTATCCCTCTTAATGAGGAGGTGGCAGAGTTTGTGGAGCTGTCACCAACTCTTCCATGGTCTAGAACACCCCCCTGCCACTTCTTTTGGAGCTGCCTCTCCCCAGCTTCATTCATGGGTTGTTGAAGGAAACTGTCAACATGTGGGGCAAGGCAACATGATCAAGTAAAGCCAATCATAGTACCCCATGTTCCTGCCAGGATGGATGGTCTAGGGCTGGGCACATGATGTGAGGTGGACCAATCAGAGCCCTCACTGGTACCATTATGTTTCCTGGTACCAGGAAACATCTTTCCTTTTGGGTTAGATGCCTTGGGGCATGTAGAAGCCTGATGGAAGAAAGCTATCAGACTAAGAGAATCAATGATGAGAGAAGGGAAAGAGTGAGGGAGAGAAAGAGCTAATTGCCTCTGATTTCTTCGGTCCAGTCACTAACATATTTGGATCTGTTCTGGTTTCTGCTTCCTGTATCCCCAGTGTCCTTCCAATGAGTCTCCACTTTCCTTGAAGCCAGTTTGAGTTGGTCTCCTTTCAACTGTGGTTCAGATGAGGTTCTAGATCCTGCCCGATTATGATGCACCTTCCCAACCCAAAGAGAGTCACCCATTCGTATTAGCACCATTGGAAATTGAATCCTTTATTCTTTAATGAAAATAGGGCTTTGCAGGTCACCAAACACAGTCGACCACCATCCCTGGGCAGAGGTGACCTACATGTGAGTGAGTGTGTGTTTGGAGTGGGCCTGATTGATTCCTGAAGCAGCCCCAGCATTTACACTGCAGGAGCCAGGCCAATCCTGTTGCTTCCTCGATCGTAAACTGAGAAATACAGCCTCAGGAAGACATTTCCCAGGACCCAGATCTCTGAGTTTGCCCCAATCTCTGATCCCCCTTGAAACAAGCTGAAACAGGTACCTTGAGGACCCTGAGGAGACAGAAATACACCCCAATCAGCCTGATCCATTACCTTCAACCCCCCTCAGTATCCAGAGCAGGCAGTTCTGAGTTTTATTTCCCTCCATTGGTCAGATACAAATTACTGCCTCAGCAGCTGGGGAAGTGGGGTGCTCATCCAAAAACAAGAACGGCCGACACATGTGGTTGCCCTGAGGTATGGGGGTGGAGAGGGAAGGTTTGGAGTTTGAGATTAGCAGATGCATACTACTATATAGAGAATGGATAAATAACAAGGTCCTACTAAATAGCACATGGTACTATCATAATCAATATTCATAATGGAAAAGAATAGTGTATATATATATATACACACACACACACACACACACATACATATAGACATAACTGAGTCACTTTGCTGCACAGCAACTATTAACACAACATTGTAAATCAAATATACTTCAATAAAGCCAAAAGAGAAAAGGGGGCAAGAATGGCCTATCGTTCTCCTTTTCTGTCCTTCGTACACATGTTCACTGCTTTCTCTGCAGAGAATGCCATTTCTTCTCTCTCATCATGAAAACCCATTTTTAAGGCTGTGTTCGGCCCCCCTAGGAAGACTTCCTGGACCCATGCTAATTCTTCCTGGCCACTCCAGGTTGAATTGGGTGACTTACCCTGGTGTTCCCCTTATCTTTAGCCCTCATCACCCCTAATCTGGACCTGGCAACACTTAGCACAGCCCCTGGAGGTGCCATTTGCATGGAGTCCAATGTAGATTTGTCTCCACCCAAGCAGGCCTCCTCATGCCTCCATGAGGCTGGGGCTTTCATATTACTGAAATTCCCTGTCTTCCTCAAAGCCTTCTTTGAGGCCATCAGCCTCCTCTAAATTCCCATAGGGAGGTGTCATTAAGCCTCAACCTTGTACCTGGGTTGTGCAGTCACTGTGCACCCTTTACTCACATGAGCATCCAACCTCCCCACAGAGGTCTCGTAGCCCAACTAACAGAGGAGGAACTGGGGCTTAGCAAGCAGAAGTTGCAGTTGATGATTTGGGGAACCATGTAATTGATCATCCAACCCAGACTCTTTCAAGATGGGAAGGGAGACTGTTAATCATGATGGTGGGACAACACACTGAGAGTGTCCCCAGCCAACCCCACTTGTCACTTGGCCTATTTCAGGGATTGCTAGAGGTGACTTTCCGTGTTCATGCATATTAGACCTCTGGTGGAACTGAAGCTCTTTGAGGGCAGAGGCCCTTAGTGTTCCCCTCTCCTTGTGCCTCACACCATGCTGGCACAGGGTGATGGCTCCATTTATTCCAGGATGATGGATTTCCCAAACTCCCCTTTACTCTCAAGGGGTTAGTTTTTTGGGAGGCACAAGCCCAGCCTCATGGTGTGGCTTGGCCTGCAGAGGGCTCCCTCCTCCCAGCAGGAACCCAAAGATTCCTGCAAGGCCCAGAGTTGAGGACCAGCCCCCAGGGTTGTTCCATCACCTTCCAGATGTAGGCTTCAGCGGGCACTGGATAGGCATTGCCATTGATGGTGAAGATGATTGCAGGCAGGTGTCTAATGTTGTCACATGGAACCACATACTGTTAGAGAAAGAGGAGAGAGGTTGGCCCAGCTGATGCCTGGTGTGTGGAGAGCCCCAAAGTGACCCTTTGGCCTGTCCCATCACCTGTTGACCAAAAGGACTGGCGTAGATGAGGCCATGAATGCCGAATATGTTTGCAGTCGGGCCAAGCAGCAATGGGGTCCCGGTATCCAGAATGGCCTGGCAGCCATGGAAACAACCAACAGCAAGCCCGTTCATTTTGATGCTGAGAGACAGTGGGACAAAATGGGCAGCAGAATCACTGTGAAGACTCCCCACATGGTGGCCCCTCTCCCTGACTGTCTGCAGAACAGCCCTTCAGCTCATGCTCTGGTCACCTAACCTTCTTGGATTTCCTTTGCGTTCTTGAATACAGCAGGCTTTTTTGTGTCTCATGGCATTTGCATGGGCTGGTTGCCATTTGTAGAAGACACCCATCCCCTTTGTCTAGCTAATTTCTCCTCATCTTCCAGTTTCTAGCTTAAATGTCCCTTTTTCAGGGAAGTCTTCACCCAAGACTAGATCAGGCTCCTGTCTTGGTCTCTCTCTATGAAGATTCTTCCTATTTGTAGCAAACACCGAAGTGGTAATTCATGATGTGTGTGACTTGTTTCATGTACATCTGCCTCACTAGATATAAGGGCAAGTTGTATCCTCAGTGCCTCATTCAAGTGCCCAGCACACAGTGGATGCACAATGTATCTTTGTTGAGTGAATGAATGAATGAATAAGTGAGTGAATAAAGAAACGCCTGAGGAATAACTTGTTTCTGGTGTCTGACCAATAATGGTTCAGTGCACACAATGAAGCTGGAGGTTCTCTTGAGCAGGGATATTCAGAGTGGTGGGGAGGGAAACACAGGCTACCCTGGGAGAAGTTGTTTCCCAGCATGGCCCCCACCCAGCTCAGACACTGAGGCTCCCAGCCAGGCGATGCCCGACCTAGCCCAGGGGCCTCCAAAAGACACATAAGAGTCTGTCTGAGGGTATCATACAGAATCCCATCAGTTATTTACCTTGTTCTCAGGCCACTCCTGGATACCCACTTCCTGATTCTCTCTGTCAAAGCCTCTGTTGCACTGTGTTCCCAGGATGTGGGGTTGGGTGGCAGTGGGTAGGGGGTGTGTCTCTTTGTATGAGTCCTTTCAGGTCTCAAGAATGCAGCTGACCTCTCTTCACTGCTGTTAATCTTTTCCCAAAGGAGACCAGTTTCCCACTTTGTCAAGGACTTTCCCTGTTTTTAAACTAGCATTATTGTCTACTATGAGCTCCCTTGGTCCTGTGTAGCCCTGGACATTGGTCATCTTATCTCAACCCTGTTTAGGCTGGTAAAATTCTCCCTGATGCTCTTCTCTCTGCACTTTGGGGTCCTCAAAGCACACCATCTGCCTCACAGCCCCTTGGTGCATCCCTCTCCAGGCAGCATGCACCTCTGAGGACCCTGTTTAGGATCCTGGTCAGGGCCCTGATCAGAATGCCTGGGGTGTTTGTTGAGCCCATGGGTGTTCTGTGTATCTGTGTGTTTATGTGCTTGAATGTGTGTTTGTATATGTATCTGTGTGTGTGTGTGCATGCTTGTGTGTCTCTGAGTGTGTCTGTGTACATCTGTGTGTGCGTTTGTGTGCATATCTGTGTTCCTGTTCATGTTGATATGCGTGCTAATGTGTGTATTTGTATGTGTCTCTGTGTGTGTTTATATGTGTATCTTTGTGATTGGAGCATATGTGTCTCTGTGTGACTGTGTCTGTGCATGCAGTTGTGTGTGTCTGCATGTGTCCGTTTGAAGGAGTGGGAGTGTAACTTGGGCTGGCCCTCAGAGGGAGAGGCTTACCTGGTCATGGTTATCTGCCAGAAGTAGGTTCGAGACACTGGTATCCACTTGAGCTCTCCTCTGTGGTAGCTGTGGTCCACCCCACCAAACATCACCACACTACCATTCTGTTTCTGGCTGAGGAGAGAAGGAAGAGGGAGAGCTCCTGGTCAGAAAATCATGCCACTCACTGTCTGAGGGCTGTGCTTATCCCCCCATCAGAGGCACTACTATGGTCCCCATTTTACAGATGTGGAAACTGAGGCACGGAGGGGTTGATTACCAGATCAAGGTCCATCACCTAGCAATGGATGGCACAGAAGAGGTTCAAAGCTGGGCAGCCTGGCCAGGGTCTTACAACCACCCTTCTGAAGAGAGCCTTTTCCCCTCCAGCTACCAGAGTGCTCAGATATACCCTCAGAGGACAGCATACTTGAGGTGTCTGGCTCCTTCTTTGTGTAGACTGCTATTTTTCAGACAATCTGAGGCCTAAGGGCACTAAGGGTGTGAGTTCATGCTCATTCAGGGTTGGCTTCATCAGCCTGTGAACCATCCATGGGGTGTCATGCTCAGCAGGGCCCCAGACCTCTGCTCTCCCTGTCTTGAAATTCCTAATACTTTTTGAACAGGGGATCACACATTTTCATTTTGCACTGGCTCCTCCCAATTGTGTAGTTGGTCCTGAGCTCCTGGTAAAATGTTAGTGAGGAAGAAAACATTCCTGCCACTCCCTCTCCTTCTTTCCATGTCAAGTCCATCAGCAAATCCTGTTGCCCTTTCCTCCAACCTGTAGCCTGACACCTTCTACTGCTCTCCCTCTTCCCTGGACCCCCCTTGACCAAGCAGCTGCCCTTGAGCCCAGGAGCATGTTTGTGTTCCAATAAAACTTAATTTAGAGGAACCAGGGGTGGGGCAAAAGGTGGACCTGTGGCTCCAGCTATGCTGGTCTAAACAGTCTCTCAGGAAAGTTCTGAATCAGGAGGTATATAAATTTTCATGTATCTGAAAGCATCTTATGGCTGATTTAGAGAGAGTGCTTCTCCAGCTTGGACTTACGTGCTAAAGTAGAAGGCAAAGACAGGCTGAGAAATGAGGCCGTGTGCCCTCAGGTTGTCGAAGAAGGGGGTGAAATTTTTTGTGCTCTGCCTGGGGTAGGCCAGGCCCAGGATACCATCAGCGATTGCATGATTCAATCCACTCTCTTTCATGCTCAACCCAAATTCCTGGCCCAGTTTGAAAATATTCATGATCTGTGGGAGAGAAGAGTGTTCCCACAGAAAGGTTTGCAATGTGGAGCTGGCACTGGGATGGGGTGGAGATGTTATTAGCATGTAAGAGGAGACCTGAGGCCTGGCTGTGCCCTGGGTTGACCTCAGATGGTTAGACCAATCAGGGACAGGAAACCTGGTTCCATTTGTGCAGAGCTATGGATTTTAACCAGCACCTGCTCCTCCTGCACACACCAGGTGAAAGGAGTCACGTTGGCCTCATGCCTTCTGTAAGGGTGGGGAAATGGAGACTCAGGACAAGACCAAATGTTTCCCACTTGCAAACAAAATGAGTAGAGAGCAGGGTAGTCTTCTCTTTGGCATCACTATGATCAAATGACAGAAATGGACTGAATTCATTGAAATGCATTTGGATTCTTCATCTGCCCAGGAAGACAGAAGCCCTTTATAAAATGTCAATCCCAGGGTTCTTATGAAAATTCTGTCTGGGAAACATGCTTTTGGAGTTGTCTGTGGGTAAGAGAGACAAAGAGAAAGAGAGAGAGAGAGAGAGAGTACTCAGGCCCTAATGTGAGGCAGGCCATAGATTTTACTAGACTCTCAAAGGCTCCCTACAGTGAAAACCTATTTATCAGGCCCTTCCCACATCTGTGGACCCCTGCTTTCCTTGCCCAGATACCTAAAGCCCTTGGCTGACTCCAAGAGCCCAACATCAGTTTTATCCTCTCCCCAAATATCTCATACCTGCATGAATCCTGACTGGCCACCCCAGATCCACCGCTTACTAAATGTTTGACTTTTACAAGGCCCTGGCTCTTTGCACCTCAGTTCCATCCTCTGTATAATGAAGCTCATCATAGCACTTGCTGTGTAGGGCTGTTGCAGGATTAAACATGTTATTACCATGAAAGTGCCCAGAACAGTCCAAGAATAGAAAAATGAGTGCTTTTTTCCCCTCTCCCTGTTCGCAGTGAAGTGAAACTTGAGCTGTTCATGGGCAAAGGAACTGCAAATCCACACCCTGAGTCACACTTGGGCTTAGCCATTCTGGGAGTTTGTGTGTCAACAGGGGCACTGTGTCCCCAGGGACGCTCCTGTGGGGAGGGCAGCCAGCTACTAGGGGATGTTGGGAAAGAGAGGCCCTCCCAGTTGGTCCTGCATCTGTTTTGTAAGCAGTGGTTGTTCCCAGGGCCAGCCCAGATACAGCTTCTGGTTTCCACTTACCCGAACGGTGTCATAGCCAACAATTCCAGAAACGTTCCCAGTGCCATATTTGACACTGAAGGAGTTGCTGGCAATCCGGAAGGTGGTGGACGAGCGAGGGTTGAAGAGATTGTATGTACCTGCAGACACAAGTAATGAGTGTCCCTCAGGTGCCAAGGAAGCAGTAATGGGTGGGAGGGGAGTATAAGATGGGCAGGGGTGGGGGTGGGGCAGGTACTCACGGCAGGAAGGACTGGAGCAGTAGATGGAGGGCACCCACATGAAAGGCGAGGAAGTGTCAAAGATGACCCTGAACGCCTGAGGGGGCGTTCCAATGGTGATATTGCCAACATAGGCCAGCTACAGGGAAGTGGGGATGGGAGGTGGGGACAGATGGTTAGGGCAGGTCCGGCTGCCCTGGGCACCCTTGACTCCAGGAGTGATACCTTCCTTGAGTTGCCCCATGTATCCTGAAATCACTTTCCAATCACCACACCTCACAGCCTCCTCTCAGAATGGTGCCTTCATTTGATTTTTTTTTTTTTTGGTCTGTTAGAGATCTTGTTTAACCAACCAGGGATTGAACCTGTGTCAGTGCAGTATTAGCAAAGACTCTTTCTTGGAAGTTTTTCATTTGAGAAGCTTTCCAATCCCCTCTTTAAGGCCCAGCTTCAGTGTTTTCTTTTCCAGGTGGCCCTCCTAGGTCAGCCCTGGCCACTTCCTCTAAACTTGGACCATGTGCTATCAACACCACACACTTGGCTCTCTTATTGGACATGCATTTACTCTTTGCCTATCATTCAGGCTGGCCTCTGCATTCTTGAAGGAGAGATGAGACCTTTTTAAAATCAATAACAAGATTGGGATTGCCAAATATACATTACTAATAAGAAAAAAAAATCAAAATGTACAACTTAAATATATATAGTTTCTTCTATGTGAATTGCATCCCAATAGAAGTTCTTAAAAAATTAAAAACAATAAAATAAAATCAATAACAATAACCAGAGTGTTAGATTTTTATGGAGTCACAGGCCATAGGGCTATAGGGCTCAGTAACATTTTTCTGCTATCCTTCTTGAATCTACTGCAGCTAAACTTCCTCTGCCTGGGATTTGAAACTTGGTGTGCAGTTGGCTTTATCTCTTGCTCAGACATGGCTCAACTTTCACCTGTAACTCTATGACTTGCTTAGTTCAGAAAGAACAATCTCCCTCAAACTAATGACATATCTTTGGCACAGAAATGCATGTTTACCTGCCTCCTGGTCATTGCTGGGCCCAGTCACCACAGACCAAGAGCTGAGGTTGAGAGTGCCTTCTCCTCTGGGAATGGGGTCCCTGTTCCCCAGTGTTTCTGCTTCCTGCAGGAGCCCCAGCCCCAACATCCAGCCTAGCACCTCCAGATGAACCCCTGTGCTAGAGCAGAGCACCAAGGGGTGTTGGGGAGCAGCATCCTCCCATCAAACTCACATCCTGTTGATTTCTCAGGGGTTGAAGAGGAATATTTGGGTCATCAGTAGCATTCTGCCACCTGTGGTCAGTGTTCTTCTCCAGGAAATTTCTCAGAAGGTTTTTTTCTCTGAAGGTTTGTCTCATGGTCTTGATCTCCATTAGAGGGATTCTTTCACCAAACATTGGGAAAAGGAAACAAAGAAGGGGCAACAATCAGCTGTCCAAGTTATTGTATGACTGACATACTTTGCATTGTAACAGCACTGTGTATTTTCCCAGCATTTTTATGAGTGTTTTGTTATTATCAGAATGCCATGCAAAGACCAGGGCAAAGACCTTGGTTTGAATACAGGGTCTGTTGTGGACTCTTGGCTAAATCATATGACCATTTGGAGAATCAGTTTCCCCACTGGTAATAAGGTGAATATACTAACCCCCAACCCACATATAAAATGGTGGGTATTAAGAGAGATGATGGATATAAAGTACTTGATATGTAGGAGGTCTCTATAATGACAGCCATTACCATTCCTTTGCCATTCCACTGTTTCTTTTTCAAAGAATCTCAGGAAAACAAGTAGAAGTTGGATCATTATCTTCTTTTTACAGGGGAGGAATTTGAAATGCAGGCAGTTTGTGACTTAGTTGTTTGTTAGAGGTAAAACAGCCTAGAAGTAGCCTTTCAGATCTTTCTCTAGGCTCCAGAAGAAGAGTGGGATGAGAGAAGAAGCCAGGAGATGGGGAAAGATTTAGGGAAATTAAGAGGCTAGAGAAGCAAGAAAGAGTCAAAACAGAAAACAAACAATCAAACAAACAAAACTCAGAGAGTTCTGCATGCACAATGACATCCAGAATGATGGAAGAGATGAAAGAGAGAGATACAGAGGTGAAGGCACAGACACATTCACACTGGGATTGAGAGAGAGCAGAGAGAAGACCTAGAAGCACATACAGGAGAAATGAAATGCTGTTCCATAGGACCACACTTACAGTTGCGGAGGCTATGCACTGAACAATTCCAAAGAGTGCCATTTTCACATAAGGCATGATGTGACTGCTACCCACAGAGTTGTGCAATGCTGCAGGGCCAGCCACCCCAAGACACTTGTTTCCATGGGAAGGTACTAATCAATGTGTGTGAGTTGAACTTTAAGACTGTCAGGGAATCATTATATTTCCTTCTAACCCTGATAGATGGAAGAATAAGAGGACAAGAAAAAACCCAGAAAGGGAGATGATTCCACTTACAATCCCCATACTTACATGACTAGGCACTCTGAGAGGGCTACCAGCCCGAGGATCCCAAGCCAGTTCATGCCTCTTTCCAGGGCTCAACTACTCAAGAAAGAGCGAGTTATGAGCATGCCATAGTGGCCAAGAGCTCCTAGTTATATATGCTCTGACCTGCCCTAATTGCTCCCCTTAGGCCACTCATGTATCAGAAAAGAAATATGAACCTATTGATAAAATCTTTACCTCCAACAATGTCTCTGGGGAGTGGACTTAGAAAATACTCATAATACAGAGATTTCAACTATAAGGTCTTCCTTGGGGCTTGATTGCAAAACCAAAACTGAGCCATGTGGACTAAGAAGGGGGAGACTCTTACCAACTTGGACACAAAATGCAGTACTAACATGATAAAAGTAAATGCTACGGGCCATGCTTGATATTCATGATCTCATGTGATCTTCCAAATAACTTCATGAGAAGTGCATTGCTGTCCTCAAAAGAAAGGAGATAGCTAGGAAGGAAAGAGGTCAAATGGCAAAGTGAAGACTTGAGTGGCAGCCCAGTGACATATGAATGAGGGGCTTTAGGTGGTGGGACAGATGGCACAGATCAAGGGCACTTATGATGCCAATCTGCTTCAAAAATCTAGGCTAGAGTAGTATTACAATTGCAGAGTTTCACTGTTGCAAGAAATGTGATGCATGCATCCACAGGATACTTTATATCATCCAACAAACATATATGGATCACCCTGTGTGCTTGGGTCTGGATTAGATGCTGAAAAGTCAAAGTCAGGTAAGAGATAGGGGGTCCTTATCTTCAGGAAGCTAGCAGTCTAGCGCAGTTCTCACAAACTCATGGCCTATCTGGCAAGTGAAAGGGATTGGTGGGCATCATGGACATGGGACAGTAAGAATATGCCCTACCACTGGGGACAGCCTCTTTTCAGCTCCAACCAGCCTCTGCCATGCTTGAAAGCAGCCTGGTTGGCCAAGTTTCAAAGGACGTCAGAAGTCTGGAAATTTATGAAAAATCCCCTGATTTTAAATGTTAGCAAATAATTATTTTTTCTTCACAAAACTTCATGTGAGCAAGACCTGAAACAACTCTGTGCTGAATTCAGCCTGCAGGCTGTGCAGATTTTTCTTTCTGGCCTAGAGGTGAGAGTAGAGAGGGAAAAGAGAGGGGGTTCAATTCATGTTGGTCAAATGAATAAGAGACTGAATGCATCTTAACAGTGTTAATTTTCCTTCCAATTGTAAGGGAAAATCACTAGGGTCTTAGAAATCAATAAAGTTAATAATATCCACTTGTTGGCATCTGATATAATTCCCTAATAGGATCCATGCCTTGAAATATTTTGTCTACCAAAACAAACATAGAAATAAATAAATTTTAAGTATATTATCTCTCAAAGAAGACAGAAAAAGCTACTCAGAGCTCCTACTCAGCCTGAGATAAATAGGCTGTATGTCAAACCATTATTCCAGCCAAAGTAAAGACAATGGAGTTTAATGTCTCTTTCCAGGATTCTCAGTGCCCCAGTGTTACTGTTTGAGATCTATTGAGGCCTTTCCTTTGGGTAGAACAAAGGAAGTCTGCCCTGGACACAAGGGATAGATGGGGTGCTGAGTCTTCTTACTTACTTTGGCCCATTGTTAAAATTCAGATTTGGTTGTTCAATCCTTATGGAGATTATTTGACAGCATCTAGCAAATGACACACACAAATACCATTTAGCTCAGCAATTCTACTTTTAGGGATTTATCACAAACATACCCTTGCAAAAATACAAAAAGACATATGAAAAAGCTAATCACTGCAACACTCTTCATAAAAGCAAAAGATTAGAAACATACCTGAAGTGACCATCCAGGGGGGAGTTTTGAATAAGGCATAGGGCATCCAAATAATTGGGTACAAAGGGGATGCAGGGACACATGATATGGGTGTGGTTTTCAGGCTATATTATTTATATTTTTCAAAAGAGGGATCACAAAATTGTTGACAGTTTGTTGTTTTTCCATACATACATATGTATATTTTCAATAACAAAGAGTGGAAGAATAAACCAAAAGCTAATAAAAATTGTAATTTATAGGGGAGGGACAGGACAGAAATGAGGTGTTTCTTGTTTTATATTTTGACTTTTCAACTATGTAAATGTGTTACAGAATCAAAAAATAGATGAATGCATCTGTCAAAATTGAGAAGTAAGACAAATGAACCTAATTCTATCAAGTTGGTGACACTGCTCCACAGAACAAAACACTACTTAAGTAGCTTTAAAATGCAGTCTTGACTCTGCATTCAGAGTGGGATATCTTCTAAGGAGAAAGACAAACAAACATACAAAACAATCTTTCCTCCAAAACAAAACAAAAGCCAAAGAATTCTTAAACTATACACAACACTTTACTGTTGGTGATATTGCTACTATGATTTTGAAGATATCATATGTATGTACATACAAGTTAAAGCAAGTAAGTAATTAATGCTGATATTGTTGTGAATCAAGAGTTTCCATGGAAGAGAGAAAAGAGATTTAAGGCTACAACCAAAAAGCTTAAGTAAAACCCTGTGGTCTTAAACCTTGAATTGTAAGTATGTTTGTAACAATGAATTATTTTCCTTCTATTTTAAATAAAATATGTATTTATTGGCTCTGACCACTGAAAAGCCTAGATGCAATGGCAACTTGATAACAGTGAGTATCCTGAGGCCTAGCTTGTGACCTCTAAATATCATTTCCCACCAGAGGATCCAGAGATTCTTGAGGAGATGGCTGATTTCAGGGCTGGACAAGAAATGCACAAGATAAGCCTGGGAATCTTGAAGGACCAGATAGTTGAACATCTTCAAAGACCACTGGGGGCCAGATAAGAAGTTTAGGAATCCATATGAAGAGGCCAAAATGGGACAATTTTGAAACAAGAGGGAAGGGGGCAGGGCACAACCTTTAAAAGAATGATATAGACTAAGAGCATGACAAACTGAGTAGAACCAAATCAGTCCAAGATGATGGACAATTTAACTTTCACTAGACCTTGAGCTTCAGTAATATAAGCATATGTATCAAAAGTGGGCTGTGGCAAAGTTCCTGTAAATCTCCATACCTTCCTGAAATAGCTGGAATCCTCTTCCCACTCATTAGCCTAAGGAAGTACCCACCCCTATAAATCCTGACAACCCTATACCCTGATGCCTTTCTCACTTTCTGAGATGGCCCACAGTCTGTCTTTGGAGTGTGTTTCTCTCTAAATAAATCCATTCCTTATCTTTCAGTTTGTCTCTCAGTGAATTCCTTCTGGGATGAGTCATCAAAAACCTGAGCTTCCATACATCCTGAAAGGAGGTGTGTGATCTCAGTTGAAAGACTTTGGGTTTTGGCTGCTTTGGAGTTTCAGCAATGTGGGTTTAAGTCCCAATCAGGGTTTTGTCTGGGTCTGAGTCCCAGTCACATGGGTTTGAGTCTCAGTCTGAGTTTTGGCTTGGTTTGATTCCCAGCTGTGTGGGTTCATATTTCAATCTGGGTTTTGCCGGGGTTTGAGTCCCATCTGACAGGGTTCCAATCCCAATGTGAGGTGCAAGTTTTCTATTTTAGCAACCCATCAAACTGATTGAAACAAATTAAATACATAAAAGGCCATGACTGGGACTTCACTGGTAGCACAATGGAGAAAACTCTATGCTCCCAATGAAGGAGGCTTGCTTTCAATCAATGGTCAGTATATTTCACATGCCGCAACTATTAGTTCATGTTCCACAACTTATTTCCTACATGTCGCAAATAAGATCTGGTGAAACCCAAAAAATAAATACACCTTTTTTTAAAATTCTGAATTATATTCCATTGTATGTCTCCACCACATTTTCTTTTTCCATTCATCTCTTGACAGATCCAACTTTTTTCTACATCTTGGCTATTGTGAATGATCCTGTGATGTACATTACAGTGATCTCAGAGAGACAGCAGTGAGCAGTCCTGAAGAGAGAGATTAAATTCCTTCCCAGGAATTGTACCTGAGTAGCCTGGATGAAAATCTGGGAATTCTAATCTCCAGATAAGTTGGGGTAGAGGCTAGAAGCAAAGTGGCCCTAGCTCTTTACATCATTTGAAACCAAGAATGTTTCAAGGAGGCAAAAACTGTAAAAACAGGTACAAAGTTTATTATTAGAGACAGCACAATGTATTGGAAAGCAAACAGAAGCAGTTTATTTATTTAAGACAGAAGCAAGGCAGAAATGCACACCCAGAGACAAAGGGCATGGGCTTCCTTTCTAATGAAGAGCAGCACATTGTCAGAAACTAGTTAGAGATACACACCAGAGAGAAGTGTGTGCATTTTGAACAAGGAATGTGATAAGTCAGAAACTAGGCAGAAATACTAGGCAGAAATACACAAGTGGAGGAGAGCGGGTGTCCTAAACAAGGGGTATAAGAAAGAAGTGATTTAATTTACTTATATAGGGTAGACTTTCCCTGTGTTTGTTTACATGTGGCCAAATATCTTGTTTCTGTTTTCACACCTGACCATTCCTAAGACTATCCCCAAGATGCGTGCACAATATTTTGCTAAGATGGATCCCTCTGCAGAGGCCTATGGGTGCATGTCCACACTTACTATGTGCAGACAGAGGAGTTTTCCATGATCTCAGGTGTGGGCACCTTACCTCTTTACTTCAGCAGAGCTCAGCTTCTGCCACTAGCTTTGTCCTTGGAGTGTCTGGCTAAGAACAAAGCTTCAGTTTCACTCCACTTGACAAACACCAGCTCTCCAGCCCAGAAGCACACGTATCTCCTATCTCAAATACTCCCTGAGAGACATGAACCCCAAAAAATCTTTAATGGGAGGATGAAGGGTGATGGTCTGTCTTCTGTAGTTTCTTCAGGCTGGCAAGGGCCTTGAAGACACTACCTAGATGGGGTCATTGTCTCTCACACTGTCTTATTAAGGGGCCTCAGGGTGACTTTTGTTGTTACTTCAACAGGATCTGTACTGAGCAGTGGATGGAATTTCTGTATCAGCATCATCTTGATGTGAAACTGTCGCAATCTGACAGAGACAAGTTTAGCAAGAAATTTCAAAAAGGTAGGGGCCAAAGATCAGTAAAAGAATTATTGAAACCAGGGTCTAAAGCAGGAATAAGAATCAAGTTACATTTGATAGCAATTTTTGGTCCTGGTCCAGATAGAGTCAGTGCTTGGGTTATCCTGTCCAATGGAACAGAGCCATTTAAAATGGCCATATATATTTTTATGTCTTTTTTTATTGGCCCATTGTGATTGATCTAGGTGTAACAGACTCAATTAGAGGTAGTTTGAAGATTGACTACCTGAAGTTTAATAGATAAAGAGATCTCATTTTGTCTACACCTGGAACTTTGAGGAGACCTGTAGCCACATAACCACTTGTCTAGTTTTATAAAAAGTAGGTTTTAACTTTTGATGTGTCATTAACACACAAACCAAAGCAGTTGTCACTGTTAATGTTTTTGGTGTTTCTCTAGGTTTGAGAACATGCAAGAAATTGGGCTCATAAAAATCCTTACCCAGAAATATCTAACTATCTGAAAGTCTGTTCTCTCAGTTTTTCCCAGAGTACAGAGTGCCTTATTTCTGATCTCCACCCTGAACTCCTTTCAAGGGGTATTGTGAATCAGCAGCTGCAGGGGCTCCTAATTTAATCTTTGTAGAGGCAGAGAGCAAGTGCCAGTTTCCAGTTGGCAGGAAACTTCATGGCCATAAATTCAATCTTGACTTGCAGCCATTTCATGTCCATTTTGTCCCACGGTGCTAGGAATGCTCCTTCCCAGGTCCAGCAAAGATTCCACTGATAGCCCACTCAATGTATTATTACTGGACTAGGCCTTGCTAATAGCCTAAAAGCTCTGGACCACATGCCTAAGTAGTTTCTTATGGCCCAGGAAAATATTCTGAATTTTTTCTTCTTCCCTTATCTAGAGTTACACTATTACAATCATTGATCTCATATGGGACCATATATCATCATTTTATCAGAGGCTCAGCCACACATTTGCTAAAGAAAGAAATAACAATTGTCTAGTCTATGGCCATACCACCCTAAATGTGCCTGATCTCATCTGATCTCAGAAGGTAAGCAGGGTCAGGCCTGGTTAGTACTTGGATGGGAGAAATAACAATTTTCTAAAATAGGAAAAAAGAAATTAAGAACTTTGATTAGGTGCAAACGCAGTATATCACCAGGCTGTCTGGCTTAGTATGTTTTCTACTAATCCTTATCTTTAAGGAAAATTGCATACACTGGCATTTTCCATGAGGCATTTAGGAATTTTCCTAGTGTGACTAGACTAGTTCACCTTGGCATAGTCTAATTGTTTATTTACACTTAAATGCATATAGCTTGGTGTTATTCTCCTGATTGTAGATCATGGTGCATCTGATCTTTATCAAAAGATTGACTACAAAGTTAGACTTCAGAAACAAATATAGTGTCCCTTTAAGGACTCAAATTCTGTAACAGTAAAATATAACAAAGAACTACCTGGGAAGTGAATCTTAGTAAATACAGTCGTTAATTAATGAAACAAGGATAATATTTAGTGAAACACAATTTTTAAAACATTACCCCATTTTTATCAAACACAGCCAAGACTAATTTGTTTTTAAAATAAGTTTGGTTTGTTGACTACTTAGGCTCCTCCACACTGACTCAGGAGTAATTAATCAGAAGCAATCTCACACTAAATTTCTAAAGTCCTCTCAAAGTGAAAAAACCATGAGAAAGGTCTGAATCAGATTTTGCTTAAGTGAATTTTTCTCTTCTAGAGGTCCCCTGGGGGGGACCTGAAAAGCCCCTGAAAAAGCCTGCCCATAACCCAGGTGTCTCCAGTTTCTGGAGGGCCCAGGCAGAAAGAAAAGAAAAAATAATAACAATTTTACCCACACATAAATTACCAAATTGTTGTAAACCACAAGCAGCTTAAGGAGAAGAGCTTCCCTATGTCTGAAAAACAAAGAATAGAAGTCAGTAATATGTCAGAGAAAAAGTCATAAAAATATAAACATATTTAGCAGTTCATTGAAACCCATGTAATGAATTTTTGTGCTGAGTGCAGTTTTTCCCATTACTTTTGTTGACCTTCCCTGATGATTGTTTGATAGAGACAGTGATAATCTTAAGACGTTTGTGAAGTTTTTGTTAAGGCTGTATGATTTCTCAAGAAATGGGTGTCTTGATCACAGGAGGCTGTAGAAAGTATACTCCAAGTGGAAGACACATTTTTAGTCTTTTTTTTTTTTTTTTCATTGTGAGGGCATCAGCCATACAGCTGGGAAAGGCTTTAACTCATCAAATAAAAATGAGTTTTTCCAGGGAGTGAGGAAAAGCCAAGTGGCTGTCTTGGATTTTCCATGGCCCTGCCTGTTTAATTTACAGTTATTCTTGATGCATTTGAATTTTCCTGATTTAGGAAAAGACAGCTGTTATGCTACAAGGATATAAGGTTGGCAAAAGTCTGACAATGAGGGGTTAATCCTGTAGAAACAGAATGAATTTTATTTACATGTGCCATTATCTTTATAGATCATTGTGAAAAAAATATTTACTTAACCACAGTAAAAAAAACATTTCAAAATGAAATATAAATCACCTAAAGGCAAATAAATTACACCATCTTTTATCAAAAACAGCATTTCAAGAATAGTTTGTTCTCTAAGTCAAAACAATCAAGAAAAAGATAAATGGTGGGAAAAAAAAGAGAAAACATTGTTCTCTTAACAGAGAGAGAAAACCAGATTTCAGTCTGGTATCAGTTCTCTATTAATAACAAAATTTATTTAGCAAATTAATTTTAGTCTAGTCCCAATCAGTCTTAATAGCATACAAAATTATTTTCACGAAGTTACTTTTCCACAAAACTTTTATCACTTTCTTGATCCATATGAACTTGTCCCGTTTTCCCCATCTATAAACAATTAACTGTAGGATAAATTTTATATCATCACTTTCCTCAACAACATCTCCAGCCTTTATATCTTCTCTCACTGACAACATATATCTTACTTGCTTCACACACCGAAATGCTTCTCTTGTCACTTTAGTAGTTTTGATTACATAACATAAATTTTAACCCTAAAAAAACCTTAACCTCTAGTGAAAACCAAGAAGACAGCAATTGTGAACTCTTTGTCACAAAGGCATTTTAAACTGATTAGTAAACTCAAGAACACATTTCATACACTTTAAAAATATGTATTTTTCTAAAGCTCAATTTCTTTTTACAATTTGGTATGAGCCATGTGTCTAATAATCCCAAAGATCTTTAGTTAATTTCTGGTATGTAGAGCTGTTTGATTTGCAAGTACTTACTTTTTTAAAGTGAATTAAAAATATCTCATTTACAAATTAACCTCGGCAATATTATCAAACAGCAAAGACACATACTAAGATATATATGTCCAGAGAGACACAGAACTCATACTTTCTCATTGAGGTTTACAATGTCTATTTATGACTTGTTTTTTTTTGTTTGTTTTTGTTTTTGTTTTTTGACTTGAAATTTCATTAAGTAACCCAAGGCTGAAGACTCAGGAAATTGGACTGTGTTTATATCCCAAGGACATATAAGGGTTAACTTCAAGCTTTCTCCTAGGTATATTTTGGTTCTTTCAGGGTCAGAATTTTGAGAAAGAAAAAAAAAATAATTAAGAAGCTAGCTTTCTCTAATTTCACATACAAAATGAACCAGTCTGTTAATTAAAAAAAAAACAAAAAACAAAAACAAAAACAAAAAAGCTTTATCTTAACCAATTTTCTCCAAAGTCTAAAGAAGATTGTGGCTATCCAGTGTCAACAAAAAAAAAAAATTTCATTTTTGTAGTCATAGTTTCATAGCTAAAATATAGACCAAATAGTGTGCAAGATGGCTCTAATAACAGAGGCAGACTGGCTGACAAAATGCTGTCCAATAGAGATTGTTCCTCTGGGGAGGTAGGGTCTGTGTTTGATCAGAAGAATCTAGAGGTGTAAGGGAACTTGCAGGAGTGGTGGAAACTTGGTTGCCCCTTGAGAGGTGGGAAAAAAAAGGGGATCATTTAGAGTGTTAGGAGAGTTGCTCTGTTTCCTCAGGCTTTTGATTATGGAGCCACATAGAGCAGGATTCTGAGAAACACATTCAACTCTTGAATATAAGGAAACCTCAGAGCATTTTCCCATCCTGTGGCAATAAAGATCTAATAATGAGACACATTTGCAGGCCATTTCCCATCTCCCAACTTAAATAAAGCCAAGTGCTGTTACAGTAAAAGTTTCCACTTCTTAAAGATATACTCCACAGTGTTTCTTTTGTCTTAGAAAAGCAATTTCCCATGTTGAGTAACCTGCAACCAAGAACAAAGAGTGCTCCTAGAAATGTAATGCAGTGTCCTGGAAGTACTTAGTAAGCACTTGAAGGGGATTCAGTGTGTCCCCCAAATTCTTTTCAATCTTACTGCTTGATGGAGTTTTGAGTATCCTCTACTCCCCCACCGATTTACAACCAGAGGCCTCAGTTTGTTCTTGGTATTGTACACATTGTGTCCTCATATCATACCTGGAGAGGACATTCAGACCAGTGCAGAGAGGTTGGCAGGTTTTTCCTTAAGCTTTGCAGGCAACAGATAAAGCCTGCGATGCAGGCTGCATGGAAGTGGCCAGCCCAATAAGTAGTCCATTACAGTTGATGGGCTGCCAAGGCCTGGAGTCAATGAGGGAACTCCTGGAGCAATTGGAATTGTCCAAAATTTAAAATGCCACAGGGGTCAGGGCCTGAGGATTTTACTTGACACTGAAAACAATGGGCTTGGCAGCAGAGAGACTGCAGTTACTCCTTCCCAAAGAGGGTGCTAAAATGTTAGGTTAAAAGAAAAGTTGCCATGCAAGTAATATGGGGAAAAAAAAAATCTTAGATCTATGGGAGAGGGTGTGAAAGTCAGCGGTCTTGAGCGAGAGGTTTGGGCAAGACTGGTAGATTACCTTGAACTCCCAGGTTTTGGCACCAAATGATGTCAGAGAGAGAGCACAGAGTGGTCCTGAGGAGAGATCTTCATTTCCTGCCCAGGAATTGACCCTGGGTAGCCTGGATGTCAAGCCAGAAATTCTAACCAGTAGACCATTAGGGGCTAGAAGCTAGAAGCAAAGTGACCCTAATTCTTTATAGCATTTGAAAGCAAGAATATTCAAGGAGGCAAAAACTGTAAAAAGTTACACAGTTTATTATTAGAGACAGCACAATGTATGAAGAGCACTCAGAGAAGCAGTTTATTTGTTTAAGACAGAAGCAAGGCAGAAATACACACCCAGAGAGAAAGGGTACGTGCATCCTCTCTAATGAGGAGGAGCACAGTACGTCAGAAACTAAATAGAGATACGCTCCCAGGGAGAAGTGTGAGCATTCTGAATGAAGAGTGTAGGAATTGGTAATTTAAATTATTTTCATAGGAGTGTCCTTCTGGGTCTTTGTTTCCATTTGGACACATATCTTGTTTCTTTTTCACACCTGACAGGTGCTAGGACTCTCCCTAAGATTCGTGGGCAATGTTTTGTTAAGAAGAATCCCACTGCAGAGGCCTATGTGTACATGCCCACCTTTATTGTGGAGTGGTGCCCCCACCCTTTTTGACTCCCATGGAGCCTTCCTTTGAATGTGCAGACAGGGAAAATTTATTGGACCTCAGGAGTGGGCCCCTTATCTCTTTACTTCAGCAGAGCTCACCTTTGCCACGACATTTGTCCTTGGAGTGTCTGGGTGAGAACAAAGCTTCAGCTTGACTCCACTTGAGAAACATCAACTGTCCAGCCCAGGAGTCTATCTATCTCATAACTCAACATGGCAAATATCCCTTTGAGATGATGATTTAAGGTTCTGGAAAAAAATACCCACATGTGGGATTGCTGGATCAAATAGAAATTACCTTTTTAAATTTTTGAGGAACCTCCATTATGTTTTGCAGCAGCTACACCATCTTACATCCCACCATCAGTGCACAGGGTCCACATTCTCATCAACATTTGTTATAATTTGCTTTTATTTCTTTTTAAGCTCTTTATTGGAATAGAATTGCTTTACACTCTTGTACCAGTTTTTGAGGTACTCCAAAGTGAATCAGCTGTATTTATACATATATCCCCATATCCCCTCCCTCCTGCAACTCCCTCCCACCCTCCCTGTCCTGGCCCTGTAAAGCATCACCCATCGCCGAGTTGATCTCCCATTGCTATACAGCAACTTCCCACTAGCTACCTATTTTACACCTGGTAGTGTATATATGTCAATGCTCCTCTCTCACTTCATCCCAGCTTCCCCTTCATTCCCCACCCCAGTCCCTTGTCCTTAAGTCCATTCTCTACATCTGTATCTCCACTCTTGCCCTGTCACTGAGTTCATCAGTACCATTTATTCAGATTCCATATATATGAGTTAACATACAGTATTTGGTTTTCTCTTTCTGGCTTACTTCACTCTGTATGACAGTCTCTAGGTCTTTCCACCTCATTACATGTAGTTCAATTTCATTCCTTTTTATGGCTAAGTAATACTCCATTGAATATATGTGCCACATCTTCTTTATCCTTTCATCTGTTGATGGGCATTTAGGTTGCTTCCATGCCCTGGGTATTGTAAATAGTGTTGCAATGAACATTATGGTACATGTTTCTTTATGGATTATGGTTTTCTCTGGGTATATGCCCAGTAGTGGGATTGCTGGGTCATATGGTAGTTCTATTTTTAGATTTTTAAGGAACCTCCAAACTGTTTTCCATAGTGGCTGTACCGACTTACATTCCCTTTTCTCCACACCCTCTCCAACTTTTATTGTTTCTAGATGTTTTTTATGATGGCCATTCTGACTGGTGTGTGGTGATACCTAATTGTCACTTTGAGTTGCATTTCTTTCATGATTAGTGATGTTGAACATCTTTTCATGTGTTTGTTAGTCATCTGCTTGTCTTCTTTGAAGAAATGTCTATTTAGGCCTTCCACCCATTTGTGGATTGGGTTATTTGCTTTTTTGGTATTAAGGTGCATGAGCTGCTTATATATTTTGAAGATTACTCCTTTGTCATTTGCTTCTTTCGCAAGTATTTTCTCCCAATCTGAGGGTTGTCTTCTTGTCTTATTTATGGTTTCTTTCACTGTGCAAAAGATTTTAAGTTTCATTAGGTCTCCTTTGCTTATTCTTGATTTTATATGCTTTTTTCTAGGAGGTGGGTCAAAAAGGATCTTGCTTTGGTGGATGTCATAGAGTGTTCTGCCTATGTTTTCCTCTAGGAGTTTTATAGAGTCTGGCCTTACATGTAGGTTTTTAATCCATTTGGAGTTTATTTTTGTGTATGGTGTTAGGAAGTGTTCTAATTTCATTCTTTTACATGTTGCTGTCCAATTTTCCCAGAACCATTTATTGAAGAGGCTGTCTTTTTTCCATGGTAAATTTTTGCCTCCTTTTCAAAGATAAGCTGCCCACATGTGCTTGTGTTTATCTTTGAGTTCTCTATTCTGTTCCATTGATCTACCTTCCTATTTTTGTGCCAATACCATACTGTCTTGGTCACGGTGGCCTTGTAGTATAGTTTGAAGTCAGGAAGGCTAATTGCACCAACTCCATCTTTCCTTCTCAAGATTGCTTAACTATTTGGGGTCTTTTGTGTTTCCATACAAATCCTAAGATTTCTTGTTCTTGTTCTGTGAAAAATGCCATTGGTAATTTGATAGGGATTGCATTGAACCTGTAAATTGCTTTGGGTAAGGTAGTCATTTTCACAATATTGATTCTTCCAATCCAAGAACATGGTATGTCTCTCCATCTGTTTGTATCATCTTTGATTTCTTTCCTCAGTGTCTTATAGTTTTATGCATGCAGGTCTTTTGCCTCCTTATGCAGCTTTATTCCTAGGTATTTTATTCTTTTTGTTGCAATGGTAAATGGGAGAGTTTCCTTAATTTCTCTTTCTGCTCTTTTGTTGTTAGCGTATAGGAATGCAAGAGATATCTGTACATAAATTTTATATCCTGCTACTTTACTAAATTCATCAATTAGTTCTAGGAGTTTTCTGCTAGAAACTTTAGGGTTTTCTATGTATAATAGCATGTCATCTGCAAAAACGGATGATTTTACTTCTTTTCCAATTTGCATTCTTTTTATTTCATTTTCTTCTCTGAATGCTGTGGCTAAAACTTCCAAAACTCTGTTGAATAATAATGGTGAGAGTTGGCAACCTTGTCTTGTTCCTGTTCATAGATGGAATGCTTTCAGTTATTCACCACATAAAACAATGATGGCTGTTGTTTTGTCATATATGGTTTCTATTATGTTGCATAATTTCATTCAATGCCAATTTTCTGGAGAGTTTTTATCAGAAATGGATGTTGAATTTTGTCAAAAGCTTTTTCTGTATGATTTGAGATGATCATGTGGTTTTGATCCTTCAATTTGTTAATATGGTGTATCACATTGATTGTTTTGCATATATTGAAGATTTCTTGCATTCCAAGGATAAACCCACTTTATCACAGTGTGTGGTCTTCTTAATGTGCTGTTGGATTCCGTTAGCTAGTGTTTTGTTGAGGATTTTGGCATCTATATTCATCAGTGATATTGGCCTGTAATTTTCTTTTTTTGTGGCATCTTTACCTGGTTTTGGTATCAGGGTGATAGAGGCCTTGTAAAATGAGTTTGGGAGTGTTCCTCCTTCTGCTATATTTTAGAAGAGTTTGAGAAGTATGGGTGTTAGCTCTTCTCTAAATGTTTGATAGAATTTGCCTGTGAAGCCATCTGGCCCAGGGCTTTAGTTTATTGGGAGATTTTTAATCACAACCTCAATTTCAGTGCTTGTGATTGGTCTGTTCATATTTTCAATTTCTTCCTGGTTCAGTCTTGGAGGATTGTACTTTTCTAAGAATGTATCCGCTTCTTTCAGGTTATCCAATTTATTGGCATATAGTAGCTTGTAGTAGTCTGTCATGACTTTTTCTATTTCTGCCATGTCTGTTGTTACCTCTCCTTTCTCATTTCTAATTCATTTGATTTGTGTCTGCTCCCTTTTTTTCCTGATGAGTCTGGCTAATGGTTTATCAATTTTATTTATCTTCTCAAAGAACCAGATTTAGTTTTATGTATTGTTTGCTATTGTTTCCTTCCTTCCATTCTTTCTTTTTCTTTTTCTTTCTTTCTTTCTTTCTTTCTTTCTTTCTTTCTTTCTTTCTTTCTTTCTTTCTTTTTCACTTCCATTTGCATGGAATATCTTTTTCTATCCCCTTACTTTCAGTCTGTATGTGTCTCTAGGCCTGAAGTGGGTTTCTTGTAGATAGCATATATAAGGGGTTGTTTTTGTAGCCATTCAGGCAGTCTGTGTCTCTTGGTTGGATCATTGAATCCATTTACATTTAAGGTAATTATTGACATGTACATTCCTATTATGATTTTGCTATTTGTTTTGGGTTTCTTTTTGTAGGTCTTTTCCTTCCCTTGCATTTCCTGCCTAGGCACTTTCCTTTAGCAATTGTTGTAAGGCTGGTTTTGGTGGTGGTGAATTCTCTTAACTTTTGCTTCTCTGTAAAATTTTTGACTTCTCCATCAAATCTGAATGAGACTTTTGATATATAGGGTATTCTTAGCTGTAAGGTTTTCTCTTTGAAGACTTTAAGTATATCCTACCACTCCCTTCCAGCCTGCATAGTTTCTGCAGAAAGATTAGCTGTTATCCTTATGGGTTTTCCCTTATATCCTATTTTCTCCTCTTCTCTTGCTGCTTTTAATATTTCTTCTTTGTATTTAAATTGCATTAATTTAATATGTGCCTCCCTGTGTTTCTCCTTGGGTTTATTCTTTATGGGACTGTCTGTGCTTCTTTGACTTGATTAACTGTTTGCTTTCCCATGTTTGGGAAGTTTTCCACTATAATCACCACAAATATTTTATCAGATTCTTTCCTTTCCATTTTTCTGAGATGCCTATGATTTGAATGTGGGTGTGCTTAATGTTGTCACCGAGGTCTCTGAGATTGTCTTCCAACCTTTTTTATTCTTTGTCCTTTTTCCTGCTCACTGATAGTTATTTCCACCATTCTCTCTTCCAACTAACTTTCTCATTCTTCTGCCTCAGTTATTCTGCTCTTTATGCCATCTAGAGTATTTTTAATTTTCATTATTGTGCTGTTCACTACTGTTTGCTCTTTAGTTCTTCTATGTCCTTATTAAATGTTTCCTGTATTTTCTCTATTTTGTTTTCTAGATTTTGGATCATCTTTACTATCATTGCTCTGAATTCTGTTTCAGGCAATTTGCTCATTCTGTTTTCATTTATTTGGTCTTGTGGATTTTTATCTTGCTCCTTTCACAAACTTTCTTATCACTTACTATATCTATTATTTATTTTCCATTCAAAAACAGCCTCCTGTAAATCAGACCTACTTTTTTTTCCCTAAAATGTAACTCCATTTCTCATCCCCTCTAGATAATGCACATCTTACTTTGCTTAAGCACTTATGAACTGTCCTTTATGATATCATTCTGTAGATTGGTGAACATAAATACCAGTGATAATTTCTATGATATTTGCTTACTTTAGAGCACATGACATCAAACATATTTATTAATAGTCCAAATCACCTTTTCTTTCTTTGAAAGAGGAAACAGTGTATGTGTTTATTTGCCTTTAAGTGATCTGTATTTGTTTTTTAGAACTTCTGTAACATTGGTTAATAAATAAGTAACATCTCACAGTGACCTTTGATCTTATTTGACCAAGTGTTTTAAAACTTTTTGACAATCTTACCAAGTATCAAATTTTAATTGTTTCTTTTGACTTCCAGCTAATTCTGGGGTACTTTAGAGGACCCCTGAGATATCTTAAAAATAAATATTTAACTAGAATTATTTGGTGTATTTAGTTAAATGTAATCATACATAATTCTGCTTATTGTAACTAAGTTTATTGACTATACTGTAATGAAATGTTTAACCTTGACTTCTAAGTCTTCTGTCATATATATGAGTCATATATATATATATATATATATATATATATATGGTACTCTGATGCTATTGTAAAAAGTGTTTCCTCATCAAGGAAAGTCATTGAAAAATGATGGAAGCAATTAAAACAATTCCACACCAAGATGATGGCTATATGCGGATTCTAGCCTATACTGACGTAAAACACGGGGGTTTCCTATCCAGGGAGCCCTACATCACACATCCAGAGATTATTACTCCCTGAGAGGCAGGTCAAAACCGCTACTAAGCCTTAAAGTTGTTACAGAAGATAGACCATTCTCCTTCTTCATCCCCTAAGAAAATGGGATTAAAATCTCTGAGGAGGGGAATGAAAAAGAAGGGAAGATGGCAGGGCACAACATTTGAAAGGATGAAATAGGCTGAGGACATGACATAAACTGAGTAGAGCTGAAAGTGTCCAAGATGGCAGACAACTCGACTTCCACTAGAGCTTGGGCCCCAGCATTAAAACCATAAGGGTCAAAAAGTGGGTGGTGGTTCAATTCCTGGAATCCTCACACCTTGCTGAAATAGCTGGAATTCTCCTTCCACTCATTAGCTTAAGAAATATCCCACCCCAGTAAAAACTGATAACCCCATACCCTGGTGCCTTTCTCACCTTTTGAGATGGCAAACAGTCTGTCTTTGGAGTGTGTTTCTCTCTAAATAAATCATTTCTTACCTATCAGTTGGTCTCTCACTGAATTCTTTATGTGATTAGACATCAAGAACCCAAGCTTCTTTAAATCCTGAAATCAGGAATGTGATCTCATTTGGAAGACTTTGGGTTTTAGCCTGGTTCGAGTCTCAGCAGCATGGCTTCAAGTCCTAATCAGTGTTTTGGCCAGGTTAGCAACCCGACCACGTGAGTCAAGTCCCAGTCCGAGATTCTGCTGGGTTTAAGTACTGGCTGCCAGGGTTCAGATCTCAATCTGAGGTGCAAAGTTTCAAGGTTAGCATCACAGGATATCCACTGAAACAAATTAAATATATAAACAGCCATGACTGGAACTTCCCTGGTGGCACAGTGAAGAACATTCCATGCTCCCAATGCAGGAGTCTGAGTTTGATGCCTAGTTTGAGAACTAGATGCCACATGCCACAACTAATTGTTCACATGCCTGAACTAAAGACCTTGCATGCCCCAACTGAAGATTCCGCGTGCTGCAACTCAGAGACGGCAAAGCCAAATAGTGGAATATTAAAAAAAAAAAAATAGCCCAGATGGTATTCCACTGTATGTCTCTACCATATTTTCTTTATCCTTTCAAGTATTGATGGATATATGTTGTTTCTACATCTTGTCTATTGTGATGATACTGCAATGTACATGACAGCGCCAATATCCCTTTGATACCATGATTTTCATTTTTTGGGATAAATACCCAGATTTGAGATTGCTGGATCAAAGAGGAATTCTCTTTTTAGTTTTTTGAGGAATCTCCATTATGTTTGCCAGTGGCAACACCAGTTTACACCCACACCAACAGTGTACAGGGTTCCACATCCTCATTAACACTTGTTATAATTTGTTTTTGATAATGACCATCTAATGGATGTGAGATGGTATCTTATTGTCATTTAATTTGCATTTTCCTGTAAATTAGTGAGGGAGGAACTATTTTTATCCCAAATTTATACAATAGGAAATCAATGTCCAGAAATGAACTTATCTAGGTCCCATAATTGATAGGACGCAGAGGTTGGATTTGAACCCAGGCAGATAAGCTCCAGGATGTACATGCCAGCAGGTGCGCAACACTGTCTTCCATGTGCTTAGCAAATGTGGGATCATGTTGTTTTGTATTCCGTTCTTTTCTCTCAATGTCATATTGGAATGATTTCTCATAACACTAAATATTCTCCTAAAACACAATTTTAAAGTGGATGATTGTATGATGGCCTATCTATGCTGTGGACTATCTATGTTTAATGAGTTTTGGAATGTCCCAGACTTTCCATTTTGTAAGAGGCTCCCAGGAATATATCCTAGCTATTTAAGTTTCTGGGTGCTTCTGCTCATTGCTTTTGCATAAACCATAGAAGCAAAATTGCTGGAAGGAATGCCATACACATTTTAAGAACAAGTTATCTCCAGAAAGATTGTACCAACTTACACTCTTTTAAGAAGGGTTCAATATATATCATTTTCTATTTTTCTCTACATTTATTCTCACCAGTGGCTATAAATATTTTTGGTCCACGGTGGGTAAAGCATAAAGTGGAAGGTGGGGGAAGATTGTTGCCTTGAAGATCAGACTTTGGGACTTCGTGGTAATCCTGTGCTAATATTCCAGTATTTCAATGTAGGGGATGTGGGTCTGATCACAGGATGGGGAAATAATATACAACATGTCATGCAGTGCAGCCAAAAATACAAACAGACAAACAAACAAAGAAACAAATGTTGATGAAGAGCAGAATTTATCCTCATGTTGGTAGCACAGGCTACAAATACAGAGCCTGAAGAACCCTAAGCTGATTAACAGACACAGCTCCAGCCCCAGCCTTAGGCTCATCTAGCGAAACAAAGCCAGAATTTTCCTGGTTCATATTATGGCAGTAAGCCCTGATGACAGTATATTTTTCCCAATATAGACACAGCAGTGTGTTCTAGTGGAAGCACATAAAATTCATCTATTCATTTATTCAACATGTATTTATTGAGGGCCTACTATGTACCTTTCACCAGTACTAGGGCCAGAAGGTTGCAGAAGACTTCCTTCATCTGTACTGTGGTGATAATGCACTGCAGAGGCTCATGGAGAGACAGGGAAATGGCATATGCAATTAACCAGAGCTACTATTATTATTCTTATTGGTGGCTTCTCAAAACATTGAGGCTTTACCTATGGTTTCTTGGAGAACACTTGGAAAATGAGTTAGACAAACTGTTGACTTAAATCTCCATTAAGCCCAGACCATGATATTTGCTGTTAAAAAAAAAAAATACCATTTTGACTCTCACCTTCCCCCCGTTTGTCAGCTCTACAACTGGCCCTATTACACTCCCCTCAAGTTGATCATAATACAGTTTCATTTTAAATTGATCAGGCATACACAACACTGGACATACAGCAGATCTACACACACATGATAACTGCAGGGCTTAAGGTTATGTTTCAAGGTGGGGCACAAATCTGATCTTAATGACCTCACTCTTGCCTACATCAGCCATTACCTGCAACCTTGAAGAGGAAGCCCCTCACTCCTCTGCTCTCTTACCCACACATCTGTTGTTTTCTCCACCTGGCCCTCCCTATTGGGAGTTGTCTCCTTATCTGTCTCCCTGAACTGGTGGTGGGTTCCTAACATAGCCCTCTGTCTCTGGGGTCCAGCACAGCACATGGCACACAGTAGGTGCTCAGTAAACTTGTACTGAATGAAAAGATGAGGAAGGAAGCAAGACATCCCTTTCACTAACGTTTGTCTTCCCTGAGTAAAGGTACATGCAATGCATTCCACTGGGGTGTGTTTTTCACCTTATTTATTCTTTTTTGCTTCTTTTCTCCTCTCAGTCTCCCTCCACTTCTAGCCCTTGCTGTCCCCAGGCTAGGCCTCTGCAAAGGATCTCCAACTGGGAAGAATAGCTGCTTCCACTCTAATTGTGCCAAACCATGGCAACATGAACTAAGTGTGTTGTCGATCTGCCCCGGAGGAAGCTCAGAAAGGCTGAAGGATTTGTGCACCCTGGGTACCCCTTTACATGAGTGACAACTTCCTCAGCAACTTTGGAGGCCAAGGGAAGGAACATGCTGGGCCCAGGAGGGGTGGGTCTGGCTAGGGTTCCACAGGGGCCAATATTTGGCAAGTGGGGCTAGAAAGGACACCCACTGTGTGCGTGGCAGAGAGCTTGTGACTGGGGTGAAGGGACAAAGGGGGACCATCTCAGCTTCAAGGCCTCACCCAGAACCCCCGAGGAGGAGAAGACCAGTGCCAAAGTTCCACTGAGACTGGGAGAAAAGACTCTATTTTATTACCCTTTACTATCCTTCTGAATGAGGACGTGGTAGAGTTTTTGGAGCTGTTGCCAATTTGTTATGGTCTAGACCAACCCACCGCCACTTCCTTTGGGGCTGCCTCTCCCCAGCTGCAGTTGCAGGTTGTTGAAGAAACCGTCAATCATATGGAACAGGGCAATGTGACCAAGTAAAGCCAATCATAGCACCCCATGTGCCTGCAAGGACGGATGGTCAAGGGCTGGACACATGATCTGAGCTGGACCAATCAGAGCCCTCTCTGGCACCACACTGTTTCCTGAGGTTGTTTCCTTATGGATTAGACACCTAGGAGACATACATGTAGAAGCCTGAGGGAAGAAAGCTGGCAGGCTAAGAGAATGAAAGATGAGAGAATGGAAAGAGCTAGGGAGAAGAAAGAGTAAGCTGATGGCTTCTGACTTCTTGGGTCCAGTCACTGAGATGTTTGAATCTGCTCTGATTCCTGTGTCCCATATCCCCAGTATCCTTCCAGTAAGTCTCCTGTTTCCTTGGAGCTAATTGGAGTTGGGCTCCTCTCACATTCAGGAAAGTTTCTAGATCCTGCCCAATTATGATGCAACTCCCCAACCCAAAGAGGGACACCCATTCATATTAGCACCATTGGGTTGGAATCTTTTATTCTTTCCTGAGCATAGGGCTTTGCAGACCAGCAAACGCAGTCCACCACCATCCCTGGGCAGGACTGACCTATGTGTGAGTGAATGTCTGCTTCGAGTGGGCCTGACTGTTTCCTGACGCAGTTCCAGGATTTATACGGTGGGAGCCAGGCCAACCCTGTTGTTTCCTCGATCATAAACAGAGAAATATAGCCTGAGGAAACCATCACCCAGGACTCAGACTGGTTCCAGGTCTCAGTGCCCCCGTAAAACAAGCTGATACAAGTGCCATGAGGACCCTGGGGAAGACAGAAATACACTGCAGTCAGCCAGATCCCTTACCTGCCACCCCCCTCAGTATCCAGCGCTGTTGGCTTCTCAGTATTATTTCCCTATTTTAGTAAGAGCCAAATTACTGTCTCAGCAGCTGGGGAAGTGAGGTGCCCATCCAAAAGCAAGAACGGCCAACGCATGTGGTTGCCCTGAGGAACGGGGGTGGGAGAATGAAGGTTTGGAGTTTGGGATTAGCAGATGCATACTACTATATACAGAATGGATAAATAACAAGTCCTACTGTATAGCACAGATTTCAGTATCCTGTGACAAATGGTAATGCAGAGACTAGAAAAAATATATATATATATGCAAAACTGAGTCAGTTTCCTGTAAAGCAGATATTAACACTACATTGTAAATCAAATGTACTTAAATACAACCAAAAAAACAAAAACAAAAACAAAAACAAAAGGGACAAGAATGGCCCATATATTCCCTGTTCTTTCCCTCTGATCCAGGCCCACTCTTTTCTCCACAGAGAATGCCTTTTCTTCTCCCTCTTCCCCACATCCTGTTCTTTAAGACTGTGCTCAGCCCCTCTAGGAAGACTTCCTGGACCCAGCTTCACCCTCCCTGGTCACTCCAGCTCTCCAGACTGGGTTGGGTGACTTACCTTTTTGCTCCTCTTGTCCTTAGACCTCATCACTCCTAATGCAGACATGGCAACACTTGGCACAACCCCTGGGGGTGTCATTTGCATGGAGTCCAGTATAGATTTGCCTCACCCCAAGCAGGCCTCCTCATGCCTCCATGAGGTTGGGGCTTTCATATTACTGAAGATCCCTCTCTTTCTCAAAGCCTTCTTTGAGTCCATCAAGTGATTAATTTTGCAGGAGGCACTGGCCTAGCCTCTGGGGCTCAGCAGCATCTGCAGTGGTTTGACTTGGCCTCCAGAGGGCGCCCTCCTCCCAGCGGCAGCCCAAGGGTTCCTGCAAGGCCCAGAGTTGAGAACAAGCCCCCAGGGTTAGCCCCTCACCTTATAGATATAGGCTTCAGCAGGCACTGGATAGTCAATGTGATTGATGGTGAAGATGATTTTAGGCAGTTTTCTAATGTTGCCACATGGAACCAGGTACTGTTAGATAAAGAGGAGAGAGGTTGACCCAGCTGATCCCTCAAGTGTGGAGAGCCCCACAGTGACCCTGTGGCATGTCCCTTCACCTGTTGACCATAAGGCATGGCATCAATAAGCTTCTGGATGACGCTGATCTGTTTAGTTGGGCCAACCAGCAACACAGTCCCAGTATCCAGAATGGCCTGGCATCCATGGTAACAAGCAAAAGCCATCTTGTTCATGGTGATGCTGAGAGACAGTGAGAAAAAGTGGGCACCAGGATCACTCTGAAGTCTCCACGATTAACTGCCCCTCTCCCTGACTGTCTCCAGAAGAGCCCTTCAGCTCATGCTCTGACTGTTTCCCTTTGCTCTGGTCACCTAAACTTCTTTGACTTCCATTCAGTTCTTGAATGCACCAGGCTCTTGTGTGCCTCAGGGCATTGGCATGTGCTGGTTGCCTTTCCTAGAAGACTCACATCCCCTTTGACTAGCTAATTTCTCCTCATCTTCCAGTTTATAGTGTAAATGACCCTGTTTCAGGAAAGACTCCCCCACCCCCCCAAACTAGATCAGGCTTCTGTCTTGGTCACTCTCTCTGAAGACTCTTCCTCATTTGCAGCAAATACAGAAGTGCTAATTCCTTATGGGTATTACTAGTTTCATGTATGTCTACCTCACTAGATGTAAGCAAATTGTATCCTCAGTGCCTCATTCAAGTGCCCAGCACAGAGTGGATGCGCAATGTATCTCTTTTGAGAGAATTAATGAATGAATAAGTGAGTGAGTGAGACAATGCATGAGGAATAACCAGAGACTTGTGCCTGGTGTCCAACCAGCAATGTGTCATCCAACACAGTGAAACTGGAGGCTCTCTGGGGCAGCAGATGCTCAGAGTGGTGGGGAGGGAGACACAGGCTGCCCTGGGAGAGGTTGTTTCCCAGCATGGGCTCCTACCCGGCTCAGACACTAAGGCCACTGGCCAGGGGATGCCCAAGCTAGCACAATGCCTCCCAAAGGACCCATATGTTTCTCTCTAAGGGTATCACATAGATTCCCATCAGTTATTTAACCTTGTTCTCAGGCCACTGCTCTATCCCAGCATCCTGATGCTTTCTGCCATAGCCTCTGCCCCACTGTTTTCCTGGGACGTGGGGTTGGGTAGCAATGGGTAGGGGGCGTGTCTCTTTGTATGGGTACTCTCAATTGTCAAGAATGCAGCCAACCTCTCTCCACTGCTGTTAATCTTTTCCCTAAGGAGACCAGTTTTCCTAGTTTGTCAAGGACTTTCTCTGTTTGTAAACTAGCATTATTGAGTACTAAGAATTCCATTGGTCCTGGGTAGCCCTGGAGAGCTGGTCACCTTATCTCAACCCTGTTCAGGCTGGTGGAATTCTCTCTGACCCTCTTTTCATTGCTCTTTATGTTCCTAAAAGCCTGCCATCTGCCTCACAGTCCAGAAGGTGCAGCCCTCTCTGGGCTGCACACACCTCTCAAAACCCTGTCCAAGTTCCTGGTCAGGGCCCTCCTCAGGAGGCCTGGTGTGATTTTGAGCCAATAGGTGGTGCATGTATATGTGTGTTTCTGTGTTTCTTTGGATGTGTGTTTGTATATATATCTGTATGTGTGTGCGTTCGTGTGTGTATCTGAGTTCCTGTGCGTGTTTATATGTGTGCCGATGTGTGTGTTTATATATGTCTCTGTGTGTGTTTATATATGTGTCTTTGTGATTGGAGCATATATGTCTGTGTGTGACTGTGTGTCTATGTAAGCATTTGTGTGTGTCTGCATGTGTCTGTGTGTACCTGTGAGAGCGTCACTAGGGGTGGCCCTCAGAGGGAGAGGCTTACCTGGTCATGGTTATCTGCCAGGAGTGGGTTTGGGACACTGGTATCCACTTGAGCTGCCCTTTGTGGTAGCTGTGGTCCACACCGCCAAGCATCACTGCACTGCCATTCTCCTTCTGGCTGAGAAGAGAAGGAAGAGATAGGCCTGCTTGGTGGAGAATAGCGCCACTCACTATCTGAGGGCTCTGCTTATCTAACCCATCAGAGACACTAACAGGGTCTTCATTTTACAGATGGGGAAATTGAGACGTGGAGGGATTGATTACATGACCATGGTGGGTCACCAAATAATGAGTGGCACAGAAGAGGTTCAAACCTGGGCAGCCTGTTGCGCTCCGACCAGCACCCTTCTGAAGAGGGCAAATTCCCCTCCAGCAACCAGAGTGCTCAGAAATACCTTTAGAGGACACTGAACTCGAGGGGTCTGGCGTCTTCTTCATGTAGGCTGTGATTTTTCAGAAAAGCTGAGGCCCTAGTGCACTAAGTGCATGAGTTCAGGCTCACCCACGGTTGGCTTCACCAGCCTGTGACCTGTGCCATCCATGGGGTCCCATTCTCAGCAGGGCACCACACCTCTGCTATCCCTGTCTTGAAATTCCTAATACCTTTTTAGCAAGAGATTGTGCATTTTCATTTTGTATTGACTCCTGCCAATCGTGTAGCTGGTCCCGGTCTCCCAGTAAAATGTTCATCAAGAAGAAAACATTCCTGCCATGCCTCTCCTTCCTTTCATAGCAAATCCTTCAGCAAATCCTGCTGCCTTTTCCTCCAGCCTGTACCCTGACACCTTCCATTGCTCTCCCTCTTCCCTCAGCCCCCCTGGACTAAGCAGCCATCCTTAAGCCCATGAGCATGGTTGTGTTCCAGTAAAACTTAACTTAGAGGAATCAGTGGTAGGGCCAGTGGTGGCTCTGGTACCATAGTTACACTGGGCTAAAGAGTCTCTCAGGAAACATCTGGATTAAGTGGTCTATAATTTTTCATGCCTCTGAAAGCATCTTACATTTGATTTAGAGAGAGGTCTTGCCAGGCTCAGACTTACGTGCTCAAGTAGAAGGCAAAGACCGGCTGAGAAATGAGGCCTCGTGTCTTCAGCTTGTCAAAGACAGGGGTGATCCCTTTGGGGGCGAGGCTGGGGTAGCCCAGGCCCAGGACACCATCAGAGATTGAATTACTGAACCCAATCTCTTTTACAAACAGCCCAAATTCTTGGCGCGTGTTGACAAGGTTCATGATCTGTGGGAGAGAAGAGTGTTTGCAGAGAAAGGTTTGCAATGTGGATCTGGGACTGGACTGTGATAAAGAAGCTATTAACACCTCAGAGGAGACCTGAGACCTGGCTGTGCCCTGGTTGACCTCAGATGGATAGACCAAGCAGGGACAGGAAACCTGGTTCCATTTGTGCAGTGCTATGGACTTTAAACAACACCTGCTCCGCCTGTACACACCATCTGAAGTGGGTCACATTGGCCTCATGCCTTCTGTGCAGGTGGGGAAACATGGACTCAGGGCAGGACCAAATGGTTCCCACTTGAGGACAAAATAAGTAGAGAGCAGGGTAGACTTCTCTTTGGCATCACTATGACCCGATGACAAAAATGGACTGAATTCACTGCAAGGTACTGTGGATCCTGTATCTGCTCAGGAAGATATAAGCCTTTGTGCAGTGTCGGTGCCAGGGTTCTCATGAAAATTCTGCCTGGGCAAATGCTTTTGGGGTTGTGTGTGTGTTAGAGATAGAGAGAGACAGAGAGAGAGAGAGAGAGAGAGTACTCAGGCCCTTTGCGGGAGGAAGGTCATAGATTTTATTGATCTCTCCAAGGCCCCCTACAGTTAAAACCCATTCATCAGGCCCTTCCCACATTTGTGGTCCCCTGCTTTCCATGCCCAGATGCCTGAAGCCTTTGGCTGACCCCAGGGGCCCAACATCAGTTTTATCCTCTCCCCAAATATCTCATACCTGCATGAATCCTGACTTCAGGCCAGCTCCACCACTTACTAAATGTGTGGCCTTTACAAGGCCCTGGCTCTCTGCACCTTAGTTCCCTCTTCTGTATAATTGAGCTAATCGTAGTACTTGATGTGTGCAGCTGTTGCAGGATTAAACATGTTATTACCATGAAAGTGCCCAGTACACTTTGTGAATAGAAAAGTGGGTGCTTTGTTCTGCTCTCTCCCTGCTCCCAGAAAATGAACCTTGAGCTGCTCATGGGCAAAGGAAGTGCAAATCCACAGCGCAGGCCACTCTCTGGGTCAGCTGTTCTGGCAGTCTGTGTGTCAGCAGGGGAGCTGTATCCCCAGAGACATTCCCTGTGGGGACAGTGGACAGCCACTAGGGGATGTTGGGAAAGACAGGCCCTCCCAGTTGGTCCTGCTTCTCTTTCGGAAGCAGCAGTTGCTCCCAGGGCCAGCCCTGACTCACCTTCTCCTTTCCACTTACCCGAACAGTGTCAAAGCCAAAAAATCCAACAATCCTCCCAACGCCATAGTTGATGTTGAAGGTCTGGCCTATGAGCTGGAAGGTGGTGGACAAATGAGGGTTGAAGTGATTGTGTGTACCTGCAGACACAAGTGATGAGTTTCCCTCAGGTGGCAAGGAAGAAGTAATTGGGGAGAGAGGAGTATAAGATGCAGTGAGGGTTGGGGCAGGTACTCACAGCAGGAGGGACTTGAGCACTGGATGGAGGGCACCCATGTGTAAGCTGTGCTGGTGTCAAATACGACCCTGAACTCCTGAGGGGGTGTTCCAATGGTGATGTTGCCAGCATAGACCACCTACGGGTGTTGGGGATGGATGGTTAGGGCAGGACTGGCTGTGCTGACCACCCTTGATTACTAGAATGCTGCTTTCCTCGAGTTGTCTCAAGTGTCCTGAATTCATTTCCCAACCACTGCACCTCACATCCTTTGCTCAGAATGGAACCTTCCTTTGATTTTTTTTACCTGTTTGTGATCACTTTTAACTGACCAGTGATGGAAGCTGCATCATTGCAGCATTAGCACAGAGTCTTAACCACTATACATTCAGGGAAGTCCTCATGCCTTCATTTAAGATCCTCTCCAGTCTCTCCTTCAAGGCCCCGCTTTAGTGTTTTCTTCTCCAGGTGGCCCTCCTAGGTCACCCCAGACCATGTCCTCTAAACTTGGACCATGTGCTATCAATACTGCACAGTTGGCCCTTTTATTGGACATGTATTTACTCTTTGTCTATCATTCAGGCTGGCCTATGCATTGTGGAAGGAGAGATGAGACCTTTTTAAAATCAATAATAATTTTGAGATTGCTATATATACATCACCAATAAAAAATATCAAATTGTACACTTTAAATATAGACAGTTTGTTGTATGTCAATTGAATGTCAATAAAAATTCTTAAAACAAGAAAAAAATAAATAAAACAAAATCAATAACAATCACCAGAGTGTTAGACCTTTATAGTATTACAGGCCATAGGGCTCAATAATTTTTTTCTGGTATCTTGGATATAAAGGTGCTGAACTGCCTGGGGTTTCAAACTAGATGTGCAGTTGGATTATCTTTTGATCAGACAAGGCTCACGTCTCACCTGTCTCTCTGTGGCTCAGTTCTGAAAGAACAATCTCCCTTGAACTAATGATATATCTTTGACACAGAAATGGAGGTTTACCTGCCATCTGGTTATGACTGGGCCCAGTCACCACTGGCCAAGAGCTGAGGATGAGAGTGCCTCCTCCTCTGGAAATGGGGTCCTTTTTCCTCAATATTTCTGCTTTCTGCAGGAGCCCCAGCCCCCAAATCCAGCCTGACCCCTCCAGATGAACCCTAGTGCTAGGCCAGCGCACCAGGGGGCACTGGGGAGCACCATCCTCCCAACACACTCACATCCAGGCAGTTCCTCAGGGGTAGAAGAGTGATATTCGGGTCATCAGTGGCATTCTGGGAGCTGCTGTTCGTGTTCTCCTCCAGGAAATTTGTCCGCAGGTTTTTTACTCTGAGGGTTTCACGCATGGTCTTGATCTTCGTTAGAGGGATTCTTAAACCAAACATTGGATAAAGGAAGCAAAGGAGGGACAACAATCAACTGTCCATGCTATGATCTGACTGTCATACTTTGCATTGTAATGGCACTGTGTATTTTCCCAGCATTTGTATGAGTGTTTTGTTACTATCAGGACACCATGCAAAGACCAGGACAAAGACCTTGGTTTGAATACAAGTTCTGTTGTGGAGTCTTTGGTGAGTCGTAGGACCATTTGGAGAAATCATTTCCACATCGGTAAAAAGATGGAATATAATAACCCCCATCCCCCATATAGGATGTGTTGAGTATTAAGTGAGATGATGGATATAATGTACCTGATATGCAGGAAGTCTCAACAATGACAGACATTACCATTGTTATTGCCATCCCATGCTATCTGTTTCAAAGTAGCTCCAGGAAGCAAGTGGAAGGAGAATCATTTTCTTCTTTTTACAGGTGAGGAATTTGACATTCAGGGAGTTTGTGACTTAGCTATGGTCACACTGCTGAGTAGAGGTAAAACAGCCTAGAAGTTGCCATCCTGATCTTTCTCGAGGGCTGAAGAAGAAGAGAGGAATGAGAAAAGAAGCCAGGGGATGCCAGGAAATGAAGATGCTAGAGAAGCAAGAAACAGTCAAAACAGAAAACAATCAAACACATAAAAACTCCGAGTGCTGCATGCACAAAGACATCCAACGTGATGGAAGAGATAAAAGAAAGAGATACAGAGATCAAGACACAGACATATTCACACTGAAATTGAGAGAGAGCAGAGAGAAGACCTAGAAGCAAATACAAGAGAAATACTGCTCCATAGGAGCACATTAAGAGTTGCAGAGGTTGTGCACTGAACAATTCCTAGGAGTGCCATTTTCACATAGATCATGACGTGACTGGCATCCCGGAGTTGTGCAACCCTGCTCTCCCTCCCCAAGACATTTTGTTTCTATGGGAAGGTACACATCAATTAGTGGGAGTTGAACTTTAAGACTGCCGGGGAATAATTATATATCCTTCTAACCCTGATGACAGGAAGAATGAGGAGAAGAAAAAAACCACAAAGGGAGATGATGCCACTTACAGTCCCCATACTTACATGACTAGGCACTCTGAGAGGGCCACCAGCCTGAGGATTCCAAGCCACTTCATGTTTCTTTCCTGGGCCCAAGAACTCAAGAAAGAGTGAGTTCTGAGCATGCCATGGTGGTCAAGATCTCCTAGTTATATATGCTGTGACATGCCCTAATTGTTCCCTTTAGGCCACTAATAGATCAGATAAGAAATATCAACCTCTCGATAAAATCTTTACCTCAATCAATGTCTCTGAGGAGTGGACTTAGAAAATTTTCAGAATACAAAAATTTCTACTATAATCTCTTCCTTGGAGCTTGGCTGCAAAACCAATACTGAACCTTGTGGACTAAGAGGAGGGAGACTCTTGCCCACTTGGTGACAAATCACTGGTACTAACCTGACAAAAGTAAACACTTGCTGCCATGCTTGCTATGTGCGATCTCATGTGGTCTTCCATACAACTTCATGAGGTGTGCATTGGTGTCCTCAAAAGAGAGGAGATAGCTAGGAGAGAAAGAGGTCAAATGGCAAAGTGAAGACTTGCACGGCAGCCCAGTGACATACGAGTGAGTTTTGTGAAGAGAAAAAAACTAGTCGCTAACATTTTAGGTAGTGGGACAGATGGCACAGATCAGGGCACTTATGATGCCAATCTGCTTCAAAATCTAGGTTAGAGTAATATTGCAATTGTAGAGTTTCACTATTGGGAGAAATGTGATGCATACATCCACAAGATACTTAATATCATCCAACAAATGTATACGGAGCACCCTGTATGCTGGGGTCTAGATTAGATGCCGGAATTTCAAAGTTGAGGAAGAGACAGGTGGTCCTTATCTTTAGGGAGCTGGCAGTCTATTCTCACAAACTCATGGCCTATCGGGCAAGATGAATAATCGGAAGGGCTAGGTGGGCATCATGGTCAAGGGGCAGGCAGCAAATGCCCTACCATTGGGAGCAGCCTCTCCTCAGCTCCAACCAACCATGGTTGAAAACAGCCTGGTTGGACAAGTTTCAAGAGAAGTCAGAAGTCTGGATATTTATGTAAAATCCCCTGATTTTAAATGTTAGCAACTAATTCATTTCTCTTCACAAAATTTTGTGTGAGCTAAACCTGAAACAACTCTGTGCTGAATTCAGCCTGTAGGGTGTGCAGTTCTTTCTTTCTGAATTGAGGTGCCAGTAGAGAGGGAAAAGAGAGGGGTTCAATTCATGTTGGGTGAATGAGTAAGAGACTGACTGCATCTTAACCATGTTAATTTTCCTTCCATTTGTAAGGAAAGATCACCAGGGTCCTATAAACCAGCAAATTTAATAGTGTCTACGTGCTGGCATCTGATATAATTCCCTAGTAGGATCCATGCCTTGAAACATTTTCTCTCCCAACACATAGAAAGACATAATTTTTAAGCCTCTTATCTCTCAGAAAAGACCCCTCAGAGCTCCTGCTCAGCCTGAGATGAATAGGCTATCTGTAAAACTGTTATTCCAGCCAAAGTAAAGACAATGGAGTTTAATGGCTCGTTACAGGAATCCTGGTGCTCCATCCTTCCCATTTGAGGTCTATGGAGACCTGTCTCTTTGGAAGAACAAAGGGAGTCTGCCCTGTACTTGAGGTGAGAGGTAGATGGAATGCTGAGTCTTCTTATGCATTTTGGCACATTGTTAAAATTCAGGTTTGCTTGTTCAATCGCTCTGGAGGGGATTTGACCGCATCTAGCAAATGACACACACAAACACCATTTAGCTCAGCAATTCTACTTCCAGGGATCTATCTCAAAGGTGCCCTGGGAAAAATACAAAAAGACATATGCACAAGCTATTCATTCCAAACTTGCTTGTAAAAACAAAAGATTAGAAACATACCTGAAATGAACATCCAGGGTGGAGTTTTGAATAAGACATATGGCATATGAACAACTGGGTAAAATGGGGATGCAGGGAGGCATGGAATGGAATGGGTGTGATTTTCAGGCTATACTATTTAGATTTTTCAAAATTGGGAAAAGAAAATTGCTTATAGTTTCTTGTTTTATATATATATATATATATATATATACACAGACACACACACATATGCAATAAGCAAAAGTAGAAGAATAAACCAAAAGCTGATAAAAATTATAATTTATGGGGGAAGGACAGGGACAGAAGTGAAATGTTGCCTATTTTATACTTTGACTTTGCGACCATGCAAATGTGTTACAGAATGAAAAAATAGATAAATAAAAACATCTGTCAAAATTGAGAACTAAGACAAATGAGCCTAATTCTATGCAGTTGGTTACATTGCCCCAGAGAAGAAAACATTACTTAAGTAGCATGAAAATGCAGACTTTTGACTCTACATTCAGAGTGGGATATCTGTGAAGGACAATGACAAACATACATACAAAACCACCTTCCCTCTAAAACAAAACCAAAAACAAAAGCCAAAGAAATCTGAAAGTATATGGAACTGCTTAAGTTGGTGATATTGCTACTGTGATTTTGAAGGTATCATATACATTTTCAGACAAGTTAAAGCAAATAAGTAATTAATGCTGATGTTGTTATGAAGCAACACTTTCAGTGAAGGAGAAAAAAGAGATTTAAGATTATTACCAAAATCTAAAGTAGAACCCTGCTGTCCTAATCCTTGAATTGAATGTGTAAGTTGTACCAATGAATTCTTTCCTTTTATTTTAAAAGAAAATCTGTACTTTTTGGCTCTGACCACTGAAAACTCTAGAAGCAGTGGCAGCTTGATAACAGTGACTATCCTGAGGCATAGCTTGTGGCTCTAAATACCATTTTCTACCAGAGGATGTTGAGATTCTTGAAGAGATAGCTGATTTCAGGGCTGGACCAGGAAATGCACAAGATAAGCATAGGAATCTTGAAAGACCACATAATTGAACACCTTCAAAGCCCAACAGGGGCAGACAAAAAGTTGAGGAATCCATTTGAAGAGACCAAAAGTGGGACACTTTTGAAACAGGAAGGAAGGAGGCAGGGCACAAATTTGAAAGAATGGCATAGCTTGAGGAATTGACATAAACTAAGTAGAACCGAATGGGTTCAAGAAGGCAGACAAGTTGACTTCCACTAGACCTTGAGCTTCAGTAACATAAGCATAATGATCAAAAAGTGGGTAGTGGCCCATTTCCTATGAATAGTATGCCTTCCTGAAATAGCTGGAATACTCTTCCCACTCATTAGCCTATGGAAGTACCCGACCCTATAAAAACTGACAGCCCTATACCCTGGTACCTTTCTCCCTTTCTGTGTTGGCACAGTCTGTCTTTGCAGTGTGTTTCTCTCTAAATAAATCCACTTCTTACCTTTCAGTTTGTCTCTCACTGTATTCTTTCTGGGATGAGACACCAAGCACCTGAGCCTCCTTAAGTCCTGAAACCAGATGTGTGATCTCAGTTGGAAGAATTTGGGTTTTGGCTGGGGTGGAGTCTCGGCAATGTGGGTTCAAGTCCTAATCATGCTTTTGGCTGGGTTTGAGTCCCAGTCACATGGGTTCAAGTCTCAGCCTGAGTTTTGGCTGCGTTTGATTCTCAGCCACCTGGGTTTATATCTCAATCAGGATTTGGCAGGGTTTGAGTCCCAGCCAACAGGCTTCAAATCCCAATGTGAAGTGCAAGGTTGCTATTTTAGCATCATATCAAATCAATTGAAACAAATTAAATATATAAACAGCCATGACTGGGACTTCACTGGTCATGTAGTAGAGAAAGCTCTGCTCCCAAGGCAGGGAGCCTTGAGTCAATCAATGGTCAGTATACTATATTTCATATTCCACAACTAATAGTTCACATTCTGCAACTAAATCTCCTGCATGTCACAACAGAGGATCCTGCATGGTGCAAATGCCACCCAGGGCAGCTAAAAGAATATATGTATTTTGTAACTTAAATCTGGAATTACATTCCATTGTATGTCTCCACCACATTTTCTTTTTCCATTCAACTGTTGATGGATCTAAGTTTTTATCTACATTTTGGTTATTGTGAATGATCCAGCAATGTACATGACAGTGATCTTGGAGAGACAGCAGTGAGCAGTCCTGAAGTTAGATCTTCATTTCCTTCCCAGGAATTGTTCCTGGGTAGACTGGATCAAAAACCAGGAATTCTAATCTCTAGATAACTTGAGTTAGAGACTACTAGGAACGTTGCCCTAGCTCTTTCCCCCATTTGAAAGCAAGAATGTTTCAAGGAGGCAAAAACTGTAAAAACAGGTACAAAGTTTATTATTAGAGGCACAGCACAATGTACCAAAGAGCACATAGAGAAGTGGTTTATTTATTTAAGGCAAAAGCAGGGCAGAAATACACACCCAGAGACAAAGGGTATGGGATTCCTCTCTAATGAACAGGAGCACATTAAGTCAGAAACTAGTTCGAGAAACACACCAGAGAGGAATGTATGCATTTTGCACAAGGAATGTAAGAAGTCAGAAACTGGGCAGAAATACACACCCAGAGGAGAGTGGGGGCCCCAAACAAGGAGTGCAGAAATGAGGGGATTTAAATTACTTACATAGAATAGTGTTTCCCTCTGTTTACATGTGGCAAAATATCTTGTTTCCTTTTCAATACCTGACCATTCCTAAGACTATCCCCAAGATGCATGTGAAATATTTTGCTAAGATAGATCCCTCTGCAGAGGCCTCTGGGTGCATGTCCACACATTATGGAGTGGAGTTCCCTCCTTGTTTGACCACCAAGAAGCCTTTCTAAGTATGTACAGATGGGGAAGTTTTCCTTGATCGAAGGTGTGGGCACCTTACCTCTTTACATAAGCAGAGCTCAATTTTGCCACTAGCTCTGTCTTTGGAATGTTTGGGTAAGAACAAAGCTTCAGTTTGACTCCCCTTGACAAACACCAGCTGTCCAGTGCAGGGGCCCATCTACCTCCTATCTCAAATACCCTCCGAGAGACATGAACCCCAACAAATCTTTATTGGGAGTATGAAGGGTGATGATCCACCTTCTGTACTTCCTTCAGGCTGGCAACGGCCTCATAGACCCTACCTTGCTGGGGTCATTGTCTCTCACCCTTTCTTATTAAGGGGCCTCAGGGTGCTTTCTGTTGTTAGTTTGACAGGACCTGTACTGAGCAGTGGCTGGAGTTTCGGTACTAGCATCATATTGATAGGAAACTGTTGCAATTTGACAGAGAAAAGCTTAGGAAGGAATTTTGAAAAGGAAGGGGCCAAAGATCAGTAAAAGAATTATTGAAACCAGGGTCCAAAGCAAGAGTAAGAACCAAGTTACCTTTGGTAACAATTTTTGATCCTGGTCCAGATGGAGTCAGTGCTTCGGTTATCCTGTCCAGAGGAAAGGAGCCATTGGGCATGGTCATGTATATATTTGATATCTTTTTTTATTGGCCCATTGGGGTTGATGTAGGTTTAAAAGACTCATTTAGAAATAGATGGGGGAGGACAACCTGAGGAATAATAGAGAAAGAGATCTCATTTTGTTTTTCAGGAAAATAGGCCTGAATCCCAGTTGACACCTGGCGCTTCGAGGAGACCTGTGGCCAGATAAGTACTTGTCTAGTTTTATAGAAGTAGGTTTTAACATTTTTAATTTTTATTGCAGTATAATTGCTTTACAATGTTGTGTTAATTTCTTCTGTACAACAAAATGAATCAGCTATATATATATATACATGAATCCCCTCCCTCTCAGACCTCCCTCCCATTCCTTCCCATCCCACCCATCTAGGTCATCACAGAACACCAAGCTGAGCTCCCTATGCTATTTAGCAAGTTCCAACTCACTATCTATTTTACACGTGGTAGTGTATATATGTCAATCCTAATCTCCCAATTCATCTTACCCTCCCTTTCCCCCCATGTGTTCACATGGCTGTTCTTAGATCTGTGTCTCTATTTCTGGAAATAGGTTCATCTGTACCATTTTGCTAGACACCACTTATATATGTTAATATAGGATATTTATGTTTCTCTTTCTGACTTACTTCACTTGATATGACAGACGCTAGGTCCATTCACTTCTCTACAAATGAGCCAATGTTGTTCCTCTTTATGGCTGTGTAATATTCCACTGTATATGTGTGCCATGTCTTCTTTATCCATTCATCTGTTGATGCGCATGCAGGTTGCTTCCATGTCCTGGCTATCATAAATAGTGCTGCAATGAACATTGGGGTACGTGTGTCTTTTTGAATTATGGTTTTCTCTGGGTATATGCCCTGTAGTGGGATTGCTGGGTGGTATGCTATTTCTATTTTTAGCTATTCAAGAAACTTCCATACTGTTCTCCATAGTGGCTGTGTCACTTTACATTCCCACCAACAGTGCAAGAGAGTTCCTTTTCTCTGTACCCTCTCCAGCATTTACTGTTTATAGAGTTTTTTGATGGTGGCCTTTTGGACCAGTGTGAGGTGATGCCTTACTGTAATTTTGATTTGCTTTTGTCTAATTAGTGATGTTGAGCATCTTTTCATGTGCTTCTTTGGTATCTGTATCTCGTCTTTGGTCAAATGTCTATTTAGGCCTTCTGCCCATTTTTTGATTGGGTTGTTTGGGTTTTTGATGTTGAGCTGCATGAACAGTTTGTATATTTTGGAAATTAATCCACTATCCATTGCTTTGTTTACAAATAATTCCCCCCTTTCTGAGGGTTGTCTTTTTTTCCTGTTTATAGTTTCCTTTCCTGTGCAAAGCTTTTAAGTTTCATTAGATCCCATTTTTTTATTTTTGTTTTATTTGCATGACTCTACAGGGTGGACCAAAAACCTTGCTGTGATGTATGACAAAAACTCTTTTTCCTATGTTTTCCTCTAAGAGTTTCACAGTGTCCAGTTTCACATTTAGGTCTTTAATGCATTTTGAGTTTATTTTTGTGAATAGTGTTAGGGAGTGTTGTAATTCCACTGTTTTAAGTGTTGCTGTCCAGTTTTCCAGCACAATTTGTTAAAGAGACTGTCTTTTCTCCATTGTTTATTCTTGTCTCCCTTGTCATAGATTAGGTGACCATACATTTGTGGGTTAATCTCTAGGCTTTCTATCCTGTACCATTGTCCTCTATTTCTATTTTTTGCCAGTAACATACTGTCTTGATTACTGTGTCTTTGTAATATAGTCTGAAGTCAGGAATCCTGATTCCTCCAGCTCCACGTTTTTTTCTCAGGATATCTATGGCCACTTGGGGACTTCTGTTTCCATAGAAATTCTAAATGTTTTTGTTCAAATTCTGTGAAAAATGCCATTGATAGTTTGATAAGTATTGCATTGAATCTGTAGATTGGTATGGGTAGTATAGCAATTTTCACAATATTGAATCTTCCAATCAAAGAATATGGCATGTCTCTCCGTCTGTTTGTTTCATCTTTGATTTCTTTCATCAGTGTTTTATAGTTTTCTCTTTTTTTTCACATTTTAAAGCTCTTTATTGGAATATAGTTGCTTTACATTGTGCCATTTTTTGCTATGCAACAAAGTGAATATCTGTATTTACACACACATATATATATATATCTCCAAACCCACTCCTTCCAGTGACTCTCTTCCACCCTCTATATCCCATCCCCTCAACTAGTCACATCATCATCAAGTTGATATCCCTTTAATGCAACAGTTTCCCACTAACTATCTGTTTCATATATGATAATGTATATATGTCAATACTATTCTCTCCCTTCATCCCAGCTTCTCTTTTGTCCCCCACCCTGTGTCCTCAGGTCTGTTCTCTACAGCTGCATTTTTATTCCTGCCCTGTTACTGGGTTCATCAGTACCTTTTTTTTTTTGTATTCCATATATAAGAGTTAGCCTATGGTATTTGTTTTTCTCTTTCTGGCTTACTTTTCACTGTATGAATGATGCTAGGTCCATCCACCTCACTACAAATTACTCAATTCATACCTTTTCATAGCTGAGTAATATTCCAATGAATATATGAACTCTGGAGACCAACCCACATGCGAAAAAGGGACCAAAACCAAAACTGATCACTGAGGACTGAAGGACCAAAGATGAGAAGGGGAAACAGCTGCAGGAGGAGCAGATTTAATACCCACAGCAGTCTTGAGAGAAGCTGAAGCTGTGGATCACCTGAATAGATGAGTGTTTCTACAACAGAGAGTGTAGACATAGGGGCTACTGGGGACTAGGGGACAAATACACACAGGAGAAATTCCAAGTCACATTCTGAGCTCTCCACAGTCTTCTCTACAGCAGGTGCAGAGCCCTACCTAGAAGTATTGGAGGACTTCTTGGTATGTCTGTCTTGTTTCTGGTTTCAGGTATTTGTTAGTTAAACCTTTACTGTATATATCTGAATGTAGATTTGCTTATAATTGGTATGAGTACTCCCTTTTTTCTTTTTCTTTTCTCTCTCTTTTCTTCTTCTCTTTGGTTTCTTTCCCTTTTCTGTTTTTGCAAGTGCAAGTGTGCACATCTCCTTGTGTGATTTTCACTGGTTAAAGTTGCTTTTACCACCAATATTGGGGCTCTGTCTGTCCTTTGTCATTCTTTCCTTTTTTTCTTCCTTTTTTCCTGTGCTCTCCTTCTACCTCCTTTTTATCCATCCTGTGCAGCTTCTAGGTTCTTGGTGTGCTGGCAGAGGGTCAAACCAGGATCTATGGACAGCAGAGCAGTGTCCAGGACGTTGGGCCCCTGAGAACTCCTGACACCATGGACCATTAATTATCAAGAGCTCCCCCAGAGTTCTCATTCTCTTCACCAAACCCCAAATCAAACCAAAGGCCAGCAAGCTCTTGCATGTTAACTTGTGATGTGGTATTAACACATAAACCAAAGCAGTTGTCACTCTTAATGATTTTAGTGTTTCTCTAGGTATGAGAACAGGCAAGAATTTGGGCTCATGAAAATCCCTACCCAGAAATATCTAACTATCTGAAGGCCTGTTCTTTCAGTTTTCCTGGTGCACAGAATGCCATATTTCTGATCTTTGCCCTGAACTCCTTTCAGGACGTGTTGAGGGTCAGCAGCTGCAGTGGCTCCCTATGTATTCTTTGTAGAGGCAGACAGCAAGTGCCAGTTTCCAGGTGGCAGGAAACTTCATGGCCATACATTCGACCTTGACTTGGGGCCATTTCATGTCCATTTTGCCCCATGGTGTCAGGAATGCTCCTTCCCAGGTCCAGTGAAGAGTCCACGGATAGGTCACTCAATGAACTATTACTGGACTAGGCCTTGTGCGTAGCCTAAAGTCTCTGAACCTCCTGCCTAACTAGTGTCTTATTGTCTAGGGAAATATTCCCAATTGCTTCTTCTTCCCTTATATAGAGTTACATTGTTAAAGTTATTGATCTCATATGGGACTGTATATCATCATTTTATCAGAAGCTCAGTCACACATTTTGTAATGTAAGAAACAACGATTTTCTACAACAGGCAAAAAAGAAAAAAAAAAAACAATCCTTAGCTAGTAGTGTTAGTAAAGTCCTAACCAAGAATTTAAGGACTTTGACTATGTGCAAACCCAGTACATTGCCAGGTTGTCTGGCTTAGTGTGTTTTCTCCTAAGCCTTATCTTTAAGGGAATTTGCACACATTGGCATTGTCCATAAGGCATTTAGCCAATTTCCTAGTATGACTAGGCTAGTTCACCATGGCATAGTCTAATTGTTTCTTTACACTTGAATGAGTACAGCTTGGTGTTATTCTCCAGGTTGTAGATCATGGAGCAGCATATCTTTATCAAAGGATTGACTACAAAGTTAGGCTTCAGAAAGAAACATAGAGTACCCCTTTAATAACTCAATTAAATTTTCTAACACTATGACATAAACCGGAAAGAGCTACCTGAGAAGTGAGTCTTAGTAAACACAGACCTTAATTAATGAAACTACGATAATATTTAGTGAAGCAGAATTAAAAAAAAATTTTATCAAACAAACAAGACTAATTTGTTTTTACAACAAGTTTAGTCTGTTGACTACATAGGCCCCTCCATACTGTCTCTGGACTAACTCCTCAGAAGTAGTCTCACACTAAATTTCCCAAGTCCTCTGAAGGCCAAGAAAAGCATGCCAAAGACCTGAACCACATTTTTCTAAGTGAATTTTTATCTTCTAGAGTTCCCCCAAATATTTTATGATTTCTGTACATCTCAGGAGTCAGTTTTTTATTTATTTATGTGAAATGGCTGGCCATAACCCAGTGGTCTCCATTTTCTAGAGGGACCAGGCCAACAGAAAAGAAAAAAAAATTAATTTACCCCACATATAAATTACTGAATTGTTGTAAACCATAAGTAGCTTGATGAGAAGAGCTTCCCTATATCTGAAAAAAAAAAGATAGGAAGTTAGTAATAAGTCAGAGAACAAGTCATAAAAATATAATCATATTTAGCAGTTCATTTAATCGCATGTAATAATTTTTGTGCTGAGTGCAATTTTTTTCCCATTCATTCTGTTGACCTTGCCTGATGATTCAGGATGATAGAGACAGTGATAATTTTAAGAAGTTTTTGAAGTCTTTTTCGAGGGTGTATGATTTGTTGAGAAGCAGGTGCCTTAATCACTGAAGGATGTAGAAAGTATGCTCCAAGTGGAAGGCAATTTTTGGTCATTTTTTTCACTGTGAGAGCATCAGTCATATAGCTGGGAAAGATATTATCCCATCAACTAAACATGAGTTTTGCCAGGGAGCCAGGAATAGCCAAGTGGCCGTCTTCTCTGGCAATGAGGGGTGAGTCCAGTAAAAGCAAAATGAATTTTACTTAAATGTGCCATAATCTTTATAGGTCATTGTAAAAAAAAAAATAATACTTATTTCATTAAGCAAAGTAATAAAAAATTTCAAAATGAAATATAAATCACTTAATGGCAAAAAATTCACACCGTTTGTTATCAAAAGCAACATTTCAAGAAAAGTTTGTTCTCTAAGTGAAAACAATCAAGAAAAAGATAAACGGTGTGTGGGGGGAAGAGACAGAGAGAAAAAAACTTGTTCTCTTAACAGAGAGAGAAAACCAGATTTCAGTCTGGTATCAGTTCACAATTAATAATAAAATTTATTTACCTGATTAATGTTAATCTAGTCTCAATCAGTTTTAAGAATGTACTAAATTCTTTTCACTATTACTTTTCCACAAAACTTTATCACTTTCTGGATCCATATGAACTTGTCCTATTTTTTCCCAACTACAAACAATTAACCATAGGATAAATTTTCTATCATCACTTTCTTCAGCAACATTTCCGGCCTTTATGTCTTCTCTCATTGACAACATATAGCCTACTTGATTTACACACTGAAATGCTTCCCTTGTAACTTTACTTGCTTTGATTGTATAGCATACATATTACCCCTTAAAAAACCTTAACCTCTAGTGAAAATCAAGAAGACAGCAGTTGTGCACTTTTTGTCACATAGGCATTTTCTGATTAGTAAGCTCAAGAACACATTTCATAAACTCTAAAAATATATGGTTTCCCAAAGCTCAATTTCTTTTTACAATTTGATATGAGCCATGTGTCTAATTATCACAAACATCTTTAGTTACTCCTCTGGCATTTAGAATTGTTTGATTTGCAAGTGCTTACTTTTTTTTAAAGTGAATGAAATAGAGTTCATTTACAAATTAACCTCAGCAATATTATCAAACAACAAAGACACATACTGAGAAATATATATTCAGAGAAACAGATATGTTATATTTTCTCACATGATGTGTAAAATGTCTCTTTAGCTCTTTCTCTTTTCTTTCTTTCTTTCTTTGTTTTTTTTTTTTTTTTTTGAAGTTTCATTAAGTAACCCAAGGCTGAAGACTCAGGCAAGTGGACTGTGTTTGTATCCCAAGGACATGATAAGAGTTACTTTCAAGCTTTCTCCTAGGCATAATTTTGTTACTTCAGGGTCAGAATTTTGAAAAAAAAAAAAAAAAACATCTTAACAAGCTAGCTTTCTCTAATTTCACATACAAAATGGTCTGACCATAAAACACAACCAAACAAAACGTTAAACAAACAAAAAAATCAAGAAAACATAAACAGCTTTATTTTAACCAAATTTCTCCAGAGTCTGAAGAAGACTGTGGCCATCCCGTGTCAAAAAGATAAACTTTCCTTTTAACAGTCATAGTTTCATAGCTAAAAGATAGACCAAATAGTGTGCAGATTGACCTTATAACAGAGGTAGACTGGCTGATAAAAGGTTGTCCAGTAGAGATTGTTCCTCTGGGGAGGTGGTGTCTATATTTGATCAGAAGAATTTGGAGGAGTAAGGGAACTTGCAGGAGTGGTAGAAGCTTGGTGGCTCCTGAGAGTTTGGAGAAGTTAGAAGGGATCATTTAGAAGGTTAGGAGAGTTGTTCTGATTCCTCAGGCTGTTGATTTTGGAGCCACATAGAGCAGAATTCTGATAAAATGACCTCAAGTCTTAAACATAAGGGGACCTCAAGGCATTTTCCCATCCTGTGGCAATAAAGATCTTGTTACTAACAAGAGGCATATTTTCATGCCAATTTCCATCCCCCAATTTAAATAAAGCCAGGTAGTGTTACATTAAGAAGTTTCTGGCTCTTAAGGATACACTCCAGAGGTGTTTCTTCTGGCTTAGACAGGCATTTTCCCATGTTGAGTAACCTGCAACTGAGAACAAAGTGTGTTCCTAGAAATGTAAGCCAGCATCCTGGATATATTAAGGAGTCACCTGAAGGGGATTCAGAGCATCCCCCGAATTCCCTTGGATTTTACTGCTTGATGGGGATTTGAGGTCCTCTACTCCCCCCACCAATTTCTAACCAGAGGTCTCAGGTTGTTCTTGGTACCATGTGCATGGTGTCCTCATTTCATACCTGGATAGGTCATCCAGACCAGTGCAGAGCAGTCACCAGGCTTTTCCTTAAGGTCTGTAGACAACAGATAAAGCCTGGGATGCTGGCTGCATGGAAGTGGCCAGCCCAATAAATAGTCCTTTACAGTTGATGGGCTGCCAAGGTCTGGAGTGAAGGAGGGAACTCTGGGAGGAATTGGAGTTGACCACAAGGGAAAGTTTTATGGGGGTCAGGACCTGAGCATTGTACTTGACACTGAAAACAATGGGCTTGGCTGCAGAGAGGGTGCTGTTACTCCTTCCTATATGCTGTTAAAGTATTAGGTAAAAAGAAAAGTTATTGTGCAAGTAATATGGGGAAAAGAAAAACACAGAGGTGTGGGAGAGAGTGTGAAAGTGAGGAGTCTTGAGTGAGAGGGTGTGGGTGAGACTGGTAGATTACCTTGAACTCCCAGGTTTTGGCACCAAATGACCTGAGAGAGACAGCCATGAGTGGTTCTGATGAGAGGTCTTAATTTCCTGCCCAGGAATTGACCCTGGGTAGCCTGGATGACAAACCAGGAATTGTAACCTGTAGACCAATAGGGGTTAGAGGCTAGAAACAAAGTCTCCCTATCTCTTTACAGCATGTGAAAGCAAAAATGTTACAAAGAAGCAAAAACTGAACAAGGAGTTACAAAGTTTACTATTAGAGACAGCACCATGTAAGGAAGAGCACTCAGAGAAGTAGTTTATTTATTTAAGACACAAGCAAGGCAGAAATCCACACCAAGAGAGAAAGTGTATGGGCATCCTCTTTAATGAGAAGGAGCACAGTAGGTCAGAAGCTAGGCAGAGAGACACACCCAGGGAGGAGTTTGGGCTTTCTGAACAAGGAGTGCAGGAAATTTTTGATTTAAATTACATTTATAGGAAAGTCCTTCTGGGTCTTTGCCTGTCTTTGGCTACATATCTTTGTTTTCCACACCTGACTGGTCCAGGATTCTCTCCAAGTTGGGCACACAATATTTTGTTAAGATATATCCCACTGAAGAGTCCTATGGGTTCATGTCCAGCTTATTGTGGGGTTGTGTTGCCTCTCTTTTTAACCCCCAAGAAGCCTTCCTATGCATGTGTAGACAGGGAAAATTTCCTTGAACTCCGGAGTGGGCACGTGATCTCTATACTTCAGCAGAGCTCACCTTTGCCGCTAGATTTCTCCTTGGAGTGTCTGGGTGAGAACACAGTTACAATTTGACTCCACTTGATAAACACCAGCTGTCCAGCCCAGGGCCCATCTATCGCCTACCTCAACAGTGTAAATATCCCTTTGAGATCATGATTTAAGTTTCTGGAAAAAATACCCATATATGGGAATGCTGGATCAAATAGGAATTCTCTTTTTACCTTTTTGAAGAACCTCCATTATGTTCTTCAGTGGCTACACCATTTTACATCCCCACCACCATTTCACAGGGCTCCACACCCTAGTCAACACTTGTTATCTTTTGGTTTTGATAACAACCATCCTAATGGACATCCTTATTGTCATTTGACTTGCATTTTCTTGATGATTAGTGAAGGAGAAGCTATCCTTATCCCAAATTTACAGAATAGGAAAATGATGTCCAGAAATGAACTTATCAAGGTCACATGCCTGGTCAATGTCACAGGTGGAATTTGAACTGAGGCAGAAAACCTCTAGGATGTACATGCCTGTTGAGTACATTGCCCTATCTTCCATGTGCTTAGCCAATGTGGGATCATGCTGTTTTGTATTCTGTTCTTTTCTCTCAATGACATATTGGAATGATGTCTTATAACACTAAATATTCTCAAAAAAATACAATTTCCAGGCAATTGTTTGCATGATGACCTATTCATGATGTGGACACTTTATATTTATTGGGACATTGGATGTCCCAGATTTTGCCTTTTGTAAGAGAGTCTGAGGCCTAATTCTTTGCTTATTTAAATGTTTGGGTGTTTTTGATCATCACTTTAGCATAGACCTTAGAAGCACAATTCCTAGGACAAAGACCATACACAATCTAAGAAACTGTCATCTGCAAATGTGTGTAACAATTTACAATCTTTCAAGAAGTGTTCAAGAACTGACATAATCTGTTTTTTTTCAAACTTTTCTCTCACTGATGGCTATAAATCTCTCTGGTCTTCAATGTTTAATGGATAAAAATGGAAGCTGGGGAATATTTGTTTCTTTAAAGATCAGACATTGGACCTCCCCTGGCAGTCCAGAGGTAAAGATTCTGTGCCTTCATTGCAGGAGATGTTGGTTTGATCCTTGGTCTGGAAACTAAGATTCCACATACAGTGTGGTGTGGCCAAAAAAAAATAAATAAATAAAAAGAGGAAAGAAAAAGGTTGATGAAGATCAGAATTTGTCCTTATGTTTGTAGCACAGGCTATGAACATACACAGCCTGAAGAACAGTGGGCTCATTAACAGACACAGGTCCAGTTCCAGCCTTAGGCTCATCTAGGGAAGCAAAGCCTGAGTTTCGCTGATTGATATAATGGCAGTTAGCCCTGCTGACAACATATGTGTCCTAACATGGATGCAGCAGTATGTTCTAGTGGAAACATCTACCAATTCATCCATTCAATTATTCAACATGTATTTATTGAGGGCCTACACTGTGCCTGTAACCACTACTGGGGCCAGAAGATAGGTGGAGACTTCCTTCATCTGTACAATGGGTGTCATGCCCTGTAGGGGCTCATGGAGAGAGAGTGAAATGGCATATGTAATTAACCAGAGCTATTATTCTTACTCTTTTTGGTGGCTTCTCACCAACACAGAGATATGCTTTTGTTTTCTTAAAGAAAACTTGGAAAGTGAGTTGGAAAAAACTGTTTGCTTGACAGTCCTTTAAACCCAGATCATAATATTTGCTGTTAAAAAAATACTGCTTCTGTTCCCACCCTTCCTCCCTTTATCAGCTCTGCAACTGGTCCTCTCTCACTCTCTAAAAGCCAGTCATAATCCATTGTCATCTTAAAGGGACCAGGCTCAAGTCACCATGGACATAGAGCACATCTGCACACACGTGGTACCTGTAGGGCTTAGCAATATGTTTCATGGTGGGGTGGCAAGACTGAAGTCAATGTCCTCTACTTGCCCTACCCCACCCTTTCCCTGAATCCCTGAATAGGAAGCCCCTCACTCCTCTGACCTCCGACCCACACCTCTCCTGTTTTCTCCATCTGGCCCTCCCCATTAAGGGGTGTGTGTCTTTATCTGTCCCCATGAATCAATAGTGTTTTCCTCACAGAGCCCTCTATTCCTAGGGTCTGCCACCACAGCTTTTACACAGTAGGGGCTCAGTAAATTTGTACTGAATGAAAAGGTGAGGAAGGAATCGAGACATCCCTTTTGCTGATGTTTGTCTTGCCTGAGTAAAGGCCCATACTATGCATTGTGTTGGGGTGTGTTTTCCACCGTATTTACTTTTTCCTGCTCCTTCTCTCCTCTTGGTCTCCCTGCACCTCTGACCCTTGCTGTTGCCAGCCTAGACCACTGTCTAGTGTCTCCAGGTGGGAAGAAGTGATGCTTCCACTCCAAATGTGCCAAACCATGGCAGCTCAAACCAAGTGGTTTGTAGCTGAGGCCTTGGAAGAAGCTCAGAAAGGCTGAAGGCTTTGTGCACGCTGGCTCCCCATTTACATGATTGACACCCTCCCCAACAGTGCTGGAGCCCACGGGAAGGGACATGCTGGGCCCTGGTGGGGTGGGGCTGGCCCAGGGGTGCTCATAGCATGTCAGTTGGGAAGTGGGACTGCAAAGGACATTGCGGGTAAGGCTGGAAGAGAGAAGGTGTTTGGGGTGTGGGGACAAAGTGGAAACATCTCATGAGGAAAGGCCTCACCCAAAACCCCCTGGAGTAGAAGTCCATTGCCAAAGTTCCTCTGAGATGGAAAGAATATAATCCATTTTTCTTACCCCCTTACTATCCCTCTGAATGATGAGGTTGTGGAATTCAATGGGCCAAAACCAACTCCCCCATGGTCTAGAACACCACCATGCCAGTCCCATTGGGCTAACCCTCACCAGGTCCAGTCACATGTTGCTAGAATAAACTGTCAGCCACATTGGTCAGGAGGACAGGTCCAGGAAAATCCAATCATTGTATCCCATCCTTCGTGTTTGGATGGGCCAGGGCTGAACACATGATCTGGGATGAACCAATCAAAACCCTCCCTGGTACCCTGATGTTTTCTGAGTTTCTTTCCTTCAGGTTAGATGCCTTAGGGATACATGTGTAGAAACCTAATGGAAGAAAGCTGTCAGGTGAAGAGAATCAAAGATGAGAGAAGGGAAAGGGTGAGGGAAGAAAGAGTGAGCAGATGGCTTATGCTTTCTTGGGTCCAGTCACGGAGATGTTTCCATCTGCTCTGGTTCCTGCTTCCCAGATCCCCGATGTCTTTCTAATAAGTCTCCTTCATCTTTAAAGCCTGCTGGTGTTGGACTCCTCTCAACTGTGATTCACATAAGGTTCTAGATGCTGACTGATTATGAAGCACCTCCTTGGTGTAAAGAAAGGCACGCCTTTGTACTAGCACCATTTTTAATGGAATCTTTTATTCTTTCCTGAGAATAGGGCTTTGCAGAGCAACAAACATAGTCCACCACCATGTCTGGCTGGTATTGCTATCTGTGTGAGTGAGTATGTGTTTGGAATGGGCCTGATTGATTCCTGAAGCTGCCCCAGCATTTACACGGTGGGAGCCATGCCAATCCTGCTGTTTCCCTGATTTTAAACCAAGATATACAGCCTCAGGAAGGCGTCACCAAGGATCCATGCCTCCAACCTGTTCAAGTTCTCTGTGTCCCCATGAAAGTCGCTGAGGCAGTGGTCTGAAAGCCTCTGGGGGAGATGCAAATACATCCCAGTCAGCCTGAGTCCTTATCTGCAACTCCCCAGAGTATCCTGAGCCAGTGGCTTCTTGGTTTTATTCCCCGCCTTTAGTAAGAACCAAGTGCCTCTTTCAGCAGTGGCAGAAGTGGGGTGTCCATCCAAGAACAGAAATGGCCAAGACATGTGGTTGCCCTGAAAGAGGAAGATGGGGGAAGGAAAGATTGCAGTATGGGATTAGCAGATGCACACTGCTACACAGAGGGTGGATAAACAAGTTTCTACTGTATAACACAGGGAAGTGTATTCAATATCCAGTGACAAAACATAATGGAAAAGAAAAGGAAAATGAATGCATATATTTCTATATATCTATATCTATATATATATATATCTATATCTATATATATATATATATATATATATATCTGCATAACTGAATCACTTTGCTGTACAACAGAAATTAATTCAAGGCTGTAAATCAACTCTACTTCAATGCAATCAAAAAAAGAAAAGAAGAACAAGAATGGCCCAGATTTCCCCTATTTCTCTCGTTCTGTCCCATGCTCACTGTTTTCTCTGCAGACAATGCCTTTTTTTTCACCTGTTCCTCACAGTCACCTGTTCTTTCAAAATGAGCTCAGCCTCTCTAGGAAGGTTCCCTGAACCCACAGTCACACTTCATGTCCACCCCAGGCTGGGTTGGATGACTTACCCTGGTGCTTTTCTTGTCTGTAGCCCTTATCACCCATAATCTGGACTGACACCCATTGGCAAAGCCCTCGAGGATGCCATTTCCATGGACTCCAGGGTAGCTTTGCCTTAAAACAAGCAGGCCTACTCATGCCTCACTGAGACTGGAGGTTTTGAATTACCAAAATTTCCTATCTTCCTCAAAACTTTCTTTGTGTCCATCAGCCTCCTCTGAAATCCCACAGAGAGCTGATAGTATACCTAAAGCCACTGCCAGGGCTGTGCCATCACTGTGCACCCTTTACTCATGCGAGCATCCAACCTCCCCACAGAGCAGTCTGGTAGCCCAACTCACAGAGGGAGAAATGGAGCTGAGCATCCAGAAGTGGCAGCTGAGTACTTGGGGGAGCATGTAATTGATCATCCTACCAGGATTCTTTTGAAATGGGAAGGAAGTACTTTAAATACTATGGTGGGACAACCCACTGAGACTGTCCCCAGCCAACTGCACTTGTCACTTGGCCTATTTCAGGGATTGCTAGAGCTGACTTTCTGTGTTCATCCATCTGAGGGCTCTGGTGGAACTGAAGCTCTTTCAGGACAAAGGCCCTTAATGTTCCCCTGTCCTTGTGTATCGCACCATTCCAGTATGGGATGATGTCTCCATCCATTCCAGGACAATGGATATCCCAGACTGCTCTTTACTCTCAAATGGTTGATTTTGTGGGAGGCACTGGCCCAGCCTCAGGGGCTCAGCACCATCTGTATTGCTGTGGCTTGGCCTGCATATGTTCCCCTCATCACAAAATCAGCCCAAGGATTCCTGCAAGGAGCAGATTTGAAAACCAGCCCCTAGGGTTGGCTTCTTACCTTCCAGAGGTAGGCTGAGAGGACACTGTGTATTGGTTTCCATTAAAGGTTCTACATGGAACCATGTACTGTTAGAGAAAGAGGAGGGAGTTTTGCCCAGCTGATCCCTCATGTGTGGAGGGACCCAGAGTGACCCTGTTGCATGTCCCTTCACCTCTTGACTGACAGGCCTGGCAGGGATGAGCTTCTGGATGGTGGTGACCTGTCTAGTTGGCACAAGCAGCAATGGGGTACCTGCAATGGCCTGGCAGCCACAGAAACAATGAAAAACCACCCCGTTCATGGAGATGCTGAGAGAAAGTGGGACAATTAGTCACCAGGATCACTCTGAAGTTTCCACCTATGACTGCACCCCTCCCTGACTGTCTCCAGATTAGCCCTTCAGTTTATGCCATGACTTTGTTTTCCTTTGCTCTGTTCATGTAACTTCCTTTGACTTCCTTTCAGTTCCTGAATGCACCAGGCTATTTTGTGATTCAGGGCATTGGCATGTTCTGGTCGGCCTTCCTAGATGATCCCCATCCCCTTTGCCCAGCTAATTTCTCTTCAACTTCCACATCCCTGCTTAAATGTCACTTTTTCAGGGACATCTTCCTCCAAGACTAGATCAGGCTCCTGTCTTGGTCACTCGCTCTAGACTCTTCCACATTGTAGCAAGCACAGAAGTGCTAATTCAATATGTCTGTGACTCATATCATGTACGTCTGTCTCACTAGATGTAAAGGCAAGTTGTATCCTCAGTGTCTCCCTCAAGTCACCCACACACAGTAGATGCACAGTATGTGTTTGCTGAGTGAATGAATGAATGAGTGAATAAATGAATGAGGAATAACTGAGACCTGTGTCTGGTGTCTGACCAGCAATGGGTCAACCCACACAGTGAAGATGGAGGTTCTCCGGGGCAGCAGATGCTCAGAGTAGTTGGGAGGGAGACATGGGCTAAACTGGGAGAAGCTATTTCCCAGCAAGGCCCCCTCACTTGGTACTGACACTGAGACTACAGCCAGGTGATGCCCAAGCTGGGCAGGTGGCCATTAAAGGACACAGAACTCTTGTCTGAGGGTATCAGCCAGAATCCCTGTTTGTGATATCAGACAGAATACCAATGTCTGTTTGTCTCTGTTTATTTCTAAGTATGTCTGTGTATGTGTGATTGTATTCCTGTGCCCAGTCACCACAGACCAAGAGCTGAGGATGAGAGTGCCTTCTCCTCTGGGAATGGGGTCCTTGTTCCCAATGTTTCTGCTTCCTGCAGGAGCCCCAGCCCCAGCAGCTAGCCTGGCCCCTCCAGGTGAACTCCAGTGCTAGGCCAGAGCACCAGCGGGAGCTGTGCAGCACAACCCTCCCAAAATACTCACATTCAGGGTGTTCCTCAAGGGTGGAAGTGAAATTTTCTGATCATCCGGGGCATTCTGGGATGTGTTGTCAGTGTCCTCCTCTAGGAAATTTATCGTTTTTTGTTTTTTTTTTCTTGAGGGTCTCTTGTATGGTCTTCACCTTATTTAGAGGGATCCTTTCATCAGTCATTGGGAAAAGGAAACAAACGAGGGGCAGTAATTATCTGTCTGTGTTATTGTATGACCTTGCATTCTAGGGACGCTGTGTATTTTCTCAGCATTTATACAAGTGCCATGATATTATCAGGATGCCATGTAAAGATCAGGGCTAAGATCTTGGTTTGAATAGAGGTTCTGTTGTGTAATCTTGGGTAAGTCATATTACCTCTTGGAGTCTCAGTTTCCACATCAGTAAAATGTGGACTATAATAAACCCCTTCCCCCATATGGGTTGTGGTGTGTATTAAGTGAGCTGCTGGATATAATATACCTGATATGTAGGAAGTCTCAACAATGACAGCCATTACCATTGCTATTACCATCACACTATATCTTTTTCAAACAAGTTCTGAGAAGCAGGTAGAATGGGGATTGTGATCTTCTTTTTATACGGGAGAAATTGGCATGCACAGAGTTTGTGACTTGGCTGTGGTCACACAGCTAGTTAGAGGAAAAAGAGCTAGAAGGAGCCTTCCTGATCTTTCTCCAGGGCTCAAGAAAAAGAGAGGGATGAGAGAAGAATCCAGGAGATGTGGTATAAATTAGAGAAATTAAGAGGTGAGAGAAACAAGGATGAGTCAAAACTGAAAACAAAACAAACAAACAAAAAAACAAAAACAAAAACTCAGAGAGTTGTTCATATACGGAGACATCAAAATAATGGAAGATATAAAAGAAAGAGATACAGAGATGAAGATACAGACACATTCACGTGGAAATGGAGAGAGAGCACAAAGAAGACCTAGGCACAAATTTAGGAGAAATGCTGTTCCATAGGTGTACAGTTACAGGTGCAGAATTGGTGCATTGAACAATTCCAAGGCGTGCTATTTTCACATAACTCATGATGTGACTGGCACCCACAGAGTTGTGAAACCCTGCAGGCTGACCTCAAGATACTTGTTTCCATGGCAAGGTACTCATTAATATGTGGGATCTGACTTTTAAGTCTCTCAAGGAACGATTATAGTTCCTTCTATCCTTGATACGTGGAAGAATAAGAGGAGAAGAAAAACTCCAGAAAGAGAGATGATGACACTTACAGTCCCCATACTTACATGACTATGCATTCTGAGAGGCCCATTAGCCTGAGGATCCCAAGCCACTCCATGCTTCATTGCTTGGACAAAGTACTTGAGAAAGAGCGTGTTCTGAGCATGCCATGGTGGCCAAGAGCTCCTAGTTATGTAAGCACCGAGCTTCCCTAATGTTCCCCTTTAGGAAAGTAATGGAACTGATAAGAAATATGAACCTCTCGATAAAATTTTTACTCTCATCAGTTTCAGTGAGGAGTGGACTTAGAAAATTCTCAGAATATAGAGATTTCTACTGTAATCTCTTCCTTGGGGCTTGACTGCAAAACCACAACTGAACCACACAGACTAAGTAAGAGGGGAGAGACTCTTGCCAACTTGGAGATGACCCACTGCTACTAACGTGAAAAAAGTAAATTCTAGTTTCCCTCTAAGAGGAGGAGCAAGACAAAAGTGCCCACTCTCACCACTATTATTCAAAATAGTTTTGGAAAAGTTAGCCACAACACTCAGAGAAGAAAAGGAAATAAATGGAATCCAAATTGGTAAAGAAGTAAAATCAACACTCTTTGCAGAAGATATGGTATTATTATACCTAGAAAACTCTAAAGATGCTACCAGAAAAATGCTAGTATTAATACATGAATTTAGTAAAGTAACAGGATACAAAATTAATGCACAGAAATCTCTTGCATTCCTATACATTATCAATGAAAGAGCAGAAAGAGAAATTAAGGAAACTTTCTCATTTACCTTTACAACAAAAAGAATAATATACCTAGGAATAAACTTGCTAAGGGGCAAGAATAAAGATTGAGAAGTAGAGAACAGACTTGAGGATATGGAGTGGGGGTTGAGGGAGGAGCTTCGGTGAAATGAGAGAGTACCATTGACATACACTACCACCTGTAAGGTAGCTAGTGGAAAACTGTTGCATTACACAAGGAGTACAACTCCATGATGGGTGATGACTTAGAGGGTTGGGATAGGGAGGGTGGGAAGGAATTATTGGGAGGGAGGGGTTATGGTGATATATGTACAAATACACATTATTCACTTCATTGTACAGCAAAATATGGCACAATAGGGTAAAGCAATTATATTCCAATAAAGAGCTCCAAAAAAAAAACAAAAGTGAATTTTGGGGTCATGCTTGACATTCATGACCCTATGTGCTCTTCCTAAGAATTTCATGAGATATGCCTTGCTGTCCTCAGTTGGAGAGATGATTACTAGTAAGAAGAGAGGCCAAATGGCAAAGTGAAGATTTGATGGTCTGCCCAGGACATACCAGTGAGTGGCTTTAGCTGCGGGACAGATGATACAGACCAGCAGCACTTATGATACTAATACGCATCAAAAAGCTAGGTTAGAATGAAGAGGAAAATTGGAAAGTGACACTCAGCTAAAATCAACTCCATGCTTGTTTTGCTTTTGTGAAATATGCTTGCTGTGCCAAGAAAACCACAAAAACAGAATGACCTAACAATTCAATGTAACTTTAAGATGTTTTGCTAAAAAATGGAATGTACTGAACCTGCTCTTGTAAGTTTCTGTTTGGAAACTTCCATGCTCTGTAAACATGTGCCCTATAAAAGCAAAGCTCACCCTGAGTTCGTGTCCAGAACTTTGGAGTGTTAGCTCATCTGGGGCCACTGGCTTAATAAACCTGAGTTCTCCAACCCTCTGAGTGTGGTGCTTGGTTTCTCAACGGACCAATTTCTGCAACAATTTTGGAAGCCCCAGCGAGATCCCAACCATGCCGGCCCCTTGAGCTGCCAGACCAGTGGCTTGGCCAAGTAGGAGCAAAGGAGCTCCAAGACCAATGAGGAAGTGTGCCACCTGAAGGTATTCTGGGTTCTCTTTGGACCAGTGCTCTGACTCTCTGGATGGCTGGGCCCCAACCGGACTCATTGGTGTGACGGAACAACATGCCAGGAATAGCCACAGGATCAGGTAATGCCCCAGGGCACTGAAAGCAGTCAGCTACCATTTCTGGACAGAAGAGGAGCTTGATCACCTCCCATGGTCTCCAGTAAGAAGACCACCACTTAGGGACCTTCCCAGAGGGGGGAGGCACCCAGCAGTTAGGGACCTTCCCAGAGCAAGGAGGCACTGTGATAAACTCTGGTGTGAGTGTGTGTGTGTGTGTGTGTGTGTGTGTTTGTGAGCACTCTGGTTCATCCTCATTCCAGGGTGATTGTGTAGCTCCACAACCTTCGTGAATTACGGAGCCTGAGTGTGCTCTAACCTGTGGTTCTGTGGTGACCTCATACAGCTCAAGGCAGTGTCTGTCTCTGGGGGACTCAGTCCGTCCCTGTGAGTGAGATTCAAGTCAGAACTCTATAGCACTCACCACAGCTAAGAGGCATCTAATTCCTCCTGGGAATGCAACCAGGCAGGCACCTGAATGGTCTCCTTTTCTAAGGCGGCACCCACTCTTGTTTGGTTTTGTGACACCGACACAGGGTGGGATAGACAGAGGGAGGGACAATTGATTGCTGATTTAATTTAGGAATTGTGTATGTCCAAATGTTCCTTTTGCCCTAGGGTCCTCTGCCAAGATTATTTTCTTAAAATTTTACAGCTCACTCTCCCCTTCCATCACCTGACTCTTTGAGCTGACTTATTAAGAAAGTAGGTTATCCCCAAAAGACTTGCCCATTTGCCAGACAGATCTGTATCTGCCTCCCTTTTGGTCCCCTGGACCAGTCTGTGCTGAGTGGCACACTCTGAAATGTTCTTGAATACTTTTGGATTCTCATTATGAGGCTGACTTCCTCTGTCACCTTTCCTTCATAATCACCTGATTCCCCAAGGCTTTAAGGCTCTTCACTTAGGCAAAGAGAATGCATACTTGCTCCCTCTGCTTGTTCAGTGCCCACAAAAGTCAATCACCCCAGACCCCATCCAGAGCCCCACCTGAAGTTATAACTCCACAAACCCCATTACAAGAGACGTCTTCCTTACAGCCCTGTCTCCTTGAGACATTTCATGACCAGGGCCATCTTTAAGGAGGCACTGGCTGATGCTGTCTGGGAATACTGGGCTTTCCAGGAGTAGCAACATCAGCACTACCTGCGTTATAAGGCCCTAAGACAAGGCCCTTCCAGTGCACGCCCCCCTCCTCCCTGGCCAAAGAAGTAGATTACACTTGTTAACATTGGGGGGCAGGGAGTCCTCTAAGCTGACTGTATTGGATTGTATGATGAAAAACTTTAAGAAAGGTATTTCCAGAGGCGATGGAGTTAACATGACCTCAGGAAAGTTCTGCACCCTGTGCGAGTTAGAATGGCCCCCCTCTGGTGTGGGATAGCCTGTGGAGGGTACTCTAAACCTTCCTAAGGTTAGAGCTGTGTACCAAGTGCTGACAGGGACCCGCGGGCACCCAGACCAGTTTCCATACATAGATTACTGGTTGTAAATCGCCATTCAGCTTCCTCCTTGGGCTTGGTTCTGTGCAAGTAGGCAGGGACAGTGCAGGATTTTCGTGGCCCAACCAGCTCCGAAGACAAGTCAGGAAAAGCCAGCAAAGGTTATCCATCAAGCAGACCCCAAAGAAGAGTCCCCTGTGCCTCTGCCTTATATGCGAGCTGCTCCACCAGCTCCCGTACAGCTTCCTCACCCTTTACCAGAGAGCCCTCTGCCATCTGTGTCTCCACCGCCTCCAAATCCAGAGTACCCACCAAGCCCGTGGTAACTTCTCTCAGCCAACCAACCAGTTAAAAAGCCCACAGCCCTGCAGATGCCCTTGTGAGAAGCCCAAGGCCCACCCCAGGTCAACGAGGATGGCACCATCCCCCCAGGATGCCTGGCACTTTATTATCAGCCCTTCACCACCACCGACCTTCTCAACTGGAAACAGTACACCCCATCGTATTTGGAGGAGTCAAAGGCAAAGATTTACCTACTTGAGTCCATTTTTTACACCCACTAACCTACATAGGACAATGGCCACCATCTCCTGCTGACTCTCTTCAGCATGGAGGAAAGCTGCTGGACCTGTCAGAGGCATGGAAATGGTTCCAAGGACAGGCACCAGCTGGTACAGTAGATCCTGCAGTCTGGGCCCTGAGGCCTGCACCGGACGATTGACTCAACTGGGAATTCAATGCCCCAGATGGGAAAGATTCCCTTGATAAATACTGACAAGCCCTGCTGCAAGGACTGAGGGCAGGAGCCAGAAAACCAACCAACCTGTCCAAGACAACAGAAGTGCACCAAAAGCCAGATCAATTACCAATGGAGTTCTATGAGAGACTGTGTGAGGTGTTCCAGGTATATACTCCTCTTGTCCCTGAAGCACAGGAAAACCAACATATGATCCATGCTGTGTTTGTGGCCCAGTCTCATGCTGACATCTGATGTAAGCTTCAGAAGCTTGAGGGCTTTGCTGAAATGAATGCCATCCAGCTGCTGGCAGTCATAAACAAGGAGTTTGTGAACCGCGACCAAGAAACCCAAAAGGTGGCTGACGAGTGCATGAAGCAGAAGGTGTCCCTGCTTGCCACCACACTGGGGAACCCAGGTCCGGTAAAGCAGACTGCTCCCCCACAGAAAGGGGAAGCCAAGAGGAGAATGCTGCTATGTCGTGACCGGTGCGCCTATTGCAAAGAGACCAGACACTGGAAGAATGGATGTCTCCATCATAGAGGGACAGTTGCAGGGTCAAAGAAGTTCAGTCAGTGCAGCAGAGGAAGGTACCAGCGAGCCAGCTGCCCGAGGCCTTATCGGCCTGGCCGGAGTAGGATCGGGATAGGGAGGACTGGTCTCCCTGATCCTGGGCCCCTGGGAGCCTATGGTCGCAATGAAAGTAGGGGGCCAATCAGTGCCTTTTATAGTGGATACTGGAGCTGAACACTCTTTGGTAACCACAACTATGGCTCCCCTCACAGGTCGAACAGCAACTATCATTGGGGCCACAGGGGACAGGAGTGCCCGCTCATTGTGCAAGGCCCATTCATGACAGCTAGGGGGCCACTTCCTGGCTCATGAATTCCTGTACCTACCAGAGTGCCCCATTCCTTTGCTGCGCAGAGACTTGCGGACAAATCTTGGGGCACAGATCACCTTTGTCCCAGGGAAGCGCGCAAGCCTCATCCTGGAGAGCCAACCAGCTCTGATAATGGAAGTGACCATGCCCAGGGAAGACGAATGTTGTCTCTTTTCTTCAGAAAGAAAACAAATGAATCCAACTTGGCTGCTAGAAGAGTTCCCTACTGTTTGGGCAGAAAAGGGGCTCCCAGGTTTGGCCAAAACCCATGCACCCATTGTGGTGGACCTCAGGCCAGGGGCCACTCCTGTCAGGCAGAGGTAATATCCAGTACCGCGAGAGGCACATCTGGGAATTTGGGACTACATCCAATGCCTGCCTGTGTTGACGCCAGAATTCTGTTTGAGTGTCAGTCTCCCTGGAACACTCCACTCCTACCATCCAAGAAGCTTAGAGGAAATGACTATCATTATGTCCAGGACCTCCGTGCTGTCAACCACTCAGTGATCACCATCCATCCAGTGGTCCCGAACCCTGACACCCTCCTGAGCTTCTTACCCACCCAAGTGAAGTGGTTCACCTTCCTGGATCTCAAGGATGCCTTCTTTTCCCTCTGGCTATCACCAGCCAGCCAGCCCTTGCTCGCCTTGGAATGGGGAGGCCTACACACTAGGAGAAAGTGACAGCTACTTTGACCTGACTTCCACAAGGCTTCAAAACCTTGCCTACCTTGTTTGGTGAAGCACTGGCTGTGGATCTTGCTGCCTTCCCCAGAGAAGCCTTGAATGGCACCCTACTCCAGTACGTAGATGACCTGTTGCTAGACAGTTCCACCAAAGAGGCCTGCTGGAAAAGCAACAAAACCCTATTGGCCCTACTATCCACCACAGGGTACAAGGTGTCATGGAAAAAGGCTCAGATCTGCAGACAGGAGGTCAAGTACCTTGGGTTTTTCATCTCGAGAGGGCATCAGGCACTCGGACATGAAAGGAAGCAAACCATCTGTTCAATACCTCAGCCAAGCACCAAGAAAGAGGTCCGTGAGTTCCTCAGGGCTGCTGGATTCTGCTGGATCTGGATACCGGGTTTCTCTGAAACGACCAAGCTGTTGTAGAAAGCCATGGCAGGGTCTGGTTAGGACTCCTTAGAGTGGTGGCCTAAACAAGAAAAAGTCTTCAAGGAGGTAAAGAGACTTTTAAAAGTGCTCCAGCATTAGGGCAGACCAATTTGACATGGGACTTTAACCTCTTCACTCATGAGAAAAGTCATACTGCACTGAGGGTCCTTACACTAACAGTCGCGCCATGGCAGTACCCAGGCGCATATCTGTTCAAATGACTGGATCCTGTGGCCACAGGATGGTCACCATGTCTCCAGGCATTAGCTGCTACAGTGGTCTTGGCCAGAGAAGCAGGCAAGCTTACACTGGGACAGAATAGAAATGTAAAAGTCCCCCATGCTGTTACCATGCTGATGAACAGCCAGGGACATGAATGCCTGAACAACACCAGAATGGCTCACTATTAAGCACTGCTCTGCAAAAACCCACGGGTCCACCTCGAGATTGTGCAGATTCTGAATCCTGCCACCTTCTTACCTATGGAAGCAGAAACCCCAGATCACAACTTGGAAGAAGTTCTGGATGAAATCTGCTCGAACAGGTCAGATCTGATGGACACTCCTCTGCAGAACTCAGAACTGGAATTGTTCACTGACGGTAGCAGTTTGGTCCAGAAGGGACAACCCAAAGCAGGCTATGCAATGGCAACAACAGATGAGATAATAAATTTGGAGGTCTTGCCACAGGGGTGGTCAGCACAATGGGCTGAGCTGTGGACACTCATCCAGGCACTGAGGCATGCCAAAGGGAAGTGAGTCAACATCTACACAGACTCAAGGTATGCCTTTGCTACTTTTCATGTTCATGGAGCCATCTATCAAGAAAGGGGACTACTAACAGCAAGGGGAATAGGGATCAAAAACAGAGAAGAAATCCTTTAGCTGTTAGAGGTAATTTGGAAGCCTTCCCAGGTAGCAGTTTTCCATTGCAAAGGCCACCGGAAAGCAACTGATCCAGTCAGCAAAGGAAATTGGTTGACTGACCAGGCAGCCAAGGAGGTGGTGATCCAACAAAGACCCACACTGGGCCAAGAGCTGATCTTTAAGGTCCTCTTGGCACCAGAATTGCCCCCGTCTCCAAGGTATACCAAAGAAAAAAGATCAATGGGCTTTAGCTGAGCAAGGAACTAAAGGAAAAGAGGGCTGGTGGAAGCTTCCAGACCAAAGGCTGTTTGTCCCCAGTCCTATAGCAATCCAGCTCATACAGCAACACCATGATAAAACTCACTTAGGGAAAACTGCACTAGCAAGCTACTGAGCTGCTACTATTTCGTTCTTATTTCAGTCAAAACTAAAAACCTGTTCATGACCCTGGCAGAAACCATAGCCCAGACATTGATGATTCCTTCTTGCTCTGTGTGTGGAGGAACGAATATGGGAGACCGATGGCCTTGGGAAGCTAAAGAATTAGATCCCCAGAGACCCTTCAGCAACTCAGGGTGTTCAAGACAACCAAGGTAGGGTTTGGCATTTAAAGACTTCCATAATCACAGGAATTGCCTGGCACAGTGGACACCGTTATTCAATATTCCAGTAGGAAACCTCACTTGCCTAGGCCAAAAACACTATAATACAACCTACTCACACTTCTGACTGGTGGGGAAGCCCAAACTATATGAAGCCTAACCCTCACTCCCTAGCAAGCTTCCCCAATTTAAAGACCAGATGGAATGACTTGTCCACCGAAGGCCAGTGGCCTGCTCCAGAAGGATTATATTGGATTTGTGGGGCTAATGCCTCTTCAGTCTTACCAGCCAATTGGTAAGGGGCATGCATATTGGGGACTATCCACCCCTCCTTTTTCCTACTTCCCTTAGCCCAAGGTGAATCATTAGGGGTCCCAGTTTATGAAGGCAAAGGCCTCACCAGGCAGCACAGGTCTCTACAGATTGGAAACTGGAAAAATGATGAGTGGCCTCCTGAACACATAATCCAATATTACGGGTGAGCCACTTGGGCAGAACATGAGTCCTGGGGTGATCAAACCCCAATTTACATGCTTTACAGAATTATCCAGCTCCAGGCAGTGGTTGAAATCATTACTAATGAAACGGCCAAGGCTCTTAATTTGTTGGCAGGACAGCAAACCAAGATGAATAATGCTATTTATCAGAATTGCCTGGCCCTAGATAACTTACTGACTGGAGAGGGGGGTGTTTGTGGGAAATTCAATCTCAGTAACTTCTACCTACAGATACATGATAAGGGCAAGGTAGTAGAAGAAATAACCAACAAGATGACTAAAATAGCTCATGTCGCAGTCCAGACTTGGAAGGGATGGAATCCCGGAGAGCTATTTGGGGGTTGGTTTTCTTACTGAGCGGGATTCAAAACACTTGTGGGAATAGTCCTACTCCTCCTTGGGACCTGTCTCCTTTTACCTTGCCTCTTGCCCTTATTCATGAGGGTAGTGTCCAGCCAAGCTGAGGCCACCACAGATAGGAGGGCCATCGCATGTCTCTTAGCCCTAAGAGGTTATCATCCCCTGGGCTTAGAAGATCAAGAAGTTGAGGCCTTAAAAGATTTAAGGAGCATCAAGAGGAAGGATGGAAGAGGAAAGTTAGAAACTTACACTCAGCTAAAAACAACTCCATGCTTGTTTTCCTTTTGTGAAATATGCTTGCTGCACTGAGAAAAACACAAAAACAGTATAACCTAAAAATTCAATGTAACTTTAAGATGTTTTGCTAAAAAATGGAATGTAGTGCACCTGCTCTGGTAAGTTTCTGTTTAGAAATGTCCATGCTCTGTAAACAGTGTGCTATAAAAGTAAAGCTCACATTGAATTTGGGGCCCAGAACTTTGGTGTGTTAGCTTGTCTGGGCCCACCAGCTTAATAAACCTGAGTTGTCCAACCCTCTGAGTGTGGTGCTTGGTTTCTCAAAGGACCAATTTCTGCAACAAGAATAGTATTACAATTGCAGAATTTCACTATGGAAAGAAATGCAATGCATGCATTCACAAGATACTTTATAGCATCCAACAAATATTTACAGAGAACCCTTTGTGCTGGATTCTGGGTTACATGCTAGGAAGTCAAAGTCGAGTAAGACATAGGTGGTGCTTATCATAAGGGAGTTAGTAGTCTAGGGCAGTTCTCACGAATGCATGGCCCAGGAGGCAAGAGAAATGAATGGAAGGGGTGGGCGGGCACCATGGACACAGGCAGGCTACCAGTGAGAGGCTCTAACCAGTGGCTGCCATGCTGGAAAGCAGCCTGGTTTGCAGAGGATTCAATAGAAATCAGAAATATGCATATTTATGTAAACTTCCCTGATTTTAAATGTTAGCAAACATTTGTTTCTTCATAAAAGATAGTGTGTAAAAGGACACATGCACTCTAATGTTCATTGCAGCGGTGTTTACAATAGCCAGGACTTGGAAGCAACCTAAATGTCCATCAGCAAATGAATGGATAAAAAAGAAGTGGTACATATATAGAATGGAATATTACTCAGATGTGAAAAGGAATGGAATGGGACATTTGTAGAAACATAGATGGACCTAGAGACTGTCATACAGAGTGAAGTGAGTCAGAAAGAGAAAAACAAATAACATACATTAATATATATATGCAGAATACAGAAAAATGGTACAAATCAACGAGTTTGTAAGGCAGAAACAGACACAGCTATAGAGAACAAATATATGGACACCAAGTGTGGAAAGTGGGGAGGGTTGGGGTGGGAGGAATTGGGAGACTGGGATTGTCATCTATACATTACTAATAAGAAAAAATATCAAATTGCAAACTTTAAATATATGCAGTTTATTGTATGTCAACTGTATCTCAATAAAAGTTCCTTAAAAAGCAAAACAAAAACAACAAAAACAAACAAACAAACAAAAACATAATGAGGGTCAAACCTTAAACAACTGAGGGCTGAATTGAGCCTGAAGGCTGTGCGGCTTTTATTTCCGGTCTAGAGGTGGGAGTTGAGAGGGGATAGCAAGGCTATTTAATTCATGTTGGTGGAATTAATAAATCTCAATGCATCTTAATCACATTAATTTTCCTTCCATTTGTAAAGAAATGTCACCAGGTTCCTATCAACCAATGAATTTAATAATGTCCACTTGCTGATCATTTGATGTAATTCCCCAAAAGGCCCATGCCTTGAAACATTTTGTCTACCAAACCAAACATACAAAGGAATCATTTTTAAGCTTATTATCCATCAAAGGAGACAGAAAAGACCACTCAGAACTCATGTTCAGGCTGAGACTGAAGAGGCTACCTGTTAAACTGTTATTCCAGACACAGTAAAGACAGTGGGAATTTATGTCTCCTTCCAGGATTCCCAGGGCCTGGGTGTTCCTGCATGGGACATATCCAGGCCTGTCCCTTGGGTGGAACAATAGGAGGCTGGCCTGGTCACCAAGTGGGTGAGAGATGAGGTGCTGTATTTTCCTACTCACTTTGGTATGCTGTTAAAATTCAGTTTTGTTGGTTCAATACCTACCAAGGGGATGTGACAGGAACTAGCAAATGACATACACAAATACAATTTAGCTCAGCAATTCTACTTCTGGGGATTCATCCCATAGATACACTGGCAAAATTAAAAAAAAAAAAAATACACACTTTATTCACTGCAATATTGTTCGTGAAAGGAAAAGATTATAAACATACATAATGGGACCAGTCACAGGGGAGTGTTGAATAAGGAATAGGACATGAAAACAATTGGGTATAATGTGGATGGGGGGACGTTTGGAATGTCTGAGATCTTCAGGGTGTACTGTTTAGTTTTTAAAAAAGAGGAACCAGAAAATTGCTTATACTTGGTTACTTTTCCATACACATATATGTCTATTTTCTTTAAGAAAGATTGGAAGAATAAACCACAAGGTAATAAAAATTATAATTTATGGGGGAGGGGCAAGGAGAGAAGTGAGATTTTTCTTGATTTTTGGTTTGACCCTTCAACCATGTAAATGTCTTACAGAATCAAAAAAAAAAATAGATCAATAAACCTATCTGTCAAGAATGAAAACTAAGACAAATGAGCCCAATTCTATCATGTTGGTGACATAGCTGCACAGAACAACACACTAATTAAATGACTTGAAAATGCAGAATGTTGACTGTACATTCAGTGTGGCCTATCCTCTAAGGACAAAGGCAAACAAAGAAAAACACCCTCCCTCTGAAATAAAACCGAAAACAAAAAGCCAAAGAAATCTGAAACTATATTCAACACCTCATTGTTGGTGATATTGCTACTGTTGTTTTGAAAGTATCACAACCATGTCACAGGTTAAGGCAAGTAAGTAAATAAATGCTAATGTTGTTATGAAGCAAGACTTTGCATGGAAGGTAGAAAGGAGTTTTAAATACGCAACCAAATAGCTTAAGTAAAATCCTGTGGTTTTAAAACTTGAATTGGAAGTATAACTTTGCACCATTTCATTATTTTAATTTTTTAAGAGAAAAAGTGTACCTCTTGGTTCTGACCACCGAAGAGCGTAGAAGCAAGGGCAACTTGATAACAGTGAGTATCCTAAGGCCTAGCTTGTGGCCTCTAAATACCTTTTCCCACCAGAGTATTCAAAGACTCTTTTTTTGGGTTTTTTGTTTGATTGTTTGTTTGTTTTAAGAGAATGTTTCATTTATTTAAAGGTAAGTAGTAAGGTTTCCAGCAAGGATGTCCAGCTTTAGAGAACATACTGGAATAAGTTTTTATTTTCATAATCCACAAGCAGAGATTCTTGAAGAGATGGCTGATTTCAGGGCTTGCCCAAGAAATGCACAAGATGAGCCTGGGAATCTTCAAGGACCACCAGGGGCTGCACAAAAAGTTTAGGAATCCATATGAAGAGGCCAAAAGTTGGACAATTTTAGCATCACAACAAGTTGATTCAAATGAATTAAGCATACGAAAAGCCATGACTGAGAATTCTCAGGTGGTGCAGTGGACAAGACTTGGGCCTCCCAATGCAGGAGGCTTGAGTCTTATCTTTGGTCAGGGAATTAGATCTCATGTGTCATAATTAATAGTTCACATGCCATAAATAAAGTTCCAGCATGCCACAACAGAAAATCCCCCATACTGAAAATGAGTCCCAGTGCAGCCAAATAAATAAGTATATATTTTAAGTGCTGAATAATATTCTATTGTATGTCTCTACCACATTTTCTTTATGCATTCAACTGTTGATGGATCTAAGTTTTTTCTACATCTTGTCTATAGTGAATGATGCTGCAATGTACATGATAGTCATCTTGGAGAGAGAGCAGTGAACGGTCCTGAAGAGAGATTTAATTTCCTTCCCAGGAATTGAACCTGGGTTGCCTGGATGAAAAACCGGAAACTTTTACCACTAGGGCACAGAGAAGCAGTTTCTTTAAGACAAAAGCAAGGCAGAAATACACACCCAGAGAGAAGGTGTATGCATGTCCTCTCTAATGAGGAGGAGCACAGTAAGTCAGAAAGTAGGCAGAGATGCACACCCAGGGAGGAGTGTGGGCATCCTGAACTGGGAGTGCAGGAAAGAGGTGATTTAAAATAATTGTATACGACAGCCCTCCCGTGTCTTTGTTTACCTTTGGCCAATTATCTTATTCCTTTATCACACCTCCCTGGTCCTAGGACTCTCCCAAAGATGTGCAAACAACTTTTTCCTGAGATGGAACCCAGTGCAGAAGCATATGGGTACATGTCCACACTTATACTGGGGTGGTGCCCCCTCTGTTTGACCCCCAAGAAGCCTTCTTATGTATGTGCACACAGGGCAGTTTTCCTTGACCTTAGGAGTGGGCAGCTTTTCTCTTTTCTTCAGCAGAGAGGAACTTCAGCCACTAGCTTTGTCCTTGAAGTGTCTGGGAAAGAACAAATCTTCAATTTGACTCCACTTGACAAACACCAGCTGTCCATCAGAGGGGCCCATCTATCTCCTACTTCAGCAGATCAAATATCCCTTTGAGATCATGATTTTAATTTTCTGGAATAAATACCCAGAAGTGGGGTTACTGGATCAAATAAGAATTCTCATTTTAATTATTTTGAGGAACCTCCATTGTGTTCTCCAGCAGCTACACCATTTTACATCCCAACCAACAGTGTTATGGTTCCACATCCTTGTCACCACTGTTACCTTTTGCTTTTTTGTGTTTTTCTTAAAGCTCTTTATTAGACTAAAATGGCTTTACACTGTTGTGCCAGTTTCTGTTGTACAACAAAGTGAATCAGCTGTTTTTATCCATATATCCCCATACCCACCCCTGCTGTGACTCCTTCCCACCCTCCCTATCTCACCCTTCTTAATCAAAACCAATCATCAACTTGATCTCCCTATGTTATGCAACAGCTTCCCACTAGCTATCTATTTTACATTTGGTGGTGTATGTATGTAACTGCTATTCTCTCACTTTGTCCCAGCTTCCCCTTCACCCCTCCAACCACCCCATGTCCTCAAGTCCATTCTCTGCATCTACAGCTTTATTCTTGCCCTGCCACCAAGTTCATCAGTAGCATTATTTTATGTATAATCCAGATATATGGGTTAGCATACAGTATCTGTTTTTCACTTTCTGGCTTACTACACTCTGTATGAGATACGCTAGGTCCATCCACTCCATGACAAATAACTCAATTTCATTCCTCTTCATAGCTGGGTAATATTGCATTGTATATATGAACCACATCTTTTTATCCACTCATCTATTGATGGGCATTTAGGTTGCTTCTGTGTCTTGCTATTATAAATAGTACTACAATGAACAATGTTGTACATGTATTCTTTTGAATTATTGTTTTCTCAAGGTATATGCCCAGAAGTGGGATTACTGGGTTATATGGTAGTTCTATTTTTAGTTTTTTAAGGAACGACCATACTGTTTTCCATAGTGGCTGTACCACATTACATTCCCACCAACAGTGCAGGGGTCAGGTTCCCTTTTATAAGCACCCACTTCAGCATGTATTGTTTCTAGGTTTTTTGACAATGGCCATTCTAACTGGTGTGAAGTGATACCTCATTGTGACTTTCACTTCCATTTCTCTAATGATTAATGATGTTGAGCATTTTTTCATGTGTTTGTTGTCTGTCTGCATGTCTTCTTTTTGGAGTATCTATTTAGGTCTTCCACCCAGTTTTGGATTGGGTTATTTGCTTTGTTAATATTGACCTACATGAGCTGTATGCATATTTTGGGGATTAATCCTTTGTCCATTTTTTTGTTGGGAGATATTTTCTCCCATTCTGAAGATTGTCTTCTTACCTTGTTCATGGTTTCTTTTGCCGTGCAAAACTTTTTTTTTTTTTTTTAATTATTATTATTTTATTTTATTTTTTTAGGGGGTACACCAGGTTCAATCAACTGTTTTTATACACATATCCCCATATTCCCTCCCTTCCTTGACGCCCCCCCCTCGATTCCCCCCCACCCTCCCTGCCCCAGTCCTCTAAGGCATCTTCCATCCTCGAGTTGGACTCCCTTTGTGCCGTGCAAAACTTTTAAATTTCATTAGGTCCCATTTGTTTATGCTCGATTTTATTTCCATGATTCTAGGAGGTGGGTCAAAAAGGATCTTGCTTTGATTTATGTCATAGAGTGTCCTGCCTATATTTTCCTCTAAGAACTTTTGTTTTTGATAATGACCATCCTAATGGATTGAGACAGTTTCTTACCATCATTTGATTTGCATTTTCCTGATGATTAATGAGGGAAGAACTATCCTTATCTCAAATGTACAGAATAGGAATCTCATGTCCAGAAATGAACTTATCAAGGTCACAAGACTGGCAGGTGTCAGAGGTGGGATTTGATCACAGGCAGAAAAGCTCCAGTATGTACATGCCTGGCAAGGATGCTGCACCATCTCCCATGTGCTTATCAAATGTGGGATCATGCTGTTTAGTATTTTGTTCTTTTTTCTCAATGTCATATTGAAACGATCTCTCAGAACACTAAATATTCTCCTAAAGCGCAATTATAAGGTGGTTGTTTGCAGGATGACTTATCTATCGTGTGGACACTTTATGTTTAGTGGGCCTAGGGATGTCCCAGATTTTCCCTTTGTAAAGACTCTGAGGACTACAACCTTGCTTATGTATGTTTGGAGGTGCTTCTAATCAACAGTTTAGCATAAACCTTAGCAGCAAAATTGCTGGGACAAAGAGCATACATAATTTAAGAACCTGTCACCTCCAAAAGTATGTACTAATTTACACACTTTCAAGAAGTGTTCAAAATCTATCTTTTTCTTGAGCTTTTTTTCTCACAGTTAGTTTTCCTCTCACTCTTGGCTATAAATTTCTCTGGTCTGCAATGGCTAAAGGATAAAAGCTGAGGGGCAGGAGAAACTGTTAATTTTAAAAACAGACTTTAGGACATTCCTGGTGTTCCAGTGGTTAAGAGTCCATGCCTCCAATGTTGGGAACGAGTTTGAATACCTGGTCAGGGAACTAAGACCCCACATGTCTTGTCATTGGGTCAAAAAGAAAAAAAGTGACACCTCCCTTTTGATGAAGTGGTTCTTGCCTACATTAAGGCCCATGCTATGCATTGGGTCGGGGTGTGTTCTGCACCTCATTTATTCTTTCCTTCTCCTTCTCTCATCTGGGTTTCCCTCCATCTCTGGCCCATGCTATCTGAGCCTGGGATTCTTCTTGTGTCTCCAGGAGGGAAGATTTGATGCTTCCATGACAAATCTGCCAAAGCTTGGCAGCTCTAACCAAGTGGTTTGCAGATGGGCCCCTCGAGGAAGCTCAGAAAAAGTGAAAGCTTTGTGCACCCTGGGTCCCCTTTACAGTAGAGGCATCCTCCACACAGCCTTGGAGTTGAGTGGAAGGGGCATGCTGGGTCTTCGAGGGTTGGGGCTGGCTCAGAGATCCACAGTCTCTCACTTAGGAAGTGGGACTGGAATGTGCTCTGGAGCTGTGGATAGCAGAGAGCTGGTGAGTGTGGTGGTGGGACAAAGGGGAACCATTCCAGCTTGAAGGGCTTCACGCAGAAACCCCCTGAAGCAGAAGGCCACTGCCTTAATTGCTCTGGGATGGGAAGAATAGAATCTATTTCTATTAATCCTTACCACTCCCCTGAATGAGGAGGTGTTGCCATAGGTGGGGCCATCACCAACTCTTCCCTGGTCTAGGACACCCACTGCCCCTTCCTTTTGGGATGCCTCTCCCCAGCTCCAGTTACGTGGTGCTGGAGGAAACTTTGAATCACATTGAGCAAGGCCTCATGACCAAGTAAAGCCCATCACAGTACCCCACACACCTGCCAGAAGCCTTCCCTGGTACCCTGATCTTATCTGAGCTTCTCTCCTTCAGGATGAGATGCCTTGGGGATATATGTGCATAAGCCTGAGGGAAGAAAGCTGTCAGGCTAAGAGAATCAAAGATGAGAGAAGGGAAAGAGTGAGGGAGAAAAAGAGTGAGCTGATGGCTTCTGATTTCTTGGGTCCAGTCACTGAGATATTTGGATCTGCTCTGGTTCCGGTATCCTGGATCCCTAGTATCCATCCAATAATTTTCCCATTTCCTTGAAGTCAGCTGGAGTTGAATAACTCTAAATTGTGGATCAGATGAGGTTCTAGATCCTGGCTGATTATGATGCATCTCCCTGATCCAAACAGTATCACCGATTTGTATTCACACCATTAGGACTGGAATCATTTATTCTATGGAGAATAGGACTTTGCAGAGCACAAAAATCCACTACCTTCTCTGAATATGAGTGCCCAGCATATGCGTGAGTATGTGTTTGGAGTGGGCCAGGTTGATTCCTGAAGCAGCCCCAGTATTTACACTGTGGGAGCCAGGCCAATCCTTTTGTTTCCCTGATCATAAACTGAGAAATACTGCCTGAGGAAGACTTCACCAAGGATCCATGTCTCTGACTTGTTCTGATTCACTCAGACCCCTTTCAGCAAGCTGACATACCTGCCCTGAGGACCCTGGGGGAGAAGGAAATACACCCAAGTCAGCCTGAGCCCTTACGTGCCAGCCCCTCTATATGCACAGATGGCTGCCTCCTGGTTGTATTTTTTTCATTTGCAAAGAACCCAGTGGATTTCTCAGCAGCTCTGGAAGTGAGCTGGCCTTTCAAGAAAAAGAACGTCGAAGACGTGGTTGCCCAAAGGGAGGGGATTGGGGGAGGGAAGGATTGGACTTTGGGATTAGTGAATGAAAATGATTATGCAGAGTTCGGATAAACAACAAGGTCTTCCTGTATAGCACAGAGAACTATATTCAATATCCCATGAAAAACTCTAATGGAAAAGATTAGAAAAACAATATAATATATGCATAATTGACTCACTTTGTTGTACAGTAGAAATTAACACAATAGGGTAAATGAACTATGCTTCAATACAATCAAAAGAGAAAAAAAAAAAAAAGGACCAGAATGTCCCATAGTTCTCCTATTCTTCCCATGTGACCCATGCTTACTGTTTTCTCTGTGGAGAATGCCTTTTCTTCTCCATCTTCCCCACAACCTTTTCTCTAAAACTGTGCTCAAAGCCTCTAGGAGGTTTTCCTAGACCCATGCTCACGCTCCCAGGCCTCTTCAGGCTGGGCTGGGTGACTTACCCTGGGGCTCCCCTTGTCTGTAGCCCTCATCAACCCTAATCTTGCCCCAACACTCCTTGGCAGAGCCTGAGGTTGTTTCCTTTGCATGGAGTACAAGGTAGATTTGCCATAGCTCAAATAGGCCTCCCCATGCCTCCATGAGGATGGGAATTTTGAATTACTGGTATTCCCTGGTATAATCAAAAGTTTCTTTGAGCCCATCAGCCTCCTCTGAACTCCCATAGACAGCTGATATTAAGCCTTAACCCTGTGCTTTGGCTGTGCCATCACTCTGTACCCTTTACTCATGTGAGCATCCAACCTCCCCACAGAGGGATCTGGTAGCCCTCTTCACACAGGGTAACTCGGGCTTAGCAAGGGGAAGTTGCAACTGAGGACTAGGGAAACCATGTAATTGATCACCCAACCAGGACATTTTCCAGATGGGAAGGGAGATCATTAATCATGATGGTGGGACAATACACTGAGACTGTCCCCAGCCAACCCCACTTGTCACTTGGCCTATTTCACAGATTGCTAGAGCTGACTTTCTGTGTTCATCTATCTGAGGGCTCTGGTGGAACTGAAGCTCTTTGAGGGCAGAGACCCTTAGTGTTCCCTTCTCCTTGTGCCTCCCACAATGTCAACACATAGTGGTGTCACCTTTTATTCCAGGATGATGGATGTTCCAGACTGCCCTTTACTCTCCAGTGTTTTTCTTTTCTTTATTTCTTTTTGGGGGTGGGAAGGACTGGTACAGCCACAGAGGCTCAGCAGCATGTGCAGTGGTTTCACTTACCCTGCAGAAGGTCCCCTCCTCCCAGCAGCAGCCCAAGGGTTCCCACAAGTCTCAGATTTGAGAACCAGTCTCTAGGGTGGGCCCCTCACCTTCCTCCTGTTGGCTTTACTGGGAAGTGGGTGGTCATTGTGGTTGACGGTGAAGATGATAGTAGGTAGAGATGTCCTGGAGCTACATGTAACCATGTATTGTTCGAGAACGAGGAGGGAGATTGGCCCAACTGATCCCTGGTGTGTGGAAAGCCCTGAGATGACCCTGTGGGATATCCCTTCACCTGTTTACTGACAGTCCTGGTGGTGATAAGCTGCTGGAAGGTGGCAGCAAATCTAGATGGGCCAAACAGCAATGTGGTTCCAGTACCCACAATGGTCAGGCAACTGTGGAAACAACAAACAACCACTCCATTCATGGTGATACTGAGAAACAGTGGGACAAAGTGGGCACCAGGATCACACTGATGTCTCCCCCATGGCTGCCCCTTCCCTGACTTTCTCCAGAACAGCCCTTTGCTCATGCCATGGCTCTGTTTTCCATTGTTCTGCTCACATAAATTTCTTTGACATCCTTTGAGTTCTTGAATGCACCAGGCTCTTTTGTGACTCAGGGCCTTGGCATGTGCTGGTCGCCCTTCCTAGAAGACCCCCATCCTCTTTGTCCAGCTTATTTTGCCTCATCTTCCAGGTTCCAGCTTTAATGTCACTTTTCCAGGTACATCTTTGTCCCAGACTAGATCAGGCATCTGTCTTGGTCATTCTGTGTAAACTCTTCCTCATTTGCAGCAAGTACTGAAGTGGTAATTCCTTATGAGTGTGACTCATTCCATGTACATCTGCCTCACTAGATGTAAGGGAAAACTGTATCCTCAGTGTCTCCCTCAAGTGTGCAGCACATGGTGGATGCACAATGTTTGTTTGTTGCATGAATGAATGAGTGAGTGAGTGAGTGAGGAAATGCATGAGGAATAGCCAAAGACTCTTGTCTGGTGTCTGACCAGTAATGGGTCAACCCACACAGTGAAGATGGAGGTTCTGCAGTGCAGCAGGTGCTCAGAGTGATGTGGAGGGAGACACAGGCTGAACTGGGAAAGGTTGTTTCCCAGCACAGACCCCTCACTGGGTAGTGACACTGAGACCCCAGCCAGGCAATGCCTGAGCTAGCCCAAGGGACCACTAAACAACATGTAACTTTTATCTGAGAGTATCACACAGAATCCTTGTATGTGAATTCAGGCAGTATACCCCTGCTAGATTGTCTCTCTCTGTTTGTGTCTTAGTGTGTGTGTGTGTGTGTGTGTGTGTGGGTGTGTGTGTGTGTGTGTGTTCCTGGGCCTAGTCACCACTGATCAAGAGGTGAGGATGAGAGTGTCTTCCCCTCTGGGAATGGGGCCCCTGTTCCCCAGTGTTTCCTCTTCCTACAGGGGTCCCAGCCCTAACATCTAGCCTGACAACTCCGGATAAGCCCCATTGCTAGGCCAGAGGAGCTGTGGAGCGCCATCCTTCCAACACAATGACATCCAGGTAGTTCCTCAGAGGCTGAAGAGAAAGTTTCAGGTCATCAGTGGCATTCTGGGTCATGTTATCAGTGTTGTCTTTCAGGAAATTTGTCAACAAGTTTTTCTCCATGTTTCTTACATGCTCTTATTTTTCTTTAGAGGGATTGTTTCACTGAATATTGGGAAAAGGAAACAAAGAAGGGACAGAAATCACATGTCCATATTATTTTATGACTTTCATACCTTACATTGTAATGGTGTGGCATTTTCCCAGCATTTTTATAGTCTCATGTCATTATCAGGATGTCATGCAAAGACCACGGCAAATACCTCAGTTTGAATACCAGTTTTCTGTGTAATCTTAGATCAGTCATATGATGCTTTGGAGTCTCAGTTTCCCCATTGCTGAAAAGGTGGAATATAATGAGCCCACTCCCCATGTAGAATGTTGTGGGTATTAAATGTGATGATGGATATAATGTACCTGATATGTAGGAAATCTCAACAGTGAAAGCCGATACCATTGCTATTCTCATCCCAACGTTTGTTTTTCAAGGTAGATCTGGGAAGAATATAGAAGGGGCTCATTTTCTTCTTTTTACAGGTGAGGAATTTGAAATGCAGGGAGTTGGTGACTTTCTGTGTTCACACTGCTTGTTAGAGCTAAAACAGCCTAGAGGTAGCCTTCCTGATCTATCTCCAGGGCTCAATCAGTAGACAGGTTTGAGGGAGGAAGCCGGGAGATTTACTATGAATTAGGGAATTAAGAGAGTAGAGAAGCAAGGAAGAGTCCATAGAGAAAATAAACAAAGAAACAAAAACTCAGAGAGTTCTGCATGCACAGACACAGTCAAATAAATGGGAAAACAAGAGAGTGATACAGAGGTGAAGACACAGACACATTCACACAGAAATGGAGAGAGAGTAGAGACAAGACCTAGAAGCAAATACAGGAAAATGCTCTTCCATAGGACCACACTTACAGTTTCAGAGGTTGTGCACTGTGCAACTCCAAAGAATCCAATTTCACATTGATCATGAGGTGACTGGCAACCCCAGAGATGTGCAACCCTGCATGCCAACCCCAAAACACTTGGACCCCACTGTTCCCATGCCAAGGTTATCATCAGTAAGTGTGAATTGAAATACAAGACTCAGGGAATGATTATATTCCTTTCTTACCATCTGAGTAGAAGAATAAGAGGGAAACAAAACCTCCAGAATGGCAGATGATGGCACTTAGAGTCCCTGTACTAGGAGCCCAAGCCATGTCATATTTCTTTCCTGGCTGCAAATACTCAGGAAAATCACATAGTGGTGGCCTTGAGCTCCTTGTCATATATGCTGTGACCAGCCCTAATTGTCTTCTTCGGGCCACTAATAGATCTGACAAGAAATATGAACCTCTGCATAAAATCTTTCCCTCAATTGATTCTGGGGGGAGTGCAATTTGACAAAGCTCAGAATACAGAAATTTCTACTGTGATCTTTTCCTTGGATCCTGGCTGCAAAACCAAACTGAACCCACACAAACTAAGTTAGAGTGAGGGAACTTGCCAACATGGAGCCAAATTCTGTTCCTAGCATGACAGTAAATGCTAGGGGCCATGCTTAACATTCATGATCTCATGTGGTCTTCCTAGTAACATCATGAGATATGTATTACTGTTTTTAATGGAGAGTAAATTGCTAGGAGGAAAAGAGGTCAAATGGTAAGGTGAAGACATGAGCAGCAGCCCAGTGACATAGGCGTGAGTAGCTTTATGTAGTGTGACAGATGGCACAGAGCAGGGTCACTTATGATGCTTATCTGCATCAAAAATCTAGGCTGGACTAGTATTACAATTGCAGAGCTTCACTGTTGCAAGAAATGTGATGCATGCATCCCCAAGATACTTTATAATATCCAACAAATATATATGGAGGACCCTGTGAGCTGGAGTCTGGCTTAGATGCTGAAAAGTTAAAGTCGAGTAAGTAACAGGTGGTCCTTATCTTTAGAGATCTGGAGTCTAGGATGGTTCTCACAAACTCATGACCCAGGAGGCAAGAGAAATAAAGGGAAGGGCTTTGCGGGCATTATGGACACAGGGGAGGCAGCATATGCCCTACCATTTGGGGCAGACTTTCCCCAGCACCAACCAGCAACTGCCATGCTGGAAAGCAGTCTGGTGGGTCAGTTTTTCAAGAGAAGTCAGAAGTCTGGATAGTCATGTAAAATCCCCTGATTACAAATGTTAGCAAATAACTTTATTTTTTTCTTCTTCACAAAATGCCGTGTGATATGTATATGGAACAACTGTGTGCCAGGTTTCAGCCTGCAGGCTGTGCAAATTCCTATTTCTGGCCTAGAGGTGGGAGTAGAGAGGGGACAGAGAAGGAGTTGAATTCATGTTGGTCGAAAGAGTGAGGTACTGAATACATCTTAACCATGTTAATTTTCCTTCCATTTGTAAAAAAAGATCACCAGCGTGCCTTAAAAATATATATATATATAATAATGTCAACTTGGTGAGCATCTGATATAATTCCCCAACAGGATCCATGCCTTGAAACATATTGTCTACCAAAGAAAACATAGAAAGAAATAATTTTGAAGGATATTATCTCTCAAAGACAACATAAAAGACCACTCAGATTTCCTGCTCAATCTGAGATGAACAGGGCCTCTGTTAAAATCTTATTTCAGCCAAAGTAAAGACATGGAGTTTTATGGCTCCTTCCAGGATTCCCAGGGCCTGGGTGTTCCTATGTGATATCTATACAGACCTGTATTTTGAGTAGAACAATAGGAGACTTACCTGGTTACCAGCTGGGTGATACATGGGGTGATTGTCTTCCTACTCCTTTTTGCACATTCTAAAATTTAGTTTTTCTGGTTCAATCACTGCAAAGGGAACTTGACAGCATCTAGCAAATGAAACACACAAATACCATTTAGCTCTGCAATTCTACATCTAGGGATATATCCCTAAGACACACTGGCAAAAATACAAACAAACCAACAATAAATCAATAAATAAATGTGCACAATCTATTCACTGTGATATTGTTTGAAAAAGCAAAAGATTAGAAACAGTAACCATCCATGGGGGAGTTTTGAATAAGGCATAGGGCATCCAAACAACTGGCTATAATGGCGATGCAGGAAGGCGTGGAAATGGTGAGTTCCTTAGGATACATTGTTTAGCTTTTAAAAAAGAGGGACCAGAAAATCACTTAGTGTTTGCTGGTTTTCCATGCACATATATGTTTATTTGCATTATGAAAGAGTGAAAGAATAAAACAAAAGCTAAAAAGACTGTAATTTATGGGGGAGGGGAAGAGACAGAACTGAGATATTTCTTCTTTTATAGTTTGACTTGGCAACCCTATAAATGTATTTCAGAATCATATGACAGATAATTCTACCAAGTAGGTGACATAGCACATAACAAAACATTATTAAAGTGGCTTTAAAATGCAGAATTTTGACACTACGTTCAGAGTGGGATATCTTCTAAGGACAAAGACAAAAAGCCAAAACACTCTCCCTCCAAAATAAAATCAAAAACAAAAAGCCAAAGAAAAGTGAAACTATATCCAACACCTTATTCTTGGTGATATTGCTACTGTTATTTTGAAAGTATCGTATGTATATGCATATAAGTTAAAGCAAGTAAGTAATGACGCTCATGACGTTATGAAGCAAGTCTTCCAGTAGAAGAGTGTAAAGATATTTAAGTATACCAGCAAAAAGCTAAAGTAAAACCCTGTGTTCTTAAACTTTGAATTGGAAGTATAAGTTTGTACCAATGGATTTTTTTTAAGAATATCAGTAATTCAGTGCTCTGACCTCTGAAAAACCCAGAAACATTGGCAATTTGATAAAAGTGACTATACTGAGGCCTAGCTTGTAGTCTGTAAATACCATTTCCCCCCAGATGATCCAGAGATTCTTTAATTCATGGCTGTGCCAAAAAATACACAGAATAAGCCTGGGTATCTTGAAGGACCAGAAAGTTGAGGGCCTTCAAAAACCACTGGGGGCCAGACGAAAAGTTTAGTAATCCATGTGAAGAGGCCAAAAGTGGGACAATTTTGAAACAGGAGGGAAGGGATCGCCTTTGAAAGAATTATATAAGCTGAGGACATGACATAGGTAGTAGAATCAAATGTGTCCAAGTTGGCAGAGAAGTTGACTTCCCCTAGACCTTGAGGCTCTGCCATTCAAGTATAAGGATCAAAACATGGGCAGTGGCCCAATTCCTGAAAATCCCCACCCCTTCCTGAAATAGCTGGAATACCCTTCCCACTCATTAGCCTATGGAAGTACCCACCCTATAAAAACTGACAGCCCTATACCTTGGTGCCTTCTCACCATCTGAGATGGCCCACAGTCTGTCTGTGAAGTGTTTCTCTCTAAATAAATCCACTTCTTACCTATGAGTTTGTATCTCACTGAATTCTTTCTGGAATGAGACATCAAGAACCAGAGCTTCTGTAAATCCTGAAACTAGGTGTGTGATCTCAGTTGGAAGGCTTTAGGTTTGGCTAGGTTTGTGTCCTGGCTTGTGGGTTTAAGTTCCAATCCGAGGTGCTCAGTTTCAGCTGGTTACCACAAAGGGGCAGTGATAAGGTAAGAAAATGTTGAGAGTTAGGTCTTGGTCCTAAATAGGCCCAAGGTACACCATGACTCATGTATACAAGGGTAGACACTTTGCTGATAAGTGCTAATTTTTGATTGGTGTCTCAATAGTCTGTGCTTCTATGCCTTCAACAGAAGGTCCAGGATAAAATTGTTAATCTCTATGCTCTTCTCCTTGACTACAATTTTTTCTCCCACATTCCTACATTCTTATTCATTCTGTTCTACTTCTTTCTTCCTTACTTCTTTCCCTCTTTCCTTTCTTTCCTTCCTTCCTTCATCCTTCCTCTCTTTCTTTCTTTCTTTCTTTCTTTCTTTCTTTCTTTTTCTTCTCTTAACCATGGAAGAACTGTGTGACCACATGTGTACTTTTTATTCCTTTGACTTCTCCCCCTTGATGGTTACAAATTCTGACTCTTTATTCCCAACATATAGCTAGACCAACTCCTACTGATAGTCAACACATTTGGGGATGTCTTTTGTGCCATTTTTGTGACAACTTTTTGGGCAATAACACCTGGTTGGTAGTCTATCTTGGAAAGGATAGCATCTAAAATATAAGTATAAATCTTGACAATGCTGTGTGGTGGATTTTGACTTGAGTGGAATTTTGGAGAGCTCTGTAGTTAGAGATGTGACTTTAGGCTTGTCTGAAGTGAGTTAGGCTGTATAAATCCCAAACAATACCTCTCTGGGTCATATACTCCAGGACTGGGAAAGATTTGGACAACAGGAATTAAAAGGAAAATAAAACTTAGTAGGTCATGTCAAGAAATTTAAAATGGAGTGAAGTAACCTATGATCAAATTTTCATGGCCTCGCTTCTTGGCAATGGAACTCAAAAGGTATTTAAGGCATGTGTAGCTCACAGGGATCACTCCAGGAAGATGCAGTGAACATTTTAACTGACACACCCTACAAAGCCATGGATTTCAAGTGATAGTGGATCCCTCCTACCAAAAGGTTCAGGCCCTTTTGGTTATGCATTTCTTAGGCCAGAGGCCAAAGATCTCAGCCACAAAATTAAGGAATCAATGGCTGATCCGCAATCTCTGAAGAATGGTCTGCTCCAATTGGCTTATTGGTTTTCAGTAATAAAGATATGTTGTAAAAGACTGAACACACCCCGAGAAATATGCCAAAGGCCCAAGTGATGGCAGTGGCTTTGTCTGCTCAGAGACCACCAAAGGGGAGGCTAGATTTTCCAGGCCAACCTGGCCCTGGAAGACCACAAGGCTCAGAGATACTTATGCAAGGCCAGTGTAAACTGTGTGGGCAAAACAGGCCCTAAGGGAGGATTGTGATTGATGTGCCTTTAGCAAATAATGAGGACATAGGAAATGTCCCAGATGCAAAGAGTGAGAGGAGTCACTTGGCCAGTGATGGCTATGCAATCTGAGGATTGTTGGGGCCTGAGACCATAAGTGACTCTACCTAGAAATACCATCCATGTAAATAATGTGGAGCCTCAGGTGTTCATGGATGTGGTGGCCCACTTGATGAAATTTCTCATGGACCCTGGTGAAATCTGCTCAGTCTTAACCCAAAAGATAGCAATGCTTAACACTCATAAAGAATTCATAATGGGGTTGGCAGGGAAGAGACAGAGACACACTTTCTTAGAACCCCTGTTGTGTAAGATCAGTGGCCAGCTTTTTTTTGGTGGGAGCTCCCCCAGAACAAAGTAACACTAGGGCTCAGAAGTCATAACAACTACAAAAGAATGCAGTTGGATCTTGCAATTATCTTATGTGCCCATTTACTCTGAAGCCACTTTCACATGGTTTCTGGATAAAGCTTTTGCTATGTAACTACTGCCTAACTCTGTAACTTAGCAATGGCCCAGAGGCCTTAGAAGGGCAAGTATCCCATCAGGTTATACAATCCTTTGCTTGTTACCATATTTGGGAGCCAAAAATTTCCAATGTGCAAGAGTTTAATGAATGTATACAAGGGGGTGCCTGTGTTCGGGGCTCAGCCTTCAGATATGAATCCACTGACCCTATACCAGTACAATAAACATTGCTTCCCACTTATAGCCTCAGTGTCCTGTCTGCCACTGCCGATTCCTGCTACATTTCTTGAGGGCTCATCTGGGATTGGGAGAAGGTACATAGAGATGGTGTTTTCACCTCCCTTGCCTCTGGGGTATGACCCCCAGAAGCCGGGAGTGGTGACATCACCTGGCAAAAGCAGACAAGTTGATCCATTAGGGGACTAGCCCTCCCGGCGTGTTGGGGTCAGACTTTGAGAAGCACAGTGGAACCCAGAGAGGCACAGGAACCAGTGCAGGGAGCAACACCAAATGGACTGGTAAGAACCTGTGTTCATTTTGGTTAATAGGCACATCCATAAGTGAAGGAAGGGGAGCCTGATCACCTCCAAAGAGTCATCCGAGTAGCCTCTAAGGCCCTCTCAAGGGGAGAAGAGGAGGTGAAACTGTGACTCTTAGGTTAAGGTGTGGGTGGAGGGTTGGAGTTTGTTGTGTGAGTGTCAGTGAATGAGATGGACAATAAGAGAGCTCTGACTTGACCAAGTTCCCAAGTGAGTGTTGAGTCCTGATCAATGATTCCATGGCAATCCTCATATGGCTTAGGGTAGTTTTCTCTGGAGAAGTCCTGACAGAGGTTTATCCCATCCCACCAAGGCTAAGAGGTGCCTGAGATATCTCTGAGAGGAGGATGGGTGAAGGAGGATGAAGCAAAATTCCTAAGCCTCATATTTCCACCCCTCCCCAACCTGTCTCATGTGTGTGCCTGTCATCTGTTAGAATGGGAGGAAATGGGTGGTAAACAGAGTAAGCCTACCCCTTTTGAGTGTATGGTAAAGAATTTCAAGAAGGGATATTCTGATGATTATGGTGTTAAGTTGACCCCTGAAAGGTTCTGTACATTTTCTGAGGTGGATTGGCCTTCGTTTGGGGTGGGATGGCCCCCTGAGGTGTCACTAGACAAAGAGTTAGTCAGTAAGGTGTTCAGGATTGTCACATGGGACCCAGGCCACCCTGACCATTTCCCCTGCATTGACTCATGGCAAGACACAGTCCTTTCTTGGCTACCCTGGCTGAAAGTCTGTCTGGAAGAAAGCCGTAAAATCATGATGGCTCATATCATGGCTTCTTCAAAATGCCGACCAGAACAGAAAAGCCTGTTTTGTCTGGGGAATCAGAAGAGATTCCGCTGCCTCAGGTCCCACTGTATCCCTCATGCCACTGAGGCATTTCACACCTGCAGTAGCCAAAACCCTGCTGGCAGCTCTTTGCACTCCAGAGGTCTCCCCTCCCCACAAGCAACCCTTGACACCTCTGTCTGTGGCTACTCCAGAGCCACCTATCTTAACCCCTTAAAACCCAACCAAAACACTTCAGGGAAATCCTGTTCACAGCCCTTCTCTTTGTAGAAGCTAAGGTGCCTTACAGATGCCACTGTTGGAGACCCGGGGACCCCTCTATTATGATAAAGATGGACAAATACAACGGGGGCAACATACTTTCATAGATCAGCCTTTCACCACTATTGATCTGCTAAACTGGAAAAATCATACCCGCTTATTCACAAAGAAGCCTCAGGCTATGATTGATTTGATGCAGTCCATCATCCAGACCCATAAGCCCACTTGGGTGAATGGCCACCAGCTTCTCCTGACACTGTTTAATATGGAAGATCACTGTCGAGTTATTCAGGCCACTTTAAAATGTTTGAAAGAGCATGACCCAGAAGGGACACTGAATACACAGGCCCATGCCTAACATCAGTTCCCTGAGGAAGACCCCCAATGGGACCCTAATGAGGCCTGGGAACATCAAATGCTTGAATGCTATCAAGAGGCTCTTTTACATGGCATGAAAGAGGGAGGGAATGCTATGAACATGAGAAAAACCACAGAGGTACTCCAAGAACCTGGAGAGAGCCCAAGCCAATTCTATGAGAGATTATGTGAAGCATTCCGCCTCTACACCCCCTTTGACCCAAAAGCAGCTGAGAATCAGCAGATGATCAACGCAGCCTTTGTCAGCCAGGCTCAGGGAGGCATTCAGTGCAAATGACAAAAGCTAGAGGGCTTTGTTGGAATGAATACTAGCCAGTTTCTGGAGGTCCCCACCAAGGTATTCATCGACCAGGACCAGGAAGCTAAATGAGAGGCAGATCAAAAATTGAAGAAAAAAGTGGATCTGCTCTCAGCTGTCCTGACAGAGCAGTCAGGACTCTCCCAGGAAGGTGGCACATCATCAGGTGGGGGACAAAGCTGAGGTCAGGGAAATTGGCAGGGAGGATGGCCTTGTCCAGAGGGATGATTAGGATGCAACCAGTGTGCCCATTGCCTCCAAGAAGGTCACCGAAACAATTTGTGTCCCTACCGATTGGAGAACACTTTTTCCAGCCCTGAAATGAGACAAAAAGGCCGAGTGGTTCAAGGAAGGTACCAACCCATGTGGCAGATGAATGAGACCCTTACAAATGATTTTGTGTGTCTAGCTGCCATGGAAAGCTATGAAGAAGATTAGGACATACTGGGCTCCATTCTGCTAGGCCCTTTAGGAGCCCATGGTCCGGATGACTGTAGAGGAAAACCCACTGACTTCATAGTAGATACCAGGGGAGAACATTCTGTAGTGACTCAACCCATGGGCCCCCTCTCACTGAGACAGGCCACCATTCTGGGAACCACAGGTAGCCAAGCACGTCATCCCATTTTGCTGCCTCCATGATGTAACCTAGGCGGCCATGAGGTCGTTCATGAATTCCTCTACATTCCTGACTGTCCTGTAGCTTTGATGGGACAAGACTTATTGGGAAAGCTACAAACCCAGAAAACTTTCAACTCCCCTGACCAAGCAACTCTGACCCTGGGGAAAATAGAATCAAAAGTAATGGCCCTTACGGTTCCCCAAGAAGAAGAGCGGCACAACTACAGTTTCCTAGAAAAGCCACAACAAGGTCCTGAGCCCCCTTTTAAGGTGCCTGGAATATGGGCTGAGGACAACCCCCCAGGCTGGCCAGGAATGCACCCCCAATAATAGTGGAACTGAAACCTGGGGCAGAGCCTTCTTGGCAGAAGCAGTATTTCATCCCTTGCAAGGCACTGATTGGAATCCAGAAGCATCTAGAGAGACTTCTAAAGTACAGGATCCTCCAATCCTGCCAGTTGGCTTGGAACACACCTCTCCTGCCAGTCGAGAAACCAGGAACAGACAATTACTGGCCAGTTCAGGACCTGTGAACAGTAACCAAGCCACTGTCACCCTTCACCCAGTTGTCCCCAATTGCTGTACACTCTTGGGCCTTATCCCCACTGAAGCTGCCTTCTTCACATGTCTGGACCTCAAAGATGCCTTCTTCTTTAATTGTCTGGCCCCTATGAGTCAACCAATCTTCGCCTTCCAGTGGGAAAATTTTGAAAATGGTAACAAAGTCCAGCTGACTGGACTAGACTGCCTCAAGGTTTCAAAAATTATCCAACCATTTTTGGCATGACATTAGCCTCTGATTTAAAAAGTCTTTCCAGCCATCCAGCTGGGCTGCATGCTACTCCTGTATATAGATGCCTTATTGCTAGCCAGACAAACTCGGGAGGACAGAACAGAAGGGAAGAGACAGCTCCTCACCCACTTATGTGAGGCTGGCTACAAAGTTTCAAGGAAAAAGGCCCAGATCTGTGAGAAAAAGTCAAATACCTTGGCTTTGACCTCTCCCAAGGGCAACGGCAACTTGGCCCAGAAAGGAAGCCGACTGTCTTCTCAATCCAGGTCCCATCGACTTGGCGCCAAGTTCCTGAGTTCCTTGGAGCCACCAGCCTCTGTAGAATCTGGGTATCCAACTTCTCTTTTCTAGCAAAACAACTATATAAAGCTCCAATTGGGCAGAACAGGAACCACTGCTGTGGGGATGAGCACAACGAAAGGCATTTGATGAGATCAAGAGGGCCCTCAGCATTGTGCCTGGCTTAGGACTCCCGCACACTTCTAAACCCTTCTTGTACATGCATGAGTGTACTGGCATTGAGGTAGGGGTCCTGACACAAATGTTGGGGTCATGGCACTGCCCAGTGGCATACCTCTCCAAACAGCTGTATTCTGTTGTCCAAGGGTGGCCACCTTGTCTGCAGGCACTCATGGCCACAGCTCTCCCAGTGTCTGAGGCTGACAAACTTACAATGGGACAAAACCTAACTGTCTGAGTGCCCCACTCAGTGTTAACCTTGATAGAGTATAAGGAACAATATTGGCTGACTAATGCCTGAATGGTTATATACCAAGGAATGCTATGTGAAAACCCACACATTCACCTGGAAGTAGTAAGGACTCTAAACCCGGCAACCTTAATACAGGTCGGGCCAGGTCAGCTGGACCATGACTGCATCAAGGTCATGGAGGAGGTGTTCTCCAACTGACCAGACTTCACAGAACAGCCTCTCAAGGACCCTGATGTTGAATATGTCACTGATGACAGTCGTTTCGTGAGAGAGGGAGAACACCTTGCTGGATACTCAGTAGTGACACTAAATTCCACCATTGAGGCAACACCTCTGCCAAAAGGAACTTCTGCACAAAAGGCAGAGCTCATTGTGTTAATTCAGGCCCTCCAGTTGGCAGCGGGAGTACAGGTCATATTATACACAGATTCTAAACATGACTTCACCACGCTCCATGTGTACAGGGCTCTATATAAAGAAAAGGGGCTAATTACCTCAGGGGGAAAGGACGTAAAGTATGGCAAAGAAATCCTTGAGCTCTTAAATGCTGTATGGGCCCCTAAAAGGGTGGCAGTTACACATTGTCAGGGACATCAAAAGGGCGATCCTATGGTCTCCCAGGGAAACTGTAAAGCAGATGGAGGGGCAAAGCTTGTGCCTTCCAAGGGAACATTGGAAACAGCAGCTCTGACTTCTGCACTGTTTCCTGATCTCCTGGAAGAATAGGACCCCAATAACTCACAGCATGAAAATACTTGGTTTAAGACTGAAAAGGGGAGCTATCTCCCAGGCGGACGGTGGAAATTTGAAGACAACCGAATTGTAATTCCTGAGGCCCTAGCCCCAACTTTTGTTAAACAGCTCCACCAGGGAACCCACAGTGGCTGAACAGCCTTGGAAGCCACCTTGAGCCAGCACTTCTATGTTCCCCGATTTTCTAGCATAGCCAGAGTGGTATGCAGTGTGAGACATGTGCTTGAAATAATCCACACCACGGGCCCAAGACTAGCCCTGGGGTACAGAGCATTGAGGGTGCCCCTTTTGAAAATATTGTGGTGGATTTCACTGAATTTCCCTGACTCCAGGGCTATAAGTATCTATTAGTTTCTTTGTGCATATTCTCAGGTTGGGTAGAAGCTTTCCCCACACACTCAGAGAAGGCACATGGAGTGGACCAATTTCTTTTGAAAGAAATTACTCTCCAATTTGGAATTCCAATAATCATAGGATCAGATAATGGGCCAGCATTTACAGCTAATGTGGTGCAATTGGTGGCAAACGGGTTATGGGTTTCCTGGAAGTTACACAGAGCATATCGTCCCTAGAGCTCTGGGAAGGTCAAGTGAATGAATCAAACTCTAAGGTTAAAACTGAGTAAACTGTGCCATTCACCTACAGTGGGACCAGCTGCTGCCAATTGCTTTGTTGAGGATTAGATCTAACCCCACTAGACAGACGGGAGATTCCCCTTATGAAATTCTTTATGGGTGTCCACCTTCCAATATTAAGGGTATATGGGGAGACTTAAAATAATTGGGCAGTATAACCCTAAGGCAGCAAATGCAGGCTCTTGGCTCGACCCTAGATATATACGTCATTGGGTTAGGGAACGACTACCCGTAAGCCTAACCACTGACATCCATTCCTTTAAACCTGGTGGTGCTGTGTGGGTAAAGGAATGGAATGTCCAGCCCCTAAAGCCCCTCTGGAGGGGACCATTCACTGTCATTTTGTCTACTCTCATTGCGGTAAAAGTGGCTGATCTGAAACCTTGGATTCACCACAGCAGAGTGAAGCAGGCCTCTCAAGACTGGGAGTGTAACCTTGATCCATCAACAGAGTGTAAACTGATCATCCAGAAGATGCAAGTCATGGCACCTGGGGGTCCGGAGGACAACAGCCCTGCTTCAGTCACTCTGGAAGCTGACTGATCTATGCAAGGCAGAAGCTTGAGGAATCAACTCTCAGACAAAACAAACAAACTGTTCTTGTTTCCTATGAAATAGTCACTCTTTATCCCTAGCTCTTGCTATAATTCTTACCATGGTTTTTGCTTTAGGCCTGACAGTGACAACTCCAGCCAACTAGAAATGGAGCCAAAAGATTTTACTAGCACTTCTCTTTTCCTATGGGCAGTGTGCTTTATTACTGTTAGATGTTTCTAATCTAGACCCCTCTAGTAGATTTAGACTGCTTATCTTATGACCCACGCATCCGCATAGTCCAGTTGAGTCAGGAAGTTACTTGCACATTGCTTTACTGCACCCACTTCTCATGCCAGGGATGAATACATGGGACTTGCCCCCACAACATGACCACTTACTCCATCTTCCAGATGGAGACCAATATACATGTTTCAACCCACAGTCTTTCCCTTTATGAGAAATGGCCTGAAGTTTGGCACTGTCAGGAAAGGGGGTGTTTAGTTAATTGGACCAGATTACTAATCCCCACCTGCCAGTGTCGGTAATTTTGATGTATGTGAGGCCATCGGTGGTACCTGGTTGACCTGTAGTGAACCAAGTGCAGATTTTACATTGGGAAACAAAGCATGGACCTGCTGATAAATATATGTGTAAAGGGTCCACAGGCTTTTTGTCATGTGCTGCCAAGGACTATTACTTGTGTCCTTATTAGAGCTGTGTTTTATGGGCCACTTGGAAAGGAAAGGGTGGGGCCCAGGATATTTATTTGGAGGATGGTTTTCAACCCTCAGGGGCTTCAAGACCCTCATAATTAGTGTGCTTTTAATACTGGGAACTTGCCTAATCTTTCCCTGCCTGGCTCCCCTGGATATAAGACTTGTCTCAACTTTCATCAAGGCCATGGTTGAAAGAAAAACAACCACACATGCAATGATGTTTTAGCAATATAAACACCTGAGCCAAAATGATGCTCTTGGACCCTAGAAAAGAGGGTGTGAGCATCAAAGGGGGGAATATGGGGGGAGCTCCCCCAGAACAAAGTAACACTAGGGCCCAGAGGCCATAACTCAATTAGAAAGGAAGGCAGTTAGATCCTGACATTTTCTTTATGTGCCCATTAACTCTGAAGCCCCTCTAGCATGGTTCCTAGATAAATCTGTTGCTATGTAACTCCTGCTTAACTCTGCAACTTAGCAAAAGCCCAGAGGCCATAGAAGGGGAAGTACCCAATCAGGTTATACACTCCTTTGCTTGTCACCTTTCTAGGGAGACCAAAATCTCAAACGTATAGGAGTTTAACAAAAGTATATAGGGCAGTGCACTGCTGTGTTTGGGGCTCAGCCTTCGGATATGAATCTACTGAGCCTGTGCCGGTACAGTAAATATTGCTTCCTGCTTATAGCCTCAGTGTCCTTTCTGCTGTGACCAATTCCTGCTACAGTATTCCTTGCATCAACACCTCGTCTCCAGTTGATTGGCCTGTTGTGTGGTTAGCAGAAAAAAGCTGGGACACAATAAGATGATGGGTGGAAGAATAAGCACGTGTGCACACACACACACACACGACCTAGATAGGGAGATGATGCCCCTTACAATCCCTTTACTTATAAGTATAAGATGTATAAGCACTCTGAGAGGGCCACGAGCCTAAGGATCCCAAGCCATTTAATCTTTCCTGAGTCGAAGTACTCAGGAACATGGGAGTTCTGAGCATGCCATGGTGGACAAGACCTCCTAGTTACATATACTTTGACTTGCAGTAATTGTCCCCTTTAGGCCACTAGTGAATCCTATAAGATATACAAGCCTTTTGATGAAATCTTTACCTCCATCCATGTCAGTGCGTGTGGACTTAGAAATTTCTCAGAATACAGAGATTTCTAGTGTAATCACTTCCTTTGTGCTCTGTTGCAAAACCAAATTGAGGTGCATGGACTAAGAGTGGGGAAACCCTTGCCAACTTGGAGATAAAACACTGCTACTGATGTAATAAAAGTAAATGCAAGGGGCCATGCTTGAAATTCATGATCTCATCTGGTGTTCTTAGCAACTTCATGAGGTGTGCATTGCTGTCCTCAGTTGGACAGCAGAATGCTAGGAGGAATAGAGTTCAAATGGCAAAGTGAAGACTTGAGGGCCAGTCCAGTGTCTTACCAGTGACTGACTTCAAGTAGTGGGACAGATGGCACAGAGCAAGGGAACTTATTATGATGCCAATCTGCATTAAAAATCTAGGCTAGAGTAGTATTACAATTGCAAAGTTCTACTCTTGTAAGAAATGCGATGCATGCATCCACAAAATACCACAAGATACTTTGTACCATCCAACAAATGTATATGGTGCACTCTGTGTGCTGGAGTCTGGATTAGATGCTGGAAAGTCAAAGTCCAGTAAAAGACAGGTGGTCCTTGTCTTCAGGGAGCTAGCAGTCTAGGGCAGTTCTCACAAACCCATGGCCTGGGCAGCAAGATAAATAAATGGATGGGATGGGCAGGCATCATGGACATGAGCAGGCTACAATTAGGGACAGCCTCTCCTTAGCTCTAACCAGCAGCTGCCATGCTGGAAAGCAGCCTGGGCACCTGGTTTTCAAGAGAAGTCAGAAGTCTAGATATCTGTGTGAAATCCCCTGATTTTAAATGTTAGCAAATATTTTTCTTTTCTTCTTCACAAAACATTGTGTGAATCAAACCTGAAACAACTGTGTGTTAGATTCAGCTTGCAGGCTGTGCAGGCTTTTATTTCTTGCCTAGAGATGGCAGTAGAGTGGGGACAGCAAGGGCATTCCATTCATGTTGCTTGAATGAAGAGAGATTGAATGCATTTTAATCATGATAATTTCCCTTCCATTTGTAATGAAAGAGCACCAGGGTCCTATCAAGCAATGAATTGAATAATGTCAAATTGCTAAGCATGTAATGTAATTCCCCAATAGGATCCATGTCTTGAAATATTTTGTTTACCAAACCAAATGTAGAAAGGAACTATTTTTAAGTTTATCAAAGATGACAGAAAAGACCACTCAGAGCTCCTGCTCAGACTGAGGTGAAAAGGCTACCTGTTAAACTGTTATTCCAGCCAAAGAAAATGGAGTTTTATGCATCCTCACAGGATTCCCTGGGCCTGGGTTTCCTGTGTGAGATCTATCTAGGCTTGTCCCTTGGGTTGAACAATGGGAGGCTGGCCTGCTCATCAGGTGGGTGATAAATGGGGTGATGAATTTTCCTACTCATATAGGATATTGTTAAGATTTGGTTTTGGTGATTTGATCCCTCCAGAGGGGATTTGACAACACCTAGCAAATGACACACACAAATACCCTTTAGCTCAGCAATTCTACTTCTAGGGTTTTATCCAAAAGATGCACTGGCAGAAATACCAAAAAAGAAAAAAGAGAGAAAGAAAACAAATAAATGCACAAGCTATTCACTGCAAGAGTGTTTGTAAAAGAAAAGATTAGAAACATACATGAAGTGACCATCCACGTGGGAGTGTTGAATAAGGCATAGGACATCTGAACAATTGCGATTAATGGGGATGGAGGGAGGTGTGCAATGGGTGAGATCTTCTGGGTATAGTGTTTAATTTTTTAAAGAGAGGGACCTGAAAATTGCTTATAGTTTGCTGCTTTTCTATACACATATATATCTATTATCATTAAGAAAGACTGGAAGAATTAACCAAAAACTAATAACAATTAAAATTTATGGGGGAGGGGCAGGAACAGAAGTGAGATTTTTCTTGCTTTATACTTTGACTTTACAACCATGTAAATGTGCTATGGAAGCAAAATATAGGCAAATAAACACATCAGTCAAAATTGACTACTAAGACAAATGAGCCCAATTCTATCAAATTGGTGACTTTCCCACACAGAAAAACACATTACTTAAATGCAGAATTTTGGCTCTACGTTCACAGTGGTTTATCCTATAAGGACAAACAAAGAAAAAGCCCCTCCCTCCAAAACAAAACCAAAAACAAAAAACCAAAGAAATGTGAAACTTTATGCAACACCTTATTCTTGGTGTAATTGCTGCTGTTATTTTGAAAGTATTGTAATTATGTTACAACTTAAATCAAGTAAGTAATCAATGCTAATGTTGTTATGAAGCAAGACTTTCCCTGGAAGGTAGAAAGGAGGTTTCAATGCACAACCAAAAAGCTTAAATAAAATCACGTGGTCTTAAAATTTGAATTGGAAGTGAAAGTGAGTAGCAATTAAGTATCTTTATTTTTTAAAATAATATCTGTACTTCCTGGTTCTGACCACTGAAAAGCCTAGAAGCAATGGCTTCTTGATAACAGTGACTATCCTGAGGACTAGCTTGTGGCCTCTAAATACCATTTCCCACCAGAGGATCCAGAGATTCTTGAAGAGATGACTGATTTTTAGGGGTGGGCCAAGAAATTCACAAGATAAGCCTGGGAATCTTGCAGGACCAGAAATTTGAGAGTTTTCAAAGACCACTGCAAACCTGACAAAAGTTTAGGAATCCTTTGTAGAGGCCAAAAGTGGGACAATTTTAGAGTCACATCAAATTGATTAAAACAAACTATGTATATAAAAAGCCATGCCTGAGAATTCCCTGGTGGCTCAGAGGACAAGACTCCAGGCTCCCAGTGCAGGGTCTTGGGTCTGATCCTTGGTCAGGGAGCTAGATCCCACATGCCATAACTAACAGTTCACATGCTGTAACCAAAATTCTGGAATGCCACCACAGAAAATCCCCCATACCACAAATAAGTTTGTCCCCCGAGGAGTCTTCCTATGCAAGGACAAGCAGGGAATTTTCCTTGACCTCAGGAGTGAGCACCTTATCTCTTTACTTCAGCAGAGCTGAGCCTCTGCCACTAGCATTGTCCTTGGAGTGTCTGGGTGAGAACAAAGCCTCAATTTGACTCCACAAACACCAGCTGTCCAGCCCAGAGGCCCATCTATTTCCTCCCTCAGCAGGGCAAATATCCCTTTGAGATCATGATTTTAATTTTCTGGGATAAATACCCAGAAGTGGGATTGCTGGATCCCTTTTTGATTTTTTTGAGTAATCTCCAATATATTCTCCAACAGCTACAACATTTTACATCCCCACCAACAGTGTACAGGATTCCACATCCTTGTCAATATGTGTTACCCTTTGATTTTTGTATGTTTTTTCTTATGTGCTTTACTGGAGTATAATTGCTTTCCACTGTTGTGCCTGTTTCTACTGTAAAACAGAGTGAATCAGCTCTATTTATACATATATCCCCATATGCCCTCTCTCCCACAACTCCTTCCTACCTTCCCTATCTCACCCCTCTAAGTCAGCACCATTCATCCAGTTGATCTTCCTGTGTTATGCAGCAGCTTCCCACTAGCTATTTTACATTTGGTGGTGTATATACATCAATGGTACTCTCTCACTTTGGCCCAGCTTCCCCTTACCCCAACCCTCCACTGTGTCCTCAAGTCCATTCTCTGTATCTGCATCTTGATTCTTGCCCTGTCACTGGGTTCATCAGAAACTTTTTTTGTTTTGATTCCACATATATATGTTAGCATACGGTGTTTGTTTTTCTCTTTCTGGCTTACTTCACTCTGTATGACAGATGCTGGGTCCATCCACCTCACTACAAATAACTCAGTTCCATTCCTTCTTATAGCTGAGTAATATTCCATTTATGCATGAGCCACATCTCCTTTATCCATTCATCTATTGATGGGCATTTAGGTTGCTTCCTTGTCTTGGCTATTGTAAATAGTGCTACAATGTACATTGTGGTACATGTATCTTTTTGGATTATGGTTTTCACAGGGTATATGCCCAGTAGTGGGATTGCTGGGGCCTATGGTAGTTCTATTTTTAGCTTTTTAAAGAACCTCCATACTGTTTTCTACAGTGGTTGTACCAGTTTTCATTCTCACAAACAGTGCTGGAGGGTTCCCTTTTCTCCACACCCTCTCCAGCATTTATCATTTCTAGATTTTTTGGTGATGGCTATTCTGACCAGTGTGAGACAATACTTAATTGTGGCTTTGGCTTTCATTTTTCTAATGATTAGTGATGTTGAGCATTTTTTCGTGTGTTTTTTAGCCATCTGTGTGTCTTCTTTGGAGTAATGTTTATTTATGTCTTCCACCCATTTTTGGATTGGGTTGTTTGCTTTTTTCATATTGAGCTGAGTGAGCTGCTTGTATATTTTGTGGAGATTAATCCTTTATCATTTGCTTCATTGGCAAATTTTTATTTTTTCCATTCTGAGGGTTGTCTGCTTATCTTGTTCATGGTTTCTTTTGCTGTGCAAAAGGTTAATTTTCACTAGATCCCTTTTGTTTCTTTCAGTTTTTATTTCTAGTATTCTAGGAGGTGGGTCAAAAAGGATCTTAATTTGACTTATGTTTTAGAGTTTTCTGCATATGTGTTCCTCTAAGACCTTTTGTTTTTTGATAATGACCATCCTACCAGATGTGAGATGGTGTCTTACTGTCATTTGATTTGTGTTTTCCTGTTGATTAGTGAGGGAGGAACTGTCCTTATCCCAACTTTACAGAAAAGGAAACCAATGTCCACAAGTGAGCTTATCAAGGTCACATGATTGGTAGGGGTCAGAGGTGGGATTTGAATCCAGGCAGAAAATCTCCAGGATGTACATGCCTGATGAGTTCACTGCACTGTCTGCCATGTGCGTCACAAATGTGGGATCATGTTGTTTTGTATTCTGTTCTTTTCTCTCAATGTCATATTGGAACGATTTCTCATAATGCTACATATTCTCCTAAAACACAATTTTAAAGCAGTTTATTGCATGATGGCCTATCTATCCTGTGGACACTTTATGTTTAATGGCCCTTGGGATGTCCCAGATTTTCCCTTTTTTTAAGAGACTCTGAAGACTACATCCTTGCTTATGAAAGTTGGAAGGTGCTTCTGATCATCACTTCAACATAAATCTTAGAAGCAAAATTGCTGAGGCAAAGACCATGCATATTTTAAGAACAAGTCATCTCCAAATAGATTGTACCAATTTACACACTTTCAAAAAAGGTTCAATATCTATCTTTTTTCTGATTTATTTTTCTCATTATTTCTTTTTCTCTCACTGTTGGCTATAAATCTCTCTCATCTGCCACGCCTGAGGATAAAAGTAGGGGGGGAAGCAAACTGTTATTTTGAAGATCAGACTTTTGGCCTTTACTGGAAGTCTGGTGGTTAAGACTCTGTGCTTCCAGTCCAGGAGATGGAATGTAATCCCTGGTCAGGTAATTAAGATCCCAATTGCCTTGTGGTGGGGCAAAAAACAAATTAAAAAGTTGATGAAAATCAGATTTATCATCATGTTGGTAGCACAGGCCACAAATATAGAGTCTCAGGGACAGTGGGCTCATTAACAGACACAACCCCAGCCTCAAACTTAGGCTCAGCCAGGGAAGCAATGCCTGACATTTTCTGGTTGATATTATGTCAGTAACAATTGTGACAACATAAGTCTCTGGACATCAATACAGCAGTGTGTTCTAGTGGAAGCATCTATGATTGAATAACCCATTGATTATTCAACATATGTTTATTGAGGCCTACAATGTGGCTGCTACTAGTACTGGGGCCAGAGGATTGGACGCTTTCTTTGTCTGTACAATGGGGGTCATTGAGAGACAGATGACTGTCAAGGGCTCACGGGGAGACAGAGAAATGGCATATGTAATTAACCAGAGCTATTATTCTTACTCTTATTGGTGGTTTCTCACCAACAGAGAGACATTGCTTATGGTTCCATGAAGAGCACCTGACAATGAGTTTGACACACTGTTCACGTGAGTCTCCATTAAGCCCAAAACATGATATTTACTGTTAAAAAAATACAAGTCCTGCTGTCACCTTTCCCCCCATATCAGCTCTGCAATTGGTCCTCTTTCACTCACATTGAGCTGATCATAGTCCAGTGCCATCCCAAACGGACCAGGCACATGTAACCATGGACTTATGGCAGATCTGCACACACATGGTAATTGCAAGGCGTTAGGAGTGTGTTTCAGGGTGAGGCCGAAGGCTGAAGGAAATGTCCTCCCTCACACTACCACAGCCTTCTCTGGGTCCCTAAAGAGGAATCCCCTCACTCTTCTGGCCACTTACCCACACTTCTGTATTTTCTCCATCTGACCCTCCACATTGGGGGTTGTCTCTTTATCTCTATCCATGAACCAGTGGTGGGTGCGGAACTCAACCTTCTATCCCTGGGGACCACCACAGCACATGGCACACAGTAGGTCCTCAGTTTATATGTACTGGATGAAAAGATGAGGAAGGAAGTTAGAATGTCCCTTTTGCTGATGCTTGTCTTGCCTGAGTAAAAGTCCATACTATGCACTGCATTGGGATGTGTTTTCCACCTTATTTATTCTTTCCTGCTCCTTCTCTCATCTGGGTCTCCCTCTATCTCTGACCCTTGCTCTCCCCAGCCTGGGCCTCTAGCTAGGGTCTCCAGGTGGGAGGAAGTGATGCTTCCACTCCAAATGTTCCAAGCCATGGCAGCTCTAACCAAATGGTTTATAGCTCTGCCCCTCTAGGAAGCTCAGAAAGGCTGAAAGCTTTGTGCACCCTGGGTCCCACTTTACAGGACTGACAACTTCCCCACAGCTTTGGAGGCAAAAAGAGGGGCATGATTAGCCCTTGAAGGTTGGGGCTGGCTCAGGGATTCACACAGCCTGTCACTTAGGAGGTGGGACTGGAAAGGACTCCGCAGCTGTGGGTTCCTGAGAGCTGGTGACTGGGGTGGCAGGACAAAGGGGAACCATCTCAGCTTGAAGGGCCTCATCTAGAAACACCCTGGAGCAGAAGGCCACTGTGCAAGTTCCTCTGAGATGGGAATTATAGAATATATTTTTTTTAACCCTTGCCATCACTCTGAATGAGGAGGTGTTGGCATTGATGGTGCCATCACCAACTCTTCCATGGTCAAGAACACCCCCTCTGCCACTTCCTTTGGGGCTGTCTCTCCCAAGCTCCAGTCCCATGGTGCTGGAGGAAACTTTGAATAATGTTGGGCAAGGCCTCATGACCAAATAAAGCAAATCATTGTACCCCAAACCCTGGCAGGATGGTTGGTCCAGATCTGGACACATGATCTGAGATGGACAATCAGAGTCCTCTCTGGTAACCGGATGTTTCCTGACCTTGTATTCTTGGGAGTGAGATGCCTTGGGGATATACATGTAGAAGCCTGAGGGAAGAATGCTGTCAGGCTAAGAGAATCAAAGATGAGAGAAAGGAAACAGCAAGGGAGAGAAAGAGTGAGCTGATGGCTTCTGATTTCTTGGGTCTAGTCACTGAGATGTTAGGATCTTCTCTGGTTCCTGTGTCCTGGATCCACAATATTCTTCCAGTAATTCTTCCATTTCCTTGATGTCAGTTGGAGTTGGGATTATCTCACATGTGGTTCAGATGAGGGTCTGTAACCTGCTCCATTTTGATGCACCTCCCAACACAAACAGAGTCACGGGTTTTTTAGCACCATTGGGAATGGAATCATTTATTTTACTGAGAACCAAAATCCACCACTGTCTCTAGTCAGGAGTGATCAACATGTGCACAAATGTGCGTTTGGACATGGGCCTGATTGATTCCTGAAGCAGCCCCAGCATGTACACTGCGGGAGCCAGGCCAATCTTCATGTGTCCCTAGTTGTAAACTGAAAATACAGCCTCAGGAAGACATCACCAAAGATCCATGTTTCCGACTCCTTCAAGTTCTCTGTGCCCCCTCAAAACATGCAGAAACAGGTGCCATCAGGACCCTGGGCAAGATGGAAATACACCTCAGTCAGCCTGAGCTCTTACCTGCCAGCCCCCTCTGTATGCAGAGATGGCGGCTTCTTGGTTGTATTTTGCTCCTTTAGTAAGAAACAAGTGGCTCTCTCAGCAGCTCTGGACGTGGGGTGACCTTTCAAGAACAAGAACGGCCAAGACATATGGTTGTCCTGAGTGAGGGGAGTAGGGAAGGGAAGGACTGGAATTTGGGATTAGCAGAAACAATCTATTATAAATAGTATGGATAAACAACAAGGTCCTCCTGTATAGCACAGAGAAATATTTTCAATATCCCCTGACAAAACATAATGGAAAAGATTAGAAAAAAGTATATATATAAGTGTATATATATATATATATATATATTTAACTGGGTCAATTTGCAGTACAGCAGAAATTAACACATATTGCAAATCAGGTATGCTTCAATACAAATAAAAGAAAAAGAAAAAGAGGACAAGAATGGCCCATAGATCCCCTGTTCTTTTTTTCTGACTCACGCTCCCTGTTTTCTCTGCTAGAGAATGCCTTTTCTTCTCCCTTTTCCCCACAACCTGTTCTTTAAGACTGTGCTCAGCCCCTCTAGGAAGACTTCCTGAACCCAAACTCACACTCCCTGGCCACTCCAGGCTTTGTTGGGAGACTTACCCTGGTGATCCCCTTGTCTGTAAACCTAATCACCCCTAAACTGGCCCCAGCACTCCTTGGCAAAGACTGAGGGTGTTCCCTTTGCTTGGAGTCCAGTGTAGATTTTCTTAAACCCAAACAGGTCTCCTCATGCCTACATGAGGTGGGGGTTTCATATTACTGAAATTCCCTGGCTTCCTCAAAGCCTTCTTTGAGTCCATCAGCCACAACTGAACTCCCATAGGGAGCTGACACTAAGCCTAAACCCTGTGCAGGGGCTGTGCAGTCACTGTGCACCGTTTCCTCATGTGAGCATCCAACCTCCCCACAGAGGAGTCTGGTAGCCCAACTCACAGAGGGGAGCTGGAGACTAGCAAGGGGAAGTTGCAGCTGAACACTAGGGGAACCATGCAATGGTTCCTGGTCTACCAACCAGGACACTATTGAGATGTGAAGGGAGACCATTCATAATTATGGTAGGAAAACACACTAAGACTGTCCCCAGCTAACCCCACTTTTCACTGGGCCTACTTCAGGGTTTGTTGAGCTGACTTTCTCTGTTCATCCATCTGAGGGCTCTGGAGGAACTGAAGCTCTTGGAGGGCAGTGCCCCTTAGTGTTCCCCTCCCCTTGTGCCTCACATTATGCCAGCATGAGGTTGTGTCTCCATCTATTCCAGGATGATGGATGTGAAGACTGCCCTTACTCTCATGTGCTTGGTTTTGTGGGAGGCACTGGCCCAGGCTTCTTGGCTTAGCAGCATCTGCGGTGGTGTGGCTTGGCCTGCAGAGGGCCCCCTTCCCCCAGCAGCAGCCCAAGAGTTCCTGAAAGGGCCAGATTTGAGGACAAGACACCAGGTTTGGCCCCTCACCTTCCAGATGTAGGCTCCAGTGGGCATTGGGTTTTCATTGCCATTCATGGTGAAGATGATACTTGGCAGGTTATTGATGTTGCTACATGAAACCAAGCAGAGAAAGAGAAAGAGGTGGGAGTTTCACCCAGCAGATCCCTGATGTAAGGAGAGCTCCAGAATGACCCTGTGGTATGACCCTTCACCTGTTGACCAAATGGCCTGGTGGCAATGAGCTTCTGAATGGTGGTGAGCAGTCTAGTTGGGCCAAGCAGCAACATGGTCCGAATACCCATAATGGCCTAGCAGTCACAGTAACAACCAAGAAGTACCCCCAGTGTGGTGACGCTGAGAGACAGTGGGATGAAGTGGGCACCAGGATTACTCCAAAGTCTCTCCCTATGATGGCATCCCTCCCCGACTATCTCCACAACAGCCCTTTGCTAATGCTCTGACTCTGCTTTCCTTTGATCTGGTCATGTAACTTTCTTTGACTTCCTTTGAGTTCTTGAATGCACTAGGCTCTTTTGTGCCTCTGGATTTTGGTATGTGCTGGTCGCCCTTCCTAGAAGACCCTCACCCACTTTGTCTAGCGAATTTCTCTTCATCTTCCAGGTTCCTGCTTGTATGTCTCTTATTGAAGGAAGTCCTCCCTGCAGACTAGAATAGGCTCCTATCTTGGTCACGCTCTGTAGACTTCCTCATTTGTAGCAAGTACTGAAGTGGTAATTCATTATGTGTGTGACTCATTTCATGTACATCTGCCTTAGTAACTGTAAAGGTAAATTGTATCCTCAGTGCCTCCATCAAGTGCCCAGCACACATTGAATGCACAATGTATTTTTGTTGAGTGAATGAATGAGTGAGTGAGTGAGTGAAAAAATGCATCAGGAATACCTAGAGACCTGTGTCTGCTGTCAAGACACACAATGAAGATGCACGTTCTCTGGGGAAGCAGGTGCTCAGAGTGTTGAAGGGGGAAAACAGGCTGCCCTGGTACAGACTGTTTCCCAGCACTGACCCCTCACCCAGCTCACACACTGAGATCAAGGCCACAAGATGCCCGAGCTAGCTCAGGGGGCCTGCAAAGGACAAGTAAGCTTCTGTCTGTGGGTATCACACAGAACCCTATCCAGCTATTGCCCCTTGTTCTCAGCCCGATCTTGAATCCCAGCTTCCTGATTGGCTCTGTCACAGCCCCTGCACCACTGTGTGCCCGCGATGGGGGGTTGCTTAGAAATGGGTAGGGTGAGTGTCTCTTTGTATGCCTTGCTTTCAGGTCTCAAGAATGTAGCCCACCCCCTCCTCTGCTTTAAAGCTTCTCTCTGAGGAGATCAGCTTTCCCAGTTTGACTAGGACATTCCCTGTTGTTAAACTAGCAGTTTTGTGAACTAAGAATTCCCTCAATCCCAGGTAGCCCTTGGGCATTTGTTGATCTTATCACAACCCTGTTCAGGCTGGTGAAATTCTCCCTGATCCTCTTTTCACCACACTTTAGGGTCCACAAACCATGCCACCTGCCTCACAGCTCAGAGGGTGCAGCCCTCTCCATGCTGCACACACATCTCAGGACCCTGGTCAGGACCCTGGTCAGGAGGACTGGGGTGAATATTAGCCCATGGGTAGTGTGTGAATCTATGTGTTTGTGTGTCTTTGTGTGTGAGTGTATCTGTGTATGTGTCTGTATGTGTGTTTGAGTGTGTATCTATGTTCTTGTGCATGTTTACATATGTTCCAATGTGTGTTTATATGTCTCTGTATGTGTTTATGTGTGTCTTTGTGGGTGGAGCGTATGTGTCTGCGTATGACTGTGTGTGTCTGTGTGTGTTCATGTGAACCACTGGGAGTGTCACTTGGGGAGGCCCTCAGAGGGAGAGGCTTACCAGCTCATGTTCACCTGCCAGTACTTGTTTTGCACACTCGTATCCAATTGAGCTGTCCCTTGTGGTAGCTGTGGTCCACCCCACCAAACATCATCACGTGGCCATTCTCCTTCTGGCTGAGGAGAGAAGGAAGAGGGAGGGCTGCTTATGGGAGGATAACACCACTCACTGTCTGAGAGCTGTGCTTATCCACCCATCAGAGGTACTAGTATGATATACATTTTACAGATGTGGAAATTGAGGCATGGAGGGATTGATTACCTGACCAAGGTCAGTCACCAACTAATGAGTGGCAAAGATGAAGTTCAAAGCTGGGCAGCCTGGCCGGGCTCCAACCTCCCACCCTGATGAAGAGGACTTGGTCCCCTCCAGGAACCAGAGTGCTTAGAGATACCCTCAGAAGACATTGTGCTGGAGGGGTCTAGCTTTTCCCTTGTGTAGCCTGTCATTTCTCAGAAAAGCTGAGATCCGAGGCCACTAAGGGTGTGGGTTCAGGCTCACCCAGGGTTGCCTTCAGCAGCCTGTGAGCTGTGTCATGAACGGGGAGCCATGATCAGTAGGGCCCTGCACTTCTGCTCTCCCTGTCTTGAAATTCCTCATACTTTTTGAACAGGAGGTCCCAAAATTTCAGGTTGCATTGGGTCCTCCCAATTGTGTAGCTGGTCCTGGGCTCCCAGTAAAATGTTAGTGAGGAGGTAAACATTCCTGCTGTCCCTCTCCTTCCTTTCATATCAAATCCATTGGCAAATACTGTTGCTTTCTCCTCCAACCTGTATCCTGACACCTTCCAAGCTTTCCCTCTTCCCTCCACCTCCCTGGACAAGGTCGCTGCCCTTGAGCCCATGAACATGGTTGTGTTCCAATAAAACTTTATTTAGAGTAACCAGTGGGGGGCCAGTTGTAGCCCTGGGGCCATAGTTATTCTGGGCTAGACTGTGTTTCAGGAAACTTATGGATCAGGTGCTGTATAATTTTTTTATGCAACTGAAAGTAACTTACAGCTGATTTAGAGAGAGGGCCCGTCCACCTCAGACTTATGTGCTCAAATAGAAGGCAAAGACAGGCGGAGGAATGATGCCTCATGTCTTCAGGTTGTCAAAGACAGGGTGGTCCCTTCGCGGTCAAGGCTGGGATAGCCTAGGCCCAGGACAACAACAAGGTTTGTTTGATCCAACTCAATCTGATTCTCACTCAGGACAAATGCCTGGTCCAGGTTGACAAGGTTCCCAATCTGTGGGAGAGAAGAGTGTTCTCCCTTAAAAGTTTGGGAGGTTGGGCTGAGACTAGGCTGGGATTGAGATGCCATTAACACCTCAGATAAGACATGAGGCCTGGCTATGCCCTGGGTGGACCTCAGATGATTCTACCAAGCTAGGACAGGAATTCTGCTTCTGTTTGTGCAGAGCTGTGTATTTTAGCCAACACCTGCTCCTCTTGCAAACACTGTCTGAAGGGAGTCAAATTGGCCTCATGCCTTCTGCACAGATGGGAAAATTGAGACTCAGGACAGGACCAAATGGTTCCCACTTGAGGACAAAATGAGTAGATAGCAGGGTAGTCTTGTCTTTGGCATCAGTATGACCATTTGCCAGAAATAAACTGAATTCAGTACAATGCATTGTGGATTCTGCATCTGCCCAGGAAGCCAGAAGCTCATTATACAATGTTGCTTCCAGAGTTCTAATGAAAATTATGGCTGGGAAACATGCTTTTGGGGATGTACTTGTGTCAGGGAAAGAGAGAGAGAGTACTCAGGCCCTTTGTGGAGGCAGGCCATAGATTTTATTGGACTTTCCAAGGCCCCCTAGAGTGGGAACACATTTATCATTGCCTCCCCACATCTGCGGGCCCCTGATTGCCAAGCCCACATGCCTGAGGCTCATGACTTCCACCAGAGGCCCGACATGCATTTTACCCTCTCCCCAAATACTCTGCAGCTGCCTGAATTCTGACTGGCCAGCCGAACTCAACTGCTTACCAGATGCCTCGCCTTGGCAAAGACCCTGGCTCTCTGCATCTCAGTTCCTTCCTCTGCATAATGGAGCTAATCACAGTGCTTGCTGTGTGGGGTTGTTGCAGGATTAAACAAGTCAGTACCATGAAAAATCCCCAGCACAGTCTGAGAATAGCAAAGTGGGTGCTTTATCCCCCTCTCTCCCTGCTCCCAGCAAAATGAACCTTCGAGCTGCTCTCAAAGGAGCTGAAAATATACACCCCAAGCCAATCTCTGGGTTAGAAATGCTGGGAATTTGTGTCAGCAGGGGCTCTGCCACCCAAAGTATGTGCATTGAGGGGCAGGGACCAACCACTAGGGGAGGTTTGGAAACCAGGGCCCTCCCAGTTTCTCCTGCATCTGTTTTATAAGAAGTGGTCACTGCCAGGGCTGTTGCTGACTCAGCTTCTGGTTTCCACTAACCCAAACAATGTCATAGCCAAGAAATCCAATCATCCTCCCTGAGCCGTATTTGATGTCCACGGGCCGGCCTTAGAGCTGGAAGTTGGTGAATGAGTGAGGCTCGAAGATCTTGCATGTACTTGCAGACACATGTGTTGTGTGTGCCTCAGGTGCCACGGATAGAGAAGTGGGTGGGAGGGGAAGTATGATTGGCGAGGGGTGTGTGGGTACTCCTGGCAGGAGGGAGTAGAGAAGGGCACCCACAAGTCAGATGAGGTGGTGTCAAAGACAAACCTGAACTCCTGAGCAGCATTCCAGTTGTGATGTTGCCAACATAGTACAGCTGTCGTGGCGGGGGGGGGGGGGGGGGGAGGGGTTGCGGGCAGTGGGGAAGGCAGTTAGGGCAGGCCTGTTTGCTCTGACCACCCTTGATTCCTGGAGTGCTGCACCCCTCCAGGTGTCTCATGTCGCTATTGTGTGTGTGCGTGTGTGTGTGTTTCTCTCTCTTTTTATAGAGCTCTTATAGAGATACAAGTCACAAATAATGCACTATATTTAAAGTGTACAATTTGATATTTTTTTCTTATTAGTAATGTATATATGGGAATCCCAATCTCCCAAATCCTTCCCCCTTAACCCACCCCCTGCTTTCGCCACTTGGTGTCCATATGTTTATTCGCTACATTTGTGTCTCTATTTCCGCCTTGCAAACAGGTTGATTTGTACCATTTTTCTATATTCCACATAGGTGTGTTAATATGTTATATTTGTTTTGCTCTTTATGACTCACTTAACTCTGTATGACAATCTCTAAGTCCATCCATGTCTCTGTAAATGTCCCAATTTCATTCCTTTTTACAGCTGAGTAATATTCCATTGTATATATGCACCACATACTTTTTATCCATACATCTGTTGATGGACCTTTAGCCTGCTTCCATATCATGGCTATTGTAAATAGTGCTGCAATGAACATTGCAGTGCATGTGTCTTTTTGAATTATGGTGTTCTCTGGGAAAATGCCCAGTAGTGGTATTGCTGGGTCATATGGTAACTCTATTTTTAGTTTTGCAAGGAACCTGCATGCTGCTCTCCATAGTGGCTGTATCAATTTACATTCCCATCAACAATGCAAGAGACTGCCCTTTTCTCCACATCCTCCTCAGCATTTATTGTTTGCAGATTTTCTCATAATGCCCTTTCTAACCAGTGTGAGGTGATTCCTCAGTGTAGTTTTCATTTGCATTTCTCTAATAATTAGTGATGCTGAGCAGATTTTCACGTGCCTCTTGGCCATCCATATGTCTTCTTTGGAGAAATTTATGTCTTCTGCCCATTTTTTGATTGGGTTGTTTGGTTTTTTTGATATTGCTCTGGATGAACAGTTTACATATTTTGGAGATTAATCCTTTGTCTGTTGATTCATTTGCAAATAGTTTCTCTCATTCTGAGGGTTGTCTTTTCGTCTTTCTTATAGTTTCCTTTGCTGTGCAAAAGATTTTAAGTTTCATTAGCTCCCACTTATTTATTTTTGTTTTTATTTCCATTACTGTAGGAGGTGGGTCAAAAAATATCTTGCTGTGATTTATGTCAAAGAGTGTTCTTCCTATGTTTTCCTCTAGGAGTTTTATAGTGTCTGGCCTTACATTTAGGTCTTTAATCCATTTTGAGTTTATTTTTGTGTATGGTGTTAGGAAATGTTCTAATTTCATTCTTTTACATGTAGCTGTCCAGTTTTCCTGACACTACTTATTGAAGATGCTGTCTTTTCTCCATTGTATATCCTTACCTCCTTTGTCATAGATTAGTTGACCATAGTTCATCTCTGGGCTTTCTATCCTGTTCCATTGATCTATGTTTCTCTTTTTGTGCCAGTACCATATTGTCTTGATTACAGTGGCTTTGTAGTATGGTCTGATGTCAGGGAGTCTGATTCCTCCAGCTCCATTTGTTTTTCCTTCAAGATCGCTTAGGGTATTCGGGGTCCTTTGTGTCTCCATACAAATTTCAGGATTTTTTATTCTAGTTCTGTAAAATTACGACTGGTAATTTCATCTGGATTGCATTAATTATATAGATTGCTTTGAGTAGTACAGTCATTTTCACAACGTGGATTCTTCCAATCCAAGAACATGACATATCTCTCCATCTGTTTGTGTTATCTTTGATTTCTTTCAATAGTGTCTTATAGTTTTCTGAGTACAGATCTTTTACCTCCTTGGTTAGGTTTATCCTTAGGTATTTTATTCTTTTTGTTGCAATGGTGAATGGGATTGTTTCCTTAATTTCTCTTTCTGATCTTTCATTGTTAGTGTATAGAAATGCAAGAGATTTCTGTGTGTTAATTTTGTATCTTCAAATTTACCAAATTCATTAATTAGATCAAGTATTTTTTCTGGTGGCATCTTTTGGATTTTCTGTGTATAGTGTCATTTCATCTGTGAACAATGACAGTCTTACTTCTTCTTTTTGAATTTGGATTCCTTTTATTTCTTTTTCTTCTCCCATTGCTGTGGTAAGGACTTCCAAAACTATGTTGAATCGTAGTGATGAGTGTGAACATCCTTGCCTTGTTCCTGATCTTAGAGGCAATGCTTTCAATTTTTCACCATTGTGAATGATGTTTTCTGTGGGTTTGTCATATATGTCCTTTATTATATTGAGGTTGGTTCCCTGTATGCCCACCTTCTGGAGAGTTTTTTATGATAAATGGGTGTTGAATTTTCTCAAAAGCTTTTTCTGCATCTATTGAGATGATCCTGTGGTTTCTATCCTTCAATTTGTTAATATGCTGTATCACATTGATTCCTTTGTGTATATTGAAGAACCCTTGCATTCCAGGGATAAACCCCACTTGATCATGGTGGATGATCCTTTTAATGTGTTGTTGGATTCTGTTTGCTAGTATTTTGTTGAGGATTTTTGTATCTAAATTCATCACTGATATTGGTGTGCAAATTTAATTGTATATAGTATATTTGTCTGATTTTGGTATCAGGGTGATGATGGCATCATAGAATGGGTTTGGGAGTGTTCCTTCCTCTGAAAAATTTTGGAAGAGATTGAGAAGGATGGGTGTTAGCTCTTCTCTAAACATATGATAAATATTCACCTGTGAAGCCATCTGGTCCTGGACTTTTGTTTGTTGGAAGATGTTTAATCACAGTTTCAATTTCATTACTTGTGATTGGTCTGTTTGTATTTTCTATTTCTTCCTGATACAGTCTTGGAAGGTTATACCTTTCTAAGAATCAGTCCTTTTCATCCAGGTTGTCCATTTTATTGGCTTTTAGTTGCTTGTATTTGTCTCTTATGGTGTTTTTTATTTCTGTGGTGTCCGTTGTAACTTCTCCTGTTTCATTTCTAATTTTAATGAGTCTTCTCCCTCTTTTTCTTGATGTGTCTTACTAGAGGTTTATCATTTTATTTATCTCCTCAAAGAACCAGATTTTACTATTATTGATTTTTGCTATTGTTTTCTTTGTTTCTATTTCATCTTCCTCTGCTCTGATCTTTATGGTTTCTTTCCTTACACTAACTGTGTTTTGTTTGCTCTTCTTTCTGTACTTTTTTGTTTTGTTTTGTTTTTTTAGGTGTAAGGTTAGATTGTTTATTTGGGATTTTTCTTGTTTCTTGAGGTAGGATTATATTGCTATAAACTTCCCTCTAGGAACTGCCTTTGCTGCATCCCATAGGTTTTGGAACATTGTGTTTTCTTTGTCATTTGTCTTTAAGTATACATATATCTATATAGATAGATGATAGATAGATAGGTAGATAGATAGATAGATAGATAGATAGATAGATAGATAGATAGATTTCTTCTTTGATTTCTTCAGTGATCTCTTGGTTATTTAGTACTCCATTGTTTAGCCTTCTTGTGTTTGTGATTTTTACAGTTCTTTTTCCCTGCATTGATTTCTAATCTCATAGTGTTGTGGTCAGAAAAGATGCTTGATATGATTTCAATTTTTTTAAACTTACCAAGGTTTGATTTTTGACCCAAAATGTGAACTATGCTGGAGAATGTTTCATGTGCACTTGAGAAGAACATGTGATCTGCTGTTTTTGGATGTAATTTCCTGCAGATATCTACTAAATTTAGCTGGTTTATTGGGTCATTTAAAGCTTGTGTTTCCTTATTAATTTTCTGTCTGGGTGACCTGTCCATTGGTGGAAGTGGGGTGTTAGAGTCCCCCAGTATGATTGTGTTATTGTCAATTTCCTCTTTTATACTAGTTAGCATTTGCCTTATGTATTAAGGTGCTTCTATATTGGGTGCATATATATTTATAGTTGTTATCTCTTTTTCTTGGATTGATCCTTTGATCATTATCTAGTGTCCTTTTTTTGTCTCATGTAACTTTTTTATTTTAAAGTCTATATTATTTGATATGGGTATCACTATTGCAGCTTTCTCTTGATTTCCGTTTGCATGGAAATGGACTATCTTTTCCCATCCCCTCACTTTCATTCTGTTTGTGTCCCTAGGTCTGAAGTGGGTCTCTTGTAGACAGCACATACATGGGTCTTGTTTTTGTATCCATTCAGCCAGTCTGTTTCTTTTGGTTGGAACATGTAGTCCATTTACATTCAAGGTAATGATCCATATGTATGTTCCTACTCCCACTTTCTTAATTGTTTTCTTTTTGTTTTTGTAGGTCCTTTTCTTCTCTTATGTTTCTTGCTTAGAGAAGTTCCTTTAGCCTTTGTTGTAGGGCTAGTTTGGTGGTGTTGAATTCCCTTAGCTGTTACTTGCCTGTAGAGCTTTTGATTTCTGCATTGAATCTGAATGAGATCCTTGCTGTGTAGAGTATTCTTGGTTGTAGGTTCTTCCCTTTCATCACTTGAACTATATCATGCTACTCCCTTCTGGCTTGCAGAGTTTCTGCCGTGAAATCAGCTGTTAACCTTCTGGGAGTTCTCTTGTGTGTTATTTGTCATTTTTCCCTTGTTGCATTAATAACTTTTCTCTGTCTTTAATTTTTGCCAGTTTGATTACTATGTGTCTTGGCATGTTTTTCCTTGGGTTTATCCTGCCTGGGACTCTCTGTGCTTCCTGGACTTGAGTGGCTATTTCCTTTCCTATGTTAGGGAAGTTTTCAACTCTAATCTATTCCAATATTTTCTCGAGTCCTTTCTCTCTCTCTTCACCTTCTGGGACTCCTATAATGAGAATGTTGGTGTGTTTAATATTGTCTCAGAGGTCTCTTAGTCTGTCTTCATTTCTTTTCATTCTTTTTTCTTTCTTCTTTTCTGCATCAGTGATTTTCACCATTCTGTCTTCCAGATCACTTATTCACCCTTCTGCCTCTGTTAATCTGCTATTGGCTCCTTCCAGTGTATTTTTCATTTCAGATATTGTGTTGCTTATCTCTGTTTTTTTGTTCTTTAATTCTTCTAAGTCTTTGTTAAACTTTTTGACCTTTGAATCCAGTGTTTTTTTTCCAACTGCTGGATCATCTTCATGATCATAATTCTGAATTCTTTTTCTGTAAGGATGCCCATTCCCACTCCATTTCATTGTTTCTGTGGGGTTTTATCTTATCCATTCATCTGGTACAAAATTCTCTGCTTTTTCATTTTCTCTCTCTTTTTGTGACTCTGGTTTTCAGTTCCAAAGAATAAAATACTGCAGATACTGGTTGATACTACAGTCTTCCCTCTTGTGGAGGAAGCTCTCTAAGAGGCTTGTGCCTGCTTCCTGATGGGAAGGACAGATGGTAGGTTAGAGTGGGTGGGTGGAACTCAGTATAACTTTAATCTGCTTTGGTGCATGGTGTTCAGTAAGGCTTTAATCCACTTGTCTGCCTGTGGTGGGGTTGTATTCCAACTCTGTCATTTGTTTGGCCTGAGGTTACACAGCATTGGAGCTTATAGGGTCTTTGGTAGAGTTAATGGCAGACTCCTGACTCCAGGAGGGCTCATGCCAATGAGCACTTACCAGAACCCCTGCCACCAGTGTCCCTGTCCCTGTGGTGAGCCACAGTTGCCCCTCAACTCTGCAGGCAACCCACCAATACCAGCAGGTTGGCCTGGTTCTGTCTCCTATGGGGTCACTGCTCCTTTCCCCTGGGTCCTGGTGCACACAGTATTCTAGTGTGCCCACCAACAGTGGAATCTCTGTTTTCCACAGACCTGTGCAAGCCCTGTAATCAAATCCCATTGGCTTTCAAAGTCTGATACTCTGGGGATTTCTCCTCCCATTGCCAGACCCCCAGGGTGGGAAGGCTGATGTGGGGCTCAGAACCCTCTCTTTAGTGGGTGCACATCTGTTGTATAACTGTTCTGCAGTTTGTGAGTCTCCAACCCACTGGTTATGGGATTTGATTTTATCATCATTGCTGCCCTCCTACCACCTCACTGTAGCTTATCCTTTGTCTCTGGAGGTGGGGAATCTTTTCTTTGGTGAGATCCAGTGTCTTTCTGTCAGTGATTGTTCAGCACTTAGATGTAATTCTGGTTCTGTTGCAAGAGGGAGTAAGTGCACCTTCTTCTACTCCACCATCTTGAAATTTATCTCCCTCATGTCTCTTGAAATCACTTTCCAGCCACTTACCAATCACAGCCCATGCTCAGAACTATGCCTTCGTTTAATATTCTATGTTTTTTTGTCCATGTGCAGTCTAAGGTCCCTGACCAGGGATCATACCCAAGACAGTGCAGTATTAGTGCAGATTCTTAACCACTGGACATCCATGGAAGTCCTTGTACCTTCATTTGAGAAGCTTTCCAGTCTGCCTTTCAAGCATCAGCCTGAATGTTTCTTTCTGTAGGCAGCTCTCCTCAGTCACCCCAGGCCACTTCCTCTTAACTCGGATCATTTCCTAACAACACCACACATTTGGTCCTTTTTTTGGACACATATTTACTGTTTGCGTATAACTCAGGCTGGCCTGTGCATTCTTGAAGGACACACAAGCCCGTCTTTAAAATCAGTAACATAATTTTAGGGATAGATTTCTTGGTGTCATAGGCCATAGGTCTCAGTAGTTTCTACTGGTTTCCTTCTTGGATCTGTGGAGGTTGAACTTCCTCTGCCTGGGATTTCAAACTTGATGTGCAGTTGGCTTTACCTTTTGATCAGACATGGCTCACCTTTCACCTGTAACTCCGTGGCTCACTTAGTTCAGAAAGATCAATCTCCCTCAAGCTAATGGCATCTCATTGGCAAAGAAATGGAGGTTTATGTGCAACCTGGTCATTGCTGGGCCAAGCCACCATAGACCAAGACCTGCGGATGAGAGTGTCTTCTCCTCTGGGAATGGGATCTTTGTTCCCCAAAGTTTCTGCTTCCTGCAGGATCCCCAGCCTCAACATCAATGCTGGCACCTCCAGATGAACCCCAGTGTTAGGCCAGAGCACCAGGGGGTGCTGGGGAGTGCTTTCCTCCCAACATATGCCCATTCAGGTGGGTCCTCAGGGGTTGAAGAGAACATTTTGGGTCATGAGCTTTATTTTGGGATGTGTCATCAGTGTTCTCCCCCAGGAAATTTGTCAGCAGATTTTTCTCCCTGAGGGTTCCTCGCATGCTCTTGATCTTTGTTAGAGGGATTCTTTCCAAGAATATTGGGAAAAGGAAACAAAGAAGGGGCAGAAATCAGCTGGTGTTTTTATTGTACGACTGCTATAGCTTGCATTGTAATGGTGTTGTGTATATTCTCAGCATTTTTTTAATTGTCAATTATTATCAGAACACCATGCAAAGATCAGGACAGAGACCTTGGTTTAAATACAGGTTTTATTGTGTAGTCTTGGGTAAGTCGTATGACCATTTGGAGTCTCAGTTTCCCCATTTGTAAAAAGGTGGAATATAGTAACTCCCATCCCCCATATAGCTTGTTGTGGTATTAGGTGAGATGACGGAGATAATGTACCTGATATGTACCAAGTCTCAACAATGACAGCCATTACCATTGCTATGACTATCCCACTGTATTTTAGTCAAAGATGCTCTGGGAAGCAGGTAGAAGGGGGGTCATTATCTTCTTTTTACAGGGGAGAGTAGAAATGCAGGGAGTTTGTGACTTTCTCTGGTCACACTGCTTGTTAGAGGTAAAACAGCCTAGAAGTAGGCTTTCTAATCTGCATGCATGGAGACATCCAAAGTGATCCAGAGGTAAAAGAGAGAGATACAGAGATGGAAACACAGACATATTCATACTGAAAAGGAAAGACAGCAGAGAGAAGACCTGGAAGCTAATACAGGAGAAATGCTCTCCCAGAGAACCACATGCAAAGTTGCAGAGGTTGTGCCCTGAACAATTCCAAAAAGCGCCATTTTCACATAAGTCATAATGTGACTGGCACCCCAAGTTGTGCAACTTTGCAAGCTCACCCCAAGACTCTTTGTTTCCATGGCAAGGAACTCATCAATAAGTGGGAGATGAAGCTTAAGACTGTAACAGAATGATTACATTTCCTTCTAACCCTAATGGGTGGAAGAATAAGAGGACAAGAAAAAACCCAGAAATGGAGATGCCACTTACAGCCCCCATTCTTACATGACTAGGCACTCGGGGAGGGCCAACAACTCGAGGATTACAAGACACTTCATTCTTCTTTGCTGGGTCTAAGTACTAAGGAAAGACCAGTTCCTAAGCATGTAGTGATGGCTAAGAGCTCCTACTTATATATTCTGTGGCCTGCCCTAATTGTCCCCTTCAAGGCATTAACGGATCTGATATGAAATTTGAACCTCTCCATAAAATATTGACTTCCATTTGTGTCCCTGGGTGGTGGTCTTAGAAAATTCTCAGAATACAGAAATTTCTACTATAATCCAAGGCATGCCTGCAAAACCAAACTGAACTGCATGGACTAATTAGGAACAGGGAGACTCTTGCCATTTTGGATATAAAGTACTGCTACTAATATAATAAAAGTAAATGCTAGGGGCCAAGTTTGACATTCGTGATCTCATGTGGCCTTCCTAGCCACCTCATGAGATGTGCATTTTTCTCTTCAATTGGACAGGAGATTGCTAGGATGAAAAAGGTCAAATAGCAAAGTGAAGACTTGAGGGGAAGCCAAGTGACATACATGTGACTGGCTTTAGGTGGTGAGACAGATGGCACAGATCCACAGCACTTATGATGCCAATCTGCATCAAAAATCTAGGCTAAAGTGACAATACAATTGAAGAGTTTCACTCTTGGAAGAAATGTGATGCATGCATCTGCAAGATACTTTATATTATCCAACAAACACATATGGAGGACCCTGTGTACTGGAGTCTGGGTTACAGGCTGGAAAGTCAAGGTTGAGTCAAAGACAGGTGGTCCTTATCTTCAGGGAGCTAGCAGTCTAGGGCAATTCTCACAAACTCATGGCCCAGGAGGCAAGATAAATGAAAGGAAGGGCTAGGTGGCATCATGGAAAAGAGCAGGCAGCACATGCCCTACCACTGTGGGCAGCCTCTCCTCACCTCCAACCATCATCTGCAATGATGGAAAAATCCTGGTTGGCCAAGTTATCAAGAGAAGTCAGAAGTCTGTATATAAAACCAGGTAATATGCAGAAAAAGCTTTTGACAAAATTCAACACCCATTTATCATAAAAAACTCTCCAGAAGGTGGGCATAGAGGGAACCAACCTCAACATAATAAAGGACATATATGACAATCCCACAGCAAACATCATTCTGAATGGCCAAAAGCTGAAAGCATTCCCTCTAAGATTAGGAACAAGGCAAGGATGTCCACTCTCACCACTACTATTCAACATAGTTTTGGAAGTCCTTGACACAGCAATCAGAGAAGAAAAGGAATAAAAGGAATCCAAATTGGAAAAGTTGAAGTTAAAATGTCAGTGTTCACACATGACATGATACTATACACAGAAAATCCTAAAGATGTCACCAGAAAACTCCTTGAGCTAATCAGTGAATTTGGTAAAGTTGCAGGATACAAAATTAACACACAGAAATCTCTTGTATTTCTATACACTAACAATGAAAGATCAGAAAGAGAAATAAAGGAATCAATCCCATTGACCATTGCAACAAAAAGAATAAAATACCTAGGAATAAACCTACCTAAAGAGGTAAAAGCCCTGTACTCAGAAAACTATAAGACACTAATGAAAGAAATCAAAGACAATAGCAACAGATGGAGAAATAAACCATGTTCTTGGAATGGAAGAATTCACATTGTGAAAATGACTATATTACCCAAAGCAAATTACAGATTCAATGCAATCCCTATCAAATTACCAGTGGCATTTTTCACAGAACAAAGGCAAGAAATTTTATGATTTGTATGGAAACAAAAACCACTCTGAATAGCCAAAGCAATCCTGAGAAGGAAAGATGGAATCGGTGCAATCAGGCTTCCTTACTTCAAACTATACTGCAAGGCTACAGTGATCATGACAGTATGATGCTGGCACAAAATTAGAAATATAGATCAATGGAACAGGATAGAAAGTCCAGAGATAAATGATGGTCAACTAATATATGAGAAAGGAGGCAAGGATATACAATGGAGAAAAGGCAGCCTCTTCAATAAGTGGTGCTGGGAAAACTGGACAGCAACATATAAAAGAATGAAGTTAGAACACTCCTTAACACCATACACAAAATAAATTCAAAATGGATTAAGACCTAAATGTAAGGCCAGACACCATAAAATTCCTAGAGGAAAACTTAGGAAGAACACTCTTCGACATAAACGACAGCAAGATCTTTTTTGACCCACCGCTTAGAGTGATGGAAATAAAAACAAAAATAAATATGTTGAGACCTGATGAAGCTTAAAAGCTTCTGCACAACAAAGGAAACTATAAGCAAGATGAACAGGCAACCCTGAGATTGGCAGAGAATATTTGCAAGTAATCAACCAACAAAGGATTGATCTCCAAAATATATAAACAGTTCATCCAGCTCAATATCAAAAAAAAAAAAACAAACAAACAACCCAAACAATAAATGGGCAGAAGACCTAACTAGGTATTTCTCCAAAGAAGACATACGAATGGCCAAGAGGCACATGAAAAGCTGCTCAGCATCACTAATTATTAGAGAAATGCAAATCAAAATTACAGTGACGTATTACCTCCTTTCAGTTAGAATGGACATCATCAAAAAATCTACAACAGTAAATGCTGGAGAGGGTGTCGAGAAAAGGGGATGCTCTGGCAGTGTTGGTGGGAATGTAAATTGATACAGCCACTTTGGAGAACAGTATGGAGGTTCCTTGCAAAACTGAAAATAGAGTTACCATATGACCCAGCAATCCCACTGCTGGACATATACCCAGAGAATACCATAATTCAAAAAGACACATGCACCCCAATGTTCATTGCAGCACTATTTACAATAGCCAGGACATGGAAGCAACCTAAAGGTCCATGAAAAGATGCATGGATAAAAAGAATGTGGTACATATATATAATGGAATATTACTCAGCTCTAAAAAACAAAGAAACTGGGACATTTGTAGAGACATGGATGGGCATAGAGACTGTCATACAGAATGAAGAGTCAGAAAGAGAAAAACAAATACCTTATATTAACACATATATGCAGAATATAGAAAAATGGTACAAATCAACTGGTTTTCAAGGCAGGAATAGAGACTCAGATGTAGAGAACAAGCATACGGACACATAGTGGGGAAAGCACAGAGGGTTGGGGGCAATGAATTTGGAGATTTGGATAACAAATTGTACACTCTAAGTATATGCAGTTTATTGTATGTTAACTGTATCTCAAAAAAAGTTCTTAAAAAAGAACAAGTAAAATTACCTGATTTTAAATGTTGGAACTAATTTTCTTTTTCTTCTACAAAAAACATCATGTGTGCCAATCCTCAAACAACGATGTGGTGGATTCCGCCGGCAGGCTCTGCACTTTTCTATTTTTGGCTTATAGTTGGGAGTAGAGAGGAAGAAGAGAGGATGTTCAATTCATGTTGGTCGAATGAATAAGAGACTGAATGCATCTTAACCATGTTAAGTTTCCTTCCATTTCTGAAGAAAGATCACCAGGGTCATGTAAACCAATGAATTTAATTATGTCCATTTGCTGAGCATCTGATATAATCCCTAATGGGATTCATGCCTTGAAATATTTTATCTACCAAACTGAACAGAAAAAGAATTATTTTAAGGTCTTATCTCTTGAAGAAGATATAAAAGACCACACAGAGCTCCTGCTTAGCCTGAGATGAACAGGCTACCTGTTAAACAATTATTCCAGCCAAAGCAAAGACAATGGAGTTTTATGGCTCCTTCCAGGTTTCCCAGGGCCTGGATGTTCCTGCATGAGAGCTATCCAAGTCTGTCTCTTGGGTAGAACAATGGGAGACTTGCCTGGTCACCAGGTGGGTGATAGATGGGATGCTGAGCCTTCCTACTCATTTTTGCACATTGTTGAATTTCAGTTTTGGTGGGTCAATCCCTACAGAGGGGATTTGAGAGCATCCAGCAAATGACAAATAGAAATACCATTTGGCTCAGCAATTCTACTTCCAGTAATCTGTCCCAAAGTTATACTAGCAAAAATAAAAAAGACATAGGCACAAGGTGTTCACTGCACCATTGTTTGTAAAAACAAAAGATTAGAAACATAGCTGTAGTGACTATCCACAGGGGAATGTTAAATAAGGCTAAGGGCATCCAAACAATTGGTTATTATGGGGATGGAGGGAGCAGTGACATTGGTGAGATCTTCAGATTATACTGTTTAGTTTTTAAAAAAGAGGAACTGGAAAATTTCTTATAGTTTGTTGGTTTTCCATACACATGTATATCTATTTTCATTAAGAAAAAGTGGAAGAAAAAAACAAATAAAAAAAAATTGATGGGGAATGGGCAGGGATGGAAATAAGATTTTTCTTCTTTTATATTTTACTTTTCCAACCATGTAAATGTATTACAGAATCAAAAGATAAACACATCTATCGAAATTGAGAACTAAGGTAAATGAGCCTCATTCTATCAAGCTGGTGACTTAGCCTCACAGAACAAACCATTGCTTATGGGGCTTAAAATGCAGAATTTTAACTCTACATTCAGAGTGGGATATATTCTAAAGACAAATACAAAGAAACAAACAAAAACACCCTCCCTCCATAACAAAACAAAAAACAACGCCACCACCAACGACAAAAGAACAGAAACCTGAAACTATATCCAACACCTTATTGTTGGTGATATTGCTATTATTATTTTGAAAGTATCCCATGTATGTTACAGGTAAAATGAAGTAAGTAACGCTAATCTTGTTAGGAAACAAGACTTTCTGTGCAAGGGAGAAAGGAGGTTTAAATACACAACCAAAAAGCTTAAGTGAAACCCTATTGATTTAAAATTTGAATTGGAAGTATAAGTTTGTACCATTTAATTATTTTTTCCATTTTTTTAAAGAAATTCTCTACTTCTTGGCTCTGAACACTGAAAAGCCCAGAAGCAATGGCAAGTTAGCAGCAGTGACTATCCTGAGGCCTAGCCTCTGGCCTCTAAATACCATTTCCCACCAAAGGATATAGAGATTCTTGTAGAGATGGTTGACTGCAGGGCTGGGGTATGAAATGCAGAAGATAAGCCTGGGAATGTTGAAGGACAAGGAAGTTGAGGGCTTTGAAAGACTGTCAGGGGCCAGACAAAATTTTAGCAATCCATATGAAGAGGCCAAATGTGGGATAATTTTAGCACCACATCAAATTGATTGAAAGAATTTAAATATATAAAAAGCCATGACTGAGACTTCCCTGGTGGCACACTGGACAAGACTCCACGTTCTCAATACAGAGTCTTGGGTTCAATCCTTGGTCAAGAACTGGATCCCACACTCCAAAACTAAGAGTTTGCCTGCTGCAACTAAAATTCCTGCGTGCTGCAAGGGAAGATCCCACCTCCCACAGCTAACAGGCAGTGCCGCCAAGTAAATGAATATTTTTTTAATGTTGAATATTCCCTTGTATGACTCTATCACATTTTCTTTATCCCTTCAACTGTTGATGGCTCTAAGTTGTTTCTACATCTTGCCTATTGTGAATGATGCTGCAATGTACGTGACAGTGAATTGGAGAGACAGCAGAGAACAGCCCTGAAGATAGATCTTAATTCCCTTCCCAACAATTGAGCCTGGGTAGGCTTGATGAAAACCATGATTTCTAACTGCCAGACAACTAGGGGTTACAGGTGAGAAGCAGAGTGATCCTAGCTTTTCCCCAGATTGGAAATCAATAATGTTTCAGGGATGCAAAAATACGGACAAGTTTTATTTTAGAGACCAAAACAATGTATGGGAGAACACAAAGAGTAGCAATATATTCATTTAAGACAGAAGCAAGAAAGGAATACACACCTAGAGAAAAAGTTTTAGGATTCCTCCCTAATAAGGAGGAGAGCTGTAAGTCAGAAACTAGGCATAGATACACACCTGGAGGAGTGCAGGCATTCTGAACAAGTGTGCACATCCTGAACAAGGAGTACAGAAAGGAGATCATTTAAATTAATTATATGAGACAGACCTTTTGGGTCTTTGTTAATCTTTGGCCGACTATCTTGTTTCTTTTTTCACACCTGACAGGTCCTGGGACCCTCCCCAAGATGTGTGTGCAAAGTTTTGCTAAGATGGCTCCCCCTGCAGAGGCCTACGGGTGCATGTCCACACTTATGGTGTGGGGCCCTCTCCCTTATTGACCCCAAGGAGCCTTCCTAAGCATGTGCAAATAGCACAATTTTCCTTGCCCTCTGGTGTGGGCACCTTATCTCTTTACTTCAGCAGAGCTCAGCTTCTGCCCCTAGCTTTGTCCTTGGAGCATCTGGGTGAGAACGAAGCTTCAGTTTGGTGCATTTGACAACAACCAGCTGTCCAGCTCAGGGGCCCATCTATCTCCTACCTCAACAGGACAAATATCTTTTCAGATCATTATCTTAATTTTGAGGGATAAATACCCAGAAATGGGATTTCTGAATCAAATAGGTATTCTCTTTTTAATTTTTTGAGGAATCTCCATTATGTTCTCCAATGGCAAAACCAGTTTACATCCCCACCAACACTGTACAGGGTTCCACATCCTCATCAACACTGGTTATCTTTTGTTTTTTGATGACAACCAACCTGATGGAAGTGAGATGTTGTCTTATTGTCATTTGATTTGCATTTCCCTAATGATTAATAAAGAAGGAACTATCCTTATCTCAAATTACAGAACAGGAAACAGATGTCCAAAAATGAACCTATCAAGGTCACATGACTGGTAGGTGTCAGTGGTGGGATATTAATCCAGGCAGAAAAACTCCAGGATGTACATGCCTGGTGAGTACCCTGCACTGTCCTCCACATGCTTAGGAAACCTGAGTCATGTTATTTTGTATTCTGTTCTTTTCTTTCAATGACACATTGGAATGACTTCTAATAATAGTAAATATTCTCCTAAAACACAATTTTAGGGTGGTTGGTTGCATGATGGCCTGTCTATGCTGTGGACACTTTATGTTTAATGGGTCTTGGGATGCCCCAGATTTTCCCTTTTGTAAGAAACTCTGAGGACTACATCCTTGCTTGTTGAAGTTTCCGGGTGCTTCTGATCATGCCCTTAGCATAAACATTAGAACAAAGTTGCTGGGACAAAGATCATACATACTGTAAGAACAAGTCATGTCTGAATTTCCCAGATGGTGCAGTGATCAAGAATCTGACTGCCAATGCCGGGGATTTGAACTGGTTTTGCCTTTGGATGCCAGGGGATATGGGTTCCTTCTCTGCTGCATGAAGATCATAATTGCAGTGGAGCAATTAAGCCCATATGCACAACTATCGAGACTATGTGAAACAACTACTGAATCCCATACACCTAGAGCCCAGCTCCAAAACAAGAAAATCCACCCCAGTGAGGAGGCCATACAGCACAATGAAGAGCAGCCCCTGCTCGTCACAGACAAAGGTCGTAAGCAGCAACAGACACCCAATGCAGCCAATAAATAAATAAATAAGATACATTAAAATATTTTTTTTTAAAGAGCAATTCATGTCCAAAAAGATTGTACCAATTTAGAAGTTTTCAACATTTATCTATCCCTGTTTTTTCCTATGATTTCTCTCACCGGTGGCTATAAACCTCTCTGGTGTGCAATGGTTAAAAGATAAAGGTGGAAAGCGGGGGAAGATTGTTGCTTGGAAAATCAGACTAAGGGACTGCTGGGGCAGTCCATTGGTTAAATCTCTGTGCTTCCAGTGAAGACGACATGGGTTTGATCCCTGGTGGGGGAACTAAGATTGCACATACTGTGTGGTGTGGCAATAAAGGGAAAAAAAATAAGTTGATGAAGATCAGACTTTATCCTTATGTCGGTAGCACAGGCTACAAATATAAAGCCTCAGTAACAGTGGACTCATTAATAGACACAGCACCAGCCCAGGCTTAGGCTCATCTAGGGAAGCAAGCCTGACTTTTTCTGGTTGATATTATGGTAGTAAGCCCTGCTAACACCATATGTCCCCCAACATGGATGCAGCAGTGTGTACTAGTGGAAGCCTCTGCAAATTCATCCATTCATTTATTTAACACATATTTTTTGAGGGTCTACTATGTGCCTGTCACTAGTCCTGGGGCCAGAAGATTGGAAGAGACTTCTCTCATCTGTACAATGTGGGTCGTGCCCTGCAAGGGCTAATGGGGAGACAGTGAAATAGCATATGTAATTAACCAGAGCTATTACTCTTACTCTTATTGGTGGTTTCTCAGCAACAGAGAGACATTGCTTATGATTCCATGAAAAGCACTTGGAAAAAGAGTCTGAGAAACTGTTCACTTGAGTATCCATTAAGCCCAAACCATGATATTTACTGTTAAAAAGCAAAATAGTGGTTCTACTCTCGTCTATCCTCCCTTCATCAGCTCTGCAACTGGTCCTCTTTCACCCACCTCAGGCCAATCATAATCCAGTACCATCCCAAAGGGACGAGGCACACCTAACCGTGAAATGCGACAGATCTGCACACATATGATGACTGCAGGGCTTAGGGGTGTGTTTCAGGGTGGGGTGACAAGTCTGAAGTCAGTGCCCCCCTCACTCTACCCCAGGCTTTCCCTGGCTCCCTGAAGAGGAAGGTCCTCACTCCTCTGGCCTCCTACCCACACCACTCTTGTTTTCTCCATCTGGCCCTCCCTCTTGGGGGTTGTCTCTTTATCTGTCTCCATGAACCGGTGGTGGGGAGCTAACTCAGCCCTCTATCCCTGGGAACCACCACAGCACCTGGCACACAGTAGTGCTCAGTAAATTTGTTCTGAAAAAAAAAAAGACGAGGAAGGAAGGGAGATGTCCCTTTCACTGATGTTGGTCTTGCCTGAGTAAAGGTCCATCCTATGCATTGCATTGGGGTGTGTTTCCACCTTACTTATTCTTTCCTGCTCCTTCTCTCATGTGGGTCTCCCTCCACCTCTGAGCCTTGATGTTCCCATCCTGGGCCTCTGTTTAGGGTCTCCAGGTGCAAAGAAGTGATGCTTCCACTCCAGTTGTGACAAACCATGGCAGGTCGAACCAAATGGTTTGTAGCTCTGCTCTTGGAGGAAGCTCAGAATAGCTGAAGGCTTTGTGCACCCTGGCACTCTTTTACATGAGTGACACCCTCCCCTACAGCCTTGGAGCCAAAGGGAAGGAACAGGTTGGGCCCTGAACATGTGGGGCTGCCTCAGGGATTATCATGGCCTGTCACTTGGGAAGTGGGACTGGAAAGGACACTGCAGTTGTGTATGGAAGAGAGTCCTGATACCTAGTGACTGGGGTGTGGGGACAAAGTGGAAATATCTCAGGTTGAAAGGCCTCACCCAGAAACCCGGCTTAGAGTAGAAGCTTACTGCCAAAGTTCCTCTGAGATGGGTCTAGAACCTCTCCTGCCACTTCCTTGGGGCTACCTCTCCCCAGCTCCAGTCACATGGTGCTGGAGGAAATTGTTAATCAGTTTGCTCAGGGCCATGAGACGAGGTAAAGCCAAACATAGCACCCTGTACCCCCCAGGATGCTTGATTCAGGGCTGGACTCATGATCTAAGGTGGTAAAATCAGAGCCCTCCCTGGTACCCCAATATTTCCTGAGCCTGTTCCCTTATGGTCTAGACACCTTGGGTATATATGTATAGAATTCTGAGGGAAGAAAGCTGTCAGGTTAAGAGAATCAAAGATGAGAGAAAGGAAATAGCAAGGGAAAGAAAGAGTGAGCTGATGGCAATTGATTCATTGGGTCCATTCACTGAGATGTTTGGATCTGCTCTAGCTCCCTTGTCCCAGTACCCCGTATCTTTTCAGTAAGTCTCTCCTTTCCTTGCGTCCAGGTGGGTTTGGGGGGCCTCTCAATTGTGGTTCAGACAAGGTTCTAGATCCTGCCTGATTGTGAAGCACCTCCATCACCCAAAGAGAAGCACCTATTTGTATTAGCACCATTTCATTGGGAATGAAATCCTTTATTCTTTCCTGAGAATAGGGCTTTGAAGAGCACCTAACACAGTCCACCATCATCCCTGGGCAGGACTGATCTATGTGTGAGAGAGTGGGTGTTTGGATTGGTCTGATTGATTTCTGAAGCAGCCCCAGCATTTACACAGTGGGAGCCAGACCAATCCTGTTGTTTCCCCAAACATAAACTGAGCTATACAGCCTAAAGAAAACATCACCCAGGATCCTAATCTCTGACCTTCTCCAGTTCTGTCTCCCCCCTCAAAAGTTGCTGAGGCAGTGGTCCTGAAGATTCTGGAGGAGGTGGATATATACCCCAGTCAGCCTGAGACTTTACCTGCCACTCCCACCAGTATGCTAAACCAGTGGCTTCTTGGCCTTATTTCTTCATTTAGTAAGAATCAAGTGACTCTTTCAGCATTGGTAGAATTGAGGTTTCCATCCAAGAACAAGACATGTGGTTGCCCTGATGGAGGGGGTCAGGGAGGGAAAGATTGGAGCATGGGATTAGCAGATGCAAACTACTATATGCAGAGTGGATAAATAAGGTGTACTGTATAGCAAAGGGAACTATATTCAATAACCCGTGACAAAATTTGATGGAAAAGAATAGGAAAGAGAATGTGTGTCTATATATATATATGCATAATTGAGTCACTTTGCTGTACAGCAGAAATTAACACAAGATTGTAAAACAACTATACCTCAAAGCAATCTAAAAAAGAAAAATGAACAAGAATGGCTCGAAGTTCCCCTGTTTCTCTCCTTTTGATCTATGGTCGCTGTTTTCTCTGCAGAGAATGCCCTTTCTTCTCCCTTTCCCCACATCCTGTTCTTTAAGACAGTGTTCAGGCCCTCTCAGAAGACTTACTGGACCTGTGCACAGCCTCCCTGGCCACTCCAGGCTGGATCGGGTCATTTACCAAGGTGGTCCCCCTATCTGTGATGCTCATCACCCCTAATCTGAACATGGCACTCCTTGGCACAGCCCCCCAGGGTGCCATTTGCATGGAGTTCAGTGTAGATTTGCCTCAACCCAAGGAGGCCTCCTCATGGCTCTATGAAGCTGGAGGTTTCAAATTACTGGAATTCCCTGTCTTCCTCAAAGCCCTCTTTGAGCCCAACAGTCTCCTCTGAACTCCCACAGGGAGCTGATCTTAAGCCTCAATGCTACACCAGGTTTGTGCAGTCACTGTGTCCCCTTAAACATGTGAGCACCAACCTCCCCACACAGGAGTCTTGTAGACCAACTTACAGATTGGGAACTGGAGCTCAGCAAGGGGAAGTTGCAGGTAAGGACTATGGGAACCATGTAATTGATCATCCAACCAGGACACTCCCAAGATAGGAAGGGAGACTGCTAATCATTATGGTGGGACAACACGCTGAGAGTGACCCCAGCCAACCCCAATTGTCACATTCCCTATGTCAGGGATTGCTAGGGCTGACTTTCCATATTCATCCATCTGAGGGCTCTGGTGGAACTAAAGCTCTTTGAGGGCAGAGGTCCTTTGTGTTCCCTTCTCCTTGTGCCTCGCACCATGTCAGCACAGGGTGGTGTCTCCATTTATTCCAGGATGATGGATGTCACACACTGCCCTTTACTCTCATGTGCTTGGTTTTGTGGGAGGCACTGGCTGAGGCCCATGGGCTCAGCAGCATCTGCAGTGGTGTAGCTTGGCCTGCAGAAGACCCCCTCATCCATCAGCAGCTCAAGGATTTAGGCAATATCCAGATTTGAGAACCAGTCACCAGGCTTGGTTCTTCCCCTTCCAGATGTAAGCTCAAGTGGGCACTTGGCAGTGGTTGCCTTCATGGTGGAGATGATACTAGGCAGAGACCTAATATTGGTGCGTGGATTCATTTCCTGTAAGAGACAGAGGAGAGAGGTTGGCCCAGGTGATCCCTCGTGTGTGGGGAGCCCTGAAGTGGCCCTGTGGCATGTCCCTTCACCTCCTGACCAACAGATCTGGTATTGATGAGCTTCTGGATGGTGGTGCTGACCAGGCTCTTTGGGTTAAGCAGCAATGTGTTTCCAGGATCCACCATGGCCTCCAGCCATGGAAACAAACAACAACCACCCTATTCATGGTGATGCTGAGAGACAGTGAGAGAAAGTGGGCACCAGGATCACACTGATATCTCCCTCCATTACGGCCCCCCTCCATGCCTGTCTCTAGAACAGCCCTTCCGCTCATGCCCTGACTCTGTTTCCCTTTGCTCTGGTCATGTAAACTTCTATGACTTCCTTTGAGTTCTTGAATGCACCAGGCTCTTTTCTGCCTCTGGGCCTTAATGTGTGTTGCTTGCCCTTCCTAAAAGACTCTATCCCCTTTGCCTAGTTAACTTCTCCTCATTTTCCAGGTTCCATCTTAAATGTCACTTTTTCAGGGAAGTCTTTCTCCCAGCCTAGATCAGGCTCCTGTCTTTGTTACTCCATCTAGGCTTCCTCATTGTAGCAAGAACTGAAGTAGTAGTTCATTACACATGTGATGTTTCAAGTACGTCTGCCTCACTAGATATGAGAGCAAGTCGTATCCTCAGTGCCTCCCTCAAGTGCCCAGCACACACTGGATGCACAGTGTATGCTTGTTAAGTGAATGAATGAGTGAATAAATATGTGAGAAATAACCAGAGACCACTGTATGGTATCTGACTAATAATGGGTCAACTCACACAGTGAAGATCAAGGTTCTCCAGGGCAGAAAATGCTCAGAGAGGCTGGGAGAGACACACAGGCTGAACTGGGAGAGATTGTTTCCCAGTACAAACCCTCACCTGGCTCTGACACTGACAGCCCAGGTAGACCATGCCCATGCGGGCCCGGGGGCTCCAAAGGACATATAACTTTTGTCTGAGGGTATCACCCAGAATCCCTGTTTGTGATATCAGACAGAATGCTCATGCCTGTTAGTCTCTGTCTATGTCTAGTGTGTCTGTGTGCATGTGTAATTGTATTCCTGGGCCCAGTCACCAGAGACCGTTAGATGAGGATGAGAGTGCCTTCTCCTCTGGGGATGGAGTCCCTGTTCCCCAGTGTTTGTGCTTCCTTCAGGACCCCCACCGCAACATCCAGACAGGCACCTCCAGTGAACCCCAGTGCCAGACCAGAGCACCAGGGGGCACTGCGGAGCACCATCCTCCCATCACACTCACATCCAGCTGGTTCCTCAAAGTTTGAAGATACATTTTCAGATCATCAGCGGCATTCTGGGATGTGTCATCAGTGTTCTCCTCCTGGAAATTTGTCAGCAGGTTTTATTTTTCCCTGAGAGTTTCTCTCATGGTCTTGATCTTCATTAGAGGGATTGATTCAAAGAACATTAAGAAAAGAAAACAAAGAAGGGGCAGCATTCAGCTGTCCACATTCTTTTATGACTGGCATACCTTTGCATTGTAATGGGGCTGCATATTTTCCCAGCATTTTTATGAGCCTCATGTCATTATCAGGACCCCATGCAAAGACCAGGGCAAAGACCTCAGTTTGAATACAGGTTTGTTGTATAATTGTAGAGAAGTCATATGACCCTTTGTAATCTTAGTTTCCCATCGCTTTAAAGGTGGAATAAAATAACCCAATCCCCCATAGAGAAGGTTGTGTTTATTGAGAGTTCCAGGGACTGAGTTGGCTAGGGGAGGGGTGGAAGAACTGCAAAAACATGACTTAACCTCACTCATTCAAGACTGATTCTTATGACTCTATGGTGGGGATTACCTGGGACTTCACAAGATCACTGAGTAATGAAATTCTTTGAATATCCCAGATGTTTCTAAAGAAACAATCAATCCTAACAATCAACCCTCGTAATCAATCCTAAGGTGGGGACTGTAATTAAGTCTGCTCTAGAGGTATAAAACCCACTCATGTAAGACCCCTTCTTGGGTCTCTCCACCCCATTCTGGTGTCTGTGCCAGAAGCTGTTGTACTTTCTTCTTAACAAACTGTTATTTTATAACTTAAACCTGAGTGGTGGCTTGTTATTGATCCTGAGAAGCAATTATTTTCCTTCGAAGTTCATGAATCCACTCCCTAGACAAATTCCATGGCATCAATGTTAAGTGAGATGATGGATATAATGTACCTGATATTTAGGAAATCTCAGTAATGACAGTCAGTACTATTGCTATTGCCATCCCACTGTATCTTTTTCACGGTCGCTCTGGGAAGCATGTAGGAGGAGGAGGATTAAATGATTTTACAGGAGAGGAATTTGAAATGCAGGGTGTTTGTGACTTTACTGTGGTCACACTGCTTGTTAGAGGTAAAACAGCCTAGAAGTAGCCTTCCTGACCTTCCTCCAGGGCTCAAGCAGAAGAGAGGGGTGAGAGCGAAAACCAGGAGATGGGGTATAAATCCGGAAATTCAGAAGCTATACAAGCAAGAAGCACGCAAAATAGGAAGAAAAAAACACAGAGCATTCTGCATGCACAGAGACAGCCAAAGCGATGGAGAGATAAAAGAGAGAGATTCAGAGATGAAGACACAGAACCACCCAAACTAAGTAAGAGTGAGGGGATTTTCCAACTCTGAGACAAAATATAGCTACTAACATCATGACAGTAAATGCTAGGGGCCATGCTTGACATTTGTGATCTCATGTGGTCTTCCTAGCAGTGTCATGAGATGCGCATTGCTGTGCTCAACGGAGGGTAAATTGCTAGGCCGAAAAGAGGTCAAATGGCAAAGTGAAGGCATGAGGGGCAGCTCACTGACATAGGAGTGAGTGGCTTTAGGTAATGGGACAGATGGAACAGATCTGGGGCAATTATGATGCCAATCTGCATCAAAATCTATGCTAGAGTGAGTGGTATTACAATTACAGAGGTTCACTGTTGCAGAAATATGATGCACGCATCCACAAGATACTCTATATCATCCACCAAACATATACAGAGCACCCTGTGTGCTGGGGTCTGGGTTAGATGATGAAAAGTCAAAGTCCAGTAAGTCACAGGTGGCCCTTATCTGCAGGGAGCTAGCAGTGTAGGGCAGTCCTCACAAACTCATAGCCCAGGCAGCAAGAGAAATGAATGGAATGGATTTGTGGGCATTATGGACCCAGGAGAGGCAGCAGATACTCTACCAGTGGAGGCAGCCTCTCCTCAGCACCAACGAGCATCTGCCATGCTGGAAAGCAGCCTGGTTGGCAAACTTTTCAAGAGAAGTCAGACGTCTGGATATTGATGTAAAATCCCCTGATTTTAAATGTCAGCAAATATTTTTTTTTTTCTTCTTCACAAAACATCATGTGAGCCAAAGTTGAAACAGCTTTGTGCTGGACTCAGCCTGTAGGCTGTGCGGGTTTCTATTTCTTACCTACAGTTTGGAGTAGGGAGGGGACAGAGAGGGAGTTGTACTCATGTTGGTCAAATGAGTAAGAGACTGAATGCGCCTAAACCATGTAAATTTTACTTCCATTTGTAAAGAGAGATCACTAAGGTCATGTAAAAAAAAGCTTTAATGATGCTCACTTGGTGAGCATCTGGTATGAATGCCTTGAAAATTTTTGTCTACCAAAGCATACATAGAAAGAAATAATTTTAAAGGTCTTCTCTCTCAAAGAAGGCAAAAAAGACCACTCTCATCTCCTGCTCAGCCTGAGATGAATAGGCTAGCTTTTAATCTGTTATTCCAGCCAAAGTAAAGACAATGGAGTTGTATGGCTCCTTCCAGGATTCCAGGGCCTGGGTGGTCCTCTGTGAGATCTATTCAGTCCTATCCTATGCTAGAACAATGGGAGCCTGGCCAGGTCACCAGATGTGTGATAGATGAGGTGATCATCTTCCTACTCATTTTTGCACCTTGTTAAAATTTAGTTTTTCTTGTTCAATCATCAAAAAAAAAAATTTCAGTATCTAGCAAATGACACACACTACTACAGTGTACCTCTACAATTCTACATATAGGAATAGATTCGAAAAATACAGTGTCAAGAATACAAAGACATACACACAAAGTATTCACTGCAACATTGTTTGACAAAGGCCAAGATTAGAAACAGTGATCATCCATTGGGGAGTTTTGAATAAGGCATCGGGCATCTGAATAACTGGGTATAATGGGGATACAGGGAGGCATGGAATGGGTGAGATCTTTAGGGTATAGAGTTTAGTTTTTAAGAAAGAGGGACCAGAAGAGTGCTTAGAGTTTGTTGGTTTTCCATGCACGTATATGTCTATTTTCAATATGAAAGAGTGGAAGAATAAAACAAAAGCTAATAAAAAATGTAATTTATAGGGGAGGAGCAGGGATAGAGGTGAGATTTTTCTTGTTTTATACTTTGACTTTGCAACCATATACATGTTTTTCAGAATCAAAAGATAGGTAAATAAACACATCTGTCTAAATTCACATCTAAGTGCAATGAATCTAATTCTATCAGGTTGGTGACACAGCACCAAGAGCGAACCATAACTTAAGTGGCTTTAAAATGAAGAATTTTGACACTACATTCCGAGTGGGATATCTCCTAAGGACAAAGACTGGCAAACAAACAAAAACACCCTGCCTCCAAAATAAAATCAAAACCAAAAAGCCAAAGGAATCTAAAACCATTTCTAAAACAATCTACCCTTATTGTTAGTGATATTGCTACTGTTATGTGGAAAGTATTATATGTATGTGCTTGCAAGTTAAAGCAAGTAAGTTATTTACACTCTTGTTGATATGAAGCAAGATTTCCAGGAGATGTGTGGAAAGAGATTTAAGAACACAAGGAAGAAGCTTAAGTAAAACCCTGTGTTCTTAAATCTTGAATTGGAAGTATGTTTGTACCAATAAATTATTTTCCTTTTTTTCTCTAGAAAATCTGTACTTCTTGGCTCTGACCTCTGGAAAGCCTAGAAACAATGGCAACTTGATAACAGTGATTATCCTGAGGTCTACCTTGTGGCCTTTAAATACCATTTCCCACCAGAGGATCCAGAGATTCTTGAAGAGATGGCTGATTTCAGGGCTGGGCCAGGAAATGCCCAAGATAAGCCAGGGAATCTTGAAGGACCAGAAAGTTGAGGGACTTCAAAGATCGCCAGGGAACAGACAAAAGTTTAGCAATACATATAAAGAGGCCAAAAGTGGGACAATATTGAAACAGGAGGGTAGGGGAGAGGGCACATGCTTTGAAAGGGTGACATAACCCGAGGACATGACATAAACTGGGTAGAGCCAAATGTGCCCAAGATGGCAGGCAAGTTGACTTCCACTAGACCTTGAGCCTCAGTAATACAAACATAAGGATCAAAACATGGGTGGTGGCCCAATTCTTGAAAATTCCCACCACTATCTTTTGTAGCTGGAGTACTCTTCCCACTCTAGCCTATGGAAGTACCCACCCTCTTAAGACTGAAAACCCCATACCCTGGTGCCTTTCAACTTTCTGAGATGGCCCACAGTCTGTCTGTGGACTGTGTTTCTCTCTAAATAAATCCACCTTTTACCTATCAGTTTGTCTCTCAGTGAATTTTTTCTAGGATGAGCCATCAAGAATCTGAGCTTCCTTATGTTCTGAAACCAGGTGTGTGATCTCAGGTGGAAAACTTTGGGTTTTGGTCAGGTTTGAATCCCGGCTGCATGGGTTCAAGTTCCGATCACGGTTTTGCCAGGTTTGTGTTCTGTCATGTCAGTTCAAGTTCCAATCTGAGGTGCTCAGTTTCAACTGGTGACCATGAAGGGACAGTGATAAGGTAAGAAAATGTGGAGAGTTAGGTCTTGGTCCTAAAGAGGCCCATACAGCAACATGATCCAGGTTTACTGGGGAGGACACTCTGCTGATGTCTGCTCATTTTGACTGGTGGCTCAGTGATCCATGCTTATACACATTCAACAGTAAGTCCAGGACAAAATTGTTAATTTGTATACTCTTATCCTTGACTATGCATTTTTTCTCTTACATTCTTACATTCTTATTCATTCCTGCTCTATTCCTTCCTCCCTTCCTCCCTTCCTCCCTTCCTCCCTTCCTCCCTTCCTCTCTTCCTCTCTTTCTTTCTTTCTTTCTTTCTTTCTTTCTTTCTTTCTTTCTTTCTTTCTTTCTTTCTTTCTTTCTTTCTTTCTTTCTTTCTTTTTCTTCTTCTTTTCTTCTGTTAACCCTGGAAGAGCTGTGTGACTACCAAGGTGTACTTTTATTTCTTTGACTCCCCTCACTCTGTCACTTACAAATGCTAACCCTTTATTCCCAAATTATAGCTACCTACTCCTGCTCACTGTCAACACCTTTGAGCCCCTCTTTCCTATGAAATTCCTAGCCCAGTCTGCCCTAGACATCAGGCACAAAAGGCAGAAAACAGTGACTGGTTCTCAAACTCTGATGAATAATTTGTTATAACTGGCTTACTTGTAATTGGCTTACTGTTTTCTGTAACAGGGATATGGTGGAAAAGGCTGAACACGCCTAGAGAAATATGCAAAAGACCCTTTTGATGGCAGTGGCTTTGTCTGCTCAGAGACTACCAAATGGGAATCTTGCTTTTCCTAGACAATCTGTCCCTGGAAGACCACAAGGCTCATGGGTAACCTGTGTGGACAAAAGTGGGAATGAGGGAGGATTGTGGCTGATGTGCCCTTTGCAAACAGTGAGGGTACAGGAAGAGGGAATGCCCCAGAAGCCAGAGGGTAATGGGTGCCCCTCAGCCATTGATGGTTTTATAATCAGAAGATTGTTGGGGCCCAAGGCCAATAGTGGCTCTGCCTAGAGATACCATCTTGATAAGTAATGTGGAGCCTCATGTAGTCAGTGATGTGGTGGGCCATTTGATGGAATTCCTCCTGGAAAATGATGCAAAGTTTTCAGTCTTAACCCAAAGGATTTAAAGCTTAGCACACACAAGAAAGACATAATGGGGTTGTCAGGGAAGAGACAGGGAACCCCTTTCACGGAAACCCTGTTGCACAGGATCAGTGACGAGTTGTTTTTACATTATTTTCTGTGTGTCTGACTGTGTTTTCTCTTTAATGGGAAGAGATTTATTAACTAAGGTAGGGACCATTCTGTTTTTTGAGGGGCAAGGGAACCACCCTCATCAGCAAATGGTCCTAACAAAAAGCAAAAATGAACAGATATAATCTGAAGCTAAAATAGAAGAATTAATGAAGACTCTGAAATGTGGAATATCAAGGTTCTGGGCTTGGCCAAAGATATCCAACCAGTCACTTTTAAGTAAAAAGGGTTGTATAGTGTCTAAATATAAGGTACAGATTTCTTAAACCTAGCAAAACTCCTTAAAAATGTTTGTAAATAGATTCCCAAAATAGGAGGCCACTGGTCTGACTAAACTGACCATAGCTGATACTCAGGGCATAATGAGAATTTTGGATGAGGTGTTCATCCCCAGGTTACATGAGGAAAAGTAAAGCTTGCCAACATACATGAATTGCTAAGTCAGGCCTTTATTATCATTGAGGTAACCATACAATACTTTGAAAAAGAACACAAAACTGTCTTCGTTTTCCAAATGTAGTCTTCATAGCACCTGAGGTGTGGCTTCAAAAGTAATCAAAGCCTACCAATCCTTTTACCACCCCCAAAACCTTCCCTAACTCTCTTAAGAGCCTTGCATGTATTCCAGAGAGGAGAAACAAACTAGGAGGACCTTGCCTGTAGTTTTGAGATGCAAATGCCCTATTTGGTCTTCTCAGGAAGGCTTCTGTCTGCCATGTTTTAAAATGCAAATTTTAACAAAGAAGGTAAAGTAATTTAGAACTTGACTTGCAAAGGATAAATAGAAATTCTGTCTTTTTCTGAAAACACTAGTAAAAAGGGTTTAGCTATCTAGATAGCTGACCTTGATTTGTTCCATCTGCAGGAAACCCAATTTGAATCCAAGCTCTTTTAAATGAGGGGTTTGATGTTGAACCTACTGACAAAAAAATGCACAACTTGAGAGTTGCAATTTTAGTTTTATCTGGGGCAAAATGAGGACTGCAGCCCAGGAGACAGCATCCCAGATAGCTCTGAGAAACTGTTCCAAAGAGGCAAGAGGGAAGCCCAGTATCTTTGTGGTTTTGGTGAAAAGGAAAAACATGCAATCAAGCACATATTATTTACAGAAGATTACTGCTAGTCACAAGGAGCAGTCATCACCATGAAGGATTTTACTATTTTTATACATATGAGGAGACACAAGAACTGGGCCCATCAAGTTGGCTCCTCAAAATATCTATTTATCTAAAGACTTGTTCTGGCAGTTTTTCACAGAACACAGAGTGCCTCATTTCTGCTCTCCACCCTGAACCCCTTCAGGGGGGCATTGACAGTCAGCAGCTGCAGCACCACAGGATATAATTTTCTAAGAGGTAGATGGAAAGTGCCTATTGTAGTTGCAAGGGCCCCCTCATGGTCATAAATTCGACCATGCTTTAGGAGACATTTCATGACCATTTTGCCCGTCAGTGCTAGCAAGGCTCATTCCGAGGTCTGGTGAAGAATTCACTGATAGGCCACTCAATGTGCTATTACTGGCTAGATCTTCCTAACAAAAGTCAAAGGTCTCTGGGCCACCTGTATTTCTAGTCTGTTATGGTACAGGAAAAAGTCCCTCTTGTTTTGTCTTCCCATATCTAGAGTTACACTATTACAATCATTGATCACATACAGAACTATATATTTGATCAACTGTTTCCAGTTGCCTAGTCATCATTCTTCTTGTTGGTGGCTCAGTCACAAATATGGTAATACAAGAAACAATAATCTTGGAAAACAGGCAAAGTACAAATAATATAGCTAATAACATTAATAGAGTTGTAAGGAAATATTTAAGTAAAGAACTTCCATTAGGTATAGCCCAGTATACCCTCAGCTCGCCTGACTGAGTCTATTTTGTACCAATCTTTATCTTTCAGAGAAATTATATTTTGACATTGTCCATAAGGCCCCCAGCCCAGTTTTCTAGGGTTAGGGGACTGGTTATCGTCACTATAATTTAATTGTTCCCAAGATACATTGGAGTGTTAAACCTTAGAATACCACAGCTTGTTATTAACCACCTAAAACCATCCCATAATTGTGGGACATTTTATTCCTTGGCTGAAATATTGCTTGCTGCTCTATTGAGCTTGAGTAACTTTTGAGGAAAATCCATTTTTTATGGCATGGGTTTTATTGATGTTTGTTATTGTTTCCTTCAATTCTTTCTTTCTTCCTTTCTTCCTTTCTTTTTTTTTTCTGATCTGAACTTTAAGATTTCTCTCCTTCTGCTCACTTTTGGGTTTTTTTCATTCTTTCTCTAATTGTTTTAGGTGTAATGTTAGGTTTTTTATTCAATATTTTTCTTGTTTCTTGATGTAGGATTGTATTGCTATAAACTTCCCTCTTAGAACTTTTTGGCTGTGCCCCATAGGTTTTGGGTCATCATGTTTTCATTGTCATTTGCTTCTAGTTATATTTTTGATTTCCTCTTTGATTTCCTCAGTGATTTCCTTGTTGCTTAATAATATATACATTAGCCTCCGCATGTTTGTATGTTTACCTTTTTTTTTTTTTCCTGTAATTGATATCTAGTCTCATGGTGTTGTGGTCAGAGAAGATGCTTGATATGATTTCAATTTTGTTGAATTTACCGAGGCTTGATTTTTGACCAAAGATATGATGTATCCTGGATACCGTTGCTTGAGAAGAAAAAGTATTCTGTAGTTTTAAGATGGAATGTCCTAAAAATATCAATTAAATAAAAAGGGTCATTTAAAGTTTATATTTCCTTATTTATTTCTGTTTGGATGATCTGTCCACTAGTGTAAGTGAGGTGTTAAAATCTCCTACTATTATTGTGTTACTGCCGATGTTCCCTTTTATGGCTGTTAGCATTACCCTTATGTATTGAGGTGCTCCTATGTTAGGTGCATAGAGATTTACAATTGTTATATCATCTTCTTGGATTCATCCCTTGATACTTATGGAATGTCCTTCCTTGCCTCTTGTAACAGACTTTACTTTAAAGTCTAACTTTTCCAATATGTGTATTGCTACTCTGGCTTTCTTTTCACTTCCATTTGAATGGAATATCTTTTTCTATCCCCTTACTTTCAGTCTGTATGTGTCTCTAGGTCTGATGTTGGTTTCTTGTAGACAGCATATATAAGTGGTTGTTTTTGTATCCATTCAGGCAGTCTGTGTCTTTTGGTTGGAACACTGAATCCTTTTACATTTAAGGTAATTATTGACATGTACATTCCTATTATGATTTTGCTATTTGTTTTGGGTTTCTTTTTGTAGGTCTTTTCCTTCCCTTGTGTTTCCTGCCTACACACTTTCCTTTAGCAATTGTTGTAAGGCTGGTTTTGATGGTGGTGAATTCTCTTAAATCTTGCTTATCTGTAAAACTTTTGACTTCTCCATTGAATCTGAATGAGATTTTTGCTATGTAGGGTATTCTTAGCTGTAAGGTTTTCTCTTTGAAGACTTTAAATATACCCTGCCACTCCCTTCTGGCCTGCATAGTTTCTGCAGAAAAATCAGCTGCTATCCTTATGGGTTTTCCCTTATATGCTATTTTCTCCTCTTCTCTTGCTGCTTTTAATATTTCTTCTTTGTATTTAATTTGCATTAATTTAATATGTGCCTCCCTGTGTTTCTCCTTGGGTTTATTCTTTATGGGACTGTCTGTGCTTCTTTCACTTGATTAAGTATTCGCCTTCCCATGTTGGGGAAGTTTTCCACTATAACCTCCACAAATATTTTATCAGATGCTTTCCTTTCCATTCTTCTGAGATGCCTATGATTTGAATGTGGGTGTGCTTAATGTTGTCACCGAGGTCTCTGAGACTGTCTTCCAACCTTTTGATTCTTTGTCTTTTATCCTGCTTGCTGACAGTTATTTCCACCATTCTCTCTTCCAACTAACTTTCTCATTCTTCTACCTCAGTTATTCTGCTCTTGATGCCATCTAGAGTATTTTTACTTTTCGTTATTGTGCTGTCCACTACTGCTTGCTCTTTAGTTCTTCTAGGTCCTTATTAAATGCTTCTTGTATTTTCTCTATTTTGTTTTCTAGATTTTGGATCATCTTTACTATCATTGCTCTAAATTCTGTTTCAGGCAATGTGCCCATTCCATCTTCATTTATTTGGCCTTGTGGATTTTTATCTTGCTTCTTTCACAAACCTTCTTATCACTTACCATATCTATTCTTTATTTTCCCATTCAAAAACAGCCTCCTGTAAATCAGACCTACTTTTTTTTCCCTAAAATGTAATTCCATTCCTCATCCCTTCTTGAAGAAGCACATCCTATTTTCCTTAAGCAATGATGAACTGTCCTTTATGATATCATTCTGTAGATTGGTGAACATAAATACCAGTGATAATTTCTAAGACAGTGGCTTACATTAGAGCACATGACATCAAACATATTTATTAATAGTCCAAATCATCTTCTCTTTCTTGGAAAGAGGAAGCAAGTGTATGAATTTATTTGCCATTAAGTGATCTGTATTTGTTTTTCAGACCTTCTGTTACATTGGTAAATATATATGTAGTGTCTCACAGTGACCTATGATCTCATTTGACGAAGTGTTTTAAAACTTTATGACCGTCTTATCAAATATGAAATTTTAATTGTTTCTTCTGATTTCCAGGTAATTCTGGGGTACTTTAGAGGGCCCCTGAGATATCTTAAAGAGAAATATTTAACTAGAATTATTTTGTGTATTTAGTTTAATGTAATCAAACATAATTCTGTTTATTGTAACCAAGTATATTGACTATACTGTAATGAAATGTTTAACAATGCCTTCTAAGTCTTCTGTCATATATATATATATATATATATATATATACATATATGTGTGTGTGTGTTTGTGTGTGTATATATATATATATATTACTCTGATGCTATTGTGAAAAGTGTTTCCTCATCAGTGAAAGTCATAGAAAAATGATGGAAGCAATTTAAACAATTCCACACCAAGATGATGGCTATATAAGTTTTCTAGCCCATGCTGACTTAAAACAAGGAGGTTTCCTACCCAGGGAGCCCTAGATCATGCATCCAAAAGATTATTAATCCCTGAGAGGCAGAGAGGACATCCCTACTCAGCCTTAAAGTGGTTACAGAGGATGGATCATTGTCCTTCTTCATCCCCTAAGAAAATGGGATTAAAATCTCTGAGGAGGGGAATGAAAGAGAAGGGAAGATGGCAGGGCACAACCTTTGAAAGAAAGAAATAGGCTGAGGACATGACATAAACTGAGTAGAGCTGAAAGTGTTATAGATGGCAGACAACTCAATTTCAACTGGTCCTTGGGCCCCAGCATTAAAACCATAAGGGTCAAAAAGTGGGTGGTGGTCCAATTCCTGGAATCCTCACCCCTTGCTGAAATAGCTGGAATTCTCCTTCCACTCATTAGCTTAAGAAATATCCCACCCCAGTAAAAATCGATAACCCCATACCTGGCTACTTCTTACCTTTTGAGATGGCAAACAGTTTGTCTTTGGAGTGTGTTTCTCTCTAAATAAATCATTTTTTACCTATCAGCTGATCTCTCACAGAATTCCTTTGTGATTAGACATCAAGAACCCGAGCTGCTTTAAGTCCTGAAATCAGGAATGTGATCTCAATTGGAAGACTTTGGGTTTTAGCCTGGTTCAAGTCTCAGCAGCATGGCTTCAAGTCCTAATCAGTGTTTTGGCTGGGTTAGCAACCCGACCACGTGAGTCAAGCTCCAGTCCAAGATTTTGCGGGTTTTGAGTCCTGGCCACCAGGGTTCAGATCTCAATCTGAGGTGCAAAGTTTCAAGGTTAGCATCACAGGATATCCACTGAAACAAATTAAATATATAAACAGCCATGACTGGGACTTCCCTGGTGGCACAGTGAAGAACGTTCCATGCTTCCAATGCAGGAGTCTGGGTTCGATGCCTGGTTCAAGAACTAGATCCCACATGCCACAACTAATAGTACACATGCCTGAACAAAAGGCCTTGCATGCCCCAACTGAAGATTCCACATGCTGCAACTTAGAGATAGCACAGCCAAATAATGGAATATTAAAAAAAAAAATAGCCCAGATGGTATTCCACTGTATGTCTCTACCATATTTTCTTTATCCATTCAAGTATTGATGGATATATGTTGTTTCTACATCGTGTCTATTGTGATGATACTACAATGTACATGACAGCACCAATATCCCTTTGACATCATGATTTTCATTTTTTGGGATAAATACCCAGATTTGAGATTGCTGGATCAAAGAGGAATTCTCTTTTTAGTTTTTTGAGGAATCTCCATTATGTTTGCCAGTGGCAACACCAGTTTACACCCACACCAACAGTGTACAGGGTTCCACATCCTCATTAACACTTGTTATAATTTGTTTTTGATAATGACCATCTAACGGATGTGAGATGGTGTCTTATTGTCATTTGATTTGCATTTTCCTGTAAATTAGTGAGGGAGGAACTATTCTTATCCCAAATTCATACAATAGGAAATCAGTGTCCAGAAATGAGCTTATATAGGTCCCATAATTGGTAGGACACAGACGTGGAATTTGAACCCAGGCAGATAAGCTCCAGGATGTACATGCCAGCAAATATGCTGCACTGTCTTCCATGTGCTTAGCAAATGTGGGATCATGTTGTTTTGTATTCTGTTCTTTTCTCTCAATGTCATATTGGAATGATTTCTCATAACACTGAATATTCTCCTAAAACACAATTTTAAAGTGAATGATTGTATGATGGCCTATCTATGCTGTGGACTATCTATGTTTAATGAGTTTTGGAATGTCCCAGACTTTCCATTTTGTAAGCGGCTCTGAGGACTATATCCTTGCTATTTAAGTTTCTGGGTGCTTCTGCTCATTGCTTTTGCATAAACCTTAGAAGCAAAATTTCTGGAAGAAAGGCCATACACATTTTAAGAACAAGTCATCTCCAGAAAGATTGTACCAACTTACACTCTTTTAAGAAGGGTTCAATATATATCATTTTCCTTTTTTTTTTCTATATTTATTCTCACCAATGGCTAAAAATATTTTTGGTCCACGGTGGGTAAATCATAAAGTGGAAGGTGGGGGAAGATTGTTACCTTGAAGATCAGACTTTGGGACTTCGTGGTAATCCTGTGCTAATATTCCAGTATTTCAGTGTAGGGGATGTGGGTTTGATCCCTGGATGGGGAAATAATAAACAACATGCCATACAGTGCAGCCAAAAAAACAAACAGACAAACAAACAAAGAAACAAATGTTGATGAAGAACAGAATTTATCCTCATGTTGGTAGCACAGGCTACAAATACAGAGCCTGAAGAACCCTGAGCTGATTAACAGACACAGCTCCAGCCCCAGCCTTAGGCTCATCTAGGGAAACAAAGCCAGAATTTTCCTGGTTCATATTATGGCAGTAAGCCCTGATGACAGTATATGTTTCCTAATATGGACACAGCAGTGTGTTCTAGTGGAAGCACCTACAAATTCATCTATTCATTTATTCAACATGTATTTATTGAGGGCCTACTATGTTCCTGTCACCAGTACTAGGGCCAGAAGATGTCAGGAGACTTCCTACATCTGTACTGCGGTGGTAATGCACTGCAGGGGCTCATGGAGAGACAGGGAAATGGCATATGCAATTAACCAGAGCCACTATTATTATTCTTATTGGTGGCTTCTCAAAACATTGAGACTTTGCTTATGGTTTCTTGGAGAACACTTGGAAAATGAGTTAGACAAACTGTTGACTTAAATCTCCATTAAGCCCAGATCATATTTGCTGTTTAAAAAAAAAAAAAGCAAAACAAACAACAAAACAAACAAACGAAAAAACAGTTCAGCTCTCACCCTCCCCCCCCATTTATCAGCTCTGCAATCAACCCTCTTACACTCCCCTCAAGCTGATCATAATCCAGTGTCATCCCCAATTGATCAGGCACACATAACACTGGACATTTGGCAGATCTATTCACACGTGATAACCGCAGGGCTTAGGGGTGTGTTTCAAAGTGGGGTGGCAAGTCTCATCTCAGTGACCCAATTCTTACCCTACATCAGCCATTCCCTGCAACTCTGAAGAAGAAGCCCCTCACTCCTCTGACCTCCTACCCACGCCTCTGCTGTTTTCTGCTTCTGGCCCTCCCTATTGGGGGTTGTCTCCTTATCTGTCTCCCTGAATGGGTGGTGGGTTCCTAATACAGCCCTCTGTCTCTGGGGTCCACCACAGCACATGGCACACAGTAGGTGCTCAGGAAATTTGTACTGAATGAAAAGATGAGGAAGGAAGCAAGACATCCCTTTCACTAACATTTGTCTTGCCATAGTAAAGGCACATACAATGCATTCCACTGTGGTGTGTTTTTCACCTTATTTATTCTTTTTTGCTTCTTTTCTCCTCTCAGTCTCCCTCCACTTCTTGCCCTTGCTGTCCCCAGGCTAGGCCTCTGCAAAGGAACTCCAGCTGGGAAGAATACATGCTTCCACTCTAATTGTGCCAAACCATGGCAACATGAACTAAGTGTGTTGTCGATCTGCCCTGGAGGAAGCTCAGAAAGGCTGAAGGATTTGTGCACCCTGGGTACCCCTTTACATGAGTGACAACTTCCTCAACAACCTTAGAGGCCAAGGGAAGGAACACGCTGGGCCCAGGAGGGGTGGGTCAGGCTAAGGATCCACAGGGGCCAACATTTGGCAAGTGGGGCTAGAAAGGACATCCACTGTGTGGGTAGAAGAGAGCTTGTGACTGGGGTGAAGGGACAAAGGGGGACCATCTCAGCTTCAAGGCCTCACCCAGAACCCCCGTGGAGGAGAAGACCAGTGCCACAGTTCCACTGAGATTGGGAGAAGAGACTCTATTTTATTACCCTTTACTATCCTTCTGAATGAGGACGTGGTAGAGTTTTTGGAGCTGTTGCCAATTTGTTATGGTCTAGACCAACCCACCGCCACTTCCTTTGGGGCTGCCTCTCCCCAGCTGCAGTCACAGGTTGTTGAAGAAACTGTCAATCATGTGGAGCAGGGCAACCTGACCAAGTAAAGCCAATCATAGCACCCCATGTGCCTGTGAGGAGGGATGGTCGAGGGCTGGACACATGATCTGAGCTGGACCAATCAGAGCCCTCCCTGGCACCACACTGTTTCCTGAGGTTGTTTCCTTATGGATTAGACACCTAGGAGACAAACATGTAGAAGCCTGAGGGAAGAAAGCTGGCAGGCTAAGAGAATGCAAGTTGAGAGAATGGAAATAGCTAGGGAGAAGAAAGAGTCAGCTGATGGCTTCTGATTTCTTGGGTCCAGTCACTGAGATGTTTGAATCTGCTCTGATTCCTGTGTTCCATATCCCCAGTATCCTTCCAGTAAGTCTCCTGTTTCCTTGGAGCTAATTGGAGTTGGGCTTCTCTCACATTGGTTCAGGAAAGGTTCTAGATCCTGCCCAATTATGATGCAACTCCCCAACCCAAAGAGGGACACCCATTCATATTAGCACCATTGGGTTGGAATCTTTTATTCTTTCCTGAGCATAGGGCTTTGCAGACCAGCAAACACAGTCCACCACCATCCCTGGGCAGGACTGACCTATGTGTGAGTGAGTGTGTGTTTGAAGTGGGCCTGACTGTTTCCTGAAGCAGCCCCAGGATTTACACGGCTGGAGCCAGGCCAACCCTGTTGTTTCCTCGATCATAAACAGAGAAATACAGCCTGAGGAAAGCTTGACCCAGGATCCAGGTCTCAGACTGGTTCCAGGTCTCAGTGCCCCCGTAAAACAAGCTGATACAAGTGCCATGAGGACCCTGGGGAAGACAGAAATACACTGCAGTCAGCCAGATCCCTTACCTGCCACCCCCCTCACTATCCAGCACTGATGGCTTCTCAGTTTTATTTCCCTCTTTTTGTAAGAACCAAATTACTGTCTCAGCAGCTGGGGAAGTGAGGAGCCCATCCAAAAGTAAGAACAGCCAAGACATGTGGTTGCCCTGAGGAACGGGGGTGGGAGAATGAAGGTTTGGAGTTTGAGATTAGCAGATGCATACTACTATATAGAGAATGGATAAATAACAAGTCCTACTGTATAGCACAGAGTTCAGTATCCTGTGACAAATGGTAATGCAGAGACTAGAAGAAATTATGTATATATATGTATATACATAACTGAGTCAGTTAACTGTACAGCAGATAGTAACACTACATTGTAAATCAAATGTACTTAAATACAACCAAAAAAACAAAAAACAAAAAACAAAAAAACAAAAGGGACAAGAATGGCCCATATATTTCCTGTTCTTTTCTTCTGACTCAGACTCACACTTTTCTCCACAGAGAATGCCTTTTCTTCTCCCTCTTCCCCACATCCTGTTCTTTAAGACTGTGCTCAGCTCCTCTAGGAAGGCTTCCTGGACCCAGCTTCACCCTCCCTGGTCACTCCAGCTCTCCAGGCTGGGTTCGGTGACTTACCTATATGCTCCTCTTGTCCTTAGACCTCATCACTCCTAATGCAGACCTGGCACCACTTGGCACAGCCCCTGGGGGTGCCATTTGCATGGAGTCCAGTATAGATTTGCCTCACCCCAAGCAGGCCTCCTCATGCCTCCATGAGGTTGGGGGTTTCATATTATTGAAGTTCCCTCTCTTCCTCAAAGCCTTCTTTGAGCCCATCAAGTGGTTAGTTTTGTGGGAGGCACTGGCCTAGCCTCTGGGGCTCAGCAGCATCTGCAGTGGTGTGGCTTGGCCTCTGCAGGGCACTTTCCTCCCAGCAGCAGCCCAAGGGTTCCTGCAAGACCCAGAGCTGAGAACCAGCCCCCAGGGTTAGCCCCTTACCTTATAGATGTAGGCTTCAGCGGGCACTGGATAGCCATTGCCATTGATGGTGAAGATGATTGTAGGCAGTTGTCTAATGCTGTCACATTTAACCACATGCTGTTAGATAAAGAGGAGAGAGGTTGGCCCAGCCGATGCCTGTTGTATGTAGAGCCCCAGAGTGACCCTGTGGCATGTCCCTTCACCTGTTCAAAAAAACGCCTGGCGTTGATGAGGTTATGGATGCCAATTAATGGTGTAGTTGGGCCATGCAGCAACACGGTCCCGGTATCCAGAATTGCCTGGCATCCATGGTAACAACCAACAGCCATCCTGTTCATGGTGATGCTGAGGGACAGTGAGACAAAGTGGGCACCAGGATCACTCTGAAGTCTCCACGATTAACTACCCCCCTCCCTGACTGTCTCCAGAAGAGCCCTTCAGCTCATGCTCTGACTCTGTTTGCCTTTGCTCTGGTCACCTAACCTTCTTTGACTTCCGTTCAGTTCTTGAATGCACCAGGCTCTTGTGTGCCTCAGGGCATTGGCATGTGCTGGCTGCCCTTCCTAGAAGACTCCCATCCCCTTTGTAGCTAATTTCTCCTCATCTTCCAGTTTCTAGCTTAAATGTCCCTTTTTCAGGTAAGACTTACCCCCAGACTAGATCAGTCTCCTCTCTTGGTCACGATCTATGAAGACTCTTCCTCATTTATAGCAAATACAGAAGTGTTAATTCATTATGGGTGTGACTCATTTCATGTATGTCTACCTCACTAGATGTAAGCAAGTTGTATCATCAGTGCCTCATTCAAGTGCCCAGCACAGAGTGGATGCACAATGTATCTCTTCTGAGAGAATTAATGAATGAATAAGTGAGTGAGGGAAAAAATGCCTGAGGAATAACCAGAGACCTGTGGTTGGTGTCTGACTGATAATGAGTCAACCCACACAGTGAAGATGCATGTTCCTTTGGGCATTAGATGCTCAGAGTGTTGAGGAGGGACAAACAGGCTGCACTGGGAAAGGCTGTTTCCCTGCCTGGCCCCCTCACCTGGAGCAGACACTGAGGCCCCTGGCCAGGTGATGCCTGACCTAGCCCATGGGAGCCTCCAAAGGATCCATAAGCTTCCATCTAGGGGTATCACACAGATTCCCATGAGTTATTGCCCCTTGTTCTCAGGCCACTCCAGGATCCCAGCTTCCTTATTCTCTCTGTCACAGCCCCTGTCCCACTGTGTTCCCCACATGCGGGGTGGGCGACAACGGGTAGGGGTTATGTCTCTTTGTATGAGTACTCTCAATTGTCAAGAATGCAGCCAACCTCTCTCCACTGCTGTTAATCTTTTCCCTAAGGAAACCAGTTTTCCTAGTTTGTCAAGGACTTTCTCTGTTTGTAAACTAGCATTATTGAGTACTAAGAATTCCATTGGTCCTGGGTAGCCCTGGAGAGCTGGTCACCTTATCTCAACCCTGTTCAGGCTGGTGGAATTCTCCCTGATCCTCTTTTCACTTCTCTTTATGTTCCTAAAAGCCTGCCATCTGCCTCACAGTCCAGAAGGTGCAGCCCTCTCTGGGCTGCACACACCTCTCAGAATCCTGTCCAAGTTCCTGGTCAGGGCAATCGTCAGGAGGCCTGGTGTGATTTTGAGCCAGTGGGTGGTGTGTGTATATGTGTGTTTATGGGTTTGGTGGATGTGTGTCTGTATGTATATCTGTGAGTGTGCGTGTGTGTGTGTGTGTGTGTGTGTGTGTGTGTATCTGTGTTCCTGTGCATGTTTATATGTGTGCCAATGTGTGTGTTTACATGTGTCTCTGTGTGTGTTTATATGTGTATCTTTCTGGTTTGATCATATGTGTCTCTGTGAGCATTTGTGTGTGTTTACATGTATCCATGTGTACCTGTGGGAGCATCACAGGGGGTAACCCTCAGAGGGAGAGGCTTACCTGGTCATGGTTATCTGCCAGAAGTGGGTTCGGGACACTGGTATCCACTTGAGCTCTCCTTTGTGGTAGCTGTGGTCCACCCCGCCAAACATCACCACACTGCCATTCTCCTTCTGGCTGAGAAGAGAAGGAAGAGATTGGCCTCCTGGTTGGAGAATAGAGCCACTCACTGTCTGAGGCCTCTGCTTATCCAACCCATCAGAGATATTAACAGGGTCTTCATTATAAAGATGCGGAAATTGAGGCGTGGAGGGATAGATTACATGACCAGGGTGAGTCACCAAGTAATGAGTGGCACAGAAGAGGTTCAAAGCTGGGCAGCCTGCTGGGCTCTGACCACTACCCGTCTGAAGAGGGCATATTGCCTTCCAGCAAACAGAGTGTTCAGAGATACCTTCAGAGGACACCGAACTTGAGGGGTCTGTCTTCTTCTTTGTGTAGCCTGTGATTTTTCAGAAAAGATGAGGCCCTAGTGCACTAAGTGCATGAGTTCAGGCTCACCCATGGTTGGCTTCACCAGCCTATGACCTGTGCCATCCATGGGGTCCCACCCCCAGCAGGGCACCACACCTCTGCAATCCCTGTCTTGAAATTCCTAATACCTTTCTCGCAGGAGATCATGCATTTTCATTTTGCAGTGACTCCTGCCAATTGTGTAGCTGGTCCTGGGCTCCCAGTAAAATGTTCATCAGGAAGAAAACATTCCTGTCATGCCTCTCCTTCCTTTCATAGCAAATCCTTCAGCAAATCCTGCTGCCTTTTCCTCCAGCCTGTACTCTGACACCTTCCATTGCTCTCCCTCTTCCCTCAGCCTCCCTGGACTAAGCAGCCATCCTTAAGCCCATGAGCATGGTTGTGTTCCAGTAAAACTTAACTTAGAGGAACCAGTGGTAGGGCCAGTGGTGGCTCTGGTACCATAGTTACACTGGGCTAAAGAGTCTCTCAGGAAACTTCTGGATTAAGTGGTCTATAATTTCTCATGCCTCTGAAAGCATCTTACATTTGATTTAGAGAGAGGTCTTGCCAGGCTCAGACTTACGTGCTCAAGTAGAAGGCAAAGACCGGCTGAGAAATGAGGCCTCGTGTCTTCAGCTTGTCAAAGACAGGGGTGATCCCTTTGGGGGCGAGGCTGGGGTAGCCCAGGCCCAGGACACCATCAGAGATTGAATTACTGAACCCAATCTCTTTTACGAACAGCCCAAATTCTTGGTGCGTGTTGACAAGGTTCATGATCTGTGGGAGAGAAGAGTGTTTCCACAGAAAGGTTTGCGATGTGGATCTGGGACTGGACTGTGATAAAGAAGCTATTAACACCTCAGAGGAGACCTGAGACCTGGCTGTGCCCTGGTTGACCTCAGATGGATAGACCAAGCAGGGACAGGAAACCTGGTTCCATTTGTGCAGTGCTATGGACTTTAAACAACACCTTCTCCTCCTGTACACACCATCTGAAGTGGGTCACATTGACCTCATGCCTTCTGTGCAGGTGGGGAAACATAGACTCAGGGCAGGACCAAATGGTTCCCACTTGAGGAGAAAATAAGTAGAGAGCAGGGTAGTCTTCTCTTTGGCATCACCATGACCCGATGACAAAAATGGACTGAATTCATTGCAAGGTACTGTGGATCCTGTATCTGCCCAGGAAGATATAAGCCTTTGTGCAGTGTCGGTGCCAAGGTTCTCATGACAATTCTGCCTGGGCAAATGTTTTTGTGGTTGTGTGTGTGTTAGAGATATATATATATAGAGAGAGAGAGAGTACTCAGGCCCTTTGCGGGAGGAAGGTCATAGATTTTATTGATCTCTCCAAGGCCCCCTACAGTTAAAACCCATTCATCAGGCCCTTCCCACATTTGTGGTCCCCTGCTTTCCATGCCCAGATGCCTGAAGCCTTTGGCTGACCCCAGGGGCCCAACATCAGTTTTATCCTCTCCCCAAATATCTCATACCTGCATGAATCCTGACTTCAGGCCAGCTCCACCACTTACTAAATGTCTGGCCTTTACAAGGCCCTGGCTCTCTGCACCTTAGTTCCCTCTTCTGTATAATGGAGCTAATCATAGTACTTGTTGTGTGTGGTTGTTGCAGGATTAAACATGTTTTTACCATGAAAGTGCCTAGTACCCTCTGTGAATAGAAAAGTGGGCGCTTTGTTCTGCTCTCTCCCTGCTCCCAGAAAATGAACCTTGAGCTGCTCATGGGCAAAGAAACTGCAAACCCACAGCCCAGGCCACTCTCTGGGTCAGCTGTTCAGGGAGTCTGTGTGTCAGCAGGGGAGCTGTATCCCCAGAGACATTCCCTGTGGGGACAGTGGACAGCCACTAGGGGATGTTGGGAAAGACAGGCCCTCCCAGTTGGTCCTGCTTCTCTTTCGGAAGCAGCAGTTGCTCCCAGGGCCAGCCCTGACTCACCTTCTGCTTTCCACTTACCCGAACAGTGTCAAAGCCAAAAAATCCAACAATCCTCCCAACGCCATAGTTGATGTTGAAGGTCTGGCCTATGAGCTGGAAGGTGGTGGACAAATGAGGGTTGAAGTGATTGTGTGTACCTGCAGACACAAGTGATGAGTTTCCCTCAGGTGCCAAGGAAGAAGTAATTGGGGAGAAAAGAGTATAAGATGCAGTGTGAATTGGGGCAGGAACTCACGGCAGGAGGGACTTGAGCACTGGATGGAGGGCACCCAAGTGTAAGCTGTGCTGGTGTCAAATACGACCCTGAACTCCTGAGGGGGTGTTCCAATGGTGATGTTGCCAGCATAGACCACCTACGGGTGTTGGGGATGGATGGTTAGGGCAGGACTGGCTGTGCTGGCCACCCTTGATTCCTGGAATGCTGCTTTCCTCGAGATGTCTCATGTGTCCTGAATTCATTTCCCAACCACTGCACCTCACATGCTTTGCTCAGAATGGAACCTTCCTTTGATTTTTTTTTATCTGTTTGTGATCACTTTTAACCGACCAGTGATGGAAGCTGCATCATTGCAGTATTAGCACAGAGTCTTAACCACTATACATTCAGGGAAGTCCTCATGCCTTCAGTTAAGATCATCTCCAGTCTCCCCTGCAAGGCCCAGCTTTAGTGTTTTCTTCTCCAGGTGGCCCTCCTAGGTCACCCCAGACCACGTCCTCTAAACTTGGACCATGTGCTATCAATACTGCACAGTTGGCCCTTTTATTGGACATGTATTTACTCTTTGTCTATCATTCAGGCTGGCCTATGCATTGTGGAAGGAGAGATGAGACCTTTTTAAAATCATTAATAATTTTGAGATTGCTATATATACATCACTAATAAAAAATATCAAATTGTACACTTCATAGACAGTTTGTTGTATGTCAATTGAATGTCAATAAAAATTCTTAAAACAAGAAAAAAATAAATAAAACAAAATCAATAACAATCACCAGAGTGTTAGATCTTTATAGTATTACAGGCCATAGGGCTCAATAATTTTTTCTGGTATCTTCTTGGATATAAAGGTGCTGAACTGCCTGGGGTTTCAAACTAGATGTGAAGTTGGATTATCTTTTGATCAGACAAGGCTCACGTCTCACCTGTCTCTCTGCGGCTCAGTTCTGAAAGAACAATCTCCCTCAAACTAATGATATATCTTTGACACAGAAATGGAGGTTTACCTGCCATCTGGTTATGACTGGGCCCAGTCACCACTGGCCAAGGGCTGAGGATGAGAGTGCCTCCTCCTCTGGAAATGGGGTCCTTTTTCCTCAATATTTCTGCTTTCTGCAGGAGCTCCAGCCCCCAAATCCAGCCTGACCCCTCCAGATGAACCGTAGTGCTAGGCCAGCGCACCAGCGGGCACTGGGGAGCACCATCCTCCCAACACACTCACATCCAGGCAGTTCCTCAGGGGTAGAAGAGTGATATTCGGGTCATCAGTGGCATTCTGGGAGCTGCTGTTCATGTTCTTCTGAAGAAAATTTGTCTGCAGGTTTTTTACTCTGAGGGTTTCACGCATGGTCTTGATCTTCGTTAGAGGGATTCTTAAACCAAACATTGGATAAAGGAAGCAAAGGGGGGACAACAATCAGCTGCCCGTGCTATCATCTGACTGTCATACTTTGCACTGTAATGGCACTGTGTATTTTCCCAGCATTTGTATGAGTGTTTTGTTACTATCAGGACACCATGCAAAGACCAGGACAAAGACCTTGGTTTGAATACAAGTTCTGTCGTGGAGTCTTTGGTGAGTCGTAGGACCATTTGGAGAAATCGTTTCCAGATCGGTAAAAAGAAGGAATATAATAACCCCCACCCCCCATATAGGATGTGGTGAGTATTAAGTGAGATGATGGATATAATGTACCTGATATGTAGGAAGTCTCAACAATGACAGACATTACCATTGCTATTGCCGTCCCATGCTATCTGTTTCAAAGTAGCTCCAGGAAGCAAGTAGAAGGAGAATCATTTTCTTATTTCTACAGGTGAGGAATTTGACATTCAGGGAGTTTGTGACTTAGCTATGGTCACGCTGCTGAGTAGAGGTAAAACAGCCTAGAAGTTGCCATCCTGATCTTTCTCCAGGGCTGAAGAAGAAGAGAGGAATGAGAAAAGAAGCCAGGAGATGCCAGGAAATGAAGATGCTAGAGAAGCAAGAAACAGTCAAAACAGAAAACAATCAAACACACAAAAACTCCGAGTGCTGCATGCACAAAGACATCCAACGTGATGGAAGAGATAAAAGAGAGAGATACAGAGATCAAGACACAGACATATTCACACTGAAATTGAGAGAGAGCAGAGAGAAGACCTAGAAGCAAATACAGGAGAAATACTGTTCCATAGGAGCACATTAAGAGTTGCAGAGGTTGTGCACTGAACAATTCCAAGGAGTGCCATTTTCACATAGATCATGCCGTGACTGGCATCCCGGAGTTGTGCAACCCTTCTCTCCCTCCCCAAGACACTTTGTTTCTATGGGAAGGTACATATGAATTAGTGGGAATTGAACTTTAAGACTGCTGGGGAATAATTATATATCCTAACCCTGATGACAGGAAGAATGAGGAGAAGAAAAAAACCACAAAGGGAGATGATGCCACTTACAGTCCCCATACTTACATGACTAGGCACTCTGAGAGGGCCACCAGCCTGAGGATCCCAAGCCACTTCATGTTTCTTTCCTGGGCCCGAGAACTCAAGAAAGAATGAGTTCTGAGCATGCCATGGTGGCCAAGATACCCTAGTTATATATGCCGTGACCTGCCCTAAATGTTCCCTTTAGGCCACTAATAGATCAGATAAGAAATATGAAACTCTCGATAAAATCTTTACCACCATCATTGTCTCTGAGGAGTGGACTTAGAAACTTCTCAGAATACAGAAATTTCTACTATAATCTCTTCCTTGGAGCTTGGCTGCAAAACCAATACTGAACCTTGTGGACTAAGAGGAGGGAGACTCTTGCCCACTTGGTGACAAATCACTGGTACTAACCTGACAAAAGTAAACACTTGCTGCCATGCTTGCTATGTGTGATCTCATGTGGTCTCCCATACAACTTCATGAGGTGTGCATTGGTGTCCTCAAAAGAGAGGAGATAACTATGAGGGAAAGAGTTCAAATGGCAAAGTGAAGACTTGCACGGCAGCCCAGTGACATACGAGTGAGTTTTGTGAAGAGAAAAAAATTAGTTGCTAACAATTTAGGTAATGAGACAGATGGCACAGATCAGGGCACTTATGATGCCAATCTGCTTCAAAATCTAGGTTAGAGTAATATTGCAATTGCAGAGTTTCACTATTGGGAGAAATGTAATGCATACATCCACAAGATATTATCATCCAACAAATGTATACGGAGCACCCTGCATGCTGGGGTCTAGATTAGATGCCGGAATTTCAAAGTCGAGGAAGAGACAGGTGGTCCTTATCTTTAGGGAGCTGGCAGGCTATTCTCACAAACCCATGGCCTATCGGGCAAGATGAATAATCGGAAGGGCTAGGTGGGCATCATGGTCAAGAGGCAGGCAGCAAATGCCCTACCATTGGGAGCAGCCTCTCCTCAGCTCCAACCAACCATGGTTGAAAACAGCCTGGTTGGACAAGTTTCAAGAGAAGTCAGAAGTCTGGATATTTATGTAAAATCCCCTGGTTATAAATGTTAGCAACTAATTCATTTCTCTTCACAAAACTTTGTGTGAGCTAAACCTGAAACAACTCTGTGCTGAATTCAGCCTGTAGGGTGTGCAGTCTTTCTTTCTGAATTGAGGTGCCAGTAGAGAGACAAAAGAGAGGGGTTCAATTCATGTTGGGTGAATGAGTAAGAGACTGACTGCATCTTAACCATGTTAATTTTCCTTCCATTTGTAAGGAAAGATCACCAGGGTCCTATAAACCAGCAAATTTAATAGTGTCTACTTGCTGGCATCTGATATAATTCCCTAGTAGGATCCATGCCTTGAAACATTATCTCTCCCAACACATAGAAAGACATAATTTTTAAGCCTCTTATCTCTCAGAAAAGACCTCTCAGAGCTCCTGCTCAGCCTGAGATGAATAGGCTATCTGTAAAACTGTTATTCCAGCCAAAGTAAAGACAATGGAGTTTAATGCCTCGTTACAGACATCCCAGTGCTCCATTCTTCCCATTTCAGATCTATGGAGACCTGTCTCTTTGGAAGAACAAAGGGAGTCTGCCCTGTGCATGAGGTGAGAGGTAGATGGAGTGCTGAGTCTTCTTACTCATTTTGGCACATTGCTAAAATTCAGGTCTGCTCGTTCAATCGCACTGGAGGGGATTTGGCCGCATCTAGCAAATGACACACACAAACACCATTTAGCTCAGCAATTCTACTTCCAGGGATCTATCTCAAAGATGCCCTGGGAAAAATACAAAAAGACAGATGCACAACCTATTCATTCCAACATTGTTTGTAAAACAAAAGATTAGAAACATACCTGATATGAACATCCAGGGTGGAGCTTTGAATAAGACATATGGCATATGAACAACTGGGTAAAATGAGGATGCAGGGAGGCATGGAATGGAATTGGTGTGATTTTCAGGCTATACTATTTAGATTTTTCAAAATTGGGGAAAAAATGCTTATAGTTTGTTGATATATATATATACACACACACAGACACACACACATATGCAATAAGCAAAAGTAGAAGAATAAACCAAAAGCTAATAAAAATTATAATTTATGGGGGAAGGACAGGGACAGAAGTGAAATAGTGCCTGTTTTATACTTTGACTTTGCGACCATGCAAATGTGTTACAGAATCAAAAAATAGATAAATAAAAACATCTGTCAAAATTGAGAACTAAGACAAATGAGCCTAATTCTATGCAGTTGGTTACATTGCCCCAGAGAAGAAAACATTACTTAAGTAGCATTAAAATGCAGACTTTTGACTCTACATTCAGAGTGGGATATCTGTGAAGGACAATGACAAACATACATACAAAACCACCTTCCCTCTAAAACAAAACCAAAAACAAAAGCCAAAGAAATCTGAAAGTATATGGAACTGCTTAAGTTGGTGATATTGCTACTGTGATTTTGAAGGTATCATATATATTTTCAGACAAGTTAAAGCAAGTAAGTAATTAATGCTGATGTTGTTATGAAGCAACACTTTCAGTGAAGGAGAAAAAAGAGATTTAAGATTATTACCAAAATCTAAAGTAAAACCCTGCTGTCCTAATCCTTGAATTGAATGTATAAGTTGTACCAATGAATTCTTTTCCTTTTATTTTAAAAGAAAATCTGTACTTTTTGGCTCTGACCACTGAAAACTCTAGAAGCAGTGGAAGCTTGATAACAGTGACTATCCTGAGGCACAGCTTGTGGCTCTAAATACCATTTTCTACCAGAGGATGTTGAGATTCTTGAAGAGATAGCTGATTCCAGGGCTGGACCAGGAAATGCACAAGATAAGCATAGGAATCTTGAAAGACCACATAATTGAACACCTTCAAAGCCCAACAGGGGCAGACAAAAAGTTGAGGAATCCATTTGAAGAGACCAAAAGAGGGACACTTTTGAAACAGGAAGGAAGGAGGCAGGGCACAAATTTGAAAGAATGGCATAGCCTGAGGAAATGACATAAACTGAGTAGAACCGAATGGGTCCAAGAAGGCAGACAAGTTGACTTCCACTAGACCTTGAGCTTCAGTAACATAAGCATAATGATCAAAAAGTGGGTAGTGGCCCATTTCCTATGAATAGTATGCCTTCCTGATATAGCTGGAATACTCTTCCCACTCATTAGCCTATGGAAGTACCCGACCCTATAAAAACTGACAGCCCTATACCCTGGTACCTTTCTCCCTTTCTGTGTTGGCACAGTCTGTCTTTGCAGTGTGTTTCTCTCTAAATAAATCCACTTCTTACCTTTCAGTTTGTCTCTCACTGTATTCTTTCTGGGATGAGACACCAAGCACCTGAGCCTCCTTAAGACCTGAAACCAGATGTGTGATCTCAGTTGGAAGAATTTGGGTTTTGGCTGGGGTGGAGTCTCGGCAATGTGGGTTCAAGTCCTAATCATGCTTTTGGCCGGGTTTGAGTCCCAGTCACATGGGTTCAAGTCTCAGCCTGAGTTTTGCCTGCGTTTGATTTTCAGCCACCTGGGTTTATATCTCAATCAGGATTTGGCAGGGTTTGAGTCCCAGCCAACAGGCTTCAAATCCCAATGTGAGGTGCAAGGTTGCTACTTTAGCATCATATCAAATCAATTGAAACAAATTAAATATATAAACAGCCATGACTGGGACTTCACTGGTCATGTAGTAGAGAAAACTCTGCTCCCAAGGCAGGGAGCCTTGAGTCAATCAATGGTCAGTATACTACATTTCACATTCCACAACTAATAGTTCACATTCTGCAACTAAATCTCCTGCATGTCACAACAGAGGATCCTGCATGGTGCAAATACCACCTGGGACAGCTAAAAAAATATATGTATTTTGTAACTTAAATCTGGAATTACATTCCATTGTATGTCTCCACCACATTTTCTTTTTCCATTCAACTGTTGATGGATCTAAGTTTTTATCTACATTTTGGTTATTGTGAATGATCCAGCAATGTACATGACAGTGATCTTGGAGAGACAGCAGTGAGCAGTCCTGAAGTTAGATCTTCATTTCCTTCCCAGGAATTGTTCCTGGGTAGACTGGATCAAAAACCAGGAATTCTAATCTCTAGATAACTTGAGTTAGAGACTACTAGGAACGTTGCCCTAGCTCTTTCCCCCATTTGAAAGCAAGAATGTTTCAAGGAGGCAAAAACTGTAAAAACAGGTACAAAGTTTATTATTAGAGGCACAGCACAATGTACCAGAGAGCACATAGAGAAGTGGTTTATTTATTTAAGACAGAAGCAGGGCAGAAATACACACCCAGAGACAAAGGGTATGGGATTCCTCTCTAATGAACAGGAGCACATTAAGTCAGAAACTAGTTAGAGAAACACACCAGAGAGGAATGTATGCATTTTGCACAAGGAATGTAAGAAGTCAGAAACTGGGCAGAAATACACACCCAGAGGAGAGTGGGGGCCCCAAACAAGGAGTGCAGAAATGAGGGGATTTAAATTACTTACATAGGATAGTGTTTCCCTCTGTTTACATGTGGCAAAATATCTTGTTTCCTTTTCAATACCTGACCATTCCTAAGACTATCCCCAAGATGCATGTGCAATATCTTGCTAAGATAGATCCCTCTGCAGAGGCCTCTGGGCGCATGTCCACACATTATGGAGTGGACTTCCCTCCTTGTTTGACCACCAAGAAGCCTTTCTAAGTATGTACAGATGGGGAAGTTTTCCTTGATCGAAGGTGTGGGCACCTTACCTCTTTACATAAGCAGAGCTCAGTTTTGCCACTAGCTTTGTCCTTGGAGTGTTTGGGTAAGAACAAAGCTTCAGTTTGACTCCCCTTGACAAACACCAGCTGTCCAGCGCAGGGGCCCATCTACCTCCTATCTCAAATACCCTCCGAGAGACATGAACCCCAACAAATCTTTATTGGGAGTATGAAGGGTGATGATCCACCTTCTGTACTTCCTTCAGGCTGGCAACGGCCTCATAGACCCTACCTTGCTGGGGTCATTGTCTCTCACCCTTTCTTATTAAGGGGCCTCAGGGTGCTTTCTGTTGTTAGTTTGACAGGATCTGTACTGAGCAGTGGCTGGAGTTTCCGTACTAGCATCATATTGATAGGAAACTGTTGCAATTTGACAGAGAAAAGCTTAGGAAGGAATTTTGAAAAGGAAGGGGCCAAAGATCAGTAAAAGAATTATTGAAACCAGGGTCCAAAGCAAGAGTAAGAACCAAGTTACCTTTGGTAACAATTTTTGATCCTGGTCCAGATGGAGTCAGTGCTTCGGTTATCCTGTCCAGAGGAACGGAGCCATTGGGCATGGTCATGTATATATTTGATATCTTTTTTTATTGGCCCATTGGGGTTGATGTAGGTTTAAAAGACTCATTTAGAAATAGTTGGGGGAGGACAACCTGAGGATTAATAGAGAAAGAGATCTCATTTTGTTTTTCAGAAAAATAGGCCTGAATCCCAGTCGACACCTGGCGCTTCGAGGAGACCTGTGGCCAGATAAGTTCTTGTCTAGTTTTATAGAAGTAGGTTTTAACATTTTTAATTTTTATTGAAGTATAATTGCTTTACAATGTTGTGTTAATTTCTTCTGTACAACAAAATGAATCAGCTATATATATATATACATGAATCCCCTCCCTCTCAGACCTCCCTCCCATTCCTTCCCATCCCACCCATCTAGGTCATCACAGAACACCAAGCTGAGCTCCCTATACTATTTAGCAGGTTCCAACTCACTATCTGTTTTACATGTGGTAGTGTATATATGTCAATCCTAATCTCCCAATTCATCTTACCCTCCCTTTCCCCCCATGTGTTCACATGGCTGTTCTTAGATCTGTGTCTCTATTTCTGGAAATAGGTTCATCTGTACCATTTTGCTAGACACCACTTATATGTGTTAATATAGGATATTTGTGTTTCTCTTTCTGACTTACTTCACTTGATATGACAGACGCTAGGTCCATTCACTTCTCTACAAATGAGCCAATGTTGTTCCCCTTTATGGCTGTGTAATATTCCACTGTATATGTGTGCCATTTCTTCTTTATCCATTCATCTGTTGATGCACATGCAGGTTGCTTCCATGTTCTGGTTATCATAAATAGTGCTGCAATGAACATTGGGGTACGTGTGTCTTTTTGAATTATGGTTTTCTCTGGGTGTATGCCCTGTAGTTGGATTGCTGGGTGGTATGATATTTCTATTTTTAGCTATTCAAGAAACTTCCATACTGTTCTCCATTGTGGCTGTGTCACTTTACATTCCCACCAACAGTGCAAGAGAGTTCCTTTTCTCTGTACCCTCTCCAGCGTTTACTGTTTATAGAGTTTTTTGATGGTGGCCTTTTGGACCAGTGTGAGATGATGCCTTTCTGTAATTTTGATTTGCTTTTGTCTAATTAGTGATGTTGAGCATCTTTTCATGTGCTTCTTTGGCATCTGTATCTCGTCTTTGGTCAAATGTCTATTTAGGCCTTCTGCCCATTTTTTGATTGGGTTGTTTGGGTTTTTGATGTTGAGCTGCATGAACAGTTTGTATATTTTGGAAATTAATCCACTATCCATTGCTTTGTTTACAAATAATTCCCCCCTTTCTGAGGGTTGTCTTTTTTTCCTGTTTATAGTTTCCTTTCCTGTGCAAAGCTTTTAAGTTTCATTAGATCCCATTTTTTTATTTTTGTTTTATTTGCATGACTCTACAGGGTGGACCAAAAACCTTGCTGTGATGTATGACAAAAACTGTTTTTCCTATGTTTTCCTCTAAGAGTTTCACAGTGTCCAGTTTCACATTTAGGTCTTTAATGCATTTTGAGTTTATTTTTGTGAATAGTGTTAGGGAGTGTTGTAATTCCACTGTTTTAAGTGTTGCTGTCCAGTTTTCCAGCACAATTTGTTAAAGAGACTGTCTTTTCTCCATTGTTTATTCTTGTCTCCCTTGTCATAGATTAGGTGACCATACAACTGTGGGTTAATCTCTAGGCTTTCTATCCTGTACCATTGTCCTCTATTTCTATTTTTTGCCAGTAACATACTGTCTTGATTACTGTGTCTTTGTAATATAGTCTGAAGTCAGGAATCCTGATTCCTCCAGCACCACGTTTTTTTCTCAGGATATCTATGGCCACTTGGGGACTTCTGTTTCCATAGAAATTCTAAATGTTTTTGTTCAAATTCTGTGAAAAATGCCATTGATAGTTTGATAAGTATTGCATTGAGTCTGTGGATTGGTATGGGTAGTATAGCAATTTTCACAATATTGAATCTTCCAATCAAAGAATATGGCATGTCTCTCCATCTGTTTGTTTCATCTTTGATTTCTTTCATCAGTGTTTTATAGTTTTCTCTTTTTTTCACATTTTAAAGCTCTTTATTGGAATATAGTTGCTTTACATTGTGCCATTTTTTGCTATGCAACAAAGTGAATCATCTGTATTTACACATATATATATATATCTCCAAACCCACTCCTTCCAGTGACTCCCTTCCACCCTCAATATCCCATCCCTTCAACTAGTCACATCATCATCAAGTTGATATCCCTTTAATGCAACAGTTTCCCACTAACTATCTGTTTCATATATGATAATGTATATATGTCAATACTATTCTCTCCCTTCATCCCAGCTTCTCTTTTGTCCCCCACCCTGTGTCCTCAGGTCTGTTCTCTACAGCTGCATTTTTATTCCTGCCCTGTTACTGGGTTCATCAGTACCTTTTTTTTTTTTTTGTATTCCATATATAAGAGTTAGCCTATGGTATTTGTTTTTCTCTTTCTGGCTTACTTTTCACTGTATGAATGATGCTAGGTCCATCCACCTCACTACAAATTACTCAATTCATACCTTTTCATAGCTGAGTAATATTCCAATGAATATATGAACTCTGGAGACCAACCCACATGCGAAAAAGGGACCAAAACCAAAACTGATCACTGAGGACTGAAGGACCAAAGATGAGAAAGGGAAACAGCTGCAGGAGGAGCAGATTTAATACCCACAGCAGTCTTGAGAGAAGCTGAAGCTGTGGATCACCTGAATAGATGAGTGTTTCTACAACAGAGAGTGTAGACATAGGGGCTACTGGGGACTAGGGGACAAATACACACAGGAGAAATTCCAAGTCACATTCTGAGCTCTCCACAGTCTTCTCTACAGCAGGTGCAGAGCCCTACCTAGAAGTATTGGAGGACTTCTTGGTATGTCTGTCTTGTTTCTGGTTTCAGGTATTTGTTAGTTAAACCTTTACTGTATATATCTGAATGTAGATTTGCTTATAATTGGTATGAGTACTCCCTTTTTTCTTTTTCTTTTCTATCTCTTTTCTTCTTCTCTTTGGTTTCTTTCCCTCTTCTGTTTTTGCAAGTGCAAGTGTGCACATCTCCTTGTGTGATTTTCACTGGTTAAAGTTGCTTTTACCACCAATATTGGGGCTCTGTCTGTCCTTTGTCATTCTTTACTTTTTTTCTTCCTTTTTTCCTGTGCTCTCCTTCTACCTCCTTTTTATCCATCCTGTGCAGCTTCTAGGTTCTTGGTGTGCTGGCTGAGGGTCAAACCAGGATCTATGGACAGCAGAGCAGTGTCCAGGACGTTGGGCCACTGAGAACTCCTGACACCATGGAACATTAATTATCAAGAGCTCCCCCAGAGTTCTCATTCTCTTCACCAAGCCCCAAATCCAACCAAAGGCCAGAAAGCTCTTGCGTTTTAACTTGCAATGTGGTATTAACACACAAACCAAAGCAGTTGTCACTCTTAATGATTTTAGTGTTTCTCTAGGTATGAGAACAGGCAAGAATTTGGGCTCATGAAAATCCCTACCCAGAAATATCTAACTATCTGAAGGCCTGTTCTTTCAGTTTTCCTGGTGCACAGAATGCCATATTTCTGATCTTTGCCCTGAACTCCTTTCAGGACATGTTGAGGGTCAGCAGCTGCAGTGGCTCCCTATTTATTCTTTGTAGAGGCAGACAGCAAATGCCAGTTTCCAGTTGGCAGGAAACTTCATGGCCATACATTCGACCTTGACTTGGAGCCATTTCATGTCCATTTTGCCCCATGGTGTCAGGAATGCTCCTTCCCAGGTCCAGTGAAGAGTCCACGGATAGGTCACTCAATGAACTATTACTGGACTAGGCCTTGTGCGTAGCCTAAAGTCTCTGAACCTCCTGCCTAACTAGTGTCTTATTGTCTAGGGAAATATTCCCAATTGTTTCTTCTTCCCTTATCTAGAGTTACATTGTTAAAGTTATTGATCTCATATGGGACTGTATATCATCATTTTATCAGAAGCTCAGTCACACATTTTGTAATGTAAGAAACAATGATTTTCTACAACAGGCAAAAAAGAAAAAAAAAAAATCCTTAGCTAGTAGTGTTAGTAAAGTCCTAACCAAGAATTTAAGAACTTTGACTACGTGCAAACCCAGTACATTGCCAGGTTGTCTGGCTTAGTGTGTTTTCTCCTAAGCCTTATCTTTAAGGGAATTTGCACACATTGGCATTGTCCATAAGGCATTTAGCCAATTTCTTAGTATGACTAGGCTAGTTCACCATGGCATAGTCTAATTGTTTCTTTACACTTGAATGAGTACAGCTTGGTGTTATTCTCCAGGTTGTAGATCATGGAGCAGCAGATCTTTATCAAAGGATTGACTACAAAGTTAGGCTTCAGAAAGAAACATAGAGTGCCCCTTTAATAACTCAATTAAATTTTCTAACACTATGACATAAACAGGAAAGAACTACCTGGGAAGTGAGTCTTAGTAAACACAGACCTTAATTAATGAAACTACAATAATATTTAGTGAAACATAATTAAAAAAAAACATTTATATCAAACAGCCAAGACTAATTTGTTTTTACAACAAGTTTAGTCTGTTGACTACATAGGCCCCTCCATAATGACTCTGGACTAACTCCTCAGAAGTGATCTCACACTAAATATCCCAAGTCCTCTGAAGAACAAGAAAAGCATGCCAAAGACCTGAATCACATTTTTCTAAGTGAATTTTTATCTTCTAGAGTTCCCCCAAATATTTTATGATTTCTGTACATCTCAGGAGTCAGTTTTTTTTTAATTATTTATGTGAAATGGCTGGCCATAACCCAGGGGTCTCCATTTTCTAGAGGGACCAGGCCAACAGAAAAGAAAAAAAATTAATTTACCCCACATGTAAATTACTGAATTGTTGTAAACCATAAGTAGCTTGATGAGAAGAGCTTCCCTATATCTGAAAAACAAAGATAGGAAGTCAGTAATATATCAGAGAACAAGTCATAAAAATATAATCATATTTAGCAGTTCATTTAATCGCATGTAATAATTTTTGTGCTGAGTGCAATTTTTTTCCCATTCATTCTGTTGACCTTGCCTGATGATTCAGGATGATAGAGACAGTGATAATTTTAAGAAGTTTTTGAAGTCTGTTTCGAGGGTGTATGATTTGTTGAGAAGCAGGTGCCTTAATCACTGAAGGATGTAGAAAGTATACTCCAAGTGGAAGGCAATTTTTGGTCATTTTTTTCACTGTGAGAGCATCAGTCATATAGCTGGGAAAGGTATTATCCCATCAACTAAACATGAGTTTTGCCAGGGAGCCAGGAATAGCCAAGTGGCCGTCTTCTCTGGCAATGAGGGGTGAGTCCAGTAAAAGCAAAATGAATTTTACTTAAATGTGCCATAATCTTTATAGGTCATTGTAAAAAAAAATAATACTTATTTCATTAAGCAAAGTAATAAAAAATTTCAAAATGAAATATAAATCACTTAATGGCAAAAATTTCACACCGTTTGTTATCAAAAGCAACATTTCAAGAAAAGTTTGTTCTCTAAGTGAAAACAATCAAGAAAAAGATAAATGGTGTGTGGGGGGAAGAGACAGAGAGAAAAAAACTTGTTCTCTTAACAGAGAGAGAAAACCAGATTTCAGTCTGGTATCAGTTCACAATTAATAACAAAATTTATTTACCTGATTAATGTTAATCTAGTCTCAATCAGTTTTAAGAATGTACTAAATTCTTTTCACTATTACTTTTCCACAAAACTTTATCACTTTCTGGATCCATATGAACTTGTCCTATTTTTTCCCAACTACAAACAATTAACCATAGGATAAATTTTCTATCATCACTTTCTTCAGCAACATTTCTGGCCTTTATGTCTTCTCTCATTGACAACATATAGCCTACTTGATTTACACACTGAAATGCTTCCCTTGTAACTTTACTTGCTTTGATTGTATAGCATAAATATTACCCCTTAAAAAACCTTAACCTCTAGTGAAAATCAAGAAGACAGCAGTTGTGCACTTTTTGTCACATAGGCTTTTTCTGATTAGTAAGCTCAAGAACACATTTCATAAACTCTAAAAATATATAGTTTCCCAAAGCTCAATTTCTCTTTACAATTTGATGTGAGCCATGTGTCTAAGAATCACAAACATCTTTAGTTACTCCTCTGGCATTTAGAATTGTTTGATTTGCAAGTGCTTACTTTTTTTAAAGTGAATGAAATAGAGTTCATTTACAAATTAACCTCAGCAATATTATCAAACAACAAAGACACATACTGAGAAATATATATTCAGATAAACAGATATGTTATATTTTCTCACATGATGTGTAAAATGTCTCTTTAGCTCTTTCTCTTTTCTCTCTTTCTTTCTTTGATTTGTTTTGTTTTGTTTTTTTTTTGAAGTTTCATTAAGTAACCCAAGGCTGAAGACTCAGGCAAGTGGACTGTGTTTGTATTCCAAGGACATGATAAGAGTTACTTTCGAGCTTTCTCCTAGGCATAATTTTGTTACTTCAGGGTCAGAATTTTGAAAAAAAAAAAAAAAAAAACTTCTTAACAAGCTAGATTTCTCTAATTTCACATACAAAATGGTCTGACCATAAAACACAACCAAACAAAACATAAAACAAACAAAAAAATCAAGAAAACATAAACAGCTTTATTTTAACCAAATTTCTCCAGAGTCTGAAGAAGACTGTGGCCATCCCGTGTCAAAAACATAAACTTTCCTTTTAACAGTCATAGTTTCATAGCTAAAAGATAGACCAAATAGTGTGCAGATTGACCTTATAACAGAGGTAGACTGGCTGATAAAAGGTTGTCCAGTAGAGATTGTTCCTCTGGGGAGGTGGTGTCTATATTTGATCAGAAGAATTTGGAGGAGTAAGGGAACTTGCAGGAGTGGTAGAAGCTTGGTGGCTCCCTGAGAGTTTGGAGAAGTTAGAAGGGATCATTTAGAAGGTTAGGAGAGTTGTTCTGATTCCTCAGGCGGTTGATTTTGGAGCCACATAGAGCAGAATTCTGATAAAATGACCTCAAGTCTTAAACATAAGGGGACCTCAAGGCATTTTCCCATCCTGTGGCAATAAAGATCTTGTTACTAACAAGAGGCATATTTTCATGCCAATTTCCATCCCCCAATTTAAATAAAGCCAGGTAGTGTTACATTAAGAAGTTTCTGGTTCTTAAGGATACACTCCAGAGGTGTTTCTTCTGGCTTAGACAGGCATTTTCCCATGTTGAGTAACCTGCAACTGAGAACAAAGTGTGTTCCTAGAAATGTAAGCCAGCATCCTGGATATATTAAGGAGTCACCTGAAGGGGATTCAGAGCATCCCCTGAATTCCCTTGGATTTTACTGCTTGATGGGGATTTGAGGTCCTCTACTCCCCCCACCAATTTCTAACCAGAGGTCTCAGGTTGTTCTTGGTACCATGTGCATGGTGTCCTCATTTCATACCTGGATAGGTCATCCAGACCAGTGCAGAGCAGTCACCAGGCTTTTCCTTAAGGTCTGTAGACAACAGATAAAGCCTGGGATGCTGGCTGCATGGAAGTGGCCAGCCCAATAAATAGTCCTTTACAGTTGATGGGCTGCCAAGGTCTGGAGTGAAGGAGGGAACTCTGGGAGGAATTGGAGTTGACCACAAGGGAACATTTCACGGGGGTCAGGACCTGAGCATTGTACTTGACACTGAAAACAATGGGCTTGGCTGCAGAGAGGGTGCTGTTACTCCTTCCTATATGCTGTTAAAGTATTAGGTAAAAAGAAAAGTTATTGTGCAAGTAATATGGGGAAAAGAAAAACACAGAGGTGTGGGAGAGAGTGTGAAAGTGAGGAGTCTTGAGTGAGAGGGTGTGGGTGAGACTGGTAGATTACCTTGAACTCCCAGGTTTTGGCACCAAATGACCTGAGAGAGACAGCCATGCGTGGTTCTGAAGAGAGGTCTTAATTTCCTGCCCAGGAATTGACCCTGGGTAGCCTGGATGACAAACCAGGAATTGTAACCTGTAGACCAATAGGGGTTAGAGGCTAGAAACAAAGTCTCCCTATCTCTTTACAGCATGTGAAAGCAAAAATGTTACAAGGAAGCAAAAACTGAACAAGGAGTTACAAAGTTTACTATTAGAGACAGCACCATGTAAGGAAGAGCACTCAGAGAAGTAGTTTATTTATTCAAGACACAAGGAAGGCAGAAATCCACATCAAGAGAGAAAGTGTATGGGCATCCTCTTTAATGAGAAGGAGCACAGTAGGTCAGAAGCTAGGCAGAGAGACACACCCAGGGAGGAGTTTGTGCTTTCTGAACAAGGAGTGCAGGAAATTTTTGATTTAAATTGCATTTATAGGAAAGTCCTCTGGGTCTTTGCTTGTCTTTGGCTACATATCCTTGTTTTCCACACCTGACTGGTCCAGGATTCTCTCCAAGATGGGCACACAATATTTTGTTAAGATGTATCCCACTGAAGAGTCCTATGGGTTCATGTCCAGCTTATTGTGGGGTTGTGTTGCCTCTCTTTTTAACCCCCAAGAAGCCTTCCTATGCATGTGTAGACAGGGAAAATTTCCTTGAACTCAGGAGTGGGCACGTGATCTCTATACTTCAGCAGAGCTCACCTTTGCCGCTAGATTTCTCCTTGGAGTGTCTGGGTGAGAACACAGTTACAATTTGACTCCACTTGATAAACACCAGCTGTCCAGCCCAGGGCCCATCTATCGCCTACCTCAACAGTGTAAATATCCCTTTGAGATCATGATTTAAGTTTCTGGAAAAAATACCCATATATGGGAATGCTGGATCAAATAGGAATTCTCTTTTTACCTTTTTGAAGAACCTCCATTATGTTCTTCAGTGGCTACACCATTTTACATCCCCACCACCATTTCACAGGGCTCCACACCCTAGTCAACACTTGTTATCTTTTGGTTTTGATAACAACCATCCTAATGGACATCCTTATTGTCATTTGACTTGCATTTTCTTGATGATTAGTGAAGGAGAAGCTATCCTTATCCCAAATTTACAGAATAGGAAAATGATGTCCAGAAATGAACTTATCAAGGTCACATGCCTGGTCAATGTCACAGGTGGAATTTGAACTGAGGCAGAAAATCTCTAGGATGTACATGCCTGTTGAGTACATTGCCCTATCTTCCATGTGCTTAGCCAATGTGGGATCATGCTGTTTTGTATTCTGTTCTTTTCTCTCAATGACATATTGGAATGATGTCTTATAACACTAAATATTCTCAAAAAAATACAATTCCCAGGCAATTGTTTGCATGATGGCCTATTCATGATGTGGACACTTTATGTTTATTGGGACATTGGATGTCCCAGATTTTGCCTTTTGTAAGAGAGTCTGAGGCCTAATTCTTTGCTTATTTAAATGTTTGGGTGTTTTTGATCATGACTTTAGCATAGACCTTAGAAGCACAATTCCTGGGACAAAGACCATACACAATCTAAGAAACTGTCATCTCCAAAAGTACGTGCCAATATACACTCTTTCAAGAAGTGTTCAAGAACTGACATAATCTGTTTTTTTTCAAACTTTTCTCTCACTGATGGCTATAAATCTCTCTGGTCTTTAATGTTTAATGGATAAAAATGGAAGCTGGGGAATATTTGTTTCTTTAAAGATCAGACATTGGACCTCCCCTGGCAGTCCAGAGGTAAAGACTCTGTGCCTTCATTGCAGGAGATGTTGGTTTGATCCTTGGTCTGGAAACTAAGATTCCACATACAGTGTGGTGTGGCCAAAACAAATAAATAAATAAAAAGAGAAAAGAAAAAGGTTGATGAAGATCAGAATTTGTCCTTATGTTTGTAGCACAGGCTATGAACATACACAGCCTGAAGAACAGTGAGCTCATTAACAGACACAGGTCCATTTCCAGCCTTAGGCTCATCTAGGGAAGCAAAGCCTGAGTTTCGCTGATTGATATAATGGCAGTTAGCCCTGCTGACATCATATGTGTCCTAACATGGATGCAGCAGTATGTTCTAGTGGAAACATCTACCAATTCATCCATTCAATTATTCAACATGTATTTATTGAGGGCCTACACTGTGCCTGTAACCACTACTGGGGCCAGAAGATAGGTGGAGACTTCCTTCATCTGTACAATGGGTGTCATGCCCTGTAGGGGCTCATGGAGAGAGAGTGAAATGGCATATGTAATTCACCAGAGCTATTATTCTTACTCTTTTTGGTGGTTTCTCACCAACACGGAGATATGATTTTGTTTTCTTGAAGAAAACTTGGAAAGTGAGTTGGAAAAAGCTGTTTGCTTGACAGTCCTTTAAACCCAGATCATAATATTTGCTGTTAAAAAAATACTGCTTCTGTTCCCACCCTTCCTCCCTTTGTCAGCTCTGCAACTGGTCATAATCCAGTTTTATCTTAAAGGGACCAGGCCCAAGTCACCGTGGACATAGAGCACATCTGCACACACGTGGTACCTGTAGGGCTTAGCAATATGTTTCATGGTGGGGTGGCAAGACTGAAGTCAATGTCCTCTACTTGCCCTACCCCACCCTTTCCCTGAATCCCTGAATAGGAAGCCCCTCACTCCTCTGACCTCCGACCCACACCTCTCCTGTTTTCTCCATCTGGCCCTCCCCATTAAGGGGTGTCTCTTTATCTGTCCCCATGAATCAATAGTGTTTTCCTCACAGAGCCCTCTATTCCTAGGGTCTGCCGCCACAGCTTTTACACAGTAGGGGCTCAGTAAATTTGTACTGAATGAAAAGGTGAGGAAGGAAGCAAGACATCCCTTTCGCTGATGTTTGTCTTGCCTGAGTAAAGGCCCATACTATGCATTGTGTTGCGGTGTGTTTTCCACCGTATTTACTTTTTCCTGCTCCTTCTCTCCTCTTGGTCTCCCTGCACCTCTGACCCTTGCTGTTGCCAGCCTAGACCACTGTCTAGTGTCTCCAGGTGGGAAGAAGTGATGCTTCCACTCCAAATGTGCCAAACCATGGCAGCTCAAACCAAGTGGTTTGTAGCTGAGACCTTGGAAGAAGCTCAGAAAGGCTGAAGGCTTTGTGCACGCTGGCTCCCCATTTACATGATTGACACCCTCCCCAACAGTGCTGGAGCCCACAGGAAGGGACATGCTGGGCCCTGGTGGGGTGGGGCTGGCCCAGGGGTGCTCATAGCATGTCAGTTGGGAAGTGGGACTGCAAAGGACACTGCGGGTAAGGCTGGAAGAGAGATGGTGATTAGGGTGTGGGGACAAAGTGGAAATATCTCATGAGGAAAGGCCTCACCCCAAACCCCCTGGAGTAGAAGTCCATTGCCAAAGTTCCTCTGAGATGGGAAGAATATAATCCATTTTTCTTACCCCCTTACTATCCCTCTGAATGATGAGGTTGTGGAATTCAATGGGCCAAAACCAACTCCCCCATGGTCTAGAACACCACCATGCCAGTCCCATTGGGCTAACCCTCACCAGGTCCAGTCACATGTTGCTAGAATAAACTGTCAGCCACATTGGTCAGGAGGACAGGTCCAGGAAAATCCAATCATTGTATCCCATCCTTCGTGGTTGGATGGGCCAGGGCTGAACACATGATCTGGGATGAACCAATCAAAATCCTCCCTGGTATCCTGATGTTTTCTGAGTTTCTTTCCTTCAGGTTAGATGCCTTAGGGATATATGTGTAGAAACCTAATGGAAGAAAGCTGTCAGGTGAAGAGAATCAAAGATGAGAGAAGGGAAAGGGTGAGGGAAGAAAGAGTGAGCAGATGGCTTATGCTTTCTTGGGTCCAGTCACGGAGATGTTTGGATCTGCTCTGGTTCCTGCTTCCCAGATCCCCGATATCTTTCTAATACATCTCCATCATCTTTGAAGCCTGCTGGTGTTGCACTCCTCTCAACTGTGATTCACATAAGGTTCTAGATGCTGACTGATTATGAAGCACCTCCTTGGTGTAAAGAAAGGCATGCCTTTGTACTAGCACCATTGTTAATGGAATCTTTTATTCTTTCCTGAGAATAGGGCTTTGCAGAGCAACAAACATAGTCCACCACCGTGCCTGGCTGGTATTGCAATCTGTGTGAGTGAGTATGTGTTTGGAATGGGCCTGATTGATTCCTGAAGCTGCCCCAGCATTTACACGGTGGGAGCCATGCCAATCCTGCTGTTTCCCTGATTTTAAACCAAGATATACAGCCTCAGGAAGACATCACCAAGGATCCATGCCTCCAACCTGTTCAAGTTCTCTGTGTCCCCATGAAAGTCACTGAGGCAGTGGTCTGAAAGCCTCTGGGGGAGATGCAAATACATCCCAGTCAGCCTGAGTCCTTATCTGCAACTCCCCAGAGTATCCTGAGCCAGTGGCTTCTTGGTTTCATTCCCTGCCTTTAGTAAGAACCAAGTGCCTCTTTCAGCAGTGGCAGAAGTGGGGTGTCCATCCAAGAACAGAAATGGCCAAGACATGTGGTTGCCCTGAAAGAGGAAGATGGGGGAAGGAAAGATTGCAGTATGGGATTAGCAGATGCACACTGCTACACAGAGGGTGGATAAACAAGTTTCTACTGTATAACACAGGGAAGTGTATTCAATATCCAGTGACAAAACATAATGGAAAAGAAAAGGAAAAGGAATGCATATATTTCTATATATCTATCTATCTATCTATCTATCTATCTATCATCTATCTATATATATATATATATATATATATATATATCTGCATAACTGAATCACTTTGCAGTACAGCAGAAATTAATTCAAGGCTGTAAATCAACTCTACTTCAATGCAATCAAAAAAAGAAAAAAGAAAAGAAGAACAAGAATGGCCCAGATTTCCCCTATTTCTCTCGTTCTGTCCCATGCTCACTGTTTTCTCTGCAGATAATGCCTTTTTTTCACCTTTTCCTCACAGTCACCTGTTCTTTCAAAATGAACTCAGCCCCTCTAGGAAGGTTCCCTGAACCCACAGTCACACTTCATGTCCACCCCAGGCTGGGTTGGATGACTTACCCTGGTGCTTTTCTTGTCTGTAGCCCTTATCACCCATAATCTGGACTGACACCCATTGGCAAAGCCCTCGGGGATGCCATTTCTATGGACTCCAGGGTAGCTTTGCCTTAAAACAAGCAGGCCTACTCATGCCTCTCTGAGACTGGAGGTTTTGAATTACCAAAATTTCCTATCTTCCTCAAAACTTTCTTTGTGTCCATCAGCCTCCTCTGAAATTCCACAGAGAGCTGATAGTATACCTAAAGCCACTGCCAGGGCTGTGCCATCACTGTGCACCCTTTACTCATGCGAGCATCCAACCTCCCCACAGAGCAGTCTGGTAGCCCAACTCACAGAGGGGGAAATGGAGCTGAGCATCCAGAAGTGGCAGCTGAGTACTTGGGGGAGCATGTAATTGATCATCCTACCAGGATTCTTTTGAAATGGGAAGGAAGTACTTTAAATACTATGGTGGGACAACCCACTGAGACTGTCCCCAGCCAACTGCACTTGTCACTTGGCCTATTTCAGGGATTGCTAGAGCTGACTTTCTGTGTTCATCCATCTGAGGGCTCTGGTGGAACTGAAGCTCTTTGAGGACAAAGGCCCTTAATGTTCCCCTGTCCTTGTGTATCACACCATTCTAGTATGGGATGATGTCTCCATCCATTCCAGGACAATGGATATCCCAGACTGCTCTTTACTCTCAAATGGTTGATTTTGTGGGAGGCACTGGCCCAGCCTCAGGGGCTCAGCACCATCTGTATTGCTGTAGCTTGGCCTGCATATGTTCCCCTCATCCCAAAATCAGCCCAAGGATTCCTGCAAGGAGCAGATTTGAAAACCAGCCCCTAGGGTTGGCCTCTTACCTTCCAGAGGTAGGCTGAGAGGACACTGTGTATTGGTTTCCATTAAAGGTTCTACATGGAACCATGTACTGTTAGAGAAAGAGGAGGGAGGTTTGCCCAGCTGATCCCTCATGTGTGGAGGGCCCCACAGTGACACTGTTGAATGTCCCTTCACCTCTTGACTGACAGGCCTGGCAGGGATGAGCTTCTGGATGGTGGTGACCTGTCTAGTTGGCACAAGCAGCAATGGGGTACCCACAATGGCCTGGCAGCCACAGAAACAATGAAAAACCACTCCGTTCATGGAGATGCTGAGAGAAAGTGGGACAATTAGTCACCAGGATCACTCTGAAGTTTCCACCTATGACTGCACCCCTCCCTGACTGTCTCCAGATTAGCCCTTCAGTTTATGCCATGACTTTGTTTTCCTTTGCTCTGTTCATGTAACTTTCTTTGACTTCCTTTCAGTTCCTGAATGCACCAGGCTCTTTTGTGATTCAGGGCATTGGCATGTTCTGGTCGGCCTTCCTAGATGGTCTCCATCCCCTTTGCCCAGCTAATTTCTCTTCAACTTCCACATCCCTGCTTAAATGTCACTTTTTCAGGGACATCTTCCTCCAAGACTAGATCAGGCTCCTGTCTTGGTCACTCGCTCTAGTCTCTTCCACATTGTAGCAAGCACAGAAGTGCTAATTCAATATGTCTGTGACTCATATCATGTACGTCTGTCTCACTAGATGTAAAGGCAAGTTGTATCCTCAGTGTCTCCCTCAAGTCACCCACACACAGTAGATGCACAGTATGTGTTTGCTGAGTGAATGAATGAATGAGTGAATAAATGAATGAGGAATAACCGAGACCTGTGTCTGGTGTCTGACCAGCAATGGGTCAACCCACACAGTGAAGATGGAGGTTCTCCGGGGCAGCAGATGCTCAGAGTGGTTGGGAGGGAGACATGGGCTAAACTGGGAGAAGCTATTTCCCAGCAAGGCCCCCTCACTTGGTACTGACACTGAGACTACAGCCAGGTGATGCCCACGCTAGGCCGGTGGCCATTAAAGGACACAGAACTCTTGTCTGAGGGTATCAGCCAGAATCCCTGTTTGTGATATCAGACAGAATACCCATGTCTGTTTGTCTCTGTTTATTTCTAAGTATGTCTGTGTATGTGTGATTGTATTCCTGTGCCCAGTCACCACAGACCAAGAGCTGAGGATGAGAGTGCCTTCTCCTCTGGGAATGGGGTCCCTGTTCCCAATGTTTCTGCTTCCTGCAGGAGCCCCAGCCCCAGCAGCTAGCCTAGCTCCTCCAGGTGAACTCCAGTGCTGGCCAGAGCACCAGCGGGAGCTGTGCAGCACAGCCCTCCCAAAACACTCACATTCAGGGTGTTCCTCAAGGGTGGAAGTGAAATTTTCTGATCATCCGGGGCATTCTGGGATGTGTTGTCAGTGTCCTCCTCTAGGAAATTTAACAGATTTTTTTTTTTTTTTCTTGAGGGTCTGTCGTATGGTCTTCACCTTATTTAGCGGGATCCTTTCATCAGTCATTGGGAAAAGGGAACAAACGAGGGGCAGTAATCGTCTGTCTGTGTTATTGTATGACCTTGCATTCTAGGGACACTGTGTATTTTCTCAGCATTTATACAAGTGCCATGATATTATCAGGATGCCATGTAAAGATCAGGGCAAAGATCTTGGTTTGAATAGAGGTTCTGTTGTGTAATCTTGGGTAAGTCATATTACCTCTTGGAGTCTCAGTTTCCACATCAGTAAAATGGGGACTATAATAAACCCCTTCCCCCATATGGGTTGTGGTGTGTATTAAGTGAGCTGCTGGATATAATATACCTGATATGTAGGAAGTCTCAACAATGACAGCCATTACCATTGCTATTACCATCACACTATATCTTTTTCAAACAAGTTCTGAGAAGCAGGTAGAATGGGGATTGTGATCTTCTTTTTAGAGGGGAGAAATTGGCATGTAGAGAGTTTGTGACTTGACTGTGGTCACACAGCTTGTTAGAGGAAAAACAGCTAGAAGTAGCCCTCCTGATCTTTCTCCAGGGCTCAAGAAAAAGAGAGGGATGAGAGAAGAATCCAGGAGATGTGGTATAAATTAGAGAAATTAAGAGGTGAGAGAAACAAGGACGAGTCAAAACTGAAAACAAAACAAACAAACAAAAAAACAAAAACAAAAACTCAGAGAGTTGTTCATATGCGGAGACATCAAAATAATGGAAGATATAAAAGAGAGAGATACAGAGATGAAGATACAGACACATTCACGTGGAAATGGAGAGAGAGCACAAAGAAGACCTAGGCGCAAATTTAGGAGAAATGCTGTTCCATAGGTGCACAGTTACAGGTGCAGAAGTTGTGCATTGAACAATTCCAAGGCGTGCTATTTTCACATAACTCATGATGTGACTGGCGCCCACAGAGTTGTGAAACCCTGCAGGCTGACCTCAAGATACTTGTTTCCGTGGCAAGGTACTCATTAATATGTGGGAGCTGACTTTTAAGTCTCTCAAGGAATGATTATAGTTCCTTCTATCTTTGATACATGGAAGAATAAGAGGAGAAGAAAAACTCCAGAAAGAGAGATGATGACACTTACAGTCCCCATACTTACATGACTATGCATTCTGAGAGGCCCATTAGCCTGAGGATCCCAAGCCACTCCATGCTTCTTTGCTGGGACAAAGTACTTGAGAAAGAGCATGTTCTGAGCATGCCATGGTGGCCAAGAACTCCTAGTTATGTAAGCACCGAGCTTCCCTAATGTTCCCCTTTAGGAAAGTAATGGAACTGATAAGAAATATGAACCTCTCGATAAAATTTTTACTCTCATCAGTTTCAGTGAGGAATGGACTTAGAAAATTCTCAGAATATAGAGATTTCTACTGTAATCTCTTCCTTGGGGCTTGACTGCAAAACCACAACTGAACCACACAGACTAAGTAAGAGGGGAGAGACTCTTGCCAACTTGGAGATGACCCACTGCTACTAACGTGAAAAAAGTAAATTCTAGTTTCCCTCTAAGAGGAGGAGCAAGACAAAAGTGCCCACTCTCACCACTATTATTCAAAATAGTTTTGGAAAAGTTAGCCACAACACTCAGAGAAGAAAAGGAAATAAATGGAATCCAAATTGGAAAAGAAGTAAAATCAACACTCTTTGCAGAAGATATGGTATTATTATACCTAGAAAACTCTAAAGATGCTACCAGAAAAATGCTAGCATTAATACATGAATTTAGTAAAGTAACAGGATACAAAATTAATGCACAGAAATCTCTTGCATTCCTATACATTATCAATGAAAGAGCAGAAAGAGAAATTAAGGAAACTTTCTCATTTACCTTTACAACAAAAAGAATAATATACCTAGGAATAAACTTGCTAAGGGGGCAGAAGACCTGTATGCAGAAAACTATAAGACACTGATGAAAGAAATAAAAAATGATACACACAGATGGAGGAACATATCATGTTCTTGGATTGGAAGAATCAAATTTGTGAAAATAACTATACTACCCAAAGCAATGTACAGATTCAATGCAAGCCCTATCAAATTACTAATGACATTTCTCACAGAACTCTAATAAGACATTTTAGGGTTGTACGGAAATGCAAAACACCCCAATAGCCAAAGCAATCTTGAGAAGGGAAGACAGAGCTGGAGGAATCAGGCTCCCTGACTTCAAACTATACTACAAGCCTACAGTGATCAAGACAGCATGGTGCTGGCACAAACAGAAATATAGATCAATGGAACAGAATAGAGAGCCCAGAGATAAGCTCATGCACATATAGGCATCTTATTTTTGACACAGGTGACAAGAATATACAATTGAAAAAAAAGAGCCTCTTCAATAAGTGCAGCTGGGAAAATTGGACAGCTACATGTAAAAGAATGGAATTAGAACACTCCCCAACACAATACACACAAAAAAACTCCAAATGGATTAAAGAGCTGAATGTAAGGCCAGACACTCACTATAAAACACTTAGAGGAAATCACTGGCAGAATACTCAATGACTTAAATCAAAGCAAGATCCTTTTTGACCCACCTCCTAGAATAATGGAAATTAAATCAAAAAGTAAACCAATGGGACCTAATGAAACTTAAAAGCTTTTACACCGCAAAAGAAACCATAAACAGTACAGGAAGTCAGCCCTCAGAAAGGGAGAAAATATTTGCCAACAAAGCAACGGACAAAGGATTCACCTCCAAAATGTACAAGCAGCTCATGCAGCTTCATATTAAAAAGTCAAACAACCCAATCCAAAAATGAGTGGAAGACATAAATAGACATTTCTTCAAAGGAGACATGCAGATGGCTGGCAAACACATGAAAATATGCTCAGCATCACTAATCAGCAGAGAAATGCAAGTCAAAGCCACAATGAGGTATCACCTCACACCGTTCTGAATGGCCATCATTAAAAAATCTAAAAAATAAATTCTGGAGGGCATGCAAGGTAAAGGGAACCACCGCCCCCCCCCCCCCCACACTGTTAGTGGGAATATAAATTGGTACAGCTACTATGAAAGCAATAGGAGGATTCTTAAAAAAAACTTAAAATAGAACTACCATATGACCCATAAATCCCACTCCTGGGTACACACACTTAGAAAACCATAATCCAAAGAAATACATATACGTTAAAATTCATGTAGCACTCTTTAAAATATCCAGCACATGGAAGTAACCTAAATGTCCATCAACAGATGAATGGAGATAGATTTGTCACTTATATACAATGGGTTATTTTTCATCCATAAAATGAATACAATTGAGTTATTTGTAGTGAGGTGGATGGACCTAGAGTCTGTCATACACAGCAAAGTAAGCCAGAAAGAGAAAAAAAAAAAAAAAACTGTATGCTAAACCTTAAATATGAAATCTGCAAAAATTGGTTCTGTTAAACCCAGGACAGAGCAAGAATAAAGATTGAGAAGTAGAGAATAGACTTGAGGACATGGGGTGGGGGTTGATGGAGAAGCTTCGGTGAAATGAGAGAATGCCATTGACATATATACACTACCAGCTGTAAGGTAGCTAGTGGAAAACTGTTGCATTACACAAGGAGTACAACTCCATGATGGGTGATGACTTAGAAGGTTGGGATAGGGAGGGTGGGAAGGAATTATTGGGAGGGAGGAGATATGGTGATATATGTACAAATATACATCATTCACTTGTTTGTACAGCAAAATATGGCACAGTAGGGTAAAGCAATTATATTCCAATAAAGAGCTCCAAAAAAAAAAAAAAGTGAATTTTGGGGTCATGCTTGACATTCATGACCCTATGTGCTCTTCCTAAGAATTTCATGAGATATGCCTTGCTGTCCTCAGTTGGAGAGATGATTGCTAGTAAGAAGAGAGGCCAAATGGCAAAGTGAAGATTTGATGGTCTGCCCAGGACATACCAGTGAGTGGCTTTAGCTGCGGGACAGATGATACAGACCAGCAGCACTTATGATACTAATATGCATCAAAAAGCTAGGTTAGAATGAAGAGGAAAATTGGAAAGTTACACTCAGCTAAAATCAACTCCATGCTTGTTTTGCTTTTGTGAAATATGCTTGCTGTGCCGAGAAAACCACAAAAACAGAATGACCTAACAAGTCAATGTAACTTTAAGATGTTTTGCTAAAAAATGGAATGTACTGAACCTGCTCTTGTAAGTTTCTGTTTGGAAACTTCCATGCTCTGTAAACATGTGCCCTATAAAAGTAAAGCTCACCCTGAGTTCGGGTCCAGAACTTTGGTGTGTTAGCTCATCTGGGGCCACTGGCTTAATAAACCTGAGTTCTCCAACCCTCTGAGTGAGGTGCTTGGTTTCTCAACGGACCAATTTCTGCAACAATTTTGGAAGCCCCAGCGAGATCCCAACCATGCCGGCCCCTTGAGCTGCCAGACCAGTGGCTTGGCCAAGTAGGAGCAAAGGAGCTCCAAGACCAATGAGGAAGTGTGCCACCTGAAGGTATTCCGGGTTCTCTTTGGACCAGTGCTCTGACTCTCTGGATGGCTGGGCCCCAACCGGACTCATTGGTGTGACGGAACAACTTGCCAGGAATAGCCACAGGATCAGGTAATGCCCCAGGGCACTGAAAGCAGTCAGCTACCATTTCTGGACAGAAGAGGAGCTTGATCACCTCCCATGGTCTCCAGTAAGAAGACCACCACTTAGGGACCTTCCCAGAGGTGGGAGGCACCCAGCAGTTAGGGACCTTCCCAGAGCAAGGAGGCACTGTGATAAACTCTGGTGTGAGTGTGTGTGTGTGTGTGTGTGTGAGCGCCCTGGTTCATCCTCATTCCAGGGTGATTGTGTAGCTCCACAACCTTCATGAATTACGGAGCCTGAGTGGGCTCTAACCTGTGGTTCTGTGGTGACCTCATACAGCTCAGGGCAGTGTCTGTCTCTAGGTGACCCAGTCCCTCCCTGTGAGTCAGATTCAAGTCAGAACTCTATAGCACTCACCACAGCTAAGAGGCATCTAATTCCTCATGGGAATGCAGCCAGACAGGCACCTGAATGGTCTCCTTTTCTAAGGCGGCACCCACCTTTGTTTGGTTTTGTGACACTGACACAGGGTGGGATAGACAGAGGGAGGGACAATTGATTGCTGATTTGATTTAGGAATTGTGTATGTCCAAATGTTCCTTTTGCCCTAGGGCCCTCTGCCAAGATTATTTTCTTAAAATTTTACAGCTCACTCTCCCCTTCCATCACCTGACTCTTTGAACTGACTTATTAAGAAAGTAGGTTATCCCCAAAAGACTTGCCCATTTGCCAGACAGATCTGTATCTGCCTCCCTTTTGGTCCCCTGGACCAGTCTGTGCTGAGTGGCACACTCTGAAATGTTCTTGAATACTTTTGGATTCTCATTATGAGGCTGACTTCCTCTGTCACCTTTCCTTCATAATCACCTGATTCCCCAAGGCTTTAAGGCTCTTCACTTAGGCAAAGAGAATACATACTTGCTCCCTCTGCTTGTTCAGTGCCTACAAGAGTCAATCACCCCAGACCCCCTCCAGTGCCCCACCTGAAGTTACAACTCCACAAACCCCATTACAAGAGACGTCTTCCTTACAGCCCTGTCTCCTTGAGACATTTCATGACCAGGGCCATCTTTAAGGAGGCACTGGCTGATGCTGTCTGGGAATACTGGGCTTTCCAGGAGTAGCAACATCAGCACTACCTGCGTTATAAGGCCCTAAGACAAGGCCCTTCCAGTGCACGCCCCCCTCCTCCCTGGCCAAAGAAGTAGATTACACTTGTTAACATTGGGGGGCAGGGAGTCCTCTAAGCTGACTGTATTGGATTGTATGATGAAAAACTTTAAGAAAGGTATTTCCAGAGGTGATGGAGTTAACATGACCTCAGGAAATTTCTGCACCCTGTGCGAGTTAGAATGGCCCCCCTCTGGTGTGGGATAGCCTGTGGAGGGTACTCTAAACCTTCCTAAGGTTAGAGGTGTGTACCAAGTGCTGACAGGGACCCCCGGGCACCCAGACCAGTTTCCATACATAGATTACTGGTTGTAAATCGCCATTCAGCTGCCTCCTTGGGCTTGGTTCTGTGCAAGTAGGCAGGGACAGTGCAGGATTTTCGTGGCCCAACCGGCTCTGAAGACAAATCAGGAAAAGCGAGCAAAGGTTATCCATCAAGCAGACCCCAAAGAAGGGCCCCCTGTGCCTCTGCCTTATATGCCAGCTGCTCCACCAGCTCCTGTACAGCTTCCTCACCCTTTACCAGAGAGCCCTCTGCCATCTGTGTCTCCACCGCCTCCAAATCCAGAGTACCCACCAAGCCCATGGTAACTTCTCTCAGCCAACCAACCAGTTAAAAAGCCCACAGCCCTGCAGATGCCCTTGTGAGAGGCCCAAGGCCCACCCCAGGTCAACGAGGATGGCACCATCCACCCAGGATGCCTGGTACTTTATTATCAGCCCTTCACCACCACCAACCTTCTCAACTGGAAACAGTACACCCCATCGTATTTGGAGGAGCCAAAGGCAAAGATTTACCTACTTGAGTCCATTTTTTACACCCACTAACCTACATAGGACAATGGCCACCATCTCCTGCTGACTCTCTTCAGCATGGAAGAAAGCTGCTGGACCTGTCAGAGGCATGGAAATGGTTCCAAGGACAGGCACCAGCTGGTACAGTAGATCCTGCAGTCTGGGCCCTGAGGCCTGCACCGGACGATTGACTCAACTGGGAATTCAATGCCCCAGATGGGAAAGATTCCCTTGATAAATACTGACAAGCCCTGCTGCAAGGACTGAGGGCCGGAGCCAGAAAACCAACAACCTGTCCAAGACAAGAGAAGTGCACCAAAAGCCAGATGAATTACCAATGGAGTTCTATGAGAGACTGTGTGAGGTGTTCCAGGTATATACTCCTCTTGTCCCTGAAGCACAGGAAAACCAACATATGATCCATGCTGTGTTTGTGGCCCAGTCTCATGCTGACATCTGATGTAAGCTTCAGAAACTTGAGGGCTTTGCTGAAATGAATGTCATCCAGCTGCTGGCAGTCATAAACAAGGAGTTTGTGAACCGCGACCAAGAAACCCAAAAGGTGGCTGACAAGTGCATGAAGCAGAAGGTGTCCCTGCTCGCCACCACACTGGGGAACCCAGGTCCGGTAAAGCAGACTGCTCCCCCACAGAAAGGGGAAGCCAAGAGGAGACCGCTGCTATGTCGTGACTGGTGCGCCTATTGCAAAGAGACCAGACACTGGAAGAATGGATGTCTCCATCATAGAAGGACAGTTGCAGGGTCAAAGAAGTTCAGTCAATGCAGCAGAGGAAGGTACCAGCGAGCCAGCTGCCCAAGGCCTTATCGGCCTGGCCGGAGTAGGATCGGGATAGGGAGGACTGGTCTCCCTGATCCTGGGCCCCTGGGAGCCTATGGTCGCAATGAAAGTAGGGGGCCAATCAATGCCTTTTATAGTGGATACTGGAGCTGAACACTCTTTGGTAACCACAACTATGGCTCCCCTCACAGGTCGAACAGCAACTATCATTGGGGCCACAGGGGACAGGAGTGCCCGCTCATTGTGCAAGGCCCATTCATGACAGCTAGGGGGCCACTTCCTGGCTCATGAATTCCTGTACCTACCAGAGTGCCCCATTCCTTTGCTGTGCAGAGACTTGCAGACAAACCTTGGGGCACAGATCACCTTTGTCCCAGGGAAGCGCGCAAGCCTCATCCTGGAGAGCCAACCAGCTCTGATAATGGAAGTGACCATGCCCAGGGAAGACGAATGTTGTCTCTTTTCTTCAGAAAGAAAACAAATGAATCCAACTTGGCTGCTAGAAGAGTTCCCTACTGTTTGGGCAGAAAAGGGGCTCCCAGGTTTGGCCAAAACCCATGCACCCATTGTGGTGGACCTGAGGCCAGGGGCTACTCCTGTCAGGCAGAGGTAATATCCAGTACCGCGAGAGGCACATCTGGGAATTTGGGACTACATCCAATGCCTGCCTGTGTTGACGCCAGAATTCTGTTTGAGTGTCAGTCTCCCTGGAACACTCCACTCCTACCATTCAAGAAGCTTAGAGGAAATGACTATCATCATGTCCAGGACCTCCGTGCAGTCAACCACTCAGTGATCACCATCCATCCAGTGGTCCCGAACCCTGAAACCCTCCTGAGCTTCTTACCCTCCCAAGTGAGGTGGTTCACCTTCCTGGATCTCAAGGATGCCTTCTTTTCCCTCTGGCTATCACCAGCCAGCCAGCCCTTGCTCGCCTTGGAATGGGGAGGCCTACACACTAGGAGAAAGAGACAGCTACTTTGACCTGACTTCCACAAGGCTTCAAAACCTTGCCTACCTTGTTTGGTGAAGCACTGGCTGTGGATCTTGCTGCCTTCCCCAGAGAAGCCTTGAATGGCACCCTATTCCAGTATGTAGCTGACCTGTTGCTAGACAGTTCCACCGAAGAGGCCTGCTGGAAAAGCAACAAAACCCTATTGGCCCTACTATCCACCATGGGGTACAAAGTGTCATGGAAAAAGGCTCAGATCTGCAGACAGGAGGTCAAGTACCTTGGGCTTTTCATCTCGAGAGGGTATCAGGCACTCGGACATGAAAGGAAGCAAACCATCTGTTCAATACCTCAGCCAAGCACCAAGAAAGAGGTCCGTGAGTTCCTCAGGGCTGCTGGATTCTGCTGGATCTGGATACCGGGTTTCTCTGAAACGACCCAGCTGTTGTAGGAAGCCATGGCAGGGTCTGGTTAGGACTCCTTAGAGTGGTGGCCTAAACAAGAAAAAGTCTTCAAGGAGATAAAGAGACTTTTAAAAGTGCTCCAGCATTAGGGCAGACCAATTTGACATGGGACTTTAACCTCTTCACTCATGAGAAAAGTCATACTGCACTGAGGGTCCTTACACTAACAGTCGGACCATGGCAGTACCCAGGCGCATATCTGTTCAAATGACTGGATCCTGTGGCCACAGGATGGTCACCATGTCTCCAGGCATTAGCTGCTACAGTGGTCTTGGCCAGAGAAGCAGACAAGCTTACACTGGGACAGAATAGAAATGTAAAAGTCCCCCATGCTGTTACCATGCTGATGAACAGCCAGGGACATGAATGCCTGACCAACACCAGAATGGCTCACTATTAAGCACTGCTCTGCAAAAACCCGCGGGTCCAGCTCGAGATTGTGCAGATTCTGAATCCTGCCAAATTCTTACCTATGGAAGCAGAAACCCCAGATCACAACTTGGAAGAAGTTCTGGATGAAATCTGCTCGAACAGGTCAGATCTGATGGACACTCCTCTGCAGAACTCAGAACTGGAATTGTTCACTGACGGTAGCAGTTTGGTCCAGAAGGGACAACCCAAAGCAGGCTATGCAATGGCAACAACAGATGAGATAATAAATTTGGAGGTCTTGCCACAGGGGTGGTCAGCACAATGGGCTGAGCTGTGGACACTCATCCAGGCACTGAGGCATGCCAAAGGGAAGTGAGTCAACATCTACACAGACTCAAGGTATGCCTTTGCTACTTTTCATGTTCATGGAGCCATCTATCAAGAAAGGGGACTACTAACAGCAGGGGGAATAGGGATCAAAAACAGAGAAGAAATCCTTTTGCTGTTAGAGGTAATTTGGAAGCCTTCCCAGGTAGCAGTTTTCCATTGCAAAGGCCACCGGAAAGCAACTGATCCAGTCAGCAAAGGAAATTGGTTGGCTGACCAGGCAGCCAAGGAGGTGGTGATCCAACAAAGACCCACACTGGACCAAGAGCTGATCTTTAAGGTCCTCTTGGCACCAGAATTGCCCCCGTCTCCAAGGTATACCAAAGAAAAAAGATCAATGGGCTTTAGCTGAGCAAGGAACTAAAGGAAAAGAGGGCTGGTGGAAGCTTCCAGACCAAAGGCTGTTTGTCCCCAGTCCTATAGCAATCCAGCTCATACAGCAACACCATGATAAAACTCACTTAGGGAAAACTGCACTAGCAAGCTACTGAGCTGCTACTATTTCGTTCCTATTTCAGTCAAAACTAAAAACCTGTTCATGGCCCTAGCAGAAACCATAGCCCAGACATTGATGATTCCTTCTTGCTCTGTGTGTGGAGGAACGAATATGGGAGACCGATGGCCTTGGGAAGCTAAAGAATTAGATCCCCAGAGACCCTTCAGCAACTCAGGGTGTTCAAGACAACCAAGGTAGGGTTTGGCATTTAAAGACTTCCATAATCACAGGAATTGCCTGGCACAGTGGACACCATTATTCAATATTCCAGTAGGAAACCTCACTTGCCTAGGCCAAAAACACTATAATACAACCTACTCACACTTCTGACTGGTGGGGAAGCCCAAACTATATGAAGCCTAACCCTCACTCCCTAGCAAGCTTCCCCAATTTAAAGACCAGATGGAATGACATGTCCACTGAAGGCCAGTGGCCTGCTCCAGAAGGATTATATTGGATTTGTGGGGCTAATGCCTCTTCAGTCTTACCAGCCAATTGGTAAGGGGCATGCATATTGGGGACTATCCGCCCCTCCTTTTTCCTACTTCCCTTAGCCCAAGGTGAATCATTAGGGGTCCCAGTTTATGAAGGCAAAGGCCTCACCAGGCAGCACAGGTCTCTACAGATTGGAAACTGGGAAAATGATGAGTGGCCTCCTGAACACATAATCCAATATTACGGGTGAGCCACTTGGGCAGAACATGAGTCCTGGGGTGATCAAAGCCCAATTTACATGCTTTACAGAATTATCCAGCTCCAGGCAGTGGTTGAAATCATTACTAATGAAACGGCCAAGGCTCTTAATTTGTTGGCAGGACAACAAACCAAGATGAATAATGCTATTTATCAGAATTGCCTGGCCCTAGATAACTTACTGACTGGAGAGGGGGGTGTTTGTGGGAAATTCAATCTCAGTAACTTCTACCTACAGATACATGATAAGGGCAAGGTAGTAGAAGAAATAACCAACAAGATGACTAAAATAGCTCATGTCGCAGTCCAGACTTGGAAGGGATGGAATCCTGGAGAGCTATTTGGGGGTTGGTTTTCTTACCGAGCGGGATTCAAAACACTTGTGGGAATAGTCCTACTCCTCCTTGGGACCTGTCTCCTTTTACCTTGCCTCTTGCCCTTAATCATGAGGGTAGTGTCCAGCCAAGCTGAGGCCACCACAGATAGGAGGGCCATCGCATGTCTCTTAGCCCTAAGAGGTTATCATCCCCTGGGCTTAGAAGATCAAGAAGTTGATGCCTTAAAAGATTTAAGGAGCATCAAGAGGAAGCATTGAAGAGGAAAGTTAGAAACTTACACTCAGCTAAAAACAACTCCATGCTTGTTTTCCTTTTGTGAAATATGCTTGCTGCACTGAGAAAAACACAAAAACAGTATAACCTAAAAATTCAATGTAACTTGAAGATGTTTTGCTAAAAAATGGAATGTAGTGCACCTGCTCTGGTAAGTTTCTGTTTAGAAATGTCCATGCTCTGTAAACAGTGTGCTATAAAAGTAAAGCTCACATTGAATTTGGGGCCCAGAACTTTGGTGTGTTAGCTTGTCTGGGGCCACCGGCTTAATAAACCTGAGTTGTCCAACCCCCTGAGTGTGGTGCTTGGTTTCTCAAAGGACCAATTTCTGCAACAAGAATAGTATTACAATTGCAGAATTTCACTATGGAAAGAAATGCAATGCATGCATTCACAAGATACTTTATAGCATCCAACAAATATTTACAGAGAACCCTTTGTGCTGGGTTCTGGGTTATATGCTAGGAAGTCAAAGTCGAGTAAGACATAGGTGGTGCTTATCATAAGGGAGTTAGTAGTCTAGGGCAGTTCTCACGAATGCATGGCCCAGGAGGCAAGAGAAATGAATGGAAGGGGTTGGCGGGCATCATGGACACAGGCAGGCTACCAGTGAGAGGCTGTAACCAGTGGTTGCCATGCTGGAAAGCAGCCTGGTTTGCAGAGGATTCAAGAGAAGTCAGAAATATGCATATTTATGTAAACTTCCCTGATTTTAAATGTTAGCAAACATTTATTTCTTCATAAAAGTTAGTGTGTAAAAGGACACATGCACTCTAATGTTCATTGCAGCGGTATTTACAATAGCCAGGACGTGGAAGCAACCTAAATGTCCATCAGCAAATGAATGGATAAAAAAGAAGTGGTACATATATAGAATGGAATATTACTCAGGTGTGAAAAGGAATGGAATGGGACATTTGTAGAAACATGGATGGACCTAGAGACTGTCATACAGAGTGAAGTGAGTCAGAAAGAGAAAAACAAATAACATATATTAATATATATATATATGCAGAATACAGAAAAATAGTACAAATCAACGAGTTTGTAAGGCAGTAACAGACACAGCTATAGAGAACAAATATATGGACACCAAGTGTGGAAAGTGGGGAGGGTTGGGGTGGGAGGAATTGGGAGACTGGGATTGTCATCTATCCATTACTAACAAGAAAAAATATCAAATTGCAAACTTTAAATATATGCAGTTTATTGTATGTCAACTGTATCTCAATAAAAGTTCCTTAAAAAGCAAAACAAAAACAACAAAAACAAACAAACAAACAAAAACATAGTGAGGGTCAAACCTTAAACAACTGAGTGCTGAATTGAGCCTGAAGGCTGTGCGGCTTTTATTACCGGTCTAGAGGTGGGAGTTGAGAGAGGATAGCAAGGCTGTTTAATTCATGTTGGTGGAATTAATAAATCTCAATGCATCTTAATCACATTAATTTTCCTTCCATTTGTAAAGAAATGTCACCAGGTTCCTATCAACCAATGAATTTAATAATGTCCACTTGCTGATCATTTGATGTAATTCCCCAAAAGGCCCATGCCTTGAAACATTTTGTCTACCAAACCAAACATACATAGGAATCATTTTTAAGCTTATCATCCATCAAAGGAGACAGAAAAGACCACTCAGAACTCATGCTCAGGCTGAGACTGAACAGGCTACCTGTTAAACTGTTATTCCAGACACAGTAAAGACAATGGGAATTTATGTCTCCTTCCAGGATTCCCAGGGCCTGGGTGTTCCTGCATGGGACATATCCAGGCCTGTCCCTTGGGTGGAACAATGGGAGGCTGGCCTGGTCACCAGGTGGGTGAGAGATGAGGTGCTGTATTTTCCTACTCACTTTGGTATGCTGTTAAAATTCAGTTTTGTTGGTTCGATACCTACCAAGGGGATGTGACAGGAACTAGCAAATGACATACACAAATACAATTTAGCTCAGCAATTCTACTTCTGGGGATTCATCCCATAGATACACTGGCAAAATTAAAAAAAAATACACACTTTATTCACTGCAATATTGTTCGTGAAAGGAAAAGATTATAAACATACATAATGGGACCAGTCACAGGGGAGTGTTGAATAAGGAATAGGACATGAAAACAATTGGGTATAATGTGGATGGGGGGACGTTTGGAATGTCTGAGATCTTCAGGGTGTACTGTTTAGTTTTTAAAAAAGAGGAACCAGAAAATTGCTTATACTTGGTTACTTTTCCATACAAATATATGTCTATTTTCTTTAAGAAAGATTGGAAGAATAAACCACAAGGTAATAAAAATTATAATTTATGGGGGAGGGGCAAGGAGAGAGGTGAGATTTTTCTTGATTTTTGGTTTGACCCTTCAACCATGTAAATGTCTTACAGAAACAAACAAACAAACAAAAATAGATCAATAAACCTATCTGTCAAGAATGAAAACTAAGACAAATGAGCCCAATTCTATCATGTTGGTGACATAGCTGCACAGAACAACACACTAATTAAATGACTTGAAAATGCAGAATGTTGACTGTACATTCAGTGTGGCCTATCCTCTAAGGACAAAGGCAAACAAAGAAAAACACCCTCCCTCTGAAATAAAACCGAAAACAAAAAGCCAAAGAAATCTGAAACTATATTCAACACCTCATTGTTGGTGATATTGCTACTGTTGTTTTGAAAGTATCACAACCATGTCACAGGTTAAGGCAAGTAAGTAAATAAATGCTAATGTTGTTATGAAGCAAGACTTTGCATGGAAGGTAGAAAGGAGTTTTAAATACACAACCAAATAGCTTAAGTAAAAGCCTGTGGTTTTAAAACTTGAATTGGAAGTATAACTTTGCACCATTTCATTATTTTAATTTTTTAAGAGAAAAAGTGTACCTCTTGGTTCTGACCACAGAAGAGCCTAGAAGCAAGGGCAACTTGATAACAGTGAGTATCCTAAGGCCTAGCTTGTGGCCTCTAAATACCTTTTCCCACCAGAGTATTCAAAGACTCTTTTTTTGGGTTTTTTGTTTGATTGTTTGTTTGTTTTAAGAGAATGTTTCATTTATTTAAAGGTAAGTAGTAAGGTTTCCAGCAAGGATGTCCAGCTTTAGAGAACATACTGGAATAAGTTTTTATTTTCGTAATCCACAAGCAGAGATTCTTGAAGAGATGGCTGATTTCAGGGCTTGCCCAAGAAATGCACAAGATGAGCCTGGGAATCTTCAAGGACCACCAGGGGCTGCACAAAAAGTTTAGGAATCCATATGAAGAGGCCAAAAGTTGGACAATTTTAGCATCACAACAAGTTGATTCAAATGAATTAAGCATACGAAAAGCCATGACTGAGAATTCTCAGGTGGTGCAGTGGACAAGACTTGGGCCTCCCAATGCAGGAGGCTTGAGTCTTATCTTTGGTCAGGGAATTAGATCTCATGTGTCATAATTAATAGTTCACATGTCATAAATAAAATTCCAGCATGCCACAACAGAAAATCCCCCATACTGAAAATGAGACCCAGGGTAGCCAAATAAATAAGTAAATATTTTTAAGTGCTGAATAATATTCTATTGTATGTCTCTACCACATTTTCTTTATGCATTCAACTGTTGATGGATCTAAGTTTTTTCTACATCTTGTCTATAGTGAATGATGCTGCAATGTACATGACAGTCATCTTGGAGAGAGAGCAGTGAGCGGTCCTGAAGAGAGATTTCATTTCCTTCCCAGGAATTGAACCTGGGTTGCCTGGATGAAAAACCAGAAATTTTTACCACTAGGGCACAGAGAAGCAGTTTCTTTAAGACAAAAGCAAGGCAGAAATACACACCCAGAGAGAAGGTGTATGCATGTCCTCTCTAATGAGGAGGAGCACAGTAAGTCAGAAACTAAGCAGAGATGCACACCCAGGGAGGAGTGTGGGCATCCTGAACTAGGAGTGCAGGAAAGAGGTGATTTAAAATAATTGTATACGACAGCCCTCCCGTGTCTTTGTTTACCTTTGGCCAATTATCTTATTCCTTTATCACACCTCCCTGGTCCTAGGACTCTCCCCAAGATGTGCAAACAACTTTTTGCTGAGATGGAACCCAATGCAGAGGCATATGGGTGCATGTCCACACTTACAGTGGGGTGGTGCCCCCTCTCTGTTTGACCCCCAAGAAGCCTTCCTATGTACGTGCACACAGGGCAGTTTTCCTTGACCTTAGGAGTGGGCAGCTTTTCTCTTTTCTTCAGCAGAGAGGAGCTTCAGCCACTAGTTTTGTCCTTGAAGTGTCTGGGAAAGAACAAATCTTCAATTTGACTCCACTTGACAAACACCAGCTGTCCATCACAGGAGCCCATCTATCTCCTACTTCAGCAGATCAAATATCCCTTTGAGATCATGATTTTAATTTTCTGGAATAAATACCCAGAAGTGGGGTTACTGGATCAAATAAGAATTCTCATTTTAATTATTTTGAGGAACCTCCATTATGTTCTCCAGCAGCTACACCATTTTACATCTCGACCAACAGTGTCATGGTTCCACATCCTTGTCAACACTGTTACCTTTTGCTTTTTTGTGTTTTTTTTTAAAGCGCTTTATTGGACTATAATGGCTTTACACTGTTGTGCCAGTTTCTGTTGTACAACAAAGTGAATCAGCTGTTTTTATCCATATATCCCCATACCCACCCCTGCTGTGACTCCTTCCCACCCTCCCTATCTCACCCTTCTTAATCAAAACCAATCATCAACTTGATCTCCCTATGTTATGCAACAGCTTCCCACTAGCTATCTATTTTACATTTGGTGGTGTATGTATGTAAATGCTATTCTCTCACTTTGTCCCAGCTTCCCCTTCACCCCTCCAACCACCCCATGTCCCCAAGTCCATTCTTTGCATCTACAGCTTTATTCTTGCCCTGCCACTGAGTTCATCAGTAGCATTATTTTATGCATAATCCAGATATATGGGTTAGCATACAGTATCTGTTTTTCACTTTCTGGCTTACTACACTCTGTATGAGATACACTAGGTCTATCCACTCCATGACAAATAACTCAATTTCATTCCTTTTCATAGCTGGGTAATATTGCATTGTATATATGAACCACATCTTTTTTTCCACTCATCTATTGGTGGGCGTTTAGGTTGCTTCTGTGTCTTGCTATTATAAATAGTGCTACAATGAACAATGTTGTACATGTATTCTTTTGAATTATTGTTTTCTCAAGGTATATGCCCAGAAGTGGGTTTACTGGGTCATATGGTAGTTCTATTTTTAGTTTTTTAAGGAACGACCATACTGTTTTCCATAGTGGCTGTACCACATTACATTCCCACCAACAGTGCAGGGGTCAGGTTCCCTTTTATAAGCAGCCACTTCAGCATGTATTGTTTCTAGGTTTTTTGACGATGGCCATTCTAACTGGTGTGAGGTGAAACCTCATTGTGATTTTCACTTCCATTTCTCTAATGATTAATGATGTTGAGCATTTTTTCATGTGTTTGTTGTCTGTCTGCATGTCTTCTTTTTGGAGTATCTATTTAGGTCTTCCACCCAGTTTTGGATTGGGTTATTTGATTTGTTAATATTGACCTACATGAGCTGTATGCATATTTTGGGGATTAATCCTTTGTCCGTTTTTTTGTTGGGAGATATTTTCTCCCATTCTGAAGATTGTCTTCTTACCTTGTTCATGGTTTCTTTTGCCGTGCAAAACTTTTAAATTTCATTAGGTCCCATTTGTTTATGCTCGATTTTATTTCCATGATTCTAGGAGGTGGGTCAAAAAGGATCTTGCTTTGATTTATGTCATAGAGTGTCCTGCCTACATTTTCCTCTAAGAACTTTTGTTTTTGATAATGACCATCCTAATGGATTGAGACAGTTTCTTACCATCATTTGATTTGCATTTTCCTGATGATTAATGAGGGAAGAACTATCCTTATCTCAAATGTACAGAATAGGAATCTCATGTCCAGAAATGAACTTATCAAGGTCACAAGACTGGCAGGTGTCAGAGGTGGGATTTGATCACAGGCAGAAAAGCTCCAGTATGTACATGCCTGGCAAGAATGCTGCACCATCTCCCATGTGCTTATCAAATGTGGGATCATGCTGTTTAGTATTTTGTTATTTTTTCTCAATGTCATATTGGAACGATCTCTCAGAGCACTAAATATTCTCCTAAAACACAAATTTGAGGTGGTTAGTTGCATGATCACTTATGTATCCTGTGGACACTTTATGTTTAATGGGCCTTGGGATGTCCCAGATTTTCCCTTTTGTAAATGACTCTGAGGACTACAGCCTTGCTTATGTATGTTTGGAGGTGCTTCTAATCATCAGTTTAGCATAAACCTTAGCAGCAAAATTGCTGGGACAAAAAACATACATAATTTAAGAACCTGTCACCTCCAAAAGTATGTACCAATTTACATACTTTCAAGAAGTGTTCAATATCTATCTTTTTCTTGAATTTTTTTTTTCTCACAGTTAGTTTTCCTCTCACTCTTGGCTATAAATTTATCTGGTCTGCAATGGCTAAAGGATAAAAGCTGAGGGGCAGGAGAAACTGTTAATTTTAAAAACAGACTTTAGGGCATTCTTGGTGTTCCAATGGTTAAGAGTCCGTGCTTCCAATGCTGGGAACGAGTTTTAATACCTGGTCAGGGAACTAAGATCCCACATGTCTTGTCGTTGGGTCAAAAAAAAAAAAAAAAAAAAAGTGAAACCTCCCTTTTGATGAGGTGGTTCTTGCCTAAGTAAAGGCCCATATTATGCATTGGGTCGGGGTGTGTTCTGCACCTCATTTATTCTTTCCTTCTCCTTCTCTCATCTGGGTTTCCCTCCACCTCTGACCCATGCTATCTGAGCTTGGGCCTCTTCTTGTGTCTCCAGGAGGGAAGATTTGATGCTTCCATGACAAATCTGCCAAAGCTTGGCAGCTCTAACCAAGTGGTTTGTAGATGTGCCCCTCGAGGAAGCTCAGAAAGAGTGAAAGCTTTGTGCACCCTGGGTCCCCTTTACAGTAGAGGCATCCTCCACACAGCCTTGGAGTTGAGTGGAAGGGGCATGCTGGGTCTTCGAGGGTTGGGGCTGGCTTAGGGATCCACAGCCTCTCACTTAGGAAGTGGGACTGGAATGTGCTCTGGAGCTGTGGATAGCAGAGAGCTGGTGAGTGTGGTGGTGGGACAAAGGGGAACCATTCCAGCTTGAAGGGCTTCACGCAGAAACCCCCTGAAGCAGAAGGCCACTGCCAAAGTTGCTCTGAGATGGGAAGAATAGAAGCTATTTCTATTAATCCTTACCACTCCCCTGAATGAGGAGGTGTTGCTATAGGTGGAGCCATCACCAACTCTTCCATGGTCTAGGACACCCACTGCCCCTTCCTTTTGGGATGCCTCTCCCCAGCTCCAGTCATGTGGTGCTGGAGGAAACTTTGAATCACATTGAGCAAGGCCTCATGACCAAGTAAAGCCCATCACAGTACCCCATGCACCTGCCAGGAGCCTTCCCTGGTATCCTGATCTTATCTGAGTTTCTCTCCTTCAGGTTGAGATGCCTTGGGGTTATATGTGTATAAGCCTGAGGGAAGAAAGCTGTCAGGCAAAGAGAATCAAAGTTGAGAGAAGGGAAAGAGTGAGGGAGAAGAAGAGTGAGCTGATGGCTTCTGATTTCTTGGGTCCAGTCACTGAGATATTTGGATCTGCTCTGGTTCCGGTATCCTGGATCCCTAGTATCCATCCAATAATTTTCCTATTTCCTTGAAGTCAGCTAGAGTTGGGCTCCTCTAAATTGTGGATCAGATGAGATCCTGGCTGATTATGTTGCATCTCCCTGATCCAAACAGTATCACCAATTTGTATTCACACCATTAGGAATGGAATCATTTATTCTATGGAGAATAGGACTTTGCAGAGCACCAAAATCCACTCCTTCTCTGGATATGAGTGCCTAGCGTGTGAGTGAGTATGTGTTTGGAGTGGGCCAGGTTGATTCCTGAAGCAGCCCCAGCATTTACACTGCGGGAGCCAGGCCAATCCTTTTGTTTCCCTGATCATAAACCGAGAAATACTGCCTGAGGAAGACTTCACCAAGGATCCATATCTCTGACTTGTTCTGATTCACTCAGACACCTTTCAACAAGCTAACACACCTGCCCTGAGGACCCTGGGGGAGAAGGAAATACACCCAAGTCAGCCTGAGCCCTTACCTGCCAGCCCCTCTATATGCACAGATGGCTGCCTCCTGGTTGTATGTTCTTCATTTGCAAAGAACCCTGTGGATCTCTCAGCAGCTCTGAAAGTGAGCTGGCCTTTCAAGTAACAGAACATCGAAGATGTGGTTGCCCAAAGGGAGGGGATTGGGGGAGGGAAGGATTGGAGTTTGTGATTAGTGAATGAAAATGATTATGCAGAGTTCAGATAAACAACAAGGTCTTCCTGTATAGCACAGAGAACTATATTCAATATCCCATGAAAAACTCTAATGGAAAATATTAGAAAAACAATATAATATATGCATAACTAACTCACTTTGTTGTACAGTAGAAATTACCACAATAGTGTAAATGAACTATGCTTCAACACAATCAAAGAAAAAAAAAAAAAAAAGGACCAGAATGTCCCATAGTTCTCCTATTCTTCCCATGTGACCCATTCTTGCTGTTTTCTCTGTGGAGAATGCCTTTTCTTCTCCATCTTCCCCACAACCTTTTCTCTAAAGCTGTGCTCCAAACCTCTAGGAGGTTTTCCTAGACCCATGCTGACCCTCCCAGGCCTCTTCAGGCTGGTCTGGGTGACTTACCCTGGGGCTCCCCTTGTCTGTAGCCCTCATCAACCCTAATCTTGCCCCAACACTCCTTGGCAGAGTCTGAGGTTGTTTCCTTTGCATGCAGTCCAAGGTAGATTTGCCATAGCTCAAATAGGCCTCCCCATGCCTCCATGAAGATGGGAATTTTGAATTATTGGTATTCCCTGGTTTAATGAAAAGTTTCTTTGAGCCCATCAGCATCCTCTGAACCCCCATAGAGAGCTGATATTAAGCCTTAACCCTGTGCTTTGGCTGTGTCATCACTCTGTACCCTTTACTCATGTGAGCATCCAACCTCCCCACAGAGGGATCTGGTGGCCCTCTTCACACAGGGTAACTTGGGCTTAGCAAGGGGAATTTGCAGCTGAGGACTAGGGAAACCATGTAATTGATCACCCAACCAGGACATTTTCCAGATGGGAAGGGAGATCGTTAATCATGATGGTGGGACGATACACTGAGACTGTCCCCAGCCAACCCCACTTGTCACTTGGCCTATTTCACAGATTGCTAGAGCTGACTTTCTGTGTTCATCTATCTGAGGGCTCTGGTGGAACTGAAGCTCTTTGAGGGCAGAGACCCTTAGTGTTCCCTTCTCCTTGTGCCTCCCACAATGCCAACACATAATGGTGTCACCTTTCATTCCAGGATGATAGATGTTCCAGACTGCCCTTTACTCTCCAGTGGTTTTCTTTTCTTTATTTCTTTTTGGGGGTGGGAAGGACTGGTACAGCCACAGAGGCTCAGCAGCATGTGCAGTGGTTTCACTTACCCTGCAGAAGGTCCCCTCCTCCCAGCAGCAGCCCAAGGGTTCCCACAAGTCTCAGATTTGAGAACCAGTCTCTAGAGTGGGCCCCTCACCTTCCTCCTGTTGGCTTTACTGGGAAGTGGGTGGTCATTGTGGTTGACGGTGAAGATGACAGTAGGTAGAGATGTCCTGGAGCTACATGTAACCATGTATTGTTCGAGATCGAGGAGGGAGATTGGCCCAACTGATCCCTGGTGTGTGGAGAGCCCTGAGATGACCCTGTGGAATGTCCCTTCACCTGTTTACTGATAGTCCTGGTGGTGATAAACTGCTGGAAGGTGGCAACAAATCTAGATGGGCCAAATAGCAATGTGGTTCCAGTACTCACAATGGTCAGGCAGCTGTGGAAACAACAAACAACCACTCCATTCATGGTGATACTGAGAAACAGTGGGACAAAGTGGGCACCGGGATCACAATGATTTCTCCCCCATGGCTGCCACCCTCCCTGACTTTCTCGAGAACAGCCCTTTGCTCATGCCATGGCTCTGTTTTCCATTGTTCTGCTCACATAAATTTCTTTGACATCCTTTGAGTTCTTGAATGCACTGGGCTCTTTTGTGACTCAGGACCTTGGCATGTGCTGGTCCCCCTTCCTAGAAGACCCCCATCCTCTTTGTCCAGCTTATTTTGCCTCATCTTCCAGTTTCCAGCTTTAATGTCACTTTTCCAGGTACATCTTTGTCCCAGACTAGATCAGGCTTCTGTCTTGGTCATTCTGTGTAAACTCTTCCTCATTTGCAGCAAGTACTGAAGTGGTAATTCCTTATGAGTGTGACTCATTCCATGTACATCTGCCTCACTAGATGTAAGGGCAAACTGTATCCTTAGTGTCTCCCTCAAGTGTGCAGCACATGGTGGATGCACAATGTTTGTTTGTTGCATGAATGAATGAGTGAGTGAGTGAGTGAGTGAGTGAGTGAGTGAGGAAATGCATGAGGAATAGCCAAAGACTCTTGTCTGGGTCAACCCACACAGTGAAGATGGAGGTTCTGCAGTGCAGCAGGTGCTCAGAGTGATGGGGAGGGAGACACAGGCTGAACTGGGAAAGGTTGTTTCCCAGCACAGACCCCTCACTGGGTAGTGACACTGAGACCCCAGCCAGGCAATGCCTGAGCTAGCCCAAGGGACCTCTAAAGGACATGTAACTTTTATCTGAGAGTATCACACAGAATCCTTGTATGTGACTTCAGGCAGTATACCCCTGCTAGATTGCCTCTCTCTGTTTCTGTCTGAGTGTGTGTCTGTGTCTGTGTGTGTGTGTGTGTGTGTGTGTGTGTGTGTGTGTTCCTGGGCCTAGTCACCACAGATCAAGAGCTGAGGATGAGAGTGCCTTCTCCTCTGGGAATGGGGCCCCTGTTCCCCAGTGTTTCCTCTTCCTACAGGGGTCCCAGCCCCAATATCTAGCCTGACACCTCCGGATAAGCCCCATTGCTAGGCCAGAGGAGCTGTGGAGTGCCATCCTCCCAACACAATGACATCCAGGTAGTTCCTCAGAGGCTGAAGAGAAAGTTTCAGGTCATCAGTGGCATTCTGGGTCGTGTTATCAGTGTTGTCCTTCAGTAAATTTGTCAACAAGTTTTTCTCCATGTTTCTTACATGCTCTTGTTTTTCTTTAGAGGCATTGTTTCACTGAACATTGGGAAAAGGAAACAAAGAAGGGACAGAAATCACATGTCCATATTATTTTATGACTTTCATACCTTACATTGTAATGGTGTGGCATTTTCCCAGCATTTTTATGAGTCTCATGTCATTATCAGGATGTCATGCAAAGACCATGGTAAATACCTCAGTTTGAATACCAGTTTTCTGTGTAATCTTAGATCAGTCATATGATGCTTTGGAGTCTCAGTTTCCCCATTGCTGAAAAGGTGGAATATTATGAGCCCACTCCCCATATAGAATGTTGTGGGTATTAAGTGTGATGATGGATATAATGTACCTGATATGTAGGAAATCTCAACAATGAAAGCCAATACCATTGCTATTGTCATCCCAACGTTTGTTTTTCAAGGTAGATCTGGGAAGAATATAGAAGGGGCTCATTTTCTTCTTTTTACAGGTGAGGAATTTGAAATGCAGGGAGTTGGTGACTTTCTGTGTTCACACTGCTTGATAGAGCTAAAACAGCCTAGAGGTAGCCTTTCTGATCTATTTCCAGGACTCAATCAGAAGAGAGGTTTGAGAGAGGAAATTTACCATGAATTAGGGAATTAAGAGGGTAGAGAAGCAAGGAAGAGTCCATAGAGAAAAGAAACAAAGAAACAAAAACCCAGAGAGTTCTGCATGCACAGACACAGTCAAATAAATGGGGAAACAAGAAAGTGATACAGAGATGAAGACACAGACACATTCACACAGAAACGGAGAGAGAGTAGAGACAAGACCTAGAAGCAAATACAGGAAAATGCTCTTCCATAGGACCACACTTACAGTTTTAGAGGTTGTGCACTGTGCAACTCCAAAGAGTCCAATTTCACATCGATCATGAGGTGACTGGCACCCCCAGAGATGTGCAGCCCTGCATGCCCACCCCAAAACCCTTGGGCCCCACTGTTCCCATGCCAAGGTTATCATCAGTAAGTGTGAATTGAAATACAAGACTCAGGGAATGACTATATTCCTTTCTTACCGTATGAGTGGAGGAATAAGAGGAAAACAAAACCTGCAGAAGGGCAAATGATGCCACTTAGAGTCCCTGTACGAGGAGCCCAAGCCATGTCATGTTTCTTTCCTGGCTGCAAATACTCAGGGAAATCACATAGTGGTGGCCTTGAGCTCCTTGTCATATATGCTGTGACCAGCCCTAATTGTTGTCTTCAGGCCACTAATAGATCTGACAAGAAATATGAACCTCTGCATAAAATCTTTCCCTCAATTGATTCTGGGGGGAGTGCAATTTGACAAAGCTCAGAATACAAAAATTTCTACTGTGATCTCTTCCTTGGATCCTGGCTGCAAAACCAAACTGAACCCGCACAGACTAAGTTAGAGTGAGGGGACTTGCCAACATGGAGCCAAATACTGCTCCTAGCATGACAGTAAATGCTAGGGCTCATGCTTAACATTTATGATCTCATGTGGTCTTCCTAGCAACATCATAAGATACGTATTGCTGTATGTAATGGAGAGTAAATTGCTAGGAGGGAAAGAGGTCAAATGGCATGGTGAAGACAAAAGCAGCAGCCCAGTGACATAGGCGTGAGTAGCTTTATGTAGTGTGACAGATGGCACAGAGCAGGGTCACTTATGATGCTTATCTGCATCAAAAATCTAGGCTGGACTAGTATTACAATTGCAGAGCTTCACTGTTGCAAGAAATGTGATGCATGCATCCCCAAGATACTTTATAATATCCAAGAAACATATATGGAGGACCCTGTGAGCTGGGGTCTGGCTTAGATGCTGAAAAGTTAAAAGTCGAGTAAGTAACAGGTGGTCCTTATCTTTAGAGAGCTGGAAGTCTAGGATGGTTCTCACAAACTCATGACCCAGGAGGCAAGAGGAATAAAGGGAAGGGCTTTGCGGGCATTATGGACACAGGGGAGGCAGCATATGCCCAACCATTTGGGGCAGCCTTTCTCCAGCACCAACTAGAAACTGCTATGCTGGAAAGCAGTCTGATGGGCCAGTTTTGCAAGAGAAGTTAGAAGTCTGGATATTCATGTAAAATCCCCTGATTATAAATGTTAGCAAATAACTTTATTTTTTTCTTCTTCACAAAATACCGTGTGATATGTACATGAAACAACTGTGTGCCAGGTTTCAGCCTGCAGGCTGTGCAAATTCTTATTTCTGGCCTAGAGGTGGGAGTAGAGAGGGGACAGAGAAGGGGTTGAAATCATGTTGGTCGAAAGCGTGAGGGACTGAATACATCTTAACCATGTTAATTTTCCTTCCATTTGTAAAAAATGATCACCAGCGTGCCTTAAAAAAAAAAATTAACAATGTCAACTTGGTGAGCATCTGATATAGTTCCCCAACAGGATCCATGCCTTGAAACATTTTGTCTACCAAAAAAAAAAAAAATAGAAAGAAATAATTTTGACGGATATTATCTCTCAGAGATGACATAAAAGACCACTCAGAATTCCTGCTCAGTCTGAGATGAACAGGCCCTCTGTTAAAATCTTATTTCAGCAAAAGTAAAGACATAGAGTTTTATGGTTCCTTTCAGAATTCCCAGGGCCTGGGTGTTCCTGTGTGAGATCTATACAGGCCTGTCTCTTGTGCAGAACAACAGGATGCTTACCTGGTCACCAGCTGGGTGATACATGGGGTGATTGTCTTCCTACTCCTTTTTGCACATTGTTAAAATTTAGTTTTTCTGGTTCAATCACTGCAAAGGGAACTTGACAGCATCTAGCAAATGAAACACACAAATACCATTTAGCTCTGCAATTCTACATCTAGGGATATGTCCCTAAGACACACTGGCAAAAATGCAAACAAACAAAAAAACCAACAATAAATCAATCAATAAATAAACACAAGCTATTAGCTGCAATATTGTTTGAAAAAGCAAAAGATCAGAAATAGTAACCATCCATGGGTGAGTTTTGAATAAGGCATAGGACATCCAAACAACTGGCTATAATGGGGATGCAGGAAGGCGTGGAAATGGTGAGTTCCTTAGGATATATTGTTTAGCTTTTAAAAAAGAGGGACCAGAAAATCACTTAGTGTTTGCTGGTTTTCCATGCACATATATGTTTATTTTCAATATGAAACAGTGAAAGAATAAAACAAAAGCTAATAAAGATTGTAATTTATGGGGGAGGGGAAGAGACAGAACTGAGATTTTTCTTGTTTTATAGTTTGACTTGGCAACCCTATAAATGTATTTCAGAATCATAAGACAGATAATTCTACCAAGTAGCTGAAATAGCAGCACATATCAAAACATTATTAAAGTGGCTTTAACATGCAGAATTTTGACACTATGTTCAGAGTGGGATATCTTCTAAGGACAAAGACAAAAAGCCAAAGCACCCTCCCTCCAAAATAAAATCAAAAACAGAAAGCCAAAGAAAACTGAAGTTATATCCAACACCTTATTCTTGGTGATATTGTCACTGTTATTTGGAAGGTATTGTATGTATATACATATAAGTTAAAGCAAGTAAGTAATCATGCTCATGATGTTAGGAAGCAAGTCTTCCAGTAGAAGTGTGTAAAGATATTTAAGTATACCAGCAAAAAGCTGAAGTAAAACCCTGTGTTCTTAAACCTTGAATTGGAAGTATAAGTTTGTACCAATGGATTTTTTTTAAGAAAATCAGTAATTCAGGGCTCTGACCTCTGAAAAAACAAACAAAAAAGGCAATTTGATAAAAGTGACTATACTGAGGCCTAGCTTGTAGCCTCTAAATATCATTTCCCGCTAGAGTATCCAGAGATTCTTGAATTCATGGCTGCACCAGGAAATGCACAGGATAAGCCTAGGAATCTTGAAGTACCAGAAAGTTGAGGGCCTTCAAAAAACCACTGGGGGCCAGACAAAAAGTTTAGTAATCCATGTGAAGAGGCCAAAAGTGGGACAATTTTGAAACAGGAGGGAAGGGATCGCCTTTGAAAGAATGATATAAGCTGAGGACATGACATAGGTAGTAGAATCAAATGTGTCCAAGTTGGCAGAGAAGTTGACTTCCCCTAGACCTTGAGGCTCTGCCATTCAAGTATAAGGATCAAAACATGGGCAGTGGCCCAATTCCTGAAAATCCCCACCCCTTCCTGAAATAGCTGGAATACCCTTCCCACTCATTAGCCTATGGAAGTACCTACCCTATAAAAACTGACAGCCCTATACCTTGGTGCCTTCTCACTCTCTGAGATGGCCCACAGTCTGTCTGTGAAGTGTTTCTCTCTAAATAAATCCACTTCTTACCTATGAGTTTGTATCTCACTGAATTCTTTCTGGAATGAGACATCAAGAGCCTGAGCTTCTGTAAATCCTGAAACCAGGTGTGTGATCTCAGTTGGAAGGCTTTAGGCTTGGCTGGGTTTGTGTCCTGGCTTGTGGGTTTAAGTTCCAATCCGAGGTGCTCAGTTTCAGCTGGTTACCACAAAGGGGCAGTGATAAGGTAAGAAAATGTTGAGAGTTAGGTCTTGGTCCTAAATAGTCCCATGGTACACCATGATTCATGCATACCAGGGTGGACACTTTGCTGATAAGTGCTAATTTTTGATTGGTGTCTCCATAGTCTGTGCTTCTATGCCTTCAACAGAAGGTCCAGTTTAAAATTGTTAATCTCTATATACTCTTCTCCTTGACTACAATTTTTTTCTCCCACATTCCTACATTCTTATTCATTCTGTTCTATTTCTTTCTTCCTTCTTTCTTTCCTTCTTTCTTTCCTTCCTTCCTTCATCCTTCCTCTCTTTCCTTCTTTCTTTCTCTTTCCTTCTTTCTTTCTTTTTCTTTCCTTTCTTTCTTTCTTTCTTTCTTTCTTTCTTTCTTTCTTTCTTTCTTTCTTTCTTTCTTTCTTTCTTTTTCTCTTTTTCTTTCTTCCTTTCTTTCATCCTTTCTTTCTTTCCTTCTTTCTTTCTTCTCTTAACCATGGAAGAATTGTGTGACCACCAATGTGTACTTTTTATTCCTTTGACTGCTCCCCCCCGATGGTTACAAATTCTGTCTCTTTATTCCCAACTTATACCTAGACCAACTCCTGCTGATAGTCAACACCTTTGGGGCACTAACACCTTTTTGGTAGACTACCTTGGAAAGGATAGCATTTAAAATATAAGTATAAATCTTGACCACACTGTGTGGTGGATTTTGACTTGAGTGGAATTTTGGTTAGCTCAGTAGTTAGAGATGTGACTTTAGGCTTGTCTAAAGTGAGTTAGGCTGTATAGATCCCAAACAATACCTCTCTGGGCCATATACTCCAGGACTGGGAAAGATTTGGACAACAGGAATTAAAAGGAAAATAAAACTTAGTAGGTCATGTCACCTGGTTTGGTGACAATATGAGTTAAGAAATTTAAAATGGAGTGAAGTACCCTATGACGAAATTTTCATGGCCTTGCTTCTAGGTAATGGAACTCAAAAGGTATTTAAGGCATGTGTAGCTCACAGGGATCACTCCAGGAAGATGCAGTGGACATTTCAACTGACACACCCTACAAAACCATGGATTTCAAGTGATAGTGGATCCCTCCTACCAAGAGGTTCAGGCACTTTTGGTTAGGCATTTCTAAGGCCAGACGGCCAAAGATCTCAGCCACAAAATTAAGGAATCAATGGCTGGTCCGCAATCTCTGAAGAATGGTTTGCTCCAATTGGCTTATTGGTTTTCAGTAATAAAGATATGTTGGAAAAGACTGAACGCACCCCTAGAAATATGCCAAAGGCCCAAATGATGGCAGTGGCTTTGTCTGCTCAGAGACCACCAAAGGGGAGGCTAGATTTTCCAGGCCAACCTGACTCTGGAAGACCACAAGGCTCACAGATACCTATGTAAGGCCAGTGTAGACTGTGTGGACAAAACAGGCTCTAAGGGAGCATTGTGATTGTTGTGCCCTTAGCAAATAACGAGGACATAGGAAATGTCCTAGATGCAAAGAGTGAGGGGGCCACATGGCCAGCAATGGCTATGCAATCCGAGGATTGTTGGGGCCTGAGACCATAAGTGACTCTACCTAGAAATACCATCTATGTAAATAATGTGGAGCCTCAGGTGTTCATGGATGTGGTGGCCCACTTGATGAAATTTCTCATGGACCCTGGTGAAATCTTCTCAGTCTTAACCCAAAAGATTGGAATGCTTAGCACTCATAAGGAATACATAATGGTGTTGTCAGGGAAGAGACAGAGACACATTTTCTTAGAACCCCTGTTGTGTAAGATCAGTGGCCAGCTTTTTTTTGGTGGGACCTCCCCCAGAACAAAGTAACACTAGGGCCCAGAAGCCATAACAACTACAAAAGAATGCAGCTGGGTCTTGCAATTATCTTATGTGCCCATTTACTCTGAAGCCCCTTTCACATGGTTCCTGGATAAAGCTGTTGCTATGTAACTACTGCCTAACTCTGTAACTTAGCAATGGCCCAGAGACCTTAGAAGGGCAAGTATCCTATCAGGTTATACAATCCTTTGCTTGTTACCATATTTGGGAGACAAAAATTTCCATGTACAAGAGTTTAATGAAAATATATAAGGGGGTTCCTGACTTTGTTTGGGGCTCAGCCTTCGGATATGAATCCACTGAGCCTGTGCCAGCACAATAAACATTGCTTCCTGCTTATAGCCCCAGTGTCCCATCTGCCATTGCCAATTCTTGCTACATTTCTTGGGGGCTAGTCTGGGATTGGGAGGAGGTACATAGAGATGGTGTTTTCACCTCCCTTGCCTCTGGGGTATGACCCCTGGAAGCTGGGAGTGGTGACATCACCTGGCACAAGCAGACCAGTTGATCCATAGGGGACTAGCACTCCTGGCATGATGGGGTGAGACTTCGAGAAGCACAATGGAACCCAGAGAGGTGCAGGAACCAGTGCAGGGAGCAACACCTGATGGACTGGTAAGAACCTGTGTTCATTTTGGTTAATAGGCCCATCCATAAATGAAGGAAGGGGAGCCTGATCACCTCCAAAATGTCACCCAAGTGGCCTCTAAGGCCTGCTCGATGGAGAGGAGGAGGTGAAACTGTGACTCTAAGGTTAAAGTTTGGGTGGAGGGTTGGAGTTTGTTGTGTGAGTGTCAGTGAATGAGATGGACAATGAGAGAGCTCTGACTTGACCAAGGGCCCAAGTGAGTGTTGAGTCCTGATCAGTGATTCCATGGCATTCCTCATATGGCTTAGGGTGGTTTTCTCTGGGGAAGTCCTGACAGAGGTTTATTCCATCCCACCAATGCTAAGAGGTGCCTGAAATATCTCTGAGAGGAGGATGGGTGAAGGAGGATGAAGCTAAATTCCTAAACCACGTATTTCCACCCCCCCCCAACCTGTCTCATGTGTATGCCTGTCATCTATTAGAATGGGAGGAAATGGGTGGCAAATAGAGTAAGCCTACTCCTTTTGAGTGTATGGTAAAGGATTTCAAGAAGGGGTATTCTGATGATTATGGTGTTAAGTTGACCCCTGAAAGGTTCTGTACATTTTCTGAGGTGGATTGGCCTTCGTTTGGGGTGGGATGGCCCCCTGAGGTGTCACTAGACAAAGAGTTAGTCAGTAAGGTGTTCAGAGTTGTCACATGGGACCCAGGTCACCCTGACCAATTCCCCTGCATTGACTCATGGCAAGACACAGTCCTTTCTCGGCTACCTTGCCTAAAAGTCTGCCTGGAAGAAATCTGTAAAATCATGATGGCTCATATCATAGTTTCTTCAAACTGCTGACCAGAACAGAAAAGCCTGTTTTGTCGGGGGAATCAAAAGAATTTCCCCTTCCTCAGGTCCCACTGTATCCCCCATGCATTTCACATCAGCAGTAGCCAAAACCCTGCTGGCAGCTCTTTGCACTCCAGAGGCCTCCCCTCCCCACAAGCAACCCTTGACACCGCTGCCTATGGCTACTCCGGAGCCACCTATCTTAACCCCTTAAAACGCAACCAAAACACTTCAGGGAAATCCTGTTCACAGCCCTTCTCTTTGTAGAAGCTAAGGTGCCTTATAGATGCCACTGTTGGAGACGCGGGGACCCCTCTATTATGACAAAGATGGACAAATACAAGGGGTGCCACATACTTTCATATATCAGCCTTTCACCACTATTGATCTGCTAAACTGGAACAATCATACCCCCTGATTCACAAAGAAGCCTCAGGCTATGATTGATTTGATGCAGTCCATCATCCAGATCGACAAGCCCACTTGGGTGGATGGCCACCAGCTTCTCCTGACACTGTTTAATATGGAAGATCACTGTCGAGTTATTCGGGCCACTTTAAAATGTTTGGAAGAGCATGACCCAGAAGGGACATTGAATACACAGGCCCATACCTAACATCAATTCCCTGAGGAAGACCCCTAATGAGGCCCGGGAACATCAAATGCTTGAATGCTCTCAAGAGACTCTTTTACATGGCATGAAAGAGGGAGGGAATGCTATGAACATGAGAAAAACCACAGAGGTACTCCAAGAACCTGGAGAGAGCCCAAGCCAATTCTATGAGAGATTATGTGAAGCATTCCACCTCTACACCCCCTTTGACCCAAAAGCAGCCGAGAATCAGCAGATGATCAATGCAGCCTTTGTCAGCCAGGCTCAGGGAGACATTCAGTGCAAATGACAAAAGCTAGAGGGGTTTGTTAGAATGAATACTAGCCAGTTGCTGGAGGTCCCCACCAAGGTATTCATCGACCCAGACCAGGAAGCTAAATGAGAGGCAGATGAAAAATTGAAGAATAAAGTGGATCTGCTGTCAGCTGTCCTGATGGAGCAGTCAGGGCTCTCCCAAGAAGGTGGCACATCATCAGGTTGGGGTGAAAGCCGAGGTCAGGGAAATTGGCAGGGAGGATGGCCTTGCCCAGAGGGACGATTAGGATGCAACCAGTGTACTCATTGCCTCCAAGAAGGTCACCGAAACAATGAGTGCCCCTACCAATTGGAGAACTCTTATTCCAGCCCTGGAAAGAGAGAAAAAGGCCGAGTGGTTCAAGGATGGTACCAACCCATGCAGCAGATTAATGAGACCCCTACAAATGATTTTGTGTGTCTAGCTGCCGTGGGAGGCTATGAAGAAGATTAGGACATACTGGGCTCCATTCTGCTAGGCCCTTTAGGAGCCCATGGTCCGGATGACTGTAGGGGGACAAGTCATTGACTTCATAGTAGATATCAGGGGAGAACATTCTGTAGTGACTCAATCCATGGGCCCCCTCTCACTGAGACAGGCCACCATTCTGGGAACCACAGGTAGCCAAGCGCATCACCCCATTTTGCTGTCTCAATGATGTAACCTAGGCGGCCATGAGGTCGTTCATGAATTCCTCTACATTCCTGACTGTCCTGTAGCTTTGATGGGACAAGACTTATTGGGAAAGCTACAAACCCAGAAAACTTTCAACTCCCCTGGCCAAGCAACTCTGACCCTGGGGAAAATAGAATCAAAAGTAATGGCCCTTACGGTTCCCCAAGAAGAAGAGCGGCACAACTACAGTTTCCTAGAAAAGCCACAACAAGGTCCTGAGCCCCCTTTTAAGGTGCCTGGAATATGGGCTGAGGACAACCCCCCAGGCTGGCCAGGAATGCACCCCCAATAATAGTGGAACTGTAACCTGGGGCAGAGCCTGCTCGGCAGAAGCAGTATTTCATCCCTTGCAAGGCACTGATTGGAATCCAGAAGCATCTAGAGAGACTTCTAAAGTACAGGATCCTCCAATCCTGCCAGTTGGCTTGGAACACACCTCTCCTGCCAGTCGAGAAACCAGGAACAGACAATTACTGGCCAGTTCAGGACCTGTGAGCAGTAACCAAGCCACTGTCACTCTTCACCCAGTTGTCCCCAATCCCTATACACTCTTGGGCCTTATCCCCACTGAAGCTGCCTTCTTCACATGTCTGGACCTCAAAGATGCCTTCTTCTGTATTTGCCTGGCTCCTCTGAGTCAACCAATCTTTGCCTTCCAGTGAAAAAATTTTGAAAATGGTAACAAAGTCCAGCTGACCTGGACTAGACTGCCTCAAGGTTTCAAAAAAGCTCCAACCATCTTTGGCATGACGTTAGCCTCTGATTTAAAAAGCATTTCCAGCCCACCAGCTGGGCTGCATGCTACTCCTGTATGTAGATGCCTTATTGCTAGCCAGACAGACTCAGGAGGATGGTATGGAAGGGACACGACAGCTCCTCACCCACCTATGAGAGGCTGGTTATAAAGTTTCAAGGAAAAAGGCCCAGATCTATCAAGAAAAAGTCAAATACCTTGGCTTTGACCTCTGCCAAGGGCAACAGCAACCTGGCCCAGAAAGGAAGCAGACTGTCTGGTTGATCCCAGTTCCATCGAACTGGCGCCAAGTTCAGGACTTTCTTGGAGCCACCAGCTTCTGTAGAATCTGGGTAACCAACTTCTCTATTTTAGCAAAACCCCTATATGAGGCTACAAAGGGGGGAGAACAGGAACCACTGCTGTGGGGATGAGCACAACAAAAGGCATTTGATGAGATCAAGCAGGCCCTCACCGACACACCTGGCTTAGGACTCCCGGACATTTCTAAATGTTTCTTGTACATGCACGAATGTACTGGTATTGAGGTAGGTGTTCTGACACAAATGTTGGGTCATGGCACCATCCAGTGGCATACCTCTCCAAACAGCGGGATTCTATTGTCCAAGGGTGGCCATCTTGCCTGTGGGCACTCACAGCCACAGTGCTCCTGGTGTCTGAGGCTGACAAACTTACAATGGGACAAGAACTAACCATCTGAGTGCCCCATTCAGTTTTAACCTTGATAGAGTATAAGGGACAATATTGGCTGACTAATGCCCTACTGGTTGCATACCAAGGAATGCTATGTGAAAACTCACACATTCACCTGAAAGTAGTAAGGACTCTAAACCTGGCAACCTTACTACCGGTTGGGCCAGGTTAGCCAGACCATGACTGCATCGAGGTCATGGACAAGTTGTTCTTCAGTCAACCAGACCTAACAGACCAGCCTGTCAAGGACCCTGATGTTGAATATGTCACTGATGGCAGCAGTTTCATGAGAGAGGGAGAATGCCTTGCTGGATACTCAGAAGTGACACTAAATTCCACCATCGAGGCAACACCTCTGCCAAAAGGAACCTCTGAACAAAAGGCAGAGCTCATTGTGCTAATTCAGGCCCTCCAGTTGGCAGCAGGAGAACAGGTCATTTTATACACTGATTCTAAATATGCGTTCACCATCCTCCATGTGTACAGGGCTCTATATAAAGAAAAGGGGCTAATTACCTCAGAGGGAAAGGACATAAAGTATGGCAAAGAAATCCTTGAGCTCTTAAATGCTGTCTGGGCCCCTAAATGGGTGGCAGTTACACATTGTCGGGGACATCAAAAGGGAAATACTGTGGTCACCCAGGAAAACCATAAAGCAGAATGAGAGGCAAAGCTTGTGGCTTCCAAGGGAACACTGGAAACAGGATCCATGACTGCTGTGCTGTTTCCTGAGCCCCTGGCAGGATGGGACTCCAATTACTCACAGCATGGAAATACTTGGTTTAAGACTGAAAAGGGGAGCTATCTCCCAGGTGGATGGTGGGAATTTGAAGACAGCTGAACAGTAATTCCTGAGGCCCTAGTCCCAACTTTTGTGAAACAGTTCCACCAAGGAACCACAGTGGCTGAACAGCCTTGGAAGCCACTTTGAGCCAGCACTTCTATGTTCCCCAACTTTCTAGCATAGCCCAAGTGGTATGCAAACAGTGTGAAACATGTGCTTGAAATAATCCACGCCAGGGGCCCAAGACCAGCCCTGGGGTACACAGCACTGAGGAAGTCCCATTTGAAAATATTGTGGTGGATTTAACTGAATTTCCCTGATTCCCGGTCTATAAGTATCTACTAGTTTTTGTGTGCACGTTTTGAGGTTGGGTAGAAGCTTTTCCCAACCACTGAGAGAAGGCACATGAAGTGGATCAATTTCTTTTGAAAGAAATCATTCTCCAATTTGGAATTCCAATCACCACAGGATCAGATAATGGGCTGGCATTTATAGCTAAGGTGGTGCGATTGGTGGCAAAGGGGTTACGGATCACCTGGAAGTTACACACAGCATATTGTCCCTAGAGCTCTGGGAATGTCGAGCTAATGAACAAAACTCTAAAGTTAAAACTGAGAAAAGTGTGCCAAGAGACTCACCTACACTGGGACCAGCTGCTGCCAATTGCTTTATTGAGGATTAGATCTAACCCCACTAGACAGACGGGAGTTTCCCCTTATGAAATTCTCTATGGGGGTCCACCTCCCAATATTAGGGGTATATGGGGAGACTTAAAAGAATTGGGCAGTATAACCCTAAGGCAGAATATGCAGGCTCTCAGCTCGACCCTAGATGATATACGTCATAGGGTTAGGGAACGACTGCCCGTAAGCCTAACCACCAATGTCCATTCCTTTAAACCTGGAGGTGCTGTGTGGATAAAGGAATGGAATGTCCAGCCCCTAAAGCCCCTCTGGAGGGGACCATTCACTGTCATTTTGTCCACTCTTATTGCGGTAAAAATGCTGACCTGAAACCTTGGATTCACCACAGCAGGGTGAAGTGGGCCTCTCAAGACTGGGGGTGCATCCCTGATCCATCAACACAGTGTAAACTGATCATCCAGAAGATGCAGGTCATGGTACCTGGGGGTCCGGAGGACAACAGCCCTGCTTCAGTCACTCTGGAAGCTGACTGATCTATGCAAGGCAGAAGCTTGAGGAATCAACTGTCAGACAAAGCAAACAAACTGTTCTTGTTTCCTATGAAATTGTCACCCTTTATCCCTAGCTGTGCTGTAATTCTTACCTTGGCTTTTGTTTTAGGGCTGACAGCGACGACTATAGCCAACTAGAAATGGAGCCAAAAGATTTTACTAGCACTTCTCTTTTCCTGTGGGCAGTGTGCTTTGTTACTGTTAGATGTTTCTAATCTAGACCACTCTAGTAGACTTAGAGTCCTTATCTTATGACCCACGCATCCACATAGTCCAGTTGAGTCAGGGAGTTACTTGCACATAGCTTTACTGCACCTACTTCCCATGCCAGGGATGACTACATGGGACTTGCCCCCATAATATGACCACTTACTCCATCTGCCAGAACGGAGACCAATATACGTGTTTTAACCCACAGTCTTTCCCTTCATGAGAAATGGCTGGAAGTTTGACACTGTCAGGAAAGGGGATGTTTAGTTAATCAGATCCAGATTACTAATCCCCACCTGACATTGTTGGTACTTTTGATGTACGTGAGGCCATTGGTGGTACCTGGTTGACCTATAGTGAACCAAGGGGGGGTCTACATTGGGAAACAAAGCATGGACCTGCTGATAAATATATGTGTAAAGGGTCCATAGGCTTTCTGTCATGTGCTGCTAAGGACTATTACTAGTGTCCTTATTAGAGCTGTGTTCTATGGGCCACTTGGAAAGGAAAGGCTGGGGCCCAGGAGGCTTATTTGGAGGATAGTTTTCAACCTTCAGGGGCTTTAAGACCCTCATAATTAGTGTGCTCTTAATATTGGGAACTTGCCTAATCTTGCCTTGCCTGTCTCCCCTGGTTACAAGACTTGTCTCAAGTTTCCTCAAGGCCATGGTTGTAAGAAAAACAGCCACACATGCAATGATGCTTTGGAAATATAAACCCCTGAGCCAAAATGATGCTCTTGGAACCTAGAAGAGAGGGTCCGAGCATCAAAGAGGGGAATGTGGTGGGAGCTCCTCCAGAACAAAGTAACACTAGGGCCCAGAGGCCATAACTCAACTAGAAAGGAAGGCAGTTAGATCCTGCCATTATCTTTATGTGCCCATTAACTCTGAAGCCCCTCTAGCATGGTTCCTAGATAAATCTGTTGCTATGTAACTCCTGCTTAACTCTGCAACTTAGCAAAGGCCCAGAGGCCATAGAAGGGGAAGTACCCAATCAGGTTATACACTCCTTTGCTTGTTACCTTATTGGGGAGACAAAAAAACTCAAATGTATAGGAGTTTAACAAAAGTATATAAGGGGGTGCACTGCTGTGTTCAGGACTCAGTCTTTGGATATGAATCCCCTGAGCCTGTGCCAGTACAGTAAATATTGCTCCCTTCTTATAGCCTTGGTGTCCTGTCTGCTGTGGCCAATACCTGCTACAATATTCCTTGCCTCAACACCTCATCTCCAATTGATTGGCTTGTTGTGTGGTGAGCAGAATGAGCTTGGACTCGATAGCATGATGGGTGGAAGAATAAGCACGTGTGCACACACACACACAACCCAGATAGGGAGATGATGCCACTTACAATCCTTTTACTTACATGAATACGCACTCTGAGAGGGCCACCATCCGAAGGATCCCAAGCCATTTCATCTTTCCTGTGTCCAAGTACTCAGGAGAGCGTGAGTTCTGAGCATGCCACGGTGGAGAAGAGCTCCTAGTTACATATGCTCTGACCTGCAGTAATTGTCCCCTTTAGGCCATTATTGAATCCGATATGATATACAAGACTTTTGATGAAATCTTTACCTCCATCCATGTCAGTGGGTGTGGACTTAGAAATTTCTCAGAATACAGAGATTTCTAGTGTAATCACTTCCTTGGTGCTTTGTTGCAAAACCAAATTGAAGCACATGGACTAAGAGTGGGGAAACTCTTGCCAACTTGGAGATAAAACACTGCTACTGATGTAGTAAAAGTAAATGCAAGGGGCCATGCTTGAAATTCATGATCTCATCTGGTGTTCTTAGCAACTTCATGAGGTGTGCATTACTGTCCTCAGTTGGACAGCAGAATGCTAGGAGGAATAGAATTCAAATGGCAAAGTGAAGACTTGAGGGCCAGTCCAGTGACTTACCAGTGAGTGGTTTCAGGTAGTAGGACAGACGGCACAGAGCAGGGGAACTTATGATGCCAATCTGCATCAAAAATCTAGGCTAGAGTAGTATTACAACTGCAAAGTTTCTACTCCTGGAAGAAATGTGATGCATGCATCCACAAGATACCACAAGATACCTTGTATCATCCAACAAATGTATATGGTGCACTCTGTGTGCTGGAGTCTGGATTAGATGCTGGAAAGTCAAAGTCCAGTAAAAGACAGGTGGTCCTTCTCTTCAGGAGCTAGCAGTCTAGGGCAGTTCTCACAGACCCATGGCCTGGGTTTTGAGAGAAATAGATGGAAGGGCTGGGCAGGCATCATGGACATGGGCAGGCTACCAGTGGGGGCAGCCTCCCCTTAGCTCTAATCAGTGGCTGCCACGCTGGAAAGCAGCCTAGGCACCTGGTTTTCAAGATAAGTCAGATGTCTAGATATTTATGTGAAATCCCCTAATTTTAAATGTTAGCAAATATTTTTCTTTTCTTCTTCACAAAACAGTGTGAGTGAAACCTGAAACAACTGTGTGCAAGATTCAGCTTGCAGGCTGTGCAGGCTTTTATTTCTTGCCTAGAGATGGCAGTAGAGTGGGGACAGCAAGGTCATTCCATTCATGTTGGTTGAATGAAGAGAGATTGAATGAATTTAATCATGATAATTTCCCTTCCATGTATAAAGAAAGATCACCAGGGTCCTATCAAGCCATGAATTGAATACTGTCAAATTGCTAAGCATGTAATATAATTCCCCAATAGGATCCATGTCTTGAAATATTTTATCTACCACACCAAATGTAGGAAGGAATCATTTTTAAATTCTTATCAATCAAAGAAGACAGAAAAGACCACTCAGAGCTCCTGCTCAGACTGAGGTGAAAAGGCTACCTGTTAAACTGTTATTCCAGCCAAAGAAAATGGAGTTTTATGCTTCCTTTCAGGATTTCCTCGGCCTGGATTTCCTGTGTGAGATCAATCCAGGCCTGTCCCTTAGGTAGAACAATGGGAAGCTGGCCTGCTCACCAGGTGGTTGATAAATGGGGTGATGCATTTTCCTACTCATATAGGATATTGTTAAAATTTGGTTTTGGTGATTTGATCCCTCCAGAGGGGATTTGACAGCACCTAGCAAATGACACACACAAATACCCTTTAGCTCAGCAATTCTACTTCTAGGGTTTTATCCAAAAGTTATACTGGAAGAAATACAATGAAAGAAAGAAAGAAAGAAAGGAAGGAAGGAAAGAAGGAAAGAAAGAAAAAGAAAAAAATGCACAAGCTATTCACTGCAAGAGTGTTTGTAAAAGAAAAGATTAGAAACATACATGAAGCGACCATCCACGTGAGAGTGTTGAATAAGGCATAGAACATCTGAACAATTGCGTTTAATGGGGATGGAGGGAGGTGTGCAATGGGTGAGATCTTCTGGGTATACTCTTTAATTTTTTAAAGGGAGGGACCTGAAAATTGCTTATAGTTTGCTGCTTTTCCATACACATATATATCTATTATCATTAAGAAAGACTGGAAGAATTAACCAAAAACTAATAACAATTAAAATTTATGAAGGAGGGGCAGGAACAGAAGTGAGATTTTTCTTGCTTTATACTTTGACTTTACAACCATGTAAATGTGCTATGGAAGCAAAATATAGGCAAATAAACACATCAGTCAAAATTGAGTACTAAGACAAACGAGCCTAATTCTATCAAATTGGTGACTTCCCCACACAGAAAAACACATTACTTAAGTGGATTTAAAATGTAGAATTTTGGCTCTATGTTCAGATTGGTTTATGTTATAAGGACAAACAAACAAAGAAAAATACCCTCCCTCCAAAACAAAACCAAAAACATAAAGACAAAGAAATGTGAAACTTTATGCAACACCTTATTGTTGGTGATATTGCTACTGTTATTTTGAAAATATTGTAATTATGTTACAACTTAAATCAAGTAAGTAATCAATGCTAATGTTGTTATGAAGCAAGACTTTTCCTGGAAGGTAGAAAGGAGGTTTAAATACACAACCAAAAAGCTTAAGTAAAATCCTGTGGTCATAAAACTTGAATTGGAAGTAAAAGTGTGTAGCATTTAAGTATCTTTATTTTTTAAAATAATATCTGTACTTCCTGGTTCTGACCACTGAAAAGCCTAGAAGCAATGGCTTCTTGATAACAGTGACTATCCTGAGGCCTAGCTTGTGGCCTCTAAATACCATTTCCCACCAGAGGATCCAGAGATTCTTGAAGAGATGACTGATTTTAGGGGTGGGCCAAGAAATTCACAAGATAAGCCTGGGAATCTTGAAGGACCAGAAATTTGAGAGCTTTCAAAGACCACTGCAAACCCGAGAAAAGTTTAGGAATCCTTTGTAGAGGCCAAAAGTGGAACAATTTTAGAGTCACATCAAATTGATTAAAACAAACTATGTATATAAAAAGCCATGCCTGAAAATTCCCTGGTGGCTCAGAGGACAAGACTCCAGGCTCCCAGTGCAGGGTCTTGGGTCTGATCCTTGGTCAGGGAGCTAGATCCCATATGCCATAACTAACAGTTCACATGCTGTAACCAAAATTCTGGAATGCCACCACAGAAAATCCCCCATACCACAAATAAGTTTGACCCCCAAGGAGTCTTCCTATGCAAGGACAGGCAGGGAAGTTTTCCTTGACCTCCGGAGTGAGCACCTTATCTCTTTACTTCAGCAGAGCTGAGCCTCTGCCACTAGCATTGTCCTTGGAGTGTCTGGGTGAGAACAAAGCTTCAATTTGACTCCACAAACACCAGCTGTCCAGCCCAGAGGCCCATCTATTTCCTCCCTCAGCAGGGCAAATATCCCTTTGAGATCATGATTTTAATTTTCTGGGATAAATACCCAGAAGTGGCATTGCTGGATCTCTTTTTGATTTTTTTTGAGTAATCTCCAATATATTCTCCAACAGCTACAACATTTTACATCCCCACCAACAGTGTACAGGATTCCACATCCTTGTCAATATGTGTTACCCTTTGATTTTTGTATGTTTTTTCTTATGTGCTTTACTGGAGTATAATTGCTTTCCACTGTTGTGCCTGTTTCTACTGTAAAACAGAGTGAATCACCTCTACTTATACATATATCCCCATATGCCCTCTCTCCCACAACTCCTTCCTACCTTCCCTATCTCACCCCTCTAAGTCATCACCATTCATCCAGTTGATCTTCCTGTGTTACACAGCAGCTACCCACTAGCTATTTTACATTTGGTGGTGTATATACATCAATGGTACTCTCTCACTTCATCCCAGTTTCCCTTTACCATAACCCTCCACTGTGTCCTCAAGTCCATTCTCTGTATCTGCATCTTGATTCTTGCCCTGTCACTGGGTTCATCAGAAACTTTTTTTGTTTTTTTGATTCCACATATATATGTTAGCATACGGTGTTTGTTTTTCTCTTTCTGGCTTACTTCACTCTGTATGACAGAGGCTGGGTCCATCCACCTCACTACAAATAACTCAGTTCCATTCCTTCTTATAGCTGAGTAATATTCCATTTATGCATGAGCCACATCTCCTTTATCCATTCATCTATTGATGGGCATTTAGGTTGCTTCCTTGTCCTGGCTATTGTAAATAGTGCTACAATGTACATTGTGGTACATGTATCTTTTTGGATTATGGTTTTCACAGGGTATATGCCCAGTAGTGGGATTGCTGGGGCCTATGGTAGTTCTATTTTTAGCTTTTTAAAGAACCTCCATACTGTTTTCTACAGTGGTTGTACCAGTTTTCATTCTCACAAACAGTGCTGGAGGGTTCCCTTTTCTCCACACCCTCTCCAGCATTTATCATTTCTAGATTTTTTGGTGATGGCTATTCTGACCAGTGTGAGACAATACTTAATTGTGGCTTTGCCTTTCATTTTTCTAATGATTAGTGATGTTGAGCATTTTTTTGTGTGTTTTTTAGCCATCTGTGTGTCTTCTTTGGAGTAATGTTTATTTATGTCTTCCACCCATTTTTGGATTGGGTTGTTTGCTTTTTTCATATTGAGCTGAGTGAGCTGCTTGTATATTTTGTGGAGATTAATCCTTTATCATTTGCTTCATTGGCAAATTTTTATTTTTTCCATTCTGAGGGTTGTCTGCTTATCTTGTTCATGGTTTCTTTTGCTGTGCAAAAGGTTAATTTTCACTAGATCCCTTTTGTTTCTTTCAGTTTTTATTTCTAGTATTCTAGGAGGTGGGTCAAAAAGGATCTTAATTTGACTTATGTTTTAGAGTTTTCTGCATATGTGTTCCTCTAAGACCTTTTGTTTTTTGATAATGACCATCCTACCAGATGTGAGATGGTGTCTTACTGTCATTTGATTTGTGTTTTCCTGTTGATTAGTGAGGGAGGAACTGTCCTTATCCCAACTTTACAGAAAAGGAAACCAATGTCCACAAGTGAGCTTATCAAGGTCACATGATTGGTAGGGGTCAGAGGTGGGATTTGAATCCAGGCAGAAAATCTCCAGGATGTACATGCCTGATGAGTTCACTGCACTGTCTGCCATGTGCGTCACAAATGTGGGATCATGTTGTTTTGTATTCTGTTCTTTTCTCTCAATGTCATATTGGAACGATTTCTCATAATGCTACATATTCTCCTAAAACACAATTTTAAAGCAGTTTATTGCATGATGGCCTATCTATCCTGTGGACACTTTATGTTTAATGGCCCTTGGGATGTCCCAGATTTTCCCTTTTTTTAAGAGACTCTGAAGACTACATTCTTGCTTATGAAAGTTGGAAGGTGCTTCTGATCATCACTTCAACATAAATCTTAGAAGCAAAATTGCTGAGGCAAAGACCATACATATTTTAAGAACAAGTCATCTCCAAATAGATTGTACCAATTTACACACTTTCAAAAAAGGTTCAATATCTATCTTTTTTCTGATTTATTTTTCTCATTATTTCTTTTTCTCTCACTGTTGGCTATAAATCTCTCTCATCTGCCATGCCTGAGGATAAAAGTAGGGGGGGAAGCAAACTGTTATTTTGAAGATCAGACTTTTGGCCTTTACTGGAAGTCTGGTGGTTAAGACTCTGTGCTTCCAGTCCAGGAGATGGAATGTAATCCCTGGTCAGGTAATTAAGATCCCAATTGCCTTGTGGTGGGGCAAAAAACAAATTAAAAAGTTGATGAAAATCAGATTTATCATCATGTTGGTAGCACAGGCCACAAATATAGAGTCTCAGGGACAGTGGGCTCATTAACAGACACAACCCCAGCCTCAAACTTAGGCTCAGCTAGGGAAGCAATGCCTGACATTTCCTGGTTGATATTATGTCAGTAACAATTGTGACAACATAAGTCTCTGGACATCAATACAGCAGTGTGTTCTAGTGGAAGCATATATGATTGAATAATCCATTGATTATTCAACATATGTTTATTGAGGCCTACAATGTGGCTGTTATTAGTACTGGGGCCAGAGGATTGGACCCTTTCTTTGTCTGTACAATGGGGGTCATTGGGAGACAGATGACTGTCAGGGGCTCATGGGGAGACAGAGACATGGCATATGTAATTAACCAGAGCTATTATTCTTACTCTTATTGGTGGTTTCTCACCAACAGAGAGACATTGCTTATGGTTCCATGAAGAGCACCTGACAATGAGTTTGACACACTGTTCACGTGAGTCTCCATTAAGCCCAAAACATGATATTTACTGTTAAAAAAATACAAGTCCTGCTGTCACATTTCCCCCCATATCAGCTCTGCAATTGGTCCTCTTTCACTCACATTGAGCTGATCACAGTCCAGTGCCATCCCAAACGGACCAGGCACATGTAACCACGGACTTATGGCAGATCTGCACACACATGGTAATTGCAAGGCTTAGGAGTGTGTTTCAGGGTGAGGCCGAAGGCTGAAGGAAATGTCCTCCCTCACACTACCACAGCCTTCTCTGGGTCCCTAAAGAGGAATCCCCTCACTCTTCTGGCCACTTACCCACACTTCTGTATTTTCTCCATCTGACCCTCCACATTGGGGGTTGTCTCTTTATCTCTATCCATGAACCAGTGGTGGGTGCGGAACTCATCCTTCTATCCCTGGGGACCACCACAGCACATGGCACACAGTAGGTCCTCAGTTTATATGTACTGGATGAAAAGATGAGGAAGGAAGTTAGAATGTCCCTTTTGCTGGTGCTTGTCTTGCCTCAGTAAAAGTCCATACTATGCACTGCATTGGGATGTGTTTTCCACCTTATTTATTCTTCCCTGCTCCTTCTCTCATCTGGGTCTCCCTCTATCTCTGACCCTTGCTCTCCCCAGCCTGGGCCTCTAGCTAGGGTCTCCAGGTGGGAGGAAGTGATGCTTCCACTCCAAATGTTCCAAGCCATGGCAGCTCTAACCAAATGGTTTATAGCTCTGACCCTCTAGGAAGCTCAGAAAGGCTGAAAGCTTTGTGCACCCTGGGTCCCACTTTACAGGACTGACATCTTCCCCACAGCTTTGGAGGCAAAAAGAGGGACATGATTAGCCCTTGAAGGTTGGGGCTGGCTCAGGGATTCACACAGCCTGTCACTTAGGATGTGGGACTGGAAAGGACTCTGTGGCTGTGGGTTCCAGAGAGATGGTGACTGGGGTGATGGGACAAAGGGGAACCATCTCAGCTTGAAGGGCCTCATCTAGAAACACCCTGGAACAGAAGGCCACTGTGCAAGTTCCTCTGAGATGGTAATTATAGAATGCATTTTTTTAACCCTTGCCATCACTCTGAATGAGGAGGTGTTGGCATTGATGGTGCCATCACCAACTCTTCCATGGTCAAGAACACCCACCCGCCACTTCCTTTGGGGCTACCCCCCCCCAAGCTCCAGTCCCATGGTGCTGCAGGAAGCTTCGAATCATGTTGGGCAAGGCCTCATGACCAAATAAAGCAAATCATTTTACCCCAAACCCTGGCAGGATGGTTGGTTCGGGTCTGGACACATGATCTGAGGTCACAATCAGAGTCCTCTCTGGTAACCGGATGTTTCCTGACCTTGTATCCTTAGGAGTGAGATGCCTTGGGGATATATGTGTAGAAGCCTGAGGGAAGAAAGCAGTCAGGCTAAGAGAATCAAAGATGAGAGAAAGGAAACAGCAAGGGAGAGAAAGAGTGAGCTGATGGCTTCTGATTTCTTGGGTCTAGTCACTGAGATGTTAGGATCTTCTCTGGTTCCTGTGTCCTGGATCCACAATATTCTTCCAGTTATTCTCCCATTTCCCTGATGCCAGTTGGAGCTGGATTCATCTCACATGTGGTTCAGATGAGGGTCTATAACCTGCCCCATTGTGATGCACCTCCCAACACAAACAGAGTCACTGTTGGGAATGGAATCATTTATTTTACTGAGAACCAAAATCCACCACTGTCTCTAGGCAGGAGTGATCAACATGTGCACAAATGTGCATTTGGACATGGGCCTGATTGATTCCTGAAGCAGCCTGAGTTTTTACCTGCCAGCCCCCTCTGTATGCAGAGATGGCGGCTTCTTGGTTGTATTTTCCTCCTTTAGTAAGAAACAAGTGGCTCTCTCAGCAGCTCTGGACGTGGGGTGACCTTTCAAGAACAGGAACAGCCAAGACATATGGTTGTCCTGAGTGAGGGGAGTAGGGAAGGGAAGGACTGGAATTTGGGATTAGCAGAAACAATCTATTATAAATAGTATGGATAAACAACAAGGTCCTCCTGTATAGCACAGAGAAATATTTTCAATATCCCCTGACAAAACATAATGGAAAAGATTAGAAAAAAGTGTGTATATATATATATATATATATATATTTAACTGGGTCAATTTGCTGTACAGCAGAAATTAACACAACACTGCAAATCAGGTATGCTTCAATACAAATAAAAGAAAAAGAAAAAGAGGACAAGAATGGCCCATAGATTCCCTGTTCTTTTTTTCTGACTCACGCTCCCTGTTTCCTCTGCAGAGAATGCCTTTTCTTCTCCCTTTTCCCCACAACCTGTTCTTTAAGACTCCAGGATTTGTTGGGAGACTTACCCAGGTGATCCCCTTGTCTGTAAACCTCATCACCCCTAAACTGGCCCCAGCACTCCTTGGCAAAGACTGTTTGTTCCCTTTGCTTGCAGTCCAGTGTAGATTTTCTTCAACCAAAACAAATCTCCTCATGCCTACATGAGGCAGGGGATTTCATATTACTGAAATTCCCTGTCTTCCTCAAAGCCTTCTTTGAGTCCATCAGCCACAACTGAACTCCCATAGGGAGCTGACACTAAGCCTAAACCCTGTGCAGGGGCTGTGCAGTCACTGTGCACCATTTCCTCATGTGAGCATCCAACCTCCCCACAGAGGAGTCTGGTAGCCCAACTCACAGAGGGGGGACTGGAGATTAGCAAGGGGAAGTTGCAGCTGAACACTAGGGGAACCATGTAATTGATCTACCAACTAGAACACTATTGAGATGTGAAGGGAGACCATTCATAATTATGGTAGGAAAACACACTAAGACTGTCCCCAGCTAACCCCACTTTTCACTGGGCCTATTTCAGGGTTTGTTGAGCTGACTTTCTCTGTTCATCCATCTGAGGGCTCTGGAGGAACTGAAGCTCTTGGAGGGCAGTGTCCCTTAGTGTTCCCCTCTCCTTGTGCCTCACATCATGCCAGCATAGGGTTGTGTCTCCATTTATTCCAGGATGATGGATGTGAAGACTGCCCTTACTCTCATGTGCTTGGTTTTGTGGGAGGCACTGGCCCAGGCTTCTGGGCTTAGCAGCATCTGCGGTGGTGTGGCTTGGCCTGCAGAGGGCCCCCTACTCCCAGCAGCAGCGCAAGAGTTCCTGAAAGGGCCAGATTTGAGGACAAGACACCAGGTTTGGCCCCTCACCTTCCAGATGTAGGCTCCAGTGGGCATTGGGTTTTCATTGCCATTCATGGTGAAGATGATACTTGGCAGGTTATTGATGTTGCTACATGAAACCAAGCAGAGAAAGAGAAAGAGGTGGGAATTTCACCCAGTAGATCCCTGATGTAAGGAGAGCTCCAGAATGACCCTGTGGCATGTCCCTTCACCTGCTGAACAAATGGCCTGGCAGTGATGAGCTTCTGAATGGTGGTGACCAGTCTAGTTGGGCCAAGCAGCAACATGGTCCGAATACCCATAATGGCCTAACAGTCACAGTAACAACCAAGAAGTACCCCCAGTGGGGTGACGCTGAGAGACAGTGGGATGAAGTGGGCACCAGGATTACTCCGAAGTCTCTCCCTATGACGGCGTCCTCCCCGACTATCTCCACAACAGCCCTTTGCTGATGCTCTGACTCTGTTTTCCTTTGCTCTGGTCATGTAACTTTCTTTGACTTCCTTTGAGTTCTTGAATGCACCAGGCTCTTTTGTGCCTCTGGACTTTGGTATGTGCTGGTCGCCCTTCCTAGAAGACCCTCACCCACTTTGTCTAGCTAATTTCTTTTCATCTTCCAGGTTCCTGCTTGTATGTCTCTTATTGAAGGAAGTCCTCCCTGCAGACTAGAATAGGCTCCTATCTTGGTCACGCTCTGTAGACTTCCTCATTTGTAGCAAGTACTGAAGTGATAATTCATTATGTGTGTGACTCATTTCATGTACATCTGCCTTAGTAGATGTAAAGGTAAGTTGTATCCTCAGTGCCTCCATCAAGTGCCCAGCACACATTGAATGCACAATGTATCTTTGTTGAGTGACTGAATGAGTGAGTGAGTGAGTGAAAAAATGCATCAGGAATACCTAGAGACCTGTGTCTGCTGTCAAGACACACAATGAAGATGCACGTTCTCTGGGGAAGCAGGTGTTCAGAGTGTTGAATGGGGAAAACAGGCTGCCCTGGTACAGACTGTTTCCCAGCACTGACCCCTCACCCAGCTCACACACTGAGATCAAGGCCACAGGATGCTCGAGCTAGCTCGGGGGGCCTGCAAAGGACAAGTAAGCTTCTGTCTGTGGGTATCACACAGAACCCTATCCAGCTATTGCTCCTTGTTCTCAGCCCGATCTTGAATCCCAGCTTGCTGATTGGCTCTGTCACAGCCCCTGCACCACTGTGTGCCCACGATGGGGGATTGCTTAGAAATGGGTAGGGTGAGTGTCTCTTTGTATGCCTTGTTTTCAGTCTCAAGAATGCAGCCCACCCCCTCCTCTGCCATAAAGCTTCTCTCCAAAGAGACCAGCTTTCCCAGTTTGACTAGGACTTTCCCGGTTTTTAAACTAGCAATTTTGTGTACTAAGAATTCCCTCATTCCCAGGTAGCCCTGGGCAGTTGTTGATCTTATCACAACCCTGTTCAGGCTGGTGAAATTCTCTCTGATCCTCTTTTCACCTCATTATAGGGTCCACAAACCATGCCACCTGCCTCACAGCTCAGTGGGTACAGCCCTCTCCATGCTGCACACACCTCTCAGGACCCTGGTCAGGACCCTGTTCAGGAGGCCTGGGGCGAATATGAGCCCATGGGTGGTGTGTGAATCTATGTGTTTGTGTGTCTTTGTGTAAGAGTGTATCTGTGTGTGTGTATCTGTGTTCCTGTGCATGTGTACATATGTTCCAATGTGTGTTTATATGTGTCTCTGCATGTGTTTATGTGTGTCTTTGTGGGTGGAGCGTATGTGTCTGCGTATGACTGTGTGTGTCTGTGTGTGTCCATGTGAACCAGTGGGAGTGTCACTTGGGGAGGCCCTCAGAGGGAGAGGCTTAGCAGTTCATGTTCACCTGCCAGTACTTGTTTTGGACACTGGTATACACTTGAGCTGTCCCTTGTGGTAGCTGTGGTCCACCCCACCAAACATCATCACGCTGCCCTTATCCTTCCGGCTGAGGAGAGAAGGAAGAGGGAGGGCTCCTTATGGGAGGATAACACCACTCACTGTCTGAGAGCTGTGCTTATCCACCCATCAGAGGTACTAGTATGATATACATTTTACAGATGTGGAAATTGAGGCATGGAGGGATTGATTACCTGACCAAGGTCAGTCACCAACTAATGAGTGGCAAAGATGAGGTTCAAAGCTGGGCAGCCTGGCCGGGCTCCAACCTCCCACCCTGATGAAGAGGACCTGGTCCCCTCCAGCAACCAGAGTGCTCAGAGATACCCTCAGAGGACATTGTGCTGGAGGGGTCTGGCTTTTCTCTTGTGTAGCCTGTCATTTCTCAGAAAAGCTGAGATCTGAGGCCACTAAGGGTGTGGGTTCAGGCTCACGCAGGGTTGCCTTCACCAGCCTGTGAGCTGTGTCATGAACGGGGAGCCATGATCAGTAGGGCCCTGCACTTCTGCTCTCCCTGTCTTGAAATTCCTCATACTTTTTGAACAGGAGGTCCCAAAATTTCAGGTTGCATTGGGTCCTCCCAGTTGTGTAGCTGGTCCTGGGCTCCCAGTAAAATGTTAGTGAGGAGGTAAACATTCCTGCTGTCCCTCTCCTTCCTTTCATATCAAATCCATCGGCAAATACTGTTGCTTTCTCCTCCAACCTGTATCCTGACACCTTCCAAGCTTTCCCTCTTCCCTCCACCTCCCTGGACAAGGTCGCTGCCCTTGAGCCCATGAACATGGTTGTGTTCCAATAAAACTTTATTTAGAGTAACCAGTGGGGGGCCAGTTGTAGCCCTGGGGCCATAGTTATGCTGGGCTAGACTGTGTTTCAGGAAACTTATGGATCAGGTGCTGTATAATTTTTTTTATGCAACTCAAAGCAACTTACAGCTGATTTAGAGAGAGGGCTCATCCTCCTCAGACTTATGTGCTCAAATAGAAGGCAAAGACAGGCTGAGAAATGATGCCTCATGTCTTCAGGTTGTCAAAGACAGGGTGGTCCCTTTGAGGTCAAGGCTGGGATGGCCTAGGCCCAGGACAACAACAAGGTTTGTTTGATCCAACTCAATCTGATTCTCACTCAGGACAAATGCCTGGTCCAGGTTCCCAACCTGTGGGAGAGAAGAGTGTTCTCTCTTAAAGGTTTGGGAGGTTGGGCTGAGACTAGGCTGGGATTGAGATGCCATTAACACCTCAGGTAAGACATGAGGCCTGGCTATGCCCTGGGTGGACCTCAGATGATTCGACCAAGCTAGGACAGGAATTCTGGTTCCATTTGTGCAGAGCTGTGTATTTTAGCCAACACCTGCTCCTCTTGCAAACACTGTCTGAAGGGAGTCAAATTGGCCTCATGCCTTCTGTACAGATGGGAAAATTGAGACTCAGGACAGGACCAAATGGTTCCCACTTGAGGACAAAATGAGTAGACAGCAGGGTAGTCTTGTCTTTGGCATCAATATGACCATTTGCCAGAAATAAACTGAATTCAGTACAATGAATTGTGGATTCTGCATCTGCCCAGGAAGCCAGAAGCTCATTATACAATGTTGCTTCCAGAGTTCTAATGAAAATTATGGCTGGGAAACATGCTTTTGGGGATGTACTTGTGTCAGGGAAAGAGAGAGAGAATACTCAGGTCCTTTGGGGAGGCAGGCCATAGATTTTATTGGACTTTCCAAGGCCCCCTAGAGTGGGAACACATTTATCATTGCGTCCCCACATCTGCGGGCCCCTGATTGCCAAGCCCACATGCCTGAGGCTCGTGACTTCCAACAGGGGCCAGACATGCATTTTACCCTCTCCTCAAATACTCTGCAGCTGCCTGAATTCTGACTGGCCAGCCGAACTCAACTGCTTACCAGATGCCTCGCCTTGGCAAAGACCCTGGCTCTCTGCATCTCAGTTCCTTCCTCTGCATAATGGAGCTAATCACAGTGCTTGCTGTGTGGGGTTATTGCAGGATTAAACAAGTCAGTACCATGAAAAATCCCCAGCACAGTCTGAGAATAGCAAAGTGGGTGCTTTATCCCCCTCTCTCCCTGCTCCCAGCAAAATGAACCTTCAAGCTGCTCTCAAAGGAGCTGAAAATATACACTCCAAGCCAATCTCTGGGTTAGAAATGCTGGGAATTTGTGTCAGCAGGGGCTCTGCCACCCAAAGTATGTGCATTGAGGGGCAGGGACCAACCACTAGGGGAGGTTTGGAAACCAGGGCCCTCCCAGTTTCTCCTGCATCTGTTTTATAAGAAGTGGTCACTGCCAGGGCCATTGCTGACTCAGCTTCTGGTTTCCACTAACCCAAACAATGTCATAGCCAAGAAATCCAATCATCCTCCCTGAGCCGTATTTGATGTCCACTGGCCGGCCTTAGAGCTGGAAGTTGGTGAATGAGTGAGGCTCGAAGAGCTTGCATGTACTTGCAGACACATGTGTTGTGTGTGCCTCAGGTGCCAAGGATAGAGAAGTGGGTGGGAGGGGAAGTATGATTGGCGAGGGGTGTGTGGGTACTCCCGGCAGGAGGGAGTAGAGAAGGGCACCCACAAGTCAGATGAGGTGGTGTCAAAGACAAACCTGAACTCCTGAGCGGCATTCCAATTGTGATGTTGCCAACATAGTACAGCTGTCGGGGGCGGGGGTTACGGCGGGCGGGGAAGGCAGTTAGGGCAGGCCTGTTTGCCCTGACCACCCTTGATTCCTGGAGTGCTGCACCCCTCCAGGTGTCTCATGTCGCTATTGTGTGTGTGCGTGTGTGTGTGTGTTTCTCTTTTATTTTTTAGAGCTTTTATAGAGTTACAATTCACATATAATGCACTATATTTAAAGTGTACAATTTGATATTTTTTTCTTATTAGTAATGTATATATGGGAAACCCAATCTCCCAAATCCTTCCCCTTTGACCCACCCCCTTCTTTCGCCACTTGGTGTCCATATGTTTATTCTCTACATCTGTGTCTCTATTTCAGCCTTGCAAACAGGTTGATTTGTACCATTTTTCTATATTCCGCATAGGTGTGTTAATATGTTATATTTGTTTTGCTCTTTATGACTCACTTAACTCTGTATGACAATCTCCAGGTCCATCCATGTCTCTATAAATGTCCCAATTTCATTCCTTTTTACAGCTGAGTAATATTCCATTGTATATATGCACCACATACTTTTTATCCATACATCTGTTGATGGACCTTTAGCCTGCTTCCATGTCATGGCTATTGTAAATAGTGCTGCAATGAACATTGCAGTGCATGTGTCTTTTTGAATTATGGTGTTCTCTGGGAAAATGCCCAGTAGTGGTATTGCTGGGTCATATGGTAACTCTATTTTTAGTTTTGCAAGGAACCTGCATGCTGTTCTCCATAGTGGCTGTATCAATTTACATTCCCATCAACAATGCAAGAGACTGCCCTTTTCTCCACATCCTCCTCAGCATTTATTGTTTGCAGATTTTCTCATGATGCCCTTTCTAACCAGTGTGAGGTGATTCCTCAGTGTAGTTTTCATTTGCATTTCTCTAATAATTAGTGATGCTGAGCAGATTTTCACGTGCCTCTTGGCCATTCATATGTCTTCTTTGGAGAAATTTATGTCTTCTGCCCATTTTTTGATTGGGTTGTTTGTTTTTTTGATATTGCTCTGGATGAACAGTTTACATATTTTGGAGATTAATCCTTTGTCTGTTGATTCATTTGCAAATAGTTTCTCTCATTCTGAGGGTTGTCTTTTCGTCTTTCTTATAGTTTCCTTTGCTGTGCAAAAGATTTTAAGTTTCATTAGCTCCCACTTATTTATTTTTGTTTTTATTTCCATTACTGTAGGAGGTGGGTCAAAAAATATCTTGCTGTGATTTATGTCAAAGAGTGTTCTTCCTATGTTTTCCTCTAGGAGTTTTATAGTGTCTGGCCTTACATTTAGGTCTTTAATCCATTTTGAGTTTATTTTTGTGTATGGTGTTAGGAAATGTTCTAATTTCATTCCTTTACATGTAGCTGTCCAGTTTTCCCAGCACCACTTATTGAAGACACTGTCTTTTCTCCATTGTATATCCTTGCCTCCTTTGTCATAGATTAGTTGACCATAGTTCATCTCTGGGCTTTCTATCCTGTTCCATTGATCTATGTTTCTCTTTTTGTGCCAGTACAATATTGTCTTGATTACAGTAACTTTGTAGTATGGTCTGATGTCAGGGAGTCTGATTCCTCCAGCTCCATTTATTTTTCCTTCAAGATCGCTTAGGGTATTCGGGGTCCTTTGTGTCTCCATACAAATTTCAAGATTTTTTATTCTAGTTCTGTAAAATTGCGACTGGTAATTTCATCAGGATTGCATTAATTATATAGATTGCTTTGAGTAGTATAGTCATTTTCACATTGTGGATTCTTCCAATCCAAGAACATGACATATCTCTCCATCTGTTTGTGTTATCTTTGATTTCTTTCAATAGTGTCTTATAGTTTTTTGAGTACAGGTCTTTTACCTCCTTGGTTAGGTTTATCCTTAGGTATTTTATTCTTTTTGTTGCAATGGTGAATGGGATTGTTTCCTTAATTTTTCTTTCTGATGTTTCATTGTTAGTGTATAGAAATGCAAGAGATTTCTGTGTGTTAATTTTGTATCCTGCAACTTTACCAAATTCATTAATTAGCTCAAGTAGTTTTCTGGTGACATCTTTTCGATTTTCTGTGTATAGTGTCATTTCATCTGTAAACAATGACAGTCTTACTTCTTCTTTTTGAATTTGGATTCCTTTTATTTCTTTGTCTTCTCCCTTTGCTGTGGTAAAGACTTCCAAAACTATGTTGAATAGTAGTGGTGAGTGTGGACATCCTTGCCTTGTTCCTGATCTTAGAGGCAATGCTTTCAGTTTTTCACCATTGTGAATGATGTTTTCTGTGGGTTTGTCATATATGTCCTTTATTATGTTGAGGTTGGTTCCCCCATGCCCACCTTCTGGAGAGCTTTTATGATAAATGGGTGTTGAATTTTCTCAAAAGCTTTTTCTGCATCTATTGAGATGATCCTGTGGTTTCTATCCTTCAATTTGTTAATATGCTGTATCACATTGATTCCTTTGTGTATATTGAAGAACCCTTGCATTCCAGGGATAAACCCCACTTGATCATGGTGGATGATCCTTTTAATGTGTTGTTGGATTCTGTTTGCTAGTATTTTGTTGAGGATTTTTGTATCTAAATTCATCACTGATATTGGTGTGCAAATTTAATTGTATGTAGTATCTTTGTCTGATTTTGGTATCAGGGTGATGATGGCATCATAGAATGGGTTTGGGAGTGTTCCTTCCTCTGAAAAATTTTGGAAGAGATTGAGAAGGATGGGTGTTAGCTCTTCTCTAAACATATGATAAATATTCACCTGTGAAGCCATCTGGTCCTGGACTTTTGTTTGTTGGAAGATGTTTAATCACAGTTTCAATTTCATTACTTGTGATTGGTCTGTTTGTATTTTCTATTTCTTCCTGATACAGTCGTGGAAGGTTATACCTTTCTAAGAATCAGTCCTTTTCATCCAGGTTGTCCATTTTATTGGCTTATAGTTGCTTGTATTTGTCTCTCATGGTGCTTTTTATTTCTGTGGTGTCCGTTGTAACTTCTCCTGTTTCATTTCTAATTTTAATGAGTCTTCTCCCTCTTTTTCTTGATGTGTCTTACTAGAGGTTTATCATTTTAATTATCTCCTAAAAGAACCAGATTTTACTATTATTGATTTTTGCTATTGTTTCCTTTGTTTCTATTTCATCTTCCTCTGCTCTGATCTTTATGGTTTCTTTCCTTACACTAACTGTGTTTTGTTTGCTCTTCTTTCGATACTTTTTTGTTTTGTTTTGTTTTGTTTTTTTAGGTGTAAGATTAGATTGTTTATTTGGGATTTTTCTTGTTTCTTGAGGTAGGATTGTATTGCTATAAACTTCCCTCTAGGAACTGCCTTTGCTGCATCCCATAGGTTTTGGAACATTGTGTTTTCTTTGTCATTTGTCTTTAGGTATATATATATAGAGAGAGATTTCTTCTTTGATTTCTTTAGTGATCTCTTGGTTATTTAATAATCCATTGTTTAGCCTTCTTGTGTTTGTAATTTTTACAGTTCTTTTCCCCTGCATTGATTTCTAATCTCATAGTGTTGTGGTCAAAAAAGATGCTTGATACGATTTCAATTTTTTTAAACTTACCAAGGTTTGACTTTTGACCCAAAATGTGATCTATGCTGGAGAATATTTCATGTGCACTTGAGAAGAACATGTGATCTGCTGTTTTTGGATGTAATTTCCTGCAGATATCTACTACATTTAGCTGGTTTATTGGGTCATTTAAAGCTTGTGTTTCCTTATTAATTTTCTGTCTGGGTGATCTGTCCATTGGTGTAAGTGGGGTGTTAAAGTCCCCCAGTATGATTGTGTTATTGTCAATTTCCTCTTTTATACTAGTTAGCATTTGCCTTATGTATTGAGGTGCTTCTATATTGGGTGCATATATATTTATAGCTGTTATCTCTTTTTCCTGGATTGATCCTTTGATCATTATCTAGTGTCCTTTTTTTGTCTCATGTAACTTTTTTATTTTAAAGTCTATATTATTTGATATGGGTATCACTATTCCAGCTTTCTCTTGATTTCCATTTGTATGGAAATGGACTATCTTTTCCCATCCCCTCACTTTCATTCTGTTTGTGTCCCTAGGTCTGAAGTGGGTCCCTTGTAGACAGCATATACATGGGTCTTGTTTTTGTATCTATTCAGCCAGTCTGTTTCTTTTGGTTGGAACATGTAGTCCATTTACATTCAAGGTAATGATCCATATGTATGTTCCTACTCCCACTTTCTTAATTGTTTTCTTTTTGTTTTTGTAGGTCCTTTTCTTCTCTTATGTTTCCTGCTTAGAGAAGTTCCTTTAGCATTTGTTGTAGGGCTAGTTTGGTGGTGTTGAATTCCCTTAGCTGTTGCTTGCCTGTAAAGCTTTTGATTTCTTAATTGAATCTGAATGAGATCCTTGCTGGGTAGAGTATTCTTGGTTGTAGGTTCTTCTCTTTCATCACTTGAAATATATCATGCTTCTGGCTTGCAGAGTTTTTGCAGTGAAATCAGCTGTTAATCTTCTGGGAGTTCTCTTGTGTGTTATTTGTCATTTTTCCCTTGTTGCATTAATAAATTTTCTCTGTCTTTAATTTTTGCCAGTTTGATTACTATGTGTCTTGGCATGTTTTTCCTTGGGTTTATCCTGCCTGGGACTCTCTGTGCTTCCTGGACTTGAGTGGCTATTTCCTTTCCCATGTTAGGGAAGTTTTCAACTATAATCTCTTCCAATATTTTCTCGGGTCCTTTCTCTATCTTTTTGCCTCTGGGACTCCTATAATGAGAATGTTGGTGTGTTTAATATTGTCTCAGAGGTCTCTTAGTCTGCCTTCATTTCTTTTCATTCTTTTTTCTTTCTTCTTTTCTGCATCAGTGATTTTCACCATTCTGTCTTCCTGATCACTTATTCACCCTTCTGCCTCTGTTAATCTGCTATTGGCTCCTTCCAGTGTATTTTTCATTTCAGATATTGTGTTGCTTATCTCTGTTTTTTTATTCTTTAATTCTTCTAATTCTTTGTTAAACATTTTGACCTTTGAATCCAGTCTTTTTTTCCAACTGCTGGATCATCTTCATGATCATAATTCTGAATTCTTTTTCTGTAAGGATGCCCATTCCCACTTCATTTCGTTGTTTCTGTGGGGTTTTATCTTATTCATTCATCTGGTACAAAATTCTCTGCTTTTTCATTTTCTCTCTCTTTTTATGACTCTGGTTTTCAGTTCCAAAGAATAAAATACTGCAGATACTGGTTGATACTACAGTCTTCCCTCTTGTGGAGGAAGCTCCCTAAGAGGCTTGTGCCTGCTTCCTGATGGGAAGGACTGATGGTGGGTTGGAGTGGGTGGGTGGAGCTCAGTATAACTTCAATCTGCTTTGGGGCATGGTGTTCAGTAAAGCTTTAATCCACTTGTCTGCCTGTGGTGGGGTTGTATTCCAACTCTGTCATTTGTTTGGGCTGAGGTTACACAGCATTGGAGCTTATAGGGTCTTTGGTAGAGTTAATGGCAGACTCCTGACTCCAGGAGGGCTCATGCCAATGAGCACTTACCAGAACCCCTGCCACCAGTGTCCCTGTCCCTGTGGTGAGCCACAGTTGCCCCTCAACTCTGCAGGCAACCTACCAATACCAGCAGGTTGGCCTGGTTCTGTCTCCTATGGGGTCACTGCTCCTTTCCCCTGGGTCCTGGTGCACACAGTACTCTAGTGTGCCCACCAACAGTGGAATCTCTGTTTTCCACAGACCTGTGCAAGCCCTGCAATCAAATCCCACTGGCTTTCAAAGTCTGATTCTCTGGGGATTTCTCCTCCCATTGCCAGACCCCCAGGGTGGGAAGGCTGATGTGGGGCTCAGAACCCTCTCTTTAGTGGGTGCACATCTGTTGTATAACTGTTCTGCAGTTTGTGAGTCTCCAACCCAGTGGTTATGGGATTTGATTTTATCGTCATTGCTGCCCTCCTACCACCTCATTGTAGCTTATCCTTTGTCTCTGGAGGTGGGGAATCTTTTCTTTGGTGAGATCCAGTGTCTTTCTGTCAGTGATTGTTCAGCACTTAGATGTAATTCTGGTTCTGTTGCAAGAGGGAGTAAGTGCACCTTCTTCTACTCCACCATCTTGAAATTTATCTCCCTCATGTCTCTTGAAATCACTTTCCAGCCACTTACCAATCACAGCCCATGCTCAGAACTATGCCTTCATTTAATATTTTATGTTTTTTTGTCCATGTGCAGTCTAAGGTCCCTGACCAGGGATCATACCCAAGACAGTGCAGTATTAGTGCAGATTCTTAACCACTGGACATCCAGGGAAGTCCTTGTACCTTCATTTGAGAAGCTTTCCAGTCTGCCTTTCAAGCACCAGCCTGAATGTTTCTTTCTGTAGGCAGCTCTCCTCAGTCACCTCAGGCCACTTCCTCTTAACTCGGATCATTTCCTAACAACACCACACATTTGGTCCTTTTTTTGGACACATATTTACTGTTTGCGTATAACTCAGGCTGGCCTGTGCATTCTTGAAGGACACACAAGCCCGTCTTTAAAATCAGTAACATAATTTTAGGGATAGATTTCTTGATGTCATAGGCCATAGGTCTCAGTAGTTTCTACTGGTTTCCTTCTTGGATTTGTGGAGGTTGAACTTCCTCTGCCTGGGATTTCAAACTTGATGTGCAGTTGGCTTTACCTTTTGATCAGACATGGCTCACCTTTCACCTGTAACTCCGTGGCTCACTTAGTTCAGAAAGATCAATCTCCCTCAAGCTAATGGCATCTCATTGGCAAAGAAATGGAGGTTTATGTGCAACCTGGTCATTGCTGGGCCCAGCCACCATAGACCAAGACCTGCGGATGAGAGTGTCTTCTCCTCTGGGAATGGGATCTTTGTTCCCCAAAGTTTCTGCTTCCTGCAGGATCCCCAGCCTCAACATCAATGCTGGCATCTCCAGATGAACCCCAGTGTTAGGCCAGAGCACCAGGGGGTGCTGGGGAGTGCTTTCCTCCCAACATATGCCCATTCAGGTGGGTCCTCAGGGGTTGAAGAGAACATTTTGGGTCATGAGCTTTATTTTGGGACGTGTCATCAGTGTTCTCCCCCAGGAAATTTGTCAGCAGATTTTTCTCCCTGAGGGTTCCTCTCATGCTCTTGACCTTTGTTAGAGGGATTCTTTCCAAGAATATTGGGAAAAGGAAACAAAGAAGGGGCAGAAATCAGCTGGTGTTTTTATTGTACGACTGCTATAGCTTGCATTGTAATGGTGTTGTGTATATTCTCAGCATTTTTTTAATTGTCAATTATTATCAGAACACCATGCAAAGATCAGGACAGAGACCTTGGTTTATATACAGGTTTTATTGTGTAGTCTTGGGTAAGTCGTATGACCATTTGGAGTCTCAGTTTCCCCATTTGTAAAAAGGTGGAATATAGTAACTCCCATCCCCCATATAGCTTGTTGTGGTATTAGGTGAGATGACGGAGATAATGTACCTGATATGTACCAAGTCTCAACAATGACAGCCATTACCATTGCTATGACTATCCCACTGTATTTTAGTCAAAGATGCTCTGGGAAGCTGGTAGAAGGGGGGTCATTATCTTCTTTTTACAGGGGAGAGTAGAAATGCAGGGAGTTTGTGACTTTCTCTGGTCACACTGCTTGTTAGAGGTAAAACAGCCTAGAAGTAGGCTTTCTAATCTGCATGCATGGAGACATCCAAAGTGATCCAGAGGTAAAAGAGAGAGATACAGAGATGGAAACACAGACATATTCATACTGAAAAGGAAAGACAGCAGAGAGAAGACCTGGAAGCTAATACAGGAGAAATGCTCTCCCAGAGAACCACATGCAAAGTTGCAGAGGTTGTGCCATTTTCCAAAAAGCACCATTTTCACATAAGTCATAATGTGACTGGCACCCCGAGTTGTGCAACTTTGCAAGCTCACCCCAAGACTCTTTGTTTCCATGGCAAGGAACTCATCAATAAGTGGGAGATGAAGTTTAAGACTGTAACAGAGGAAGAGATTATAGTTGAAAACTTCCCTAACATGGGGAAGGAAATAGCTACCCAAGTCCAGGAAGCACAGAGAGTCCTAGGCAGGATAAACCCAAGGAGAAACACGCCAAGACATATAGTAGTCAAACTGAGAAAAATTAAAGACAGAGAAAAGTTATTAAAAGCAACAAGGGAAAAACGGCAAATAACATACAAGGGAACCCCCATCAGGTTAACAGCTGATTTGTCACCAGAAACTCTGCAAGCCAGAAGGGAGTGGCATGATATATTTCAAGTGATGACAGGGAAGAACCTACAACCAAGAATACTCTACCCAGCAAGGATCTCATTCAGATTCAATGGAGAAATCAAAAGCTTTACAGACAAGAAACAGCTAAGGGAATTCAGCACCACCAAACCAGCCTTACAACAAATGTTAAAGCAACTTCTCTAAGCGGGAAACAAGAGAAGAAAAGGACCTACAGAAACAAAAACAAAACAATTAAGAAAATGGTAATAGGAACATACATATCGATAATGACCTTGAATGTAAATGGACTAAATGCACCAACCAAAGGACACAGACTGGCTGAATGGATACAAAAGCAAGACCCATATATATGCTGTCTCCAAGAGACCCACTTCAGACCTAGGGAAACATACTGACGGAAAGTGAGGGGATGGAAAAAGATATTTCATGCAAATGGAAATCAAAAGAAAGCTGGAGTAGCGACACTCATATCAGATAAAATAGACTTTAAAATAAAAAATGTTACAAGAGACAAGAAAGGACACTACATAAAGATCGAGGCATCAATCCAAGAAGAAGAGATAACAATTATAAATATATATGCACCCAGAGATGTGGCTATGTGGGCCAATTTTATTTATTCATTTATTTATTTATTTAAACAATGTTTTTTAAAAATATTTATTTTATTAAAAAAAAAAGGCTGTAACAGAATGATTACATTTCCTTCTAACCCTAATGGGTGGAAGAATAAGAGGACAAGAAAAAACCCAGAAATGGAGATGCCACTTACAGCCCCCATTCTTACATGACTAGGCACTCGGGGAGGGCCAACAACTCGAGGATTACAAGACACTTCATTCTTCTTTGCTGGGTCTAAGTACTAAGGAAAGACCAGTTCCTAAGCATGTAGTGATGGCTAAGAGCTCCTACTTATATATTCTATGGCCTGCCCTAATTGTCCCCTTCAAGGCACTAATGGATCTGATAAGAAATTTGAACCTTTCCATAAAATATTGACTTCCATTGGTGTCCCTGGGTGGTGGACTTAGAAAATTCTCAGAATACAGAAGTTTCTACTATAATCCAAGGCATGCCTGCAAAACCAAACTGAACTGCATGGACTAATTAGGAACAAGGAGACTCTTGCCATCTTGGATATAAAGTACTGCTACTAATATAATAAAAGTAAATGCTAGGGGCCAAGTTTGACATTCATGATCTTATGTGGCCTTCCTAGCCACCTCATGAGATGTGCATTTTTCTCTTCAATTGGACAGGAGATTGCTAGGATGAAAAAGGTCAAATAGCAAAGTGAAGACTTGAGGGGAAGCCAAGTGACATAAACATGACTGTCTTTAGGTGGTGAGACAGATGGCACAGATCCACAGCACTTATGATACCAATCTGCATCAAAAATCTAGGCTAAAGTGGCACTACAATTGAAGAGTTTCACTAGTGGAAGAAATGTGATGCATGCATCTGCAAGATACTTTATATTATCCAACAAACACATATGGAGGACCCTGTGTACTGGAGTCTGGGTTAGAGGCTGGAAAGTCAAAGTCGAGTAAAAGGCAGGTGGTCCTTATCTTCAGGGAGCTAGCATTCTAGGGCAGTTCTCACAAACTCATGGCCCAGGAGGCAAGATAAATGAAAGGAAGGGCTAGGTGGCATCATGGAAAAGAGCAGGCAGCATATGCCTTAACATTGCACACAGCCTCTCCTCACCTCCAACCATCATCTGCAATGATGGAAAAATCCTGGTTGGCCAAGTTATCAAGAGAAGTCAGAAGTTTGTACATAAAAACAGGTAATACGCAGAAAAAGTTTTTGAGAAAATTCAACACCCATTTATCATAAAAACTCTCCAGAAGATGGGCATAGAGGGAACCAACCTCAACATAATAAAGGATATATATGACAATCCCACAGCAAACATCATTCTCAATGGCAAAAAGCTGAAAGCATTCCCTTTAAGATTAGGAACAAGGCAAGGATGTCCACTCTCACCACTACTATTCAACATAGTTTTGGAAGTCCTTGCCACAGCAATCAGAGAAAAAAAAGAATAAAAGGAATCCAAATTGGAAAAATAGAAGTTAAAATGTCAGTGTTCGCACATGACATGATACTATACACAGAAAATCCTAAAGATGTCACCAGAAAACTCCTTGAGCTAATCAATGAATTTGGTAAAGTTGCAGGATACAAAATTAACACACAGAAATCTCTTGCATTTCTATACACTAACAATGAAAGATCAGAAAGAGAAATAAAGGAATCAATCCCATTGACCATTGCAACAAAAAGAATAAAATACCTAGGAATAAACCAAACCAAGGAGGTCAAAGACCTGTGCTCAGAAAACTGTAAGACCCTAATGAAAGAAATCAAAGACAATAGCAACAGATGGAGAAATACACCATGCTCTTGGAATGGAAGAATTCATATTGTGAAAATGACTATACTACCCAAAGCAATTTACAGATTCAATGCAATCCCTATCAAATTACCAATGGCATTTTTCACAGAACTAGAGCAAGAAATTTTATGATTTGTATGGAAACAAAAACGACCCTGAATAGCCAAAGCAATCCTGAGAAGGAAAGATGGAATCGGTGCAATCAGGCTTCCTTATTTCTAACTATACTACAAGACTACAGTAATCATGACAGTATGGTACTGGCACAAAATTAGAAATATAGATCAATGGAACAGGATAGAAAGTCCAGAGATAAATGATGGTCAACTAATATATGAGAAAGGAGGCAAGGATATACAATGGAGAAAAGGCAGCCTCTTCAGTAAGTGGTGCTGGGAAAACTGGACAGCAACATGTAAAAGAATGAAGTTAGAACACTCCTTAACACCATACACAAAATAAACTCAAAATGGATTAAGACCTAAATGTAAGGCCAGACACCATAAAACTCCTAGAGGAAAACTTAAGAAGAATACTCTTGGACATAAACCACAGCAAGATCTTTTTTGACCCACCCTTTAGAGTGATGGAAATAAAAACAAAAATGAATATGTTGAAACCTGATGAAGCTTAAAAGCTTCTGCACAACAAAGGAAACTATAAGCAAGATGAACAGGCAACCCTCAGATTGGCAGAGAATATTTGCAAGTGATCAACCAACAAAGGATTGATCTCCAAAATATATAAACAGTTCATCCAGCTCAATATCAGAAAAAACAAACAACCCAAACAATAAATGGGCAGAAGACCTAACTAGGTATTTCTCCAAAGAAGACATACGAATGGCCAAAAGGCACATGAAAAGCTGCTCAGCATCACTAATTATTAGAGAAATGCAAATCAAAATTACAGTGATGTATTACCTCCCTCCAGTTAGAATGGACATCATCAGAAAATCCACAACAGTAAATGCTGGAGAGGGTGTCAAGAAAAGGGAACGCTCTGGCAGTGTTGGTGGGAATGTAAATTGATACAGCCACTTTGGAGAACAGTATGGAGGTTCCTTGCAAAACTGAAAATAGAGTTACCACATGACCCAGCAATCCCACTGCTGGACATATACTCAGAGAATACCATAATCCAAAAAGACACATGCACCCCAATGTTCATTGCAGCACTATTTACAATAGCCAGGACATGGAAGCAACCTAAAGGTCCATGAAAAGATGCATGGATAAAAAGAATGTGGTACATATATATAATGGAATATTACTCAGCTCTAAAAAGCAATGAAACTGGGACATTTGTAGAGACATGGATGGGCATAGAGACTGTCATACAGAATGAAGAGTCAGAAAGAGAAAAACAAATACCTTATATTAACACATATATGCAGAATATAGAACAACGGTACAAATCAACTGGTTTTCAAGGCAGGAATAGAGACTCAGATGTAGAGAACAAGCACACGGACACATAGTGGGGAAAGCACAGAGGGTTGGGGGCAATGAATTTGGAGATTTGGATAACAAATTGTACGCTCTAAATATATGCAGTTTATTGTATGTTAACTGCATCTCAAAACAGGTTCTTAAAAAAATCAAGTAAAATTACCTGATTTTAAATGTTGGAACTAATTTTCTTTTTCTTCTGCAGAAAACATCGTGTGTGCCAATCCTCAAACAACAATGTGGTGAATTCCGCCAGCAGGCTCTGCACTTTTCTATTTTTGGCTTATAGTTGGGAGTAGAGAGGAAGAAGAGAGGATGTTCAATTCATGTTGGTCGAATGAATAAGAGACTGAATGCATCTTAACCATGTTAAGTTTCCTTCCATTTCTGAAGAAAGATCACCAGGGTCATGTAAAACAATGAATTTAATTATGTCCATTTGCTGAGCATCTGATATAATCCCTAATAGGATCCATGCCTTGAAATATTTCATCTACCAAACTGAACAGAAGAAGAATTATTTTAAGGTCTTATCTCTTGAAGAAGACATAAAAGACCACACAGAGCTCCTGCTCAGCCTGAGATGAACAGGCTACCTGTTAAACAATTATTCCAGCCAAAGCAAAGACAATGGAGTTTTATGGTTCCTTCCAGGTTTCCCAGGGCCTGGATGTTCCTGCATGAGAGCTATCCAAGTCTGTCTCTTGGGTAGAACAATGGGAGACTTGCCTGGTCACCAGGTGGGTGATAGATGGGATGCTGAGCCTTCCTACTCATTTTTGCACATTGTTGAATTTCAGTTTTGGTGGGTCAGTCCCTACAGAGGGGATTTGAGAGCATCCAGCAAATGACAAATAGAAATACCGTTTGGCTCAGCAATTCTACTTCCAGTAATCTGTCCCAAAGTTATACTAGCAAAAATAAAAAAGACATAGGCACAAGGTATTCACTGCACCATTGTTTGTAAAAACAAAAGATTAGAAACATAGCTGTAGTCACTATCCACAGGGGAATGTTAAATAAGGCTAAGGGCATCCAAACAATTGGGTATTATGGGGATGGAGAGAACAGTGACATTGGTGAGATCTTCAGATTATACTGTTTAGTTTTTAAAAAAGAGGGACTGGAAAATTTCTTATAGTTTGTTGGTTTTCCATACACATGTATGTCTATTTTCATTAAGAAATAGTGGAAGAAAAAACCAAATTAAAAATAATAATTGATAGGGGATAGACAGGAATAGAAATAAGATATTTCTTCTTTTATACTTTGCTTTTCCAACGATGTAAATGTATTACAGAATCAAAAGATAAACACATCTATCGAAATTGAGAACTAAGGTAAATGAGCCTCATTCTATCAAGCTGGTGACTTAGCCCCACAGAACAAACCATTGCTTATGGGGCTTAAAATGTAGAATTTTAACTCTACATTCAGAGTGGGATATCTTCTGAAGACAAAGACAGAGAAACAAGCAAAAGCACCCTCCCTCCATAACAAAACAAAAAACAAAAATAACACCACCAACAACAAAAGAACAGAAACCTGAAACTATATCCAACACCTTATTGTTGGTGATATTGCTACTGTTATTTTGAAAGTATCCCATGTATGTTACAGGTAAAATAAAGTAAGTAACGCTGATGTTGTTAGGAAACAAGACTTTCTGTGCAAGGGAGAAAGGAGGTTTAAATACACAACCAAAAAGCTTAAGTGAAACCCTATTGTCTTAAAATTTGAATTGGAAGTATAAGTTTGTACCATTTAATTATTTTTCCATCTTTTTTTTTTTTTTTAATTCTCTACTTCTTGGCTCTGAACACTGAAAAGCCCAGAAGCAATGGCAAGTTACTAGCAGTGACTATCCTGAGGCCTAGTCTCTGGCCTCTAAATACCATTTCCCACCAAAGGATATAGAGATTCTTGAAGAGATGGCTGACTGCAGGGCTGGGGTATGAAATGCAGAAGATAAGCCTGGGAATGTTGAAGGACAAGGAAGTTGAGGGCTTTGAAAGACTGTCAGGGGCCAGACAAAATTTTAGCAATCCATATGAAGAGGCCAAATGTGGGATAATTTTAGCACCACATCAAATTGATTGAAAGAATTTAAATATATAAAAAGCCATGACTGAGACTTCCCTGGTGGCACACTGGACAAGACTCCACACTCTCAATACAGAGTGTTGGGTTCAATCCTTGGTCAAGAACTGGATCCCACACTCCAAAACTAAGAGTTTGCCTGCTGCAACTAAAATTCCTGCATGCTGCAAGGGAAGATCCCACCTGCCACAGCTAACAGGCAGTGCCGCCAAGTAAATGAATATTTTTTTTTTAATGTTGAATATTCCCTTGTATGACTTTATCACATTTTCTTTACCCATTCAACTGTTGATGGCTCTAAGTTGTTTCTACATCTTGCCTATTGTGAATGATGCTGCAATGTACATGACAGTGAATTGGAGAGACAGCAGAGAACCGCCCTGAAGATAGATCTTAATTCCCTTCCCAACAATTGAGCCTTGGTAGGCTGGATGAAAAACCATGAATTCTAACTGCTAGACAACTAGGTGTTACAGGTGAGAAGCAGAGTGACCCTAGCTTTTCCCCAGATTGGAAAGCAAGAATGTTTCAGGGATGCAAAAATACAGACAAGTTTTATTTTAGAGACCAAAACAATGTATGGGAGAACACACAGAGTAGCAATATATTCATTTAAGACAGAAGCAAGGAAGGAATACATACCTAGGGAAAAAGTTTTGGGATTCCTCCCTAATAAGGAGGAGAGCAGTAAGTCAGAAACTAGGCATAGATACACACCTGGAGGAGTGCAGGCATTCTGAACAAGTGTGCACATCCTGAACAAGGAGTACAGGAAGGAGATCATTTAAATTAATTATACGAGACAGACCTTTTGGATCTTTGTTAACATTTGGCCAACTATCTTGTTTCTTTTTTCACACCTGACTGGTCCTGGGACCCTCCCCAAGATGTGTGTGCAAAGTTTTGCTAAGATGGCTCCCCCTGCAGAGGCCTACGGGTGCATGTCCACACTTATTGTGGTGTGCGGCCCTCTCCCTTTTTGACCCCAAGGAGCCTTCCTAAGCATGTGCAAATAGCACAATTTTCCTTGCCCTCTGGTGTGGGCACCTTATCTCTTTACTTCAGCAGAGCTCAGCTTCTGCCCCTAGCTTTGTCCTTGGAACATCTGGGTGAGAACGAAGCTTCAGTTTGGTGCATTTGACAACAACCAGCTGTCCAGCTCAGGGGCCCATCTATCTCCTACCTCAACAGGACAAATATCTTTTCAGATCATTATCTTAATTTTGAGGGATAAATACCCAGAAATGGGATTTCTGAATCAAATAGGTATTCTCTTTTTAATTTTTTGAGGAATCTCCATTATGTTCTCCAATGGCAAAATCAGTTTACATCCCCACCAACACTGTACAGGGTTCCACATCCTCATCAACACTGGTTATCTTTTGTTTTTTGATGACAACCAACCTGATGGATGTGAGATGTTGTTTTACTGTCATTTGATTTGCATTTCCCTAATGATTAATAAAGAAGGAACTATCCTTATCTCAAATTACAGAACAGGAAACAGATGTCCAAAAATGAACCTATCAAGGTCACATGACTGGTAGGTGTCAGTGGTGGGATATTAATCCAGGCAGAAAAACTCCAGGATGTACATGCCTGGTGAGTACCCTGCACTGTCCTCCACGTGCTTAGGAAACCTGAGTCATGTTATTTTGTATTCTGTTCTTTTCCCTCAATGACACATTGGAATGACTTCTAATAACAGTAAACATTCTCCTAAAACACAATTTTAGGGTGGTTGGTTGCATGATGGCCTATCTATGCTGTGGACACTTTATGTTTAATGGGTCTTGGGATGCCCCAGATTTTCCCTTTTGAAAGAAACTCTGAGGACTACATCCTTGCTTATTGAAATTTTTGGGTGCTTCTGATCATACCCTTAGCATAAACATTAGAACAAAGTTGCTGGGACAAAGATCATATATATTGTAAGAAGATGTAATGTCCGAACTTCCCAGATGATGCAGCGGTTAAGAATCTGTCTGCCAATGCAGGAGATGTGGGTTCCACCTCTGCACCAGGAAGATCCCACTTTCCATGGAGCAATTAAGCCCATGTGCACAACTATTGAACCCATGTGCCACAACTACTGAATCCCATGCACCTAGAGCCCAGCTCCAAAACAAGAAAATCCACCCCAGTGAGGAGGCCATACAGCACAATGAAGAGTAGCCCCTGCTCTCCACAGACCCAGGCCGTATGCAGCAACAGAGACACAATGCAGCCAATAAAAAAATAAATAAGATAAATTAAAATAATTTTTTTTTCTTAAAGAACAATTCATGTCCAAAAAGACTGTACCAACTTAGAAGTTTTCAACATCTATCTTATCCCTGTTTTTTCCTATGTTTTCTCTCACTGGTGGTTATAAACCTCTCTGGTCTGCAATGGTTAAAAGATAAAGGATGGGGAAGATCATTGCTTGGAAAATCAGACTAAGGGACTGCTGGGGCAGTCCAGTGGTTAAGTCTCTGTGCTTCCAGTGAAGAGGACAGGGGTTTGATCCCCAGTGGGGGAACTAAGATTGTACATACTGTGTGGTATGGTAAAAAAGGGAAAAGAAATAAGTTGATGAAGATCAGACTTTATCCTCATGTTGGTGGCACAGGCTACAAATATAAAGCCTCAGAAACAATGGACTCATTAATCAACACAGCTCCAGCCCCAGCCTTAGGCTCATCTAGGGAAGCAAGCCTGACTTTTTCTGGTTGATATTATGGTAGTAAGCCCTGCTGGCACCATATGTCCCTCAACATGGATGCAGCAGTGTGTTCTAGTGGAAGCCTCTGCAAATTCATCCATTCATTTATTTAACATATACTTTTTGAGGGTCTACTATGTGCCTGTCACTAGCCCTGGGGCCAGAAGATTGGAAGAGACTTCTTTCATCTGTACATTAGAGGTCGTGCCCTGCTAATGGGGAGACAGTGAAATAGCATGTGTAATTAACCAGAGCTATTACTCTTACTCTTATTGGTGGTTTCTCAGCAACAGAGAGACATTGCTTATGGTTCCATGAAAAGCACTTGGAAAAAAGAGTCTGAGAAACTGTTCACTTGAGTATCCATTAAGCCACAACCATGATATTTACTGTTAAAAAGCAAAATACCAGTTCTACTCTCATCTATCCTCCCTTCATCAGCTCTGCAACTGGTCCTCTTTCACCCGCCTCAGGCCAATCATAATCCAGTACCATCCCAAAGGGACCAGGTACACCTAACCGTGAAATGCGACAGATCTGCACACATATGATGACTGCAGGGCTTAGGGGTGTGTTTCAGGGTGGGGTGACAAGTCAAGTCAGTGCCCCCCTCGCTCTACCCCAGGCTTTCCCTGGCTCCCTGAAGAGGAAGGTCCTCACTCCTCTGGCCTCCTACCCACACCACTCTTGTTTTCTCCATCTGGCCCTCCCTCTTGGGGGTTGTCTCTTTATCTGTTTCCATGAACCGGTGGTGGGGAGCTAACACAGCCCTCTATCCCTGGGAACCACCACAGCACCTGGCACACAGTAGGTGCTCAGTAAATTTGTTCTGAAAAAAAGACGAGGAAGGGAGGGAGATGTCCCTTTCACTGATGTTGGTCTTGCCTGAGTAAAGGTCCATCCTATGCATTGCATTGGGGTGTGTTTCCACCTTACTTATTCTTTCCTGCTCCTTCTCTCATGTGGGTCTCCCTCCACCTCTGAGCTTGATGTCCCCATCCTGGGCCTCTGTCTAGGGTCTCCAGGTGCGAAGAAGTGATGCTTCCACTCCAGTTGTGACAAACCATGGCAGCTCAAACCAAATGGTTTGTAGCTCTGCTCTTGGAGGAAGCTCAGAAAGGCTGAAGGCTCTGTGCCCCTTGGCACCCTTTTACATGAGTGACACCCTCCCCTACAGCCTTGGAGCCCAAGGGAAGGAACATGTTGGGCTCTGGAGGAGTGGGGCTGGCTCAGGGATTATCATGGCCTGTCACTTGGGAAGTGGGACTGGAAAGGACACTGCAGTTGTGTATGGAAGAGAGTCCTGATACCTAGTGACTGGGGTGTGGGGACAAAGTGGAAATATCTCAGGTTGAAAGGCCTCACCCAGAAACCCCCCTCAGAGTAGAAGCTCACTGCCAAAGTTCCTCTGAGATGGGTCTAGAACCCCCCTTGCCACTTCCTTGGGGCTACCTCTCCCCAGCTCCAGTCACATGGTGCTGGAGGAAATTGTCAATCAAATTACTCAGGGCCATGAGAAGAGGTAAAGCCAAACATAGTACCCTGTACCCCCCAGGATGTTTGATCCAGGGCTGGACTCATGATCTAAGGTGGTAAATTCAGAGCCCTCCCTGGTACCCCAATATTTCCTGAGCCTGTTCCCTTATGGTCTAGACACCTTGGGTATATATGTGTAGAATTCTGAGGGAAGAAAGCTGTCAGGTTAAGAGAATCAAAGATGAGAGAAAGGAAATAGCAAGGGAAAGAAAGAGTGAGCTGATGGCAATTGATTCATTGGGTCCATTCACTGAGATGTTTGGATCTGCTCTAGCTCCCTTGTCCCAGTACCCCGTATCTTTTCAGTAAGTCTCTCCTTTCCTTGCGTCCAGGTGGGTTTGGGGGGCCTCTCAATTGTGGTTCAGACAAGGTTCTAGATCCTGCCTGATTGTGAAGCAGCTCCTTCACCCAAAGAGAAGCACCTATTTGTATTAGCACCATTTCATTGGGAATGAAATCCTTTATTCTTTCCTGAGAATAGGGCTTTGAAGAGCACCTAACACAGTCCACCATCATCCCTGGGCAGGACTGATCTATGTGTGAGTGAGTGGGTGTTTGGATTGGTCTGATTGATTCCTGAAGCAGCCCCAGCATTTACACGGTGGGAGCCAGACCAATCCTGTTGTTTCCCCAAGCATAAACTGAGCTATACAGCCTAAAGAAAACATCACCCAGGATCCTAATCTCAGACCTGTTCCAGTTTTCTGCTCCCCCTCAAAAGTTGCTGAGGCAGTGGTCCTGAAGACTCTGGAGGAGGTGGATACATACCCCAGTCAGCCTGAGACTTTACCTGCCACTCCCACCAGTATGCTAAACCAGTGGCTTCTTGGCCTTATTTCTTCATTTAGTAAGAATCAAGTGACTCTTTCAGCATTGGTAGAATTGAGGTTTCCATCCAAGAACAAGACATGTGGTTGCCCTGATGGAGGGGGTCAGGGAGGGAAAGATTGGAGCATGGGATTAGCAGATGCAAACTACTACATAGAGAGTGGATAAATAAGGTTGTAGTGTATAGCAAAGGGAACTATATTCAATAACCCATGACAAAATTTGATGGAAAAGAATAGGAAAGAGAATGTGTGTCTATATATATATATATATATATATATATATATATACACACACATATATATGCATAACTGTGTCACTTTGCTGTACAGCAGAAATTAACACAAGATTGTAAAACAACTATATTTCAACGTAATCTAAAAAAGAAAAATGAACAAGAATGGCTCGAAGTTGCCCTGTTTCTCTCCTTTTGATCTATGGTCGCTGTTTTCTCTGCAGAGAATGCCCTTTCTTCTCCCTTTCCCCACATCCTGTTCTTTAAGACAGTGTTCAGGCCCTCTCAGAAGACTTACTGGACCTGTGCACAGCCTCCCTGGCCACTCCAGGCTGATTTGGGTCATTTACCAAGGTGGTCCCCTTGTCTGTGGTGCTCATCACCCCTAATCTGAACATGGCACTCCTTGGCACAGCCCCCTAGGGTGCCATTTGCATGGAGTTCAGCGAGGATTTGCCTCAACCCAAGGAGGCCTCCTCATGGCTCCATGAGGCTGGGGGTTTTGAATTACTGGAATTCCCTGTCTTCCTCAAAGCCCTCTTCAAGCCCAACAGCCTCCTCTGAACTCCCACAGGGAGCTGATCTTAAGCCTCAATGCTATACCAGGTTTGTGCAGTCACTGTGTCCCCTTAATCATGTGAGCATCCAACCTCCCCAAGCAGGAGTCTTGTAGCCCAACTCATAGTGGGGGAACTGGAGCTCAGCAAGGGGAAGTTGCAGGTGAGGACTAGGGGAACCATGAAATTGATCATCCAACCAGGACACTCCCAAGATGGGAAGGGAGACTGCTAATCATTATGGTGGGACAACACACTGAGAGTGACCCCAGCCAACCCCAACTGTCACATTCCCTATGTCAGGGATTGCTAGGGCTGACTTTCCATATTCATCCATCTGAGGGCTCTGGTGGAACTAAGGCTCTTTGAAGTCAGAGGCCCTTTGTGTTCCCTTCTTCTTGTGCCTCGCACCATGTCAGCACAGGGTGGTGTCTCCATTTATTCCAGGATGATGGATGTCACACACTGCCCTTTACTCTCATGTGCTTGGTTTTGTGGGAGGCACTGGCTGAGGCCCATGGGCTCAGCAGCATCTGCAGTGGTGTAGCTTGGCCTGCAGAAGACCCCCTCATCTATCAGCAGCTCAAGGGTTTGGGGAAGATCCAGATTTGAGAACCAGTCACCAGGCTTGTCTCTTCCCCTTCCAGATGTAGGCTCGAGTGGGCACTTGGCAGTGGTTGCCTTCATGGTGAAGATGATACTAGGCAGAGACCTGATATCGGTGTGTGGATTCACTTCCTGTAAGAGACAGAGGAGAGAGGTTGGCCCAGGGGATCCCTCATGTGTGGGGAGCCCTGAAGTGGCCCTGTGGCATGTCCCTTCACCTCCTGACCAACAGATCTGGTGTTGATGTGCTTCTGGATGGTGGTGCTGACCAGGCTTTTTGAGTTAAGCAACAATGTGTTTCCAGGATCCACCATGGCCTCCAGCCATGGAAACAACCAACAACCACCCCATTCATGGTGATGCTGAGAGACAGTGAGAGAAAGTGGGCACCAGGATCGCACTGATATCTCCCTCCATTACGGCCCCCCTCCATGACTGTCTCTAGAACAGCCCTTCAGCTCATGCCCTGACTCTGTTTCCCTTTGCTCTGGTCATGTAAACTTCTTTGACTTCCTTTGAGTTCTTGAATGCACCAGGCTCTTTTCTGCCTCTGGACTTTGGCTTATGCTGTTCGCCCTTCCTAGAAGACCTGATCCCCTTTGTCTAGCTAAATTCTCCTCATTTTCCAGATTCCATCTTAAATGTCACTTTTTCAGGGAAGTCTTTCCCCCAGCCTAGATCAGGCTCCTGTCTTTGTCACTCTGTCTAGACTTCCTCATTGTAGCAAGAACGGAACTGGTAGTTTATTATACATGTGATGTTTCAAATAAGTCTGCCTCACTAGATGTGAGGGCAAGTTGTATCCTCAGTGCCTCCCTCAAGTGCCCAGCACACACTGGATGCACAGTGTATGCTTGTTAAGTGAATGAATGAGTGAATATATATGTGAGAAATAACCAGAGACCACTGTATGGTATCTGAGCAATAATGGGTCAACTCACACAGTGAAGATCAAGGTTCTCCAGGGCAGAAAATGCTCAGAGAGGCTGGGAGAGACACACAGGCTGAACTGGGAGAGATTGTTTCCCAGTACAAACCCTCACCTGGCTCTGACACTGACAGCCCAGGTAGACCATGCCCATGCGGGCCCGGGGGCTCCAAAGGACATATAACTTTTGTCTGAGGGTATCACCCAGAATCCCTGTTTGTGATATCAGACAGAATGCTCATGCCTGTTAGTCTCTGTCTATGTCTAGTGTGTCTGTGTGCATGTGTAATTGTATTCCTGGGCCCAGTCACCAGAGACCATTAGATGAGGATGAGAGTGCCTTCTCCTCTGGGGATGGAGTCCCTGTTCCCCAGTGTTTCTGCTTCCTTCAGGACCCCCACTGCAACATCCAGGCAAGCACCTCCAGTGAACCCCAGTGCCAGACCAGAGCACCAGGGGGCACTGCGGAGCACCATCCTCCCATCACACTCACATCCAGCTGGTTCCTCAAAGTTTGAAGATACATTTTCAGATCATCAGCGGCATTCTGGGATGTGTCATCAGTGTTCTCCTCCTGGAAATTTGTCAGCAGGTTTTATTTTTCCCTGAGAGTTTCTCTCATGGTCTTGATCTTCATTAGAGGGATTGATTCAAAGAACATTAAGAAAAGAAAACAAAGAAGGGGCAGCATTCAGCTGTCCACATTCTTTTATGACTGGCATACCTTTGCATTGTAACGGGGCTGCATATTTTCCCAGCATTTTTATGAGCCTCATGTCATTATCAGGACCCCATGCAAAGACCAGGGCAAAGACCTCAGTTTGAATACAGGTTTGTTGTATAATTGTAGAGAAGTCATATGACCCTTTGTAATCTCAGTTTCCCATCGCTTTAAAGGTGGAATAAAATAACCCAATCCCCCATAGAGAATGTTGTGTTTATTGAGAGTTCCAGGGACTGAGTTGGCCAGGGGAGGGGTGGAAGAACTGCAAAAACATGACTTAACCTCACTCATTCAAGACTGATTCTTATGACTCTATGGTGGGGATTACCTGGGACTTCACAAGATCACTGAGTAATGAAATTCTTTGAATATCCCAGATGTTTCTAAAGAAACAATCAATCCTAACAATCAACCCTCGTAATCAATCCTAAGGTGGGGACTGTAATTAAGTCTGCTCTAGAGGTATAAAACCCACTCATGTAAGACCCCTTCTCGGGTCTCTCCACCCCATTCTGGTGTCTGTGCCAGAAGCTGTTGTACTTTCTTCTTAACAAACTGTTATTTTATAACTTAAACCTGAGTGGTGGCTTGTTATTGATCCTGAGAAGCAATTATTTTCCTTTGAAGTTCATGAATCCACTCCCTAGACAAATTCCATGGCATCAATGTTAAGTGAGATGATGGATATAATGTACCTGATATTTAGGAAATCTCAGTAACGACAGTCAGTACTATTGCTATTGCCATCCCACTGTATCTTTTTCACGGTCGCTCTGGGAAGCATGTAGGAGGAGGAGGATTAAATGATTTTACAGGAGAGGAATTTGAAATGCAGGGTGTTTGTGACTTTACTGTGGTCACACTGCTTGTTAGAGGTAAAACAGCCTAGAAGTAGCCTTCCTGACCTTCCTCCAGGGCTCAAGCAGAAGAGAGGGGTGAGAGCGAAAACCAGGAGATGGGGTATAAATCCGGAAATTCAGAAGCTATACAAGCAAGAAGGATGCAAAATAGGAAGAAAAAAACACAGAGCATTCTGCATGCACAGAGACAGCCAAAGCGATGGAGAGATAAAAGAGAGAGATTCAGAGATGAAGACACAGAACCACCCAAACTAAGTACGAGTGAGGGGATTTTCCAACTCTGAGACAAAATATAGCTACTAACATCATGACAGTAAATGCTAGGGGCCATGCTTGACATTTGTGATCTCATGTGGTCTTCCTAGCAGTGTCATGAGATGCGCATTGCTGTGCTCAACGGAGGGTAAATTGCTAGGCCGAAAAGAGGTCAAATGGCAAAGTGAAAGCATGAGGGGCAGCTCACTGACATAGGAGTGAGTGGCTTTAGGTAATGGGACAGATGGAACAGATCTGGGGCAATTATGATGCCAATCTGCATCCAAATCTATGCTAGAGTGAGTGGTATTACAATTACAGAGGTTCACTGTTGCAGAAATATGATGCACGCATCCACAAGATACTCTATATCATCCACCAAACATATACGGAGCACCCTGTGTGCTGGGGTCTGGGTTAGATGCTGAAAAGTCAAAGTCCAGTAAGTCACAGGTGGCCCTTATCTGCAGGGAGCTAGCAGTGTAGGGCAGTCCTCACAAACTCATAGCCCAGGCAGCAAGAGAAATGAATGGAATGGATTTGTGGGCATTATGGACCCAGGAGAGGCAGCAGATACTCTACCAGTGGAGGCAGCCTCTCCTCAGCACCAATGAGCATCTGCCATGCTGGAAAGCAGCCTGGTTGGCAAACTTTTCAAGAGAAGTCAGACGTCTGGATATTGATGTAAAATCCCCTGATTTTAAATGTCAGCAAATATTTTTTTTTCTTCTTCACAAAACATCATGTGAGCCAAAGTTGAAACAGCTTTGTGCTGGACTCAGCCTGTAGGCTGTGCGGGTTTCTATTTCTTACCTACAGTTTGGAGTAGGGAGGGGACAGAGAGGGAGTTGTACTCATGTTGGTCAAATGAGTAAGAGACTGAATGCGCCTAAACCATGTAAATTTTACTTCCATTTGTAAAGAGAGATCACTAAGGTCATGTACAAAAACAGCTTTAATGATGCTCACTTGGTGAGCATCTGGTATGAATGCCTTGAAAATTTTTGTCTACCAAAACATACATAGAAAGAAATAATTTTAAAAGTCTTCTCTCTCAAAGAAGGCAAAAAAGACCACTCTCATCTCCTGCTCAGCCTGAGATGAATAGGCTAGCTTTTAATCTGTTATTCCAGCCAAAGTAAAGACAATGGAGTTTTATGGCTCCTTCCAGGATTCCAGGGCCTGGGTGGTCCTCTGTGAGATCTATTCAGTCCTATCCTATGCTAGAACAATGGGAGCCTGGCCAGGTCACCAGATGTGTGATAGATGAGGTGATCATCTTCCTACTCATTTTTGCACCTTGTTAAAATTTAGTTTTTCTTGTTCAATCATCAAAAAAGAAATTTTCAGTATCTAGCAAATGACACACACTACTACCGTGTACCTCTACAATTCTACATATAGGAATAGATTCGAAAAATACAGTCAAGAATACAAAGACATACACACAAAGTATTCACTGCAACATTGTTTGACAAAGGCCAAGATTAGAAACAGTGATCATCCATTGGGGAGTTTTGAATAAGGCATTGGGCATCTGAATAACTGGGTATAATGGGGATACAGGGAGGCATGGAATGGGTGAGATCTTTAGGGTACAGAGTTTAGTTTTTAAGAAAGTGGGACCAGAAGAGTGCTTAGAGTTTGTTGGTTTTCCATGCACATATATGTCTATTTTCAATATGAAAGAGTGGAAGAATAAAACAAAAGCTAATAAAAAATGTGATTTATAGGGGAGGAGCAGGGATAGAGGTGAGATTTTTCTTGTTTTATACTTTGACTTTGCAACCATATACATGTTTTTCAGAATCAAAAGATAGGTAAATAAACACATCTGTCTAAATTCACATCTAAGTGAAATGAATCTAATTCTATCAGGTTGGTGACATAGCAGCAAGAGCGAAACATAACTTAAGTGGCTTTAAAATGAAGAATTTTGACACTACATTCCGAGTGGGATATCTCCTAAGGACAAAGACTGGCAAACAAACAAAAACACCCTGCCTCCAAAATAAAATCAAAACCAAAAAGCCAAAGGAATCTAAAACCATTTCTAAAACAATCTACCCTTATTGTTAGTGATATTGCTACTGTTATGTGGAAAGTATTATATGTATGTGCTTGCAAGTTAAAGCAAGTAAGTTATTTACACTCTTGTTGATATGAAGCAAGATTTCCAGGAGACGTGTGGAAAGAGATTTAAGAACACAAGGAAGAAGCTTAAGTAAAACCCTGTGTTCTTAAACCTTGAATTGGAAGTATGTTTGTACCAATAAATTATTTTCCTTTTTTTCTCTAGAAAATCTGTACTTCTTGGCTCTGACCTCTGGAAAGCCTAGAAACAATGGCAACTTGATAACAGTGATTATCCTGAGGTCTACCTTGTGGCCTTTAAATACCATTTCCCACCAGAGGATCCAGAGATTCTTGAAGAGATGGCTGATTTCAGGGCTGGGCCAGGAAATGCCCAAGATAAGCCAGGGAATCTTGAAGGACCAGAAAGTTGAGGGACTTCAAAGATCACCAGGGAACAGACAAAAGTTTAGCAATACATATAAAGAGGCCAAAAGTGGGACAATATTGAAACAGGAGGGTAGGGGAGAGGGCACATGCTTTGAAAGGGTGACATAACCCGAGGACATGACATAAACTGGGTAGAGCCAAATGTGTCCAAGATGGCAGGCAAGTTGACTTCCACTAGACCTTGAGCCTCAGTAATACAAACATAAGGATCAAAACATGGGTGGTGGCCCAATTCTTGAAAATCCCCACCACTATCTTATGTAGCTGGAGTACTCTTCCCACTCTTTAGCCTATGGAAGTACCCACCCTCTTAAGACTGAAAACCCCATACCCTGGTGCCTTTCAACTTTCTGAGATGGCCCACAGTCTGTCTGTGGACTGTGTTTCTCTCTAAATAAATCCACCTTTTACTTATCAGTTTGTCTCTCAGTGAATTTTTTCTAGGATGAGCCATCAAGAATCTGAGCTTCCTTATGTTCTGAAACCAAGGTGTGTGATCTCAGGTGGAAAACTTTGGGTTTTGGCTTGGTTTGAATCCCAGCTGCATGGGTTCAAGTTCCGATCACGGTATTGCCAGGTTTGTGTCCTGGCATGTCGGTTCAAGTTCCAATCTGAGGTGCTCAGTTTCAGCTGGTGACCATGAAGGGACAGTGATAAGGTAAGAAAATGTGGAGAGTTAGGTCTTGGTCCTAAAGAGGCCCATAGAGCAACATGATCCAGGTTTACTGGGGAGGACACTCTGCTGATGTCTGCTCATTTTGACTGGTGGCTCAGTGATCCATGCTTATACACATTCAACAGTAAGTCCAGGACAAAATTGTTAATTTATATACTCTTATCCTTGACTCTGCATTTTTTCTCTTACATTCTTACATTCTTATTCATTCCTGCTCTATTCCTTCCTTCCTTCCTTCCTTCTTGCCTTCCTTCCATCTTTCCTTCCCCTTCCTTCCTCCCTTTCTTCCTTCCTTCCTTCCTTCCTTCCTTCCTTCCTTCCTTCCTTCCTTCCTTCCTTCCTTCCTTTCTTTCTTTCTTTCTTTCTTTCTTTCTTTCTTTCTTTCTTTCTTTCTTTCTTTCTTTCTTTCTCTCTCTCTCTCTCTCTCTCTTTCTTTCTTTCTTTCTTTTGTTCTGTTAACCCTGGAAGACCTGTGTGACCACAAAGGTGTACTTTTATTTCTTTGACTCCCCTCACTCTGACACTTAAAGTTCTGACCATTTATTCCCAAATTAGAGCTAGACCAACTCCTGCTCATTGTCAAAACCTTTGGGGCCCCCTTTCCTATTAAATTCCTAACCCAGTCTGCCCCAGACATCAGGCACAAAAGGCAGAAAACAGTGGCTTGTTCTCAAACTCTGATGAATAATTTGTTGTAATTGGCTTATTTGTAATTGACTTACTGTTTTCTGTAACAGGGATATGGTAGAAAAGGCTGAACACATCCAGAGAAATATGCAAAAGGCCCTTTTGATGGCAGTGGCTTTGTCTGCTCAGAGACTACCAAATGGGAATCTTGCTTTTCCTGGACAATCTGGCCCTGGGAGACCACAAGGTTCATGGGTACCTATACAAGGCCAGTGTAACCTGTGTGTACAAAAGCAGAAATGAGGGAGGATTGTGGCTGATGTGCCCTTTGCAAACAGCCAGAGCATAGGAAGAGGCAATGCTCCAGAAGCCAGAGAGTGATGTGTGCCCCTCAGTCATTGATGGTTTTACAATCAGAAGATTGTTGGGGCCCAAGGACAATCGTGGCTCTGCCTAGAGATACCATCTTGATAAGTAATGTGGAACATCAGGTAGTCAATGATGTGGTGGTCCATTTGATGGAATTCCTCCTGGAAAATGGTGCAAACTTCTCAGTCTAAACCCAAAGGATTGAAAGCTTAGCACACACAAGAAAGACATAATGGGGTTGTCAGGGAAGAGACAGGGAACCCCTTTCATGGAAACCCTGTTGCACAGGATCAGTGGCGAGTTGTTTTTACATTATTTTCTGTGTGTCTGACTGTGTTTTCTCTTTAATGGGAAGAGATTTATTAACTAAGGTAGGGACCATTCTGTTTTTTGAGGGACAAGGGAACCACCCTCATCAACAAATGGTCCTAACAAAAAGCAAAAATGAACAGATATAATCTGAAGCTAAAATAGAAGCATTAATGAAGACTCTGAAATGTGGAATATCAAGGTTCTGGGCTTGGCCAAAGATATCCAACCAGTCACTTTTAAGTAAAAAGGGTTGTATAGTGTCTAAATATAAGGTACAGATTTCCTAAACCTAGCGAACCTCCTTAAAAATGTTTGTAAATAGATTCCCAAAATAGGAGGCCACTGGTCTGACTAAACTGACCATAGCTGATATTCAGTGCCTGATGTGAATTTTGCATGAGGTGTTCAATCCCAGGCTACATGAGGAAAAGTAAAGCTTACCAACATACATGAATTGGTAAGTCAGGCCTTTATTATCATTGAGGTAACCATACAATACTTTGAAAAAGAACACAAAGCTGTCTTTGTTTTCCAAATGTAGTCTTCATAGGACCTGAGGTGTGGCTCCAAAAGTAATCCAAAGCCTGCCAATCCTTTTGCCACCCCCAAAACCTTCCCTAACTCTCTTAAGAGTCTTGCATGTATTCCAGAGAGGAAAACAAACTAGGAGGACCTTGCCTGTAGTTTTGAGATGCAAATGCTCTATTTGGCCTTCTCAGGAAGGCTTCTGTCTGCCATGTTTTAAAATGCAAATTTTAACAAAGAAGGTAAAGTAATTTAGAACTTGACTTGCAAAGGATAAATAGAAATTCTAAGTGTCTTTTTCTGAAAACACTAGTAAAAAGGGTTTAGCTATCTAGATAGCTGACCTTGATTTGTTCCATCTGCAGGAACCCCAATTTGAATCCAAGCTCTTTTAAATGAGGGGTTTGATGTTGAACCTACTGACAAAAAAATGCACAACTTGAGAGTTGTGATTTTCGTTTTATTTGGGGCAAAATGAGGACTGCAGCCCAGGAGACAGCATCCCAGATAGCTCTGAGAAACTGTTCCAAAGAGGCAAGAGGGAAGCCCAGTATCTTTGTGGTTTTGGTGAAAAGGAAAAACATGCAATCAAGCACATATTATTTACAGAAGATTACTGCTAGTCACAAGGAGCAGTCATCACCATGAAGGATTTTACTATTTTTATACATATGAGGAGACACAAGAACTGGGCCCATCAAGTTGGCTCCTCAAAATATCTATCTATCTAAAGACCTGTTCTGGCAGTTTTTCACAGAACACAGAGTGCCTCATTTCTGCTCTCCACCCTGAACCCCTTCAGGGGGGCATTGACAGTCAGCAGCTGCAACAACAACACAGGATATAATCTTCTAAGAGGTAGATGGAAAGTTCCCGTTGTAGTTGCAAGGGCCCCCTCATGGTCATAAATTCGACCATGCTTTAGGAGGCATTTCATGACCATTTTGCCCGTCAGTGCTAGCAAGGCTCATTCTGAGGTCTGGTGGAGAATTCACTGATAGGCCACTCACTGTGCTATTACTGGCTAGATCTTCCTAACAAAAGTCAAAGGTCTCTGGGCCACCTGTATTTCTAGTCTGTTATGGTACAGGAAAAATTCCTTCTTGTTTTGTCTTCCCATACCTAGAGTTACACTATTACAATCATTGATCACATACAGAACTATATATTTGATCAACTGTTTCCAGTTGCCTAGTCATCATTATTCTTGTTGGTGGCTCAGTCACAAATATGGTAATACAAGAAACAATAATCTTGGAAAACAGGCAAAGTACAAATAATATAGCTAATAACATTAATAGAGTTGTAAGGAAATATTTAAGTAAAGAACTTCCATTAGATGTAGCCCAGTATACCCTCAGCTCGCCTGACTGAGTCTATTTTGTACCAATACCAATCTTTATCTTTCAGAGAAATTATATTTTGACATTGTCCATAAGGCCCCCAGCCCAGTTTCCTAGGGTTAGGGGACTGGTTATCCTCACTATAATTTAATTGTTCCCAAGATAATGTGGAGTGTTAAAATGACCACAGCCTGTTATTAACCACCTAAAACCATCCCATAATTGTGGGACATTTTATTCCTTGGCTGAAATATTGCTTGTTGCTCTGATTGAGGTTGAGTAACTTTTGAGGAAAATTCTTTGTTTTATGGCCAGGGTCAGAGCAGTTATTATTAATTGGCCAGGTGAGGGGATCCCATGAACAGGACTATATTTTTTCTTCTTTCCCTAGAGTATATTCTTAAAGGCCATCCAATTAGAGACTTGGAGGGGAGAAATCCTCCAAGGTAACCCAAAAGTACCACAAACTCAAGAATTGGATTGATGTTTAAATTAGGATAGGATTGTATCCATGACAGGAAAATATATACAAAGCTCTAAGAAGTCAAGAAAACATTATAAATGCTCATACAAGTCAGGTCCAAGAACTTGGGCTACCTGTCTATTTCTGATGTCGGCTTCTTCTCATCCTAGTGTGGGTGTAGATTCTCCTCCGATAAGTGCTCTTCCATTTGGCTTGAAGATGATTAAATTTTGTCCTTTCCATTATGCAAAATTTCCTGGTTGCCATGTCCTGGGGCATGTGATTTTCATGCAAAGATAGATTACTGAGATAAGCTTCAGAAACAATGGTAGAGTGTCCTTTTAAAATGTCAATCAGACTTTACATTAGTATAGCATAAGAGCAGAAAACTATCCAGGAAAACAATCTTAGTAAATAGAGATCTCCATCACCAAAATTCGGACTCAATATTTATTGAAACATAATCTTTTCTTTCTCTGAAATTACCCTCATTTTTACCAAATATAACCAGATTAAGACTAATTTGTTTGCAAAATATGTCTGTTCTCAAAAAAGAATACCTTGGCCTGATGATAATTTATGTAATTATAATTGATCATATAGGCCTTTTGCTTTGCTGAAACTTTTATAAGTAGTCTCAGACTGAATTTTTAAGACCTCTCAGGGCTAGGAAAGTCAAGCCAACTACTTATCATAGATTTTGCTTAACAGATCTAGGTGAATCCCTCCATTTGTAAAGTCCCCAAAGTACCTTGAGTTTTCTATATCTGTTAGTGAGGTAGTCTTTCTAATTTATCTGATAAAGCTGCTGGGAACCTAAGTTTCCAATGTCTACAGGGAACAGATAGAAAAGATAAATGTTTCAATCCTGCTTACAAAGGTATAATTTGCTGGATTGATGTGAGTCGTAACTAGTTTGAGGGGAAGGTTTTCCTTATACCCACAAAACACAGATTTAAACAAGTAATTTTTCAGATAGAAACCATAAAATTTATGACCATGCTCACCAGTTTGCTCGTCCTTATGTAATTAATCCTTTTTTGTTAACAGCTGTATGAAGACATCAGGTTTCTCATTAGAATTCTTCAATTTCTTACCCAGTTCAGCATTATGGTCTGAAAGTCAGAATCTTGTGTTTATCCAAAATTCCTTTTTATACATCTTCTTGAACAGGAAGCATTTTTGCAAAGGCATCAGAATAAAACTGTAACTGTCTATAATGACATAGGGCTTAAGAAGGCATGACTAAAATCTAATTGCAATGTAATCAGCAAGGAATCTGGTTACTGATGTGACATACAACACTTTAACATAAAAACTAGAATTGTGACTGATAACATAGGACATATCACGATTTTAGGAACTCATATAATTTCTAAAACACACTAAAGCCTAAGAAGATTCATTACTCATTTGACAACACTTCCTATGCACCTTTAACATACCAAATGAACCTAGTTATATCCCTCTTTCAGATGTTTCAGGGGCCCTTTGAAGCATCCCAAAGGTAGCTAGACATCAAAGGACTTCATTAGAATTTGATACCGGAAGCTTTATCAAACGTATCAAAAATGGTTTAGATCCCTCAGTCAGAAAAGATCTCAGGTCACTGTGAAACAATAGTTATTCACTTAGCCAAAGTAACAATAAAAGATTTCAAAGCCAAATACAGAACAGATCACTTAAAGTGTAAGGAAACTTAAAATCTATTATCAAAAGGCAGTTCAACATTCTAAGAAAACTTGTCCTGTTAACAGAGAGAAAATCCAAATTCAAGTTTTGCACCAGGTAGTTTGAAAATTCATTTCTTTAAATTTATTCTACATGTAGTCAATCCTCACCATGCACAAATCTCTTTTCTCAGGGCCCACTTTCCACAAACTTTTTTTTTTTTTTTAGGCTCTTTACTGGAATATAATACCTTTATATTGCTGTGCCAGTTTTTGCTATACATTACAGTGAATCAGGCCAGCCGATCACGGGGAGCCTCAGTCCTCGTCCCGGCCGTGGCCCGTGTGGCCTGTGGGCGGCGCTGTGGCCTGTCAGGCGGCCACACCGAGCCGCCATAGCCGCCCACCTCCCGCAATCCAGCGTCTCCGCCGCTGGCTTCGCACCGCCACCATGGCCGACGTGGAAGACTGTGAGGACCCCTGCGCCCTGTCCTCTCACTCCGGGAGCGCAGGATCCAAGTCGGGAGGCGACAAAATGTTCTCTCTCAAGAAGTGGAACGCGGTGTCCATGTGGAGCTGGGACCTGGAGTGCGATACGTGCGCCATCTGTCGGGTCCAGGTGATGGATGCCTGTCAGATGTCAAGCTGAAAACAAACAAGAGGATTGTGTTGTGGTCTGGGGAGAATGCCATCGTTCCGTCCTGCTGCATGTCCCTGTCGGTGAAACAGAACAATTGCTGCCCTCTCTGCCAGCAGGACTGGGTGGTCCAGAGAATTGGCAAATGAGAACCATGGAAGGTGTCCTTCGTGCAGGTGTTCAGAGTCCTGCTGGCTCTTGTTATCAAGTGCCCTATGAAGGCTAGAACTCTCCAGGGGCCTAATTCTTCCAGTAGGAGACAATGGATCTGTGGTCTTCTGAGATTCATCAAAGGCATGGTTTAACGTTTTTCAGTTTTATTTTCAGAAATCCTCAACAACTAAGAAGATAATTTATTAAAGATGGTCTTTCCTACCTCTGTGGTATGTGTCTCACACACTGCTTAGAAGTGCTATAAAGGAGAGAACTGTAAATTGAACGACCTTTATAATTTACTCACTGATATCCAAGGAGCTATGGAAGCAGTTCCGTTCAGAAGAGAACTTTTTGCATGCTTATGGTTGATCAGTTAAAAAAAAGACAATGTTATAGTAACAAATAAAGTGCAGTTTAAAACCCAACTCATCCTTAATCTGTTCCTAATATTTATTTTTGGCAGGGAGGGGGATGATTCATGAAATCTTTGATATAATGAGAATTTTAAGTTTGGGCCAGTGAACAGGGTAAATAAAATTTAACCTTTGGGTGTAAGGGATGTCAGTTGTCTTTTAGGTTATCATCCTTTATCTCTGGCTCATCAAGAAAACCTAGCGCTGCACTCACCTCACTGTTCAATCATTAAGTGGTAGAGGACAGAAATATTTTCAAGTTCTGGTAATATTGTGTTGTAATTTAACTGTTTTTTAGGTGGAATATTAATGAGGGGAAAATGTTTACCATTGTAGCATTGAGTCAAAAACTTTATCACATGATGTTTTAATAAATGGTCTATTCTGTTTACGTCATTTGAATTGTCATTATTGCAAGTTTAGGCACAACCTTCAACTTAATAAACTAGTTTGTGAAGTGAAAAAAAAAAAGTGAATCAGCTGTATTTATACATAAACATCCATATCCCCTTCTTCCTGAGACTCCCTTCCAGTCTCCTTATCACAGCCCTCTAAGTCTTCACCCATCTTTGAGTTGATCTCCGTGTTATGCAACAGCTTCTCACTAGCTTCTATTTTACATTTGGTAGTGTATATACGTCAATGCTACTCTCTCACTTCATCCCAGCTTCCCTTTCACCTTCTACACTATGTCCTCAAGTCTGTTCTCATTTGCATCTTTACTCTTGCCTTGTCACTTGGTTCATCAGTATCATTTTTTTTAGATTCCTTATACATGAGTTAGCATATGGTATTTTTTTTCCTCTTCCTTACTTACTTCACTCTCTATGACAGACTCTAGCTGCATCCCCCTAACTACAGACAACTCAATTTCATTCCTTCTTATGGCTGAGTAACATTCCATTGCATATATGTGTCACATCTTCTTTATCCACTCATCCATTGATGGGTATTTAGGTTGCTTCCATGTCTGGGCTATTGTAAATAGTGCTGCAGTGAACATTGTGCTACATGTTTCTGTTTGGATTATGGTTTTCTCAGGGTGTATGTCTAGCAGTGGGATTTCTGGGTCATATGGTAGTTTTATTTTTAGTTTTTTTAAGGAACCTCCATACTGTTTTCTGTAGTGGCTGTACCAATTTACATTTCCACCAACAGTGCAAGGGAGGTTCCCTTTTCTCCACACCCTCTCCAGCATTTATTGTTTCTAGATTTTTTGATAATGGCCATTCTGACCAGTGTGATGAGATACCTTATTTTGGTTTTGACTTGCATTTCTCTAATGATTAGTGATGTTGAGCATCTTTGCATGTGTTTGTTAGCCATCTGCATATTTTCTATGGAGAAATGTCTAATTATGTCTTCTGCCCATTTTTGGATTGACTTATTTGATTTTTTGGTATTAAGCTGCATGAATTGATCATATAATTTGGAGATTAATCCTTTGTCAGTTGCTTCATTGGGAAATATTTTCTCCCATTCTGAGGGTTGTCTTCTTGTCTTGTTTATGGTTTCTTTCACTGTGCAAAAGCTTTTCAGTTTCATTAGGTCCCATATGTTTATGTTTAATTTTATTTCCATTATCCTAGGAGCTGCATCAAAAATGAACTTGCTTTGATGTATGTCATAGAGTGTTCGGAATATGTTTTCCTCTAAGAGTTTTATACTGTCTGACCTTACATTCAGCTCTTTAACCCATTTTGAGTTTACTTTTGTGTATGGTGTTAGCAAGTGTTCTAATTTCATTCTTTTACATGTAGCTGTCCAATTTCCCCAGCACCACATATTGACAGGCTGTCTTTTTACTATTATATATTTTTGACTCCTTAGTCAAAGATAAGGTGCCCATATGTGCATGGGTTTGTCTCTGGGCTCTCTATTCTGTTCCATTTATCTATAATTCTGTTTTTGTGCCAGTACCATACTGTCTTGATAACAGTAACATTCTAGTATACTTTGAAGTCAGGGAGCTTGATTCCACCAGCTCGCTCTTTCATTCTCAAGATTGTTTTGGCTCACTATTTAAAATAGCCAGGACATGGAAACAACCTAAATGCCCATCAGCAGATGAATGGATAAAGAAGATGTGGTGCATGTACACAATGGAATATTTCTCAGCCATAAATAGGAATGAAATCGAGTTATTTGTAGTGAGGTGGATGGGCCTAGAGACTGTCATACAGAGCAAAGTAAGCCAGAAAGAAAAAAAAAATACCATATGCTAATTCATATATGAGGAAACTAAAACAAAACAAAACAAAACAAAAACAAAAACAAAAAAATGGTTCTCATGGACCCATTTACAGGGCAAAAATAAATATGGAGATGTAGAGAATGTACCTGAGGACACGACAGGGTTGGAGGGGCGAAGGGGAAGCTAGGATGAAGTGAGAAAGAAGCATTGACATATATAAACTACCAAATGTAAAAGAGATAGCTAGTGAGAAGTTGCCACATAACATAGGGAGATCAACTCGATGATGGGTGATGACTTAGGGGGCTGGAATAAGGAGGTTGGGAGGGAGTCACGGGAGAGACAACATGTGGGCATATATGTATAAATACAGCTGATTCAAGTTGGTGTACAGAAAAAAAAACTGGCACAATATTATAAAGCAATTATATTGCAGTAAAGAGCTTAAAAGAAAAAAAAAAGATTACTTTGGCTATCTGGGGTCTTTTGGTATCCATACAAATCATAGAATTTCTTGTTCTAGTGCTGTGAAAAATGCCATTGCTAATTTGATAGGAGTTGCATTGAATGTGTAAATTGCTTTGTGTAGTATAGTCATTTCCATAATGTTGATTCTTCCAATCCAAGAACATGGTATATCCCTCCATCTGATTGTATCATATTTGATTCCTTTCATTAGTGTCATATAGTTTTCTGCATACAGGTCTTTTGCCTCCTTAGGATGGTTTATTCTTAGGCATTTCATTATTTTCGTTGCAATGGTAAATGGGAGTGTTTCCTTAATTTCTCTTTCTGCTCTTTCATTGTTAGTGTATAAGAATGCTGGAAATTTCTGTCCATTATTTTTGTATTCTGCTACTTTATTGATTAGTGCTAGCAGTTTTCTGGTAGCATGTTTAGGGTTTGCTATGTGTAATATTATGTCATCTGCAAAGAGTGACAATTTTACTCCTTCTTTTCCAATTTGATTTCCTTTTCTTCTCTGATTGCTCTGGCAGACACTTACAAATCTATATTTAATAATAGTGATGAGAGTGGGCACTCTTGTCTTGTTCCTGTTCTTAGAGGGAATTCTTTCATTTTTTCACCCTTTAGAGTGATGTTGGCTGTTCATTTGTCATATATGACTTTTATTATGTTGATGTAATTTTCTTCTATGCCCATTTTCTGGAGAATTTCTTATCATAAATATATGTTGATTTATTCAAAAGCTTTTTGTGCATCTATGGAGATGGTCATATGGTTTTTATCCTTCAATTTGTTAATATGATGTATCATATTGATCAATTTGTGTATATTGAAAAAGCCTTCCATTTCAAGGATAAAACACATTTGATCATGGTTTATGATCTTTTTAATGTGCTGTTGGATTCTGTTTGCTTGCATTTCTTGAGGATTTTGCATTTGTATTCATCAGTGCTATTGGCCTATAATTTTCTTTTTTTGTAACAGCTTTGTCTGGTTTTGGGATCAGGGTAATGGTACCCTCACAGAATGAGTTTAGGTGTGTTCCTCCTTTGGCTATATTTTGGAAGAGTTTGAGAAGGATAGGTCTTAACTCTTCACTAAATGTTTGATAGAATTTCCTGTGAAGCCATCTGGCCCTGGGCTTTGATTTGTTGGAAGATTATTAATCACAACCTCAATTTCAGTGCTTGTGATTGGTCTGTTCATATTTTCTATTTCTTCCTGGTTCAGTCTTGGAAGATTGTACTTTTCTAAGAATGTATCCACTTCTTTCAGGTTATCCAATTTATTGGCACATAGTTGCTTGTAGTAGTCTCTCATGATCTTTTCTATTTCTGCCATGTCTGTTGTTACTTCTTTCCCATTTCTAATTCTTTTGATTTTCATCTGCTCCCTTCTTTTCCTGATGAGTCTGGCTTGTGGTTTATAAATTTTATTTATCTTCTCAAAGAACCAGCTTTTAGTTTTATTGATGTTTGCTATTGTTTCCTTCATTTCTTTCTTTCTTCCCTCATTTTTTTTTTCTGATCTGAACTTTAAGATTTCTTTCCTTCTGCTCACTTAGTGTTTTTTTTTTTTTTTCTTTTTTTCTCTAATTGTTTTAGGTGTAAGGTTAGGTTTTTTATTTGACCTTTTTCTTGTTTCTTGATGTAGGATTTTATTGCTATAAACTTCCCTCTTAGAACTTGTTTGGTTGCACCCCATAGGTTTTGGGTCATCATGTTTTCATTTGTCATTTGTTTCTAGGTATATTTTTGATTTCCTCTTTGATTTCTTCAGTGATTTCTTTGTTGTTTAATAGTATATACATGAGCCTCCATGTGTTTGTATGTTTACCTTTATTTTTCCTGTAATTGATATCTAGTCTCATGGTGCTGTGGTCAGAGAAGATGCTTGATATGATTTCAATTTTGTTGAATTTACCGAGGCTTGATTTTTGACCCAAGATATGATGTATCCTGGATACCGTTTCTTGTGCACTTGAGAAGAAAAAGTATTCTGTAGTTTTTAGATGGAACATCCTAAAAATATCAATTAAATAAAAATGGTCATTTAAAACTTGTGTTTCCTTATTTATTTCTGTTTGGATGATCTGACCACTGGTGTAAGTGAGGTGTTAAAATCTCCTACTATTACTGTATTACTGTTGATGTCCCCTTTTATGGCTGTGAGCATTTACCTTATGTATTGAGGGGCTCCAATGTTGGCTGCATAGAGATTTACAATTGTTATATATTATTCCTGGATTCATCCCTTGATCATTATGGAATGTCTTTCCTTTTCTCTTGTAATAGTCTTTACTTTAAAGTCTAATCTTTTTGATATGTGTATTGCTACTCTGGCTTTCTTTTCACGTCCATTTGCATGGAATATCTTTTTCTATCCCCTTACATTCAGTCTGAATGTGTCTCTAGGTCTGATGTCGATTTCTTGTAGACAGCATATATAAGTGGTTGTTTTTGTATCCATTCAGGCAGTCTGTGTCTTTTGGTTGGAACACTGAATCCTTTTACATTTAAGGTAATTATTGACATGTACATTCCTATTATGATTTTGCTATTTGTTTTGGGTTTCTTTTTGTAGGTCTTTTCCTTCCCTTGTGTTTCCTGCCTAAACACTTTCCTTTAGCAATTGTTGTAAGGCTGGTTTTGATGGTGCTGAATTCTCTTAAATCTTGCTTATCTGTAAAACTTTTGACTTCTCCATTGAATCTGAATGAGATTTTTGCTATGTAGGGTATTCTTAGCTGTAAGGTTTTCTCTTTGAAGACTTTAAATATACCCTGCCACTCCCTTCTGGCCTGCATAGATTCTGCAGAAAAATCAGCTGTTATCCTTAAGGGTTTTCACTTATATGCTATTTTCTCCTCTTCTCTTGCTGCTTTTAATATTTCTTCTTTGTATTTAATTTGCATTAATTTAATATGTGCCTCCCTGTGTTTCTCCTTGGGTTTATTCTTTATGGGACTGTCTGTGCTTCTTTCACTTGATTAAGTATTTGCCTTCCCATGTTGGGGAAGTTTTCCACTATAACCTCCACAAATATTTATCAGATGCTTTCCTTTCCATTCTTCTGAGATGCCTATGATTTGAATGTGGGTGTGCTTAATGTTGTCACCGAGGTCTCTGAGACTGTCTTCCAACCTTTTGATTCTTTGTCTTTTATCCTGCTTGCTGACAGTTATTTCCACCATTCTCTCTTCCAACTAACTTTCTCATTCTTCTGCCTCAGTTTTTCTGCTTTTGATGTCATCTAGAGTATTTTTTACTTTTCGTTACTCTGCTGTTCACTACTGTTTGCTCTTTAGTTCTTCTAGATCGTTATTAAATGTTTCTTGTATTTTCTCTATTTTGTTTTCTAGATTTTGGATCATCTTTACTATCATTACTCTAAATTCTGTTTCAGGCAATGTGCCCATTCCATCTTCATTTATTTGGCCTTGTGGATTTTTATCTTGCTCCTTTCACAAACATTCTTATCACTTACTATATCTATTCTTTATTTTCCCATTCAAAAACAGCCTCCTGTAAATCAGACTTACTTTTTTTCCCCTAAAATGTAATTCCATTCCTCATCCCTTCTCAAAGAAGCACATCCTATTTTCCTTAAGCAATGATGAACTGTCCTTTATGATATCATTCTGTAGATTGGTGAACATAAATACCAGTGATCATTTCTAAGACAGTGGCTTACATTAGAGCACATGACATCAAGCATATTTATTAATAGTCCAAATCATCTTCTCTTTCTTGGAAAGAGGAAGCAAGTGTATGAATTTATTTGCCATTAAGTGATCTGTATTTGTTTTTCAGACCTTCTGTTACATTAGTAAATAAATATGTAGTGTCTCACAGTGACCTATGATCTCATTTGACGAAGTGTTTTAAAACTTTATGACCATCTTACCAAATATGAAATTTTAATTGTTTCTTCTGATTTCCAGGTAATTCTGGGGTACTTTAGAGGACCCCTGAGATATCTTAAAGAGAAATATTTAACTAGAATCATTTTGTGTATTTAGTTTAATGTAATCAAACATAATTCTGCTTATTGTAACCAAGTATATTGACTATACTGTAATGAAATGTTTAACAATGCCTTCTAAGTCTTCTGTCATATATATATGAGTCATATATATGTATACATATATATATGTATACATATATATATACATATATATATGTATGTGTGTGTGTGTGTGTATGTGTATATATACATATATATATATATATATTACTCTGATGCTATTGTGAAAAGTGTTTCCTCATCAGGGAAAGTCATAGAAAAATGATGGAAGCAATTTAAACAATTTCACACCAAGATGATGGCTATGTAAGTTTTCTAGCCCATGCTGACTTAAAACAAGGAGGTTTCCTACCCAGGGAGCCCTAGATCATGCATCCAAAGATTATTAATCCCTGAGAGGCAGGGTGGACATCCCGACTCAGCCTTGAAGTGGTTACAGAAGATGGATCATTGTCCTTCTTCATCCCCTAAGAAAATGGGATTAAAATCTCTGAGGAGGGGAATGAAAAAGAAGGGAAGATGGCAGGACACAACCTTCGAAAGAATGAAATAGGCTGAGGGCATGACATAAACTGAGTAGAGCTGAAAGTGTCCAAGATGGCAGACAACTCAATTTCCACTGGTCCTTGGGCCCCAGCATTAAAACCATAAGGGTCAAAAAGTGGGTGGTGGTCCAATTCCTGGAATCCTCACCCCTTGCTGAAATAGCTGAAATTCTCCTTCCACTCATTAGCTTAAGAAATATCCCACCCCAGTAAAAACTGATAACCCCACACCTGGCTACTTCTTACCTTTTGAGATGGCAAACAGTTTGTCTTTGGAGTGTGTTTCTCTCTAAATAAATCATTTCTTACCTATCAGCTGGTTTCTCACTGAATTCCTTTTGTAATTAGACATCAAGAACCCAAGCTTCTTTAAGTCCTGAAATCAGGAGTGTGATCTCAATTGGAAGACTTTGGGTTTTAGCCTGGTTCAAGTCTCAGCAGCATGGCTTCAAGTCCTAATCAGTGTTTTGGCCGGGTTAGCAACCCGACCACATGAGTCAAGTCACAGTCCGAGATTTTGCGGGTTTTGAGTCCTGGCCGCCAGGGTTCAGATCTCAATCTGAGGTGCAAAGTTTCAAGGTTAGCATCACAGGATATCCACTGAAACAAATTAAATATATAAACAGCCATGACTGGGACTTCCCTGGTGGCACAGTGAAGAACATTCCATGCTGCCAATGCAGGAATCTAGATTCGATGCCTGGTTCGTGAACTAGCACCCACATGCCACAACTAATAGTTCACATGCCTGAACTAAAGACCTTGCATGCCCCAACTGAAGATTCCACATGCTGCAACTCAGAGACGGCACAGCCAAATAATGGAATATTAAAAAAAAAAAATAGCCCAGATGGTATTCCACTGTATGTCTCTACCATATTTTCTTTATCCATTCAAGTATTGATGGATATATGTTGTTTCTACATCTTGTCTATTGTGATGATACTGCAATGTACATAACAGCACCAATATCCCTTTGATATCATGATTTTCATTTTTTGGGATAAATACCCAGATTTGAGATTGCTGGATCAAAGAGGAATTCTCTTTTTAGTTTTTTGAGGAATCTCCATTATGTTTGCCAGTGGCAACACCAGTTTACACCCACACCAACAGTGTACAGGGTTCCACATCCTCATTAACACTTGTTATAATTTGTTTTTGATAATGACCATCTAATGGATGTGAGATGGTATCTTATTGTCATTTGATTTGCATTTTCCTGTAAATTAGAGAGGGAGGAACTATTCTTATCCCAAATTTATACAATAGGAAATCAATGTCCAGAAATGAGCTTATATAGGTCACATAATTGGTAGGACACAGAGGTGGAATTTGAACCCAGGCAGATAAGCTCCAGGATGTACATGCCAGCAAATATGCTGCACTGTCTTCCATGTGCTTAGCAAATGTGGGATCATGTTGTTTTGTATTCTGTTCTTTTCTCTCAATGTCATATTGGAATGATTTCTCATAACACTAAATATTCTCCTAAAACACAATTTTAAAGTGAATGATTGTATGATGGCCTATCTATGCTGTGGACTATCTATGTTTATTGAGTTTTGGAATGTCCCAGACTTTCCATTTTGTAAGCGGCTCTGAGGACTGTATCCTTGCTATTTAAGTTTCTGGGTGCTTCTGCTCATTGCTTTTGCATAAACCTTAGAAGCAAAATTTCTGGAAGAAAGGCCATACACATTTTAAGAACAAGTCATCTCCAGAAAGATTGTACCAACTTACAATCTTTTAAGAAGGGTTCAATATATATCATTTTCCATTTTTTTCTATATTTATTCTCACCAATGGCTATAAATATTTTTGGTCCACGGTGGGTAAATCATAAAGTGGAAGGTGGGGGAAGATTGTTACCTTGAAGATCAGACTTTGGGACTTCATGGTAATCCTGTGCTAATATTCCAGTATTTCAGTGTAGGGGATGTGGGTTTGATCCCTGGATGGGGAAATAATATACAACATGCCTTGCAGTACAGCCAAAAAAACAAACAGACAAACAAACAAAGAAACAAATGTTGATGAAGAACAGAATTTATCCTCATGTTGGTAGCACAGGCTACAAATACAGAGCCTGAAGAACCCTGAGCTGATTAACAGACACAGCTCCAGCCCCAGCCTTAGGCTCATCTAGGGAAACAAAGCCAGAATTTTCCTGGTTCATATTATGGCAGTAAGCCCTGATGGCAGTATATGTTTCCCAATATGGACACAGCAGTGTGTTCTAGTGGAAGCACCTACAAATTCATCTATTCATTTATTCAACATGTATTTATTGAGGGCCTACTATGTGCCTGTCACCAGTACTAGGGCCAGAAGATGTCAGGAGACTTCCTACATCTGTACTGCGGTGGTAATGCACTGCAAGGGCTCATGCAGAGACAGGGAAATGGCATATGCAATTAACCATAGCCACTATTATTATTCTTATTGGTGGCTTCTCAAAACATTGAGACTTTGCTTATGGTTTCCTGGAGAACACTTGGAAAATGAGTTAGACAAACTGTTGACTTAAATCTCCATTAAGCCTAGATCATGATATTTGCTGTTAAAAAAAAAAGCAAAAAAAAAAGAAAACAGTTCAACTCTCACCTTCCCCCCCCCCCCCCCATTTATCAGCTCTACAACCAATCCTCTTACACTCCCCTCAAGCTGATCATAATCCAGTGTCATCCCCAATTGATCAGGCACACATAACACTGGACATTTGGCAGATCTATTCACACGTGATAACCGCAGGGCTTAGGGGTGTGTTTCAAAGTGGGGTGGCAAGTCTCATCTCAGTGACCCAATTCTTACCCTACATCAACCATTCCCTGCAACTCTGAAGAAGAAGCCCCTCACTCCTCTGACCTCCTACCCACACCTCTGCTGTTTTCTCCATCTGGCCCTTCCTATTGGGGGTTGTCTCCTTATATGTCTCCCTGAAGTGGTGGTGAGTTCCTAACATAGCCCTCTGTCTCTGGGGTCCACCACAGCACATGGCATACAGTAGGTGCTCAGTAAATTTGTAGTAAATGTAAAGATGAGGAAGGAAGCAAGACATCCCTTTCACTAACGTCTGTCTTGCCAGAGTAAAGGCACATACAATGCATTCCACTGGGGTGTGTTTTTCACCTTATTTATTCTTTTTTGCTTCTTTTCTCCTCTCAGTCTCCCTCCACTTCTGGCCCTTGCTGTCCCCAGGCTAGGCCTCTGCAAAGGATCTCCAGCTGGGAAGAATACCTGCTTCCACTCTAATTGTGCCAAACCATGGCAACATGAACTAAGTGTGTTGTCGATCTGCCCCTGGAAAGGCTGAAGGATTTGTGCACCCTGGGTCCCCCTTTACATGAGTGGCATCTTCCTCAACAACCTTGGAGGCCAAGGGAAGGAACACGCTGGGCCCAGGAGGAGTGGGTCTGGCTAAGGATCCACAGGGGCCATCACTTGGCAAGTGGGGCTAGAAAGGACACCCACTGTGTGGGTAGAAGAGAGCTTCTGACTGGGGTGAGGGGACAAAGGGGGACCATCTCAGCTTCAAGGCCTCACCCAGAACCCCCGTGGAGGAGAAGACCAGTGCCAAAGTTCCACTCAGAATGGGAGAAAAGACTCTGTTTTATTACCCTTTACTATCCTTCTGTATGAGGGGGTGGTAGAGTTTGTGGGGCTGTTGCCAATTCTTTATGGTCTAGACCTCCCCCCCACCCTGCCACGTCCTTTGGGGCTGCCTCTCCCCAGCTGCAGTCACAGGTTGCTGAAGAAACTGTCAATCATGTGGAGCAGGGCAACGTGACCAAGTAAAGCCAATCATAGCACCCCATGTGCCTGTGAGGAGGGATGGTCGAGGGCTGGACACATGATCTGAGCTGGACTAATCAGAGCCCTCCCTGGCACCACAGTTTCCTGAGGTTGTTTCCTTATGGATTAGACACCTAGGAGACAAACATGTAGAAGCCTGAGGGAAGAAAGCTGGCAGGCTAAGAGAATGAAAGATGAGAGAATGGAAAGAGCTAGGGAGGGAAAGAGTAAGCTGATGGCCTCTGATTTCTTGGGTCCAGTCACTGAGATGTTTGAATCTGCTCTGATTCCTGTATTCCATATTCCCAGTATCCTTCCAGTAAGTCTCCTCTTTCTTTGGAGCCAGTTGGAGTTGGGCTCCTCTCACATTGGTTCAGGAAAGGTTCTAGATCCTGCCCAATTATGATGCAACTCCCCAACCCAAAGAGGGACGCCCATTCATATTAGCACCATTGGGTTGGAATCTTTTATTCTTTCCTGAGCATAGGGCTTTGCAGACCAGCAAATGCAGTCCACCACCATCCCTGGGCAGGACTGACCTATGTGTGAGTGAGTGTGTGTTTGAAGTGGGCCTGCCTGTTTCCTGAAGCAGCCCCAGGATTTACACGGCGGGAGCCAGGCCAACCCTGTTGTTTCCCCGATCGTAAACAGAGAAATACAGCCTGAGGAAAACTTCACCCAGGATCCAGGTCTCGGGCTGGTTCCAGGTCTCAGTGTCCCCATAAAACAAGCTGGTACAAATGCCATGAGGACCCTGGGGAAGACAGAAATACACTGCAGTCAGCCAGATCCCTTACCTGCCACCCCCCTCAGTATCCAGCACTGGTGGCTTCTCAGTTTTATTTTCCTCTTTTAGTAAGAACCAAATTACTGTCTCAGGAGTTGGGGAAGTGAGGTGCCCATCCAAAAGCAAGAACAGCCAAGACATGTGGTTGCCCTGAGGAACAGGGGTGGGAGAATGAAGGTTTGGAGTTTGGGATTAGCAGATGCATACTACTATATAGAGAATGGATAAATAACAAGTCCTACTGTATAGCACAGCGTTCAGTATCCTGTGACAAATGGTAATGGAGAATACTAGAAACAACTATATATATATATATATATATATATATATATATATATATATATACATAACTGAGACACTTTCCTGTACAGCAGATATTAACACTACATTGTAAATCAAGTGTGCTTCAACACAACCAAAAAAAAAAGTAAAAAGGACAAGAATGGCCCATATATTCCCTGTTCTTTTCTTCTGACCCAGGCTCACTGTTTTCTCTGCAGAGAATGCCTTTTCTTCTCCCTCTTCCCCACATCCTGTTCTTTAAGACTGAGCTCAGCCCCTCTAGGAAGACTTCCTGGACCTAGCTTCACCCTCTCTCGCCACTCCAGCTCTCCAGGCTGGGTTGGGTGACGTACCTTTGTGCTCCTCTTGTCCTTAGACCTCATCACTCCTAATGCAGATCTGACACCACTTGGCACAGCCCCTGGGGGTGCCATTTGCATGGAGTCCAGTATAGATTTGCCTCACCCCAAGCAGGCCTCCTCATGCCTCCATGAAGTTGGGGGTTTCATATTATTGAAGTTCCCTCTCTTCTTCAAAGCCTTCTTTGAGTCCATCAAGTGATTAGTTTTATGGGAGGCACTGGCCTAGCCTCCGGGGCTCAGCAGCATCTGCAGTGGTGTGACTTGGACTCCAGAGGGCACCCTCCTCCCAACAGCAGCCCAAGAGTTCCTGCAAGGCCCAGAGTTGAGAACCAGCCCCCAGGGTTAGCCCCTCACCCTCTGGATGTAGGCTTCAGCAGGCACTGGATAGTCAATGTGATTGATGGTGAAGATGATTTTAGGCAGTTTTCTAATGTTGTCACATGGAACCAGGTACTGTTAGATAAAGAGGAGAGAGGTTGGCCCAGCTGATACCTCAAGTGTGGAGAGCCCCAGAGTGACCCTGTGGCATGTCCCTTCACCTGTTGATGATAAGGCATGGCGCTGATAAGCTTCTGAATGACTCCGATATATTTAATTGGGCCAGCCAGAAACACAGTCCCAGTATCCAGAATAGCCTGGCATCCGTTGAAACAAGCAACAGTCATCCCATTCATGGTGATGCTGAGAGACAGTGAGACAAAGTGGGCACCAGGATCACTCTGAAGTCTCCACGATTAACTGCTCCCCTCCCTGACTGTCTCCAGAAGAGCCCTTCAGCTCATGCTCTGACTCTGTTTCCCTTTGCTCTGGTCACCTAAACTTCTTTGACTTCCGTTCAGTTCTTGAATGCACCAGGCTTTTGTGTGCCTCAGGGCATTCGCATGTGCTGGTTGCCCTTCCTAGAAGACTCCCATCCCCTTTGACTAGCTAATTTCTCCTCATCTTCCAGTTTCTAGCTTAAATGTCCCTTTTTCAGGTAAGACTCCCCACCCCCCCAGACTAGATCAGGCTTCTGTCTTGGTCACTCTCTCTGAAGACTCTTCCTCATTTGCAACAAATACAGAAGTGCTAATTCCTTATGGGTATGACTCACTTCATGTATGTCTACCTCACTAGATGTAAGCAAATTGTATCCTCAGTGCCTCATTCAAGTGCCCAGCACAGAGTGGATGCACAATGTATCTCTTTTGAGAGAATTAATGAATGAATAAGTGAGTGAGTGAGACAATGCATGAGGAATAACCAGAGACCTGTGCCTGGTGTCCAACCAGCAATGCGTCATCCAACACAGTGAAGCTGGAGGCTCTCTGGGGCAGCAGATGCTCAGAGTGGTGGGGAGGGAGACACAGGCTGCCCTGGGAGAGGTTGTTTCCCAGCATGGACTCCTACCCGGCTCAGACACTAAGGCCACCGGCCAGGGAATGCCTGAGCTAGCCCAGGGCCCCCCAAAGGACCCATATGTTTCTGTCTGATTCCCATCAGTTATTTAACCTTGTTCTCAGGCCAGATTCCCATCAGTTATTTAACCTCGTTCTCAGGCCATTGCTCTATCCCAGCATCCTGATGCTTTCTGCCATAGCCTCTGCCCCACTGTTTTCCTGGGACGTGGGGTTGGGTGGCAATGGGTAGGGGGCGTGTCTCTTTGTATGGGTACTTTCAAGTCTCAAGAATGCAGCCAACCTCTCTCCACTGCTGTTAATCTTTTCCCTAAGGAAACCAGTTTTCCTAGTTTGTCAAGGACTTTCTCTGTTTTTAAACTGGCATTATTGAGTACTAAGAATTCCATTGGTCCTGGGTAGCCCTGGAGAGCTGGTCACCTTATCTCAACCTTGTTCAGGCTGGTAGAATTCTCCCTGATCCTCTTTTCACTGCTCTTTATGTTCCTAAAAGCCTGCCATCTGCCTCCCAGTCCAGAAGGTGCAGCCCTCTCTGGGCTGCACACACCTCTCAGAATCCTGTCCAAGTTCCTGGTCAGGGCCCTCGTCAGGAGGCCTGGTGTGATTTTGAGCCAATAGGTGGTGCGTGTATGTGTGTGTTTATGTGTTTGTTTGGGTGTGTGTCTGTATGTATATCTGTGTGTGTGTGTGTGTGTGTGTGTGTATCTGTGTTCCTGTGCGTGTTTATATGTGTGCCAATGTGTGTGTTTATATGTGTGTCTGTGTGTTTATATCTGTGTTTTTGTGGTTGGGGCATATATGTCTGTGTGTGACTGTGTGTCTGTGTAAGCATTTGTGTGTGCCTGCATGTGTCCGTGTTTACCTATGGGAGCATCACTGGGGGTAACCCTCAGAGGGAGAGGCTTACTTGGTCATGGTTATCTGCCAGAAGTGGGTTTGGGACACTGGTATCCACTTGAGCTCTCCTTTGTGGTATCTGTGGTCCACCCCGCCAAGCATCATCACACTGCCATACACCTTCCGGCTGAGGAGAGAGGGAGTGCTCCTTGTCAGAGAATAATGCCACTCACTGTCTGAGGGCTCTGCTTTTCCAACCCATCAGAGACACTAAAAGGGTCTTCATTTTACAAATGCAGAAACTGAGGCATGGATGGATTGATTACATGACCAGGGTGGGTCACCATATAATAAGTGGCACACAAGAGGTTCAAAGCTGGACAGCCTGTTGGGCTCCTACCACCACCCTTCTGAAGAGGGCATATTTCCCTTCCCCAAGCAAAGTGCTCAAAGATACCTTCAGAGGACACCATATTTGAGGCTTCTGTCTTCTACTTTGTGTAGCCTGTCATTTTTTCAGAAAAGCTGAGGCCCTAGTGCACTAAGTGCATGAGTTCAGGCTCACCCACGGTTGGCTTCACCAGACGGTGACCTGTGCCATCCATGGAGTCCTGCCCTCAAAAGGGCACCACACCTCTGCTATCCCTGTCTTGAATTTCTTAATACATTTTGAGCAGGAATTCCCACATTTTCATTTTTCATTGGCTCCTGCCAATCGTGTAGCTGGTCCTGGGTTCCCAGTAAAATGTTCATCAGGAAGAAAACATTCCTGTCATGCCTCTCCTTCCTTTCATAGCAAATCCTTCAGCAAATCCTGCTGCCTTTTCCTCCAACCTGTACCCTGACACCTTCCATTGCTCTCCCTCTTCCCTCAGCCCCCCTGGACTAAGCAGCCGTCCTTAAACCCATGAGCGTGGTTGTGTTCCAGTAAAACTTAACTTAGAGGAACCAGTGGTAGGGCAGGTGGTGGCTCTGGGGCCATAGTTACGCTGGGCTAAAGAGTCTCTCAGGAAACTTCTGGATTAAGTGGTCTATAATTTTTCATGCCTCTGAAAGCATCTTTCAGTTGATTTAGAGAGAGGTCTTGTCAGGCTCAGACTTACGTGCTCAAGTAGAAGGCAAAGACCGGATGAGAAATGAGGCCTCGTGTCTTCAGCTTGTCCAAGATAGGGGTGATGCCTTTGGGGGCGAGGCTGGGGAAGCCCAGGCCCAGGACGCCATCAGAGATTGGACTACTGAGCCCAGTCTCTTTCACGGACAACCCAAATTCTTGGTGCATGTTGACAAGGTTCATGATCTGTGGGAGGGGTGAGTGTTTCCACATAAATGTTTGGGATGTGGATCTGGGACTGGACTGGGATGGAGAAGCTATTAACACCTCAGAGAAGACCTGAGACCTGGCTGTGCCCTGGTTGACCTCAGATGGTTAGACCAAGCAGGGACAGGAAACCTGGTTCCATTTGTGCAGTGCTATGGATTTTAAACAACACCTGCTCCTCCTGTACACACCATCTGAAGTGAGTCACTTTGGCCTCATGCCTTCTGTGCAGGTGGGGAAACATAGACTCAGGACAGGACCAAATGGTTCCCAATTAAGGACAAAATGAGTAGAGAGCAGGGTAGTCTTCTCTTTGGCATCACTATGATCCGATGACAAAACTGAACTGAATTCACTGCAAAGCATTGTGGATCCTGCATCTGCCCAGGAAGACATAAACCTTTTGTACAGTGTCGGTGCCAGGGTTCTCATGAAATTTCTGCCTGGGCAAATGCTTTTGGGGTTGTGTGTGTGTTAGAGATAGATAGAGAGAGAGAGAGAGAGAGTACTCAGGCCCTTTGCGGGAGGAAGGTCATAGATTTTATTGGACTCTCAAAGGCCCCCTACAGTGAAAATCCATTCATCAGGCCCTTCCCACATTTGTGGTCCCCTGCTTTCCATGCCCAGATGCCTGAAGCCTTTGGCTGACCCCAGGGGCCCAACATCAGTTTTATCCTCTCCCCAAATATCTCATACCTGCATGAATCCTGACTTCAGGCCAGCTCCACTGCTTACTATATGTGTGATCGTTACAAGGCCCTGGCTCTCTGCACCTTAGTTCCCTCTTCTGTATAATGGAGCTAATCATAGTACTTGCTGTGTGTGGTTGTTGCAGGATTAAACATGTTTTTACCATGAAAGTGCCCAGTACACTCTGTGAATAGGAAAGTCGGTTGTTTGTTCTGCTCTCTCCCTGCTCCCAGAAAATGAACCTTGAGCTGCTCATGGGCAAAGGAACTGCAAATCCACAGCCCAGGCCACTCTCTGGGTCAGCTATTCTGGCAGTCTGTGTGTAAGCAGGGGAGCTGTATCCCCAGAGACATTCCCTGTGGGGACAGTGGACAGCCACTAGGGGATGTTGGGAAAGACAGGCCCTCCCAGTTGGTCCTGCTTCTCTTTTGGAAGCAGCAGTTGCTCCCAGGGCCAGCCCTGACTCACCTTCTGCTTTCCACTTACCCGAACAGTGTCAAAGCCAAAAAATCCAACAATCTTCCCAGCACCATAGTTGATGTTGAAGGTCTGGCCTATGAGCTGGAAGGTGGTGGACAAATGAGGGTTGAAGTGATTACGTCTACCTGTAGATGCAAGTGATGAGTTTCCCTCAGGTGCCAAGGAAGGAGTAATGGATGAGAGGGGAGTATAAGATGCAGTGTGAATTGGGGCAGGTACTCACGGCAGGAGGGATTGGAGCACGGAGAGGCGTGCACCCACGTGTAAGCTGTGCTGGTGTCAAATACGACCCTGAGCTTCTGAGGGGGTGTTCCAATGGTGATGTTGCCAACATAGACCACCTACGGGGGTTGGGGATGGATGATTAGGACAGGACTGGCTGTGCTGGCCACCCTTGATTCCTGGACTGCTGCCTTCCTCAAGATATCTCATGTGTCCTGAAATCATTTCTCAACCACTACACCTCACATCCTCTGCTCAGAATGGTACCTTCCTTTCATTTTTTTTTTATCTGTTTGTGATCTTTTTTAACCGACCAGTGATTGAAACTGCATCAGTGCAATATTAGCACAGAGTCTTAACCACTAGACCTTCAGGGAAGTCCTCGTGCCTTCATTTAAGATCCTCTCCAGTCTCCCCTGCAAGGCCCAGCTTCAGTGTTTTCTTCTCCAGGTGGCCCTCCTAGGTAACCCCAGACCACATCCTCTAAACTTAGACCATCTGCTATCAATACCTCACAGTTGGCCCTTTTATTGGACATGTATTCACTTTTTGCCTATCATTCAGGCTGGCCTACGCATTGTGGAAGGAGAGATGAGACCTTTTTAAAATCATTAATAGTATTGAGATTGCTATATATACATCACCAATAAAAAATATCAAATTGTACACTTTAAATATATGCAGTTTATTGTATGTCAATTTTATGTTAATAAAAATTCTTAAAACAAGAAAAAATAAATAAAACAAAATCAATAAAAATAATCAGAGTGTTAGATTTTTATAGTATCACAGGCCATAGTGTTCAATACTTTTTTCTGGTATCTTCTTGGATATAAAGGTGCTGAACGTCCTCTGCCTGGGGTTTCAAACTAAATGTGCAGTTGGATTATCTTTTGATCACACAAGGCTCACTTCTCACCTGTCTCTCTGTGGCTCAGTTCTGAAAGAACAATCTCCCTTGAACTAATGATATATCTTTGACACAGAAATGGAGGTTTACCTGCCATCTGGTTATGACTGGGCCCAGTCACCACTGGCCAAGAGCTGAGGATAAGAGTGCCTTCTCCTAAGGAAATGGGGTCCTTTTTCCTCAATATTTCTGCTTTCTGCAGGAGCTCCAGCCCCCAAATCCAGCCTGACCCCTCCAGATGAACCGTAGTGCTAGGCCAGCTCACCAGGGGGCACAGGGGAGCACCATCCTCCCAACACACTCACATCCAGGCAGTTCCTCAGGGGTAGAAGAGTGATATTCGGGTCATCACTGGCATTCTGGGAGCTGCTGTTCGTGTTCTCCTCCAGGAAATTTGTCTGCAGGTTTTTTTCTCTGAAGGTTTCACGCATGGTCTTGATCTTCGTTAGAGGGATTCTTAAACCAAACATTGGATAAAGGAAGCAAAGGGGGGACAACAATCAGCTGCCCGTGCTATCATCTGACTGTCATACTTTGCACTGTAATGGCGCTGTGTATTTTCCCAGCATTTGTATGAGTGTTTTGTTACTATCAGGACACCATGCAAAGACCAGGACAAAGACCTTGGTTTGAATACAAGTTCTGTCGTGGAGTCTTCGGTGAGTCATATGACCATTTGGAGAAATCGTTTCCACATTGGTAAAAAGAAGGAATATAATACCCCTACTCCCCATAAAGGATGTGGTGAGTATTAAGTGAGATGATGGATATAATGTACCTGATATGCAGGAAGTCTCAACAATGACAGACATTACCATTGCTATTGCCATCCCATGCTATCTGTTTCAAAGTAGCTCCAGGAAGCAAGTAGAAGGAGAATCATTTTCTTCTTTTTACAGGTGAGGAATTTGACATTCAGGGAGTTTGTGACTTAGCTATGGTCACACTGCTGAGTAGAGGTAAAACAGCCTAGAAGTTGCCATCCTGATCTTTCTCGAGGGCTGAAGAAGAAGAGAGGAATGAGAAAAGAAGCCAGGAGATGCCAGGAAATGAAGATGCTAGAGAAGCAAGAAACAGTCAAAACAGAAAACAAACAATCAAACACACAAAAACTCCGAGTGCTGCATGCACAAAGACATCCAACGTGATGGAAGAGATAAAAGAGAGAGATACAGAGATCAAGACACAGACAAATTCACACTGAAATTGAGAGAGAGCAGAGAGAAGACCTAGAAGCAAATACAGGAGAAATACTGTTCCATAGGAGCACATAAAGAGTTGCAGAGGTTGTGCACTGAACAATTCCAAGGAGTGCCATTTTCACATAGATCATAACATGACTGGCACCCCAGAGTTGTGCAACCCTGCCCTCCCTCCCCAAGACATTTTGTTTCTATGGGAAGGTACACATCAATAAGTGGGATTTGAACTTTAAGACTGCCAGGGAATAATTGTATATCCTTCTAACCCTGATGACAGGAAGAATGAGGACAAGAAAAAAATCACAAAGGGAGATGATGCCACTTACAGTCCCCATACTTACATGACTAGGCACTCTGAGAGGGCCACCAGCCTGAGGATCCCAAGCCACTTCATTCTTCTTTCCTGGACCCAAGAACTCAAGAAAGAGTGAGTTCTGAGCATGCCATGGTGGCCAAGATCTCCTAGTTATATATGCCGTGACCTGCCCTAATTGTCCCCTTTAGGCCACTAATAGATCAGATAAGAAATATGAAACTCTCGATAAAATCTTTACCACCATCATTGTCTCTGAGGAGTGGACTTAGAAAATTTTCAGAACACAGAGATTTCTACTATAATCTCTTCCTTGGAGCTTGGCTGCAAAACCAAAACTGAACTGTGTGGACTAACTAAGAGGAGGGAGACTTTTGCCGACTTGGTGACAAATCACTGGTACTAACCTGACAAAAGTAAACACTTGCTGCCATGCTTGCTGTGTGTGATCTCATGTGGTCTCCCATACAACTTCATGAGGTGTGTATTGGTGTCCTCAAAAGAGAGGAGATAGCTAGGAGAGAAAGTGATCAAATGGTAAAGTGAAGACTTGAGCGGCAGCCCAGTGACCTATGAGTGAGTTTTGTGAAGAGAAAAAGATTAGTTGCTAACATTTTAGGTAGTGGGACAGATGGCACAGATCAGGGCACTTATGATGCCAATCTGCTTCAAAATCTAGGTTAGAGTAATATTGCAATTGCAGAGTTTCACTATTGGGAGAAATGTGATGCATACATCCACAAGATATTATCATCCAACAAATGTATACGGAGCACCCTGCATGCTGGGGTCTAGATTAGATGCCGGAATTTCAAAGTCGAGGAAGAGACAGGTGGTCCTTATCTTTAGGGAGCTGGCAGGCTATTCTCACAAACCCATGGCCTATCGGGCAAGATGAATAATCGGAAGGGCTAGGTGGGCATCATGGTCAAGAGGCAGGCAGCAAATGCCCTACCATTGGGAGTAGCCTCTCCTCAGCTCCAACCAACCATGGTTGAAAACAGCCTGGTTGGACAAGTTTCAAGAGAAGTCAGAAGTCTGGATATTTATGTAAAATCCCCTGGTTTTAAATGTTAGCAACTAACTCATTTCTCTTCACAAAACTTTGTGTAACCTAAACCTGAAATAACTCTGTGCTGAATTCAGCCTATAGGGTGTGCAGCTTTTTTCTTTCTGAATTGAGGTGCCAGTAGAGAGGGAAAAGAGAGGGGTTCAATTCATGCTGGGTGAATGAGTAAGAGACTGACTGCATCTTAACCATATTAATTTTCCTTCCATTTGTAAGGAAAGATCACCAGGGCCCTATAAACCAGCAAATTTAATAGTGTCTACTTGCTGGCATCTGATATAATTCCCTAGCAGGATCCATGCCTTGAAACATTTTCTCTCCTAACACATAGAAAGACATAATTTTTAAGCCTCTTATCTCTCAGAAAAGACCCCTCAGAGCTCCTGCTCAGCCTGAGATGAATAGCTATCTGTAAAACTGTTATTCCAGCCAAAGTAAAGACAATGGAGTTTAATGGCTCATTCCAGGAATCCCAGTGCCCCAGTGTTCCCATCTGAGATCTATGGAGACCTTTCCCTTGGGTAGAACAAAGGGAGTCTGCCCTGTACATGAGGTGAGAGGTAGATGGAGTGCTGAGTCTTCTTACTCATTTTGGCACATTGTTAAAATTCAGGTTTGCCTGTTCAGTCGCTCTGGAGGGGATTTGACTGCATCTAGCAAATGACACACACAAACACATTTAGCTCAGCAATTCTACTTCCAGGGATCTATCTCAAAGATGCCCTGGGAAAAATACAAAAAGACATATGCACAAGCTATTGATTCCAAACTTGTTTGTAAAAACAAAAGATTAGAAACACTTGAAATGAACATCCAGGGTGGAGTTTTGAATAAGATGTATGGCATATGAATAACTGGTAAAATGGGGATGCAGGGAGGCATGGAATGGAATGAGTGTGATTTTCAGGTTATACTATTTAGATTTTTCAAAATTGGGAAAACTGCTTATAGTTTGTTGTTTTTCATATATATGTATATATATATATATATATATATGTATATATATATATACACACACACACACATATTCAATAAGCAAAAGTAGAAGAATAAACCAAAAGCTAATAAAAATTATAATTTATGGGGGAGGGACAGGGACAGAAGGTAAATATTGCCTGTTTTATACTTTGACATTGCAACCATGCAAATGTGTTACAGAATCAAAAAATAGATAAATAAAAACATCTGTCGAAATTGAGTATTAAGACAAATGAGCCTAATTCTATGTTGTTGGTTACATTACCCCAGAGAATAAAAGATTACTTAAGTAGCTTTAAAATGCAGAGTTTTGACTTTGCATTCAGAGTGGGATATCTTTGAAGAACAAAGACAAACATACATACAAAACCACCTTCCCTCTAAAACAAAACCAAAAACAAAAGCCAAAGAAATCTGAAAGTATATGCAACAGGTTACTGTTGGTGATACTGCTACTGCGATTTTGAAGGTATCATATGTATTTTCATACAAGTTAAAGCAAGTAAGTAATTAATGCTGATTTTGTTATGAAGCAACACTTTCAGTAAAGGAGAAAAAAGAGGTTTAAAATTACTACCAAAATCTTAACTAAAACCCTGTGGTCTTAATCCTTGAATTGAAAGTACAAGTTTGTATCAATGAATTATTTTCCTTTTATTTTAAAAGAAAATATGTACTTTTTGGCTCTGACCACTGAACACTCTAGAAGCAGTGGCAACTTGATAACAGTGACTATCCTGAGGCATAGCTTGTGGCTCTAAATACCATTTTCTACCAGAGGATGTAGAAATTCTTGAAGAGACAGCTGATTCCAGGGCTGGATCAAGAAATGCACAAGATAAGCATAGGAATCTTGAAAGACCACATAATTGAACACCTTCAAAGCCCAACAGGGGCAGACAAAAAGTTTAGGAATCCATTTGAAGAGACCAAAAGTGGGACACTTTTGAAACAGGAGGGAAGGAGGCAGGGCACTACCTTTGAAAGAATGGCATAGACTGAGGAGATGACATAAACTGAGTAGAACCGAATGGGTCCAAGAAGGCAGACAAGTTGACTTCCACTAGACCTTGAGCTTCAGTAACATAAGCACAATGATCAAAAAGTGGGTGGTGGCCCATTTCCTATGAATAGTATGCCTTCCTGATATAGCTGGAACACTCTTCCCACTCGTTAGCCTATGGAAGTACCCGACCCTATAAAAACTGACAGCCCTATACCCTGGTGCCTTTCTCCCTTTCTGTGTTGGCACAGTCTGTCTTTGCAGTGTGTTTCTCTCTAAATAAATCCACTTCTTACCTTTCAGTTTGTCTCTCACTCTATTCTTTCTGGGATGAGACACCAAGCACCTGAGCCTCCTTAAGTCCTGAAACCAGATGTGTGGTCTCAATTGGAAGAATCTGGGTTTTGGCTGGGGTGGAGTCTCGGCAATGTGGGTTCAAGTCCTAATCATGCTTTTGGCCGGGTTTGAGTCCCAGTCACATGGTTTCAAGCCTCAGCCTGAGTTTTGGCTGGTTTTGATTCTCAGTGGCCTGGGTTCATATCTCAATCAGGATTTGGCAGGGTTTGAGTCCCAGACAACAGGCTTCAAATCCCAATGTGAGGTGCAAGGTTGCTATTTTAGCATCATATCAAATCAATTGAAACAAATTAAATATATAAACAGCCATGACTGGGACTTCACTGGTCATGTAGTAGAGAAAACTCTGCTCCCAAGGCAGGGAGCCTTGAGTCAATCAATGGTCAGTATACTACATTTCACATTCCACAACTAATAGTTCACATTCTGCAACTAAATCTCCTGCATGTCACAACAGAGGATCCTGCATGGTGCAAATACCACCTGGGACAGCTAAAAAAATATATGTATTTTGTAATTTAAATCTGGAATTACATTCCATTGTATGTCTCCACCACATTTTCTTTTTCCATTCAACTGTTGATGGATCTAAGTTTTTATCTACATTTTGGCTATTGTGAATGATCTAGCAATGTACATGACAGTGATCTCGGAAAGACAGCAGTGAGCAGTCCTGAAGTTAGAGCTTCATTTCCTTCCCAGGAATTGTTCCTGGGTAGACTGGATCAAAAACCAGGAATTCTAATATCCAGATAACTTGAGCTAGAGGCTAGTAGGAAAATTGCCCTAGCTCTTTCCCCCATTTGAAAGCAAGAATGTTTCAAGGAGTCAAAAACTGTGAAAACAGGTATGAAGTTTATTATTAGAGACACAACACAACATATCAGAGAGCACATAGAGAAGTGGTTTATTTTTTTAAGATAGAAGCAGGGCAGAAACACACACCCAGAGACAAAGGGTATGGGATTCCTCTCTAATGAACAGGAGCACATTAAGACAGAAACTAGTTAAAGAAACACACCAGAGAAGAATGTGTGCATTTTGAACAAAGAATGTAATAAGTCAGAAACTGGGCAGAAATACACACCCAGAGGAGAGTGGGGGCCCCAAACAAGGAGTGCAGAAATGAGGGGATTTAAATTACTTACATAGGATAGTGTTTCCCTCACTTTGTTTACATGTGGCCAAATATCCTGTTTCCTTTTCAATACCTGATCATTCCTAAGACTATCCCCAAGATGCATGAACAATATCTTGCTAAGATAGATCCCTCTGCAGAGACCTCTGGGCGCATGTCCACACATTATGGAGTGGAGTTCCCTCCTTGTTTGACCACCAAGAAGCCTTTCTAAGTATGTACAGTTGGGGAAGTTTTCCTTGATCGAAGGTGTGTGCACCTTACCTCTTTACATAAGCAAAGCTCAATTTTGCCACTAGCTTTGTCCTTGGAGTGTTTGGGTAAGAACAAAGCTTCAGTTTGACTCCCCTTGACAAACACCAGCTGTCCAGCACAGGGGCCCATCTACCTCCTATCTCAAATACCCTCCGAGAGACATGAACCCCAACAAATCTTTATTGGGAGTATGAAGGGTGATGATCCACCTTCTGTACTTCCTTCAGGCTGGCAATGGCCTCATAAACCCTACGTAGCTGGGGTCATTGTCTCTCACCCTTTCTTATTAAGGGGCCTCAGGGTGCTTTCTGTTGTTAATTTGACAGGATCTGTACTGAGCAGTGGCTGGAGTTTCTGTACTGAGCAGTGGCTGGAGTTTCTGTATTAGCATCATCTTGATGTGAAACTGTTGCAATTTGACAGAGAAAAGCTTAGGCAGGAATTTTAAAAAGGAAGGGGCCAAAGATCAGTAAAAGAATTATTGAAACCAGGGTCCAAAGCAAGAGTAAGAACCAAGTTACCTATGGTAACAATTTTTGATCCTGGTCCAGATGGAGTCAGTGCTTCAGTTATCCTGTCCAAAGGAACGGAGCCATTGGGCATGGTCATGTATATATTTAATGTCTTTTTTTATTGGCCCATCGGGGTTGATGTAGGTTTAAAAGACTCATTTAGAAATAGTTGGGGGAGGACAACCTGAGGATTAATAGAGAAAGAGATCTCATTTTGTTTTTCAAGAAAATAGGCCTGAATCCCAGTCGACACCTGGCACTTTGAGGAGACCTGTAGCCAGATAAGTACTTGTCTAGTTTTATAGAAGTAGGTTTTAACATTTTTAATTTTTATTGAAGTATAATTGCTTTACAATGTTGTGTTAATTTCTACTGTACAACAAAATGAATCAGCTATATATATATATATATATTCCCTCCCTCTTGGACCTCCCTCCCATTCCTTCCCATCCCACCTATCTAGGTCATCACAGAACACCAAGCTGAGCTCCCTATACTATTTAGCAGGTTCCAACTCACTATCTATTTTACATGTGGTAGTGTATATATGTCAATCCTAATCTCCCAATTCATCTTACCCTCCCTTTCCCCCAAGTGTTCACATGGCTGTTCTTAGATCTGTGTCTCTATTTCTGGAAATAGGTTCATCTGTACCATTTTGCTAGACACCACTTATATGTGTTAATATAGGATATTTGTGTTTCTCTTTCTGAATTACTTCACTTGATATGACAGACGCTAGGTCCATTCACTTCTCTACAAATGAGCCAATGTTGTTCCTCTTTATGGCTGTGTAATATTCCACTGTATATGTGTGCCATTTCTTCTTTATCCATTCATCTGTTGATGCACATACAGGTTGCTTCCATGTCCTGGCTATCATAAATAGTGCTGCAATGAACATTGGGGTACGTGTGTCTTTTTGAATTACGGTTTTCTCTGGGTATATGCCCTGTAGTGGGATTGCTGGGTGGTATGCTATTTCTATTTTTAGCTTTTCAAGGAACTTCCATACTGTTCTCCATAGCGTCTGTGTCACTTTACATTCCCACCAACAGTGCAAGAGAGTTCCTTTTCTCTGTACCCTCTCCAGCATTTACTGTTTATAGAGTTTTTTGATGGTGGTCTTTTGGACCAGTGTGAGGTGATGCCTAATTGCAATTTTGATTTGCTTTTGTCTAATTAGTGATGTTGAGCATCTTTTCATGTGCTTCTTTGGCATCTGTATCTCTTCTTTGGTCAAATGTCTATTTAGGCCTTCAGCCCATTTTTTGATTGGGTTGTTTGGGTTTTTGATGTTGAGCTGCATGAACAGTTTGTATATTTTGGAAATTAATCCACTATCTATTGCTTTGTTTACAAATAATTCCCCCTTTCTGAGGGTTGTCTTTTCTTCCTGTTTATGGTTTCCTTTCCTGTGCAAAGCTTTTAAGTTTCATTAGATCCCATTTTTTAATTTTTGTTTTATTTTTATGACTCTACAGGGTGGACCAAAAACCTTGCTGTGATGTATGACAAAAACTGTTTTTCCTATGTTTTCCTCTAAGAGTTTCACAGTGTCCAGTTTTACATTTAGGTCTTTAATGCATCTTGAGTTTATTTTTGTGAATGGTGTTAGGGAGTGTTCTAATTCCATTGTTTTAAATGTTGCTGTCCAGTTTTCCAGCACAATTTGTTAAAGAGACTGTCTTTTCTCCATTGTTTATTCTTGTCTCCCTTGTCATAGATTAGGTGACCATACATCTGTGGTTAATCTCTAGGCTTTCTATCCTGTACCATTGTCCTCTATTTCTATTTTTTGCCAGTAACATACTGTCTTGATTAATGTGCCTTTGTAATATAGTCTGAAGTCAGGAATCCTGATTTCTCCAGCTCCATGTTTTTTTCTCAGGGTTTTCTATGGCCACTTGGGGACTTCTTTTTTCATAGAAATTCTAAAATTTTTTTTCAAATTCTGTGAAAAATGTCATTGATAGCGTGATAGGTATTGCATTGAGTCTGTGGATTGGTATGGGTAGTATAGTAATTTTCACAATATTGAATCTTCCAATCAAAGAATATGGTATATCTCTCCATCTGTTTGTTTCATCTTTGATTTCTTTCATCAGTGTTTTCTAGTTTTCTCTTTTTTTTCACATTTTAAAGCTCTTTATTGGAATATAGTTGCTTTACATTGTGCCATTATTTTGCTGTGCAACAAAGTGAATCATCTGTATTTGCATATATATATATATATAATATATATATATATATATATATATATATCTCCATATCCACTCCTTCCCGTGGCTCCCTTCCAGCCTCCATATCTCATCCCTTCAACTAGTCGCATCATCATCAAGTTGATATCCCTTTAATGCAACAGTTTCCCACTAGCTACCTGTTTCACATATGATAATGTATATATGTCAATATTATTCTCTCCCTTCATCCCAGCTTCTCCTTTGTCCCCCACCCTGTGTCCTCAGGTCTGTTCTCTACAGCTGCATTTTTATTCCTGCCCTGTTACTGGGTTCATCAGTACCTTTTTTTGGATTCCCTATATATGAGTTAGCATATGGTATTTGTTTTTCTCTTTCTGGCTTACTTTGCACTGTATGAATGATGCTAGGCCCATCCACCTCACTACAAATAACTCAATTTCATGCCTTTTCATAGCTGAGTAATATTCCAATGAATATATGAACTCTGGAGACCAACTCATATGCAAAAAAGGGACCAAAACCCAAACTGATCACTGAGGACTGAAGGACCAAGATGAGAAAGGGAAACAGCTGCAGGAGGAGCAGATTTAATACCCACAACAGGCTTGAGAGAAACTAAACCTGTGGATCACCTGAATAGATGAGTGTTTCTACAACAGACAGTGTAGACATAGGGGCTACTGGGGACTTGGGACAAATACACACAGGACAAATTCCAGGTCACATTCTGAGCTCTCCACAGTCTTCTCTACAGCAGGTGCAGCGCCATAGCTGGAAGTATTGGAGGACTTCTTGGTGTGTTTGTCTTGTTTCTGGTTTTAGGTATTTGTTAGTTAAATCTTTAGTGTATATATCTGAATGTAGATTTGCTTATAATTGTATGAGTACTCCCTTTTTTCTTTTCTTTTCTCTCTCTTTTCTTCTTCTCTTTGGTTTCTTTCCCTCTTCTGTTTTTGCAAGTGCAAGTGTGCACATCTCCTTGTGTGATATTCACTGGTTAAAGTTGCTTTTATCACCAATATTGGGGCTCTGTCTGTCCTTTGCCATTCTTCCCTTTTTTTCTTCCTTTTTTCCTGTGCTCTCCTTCTACCTCCTTTTTCTCCATCCTGTGCAGCTTCCAGGGTCTTGGTGTGCTGGCTGAGGGTCAAACCAGGACCTCTGACACAGCAGAGCAGTGTCCAGGATGTTGGGCCACTGAGAACTCCTGACACCATGGAACATTAATTATCAAGAGCTCCCCCAGAGTCTCATACTCTTCACCAAGCCCCAAATCCAACCAAAGGCCAGAAAGCTCTAGGGTTTTAATTTGTAATGCGGTATTAACACATAAACCAAAGCAGTTGTCACTCTTAATGATTTTAGTGTTTCTCTAGGTATGAGAACAGGCAAGAAATTGAGCTCATAAAAATCCCTACCCAGAAATATCTAACTATCGGAAGCCCTGTTCTTTCAGTTTTCCTAAAGCACAGAGTGTCATGTTTCTGATCTTTGCCCTGAACTGCTTTCAGGACGTGTTGAGGGTCAGCAGCTGCAGTGGCTCCCTATTTATTCTTTGTAGAGGCAGACGGCAAGTGCCAGTTTCCAGTTGGCAGGAAACTTCATGGCCATACATTCGACCTTGACTTGGAGCCATTTCATGTCCATTTTGCCCCATGGTGTCAGGAATGCTCCTTCCCAGGTCCAGTGAAGAGTCCACGGATAGGTCTCTCAATGTACTATTACTGGACTAGGCCTTGTGAGTAGCCTAAAGTCTCTGGACCTCCTGCCTTACTAGTGTCTTATTGTCTAGGAAAATATTCCCAATTGTTTCTTCTTCCCTTATCTAGAGTTACATTGTTAAAGTTATTGATCTCATATGGGACTGTATATCATCATTTTATCAGAAGCTCAGTCACACATTTTGTAATGTAAGAAACAATGATTTTCTACAACAGGCAAAAAAGAAAACAACAACAACAACAACAACAAAAAAAAAAAAACACAACAATCCTTAGCTAGTAGTGTTAGTAAAGTCCTAACCAAGAATTTAAGAACTTTGACTATGTGCAAACCCAGTACATTGCCAGGTTGTCTGGCTTAGTGTGTTTTCTCCTAAGCCTTATCTTTAAGGGAATTTGCACACATTGGCATTGTCCATAAGGCATTTAGCCAATTTCCTAGTATGACTAGGCTAGTTCACCGTGGCATAGTCTAATTGTTTCTTTACACTTGAATGAGTACAGCTTGGTGTTATTCTCCAGGTTGTAGATCATGAAGCAGCAGATCTTTATCAAAGGATTGACTACAAAGTTAGGCTTCAGAAAGAAACATAGAGTGCCCCATTAATAACTCAATTAAATTTTCTAACACTATGACATAAACAGGAAAGAACTACCTGGGAAGTGAGTCTTAGTAAACACAGACCTTAATTAATGAAACTAAGATAATATTTAGTGAAACATAATTAAAAAAAATTTTATCAAACAACAAAGACTAATTTGTTTTTACAACACGTTTATTCTGTTGACTACATAGGCGCCTCCATACTGTCTCTGGACTAACTCCTCAGAAGTAGTCTCACACTAAATTTCCCAAGTCCTCTGAAGGCCAAGAAAAGCATGCCAAAGACCTGAATCACATTTTTCTATGTGAATTTTTTATCTTCTAGAGTTCCCCCAAATATTTTATGATTTCTGTACATCTCAGGAGTCAGTTTTTTTTAATTATTTATGTGAAATGGGTGGCCATAACCCAGTGGTCTCCATTTTCTAGAGGGACCAGGTCAACAGAAAAGAAAAAAAAAATAATTTACCCCACATGTAAATTACTGAATTGTTGTCAACCATAAGTAGCTTGATGAGAAGAGCTTCCCTATATCTGAAAAACAAAGATAGGAAGTCAGTAATATGTCAGAGAACAAGTCATAAAAATATAATCATATTTAGCAGTTCATTTAATCGCATGTAATAATTTTTGTGCTGAGTGCAATTTTTTTCCCATTCATTCTGTTGACCTTGCCTGATGATTCAGGATGATAGAGACAGTGATAATTTTAAGAAGTTTTTGAAGTCTGTTTCGAGGGTGTATGATTTGTTGAGAAGCAGGTGCCTTAATCACTGAAGGATGTAGAATGTATACTCCAAGTGGAAGGCAATTTTTGGTCATTTTTTTCACTGTGAGAGCATTGGTCATATAGCTGGGAAAGGTATTATCCCATCAACTAAAAATGAGTTTTGCTAGGGAGCCAGGAATAGCCAAGTGGCCGTCTTCTCTCGCAATGAGGGGTGACTCCAGTAGAAGCAAAATGAATTTTACTTAAATGTGCCATAATCTTTATAGGTCATTATAAAAAAAAAAGAATACTTACTTCATTAAGCAAAGTAATAAAAAATTTCAAAATGAAATATAAATCACTTAATGGCAAAAAATTCACACCGTTTGTTATCAAAAGCAACATTTCAAGAAAAGTTTGTTCTCTAAACGAAAACAATCAAGAAAAAGATAAATGGTGTGTCGGGGGGGGGAAGAGACAGAGAGAAAAAAACTTGTTCTCTTAACAGAGAGAGAAAACCAGATTTCAGTCTGGTATCAGTTCACAATTAATAACAAAATTTATTTACCTGATTAATTTTAATTTAGTCTCAATCAGTTTTAAGAATGTACTAAATTCTTTTCACTATTACTTTTCCACAAAACTTTATCACTTTCTGGATCCATATGAACTTGTCCTATTTTTTCCCATCTATAAACAATTAACCATAGGATAAGTTTTTATCATCACTTTCTTCAGCAACATTTCCGGCCTTTATGTCTTCTCTCCTTGACCACATATAGCCTACCTGATTTACACACTGAAATGCTTCCCTTGTAACTTTACTTGCTTTGATTGTATAGCATAAATATTACCCCTTAAAAAATCTTAACCTCTAGTGAAAATCAAGAAGACAGCAGTTGTGCACTTTTTGTCACATAGGCATTTTCTGATTAGTAAGCTCAAGAACACATTTCATAAACTCTAAAAATATATAGGTTCCCAAAGCTCAATTTCTTTTTACAATTTGATATGAGCCGTGTGTCTAAGAATCACAAACATCTTTAGTTACTCCTCTGGCATTTAGAATTGTTTGATTTGCAAGTGCTTACTTTTTTTAAAGTGAATGAATTAGAGTTCATTTACAAATTAACCTCAGCAATATTATCAAACAACAAAGACACATACTGAGAAATATATATTCAGAGAAACAGAGATGACATACTTTCTCACATGATGTGTAAAATGTCTCTTTAGCTCTTTCTCTTTTCTTTCTTTCTTTCTTTAAGTAACCCAAAGCTGAAGACTCAGGCAAGTGGACTGTGTTTGTATCCCAAGGACATGATAAGAGTTACTTTCAAGCTTTCTCCTAGGCATAATTTTGTTACTTCAGGGTCAGATTTTTGAAAAAAAAAATATCTTAACAAGCTAGCTTTCTCTAATTTCACATACAAAATGGTCTGGCCATAAAACACAACCAAACAAAACAGAAAACAAACAAAAAAATCAAGAAAACATAAACCGCTTTATTTTAACCAAATTTCTCCAGAGTCTAAAGAAGACTGTGGCCATCCTGTGTCAAAAACATAAACTTTCCTTTTAGCAGTCATAGTTTCATAGCTAAAAGATAGACCAAATAGTGTGCAGATTGACCCTAATAACAGAGGTAGACTGGCTGATAAAAGGTTGTCCAGTAGAGATTGTTCCTCTGGGGAGGTGGTGTCTATATTTGATCAGAAGAATTTGGAGGAGTAAGGGAACTTGCAGGAGTGGTAGAAGCTTGGTGGCTCCCTGAGAGTTTGGAGAAGTTAGAAGGGATCATTTAGAAGGTTAGGAGAGTTGTTCTGATTCCTCAGGCGGTTGATTTTGGAGCCACATAGAGCAGGATTCTGATAAAATGACCTCAAGTCTTAAACATAAGGGGACCTCAAGGCATTTTCCCATCCTGTGGCAATAAAGATCTTGTTATTAACAAGAGTCATATTTTCATGCTAATTTCCATCCCCCAATTTAAATAAAGCCAGGTAGTGTTACATTAAGAAGTTTCTGGCTCTTAAGGATACACTCCAGAGGTGTTTCTTCTGGCTTAGACAGGCATTTTCCCATGTTGAGTAACCTGCAACTGAGAACAAAGTGTGTTCCTAGAAATGTAAGCCAGCATCCTGGATATATTAAGGAGTCACCTGAAGGGGATTCAGAGCATCCCCCGAATTCCCTTGGATTTTACTGCTTGATGGGGATTTGAGGTCCTCTACTCCCCTCACCAATTTCTAACCAGAGGTCTCAGGTTGTTCTTGGTACCATGTGCATGGTGTCCTCATTTCATACCTGGATAGGTCATCCAGACCAGTGCAGAGCAGTCACCAGACTTTTCCTTAAGGTCTGTAGACAACAGATAAAGCCTGGGATGCTGGCTGCATGGAAATGGCCAGCCCAATAAATAGTCCTTTACAGTTGATGGGCTGCCAAGGTCTGGAGTGAAGGAGGGAACTCTGGGAGGAATTGGAGTTGACCACAAGGGAAATTTTCACGGGGGTCAGGACCTGAGCATTGTACTTGACACTGAAAACAATGGGCTTGGCTGCAGAGAGGGTGCTGTTACTCCTTCCTATATGCTGTTAAAGTATTAGGTAAAAAGAAAAGTTATTGTGCAAGTAATATGGGGAAAAGAAAAACACAGAGGTGTGGGAGAGAGTGTGAAAGTAAGGAGTCTTGAGTGAGAGGGTGTGGGTGAGACTGGTAGATTACCTTGAACTCCCAGGTTTTGGCACCAAATGACCTGAGAGAGACAGCCATGCGTGGTTCTGAAGAGAGGTCTTAATTTCCTGCCCAGGAATTGACCCTGGGTAGCCTGGATGACAAACCAGGAATTGTAACCTGTAGACCAATAGGGGTTAGAGGCTAGAAACAAAGTCTCCCTATCTCTTTACAGCACGTGAAAGCAAAAATGTTACAAGGAAGCAAAAACTGAACAAGGAGTTACAAAGTTTACTATTAGAGACAGCACCATGTAAGGAAGAGCACTCAGAGAACTAGTTTATGTTTTAAGACAGAAGCAAGGCAGAAATACACACCAAGAGAGAAAGGGTATGGACATCCTCTTTAATGAGAAGGAGCACAGTAGGTCAGAAACTAGGCAGAGAGACACACCCAGGGAGGAGTTTGTGCTTTCTGAACAAGGAGTGCAGGAAATTTTTGATTTAAATTACATTTATAGGAAAGTCCATCTGAGTCTTTGCTTGCCTTTGGCTACATATCTTTATTTTCCACACCTGACTGGTCCAGGATTCTCTCCAAGATGGGCACACAATATTTTGTTAAGATGTATCCCACTGAAGAGTCCTATGGATTCATGTCCAGCTTATTGTGGGGTTGTGCTGCCTCTCTTTTTAACCCCCAAGAAGCCTTCCTATGCATGTGTAGACAGGGAAAATTTCCTTGAACTCAGGAGTGGGCACGTGATCTCTATACTTCAGCAGAGCTCACCTTTGCTGCTAGATTTCTCCTTGGAGTGTCTGGGTGAGAACACAGTTACAATTTGACTCCACTTGATAAACACCAGCTGTCCAGCCCAGGGCCCATCTATTGCCTACCTCAACAGTGTAAATATCCCTTTGAGATCATGATTTAAGTTTCTGGAAAAAATACCCATATATGGGAATGCTGGATCAAATAGGAATTCTCTTTTTACCTTTTTGAAGAACCTCCATTATGTTCTTCAGTGGCTACACCATTTTACATCCCCACCATCACTGCACGGGGCTCCACATCCTCAACAACACTTGTTATCTTTTGGTTTTGATAACAACCTTCCTAATGGACATGCTTATTGTCATTTGACTTGCATTTTCTTGATGATCAGTGAGGGAGGAGCTATCCTTATCCCAAATTTACAGAATAGCAAAATGATGTCCAGAAATGAACTTATCAAGGTCACATGCCTGGTCAATGTCACAGGTGGAATTTGAACTGAGGCAGAAAATCTCCAGGATGTACATGCCTGTTGAGTACATTGCCCTATCTTCCATGTGCTTAGCCAATGTGGGATCATGCTGTTTTGTATTCTGTTTTTTTCTCTCAATGACATATTGGAATGATGTCTTATAACACTAAATATTCTCAAAAAAATACAATTTCCAGGCAATTGTTTGCATGATGGCCTATTCGTGATGTGGACACTTTTTGTTTATTGGGACATTGGATGTCCCAGATTTTGCCTTTTGTAAGAGAGTCTGAGGCCTAATCCTTTGCTTAATTAAATTTTGTGATTTTCATGTTAGCATAAAGCTTAGAAGCCCAATTCCTGGGACAAAGACCATACACAATCTAAGAAACTGTCATCTCCAAAAGTACGTGCCAATATACACTCTTTCAAGAAGTGTTCAAGAACAGACATAATTCAGTTTTTTTCAAACTTTTCTCTCACTGGTGGCTATAAATCTCTATGGTCTGCAATGGCTAATGGATAAAATTTGAAGCTGGGGGATAATTGTTTCTTTGAAGATCAGACTTTGGGACTTCCTTGGCAGTCCATTGGTAAAGACTCTGTGCCTTCATTGCAGGGGATGTTGGTTTGATCCTTGGCTCAGAAACTAAGATTCCACATACTGTGTGGTGTGGCCAGAAAATAAAACATAAAAAAAAAAAAAAAGATTGATGAAGATCAGAATTTGTCCTCATGTTTGTAGCAGAGACTGTAAACACACACAGCCTGAAGAAGAGTGGGCTCATTAACAGACACAGGTCCAGTTCCAGCCTTAGGCTCATCTAGGGAAGCAAATCCTGAGATTTGCTGGCTGATATTATGGCAGTAAGCCCTTCTGACAACATATGTGTCCTAACATGGATGCAGTAATGTGTTCTAGTGGAAACATCTACCAATTCATCCATTCAATTATTCAACATGTATTTATTGAGGGCCTACACTGTGTTTGTCACCAGTACTGGGGCCAGAAGATAGGTGGAGACTTCCTTCATCTGTACAATGGGTGTCATGGCCCTGTAGGGGCTCATGGAGAGACAGTGAAATGGCATATGTAATTAACCTGAGCTATTATTCTTACTCTTTTTGGTGGTTTCTCACCAACACAGAGACATTGCTTATGTTTTCATGAAGAAAATTTGAAAAGTGAGTTGGAAAAACTGTTTGTTTGACAGTCCTTTAAACCCAGATCATAATATTTGCTGTTAAAAAAAATACTGCTTCAGTTCCCACCCTTCCTCCCTTTATCAGCTCTGCAACTGGTCCTCTTTCACTCTCTAAAAGCCAGTCATAATCCAGTGCCATCTTAAAGGGCCCAGACACAAGTAACCATGGTCATAGAGCACATTTGCACACACATGATACCTGCAGGGTTTAGCGATGTGTTTCAGGGTGGGGTGGCAAGACTGAAGTCAATGTCCTCTACTTGCCCTACCCCACCCTTTCCCTGAATCCCTGAATAGGAAGCCCCTCACTCCTCTGACCTCCGACCCACACCTCTGTTGTTTTCTCTATCTGGCCCTCCCCATTGAGGGGTGTCTCTTTATCTGTCCTGATGAACCAGTGGTGCATTCCTCAGAGAGCCCTCTATCCCTAGGGTCCACCACCACACCTTTCACACAGTAGGTGCTCAGTAAATTTGTACTGAATGAAAAGGTGAGGAAGGAAGCAAGACATCCCTTTTGCTGATGTTTGTCTTGCCTGAGTAAAGGCCCATACTATGCATTGTGTTGGGGTGTGTTTTCCACCGTATTTACTTTTTCCTGCTCCTTCTCTCCTCTTGGTCTCCCTGCACCTCTGACCCTTGCTGTCCCCAGCCTAGACCACTGTCTATTGTCTCCAGGTGGGAAGAAGTGATGCTTCCACTCCAAATGTGCCAAACCATGGCAGCTTAAACCAAGTGGTTTGTAGCTGAGGCCTTGGAAGAAGCTCAGAAAGGCTGAAGGCTTTGTGCACGCTGGCTCCCCATTTACATGATTGACACCCTCCCCAACAGTGCTGGAGCCCACGGGAAGGAACATGCTGGGCCCTGGTGGGGTCGGGCTGGCCCAGGGGTGCTCATAGCATGTCAGTTGGGAAGTGGGACTGCAAAGGACACTGCGGGTAAGGCTGGAAGAGAGAAGGTGTTTGGGGTGTGGGGACAAAGTGGAAACATCTCATGAGGAAAGGCCTCACCCCAAACCCCCTGGAGTAGAAGTCCATTGCCAAAGTTCCTCTGAGATGGAAAGAATATAATCCATTTTTCTTACCCCCTTACTATCCCTCTGAATGATGAGGTTGTGGAATTCAATGGGCCAAAACCAACTCCCCCATGGTCTAGAACACCACCATGCCAGTCCCATTGGGCTAACCCTCACCAGGTCCAGTCACATGTTGCTAGAATAAACTGTCAACCACATTGGTCAGGAGGACAGGTCCAGGAAAATCCAATCATTGTATCCCATCCTTCGTGGTTGGATGGGCCAGGGCTGAACACATGATCTGAGGTGAACCAATAAAAACCCTCCCTTGTACCTGATGTTTTCTGAGTTTCTTTCCTTCAGGATAGATGCCTTAGGGATATATGTGTAGAAACCTAATGGAAGAAAGCTGTCAGGTGAAGAGAATCAAAGATGAGAGAAGGGAAAGTGTGAGGGAAGAAAGAGTGAGCAGATGGCTTATGCTTTCTTGGGCCCAGTCATGGAGATATTTGGATCTGCTCTGGTTCCTGCTTCCCAGATTCCCAATATCTTTCTAATACATCTCCATCATCTTTGAACCCTGCTGGTGTTGGGCTCCTCCATTGTGGTTCACATAAGGTTCTAGATGCTGCCTGATTATGAAGCACCTCCTTGGTCCAAAGAAAGGCAGGCATTTGTATTAGCAACATTGTTAACGGAGTCTTTTATTCTTTCCTGAGAATAGGGCTTTGCAGAGCAACAAACACAGTCAACCACCATGCCTGGCTGCTATTGCCCTCCATGTGAGTGAGTATGTGTTTGGAATGGACCTGATTGATTCCTGAAGCTGCCCCAGCATTTACACGGTGGGAGCCATGCCAATCCTGCTGTTTCCCTGTTTTAAAACCAAGATATACAGCCTCAGGAAGACATCACCGAGGATCCAAATCTCCAACCTGTTCAAGTTCTGTGTGCCCCCTTGGAAGTTGCTGAGGCAGTGGTCTGGAAGACTCTAGAGGAGATGCAATACATCCCAGTCAGTATGATTCCTTACCTGCAGCTCCGCAGAGTATCCTGAGCCAGTGACTTCTTGGTTTTATTTCCCTCCTTTGATAAGAACCAAGTGGCTTTTTCAGCAGTGGCAGAAGTGGGGTGTCCATCCAAGAACAGAAATGGCCAAGACATGTCGTTTCCCTGAAAGAGGGAAGTGGGGGAAGGAAAGATTGCAGTATGGGATTAGCAGATGCAAACTACTATATAGAGGGTGGATAAACAAGATCCTACTGCATCACACTGGGAACTGTATTCAATATCCAGTGACAAACCATAATGGAAAAGGAATGTGTATATATATATATATATATCTGCATAACTGAATCACTTTGCAGTACAGCAGAAATTAACACAAGACTGTAAATCAACTCTACTTCAATGCAACCAAAAAAAGAAAAAAAGACCAAAAATGGCCCATAGTTCCCCTATTTCTCTCCTTCTGAACCATGCTCGCTGTTTTCTCTGCACACAATGCTGTTTCTTCCCCCTCTTCCTCACAGCCGCCTGTTCTTTCGAACTGAGCTCAGCCCCTATAGAAAGGTTCCTTGGACCCACGATCACCCTTCATGCCCACCCCAGGCTGGGCTGGATGACTTACCCTGGTGCTTCTCTTGTCTGTAGCCCTCATCACCCATAATCTGGCCTGACACCCATTGGCAAAGCCCCCAGGGATACCATTTGCATAGAGTCCAGTGTAACTTTACCTTAAAACAAGCAGGCCTACTCATGCCTCTTTGAGACTGGAGGTTTTGAATTACTGAAATTCCCTGTCTTCCTCAAGGCCTTCTTTATGTCCATCAGCCTCCTCTAAAATCCCACAGAGAGCTGACATTAAGTCTAAACCCTCTGCCAGGGCTGTGCCATCACTGTGCACCCTTTACTCATGTGAGCATCCAACCTCCCCACAGAGCAGTCTGGTAGCCCAACTCACAGAGGGGGAAATGGAGCTGAGCATCCAGAAGTTGCTGCTTAGTACGTGGGGGAGCATGTAACTGACCAGCCAACCAGGATTCTTTTGAAAAGGGAAGGAAGTACTTTAAATACTATGGTGGGACAACCCACTGAGACTGTCCCTAGCCAACCACCTGGTCATTTGGCCTATTTCAGGGATTGCTAGAGCTGACTTTCTGTGTTCACCCATCTGAGGGCTCTGGTGGAACTGAAGCTCTTTGAGGACAAAGGCCCTTAATGTTCCCCTGTTCTTGTGCATCGCACCATGCCAGCATGGGGTGATGTCTCCATCTATTCCAGGACAATGGATATCCCAGACTGCTCTTTACTCTCAAATGGTTGGTTTGTGGGAGGCACTGGCCCAGCCTCAGGGACTCAACACCATCTGCAGTGGTGTGGCTTTGCCTGCATATGTTCCCCTCATTCCATAATCAGCCCAAGGGTTCCTGTAAGGACCAGATTTGAGAACCAGCCCCCAGAGTTGGCCTCTCACCTTCCAGATGTAGGCTTGAGAGGGCACTGTGTAGTAGTTTCCATTAATGTTGCTACATGGAACCATGTTAGAGAAAGAAGAGAGAGGTTTTCCCAGCTGATCCCTCATGTGTAGAGGGCCCCAGAGTGACCATGTTGAATGTCCCTTCACCTCTTGACTGACAGTCCTGGCAGGGATGAGCTTCTGGATGGTGGTGACCTGTCTAGTTGGCACAAGCAGCAACGGGGTACCCACAATGGCCTGGCAGCCATGGAGACAACCAACAACCACCCCGTTCATGAAGATGCTGAGAGAAAGTGGGACAATTAGTCACCAGGATCACTCTGAAGTTTCCCCCATGACTGCGCCCCTCTCTGACTCTCCAGAACAGCCCTTCAGCTCATGCTCTGACTCAGTTTTCCTTTGTTCTGTTCATGTAACCTTCTTTGACTTCCATTCAGTTCTTGAATGCACCAGGCTCTTTTGTGACTCAGGGCCTTGGCATGTGCTGGTTGGCCTTCCTAGAAGATCCGCATCCCCTTTGTCCAGTTAATTACTTCTCAACTTCCACATTCCAGCTTAAATGTCACTTTTTCAGGGACGCCTTCCTCCAAGAATAGATCAGGTTCCTGTCTTGGTCACTTGCTCTAGATTCTTCCACATTGTAGCAAGCCCAGAAGTGCTAATTCATTATGTGTGTGACTAATTTCATGTATGTCTGTCTCACTAGATGTAAAGGCAAGTTGTATCCTCAGTGCCTCCCTCAAGTAACCGACACACAGTGGATGCACAATATATGTTTGCTGAGTGAATGAATAAATGAATAAATGAGTGAATAAATGCATGAGGAATAGTCAGAGACCTGTGTCTGGTGTCTGACAAGCAATGTTTCAACCCACACAGTGAAGATGGAGGTTCTCTGGGGCAGCAGATGCTCAGAGTGGTTGGGAGGGTGACATGGGCTAAACTGGGAGAAGCTGTTTCCCAGCATGGCCCCCTACTGGGTACTGACACTAAGACCACAGCCATGTGATGCCCACGCTAGGCCGGTGGCCATTAAAGGGCACAGAAATCTTGTCTGAGGGTATCAGACAGAATCCCTGTTTGTGATATCAGACAGAATGCCCATGCCTGTTTGTCTCTGTAAGTTTCTGAGTGTGTCTGTGTGTGTGTAATTGTATTCCTGCTCCCAGTCACCACAGATCAAGAGCTGAGGATGAGAGTGCCTTCTCTTCTGGGAATGGTGTCCCTGCTCCCAATGTTTCTGCTTCCTGCAGGAGCCCCAGCCCCAGCAGCCAGTCTAGACCCTCCAGGTGTACCCCAGGGCTAGGCCAGAGCACCAGCAGGAGCTGTGGAGCACAATCCTCCCAAAACACATCCAGGGTGTTCCTCAAGAGTGGAAGTGAAATTTTCTGATCACCATTGGTATTCTGGGATGTGTTGTCAGTGTCCTCCTTTAGGAAATTTGTCAGAAGTTTTTTTTTGTTTTTTTTTTTTTCCTTGAGTGTCTTTCACATGGTGAAGGAAACAAACAAGAGGCAGCAATCAGTTATCTGTGTTATTGTATGACTTTCATACCTTCCATTCTAATGACGCTGTGTATCTTCTCAGCATTTATATGAGTTCCCTGATATTATCAGGATGTCATGTAAAGATTAGGGCAAAGACCTTGGTTTGAATAGAGGTTCTGTTGTGTAATCTTGGGTAAGTCATATTACCTCTTGGAGTCTCAGTTTCCCCATCGGTAAAGTGTGGAATATAATAACCCCTATCCCCCATATGGGATGTGGTGGGTATTAAGTGAGATGCTGGATATAATATACCTGATATGTAGGAAGTCTCAACAATGACAGCCATTACCATTGCTATTGCCATCACACTGTATCTTTTTCAAACAAGTTCTGAGAAGCAGGTAGAATGGGGATTGTGATCTTCTTTTTAGAGGTGAGAAATTGACATGTAGGGAGGTTGTGACTTGGCTGTGGTCACACTGCTTGTTAGAGGTAAAACAGCCCAGAAGAAGCCTTCCTGATCTTTCCCCAGGGCTCAGGAAGAAGAGAGGGATGGGAGAAAAAGCCAGGAGATATGGTATAAATTAGATAAATTTAAGAGGTTAGAGAGACAAGGAAGAGTCAAAACTGAAAACAAAAAAACCAACAGAAACTCAGAGAGTTCTTCATACACAGAGACATCAAAATGATAGAAGAGATAAAAGAGAGAGAGACACAGAGATGAAGATACAAACACATTCACACTGAAATGGAGAGAGAGCACAAAGAAGACCTAGATGCAAATACAGGAGGAATGCTGTTCCATAGGAGCACAGCTACAGGTGCAGAGGTTGTGAACTGAACAATTCCAAGGAGCGCTATTTTCACATTACTCATGATGTGACTGGCACCCACAGAGTTGTGAAACCCTGCAGGCTGACCCCAAGATACTTGTTTCCATGGCAAGATACTCATCAATATGTGGAAAATGAATTTTAAGGCTCTCAAGGAATGATTATAGTTCCTTCTATCCTTGATGAGTGGAAGAATAAGAGGAAAAGAAAAACTCCAGAAAGAGAGATGATGACACTTACAGTCCCCATACTTACATGACTATGCATTCTGGGAGGCCCACCAATCTGTGGATCCCAAGCCACTTCATGCTTCATTCCTGGGACAAAGTACTCAAGAAAGAGCGCGTTCTGAGCATGCCATGGTGGCCAAGAGCTCCTAATTATATAAGTTCTGAGCTTCCCTAATGTTCCCCTTTAGGAAAGTAATGGAACTGATAAGAAATATGAAACTCTCAATACAATTTTTACCCTCATTAGTGTCAGTGAGTTGTGGACTTAGAAAATTCTCAGAATACAGAGATTTCTAATGAAATGTCTTTCTTGGGGCTTGACTGCAAAACTGCAACTGAACCACACAGACTAACTAAGAGGGGAGAGACTTTTGCCAACTTGGAGATGACCTACTGCTACTAACGTGATAAAAGTAAATGCTGGTTTCCCTCTAAGAACAGCAAGAAGACAAAAGTGCCCACACTCACTACTATTACTCAACACAGTTTTGGAAATTTTAGCCACAACAATCAGAGAAGAAGAGGAAACAAATGGAATCCAAATTGGAAAAGAAGTACAATCGTCACTCTTTGCAGAAGATATTATACATAGAAAACCCTAAAGATGTTACCAGAAAAATGCTAGCATTAATAGATGAATTCAGTAAACTAACAGGATACAAAATTAATGCACAGAAATCTCTTGCATTCCTATACACTAACAATGAAAGAGCAGAAAGAGAAGTTAAGGAAAAATTCCCATTTACCATCACAACAAAAAGTATAATATACCTAGGAATAAACTTGCTAAGGAGGCAAAAGACCTGTAGGCAGAAAAATATAAGACGCATGAAAGAAATCAAAGATGATACAAACAGATAGATGAACATATCATGTTCTTCGATTGGAAGAATCAACTTTGGGAAAATACACTACCCAAAGCAATTTAAAGATTCAATGCAAGGTCTATCAAATTACCAATGGCATTTTTCACAGAACTGTAATAAGACATTTTACGGTTGTATGGAAACACAAAAGACCCCAATAGCCAAAGTAATCTTGAGAAGGAAAGACAGAGCTGGAGGAATCAGGCTCCCTGACTTCAAACTATACTACAAGCCTACAGTGATCAAGACAGTATGGTCCTGGCATATAAACAGAAATATAGATCAATGGAACAGAATAGAGAGCCCAGAGATAAACCCATGTACATATAGATATCTTATTTTTGAAAAAGGAGACAAGAATATACAATGGAGAAAAGGCAGCCTCTTCAACAAGTGCAGCTGGGAAAATTGGACAGCTACATGTAAAAGAATGAAATTAGAACACTTCCTAACACAATACAAAAAAACAAACTCAAAATGGATTAAAGAGCTGAATGTAAGGCCAGACACTATAAAACACTTAGAGAAAAGCATAGGCAGAACACCCTATGAGATAAATTAAATCAAGATCCTTTTTGACCCACCTCCTAGAATAATGGAAATTTAATCAAAAAGTAAACCAATGGGACCTAATGAAACTTAAAAGCTTTTGCACAGCAAAAGAAACCATAAACAAGACAAGAAGACAACCCTCAGAATGGGAGAAAGTATTTGCCAACAATGCAACGGACAAAGGTTTAATCTCCAAAGTGTGCAAGCAGCTCATGCAGTTTAATATCAAAAAAGCAAATAGCCCATTCTAAAAATGGGTGGAAGATGTAAATAGACATTTCTCCAGAGAAGACATGCAGATGGCTAGCAAACACATGAAAATATGCTCAACATCACTAATCATCAGATAGATGCAAGTCAAAGCCACAATGAGGTATCACCTCACACCAGTCAGAATGACCATCATCAGAAAATCCAAAAACGTAAATTCTAGAGAGTGCAAAGAAAAGGGAACCACCCCCCTGCACTGTTAGTGGGAATGTATATTGGTACAGCTACTATGGAAAACAGTAGGAGGTTCCCTAAAAAACTTAAAATAGAACTAACATATGACCCATAAATCCCACTACTGGGCATACACCCTTAGAAAACCATAATCCAAAAAATACATATATCTCAACGTTCATGTAGCACTATTTACAATATCCAGCACAGGGAAGCAAACTAAATGCCCATCAACAGATGAATGGAGAAAGAAGATGGGGCATTTATATACAATGGAATATTTTTCAACCATAAAAATGAATAAAACTGAGTTATTTGTAGTGAGGTGGATGGACCTAGTGTCTCTTATATAGAGCAAAATAAGCCAGAAAGAGAAAAAAAAATCTGTATGCTAAAACATATATATGGAATCTGAAAAATTGGTTCTGTTAAATCCAGGACAGGGCAAGAATAAAGACTGAGAAGTAGAGAACAGACTTGAGGACATGGGATGGGGATTGAAGAAGAAGCTTAGACAAATTGAGAGAGTACCATTGACATACATACAATACCAAATGTAAGATAGCTGGTGGAAAGCTGCTATATAACACAAGGAGTGCAACTCCATGACAGGTGATAACTTAGAGAGTTGGGATAGGAAGGGTGGGAAGGAGTCATTGGTAGGGAGGGGATATGGTGATATATGTACAAATACACCTTATTCACTTCGTTGTACAGCAAAATCTAGCACAACAGTGTAAAGCAATTATATTCCAATAAAGAGATAAAAAAAAAAAGTGAATGCTGGGGTCCATGCTTGACATTCATGACCTTATGTGGTCTTCCTAAGAATTTCATGAGATGTGCCTTGCTGTCCTCAGTTGGAGAGGAGATTGCTACGAAGAAAAGAGGCCAAATGGCAAAGTGAAGATTTGAGGGTCTGCCAGTGACATGCCAGTGAGTGGCTTTAGGTAGAGGGACAAATGGCACAGATCAGGGGCACTTATGATACCAATCTGAATCAAAAAGCTAGTTTAGAATAGTATTACAATTGCAGAGTTTCACTATGGGAAGAAATGCAATGCATGCATTCACAAGATACTTTATATCATCCAACAAATATTTACAGAGAACACTGTGTGCTGGGTTCTGAGTTATATGCTAGGAAGTCAAAGATGAGTAAGACACAGGTGGTCCTTATCATCAGGGAGCTAGTAGTCTAGGGCAGTTTTCATGAATGCCTGGCCCAGGAGGCAAGAGAAATGAATGGAAGGGGTGGGTGGGCATCATGGACACAGGCAGGCTACCAGTGAGGGGCAGTCTCTCCTTAGCTCTAACCAGCAGTTGCCATGCTGGAAAGCAGCCTGGTTTGCCCAGTTTTCAAGAGAAGCCAGAAGTGTGGATATTTATGTAAACACCCCTGATTTTAAATGTTAGTAAATATTTTTCTCTTCTTCATAAAACGTAGTGTGTAGAAAGACACATGCACTCCAATGTTCACTGCAGCAGTATTTACAATAGCCAGGACATGGAAGCAACCTAAATATCCATCAGCAGATGAATGGATAAAAAAGAAGTGGTACATATATACTATGGAATATTACTCAGCTGTGAAAAGGAATGAAATGGGACATTTGTAGAAACATGGATGGACCTAGAGACTGTCATACAGAGTGAAGTGAGTCAGAAAGAGAAAAACAAATATCATATATTAATATGTATATGCAGAATATAGAAAAATTGTACAAATCCCCCAGTTTGCAAGGCAGAAACAGAGATACAGATGTAGAGAACAAACATATGGACACCAAGTGGGGAAAGTGGGGAGATTTGGAGGGGTATGAATTGGGAGACTGGGATTGTCATATATACATTGCTAATAACAAACAATATATATCAAATTGTACACTTTAAATACATGCAGTTGATAGTATGTCGACTGTATCTCAATAAAAGTTCTTTAAAAAACAAAACAGAGGAAAACAAAACAAAAAAACATACTGTGGGTCAAACCTGAAACAACTCAGTGCTGGATTCAGCCTGAAGGCTGTGCAGGTTTTTATTTCTGGTCTAGAGGTGAGAGTACAGAGGGGAGAGCGAGGGTGTTCAATTCATGTTGGTCAAATTAATGAGTCTGAATGCATCTTAATCATATTAATTTTCCTTCCATTTGTAAAAAGAGGAAACCAGGTTCCTATCAACCAATGCATTTAATAATGTCCACTTGCTGATCATTTAATGTAATTCCCCAATAGGACCCATGCCTTGAAACATTTTGTCTACCAAACCAAACATACAAAGGAATCATTTTTAAGCTTATTATCCATCAAAGAAGATAGAAAAGACCACTCAGAACTCATGCTCAGGCTGAGACTGAACAGGCTAACTGTTAAACTGTTATTCCAGACACAGTAAAGACAATGGAGTTTTATGTCTCATTCCAGGATTCTCAGGGCCTGGGTGTTCCTGCATGGGATTTATCCAGGCCTGTCCCTTGGGTGGAACAATGGGAGGCTGGCCTAGTCACCAGGTGGGTGAGAGATGAAGTGCTGCATTTTCCTACTCACTTTGCTATGCTGTTAAAATTCAGTTTTGTTGGTTCAATACCTACCAAGGGGATGTGACAGGAACTAGCAAATGACATACACAAATACAATTTAGCTCAGCAATTCTACTTCTGGGGATTTATCCCATAGATACACTGGCAAAATTAAAAAAAAAATACACGCTTTATTCACTACAATATTGTTTGTTAAAGGAAAATATAAACATACGTGAAGGGACCATCCACAGGGAAGTGTTGAATAAGGAATAGGGCATCCAAACAATTGGGTATAATGTGGTTGGGGGGAGGTTTGGAATGTCTGAGATCTTCAGGGTGTACTGTTTAGTTTTTAAAAAAGAGGAACCAGAAAATTGCTTATACTTGGTTGCTTTTCCATACACATATATGTCTATTTTCTTTAAGAAAGATTGGAAGAATAAACCACAAGGTAATAAAAATTATAATTTATGGGGGAGGGGCAAGGAGAGAGGTGAGATTTTTCTTGATTTTTAGTTTGACTTTTCACCATGTAAATGTCTTACAGAATCATAAAAAGAGATCAATAAACATATCTATCAAAATTGAAAACTAAGGCAAATGAGTCCAATTCTATCACACTGGTGACATAGCTGCACAGAACAACACACTAATTAAGTGGCTTGAAAATGCAGAATGTTGACTGTACATTCAGTGTGGCCTATCCTCTAAGGATAAAGGCAAACAAAGAAAAACACTCTCCCTCTGAAATAAAACCAAAAACAAAAGGCCAAAGAAATCTGAAACTATATTCAACACCTTATTGTTGGTGATATTGCTATTGTTATTTTGAAAGTATCACAACCATGTCACAGGTTAAGGCAAGTAAGTAAATAAATGCTAATGTTGTTATGAAGCAAGACTTTGCATGGAAGGTAGAAAGGAGTTTTAAATACACAATCAAATAGCTTAAGTAAAATCCTGTGGTTTTAAAACTTGAATTGGAAGTATAACTTTGCACCATTTCATCTTTTTTTTTTTTTTTAAGACAAAATGTGTACCTCTTGGCTCTGACCACAGAAAAGCCTAGAAGCAAGGGCAACTTGATAACATTAAGTATCCTGAGGCCTAGCTTGTGGCCTCTAAACACCTTTTCCTGCCAGTGTATTCAAAGACTATTTTTTTTGGTTTGTTTGTTTGTTTTAAGAGAATGTTTCATTTATTTAAAGGTAAGCAGTAAGGTTTCCAGCAAGGATGTCCAGCTTTAGAGAACACACTGGAGTAAAGTTTTTATTTTCATAATCCACAAGCAGAGATTCTTGAAGAGATGGCTGATTTCAGGGCTTGCCCAAGAAATACACAAGATGAGCCTGGGAATCTTGAAGGACCAGAAAGTTTAAGGCCTTCAAGGACCACCAGGGGCTGCACAAAAAGTTTAGGAATCCATATGAAGAGGCCAAAAGTTGGACAATTTTAGCATCACAACAAGTTGATTCAAATGAATTAAACATACAAAAAGCCATGACTGAGAATTCCCAGATGTTGCAGTGGACAAGACTCTGGCCTCCCAATTCAGGAGGTTTGGGTCTTATCTTTGGTCAGGGAATTAGATCTCATGTGTCATAATTAATAGTTCACATGTCATAAATAAAATTCCAGCATGCCACAACAGAAAATCCCCCATACTGAAAATGAGACCCAGGGTAGCCAAATAAATAAGTAAATATTTTTAAATACTGAATAATATTCCATTGTATGTCTCTACCACATTTTCTTTATGCATTCAACTGTTGATGGATCTAAGTTTTTTCTACATCTTGTCTATAGTGAATGATGCTGCAATGTACATGACAGTCATCTTGGAGAGAGAGCAGTGAGCGGTCCTGAAGAGAGAATTCATTTCCTTCCCAGGAATTGAACCTGCGTTGCCTGGGTGAAAAACCAGAAATTTTTACCACTAGACCACTAGGGGCTAAAAGCTAGAAGCAAAGTGGCTTTAGCCCTTTCTCCCTTTTGAAAGCAAGAATGTTTCAAGGAGGCAAAGAGTGTAAAACAATTAGAAATTTTATTATTAGAGACACAGCAAAACTTATGGGACAGAACACAGAGAAGCAGTTTCTTTAAGACAAAAGCAAGGCAGAAATACACACCAGAGAGAAAGGCTATGCGTGTCCTCTCGAATGAGGAGGCGCACAGTAAGTCAGAAAGTATGCAGGGATACACACCCAGGGAGGAGTGTGGGCATCCTGAACTAGGAGTGCAGGAAAGAGGTGATTTAAATTACTTACATAGGACAGCCCTCCAGTGTCTTTGTTTACCTTTGGCCAGTTATCTTACTCCTTTTATCACACCTGATTGGTCCTATGACCCTCCCCAAGATGTGCAAGCAAAGTTTTGCTGAGATGGAACCCACTGCAGAGGCATATGGGTGCATGTCCACACTTATAATGGGGTGATGGCCCCTCCCTGTTTGACCCCCAAGAAGCCTTCCTATGTATGTGCACAAAGGGCAGTTTTTCTTAATCTTAGGAGTGGGCAGCTTTTCTCTTTTCTTCAGTAGGGAGGAGCTTCAGCCACTAGCTTTGTCCTTGAAGTGTCTGAGAAAGAACAAAGCTTCAATTTGACTCCACTTGACAAACACCAGCTGTCCACCAGAGAAGCCCCTCTATCTCCTACCTCAGCAGGGCACATATCTCTTTGAGATCATGATTTTAATTTTCTGTAATAAATATCCAGAAGCGGAATTTCTGGATCAAATAAGAATTCTCATTTTAATTTTTTTGCGGAACCTCCATTACGTTCGCCTGAAGCTACACCATTTTACATCCCAACCAACAGGGTCATGGTTCCACATCCTCGTCAACACTGTTACCTTTCATTTTTTATGTTTTGCTTTAAAGCCCTTTATTGGACTATAATGGCTTTACACTGTTGTGCCAGTTTCTGTTGTACAACAAAGTGAATCAGCTGTTTTTATCCATATATCCCCATATTCCCCCTGCTGTGACTCCTTCCTACACTTCCTATCTCACCCTTCTTAATCAAAACCAATCATCAACTTGATCTCCCTATGTTATGCAACAGCTTCCCACTAGCTATCTATTTTACATTTGGTGGTGTATGTATGTCAGTGCTACTCTCTCACTTTGTCCCAGCTTCCCCTTCACCCTTCCAACCACCCCATGTCCTCAAGTCCATTCTCTGCATCTACAGCTTTATTCTTGCCCTGCCACTGAGTTCATCAGTACCTTTTTTTTTAAATGTATAATCCAGATATATGTGTTAGCATACAGTATCTGTTTTTCACTTTCTGGCTTACTACACTCTGTATGAGAGACACTAGATCCATTCACCTCATGACAACTCAATTTCATCACTTTCAATAACTGGGTAATATTCCATTGTATATATGAACCACATCTTTTTATCCATTCATCTATTGATGGACGTTTAGGTTGCTTCTATGTCCTGGCTATTATAAATAGTGCTACGATGAGCAATGTTGTACATGTATTCTTTTGAATTGTTGCTTTCTCAAGGTATTTGCTCAGAAGCGGGATTACTAGGTCATATGGTAGTTCTATTTTTAGTTTTTTAAGGAACATCCATACTGTTTTCCATAGTGGCTGTACCACATTACATTCCCACCAACAGTGCAGGGGTGGGGTTCCCTTTTTAAGCACTGTCAGCATTTATTGTTTCTAGATTTTTTGATGATGGCCATTCTAACTGGTGTGAGGTGATACCTCATTGTGACTTTCACTTGCATTTCTCTAATGATTAATTTGTTGAGCATCTTTTCATGTGTTTGTTGGCTGTCTGCATGTCTTCTTTGGAGGAATATCTATTTAGGTCTTCCACCCATTTTTGGATTGGGTTATTTGCTTTGTTAATATTGAGCTACATGAGCTGTATGCATATTTTGGAGATTAATCCTTTGTCCATTACTTTGTTGGCAAATATTTTCTCGCATTCTGAAGATTGTCTTCTTATCTTGATCATGGTTTCTTTTGCTGTGTAAAAGCTTTTAAATTTCATTAGGTATCATTTGTTTGTGTTTGACTTTATTTCCATGATTCTAGGAAGTGGTTCAAAAAGTATCTTGCTTTGATTTATGTCATAGAGTGTCCTGCCTATATTTTTCTCTAAGAACTTTTGTTTTTGATAATGACCATCCTAGTGGATGTGAGATGGTACCTTACCATCATTTGATTTGCATTTTCCTGATGATTAGTGAGGGAAAAATTATCCTTATCTCAGATGCACAGAATAGGAAACTCATGTCCAGAAATGAACTTATCAAGGTCACATGACTGGCAGGTGTCAGTCATGGGATTTGAACCCAGACAGCAACTCCCCAGTATGTACATGCCTGGCAAGGATGCCGTACCACCTTCCATTTGCTTATCAAATGTGGGATTATGCTGTTTTGTGTTTTGTTCTTTTCTCTCAATATCATATTGGAACACTTTCTCAGAACACTAAATATTCTCCTAAAACACAATTTTAAGGTAGTTGGTTGCATTATGTCCTATTTATCCTGTAGACACTTTATGTTTAATGGGCCTTGGGATGTTCCAGATTTTCCCTTTTGTAAGAGATTCTGAGGACTATATCCTTGCTTATGTATGTTTGGAGGTGCTTCTGATCATGGCTTTATCATAAACCCTAGAAGCAAAATTGCTGGGGCAAGACCGTACATATTTTAAGAACAAGTATCTCCAAATATATTATATCATTTTATACTCTTTCAAGAAGGGTTCAAGATCTACCTTTCTCCTGGTTTTTATGTTCTCCCTGCTGGTTTTTCTCTCACTCATGTGTATAAATCTCTCTGGTCTGCAATGGCTAAAGGATAAAAGTTGAGGGGCAGGGCGGGGCTGTTAATTTGAAAAACAGACTTTGGGATGTTCCTGGTGTTCCAATGGTTAAGAGTCTGTGCTTCCAATGCAGGGGATGAGTTTTAATACCTGGTCAGTGAGCTAAGATGCCACAAGTCTTGTTGTTGGGTCCAAAAAAAATAATAAAAAAAGGGACACCTCCCTTTTGCTGATGTGGTTCTTGTCTAAGTAAAAGCCCATACTGTGCATTGGGCCGGGATGTGTTCTCTACCTCATTTATTCTTTCCTTCTCCTTCTCTCATCTGGGTCTCCCTCCACCTCTGACCCCTGCTATCCCAGCCTGGGACTCTTCCTTGGGTCTCCAGGTGGGAAGAATTAATGCTTCCATGACAAATCTGCCAAAGCATGGCAGCTCTAACCAAGTGGTTTGTAGACATGTCCCTCAAGGAAGCTCAGAAAGAGTGTAAGCTTTGTGCACCCTGTGTCCCCTTTACAGTAGAGGCATCCACCACACAGCCTTGGAGTTGAGTGGAAGGGGCATGCTGGGCCCTCAAGGGCTGGGCCTGACTCAGGGATCCACACAGTCTGTCACTTAGGAAGTGGGACTGGAATGGACTCTGGAGCTGTGGGTAACAGAGAGCTGGTGACCAGGGTGGTGGGACAAAGGGGAACCATTCCAGCTTGAAGGGCTTCACGCAGAAGCCCCCTGAAGCAGAAGGCCACTGCCAAAGTTGCTCTGAGATGGGAAGAATAGAAGCTATTTGTATTAATCCTTACCACCCCCCTGAATGAGGAGGCGTTGCCATAGGTGGGGCCATCACCAACTCTTCCATGGTCTAGGACACCCACTGCCCCTTCCTTTTGGGATGCCTCTCCCCAGCTCCAGTCATGTGGTGCTGGAGGAAACTTTGAATCACATTGAGCAAGGCCTCATGACCAAGTAAAGCCCATCGCAGTACCCCATGCACCTGCCAGGAGCCTTCCCTGGTACCCTGATCTTTTCTGAGCTTCTCTCCTTCAGGTTGAGATGCCTTGGGGATATATGTGTATAAGCCTGAGGGAAGAAAGCTGTCAGGCTAAGAGAATCAAAGATGAGAGAAGGGAAAGAGTGAGGGAGAAAAAGAGTGAGCTGATGGCTTCTGATTTCTTGGGTCCAGTCACTGAGATATTTGGATCTGCTCTGGTTCCAGTATCCCAGACCCCTAGTATCCATCCAATAAGTCTCCCATTTCCTTGAAGTCAGCTGGAGTTGGGCTCCTCTAAATTGTGGATCAGATGAGGTTCTAGATCCTGGCTGATTATGATGCATCTCCCTGATCCAAACAGTATCACCAATTTGTATTAGCACCAATAGGACTGGAATCATTTATTCTACTGAGGATAGGGCTTTGCAGAGCACCAAAATCCACCACCATCTCTGGGCATGAGTGCCCAACATGTGAGTGAGTGTGTGTTTGGAGTGGACCAGGTTGATTCCTGAAGCAGCCCCAGCATTTACACTGCGGGAGCCAGGCCAATCCTGTTGTTTCCCCGATCATAAACCGAGAAATACTGCCTCAGGAAGACTTCGCCAAGGATCCATGTCTCTGAATTGTTCAAATTCACTGAGATCCCTTCCAACAAGCTGACACATCTGCCCTGAGGATCCTGGGGGAGATGGAAATACACCCAAGTCAGCCTGAGCCCTTACCTGCCAGCCCCTCTATATGCACAGATTGCAGCCTCATGGTTGCATTTTCCTCATTTGCTAAGAACCCAGTGGCTCTCTCCGCAGCTCTGGAAGTGGGGTGGCCTTTCAAGAAAAAGAACTTTGAAGACATGTGGTTGCCCAAAGGGAGGGGATTGGGGGAGGGAAGGATTGGAGTTTGGGATTAGCAGATGAAAATGACTATGCAGAGTTTGGATAAACAACAAGGTCCTCCTGTATAGCACAGAGAACTATATTCAATATCTCATGATAAACTCTAATGGAAAAGATTAGAAAAAGCAATATAATATATGCATAATGACTCACTGTGCTGTACAGCAGAAATTGACACAACATTGTAAATCAACTATACTTCAATACAATCAAAAGAAAAAGAAAAAAAAAAAAGGACAAGAATGTCCCATAGTTCTCCTGTTCTTTCCATGTGACCCATGCTTGCTGTTCTCTCTGCAGAGAATGCCTTTTCTTCTCCCTCTTCTTCCCAACCTTTTCTTTGAAACTGTGCTCAACCCCTCTAGGAGGTCTTCCTTGACCCATGCTCACCCTGCCAAGCCACTTCAGGCTGGGTTGGGTCACTTACCATGGTGCTCCCCTTGTCTGTAGCCCTCATCATCCCTAATCTTGCCCCAGCACTCCTTGGCAGAGCCTAAGGGTGTTTCCTTTGCATGGAGTCCAGTGTAGATTTGCCACAACCCAAGCAGGCCTCCCCATGCCTCCATGAGGATGGGGGTTTTGAATTACTGGAATTCCCTGGTTTAATCAAAGTTTCTTTGAGCCCATCAGCCTCCTCTGAATTCCCATAGGGAGCTGACATTAAGCCTCAACCCTGTGCTGCAGCATGTTCCATCACTGTGTACCCTTTACTCACGTGAGCATCCAACCTCCCCACAGAGGGATCTGGTAGCACCACTCACAGAGGGTGAGCTGGGTCTTAGCAAGGGAAATTTGCAGCTGAGGACTAGGGGAACCATGTAATTGATCATCCAACCAGGACATTTTCCAGAAGGGAAGGGAGACCGTTAATCATGATGGTGGGAAAACACACTGAGACTGTCCCCAGCCAACCCCACTTGTCACTTGGCCTATTTCAGAGATTGCCTGAGCTGACTTTCTGTGTTCATCCAAGTGAGGTCTCTGCTGCAACTGAAACTCTTTGAGGGCAGAGGCCCTTAGTGTTCCCCTCTCCTTGTGCCTCACACCATGCCAGCATGTTGTGGTGTCATCATTTATTCCAGGATGATAGATGTCCTAGATTGCTTCTTTCTCTCATGTGCTTGATTGTTTGGGAGGTATTGGCCCAACCTCATGGTCTCAGCAGCATCTGTGGGTGTTTGGCTTGGCCTGAAGAGGACCCTCTCTTCTTAGCAGCAGCCCAAGGGTTCCTGCAAGGGCCAGATTTGAGAACCAGCCACCAGGGTTTGCCCCTCACCTTCAAGATGTAGACTGAAGCAGGCACTGGGTAGTCATTGCCATTGATGGTGAAGATGATACTAGGCAGATGCTTGATGCTGCTACATGGAACAATGTACTGGAAGAGAAAGAGGTGACAAGTTGACCCACTTGATCCCCGGTGTTTGGAGAGCCCCAGAGTGACCCTGTGTCATGTCCCTTCACCTGTTTCCCAAAAGGCTTGGCATTTATCAGCTTCTGGATGGTAGTGATCACTCTAGTTGGGCCAAGGAGAAGTGAAGTCCCAGTATCCATAACGGCGTGGCAGCCGTGGTAACAACCAAGATGCACCCGAACCATGGTGATGCTGAGAGACAGAGGGACAAAGTAGGAACCAGGATTACTCTGAAATCGCCCCCCTCCATGACTGCCCCCCCGTGAGTGTTTCCAGAACAACCCTTTGCTCATTCTCTGACTGATTTCCTTTGCTCTGGTCACATAACCTTCTTTGACTTCCTTTGAATTCTTCTTTTTTTTAAGCTCTTTATTAGAATACAATTGCTTTACACTCTTGTACCAGTTTTTGAGGTACACCAAAGTGAATCAGCTGTATTTATACATGTATCCCCATATCCCCTCCCTCCTGTGACTCCCTCCCACCCTCCCTGTCCTGGCCCTCTAAGGCATTGCCCATCATCGAGTTCATCCCCCTTTGTTATACAGCAACTTCCCACTAGCTACCTATTTTACAGTCATATGCCTATGCTACTCTCTTACTTTGTCCCAGCTTCCTCTTTGTGCCCCACCCCCAACATCATGTCCTCCAATCCATTCTCTGCATCTACATCCTTATTCTTGCCCTGTCACTGGGTTCATCAGTACCATTTTTTTTTTAATTCTAATATATATGAGTTAGCATATGGTCTTTGTTTTTCTCTTTCTGGCTTACTTCACTCTGTATGACAGACTCTAGGTCTATCCACCTCATTACATATAGCTCAATTTCATTCCTTTCTGTGGCTGAGTAACATTCCATTGTATATATGTGCCACGTCTTCTTTATCCATTCATCTGTCGATGGCCATTTAGGTTGCTTCCATGTCCTGGCTGTTGTAAATAGTGCTGCAATGAATATTATGGTACATGTTTCTTTTTGGATTATGGTTTTCTCTGGGTATATGCCTAAGAGTGGGATTACTGGATCATATGGTAGTTCTATTTTCAGTTTTTTAAGGAATCTCCAAACGGTTTTCCTTAGTGGCCTTTTGAATTCTTGAATGAATACACCAGTCTCTTTTGGGCCTCAGGACCTAGTGTGTGCTGGTCACCTTCCTAGAAGAACTGCTTCACATTTGTCTGGGTAATTCCTCTTCATCTTCCAGGTGCCAGCTTAAATTTCATTTTTTCAAGGAAGGATTCCCCCCACACTAGATCAGGCTCCTGTTTTGGTCTCTCTTTGTAGACTCTTCCTCATTTGTAGCAAGTACCAAGGGGGTAATTCCTTATGTGTGTGACTCGTTTCATGTACATCTGCCTCACCAGATGTAAGGGCAAGTTGTATCCTCAGTGCCTCCCTCAAGTGACCAGCACACAGTGGATACACAATGTGTCTTATCTGAGTGAATGAGGGAGTGAGTGAGTGAGTGAGTGAAAAAATGCATGAGGCATAACCCGAGACCTGTGTCTGGTGTGTGATCAATGATGGGTCAACCCACATTGTTAAGGTGGATGTTCCCTGGAGCAGCAGATGCTCAGAGTGTTGAGGAGGGAAAAACAGGCTGCCCTGGGAGAGGGTGTTTCCCAGCACCACCCCTCACCCGACTCAGACACTGAGACCCTGGCCAGGCAATGCCTGAGCTAGCCCAGGGGGCCTCCTCAGGACACGCAAGCAACTGTCTGACAGTTTCTCAAAGAATCCCATAAGTTATTGCCCCTTGTTCTCAGGCCACTCCTGGATCCCAGGTTCTTGATTCTCTCTGTCACAGCCCCTGCCCTACTGTGTGCTCGAGATGTGAGGGTGGCTGGCAAGAGGTAGGGGGATTGTCTCTTTGTATGAGTACTTTCAGATCTCAAGAATGCAGCCCACCTCTCTCCACTGGTATAAGCTTCTTGCTAAAGAGACCAGTTTGTCCACAATTTTCCCTGTTTTTAAACTAACAGTTTTGTGTACTAAGAACTCCTTCATTCCTGGGTAGTCCTGGGCAGTTGTTGATCTTATCACAACCCTGTTCAGGCTGGTGAAATTCCCCCTGATCCTCTTTTCACTGCACATTAGGGTCCACAAACCATGCCACCTGTCTCACAGCACAGTGGGTGCAGCCCTCTCTAGTCTACACACACCTCTCTGGACCCTGCTCAGAACCCCAATCAGGGCCTTGGTGAGGAAGTTTGGGGTAATTATGAACCCATTTGTGTCTACGTGTTTCTGTGTCTGTTTGTGTGTGTCTGTATGTGTATCTGTGAGTGTGTTTGTGCCTGTGCGTCTCTGTGTCTGTGTGTGTCTCCGTGTGTGTGTGTGTGTATCTGTGTTCCTGTGCATGTTTATATGTGTACCAATGTGTGTGTTCATATGTGTGTCTTTGTGGGTGGAGACTGTACGTTTGTGTGTGACTGTGTGTCAGATTGAGCACTTGTGTATGCTTGCATATGCCATGTGCATGAGTGGGAACATCACTAGGAGTGGCCCTCAGAGGGAGAGGCTTACCTGGTCATGGTTATCTGCCAGAAGTGGGTTTGGGACACTGGTATCCACTTGAGCTCTCCTTTGTGGTAGCTGTGGTCCACCCCACCAAACATCACCATGCTGCCATTCTCTGTCCCTCTGAGGAGAGAAGGAAGAGGGAGGTCTCCTTGTCAGAGAATCACACCACTCACTGTCTGAGGGCTGTACTTATCCACCCATCAAAGGCACTAATATGGTCTACATTTTACAGGTGTGGAAATTGAGGCACGGAGGGATTGAGTACCAAGCCAAGGTCGGTCACTGACAAATGACTGGCAGAGAAGAGGTACAAAGATGGGCAGCCTGGCCAGGATCCAACCTTCCACCCTTCTGAAGAGGGCCTGGTCCACTGTAGTAACCAGAGTGCTTAGAGATATCCTCAGAGAACACTGTGCTGGAGGGCTCTGTCTTCCCCGTAGGCCTGAAGACACTAAGGGCTTGGGTTCAGGCTCATTCAGGGTTGGTATCACAGGCCTGGGACCTCTGCCATCCATGGGCCCCCATGCTCAGGAGGGCCCTGTGCCTCTGCTATCCCTGTCTTGAAATTCCTAATACTTTTTGAACAAGAGGTCACACATTTTCATTTTGCACTCGGTCCTCACAATTGTGTAGCTGGTCCTGGGCTCCCAGTAAAATGTTAATGAGGAGGTAAACATTCCTGCTGTCCCTCTCCTTCATTTCATATCAAATCCATCAGCAAATCCTGTTGCCTTTCCTCCAACCTGTACCCTGAAACTTTCCAAGCTTTCCCTCTTCCCTCCATCTCCCTAGACCATGTAATTGCCATTGAGCTCATCAACATTGAACTATAAAAAATTTTTTAGAGTAACCAGTGGGGGGCCAGATGTGGCCCTGTGGCCATAGTTATGCAGGCTAGTTATGTCTCTCAGTAAACTTATGGATGAGGTGCTCTATAATTTTTTATGCAACTGAAAGCAATTTACAGCTGCTTTAGAGGGAGGGCTTGTCCACCGCAGACTTACGTGCTCAAGTAAAAGGCAAAGACCGGCTGAGAAATGATGCCTTGTGTCTTCAGGTTGTCGAAGACAGGGGTGATCCCTTTGAAGGCAAGGCTGGGGTAGCCCAGGCCCAGAACACCATCAAATTGTGTATAATCCAACTGATGCTCTTTCTGGCTCAGGGCAAATTCCTGGCACAGGATGACGAGTTTCCCGATCTGTAGGAAAGGAGAGTGTTCCCAAATAAAGGTTAGGGATGTGCGGCTGGGACTGGGCTGAGGTGAAGATGCCATTAGCACCTCAGAGAAGACCTGAGGTCTGGCAGTGCTATGGATTGACCTCAGATGGTTAGACCAAGCTGGGACAGGAATTCAGGTTCCATTTGTGCAGGGTTGTGGATTTTATACAACACCTGCTCCCCCAGCAAACACCATCTGAAGGGAGTCATATTGGCCTCATGCCTTCTGTACAGGTGGAGAAATTGAGACTCAGGACAGGACCAAATGGTTCCCACTTGAGGACAAAATGAGTAGACAGCAGTGTAGTCTTGTCTTTGGCATCACTATGATTATTTGCCAGAAATAAACTGAATTCAGTACAATGAATTGTGGATTCTGCATCTGCCCAGGAAGACAGAAGCCCATTACACAATGTTGCTTCCAGAGTTCTTATGAAAATTATGGCTGGGAAACTTGCTTTTGGGGATGTGTTTGTGTCAGAGAGAAAGAGAGAGAGAGTACTCAGGCCCTTTGGGGAGGTAGGCCACAGATTTTACTGGACTTTCAAAGACCCCTAGATTGGAAGCCCATTTATCATTTCCTCTCCACATCTGTGGGCCTCTGCTAATCAAGCCAACATGCCTGAAGCTGGTGACTTCCCACAGGGGCCCATCATCAGTTTTTTCTTCTCCCCAAATACCCCACAGCTGTGTGAATTCTGACAGGCAGTCCAGGTCCACCCCTTAACAGATGCCTGACATTGGCAAAAGCCTGGCTGAATGCACCTCAGTTCATTCCTCTGTGTACTGAAACTAATCCTAGTACCTGCTGTGTGGGGTTGTTGCAGGATTAAACACGTCATTACCATGAAAACTCCTTGGCATAGTCTGAATAGAAAAGTGGGTGCTTTTTACTGATCTCTCCCTGCTCCCAGCAAAATGAACCTTGAGCTGCTCATGGGCAAAGGAGCTGCATATCCACACGCCAAGCCACTCTCTGGGTTAGCCATGCTGGCAGTTTGTGTGTCAGCAGGTGTGCTAGCTCCAGAAGAATGTACACTTTGGTGGGGGGGGGCATTCTCTAGGGGAGGTTGGAAACAAGTGCCTTCCCAGGTGGCCCTGCATCTGTTTTGTAAGCATCAATCAATCCCAGGGCAAACCCTGACTCATCTTCTGGTTTCCAGTTACCCGAACGGTGTCGTAGCCAAGAAATCCAACCATCCTTCCGAAGCCATAATTGATGTCGATGGGCCGGCCTGAGAACTGGAAGGTGGTGGACAAGTGAGGGTCGAAGAAATTGTGTGTACCTGCAGACACAAGTGCTGAGTGTCCCTCAGGTGCCAAGGATGGAGAAATGTGTGGGAGAGGGAGTATTAGATTAGCCAGGGGAGTGCGGGTACTCACGGCAGGAGGGACTGGAGCAGTAGATGGAGGTCACCCAAAAGTTAGATGAGCCGGTGTCAAAGATGACCCTGAACTCCTGAGGGGGCGTTCCAATGGTGATGTTACCTACATAGCACACCTATAGGGGGCGGGAAGGGGTGGTTCATACGGGCCTGGCTGCCCTGACCTCTTTAATTTCCGTAGTGCTACACCACTCCATGTGTCCCATGTCTCCTGAAATCGCTTTCCAACTGCCCCACCTCACAACCTCTGTTCAAACCCATATCTACATTTAACTTTTTTTTTTTTTTTTTTGGTCCATGTGCTCTCTCAGTTCCCTGACAAGGGATCAAACCCAAGACAGTGCAGTATTAGCACAGAGGCTTAACCACTGGACCTGCAGGGAAGTATTGGTGCCTTCATTTGAGAAGCTCTCCAGTCTCCCCTTCAAGGCCCAGCCTGAGTGTTTCCATCTCCATGTGGCCCGCCTAGGTCACCCTTGCCACCTCCTCTAAACTCAGACCATGTCATATTAACACCAAGCAGTTGGCCCTCTTATTGGACATGTATTTACTCTTTGCTTATGACTCATGCTGCCCTATGCATTCTTGAAGGAGAGATGAGAAATTTTTAGAAATCAATAACAATAACCAGGTGTTAGATTCTTATGGTGGCACAGGCCATAGGGCTCAATAACTTTCTACTTGTGTCCTTCTAGGATCTACAGAGGCTGAACTACTTCTGGCTGGGATTTCAAACTTAATGTGCAGTTGGTTTTATCAGAAGTGGCTCACCTTTCACCTATAACTCCGTGGATCACTTAGTTCAGAAAGAAAAATCTCCCTCAAACTAATGACATGTCTTTGATACAAAATGCATGTTTACCTGCATCCTGATCTTTGCTGGGCCCAGTCACCACAGACCAAGTGCTGAGGATGGGGTCCCTGTTCCCCAGTGTTTCTGCTTCCTGCAGGAGCCCCAGCCCCAACATCCAGCCTGACACCTCCAAATGAACCCTAGTGCTATGCCAGAGCTCCAGGGGGTGCTGTGGAGCTCCATCCTCCCAACACACTCACATCGTTATGGTTCCTCAGGGATTGAAGAGTAATATTCCTGTCATCAGCGGCATTCTGGCACGTGTTATCACTCTTCTCCTCCAGGAAATTTGTCAGTGCTTTTTTTCCCCTGAGGGTTTCTCTCATGGTCTTGATCATCATTGGAGGGATTCTTTCACTGGATGTTGGGAAAAGGAAACATAGAATGTGCAGCAATCATCTATCTATTTTATTGTGTGACTGTCATTTCTTTCAGTGTAAAGGCGCTGTGTATTTTCTGAGCAGTTTTATGAGTGTCATGTTATTATCAGGACACCACACAAAGACCAGGGCAAAGACCTCGGTTTGAACACAGGTTCTGTTGTAGACTCTTAGGTAAGTTGTATGACCCTTTGGAGTCTCAGTTTCCCCATCGGTAAAGAAGGGAGAATATTATAATGCCAATCCCCCATATGGAATGTTGTGGGTATTAAGTGAGATGATGGATATAATGGACCTGATATGTAGGAAGTCTCAACAATGACAGGTATTACCATTGCTATTGCCATCCCACTGTATCTTTTTCAGAGAAGTCTGGGAAGCTTGTATGTGGGGAATTGTTATCTTCTTTGTACAGGGAATAATTTAAAATGCAGGGAGACTGTGACTTGGCTGCGGTCACACTGCTTGTTAGAGGTAAAGCAGTCTAGAAGTGGCCTTTCTGATCTTTCTCGAGGGCTCAAGCAGAAGAGGGAGGTGAAAGAGGAAGCCAGGAGATGGGGAATAAATTAGGGAAATTAAGAGACTAGAGAAGCAAGGAGGGGTAAAAAATAGGAAAAAAAAAAAACTTAGAGAGTTCTTTATGAACAGAGACAGCCAAAGAGATGGAGAGATAAAAGAGAGAGAAACAGAGATGAACATATAGACACATTCACACAGAAGCAGAAAAAGAGCAGAGAGAAGACCTAGAAGCAAATACAAAAGAAATGCTGTTCCATAGGACTGCATTTATAGTTGGAGGGGTTCTGCACTGAACAATTCCAAGGAGTGCCATTTTCACATGGGTCATGATGTGAATGGCACATCCAGGGTTGTGCTACCCTGCAGGTCCACCCAAAGACACTGGACCCCACAGTGCCCATGACAAGGTTCTCATCAATAAGTGTGAGTTGAACTTTAAATTGGCTAGGAATGATTATATTCACTTCTAACCTTGATAAGTGGAAGAAGAGGGCAAGAAAAACCCCAGAAAGAGAGATGATGTCACTTAGAGTCCCCATACTTACATAACCAGGCACTCTGAGAAGGCCAGCAGCCTGAGGATCCCAAGCCACTTCATGTTTCTTACTGGCTCCAATTCCTCAGGAAAGAGCATGCAGTGGTGGCCAAGAGCTGCTCGTTATATATGCTCTGACCTGCCTTATTGTCCCCTTCAGGCCATGAATGGATCTGATAAGAAATACGAACTTCTCGGTGAAATCCTTACCTCCATCTGTGTTTGTTGGGAGTGGACTTAGAAAGTTCACAGAATACAGAGATTTCTATTCTAATCTCTTCCTTGGGGTTTGGCTATAAAACCAAACTGAACCACATAGACTCACTAAGAGTGGGGAGATTCTTGCTAGCTTGGAAATAGAGCACTGGTACTAACGTGATGTAAGTAAATGCTAGGGGACATGCTTGACATTTGTGATCTCATGTGGTCTTCCTAACAACCTCATGAGATGTGCATTGCTCTCCTCAATTGGAGAGGAGACTGCTAGGAGGAAAAGAGGTCAAATGGCAAAGTGAAGATGTGAGTGGCAGCCCAGTGACCTATGAGTGAGTGCCTTTAGGTAGTGGGAGAGATGGCACAGATCAAGGGCACTTATGATGCCAATATGCATCAAAAATCTAGCTAGAGTAGTGTTACCACTGCAGAGTTTCACTATAGGAAGAAATGTGATGCATGCATCCACAAGATACTTTATATCATCCAACAAACATATACAGAGCACCCTGTGTACTGGGGTCTGGGTTAGAGGCTAGGAAATCAAAGTTGAGTAAAAGACAGGTGGTCTTTATCTTCAGGGATCTAGCAGTCTAGGGCAGTTCTCACAAACTCACGGCACAGGAGGCAAGAGAAATGAATGGAAGGTCATTGAGGGCAGTATGGACACAGGGGAGGCAGCACATGCCCTACCAGTGGAGGCAGCCTCTCCTCAGCGCCAACCAGCATCTGCCATGCTGGAAACAGCCTGGTTGGCCAAGTTTTCAGAGAAGTCAGAAGTCGGGATATTTATGTAAAATTCCTGATTTCAAATATTAGCAACCTTTTTTTTCTTCACAAAATATAGTGTGAGCCAAACCTGAAAGAACTGTGTCCAGGATTCAGCCAACAGGACCAGAAAAAGGTTATAGTTTGTTTCTCTTCCATACACATATGTATCTATTTTCATTAAGAAAGAGTGGAAGAATAAAAATATTTTTACAGCTAACAAAAAAAATAAATAAATAAATAAATAAAAATAAAGAGTGAAAGAATAATCCAAAAACTGATACAAAATGCAATTTTTCAGGGAGGGGATGGTACAGAAATGACATTTTCTTCTTTTATAGTTTGATTTCCACCCATTTAAATGTGATATAGAATCAAAAAAATAGATAAATAAGCACATCTCTTGAAATTTGCATACTAAGGCAAGTGAACCTAATTCTATCAAGTTGGTAACATAGTTTCAAAGAAGAAAACATTGCTTAAGTGGCTTTAAAATGCAGAATTTTGAGCCTATATTCAGAGTGGGATATCTTCTAAGGACAAAGAGAAACAAACAAAAACACCCTCCCCCCAAAATAAAACCAAAAACAAAAAGCCAAAGAAATCTGAAAATATATGCAACTCCTTATTGTTAGTGATATTGCTATTGTTAGTTTAAAACTATTGCATTTATGTGCATACAAGTTAGAGCAAGTAAGTAACACTCATGTTGTTATGAATCAAGACTTTCAGTGGAAGAGAGAAAAGAGATTTAAGTATACAACCAAAATGTTGAAGTAAAACGTTGTGGCCTTAAAACATGAATTGGAAGTATAAGTTTGTACCAAATAATTATTCTCCTTTTTTATTAAAGAAATTGTATACTTGGTGCTGACCACTGAAAAGCTTAGAAATTATGGCATCTTGATAACATTGACTGTCCTGAGCCCTGGCTTGTGGGTTCTAAATGCCTTTTCCCAACAGATGATCCAGAGATTCTTGAAGAGATGGCAGATTTCAGGGCTGGGCCAAAAATATACAAGGTAACCTTCTGAATCTTGAAGGACCAGAAATCTGAGGGCCTTCAAAGATCACCGGCTTCCAGAGAAAAAGTTTAGGAATTCACAAGGTAAGGCCAAAAGTGTGACAATTTTGAAACAGGAGGGAAGGGGCAGGTCACAACCTCTAAAGAATGACATAGCCTGAGGACATGACATAAACTGAGTAGAACCAAATGGGTACAAGATGGCAGACAAGTCAACTTTTACTAGAACTTGAGCCTCAGGAATGCAAGCATAAGGATCAAAAAGTGGGCATTTGTCCAATTCCTGGAAATCCCCATGCCATCCTGAAATAGCTGGTATAATCTTCCCACTCATTAGCTTATGGAAGTACCCACTCCTATAAAAAGGCAAGCCCATATCCTTGTCCCTGTGTCACCTTCTGAGATGGCCCACAGCCTGTCTATGGAGTACTTCTCTCTAAATAAATCCACTTCTTACCGATCACTTTGCCTCTCACTGAATTCTTTCCATGATGAGACATTAAGAACCTGAACTTCCTTAAATCCGGAAACCAGGTGTGAAATTTCAGTTAGAAGAATTGGGGTTTTGGTCAGGTTTGAGTCTCAGCAACATGGATTCAAGTCCCAGTTGGGGTTTTGGCAGGGTCTGTGTCCTGGCAGGTGAATTCAAGATCAAATTCGAGGTACTCTGTTTCAGCTGGTTACCACAAAGGGACAGTGATAATGTAGGGAAATGTTAGAGTTAGTTCCTGGTCCTAAAGAGGCCCATGGTACAACATGATACAGGTATACTGGGGAGGACACTCTGCTGATTTCTGCTCATTTTTTACTGTTGGCTCAAACCTCTATGCTTATACTCATTTGACAGAAAGTCCAGGACAACATTGTTAATCTCTACAATCTTCTCCTTAACTCTGAGATTTTTCTACTACATTCTTACATTCATATTCATTCCTGCTCTATTTCTTTTTCTTTCTTTCTTTCTCTTTCTTTCTTTCTTTCTTTCTTTCTTTCTTTCTTTCTTTCTTCTTTCTTTCTTTCTTTCTTTTTCTTTCTTTCTTTCTTTCTTTTTTTTTTCTCTTCTATTCACCACAGAACCTGTGTAACCATCAATGTTTACTTTTTATTGCTTTTTCTCTCATCCTTCTGAACCTTACAAGTGTTGAGTCTTTATCCCCATTTTATAGCTAGACCAATTCCTGCTCATCATCAACACCACTGGGAATATCTCCTGTGCCATTTCTTTGTGACAAATTTCTGGGCACTAACACCAGGTTGGGAGACTACCTTGGACAGGATAGCATCTAAAATCATAAGAGCAAACCTTGACCACATTGTGCAACTGATTTTGACTCTAGTGTGTAATTTTGGATAGCTCAGGATGAAGAGATGTCATTTCAGGCTTGTCTGAAGTGGGTCAGGCTGCATAAATCCCAACCAATACCTTTCTGGACTATATACTTGGGGACTGGGAAAGATTTGGACAACAGGAATTAAAGGAAAAATGTTAGTGGGTTACGTCATCAGGTTTGGCATCAATATGAGTTAAGAAATTTGAAATGTAGTGAAGTACTCTATGTTCAAATTTTCATGGCCTCATTTCTAGGCAATGGAATTCAAAATAAATTTAAGACATGTGTAGCTCCAAGGTATAATACCAGGAAGACACAGAGGACGTTTTAAATGACACCTCCTGCAGGGCCATGGATCCCGAGTGATAGTGGATCCCTCCCACCAAGAGGTTCAGGCCCTTTTGGCTATGCATTTTGCAGCCCAGTCTGTCCCAGATATCAGGCAGAAAATCCAGCAAACAATAGCTGGTCCTCAGCCTCTGTTGAATGATTTGTTCCAATTGGCTTATTTGGTTTTCAGTAATAGGAATACGGTGGAAAAGGCTGAATTCACCCTGAGACATATGCAAAAGACCCCGATGATGGCAGTGCCTTTGTTTGCTCAGAGACCACCAAAAGGGAAGCTGAACTTTCCGGGCCGATCTGACCCTGGAAGACCACAGGCCCATTGGTAACTGTAGAAGGCCAGTGAAGCCTCTGTGCTAAAAGGGGAACTGAGGGAGGATTGTGATCAATGTGCCCTTTGCAAACAGCCGGGGCATGGGAAGAAGAAATTCTCCAGATGACAGAGAGTGATGGGGGACACTTGACCATTGATGGTTTTGCAATCGGAAGCCTGTGAGGGTCCAAGGCCAAAAGGGGCTCTGCCTTGAGATACCATCTGCATAACTAACATGGAGACTCAGGTGGTCATTGATGTGGTAGTCCACTTGATGCAATTTCTCACAGACACTGTTGCCACCTTCTCAGTCTTAACTCTAAGGATTGGAACCCTTAGAAGTCTTAAGGCAAACATAATGGGGTTGTCAGGGAAAAGACAGGGGTCCACTTTCCTGGAACCTCTTTTGTGCAACATCAATGGCCAGCTGTTTTTACATTTCTTTCTGTTTGTGTCTAACTGTCTGATCCCTTTAATGGGAAGAGATTCATTAACTAAGTTGGGGCCACTCTGTTTCTTGAGGGCAAGGGAAACACCCTCATCACCAAATGTTCTAACAAAAAGCAAAAAGGTACAGTTAAAATTTGAAGCTAAAATAGAAGCCTTGGTAAAGACCCTGGAATGTGGAATGTCAAGGTTCCAGGCTTCACCAAAGATACCCAGCAAGTGATTATTAAGTAAAAAGAGTTATATAGTGTCTAAATATAAGGTTCAGTTTTCTTAAACCTATGGAAGATCAAAAAAAAAAAAAAAAAAAAAAAGAGAGAGAAAGTTTTTAAACAGATCCCCAAAATAGGAGGCCACTTGTCTGACTAAACTGACCATAGCTGATATTCAGGGCCTGAGAGGAATTTTGGAAGAAGACTTCTTCCCTAAGATAAATGAGGAAAAGTAAAACTTTGCAACATAGGTGAATGGGTATGTCAAGCCTTCAGTATTATGAGGTAACCAATTCTTTGAGAAAGAAAACAAAACTGTCTTTGCTTTCCAAATGTAGTCTTTATAGGACCAGAGGGCTGGCTCCAAAAGTAATCCAAAGCACACTAATCATTTTACTACTCCCCAAACCTTCCCTATTTATCTTAAAAGGCTTGTATGTATTCAATAAAAGAGAAACAATATCAAACTAAGAGGAACTAGCCCGCAACTTGAGATGCAAATGTCCTATTTGGTCTTCTCAGGAACCCTTATCTCTGCCATCTTTTAAAATGAAAATTTGAAAAAAGCATAAAATAATTGACTTGTCAAGCATAAAGAGAAATCCTAAGTGTCTTTTCTATAAACATTAGGGAGAAGGGTTTAGGCATTTAGATATATGACCTTGATTTGTTCCATCTGCCAGAAGCCCAGTTTGTATCCAAACTCTGGTAAGCATTGGGTTTTATGTTGTACCTCTCCACTTGAGAAAAAAGTACACAACAAGAGAGTTGTGAGTTGTTTTATTTGGGGCAAAATAAAGACTACAGCTATGGATACAGCATCCCAGATAGCTCTGATAAACTGTTCTGAGCAGGTAGGGGGAAGGTCAGTATATATGTGATTTTGGTGAAGGGGGAGTACATGCAATTGAGCACATATTCTTTAGCAGAAGGTCTTTGCTAGTCACAAGAAGAAGTTGTCCCCATAAAGGATTTTAGTGTGTTTCTAGATATGAGGAGGCTCAACAATTGGGCTTATAAAATCAGCTCCTGTAAATATCTATCTGAAGATCTGTTCTGCCAGTTTTCACAGAGCACACAGTGCCACATTTCAGCTCTCCACCCTGAACTCCTTTCAGGGTGAATTTGAAAATCAGCAGCTGCAGCAGCACATGATTTAATTCTTGTAGAGACAGATGGCAAGTGCCAATAGGGAGTGCCAATTGTAGTTGACATATCTGGCTTAGGACTGAAATTTAGGAATGGAAACTATGAGGCCTCTGTGTTTGTGTTTGTGTGTTCATATGTACCTGTGTGTGTGTCATAGATGTATGAAATGGCCAAGAATTAATCGATAAAGTAATTCTGTTAAATGACTTAAAGGAAATTAAGTGCTTATATAAATACTCTGAAATGGAAAATTATCTGGATAGAATGAATTTCAAGTTCATGTTATTTGGAAAATATTCAGTACGAAACTGATATCTGGTATTGAAGGTGGCATAAAATTGTTGGTTTGATTTATATAGATATGTCTTTAGAGTCAGTCCATGTTGAGTATAATACTTCTGTTGTACCTAGGTTTACTAGAGTTCAAACAAAACCTTATTTTATTAAAAATCTGTCAACAAGAAAAGTGGCTCAATGTGAAAAAATATTAAGGAAAGTAATGTGTGTTTTCAGTAAAAGAATGTTGGAGGAATGAGAAAAAAGTATTGAAAAGAATTGTGCATGATCAATATTTTCTAAAATTGGATTAAATTTAGTTTGTTAAATGGATTTTTCTGGGAGTGGGCCAGACAAAGACTGAATTTGGTTTCACCCTCCAAGTTTTCTTGGAATGCTGCTTTTAATAACAGATAGTATATGGACTTTGTAGGTGGCACAGTCATTAAAATTCCACCTGCCAATGCAGGGCACACAGGTTCCATCCTTGCTCCAGGAGGATACCACATGTATTGGAGAAACTAAGTCCATGCACCACAACTATTGAGCCTGCAGTCCAAAGCCTGTGAGCCACAAATATTGAGCCCATGTACCACAACTACTGAAGCCCACATGCATAGAGGCCATGCTCTGCAACAAGAGAAGCCACCACAATGAGTAGTCCACACATCCAATGAAGATTAGCCCCTACTCGCTGCGAGTAGAGAAAGCCTGTGTGCAGCAATGAAGACTGAACACAGCCAATTAATTAATTAATCAATTAATTAAAGTTAAAAAACAGATGGTATGAATTTATTTGCCTTTAAGTGATCCGTACTTGCTTTTGAGACTTTTTAAAACTGTGATTAAGGAATAAGTATTGCCTCACAGTGACTTATCATCTTAGCTGACCAAGTGTTTTAAAACTTTTTAACAATCTTCTCAAATATCAAATTTTGAGTTTCCTTTGATTTCCAGCTAACTGTGGGGTACTTTAGAGGACCCCTGAGGTTTCCTTATTTTTGAAGAACTTTTATTTAGATATAATTAACATGCAATAAACTACATATATTTAAAGTGTACAATTTGATAAATTTTTCTTATTAGTAAAGTATATATGGCAATCCCAATCTCCCAATTCATCGCACCCCAACCTCCATCCCACTTTCCCCCTTTGGTGTCCATATGTTTGTTCTCTACACCTGTATCTTTATTTCTGACCTTGCAAACCAGTTGATCTGTACCATTTTTTCTAGGTTCCACATTTATGCATTAATATTTACTTGTTTTTCTCTTTCTGATTTACATCACTCTGTATGACAGTCTTTCAGTCCATCCATGTCTCTACAAATGTCCCAATTTCATTTCTCTTTTACAGTTGAGTAATATTTCATTGTATATACGTACCAAATCTTCTTTATCCATTCATCTGATGATTTAGGACATTTAGGTTACTTCCGTGACCTGGCTATTGTAAATAGTGCTGCAATGAACATCGGGGTGCATGTGTCTGTTTGAATTATGGTTTTCTCTGGGTATATGCCCAGTAGTGGGATTGCTGGGTCACATGGTAATTCTATTTTTATTTTTTTAAGCAACCTCATACTGTTCTCCATAGTGACTGTTTCAATTTACGTTCCCACCAACAATGCAAGAGGGTTCCTTTTCTCCACACCCTCTCCAGAACTAATTGTTTGTAGATTTTCTAATGATGCCCCTGCTAACCTGTGTGAGGTGATACTTCATTGTAGTTTTGATTTGAATTTCTGTAATAAATAGTGAGGTTGAGGAGCTTTTCATATGCCTCTTGGCCATCTTTATGTCTTCTTTGGAGAAATGCCTATTTAGGTCTTCTGCCCATTTTTTCACTGGGTTTTTTGTTTTTCTTATATTGAGCTACATTTACTGCTTATATACTTTGGTGATTAATCCTTTGTCTGTTGATTCATTTGCAAATATTTTCTCCCATTCCGAGGGTTATCTTTTCAACTTGATTATAGTTTGCTTTGCTGCGCAAAAGTTTTTAAGTTTAATTAGATCCCGTTTGTTTATTTTATTATTATTTTTATTTACATTACTCTAGGAGGTGGGTCAAAAAAATCTTGTTGTAATTAAAGAGTCAAAGAGTGTTCTTCCTATGTTTTCCTCCAGGACTTTAAATTGTCTGACCTTACATTTAGGTCTTTAATTATTTGTTGTTTGTTTGTTTATTTTTGTGTATGGTTTTAGGGAGTGCTCTAATTTCTTCTTTTACATGTAGCTGCCCAGTTTTGCCAGCACCACTTATAAAAGAGGCTGTCTTTTCTCCATTGTATATCCTTGCCGCCTTTGTCATAGATTAGTTGACCATAGAAACCCTCTGGGTTTCCTATCCTGTTCCATTTATCTATATTTCTGTTTTGTGCTATTATAATACTGTCTTGATTAGTATAGCTTTGTGGTATAGTCTGAAGTCAGGAAATCTGATTCCTGCAGCTTTTGTTTTTCCTCAAGATTATTTTGGCTATCCAGAGATTTTTGTGTCTCCATTCAACTTTTAGGATTTTTTGGTCTATTTCTGTAAAAATTGCCATTGGTAAATTGATAGGGATTGCATTGAATCTGTAGACTGCTTTCTGTAGTATAGTCATTTTCACAATGTTGATTCTTCCAATCCAAGAACATGGTATATCTCTCCATCTGTTTGTGTCATCTTTGCTGTCTTTCATCTGTGTTATAGTTTTCTGAGTACAGATCATTTACCTTCATAGTTAGGTTTATTCCTTGGTATTTCACTCTTTTTGTTGCAATGATAGAAGACTGAGGGAAGAAACCTGTCAGGCTAAGACAATCTAGGATGAGAGAAGGGAAAGAGTGGAGGAGAGAAAGTGTGAGCTGATGGGTTCTGATGTCTTGGGTCCAGTCACTGAGATGTTTGGATTGGCTCTGTTTTCTGTGTCCCCAGTATCCTTCCAGTAAGTCATCCTTCCATTGAAACCAGTTAGAGTTGGTCTCAACTCATGGTTCAGATCAGATTCTAGATCCTGCCCGATTATGATGCACGTACAGACCCTATCAAAGTCACCCATTCATATTACAACCATTGGCAATGAAATCCATTATTCTTTACTGGGAATAGGGCTTTGCATGGCACCAAACACAGTCCACCAGCATCCCTGGCTGGGAGTGCCCTATGTGTGAGTGAGTGTGTGTTTGGAGTGGACCTGATTGATTCCTGAAGCAGCCCCAACAGTTACAATATAGGAGCCAGGCCAATTATGTTGTTTCCCTGATCACAAACAAAGAAATACAGCCTTAGGAAGATGTCACCAAGAATCCAGGTCTCCAATCAGACCCAGTTTTCTGTGCCCCCTCGAAACCTGCTGAGATGGGTGCCCTGAGGACCCTGGGGGAGATGGAAATACATCTCAGTCACCCTGATCATTTACTGGCCAGCCCCCTCTGTGTCCAGAGCCAGTGACTTCATGGTTGTATTTGCCCTCTTTAATAAGAACCAAGTGGCTCTTTCAGCAGCTGCAGAAGTGGTGTGTGCATCCAAGAACAAGAACAGCCAAGACATGTGGTTGACCTGAGGGAAGGGTTTGCGGGAAGGAAGGATTGGAGTTTGGGATTAGCAGATGCAAACTACTTTGCAGAGGATGGGTAAACAACAAGGTCTTCCTGTATAGCAGAAGGAACTATATTCAATATCCTATGATAAACTGGAATTGAAAAGATTAGGAAAAACAATGTAATATATGCATTACTGAGTCACTTTGCTATACAGCAGAAATTAATACAACAGTATAAATGAAATATACCTTAATACAAATAATAAAAAAAAAGAATAAGAATGACCCCTAGTTGCCTTGTTCTTCCCTTCTGACCCATGCTCTGTGTTTACACTGCAGATAATGCTTTTCTTCTCCCTCTTCCTCAAAAACCATTCTTTAAGACTGAGTTCAACCCCTCTATAAAGACTTCCTGGACCCATGCTCACTTTCACTGGCCATCCACGCTGGGTTGGGTGACTCACCCTTGGTTGTCCCCTTGTCTGTAGCCCTCATCACACTTAATCTGGTCCTGGCACACCTTCACACAGACACCAGGTATGCCATTTGTGTGGAGTCCAGTGTAGGTTAGCATCAGCCCAAGCAAGCCTCCTCATGCCTCCATGAGACTGGGGGTTTCATATTAATGAAATTCCATCTCTTCCTCAAAGCCTTATTTGAGCCATCAACCTCCTCTCAACTCCTATAGGGAGCTGACATTAAGCTTCAACCCTGTGCCATGGCTGTACAGTCACTGTGCACTCTTTACTCACGTGAGCATCCAACCTCCCCACAGAGGGATCTTGTAGCACACCTCACACAGGGGTAACTCGGGCTTAGCAAGGGGAAATTGCAGCTGAGGACTAGGGGAACTATGTAATTGACCATCCAACCAGGACATTTTTCAGATGGGAAGGGAGACCATTAATCATGATGGTGGGACAACACACTGAGACTGTCCCGAGACAACCCCACTTGTCACTTGGCCTATTTCAGGGATTGCTAAAGCTGACTTTCTGTGTTCATCTATCTGAGGTCTCTGGTGGAACTGAAGCTGTTTGAGGGCAGAGGCCCTTACTGTTCCCCACTCCTTGTGCCTCACACCATGCCAATACATGGTGTCTCCATTTATTCCAGGATGATGGATGTCCCAGACTGCACTTTACTCTCAAGTTTTTTTTTTTTTTTTTTTTTGGGGGGGGTGTGGGAAGGACTGACACAGCCACAGAGGCTCAGCAGCATGTGCAGTGGTGTCATTTGGCCTGCAGAGGGTTCCCTCTTCCCAGCAGCAGCCCAAGGGTTCCTGCAAGTCTCAGATTTGAGAGCCAGCCCTTAGGAAGTTGGGCCCCTCACCATCCTCCTTTAGGCATTAAGGGGCAATGGGTAGTCGTTGTGGTTGATGATGAAGATGATAGTAGGCAGTTGTGTCATGGAGCTACATTTAACCATGTATTGTTAGAGAAAGAGAAGAGTGATTGGCCCAACTGATTCCTGGTGTGTGGAGAGGCCTAGGGTGACCCTGTGACATATCCCTTCACCTCTTTACTGACAGGCCTGGTGGTGATGAGCTGCTGGAAGGTGGAGACCAGTCTAGATGGGCCAAGCAGCAATGCGGTCCCAGTATCCACAATGGTCAGACAGATGCAGAAACAACAAACAACCACCCCATTCATGGTGATACTGAGAGACAGTGGGACAAAGTGGGCACTGGGATCACTCTGAAATCTCCCCCATGACTGTCACACTCCATAACTTTCTCCAGAATAGTCCTTTGCTTATGCCATGGCTCTGTTTTCAATTGCTCTGGTCATGTAAACTTTTTTGACATCCTTTGAGTTCTTGAATGCACGAGGCTTTTTTGTCACTCAGAGCCTTGGCATGTGCTGGTCGCCCTTCCTAGAAGACCCCTATCTGCTTTGTCCAGCTTATTTCTCCTCATATTCCAGGTTCCAGCTTTAATGTCACTTTTCCAGGTATATCTTCCACCCAGACTAGATCAGGCTCCCATCTTGGTCACTTTCTCTAGACACTTCCTCATTTGTAGCAAGTACTGAAGTGGTAATTCATTATGAGTGTGACTCGTTCCATGTACGTCTGCCTCACTAGATGTGAGGGCAAGTTGTATCCTCAGTGCCACCTTCAAGTACCCAGCATATAGTGGATGCACAATGTTTGTTGAGTTAATGAATGAATGAGTGAGGAAATGCATGAGGCAAAACCAGAGACTTGTGTCTGGTGTCTAACCAATAATGGGTCAACCCACACAGTGAAGTTGGACGTTCTCTGGGGCAGCAGATGTTTAGAATGTTGAGGAGGGAAAAATAGGCTGCCTTGGGAGAGGATGTTTCCCAACACAGCCCCCTCACGTGGCTCAGACACTGAGGCTCCCAGCCATGTGATGCCCGACTTAGCCCAGGAGGCCTCCAAAGGACATGTAAGAGTCTGTCTGTGGGTATCACACAGAATCCCTGTTTCTGTTATCAGATAGAATTCCCGTGCCAGTTTGTCTCTGTCTGTGTCTGTTTGTGTCTCTCTGTGTGTGTAATTGTGCTCTTGTGTGTGTTTATATGTGTGCCTACATGTGTGTTTATATGTGTCTCTGTGTTTGTTTTATGTGCGTCTTTATGTGTGGAGCGTATGTCTGTGTGTAAGTGTGTGTGCGAATGTCTGTGTATTTTGTATGCAAATGTCTGTGTATTTTGCCTGTGTCTGTGTTCACATCACTAGGGGTGGCCCTCAGAGGGAGAGGCTTACTGGTTCATGGTTACCTGCCAGTAGTTGATTTGGACACTGTTATCTACTTGAGCTCTCCTCTGTGGTAGCTCTGGTCCACCCCGCCAACATCACTACACTGCCATTCTCCTTACAGCCAAGGAGAGAAGGAAGAGGGAGTGCTCCTTGTCAGAAAATAACACCACTTACTGTCTGAGGGCTGTGTTTATCTAACCATCAGAGGCACAGATATGGTCCCCATTTTACAGATGCAGGTATTGAGGCATGGAGGTATTGAGTACCCAATCATATTCTGTAACCCACTAATGAGTGGCACAGAAGAGGTTTGAAGCTGAGAAGCCTTGCTGGGCTCTGACCAGCACCCTTTTGAAGAGGGCCTCATTCCCTCCAGCAACCAGAGTGCTCAGAGACACCCTGAGAGTACACCTTGCTGGAGGGGTCTGGCTTCCCACTTGTGTAACATGACATTTTTCAGAAAATGTGAGTCCCATGGGATACAATAAGGGCTTGGGTTCTTGCTCACCAAGGGTTGGTTTCACCAGCCTGTGACCTGAGCCAAACATGCGGCCCTACACTCAGCAGGGCCATGTAATTCTGCTTTCCCTGTGTTAAAATTCCTAATACTTTTTGAACAAAAGGTCCACATTTTCATTTTGGCTCCTGCCAATTGTGTAGCTGGTCCTGGGCTCCCAGTAAAATGTTAGTGAGAAAGTAAACATTCACACTGTCCCTCTCCTTCCTTCCATATCAAATCTATCAGCAAATCCTGTTTTCTTATCCTCTAACCTGTATCCTGACACCTTCCATTGCTCTCCCCTTTTCCTCCTCTCCCCTGGACCAATTAGCTGCCCTTGAGCACACGAGCATGGTTGTGTTCCAGTAAAACTTTATTTATAAAACCATTGGTGGGCCAGATGTTGCCCTGGGACCATAGCTATGCTGGGATATACAGTCTCTCAGAAAACATCTGGATTAGGCAATCTATAACTTTTTATGCAACTCAAAGCATGTTACAGCTGATTTAGAGAGAAGGCTTGTCCAGCTTAGACTTACATGCTCAAGTAGAAGGCAAAGAATGGCTGAGAAAAAACACTCTGTCTCTTCAGCCTGTCAAAGACAGAGGTGGTCGATTGGAGGTCCAGGCTAGGGTAGGCTTGGCCCATGATGCTATCAAAGGCTGCATACTTCAACCCAAACTGTGTCTTGCTCAGGCCAAATACCTAGACCATGTTGAAAACTTCCCAATCAGTTGGAGGGCAGAGTGTTCCCAAATAAAGGTTTGGAATTTGGGGCTGGGATTGGGCTGGGGTGGAGATGCCATCAGCACTTCAGCGAATACCTGAGGCCTGGCTGTTTCCTGGATGGACCTCAGATGGTTAGACCAAGCTGGGACAGGAATTCAGCTTCTGTTTGTGTAGGGCTGTGGATTTTATCCAACATCTGCTCCTCCATCACACACCATCTGAGGTAAGTCAAACTGGCCTCATGCCATCTGCACAGGTGGGGAAACTGAGTCTCAGGACAGGACCAAAGGGTTCTCACTTGGGGACAAAATGAGTAGAGAGCAGGATAGTCTTCACTTTTGAATCACAGTGATCAGATGACAGAAATGGACTGAATTCATTGCAATGTATTGTGGATTCTGCATCTGCCCAGGAAGACAGAAGCCCATTATAAAACATCACCAGCAGGGTTCTTATGAAAATTCTACCTGGGAAACACACTTTTGGGAGTGTGTATGTGTGTGTGTGAGAGAGAGAGAGGGAGAGACAGACAGACAGACAGACAGAGTACTCAGGTCCTTTAGGGGAGGCAGGCCATAGTTTTGATTCAACTCTCAAAGGCAGCGTAGAATGAAAACCACTTAATTAGGCACTCTCACAACTGTGGTCCCAGCTTTCCCTGCCCATATGACTGAACATCTCAGCTACCCCTCGGGTCCCAAGATCAGTTTTATCAGCTCTCTAAATACCCCACCCCTGCATGAATCCTGACTGGCAGTCCAGCTTCACTACTTACCAGATGCCTGATCTTGGCAAGCCCCTGGCTCTCTGCACCTCAGTTCCCTCCTCTGTAATGGAGCTAATCATATTACTTGCTATGTGGGGTTGTTGCAGGATTAAACACGTTATTACCATGAAAGTGCCTGGCACAGTCTGAGAATAGAAAAGTGGGTGCTTTCTTCTCCCCCTTTTCCTGCTCCCAGCAAAATGAACCTTGAGCTTCTCATGGGGAAAGGAGTTGCATATCCACATCCCAAGCCACTCTCTGGGTTAGCCATGCTGGAGTCTGTGTGTCCATAGGTGAGGTGTTTCCCCAGGGACATGAGCTGCTGGGTTGGCAGCCTGCTACTATGGGACTTTGGGAAAGACAGGCTCTCCCAGGTGGGCCTGCATCTGTTTTGTAAGCAGTGGTCATTCCCAGGGCCAGCCCTGACTCAGCTTCTGGTTTCCAGTTACCCAAATGGTGTCAAAGCCAAGAAATGGAACATTATGAGAGTTCTAGGGGCTGACCAGGCTGGGGTAGGGGTGGAAGAACTAGAAAAACTGGACTTAAACTCACTCATTCTTTAAGACTGATTCTTATGACTCTAGGATGGGGGTAACCTGGGACTTCACGAGATCACTGAATAACGAAATTCTTTGAATATCATGAACATTTCTAAAGAAACAGTCAATCCTAACAATCAACCCTCATAATCAATCCTAAGGTGGGGACTGTAATCAACTCTGCTTTAAAGGTAGAAAACCCACTCATGTAAGATCCCTTCTCAGATCTCTCCACCCCCTTCTGGTGTCTGTGCCAGAAGCTGTTGCACTTTCCTCTTAACACACTGTTATTCTGTAACTTAAACCTGAGTGGTGGCTTGTTATTAATCCCAAGGAGAAATTATTTTCCTTCAGGGATCACAAATCCACTCCCTAGATGGATCCCATGGCATCACTTCCTCCAGAGCCATGGCTGAGGTAGAGGGGCCAGGCTGAGAGCCGAAAGTGTTGGACATGTGAGGATTGAAGAGCTTGTTTATACCTGCAGACAAAAGAGATGAGTGTCTGTCAGGTGCCAGGGATGGAGAACGGGATTGGAAGGGCTGTACAAGATGGGCTGGGAACTGGGAAGTTACTCATGGCTGGCAGGACTGGAACAGTGAATGGAGGGCCCCCACAATTCAGATGAACTCCTGAGGGGGTGTTCCAATTGTGATGTTGCCCATGAAGGCCACTAAGGGGGCCAGGGAGGTGTGGTTAGGGCAGGCCTGGCTGGTCTGGCCACCCTTGATTCCTGGAGTGCTACCACCTCAAGGTGTCCCATGTATCCTGAAATAAATTTGCAACTGCCCCTCCTCACAGGCTGAGACTGGTGCTGTCATTAGATTTTTTTTCCCATGTGAGATCTTACTTCCCTGATCAGGGATCAAACCCACATCAATAAAGTATTAGCTAAGAGTTTTAACCACTGGACTTCCAGGGAGTCTGGGCACCTTCATTTGAGAAGTTCTCCAGTTTCCCGTTCAAGGCCCAGCCTAACTGTTCCCTTTTCCAGGTGGCCCTCCTAGGTCACCCTAGTCCATTTCTTCTAAACTCAGACAATGTTATATCAACACCACGCAGCTGGTCCTCTTACTGTACATGTATTTACTCTCTGCTTATCACTCAGGCTGGCCTGTACATTCTTGAAGGAAAGGCAAGACCTTTTGAAAAATCTAAAACAATAGAAAGAGTGTTAGGTTTTTATGGTATCACAGGCCATAGGGCTCAGTAATATTTTACTGTGTCCTTCTTGGATCTGTGGAGGCTGACCTTCCTCTGCCAGGGGATTCAAACTTGATGTGCAGTTGGCTATATCTTTTGATCAGACATGGCTCACCTTTCATCTGTAACTCCGTGGATCACTTAGTTCAGAAAGAACAATCTCCCTCAAACTAATGACGTATCTTTGATACAGAAATGGATGTTAACCTGCCCCCTGATCTTTTCTGGGCCCAGTCACCACAGACCAAGAGCTGAGGATGAGAATGCCTTCTCCTCTGGGACTGGGGTTCCTGTTCCCCAGTGTTTCTGCTTCCTGCAACAGCCCCAGCCCCAACATCCAACCTACCGCCTCCAGGTGAACCCCAGGACTAGGACAGGGCACCAGGGGGTGCTGTGGAGTGCCACTTTCCCAACAAACTTATATCCATGTAGGTCCTCAGGGACTGAGGAGAAATATTCAGGTCATTAGCGGCATTCTGGGATGTGTCATGGCTGTTCTCCTCCAGAAAATGTGTCAGCAGTCTTTTTTGGTTGTTGTTAGGCATATGACCCTTTGGAATCTCAGTTTCCCCATTGATAAAAGGTGGAATATAATTACCCCCATCCTCCATATAGAATGTAGTGGTTATTACATGAGGTGATGGATATAATGTACCTGATATGCAGGAAGTCTCAAAAATGGTAGCCTTTACCATTGCTATTGACATCCCACTGTTTATTTTTCAGAGAGTCTCTGGGAAGAACGCACAAGGGGGATCATTGTCTTATTTTTACAGGGGAGGAATCTGAAATGCAGGCAGTTTGTGACTTCTATGTGGTCATACTGCTTGTTAGAGGTAAAACAGCCTGGAAGTAGCCTTCCTGATTTTTCTCCAGGGCTCAAGCAGAAGAGAGGGGTGAGAAAAGAAGCCAGGCGATCAGGAACAAATTAGGGAAATTGAAAGATTAGAGAAGCAAGGAGAGTCAAAATAGAAAACACACAAACAAACATATAAAAGCTCAGAGAGTTCTGCATGTACAGAGATATCAAAATTGATGGAGAGATAAAAAAAGAGATACAGAGATGAAGACACAGACACATTCACACCAAAAGGGAGAGACAGCAGAGACAAGACCTAGAAACTAGTACCAGAGAAATGCTGTTCCATAGGACCTAACATACAGTTGCAGAGGTCGTACACTGAACAATTCTGAGTGCCATTTTCACATAGGTCATGATGTGACTGGTACCCCCAGAGCTGTGCAAGTCTGCAGGCCAACCCCAAGACACTTGATTTCCATGGCAAGGTACTCATCAATAAGTGTGCATTGAACATTAATACCGGTCAGGCATGATTATATTCCCTTCTCCCCTTGATGGGTGGAAGAATAAGAGGACAGGAAAAACACCAGAAAGGGAGATGATGCCACTTACAGTCCCTGTACTTACATGACTAGACACTCTGAGAGAGCCACCAGCCCAAGGATTGCAAGGCACTCAAGTCCAAGTACTCAGGAAAGAGCGAGTTCTGAGCATGCTGTAGAGGCCAAGAGCTCCTAGGTACATATGATCTGATGTGACTTAATTGTCCCCTTTAGGTCACTAATGGATGTGATAAGAAATATGAACCTCTCAATAAAATCTTAAGTCCATCAGTGTACATGAGGAGTGGACTTAGAAAATACTAAGAACACAGAGATTTCTACTGTAATCTCTTCCTTGGGGCTTGGCCACAAAATCAAACTAAACTGCGTGGATGAACTAAAAGTGGGGAGATTCCTGCCAACTTGTATATAAAACACTCCTACTAAGGTGATAAAAGTAAATGCTAGGGGCCATGCTTGACATTCATGATCTCATGTAGTCTTCCTTGAAACTTCATAACATGTGCATTGCTGTCCTCAGTTTGACAGGAGATTACTAGAAGGGAAAGAGTTCAAATGGCAAAATGAAGAATTGAGGGGCACCCCAGGGACATACAGTTGAGCGGCTTAAGGTTGTGGGACATTTGGCACAGACTCGAGGCACTTATGATGGCAATCTGCATAAAAAATCTAGGCTAGAGTAGTATTACAATTGCAGAATTTCACTATTGGAAGAAATGTGACGCATGCAACCACAGGATACTTCATATCATCCAACAAACACATACGGAGCACCCTGTGTGCTGGGGTCTGGGTTAGATGCTGAGAGTCAAAGTTGAACAAGACACAGCTGTCCTTATTTTCAGGGAGCAGGCAGTCTAGGGCACTTCTCACAAACTCATGGCCCAGGAGGCAAGAAAAATGAATGGAAGGGCTCGGCTGGCACAGTGGACACAGGGCAGGCAACGCATACCCTAAGAGTGGGGGCTGCCTCTCTTCAGCTCCAACCAGCGTCTGCCATGTGTAAAGAAGCCTAGTTTGCCAAGTTTTGAAGAGAAGTCAGGAGCCTGGATATTTATGTAAAATCCCCAGATTTCTAATATTAGCAACTTTTTTTTTTTTCCTGTTCACAAAATATCCTGTGAGCCCAACCTGAAACAACAGTGTGCTGGATTCAGCCTGCAGGCTATACAGGATTTTATTTCTGTTCTATAGGTAGGAGCAGAGAGGGGACAGAGAGGGGCTTCAATTCATGTTGGCTGAATGAATAGGAGACTCAATGCACCTTAATCATGTTAATTTTCCTTCTATTTGTAAAGAAAGATCAGCTGGATCATTTAAATCATTGCATTTAATAATGTTCACTTGCTGAGCATCTGATATCATTCCCTAATAGGATCCATGCCTTGATATATTTTGTCTTCCAAAGAAAACATGCAAAGAAATAATTTTTAATTGTCTTATCCATCAAAGAAAACATAAAAGACCTCTCAGAGATTCTGCTCAGACTGAAATGAACAAGTTAACTTTTAAACTGTTATTCCAGCCAAAGTAAAGACAACTGAGTTTTATGGGGCCTTCCAGGATTCCCAGGGCCTAGATGTTCCTGTGTGAGATCTATCCAGGCCTGTCCCTTGGGTTGAACAATGGGTGGCTGGTCTGGTCACCAGGGGGGTGATAGATGGGCTGTTGTGTCTCCCTACTCATTTTTGCCCATAGTTAAAATTCAGTTTTGCTTGTTCAGTTCCTAGTGAAGGGATTTGACTGCACCTAGCGAATGACACATAGAAGTACTTTTTAGGTCAGCAATTCTACTTCAAGGGATCTATCCCAATAATATACTAGCAAAAATACAAGAAGATGTAAGCACAAACTCTTCACTGCAACATTGCTTTTAAAAGCATAAGATTAGAAACATAGCTGAAGTGATCTTCCATGGGGGCAATGTTGAATAAGTTATAGGGCATCTGAACAATTAGGTATAATGGGGATGGGGGAGGCATGGAATGGATGAGATCTTCAGGGTGTACTGTTTAGATTTTAAAAAGGAGGGACCACAAAAGTGCTTACAACTTGCTGCTTTTCCAGACACACATATGTCTATTTTCATTAAAAAAAAAAAAAAGTGGAAGAATAAACCAAAAGCTTATAAAATTTGTAATTTATGGGGGAGGTACAGGGATGGAAATGAGACTTCCCTTGTTTTCTAGTTTGATTTTGCAAATATGTAGATGTGTTACCGAATCAAAAATATATAAATAAAAAAACATCTGTCGAAATTGAGAGCTATGTCAAATCAGCCAAATTCAATCAAGTTGGTGACATAGCTTTAAAATGCAAAAGTTTAACTCTACAGACAGAGTGGGATATCTTCTAAGTACAAAGACAAACAAAAACACCCTCCCTCCAAAACAAAACCCAAAATAAAAAAAAAAAAAAGAAATCTGAAACACACCCAATACCTTATTTTTGGTGATCATGCTACTGTTGTTTTAACAGTCTCATATGTATGTTACAGATTAAAGTAAGTAAGTAAGCAATGCAATGTTGTTATGAAGCTGACTTTTAGTGAAAGAGAGAAAAGATTTTAAATATAAAACAAAAAAAGCTTAAGTAAAGTCTTGTGCTCTTAACACTTGAATTGGAAGTATAAGTTTATACCAATTAATTATTTTCCTATTTTTAAATGAAAATCTGTACTTCTTGGCTCTGACCACAGAAAAATCTAGAAGCAATCTAAAAGTGACTATCCTGAGGCCTAGCTTGTGCCCTCTAAATACTATTTTCTACCAGCGGATCCAGAGATTCTTTAAGAGATGGCTGATTTCAGGGCTGGGCCAAGAAGTATACAAGATAAGCCTGGGACTCTTGAAGGACCAGAAAGTTTAGGGACTTCAAACACCACTGGGGGCTGGATAAATGCAGAGGGCTCGGATTCAATCATTTGTCAGGGAACTAGATTCCATATGCCACATGTAATAATTTCCATGCCACAAACGAAGAAACAAAAGATCCCACATGCCACAACTAAGACCCAGTGCAGCCAAATAAATAAATAAATATTTTTAATGCTGAATAATAGTGTATTGAATGTCTCTACCACATTTTCTTTATCCATTCAACTGTTGATGGGTCTAAGTTGTTTCTACGTCTTCTCTATTGTGAATGATGCTGCAATGTACCTGACAGTGATCTTGGAGAGACAGCAGTGAGCAGTTCTGAAGAGAGATCTTAATTTCCTGCCCAGGAATTTAACATGGGTAGCCTGGATGAAAAACCAGGATTTCTAACCACAGGACCACTAAGTGCCAGAGGCTAGAAGCAAAGAGGCCCTAGCTCTTTTCCCCATTTGAAAGCAAGAATGTTTCAAAGAGGCAATAACTAAAAACAGGTACAAATTTATTATTAGAGACATAGCACAACCTATGGGGGAGCACACAGAGAAACAGTTTATTTATTTAAGACAGAAGCAAGGCAGAAATACACATCCAGACATAAAAGGGCATCCTCTCTATTGAGCAGGAGCATGGTAAGTCTGAAACTAAGAAATAACAAACACCCAGAGGAGTGTGGGCATCCTGAATGAGGACTACAGTAAAGAGCTGAATTAAACAGTTTATATAGGATAGCCTTTGTGGGTCTTTGTTTACCTTTGGCCAACTATTTTGTTTCTTTTTTTTGCACCTGACTGCTTCTAGGACCCTCCCCAATATGCGAGCACAAACTTTTGCTAAGATGGATCCCACTGCAGAGGACTATGGTTGCATGTCCACACTTATTATGGGGTAGTGCCCCTCCCTTTTTGACCCCCAAGGAGCCTTCCTACACATCTGCATACAGGGAAGTTTTCCTTGACCTCAGAAGTTAGCACATTTTCTCTTTGCTTTAGCAAAGCTCAGCTTCTGCCACTAGCATTTTCCTTGGAGTGCCTGGGTGAGAACAAAGCTTCACTTTGACTCCACTTGACAAACACCGGCTGTCCAGCCCAGGGGCCCATCTATCTCCTACCTTAACAGGGCAAATACCCCTTTGAGATCATGATGTTAATTTTTTTTAAGAAATACCGAGAAGTGGGAATGTTGGCTCAAATAGTAAATATCTTTTTCATTTTTTTGAGGAATCTTCATTATATTCTCCAGCATCTACAACATTTTACATCCCCACCAACAGTGTACAGGGTTCTACATCCTCATCAACACTTGTTATCTTTTGTTTTTTGACAATGACCATCCTAATAGATGTGAAATGGTATCTTATTGTCATTTAATTTACATTTTCTTGATGATTAGTGAAGGAGGAACTATCATTCTCAAAAATTTACAGAATAGGAAAATGATGTCCAGAACGTCACATGACTAGCAGGTGTCAGAGGTAGGATTTGAACTGAGGCAGAAAAGCTCCAGGATGCACATGCCTGGTGAGCATGCCGCACTGTCTTCCATTTGCTTAGCAAACCTGGGATCATGCTGTTTTGTATTCTGTTGCTTTCTCTCATTTTCATATTAGAACGATTTCTCATAACATTAAATATTCTTCTAAAACACAATTTTAAGGCGGTTGGTTGCATGATGGCCTATCTATGCTACGGACATTTTATGTTTAATGAGCCTTGGGATGTCCTAGATTTTCCTTTTTGTTAGAGACTCTGAGAACTACATGCTTGATTATTTGTTTGTGGGTGCTTCTAATCATCACTTTAGCATGAACCTTAGGAGCAAAATTGCTGGCACAAAGCCATACATATTTTAAAGTCATCTCCAAAAATTTGTACCAATTTACACTCTTTTAAGAAGTGTTCAAAATCTGCCTTTTTCTTATTTTTTCCACATTTTCTCTCACCATGTGGCTACACATCTCTCTAGTCTGCTATAAGTAAAGGACAAATGTGGAAGATTATTGCTTTGAAGATCACACTTTGGGACTTCACTGGTGGTCTAGTGGTTAAGACTCTGTGCCTCTAATGCAGGGTACTTGGGTTTGATCCCCAGCTGGGGAACTAAGATACCACATGCCATGCCATGTGGCCAAAAAAACAATTGTTGATGAAGGTCATAATTTTCCTCATGTGTGTAGCACAGGTTACAAATATAGAGCCTCAGGAAGCGTAGGCTCATTAAGAGACATACGTTCAGCCTCAGCCTTAGGCTCATCTAGGGAAGCAAATTCTGACTTTTACTGGTTGATATTATGGCTGTAAACCATGCTGACACTATATGTCTTCCCTCATGGATGCTCTAGCGGGAGCTGCTATGAATTCATTCATTCACTTATTCAACATGTATTTATTGAGGGCCTGGCACCAGTACGGGATCCAGAAGATTCAAGAAGACTTTCTTCATCTGTACAAGGGGGACATGCCCTGAACAGTGAAATGGCATATGTAATTAACCGGAGCTACTACTCTTACTCTTATTGGTGGTGTCTCAGCAGCAGAGAGACATTGCTTATGGTTCCATGAAGAGCACTTGGACAATCAGTTTGAGAAACTATTCACTTGAGACTCCATTAAGCACAGATCATTATATTTACTGTGAAAAAAAGAAAACACTGGTTTTGTTCTCACCTTTCCCTTTATCAGCCCTGCAACTCATCCTCATTCGCTCCCCTCAAGCTGATCATAATCCAGTGTCATCCCAAAGGGACAAGGCACACGTAAACATGGACATTGGGCAGATCTACACACCCATGGTAACTACAGGGCTTAGGGCTGTGTTTCAGGGTGGGGTGGCAAGTCTGAAGTCAATGCTGCCCTCACCATACCCTTGACTTTGCCTGGCTTCCTGAAGAGGAAGCCCCTCACTCCTCTGGCCTCCTACCCACACCTCTGTTCTTTTCTCCATCTTGTCCTTCCCATTGAGGGTTGTCTCTTTATCTGTCCCCATGAACTGGTGATGTGTTCCTCACAGAGCTCTCTGTCCCTAGGGTCTTCCACAACACCTTTCACACAGTAGGTGCTCAGTAAATTTATACTGAATGAAAAGGTGAGGAAGGAAGGTAGATGTTCATTTCACTGATGTTTGTCTTGCCTGAGTAAATGCCTATCCTGTGCATTGCATTGGGGTGTATTTTCCACCATATTTAATTTTTCCTGTTCCTTCTCTCACCTGGGTCTCCCTCCACCTCTGAGTCTTATTGTTCCCAGCCTGGGCCTCTGCCTAGGGCCTCCAGGTGGGAATAAGTGATGCTTCCACTATAAAAGTGCCAAACCATAGTGGCTCAAACCAAATGGTGTGTAGCTTTGCCTTGGAGGAAACTCACAAAGAGTGAAGGCTATGTGCACCATGGCTACTCCTTTACATGAGTGGCATCCTCTCCAGCAGCCTTGGAGTCCAAGGGAGGAAACATGCTGGGCCCTGGAGGGGTGGGTTTGGCTCAGGGATTCTCACAGCCTGTCACTTGTGAAATGGGACTGGAAAGGCCACTGCAGGTGTGAGTGGAAGAGAGCTGGTGACTGGGGTGTGAGGACAACGTGGAAATATCTCAGGTTGAAAGGCCTCACCCAGAACCCCCCTGAAGTAGAAGGCCACTGCCAAAGTGCCTCTGAGATGGGAAGAATAGAATCTATTCTTATTGCCCCTTACCATCCCTCTGAATGAAGAAATATCGGCATTGATGGAGCCATTATCAACTCTCCCATGATCTAGAACACTCCCTGCCACTTCCTTTGGGGCTACATCTTGCTGGGTCCAGTCACGTGGTGCTGGAGTAAACTGTCAACTACATTGGTCAGGGCCAGAGGACAAAGTAAAGCCAATCATAGTACCCCATATCCCTGCAAGCATAGTTGGTGTAGGGCTAGACATATGACCTGAGGTGAACCAATCAGAGCCCTCCCAGGTACCCTGATGTTTTCTGAGCTTCTTTCCCTTGGGTTAGATGCCTTAAGGATATATGTGTATAAGTCTGAGGGAAAGAAGCTGTCAGGCTAAAAGAATCAAAAATGAGAGAAGAGAAATTGTGAGGGAGAGAAAGAGTGAGCTGATGGCTTCTGATTTGTTGGGTCCAGTCACTGAGATGCTTGGATCTGCTCTGGTTCCTGCATCATGGATCCCCAGTATCCTTCCTATAAGTCTCCCCTTTCTTTGAAGCCCTTGGTGTTGGGCTTCTCTCAGTTGTGGTTCAGATGAGGTTCCAGACACTGCCTGATTATGAAGCAACTCCTTGGTCCAAAGAAAGGCACACATTTCTATTAGTACTATTGTTAATGGAATCCTTTATTCTTTCTTGAGAATAGGGCTTTGCAGAGCACCAAGCACAGTCCACCACCATCCCTTGGTGTTATTGCCCTCCATGTGAGTGTGTGTATGTTTGGAGTGGGCCTGATTGATTCCTGAAGCAGCACCAGCATTTACACTGTAGGAGAAATGCCAATCCTGTTGTTTTCCTGGTTGTAAACTGAGATATTTAGCTTCAGGAAGACATCACTCAGGATCAAAGTCTCTGACTGGATCAAGTTCTCTGTGCCCCCTTGAAAGTTGCTGAGGCAGTGGGAAAGACAGAAATACATTTTAGTCAGCCTGAGAACTTACCTGCCACTCCCCAGAGTATCCTGAGCCAGTGGCTTCTCAGTTTTATTTCCCTCCTTTAGGAAGAACTGAGTGGCCCTTCCAGCAGTGGCAGAAGCAGGGTGCCCAACCAAGAACAAGAGTGGTCAAGACATGTGGTTGCCCTGAAGGGGGGGTGGGGGTGGAGAAGGAACGATTGCAGCATGGGATGAGCAGATGTAAACTACTATATACAGGATTGATAAATAATATCCTACTATATAGCACAGGGAACTATATTCAGTATCCTGTGGCAAACCATAATGAAAAAGAATAGTAAAAAGAATATATATATATATATATATATCTGCATAACAGTCATTTTGCTGTACAGTAGAAATTAACACAAAATTGTAAATCAACTATACTTCAATGCAGTGCAATCAAAAAAAGAAAAAAAAAAAAAAGATTTTAGTTCGGGAGCACCTGAGACCTAGTGTGCCAGTTACCAGAGCTTCTAGAGAGAAAGGGTATGGGCGTTCCTCCCAATGAGGTGGAGTGCAGTAAGTCAGAAACTAGGCAGAGAGACACACCCAGGGAAGAGTAGGGACATCTGAAACAAGGAGTGCCTTGTAAACAGGTGATTTAAATTCCTTATATAGGCCAGCCCTCCCAGGGCCTTGTTTACATTTGGTCATTTATCTTTTTATCACACCTGACTGGTCCTAGGACCCTCCCCAAGATGCGTGCACAACTTTTTGCTAAGATGGATCCCAATGCAGAGACCTATGTGTCTGTGTCCACACTTATTATGGGGTGGTGCTCCCTCCATTTTGACCCCCACAGAGCCTTCCTACCCATGGTCAAACAGGGAACTTTTCCTTGACCTTAGGAATGGGCACCTCATCTCTTTACTTCAGCAGAGCTGAGCCTCTGCCACTAGTTTTGCCCTTGGAGTGTCTGGGTGAGAACAAAGCTTCTATTTGACTCCACTTGACAAACATCAGTTGTCCAGCTAAGTGGCCAAACTATCTCCAACCTCAAATCTGCTCTGCGAGATGTGAACCCCAATAAATCTTTATTGGGAGGATGAAAGGAAATAGTTCATTTTCTGTAGTTTTTTCAAGCTGGCAGGGCCTCATAGACCCTACGTAGCTGGTGTCATGTTCTCTCACCCTGTCTTATTAATCAGCCTCACAGTTACTTTTGTTGTTATTTCAGCAGGATCTGTCCTGAGGAGTTGCTGGAATTTCCATATCACCATCATATTGATGTGAAACTATTGCAATCTAAAAGGGATAAGCTTAACAAGCAGTTTCAAAAAGGTGGGGGCCAAAAATCAGTAAAAGAATTATTGTTACCAGGGTTCAAAGCAGGAGTAAGAACCAATTGCGACTGATAACAATCTTTGATCCTGGTCCAGGTAGAGTCAGTGCTTGGGTTATCCTGCCCAAAGGAATGGAGCCATTTTGCACGGTCATATATATTTTTGATGTCTTTTTTTCATTATACCATTGTGATTGATGTAGGTGTAACAAACAGAGTTATAGGTTGGAGGAGTGACAACCTGAATATTAATTGATAAAGAGATCTCATTTTGTATTTTTGAGAAAATAGGCCTAAATCCCAGTCTACACCTGGAACTTTGAGGAGACCTGCAGCGAGATAGCCACTTGTCTAGTTTTATAAAAGTAGCGTCTAACTTTTGATGTAGTATTAACACATAAACCAAAGCAGTTGTTATTGTTAATGATTTTGGTGTTTTTCTAAGTATGAGATGAGGCAAGAATTTGGGCTCATATAAATCTTCACTCAGAAATATCTAACTATCTAAAGGCCTGTACTCTCAGTTTTTCCCGGAGCACAGAGTGCTTATTTCTGATCTCTGCCCTCAACTCCTTTAAGGGGATGTTGTGAGTCAGCAGCTGCAGCAACTCCTGATTTAATCTATGTAGAGGCAGACAGCAAGCACCAGTTTCCAGTCAGCAGGAAACGTTGTGGCCATAAATTCGACCATGACTTGAGGCTATTTCATCATGTCCATTTTATCCCATGGTGTTAGGAATTTTCCTTCCCATGTCTTCCGAGGATTCCATTGATAGGCCATTCAATGTACTATTACTGAAATAGGCCTTGCCAGTAGCCAAAAGGCTGTGGGACACCTGCCTTACTAATCTCTCATGGTCCAGGAAAATATTCCCTCTTGTTGCTTCTTCCCTTATCTAGTGTTACGTTATTGCAATCATTGATATCATATGGGACTATATAACATCATTTTATCAGAGTCTCCATCACACATTTGCTAATGTAAGAAATTACAATTTTCTAAAACAGGAAAAAAAAAAAAAGCATACCATAGCTGGTAGTGTTAGTAAAGTCATAAGCAAAAATTTTAGAATTTTCATTAGGGGCAAACCCAGTATATCCCCAGGTTGTCTGGCTTAGTGTGTTTTCTACTAGTCCTTATCTTTAAGGGAAATAGCATACATTGGGATTATCCATAAGGCATTTAGCCAATTTCCTAGTGTTACTAGGCTGACTATTCTTTGCATAGTCTAATTGTTTATTTACACTCGAATGGCTATAGCCTGGTATTATTCACCTCATTGTAGATTATGGAGCATCTGATCTTTATGAAAAGATTGACTATGAAGTTAGGCTTCAGAAACAAATGTAGAGTGTCCCTTTAATAACTAAATTAAATTTTCTGACATAAACTGAAAAGAGCAACCTGGGAAATGAGTCTTAGTAAACACAGACTTTAATTAATAAAACTAGGATAATATTTAGTGAAATATAGTTTTTAAACAATTACTCCCATTTTTATCAAACACAGGGCAAGACTAATTTGTTTCTAAAATAAGTTTGGTCCATTGACTACATAGCCTTCTCCACACTGACTCTTGGGTAATTCCTCAGAAGGAGACTCACACTCAATTTCTAAAAGTTCTCATGAGGCTGAGAAAGCCATGCCAAAGTCTTGAATCAGATTTTCTTTAAGGGAATTTTTCTAAAGTTCCCCCAAATATTTTAAGATTTCTGTACATGTCAGCAGACAGTCATTTTTTTTTTTTTTATTATTTACCTGAAAAGGCTGCCCCAAATCCAGGGGTCTCCAATTCCTGGAGGGACCAGGTAGACAGAAAATAAAAAAAAAAAAATATTTTACCCACACGTAAACTACCAAATCGTTGTAAACCATAAGCTGCTTGATGAGAAGAGCTTCCCTATATCTGAAAAAGAAAGATTAGAAGTCAGTACTAGATCAGACAAAACTTATAAAAAATATAGTCATATTTAGCAGTTCATTCAATCCTATGTAATTAATTTTTGTTCTGAGTGCAGTTTTTCCCATTAGTTTTCTTGACCTTGCCTGATGATTCAGGATGATATTGACAGTGTTAATTTTAAGAAGTGTGTGAGGTTTTGTTAAGGCCATATGATTTGTCTAGAAATGGATGCCTTGATCACTGGAGTTTGTAAAAGGAGACTCCAAGTGGAAGACACATTTTTAGTCTTTTTTTTTTTTTTTTCATTGTGAGGGCATCAGCCATACAGCTGGGAAAAACCATTAACTCATCAATAAAATTAGTTTTGCAAGCGAGCCAGGGAAAGCCAAGCGGCCATCTTGGATTTCCCATTGCCCTGGCTGTTTAATTTATAGCTATTCTTGACCCAATTTAAATTTCCTGATTTAGGAGTAGATACTTGTGATGCTACAGAATATCAGGATGGCAAAATTCTGATAATGAGGGGTTAATCTTGTATAGCAGAATGAATGTTATTTATATGTGCCATAACCTTTATACATAATTGTGGAAAAAAAATAACTTATTTCCTTAACCAAAGTAACAAAAGATTTCAAAATGAAATATAAATCACTTAAAGGCAAGGAAATTCACGTAGTCTGTTATCAAAAGCAGCATTTTAAGAAAAGTTTGTTGTCTATGTGAAAACCATCTAGAAAAAGATATACAGTGGAAAAAAAAAAGAGAAAACATTGTTCTCTTAGTAGAGAGAGAAAACCAGGTTTCATTCTGGTACCAGTTCACTATAAATAACAAAATTTATTTAGCTGATTAATTTTAATCTAGTCTCAACCAGTCTCAACAACATACAAAATTCTTTTTGCTAAGTTACTTTTCCACAAAACTTTTATCCCTTTCTGGGTAGAAATGAACTTGTCCCATTTTTTTTCATTTTTTCCCATCTATAAATAATTAACTCTAGGATACATTTTTTATCATCACTTTCCTCAACAAAAATATCTCCAGTCTTTATGTCTTCTCTTGACGACAGCATATACCCTACTTGCTTTACATATTGAAATGCTTCCCTTGCCACTTTAGTAGGTTTGATTAAATAGTATAATTTTTAACCTTTAAAAAACCTTAACCTATAGTGGAAACCAAGAAGAGAGCAATTGTGAACTGTTTGTCACATAGACATTTTCTGATTAGTAAACTCAAGAACACATTTCATTATTTATAAAATGTGTATTTTTCCAATGCACAATTTCTTTTTACAATTTGGTATGACCCATGTGGCTAATAATCCCTAACATCTTCAGTTACTCTCTGGTTTTTAGATCTGTTTGATTTGCAAGTGCTTACTTTTTTTTTTTAAAGTGAAGTAAATAGAGCTCATTTACAAATTAACCACAGCAATATTATCAAACGACAAAGACACATACTGAGACACACATATCCAGATAGACAGAACTCATAATTTCTCATTTGAGGTTTAAAATGTCTATTCATCTCTCTCTTTTTTTTTTTTTTCTTATTTGATTTGAAGTTTCATTAAGTTACCCAAAGCTGAAGACTCAGGAAAGTGGACTGTGTTTATATCCCAAGGACAGGATGTGTGAACTTCAAGCTTTCTCCTAGGCATATTTTTGTTCTTTCAGGGTTACAATTTTGAAAAAGAAAAAAAAATTAAAAAGCTAGTATTCTCTTATTTCACATGCAAAATGAACAGGTCTGGTAATTAAAAAACAAACAAATAAACAAAACAAAAGAGAAAGCAAAATCAAAAAAGCTTTATCTTAACCAATTTTCTCCAGAGTCTCAAGAATATTGTGGCCATCCTGTGTCAATAAAATAATATTCCCATTTTCTAGTCATATTTTCATAACAAATATATAGACCAAATTGTGTGCAAATTGGCCCTAATAACAGAGGCAGACTGGCTGATAAAATGTTGTCCAGTAGAGATTGTTCCCCTAGGGAGGTGGGGTCTATGTTTAATCAGAAGAATCTGGAGAAGTAAGGGAATTTCAGGATTGGTAAAAGCTTGGTGGCTCCCTGAGAGTTGGGAGAAGTTAGAAGGTGAATTTTTAGAATTTTAAGAGAATTGTTTTGATTCCTCAAGCTTTTGGTTGTGGATCCACATAGAATAGGATTCTGATAAAATGCACTCAAGTCTTGAACATAAGGGGACCTCAGGGCATTTTCCCATCCTATGGCAATAAAGATCTAATAATAAGAGACACATTTTCAGGCTATCTTCCATCCCCCAACTTAAATAAATCCAGGCACTGTTACAGTAAAAAGTTTCCAGTTCTTAAGGATACACTCTAGAGGTGTTTCTTCTGGCTTAAACAGGTATTTTCCCATGTCGATAACCTGCAATTGAGAAAAAAAAGTGTGCTCCTAGAAATGTAATCCAGCATCCTGGATATATTTAGGAGGCACATGAAGGGAATTCAGAGCATCCCCTGAATTCCCTTTGATTTTACTGCTTGGTGGGGTTTTGAGGTCCTCTACACCCCCACTGATTTCTAACCAGAAGTCTCAGTTCATTCTGTGTACTGTTCACAAAGTGACCTCATTTCATACCTGAAGAGGGCATTCTGACCACTGCAAAGAGGTAGTCATGTTTTTCCTTGAGGTTTGTAGACAATAGATGAAGACTGAGATGCTGGCTGCATGGAAGTGGCCAGCCCAATAAGTAACCTATTTCAGTTGATGGGCTGCCAAGGTCTGGAGTGAAGGAAGAAACTCCAGGAGAAATTGGAGTTGGCCATGATGGAAAATGCCACAGGGGTCAGGACCTGAGGATTTTACTTGACACTGAAAACAATGGGCTTGGCTGCAGAGAGGGCACAGTTAATCCTACCAAAAAGACATGTTAAAGTATTAGGTAAAAAGAAAAGTTTTTTTGCAGGTAATGTGGGGAAAAAAATCATAGAGGTGTGGGAGAGAGTGTGAAAGTCAGGAGTCTTGAGTGAGAGGTCTGGGTGGGACTTGTATATTACCTTAAAGTCCCAGGTTTTGGCAGCAAATGACCTCAGAGAGACAGCCATGAGCGGTCCTGAAGAGAGATCTTAATTTCCTGCCCAGGAATTGACTCTGATTAGCTTGGATGAAAAACCAGGAGTTCTAACCAGTAGACCATTAGGGGCTCTAGGCTAGAAGGAAGGTGGCAATGTTGCAGAAATTGGTCCATTGAGAAACCAAGCACCACACTTGGAAGGTTGGAGAACTCAGGTATATTAAGCCAGTGGCCCCAGATGAGCTAACGCTCCAAAGTTCAGGGCCCCAAACTCAGGGTGAGCTTTACTTTTATAGTGCAGGTGTTTACAGAGCATGGAAGTTTCTAAATAGAAACTTACAAGAGCAGGTGCAGAACATTCCATATTTTTGCAAAACGTCTTAAAGTTACACTGAATTGTTAGGTCATCCTGTTTTTCTGTTTTTCTCGGTGGAGTAAGCATATTTCACAAAAGCAAAACAAGCATGGAGTTGTTTTTAGCTGAGTATAACTTTCTAACCTTCCTCTTCAATCCCCTCTGTTGATGGCTCTTAAATCTTGTAGGGCATTAACTTCTTGATCTTCTAAGCCCAGGGGATGACAACCTCTTAGGGCTAGGGGACGTGTGGTGTTCCTCCTATCTGTGGTGGCCTCAGCTAGGCTGGAAACTACCCTCGTGAAAAGGGGCAAGAGGCACGGTGAAAGGAGAAAGGTCCCAAAGAGGAGTAGGACTATTCCCACAGGAGTTCCGAATCACCCTAGGTAAGAAAAGCAACACCCAAAAAGCTCTCCAGGATTCCATACCCTTTGAGTAGATTATAGCCAACATGCCCCCTTGTGTTAAGCCTAAAGAAAACATCAAGGGGGCTTCCTAGGTGGTGCAGTGGTTGAGAATCCACCTGCCAATGCAGGGGACACGGGTTCCATCCCTGCTCCAGGAAAATCCCACATGCCGCAGAGCAACTAAGCCCATGAGCCACAACTATTGAGCCCGTGTGCAGCAACTACTGAAGCCCATGCACCTAGAGCCCATGCTCTACAACAAAAGAAGCCACAGCAATGAGAAGCCTGCATACCATAAAGAAGAGTAGTTCCCACCCACAGCAACCAAAAGGAAAGCCAGCACACAGCAAAAAAAAAAAAAAAAAAAAAACAAACAAACAAAAAAAAAACCACAGCCCATTAAATAAATAAATAAATAAATAAATAAATAAATAAATAAATTTAAAAGAAAACATCAAGGCCAGTGGTGCAACCAGTCCCTACAAGGCAGGATGTCATCGTAACCCTGACTCTCAGACGTCCCTTGTTGAATTCCTCAAGCTTCCACCTTGCGCAGACCAGTCAGCCCTGGAGTGACTGGAGCAGGACTCAAGATCTCAGATGGGACTTGGTTGTCTCCGTAGGAAGAATCGAAGAAGCTAGTTCATATAAGCTTTGGCAGTCCAGGTCTCTCGCCCTTTTAGAGGTGCTGCTCTCTTCATCCAGGTGTAGTGGATCCACAGGGTGACTCCTGTAACTTGAGTCTGTGTGGATGTTGACTCGCTTCCCTTCGGAGTGCCTCAGCTCATGGATGAGGGCACACAGCTCTGCCCATTGTGCTGACCACCCCTGTGGCAAGGCCTCAGCCTTTATTATCTCATCTGTTGTTGCTATTACATAGCCTGCTTTGCATTGTTCATTCTGGATGAAAGCACTTCTGTCAGTGAACAGTTCCAGTTCTGAGTTCTGGAGGGGAGTGTCCATCAGGTCCACGCTGTTCGAGTAGATTTCACTCAGGACCTCTTCACAGTCATGATCGGGGGTTCCTGCCTCCATAGCAGAGAGGGTGGCAGGATTCAGAGTCTGCACGGTCTCAAGGCGGACCCATTGGTTTTCACAGAGAAGACCTTGATAGTGAGTCATTCTGGTGTTGGTCAGCCATGTATGTCTCTGGCTGTTCATCACTGTGGAAACAGCATGGGGGACTTTTACATTTATATTCAGTCCCAGTGTCAGCTTGTTGGCTTCTCTGACCAGGACCACTGTAGCAGCTAATGCCTGGAGACATGGTGGCCATCCCATGGCCATAGGATCCAGTCATTTGGACTAATATGTGACCGGGTGCTGCCATGGCCCAACTGTTTGTGTGAGGACCCGCAGTGCAGTACGATTTTCTTCATACATGAAGAGGTTAAAGTCCCATGTCACATCTGGCAACCCTAATGCTGGAGCACTGGTGAAGAGTCTCTTTATCTCTTGAAGGCTTTTTCTTGTTTAGGCCCCAACTCTAGGGGATCCTTACCAAACATTGCCATAGCCTTGTACAATGGGTTGGCAGTTTCAGAGAAACCCGGTATCCAGATCCAGCAGAATCTTGTAGCCCCAAGGAACTCACAGACCTCTGTCTTGGTGCTTGGCCAAGGTATTGAACAGATGGTTTGCTTCCTTTCATGTCCAAACATCCAATGCCCACTCGATAAGACAAACACAAGGTACTTGACCTCCTGTCTGCAGATCTGAGCGTTTTTCCATGACATCTTATACCCTGTGGTGGAGAGTAGGGCCAATAGGGCTTTGGTGCCTTTCCAGGAGCTCTCTTGGGTGGGACTGGCTAGCAACAAGTCATCTACGTACTGGAGTAGGATGTGCCATTCAAGGCTTCTCTGGGGAAGGCAGCAAGATCCATAGCCAGTGTTTCACCAAACAAGTTAGGCTAGTTTTTGAAGCCTTGTGGCAGTCGGGTACCAGTCAGCTGTGTCTTTCTTCTGGTTTGTGGGTCATCCCATTCAAAGGCAAACAAGGGCTGGCTGGCTGGTGATAGCCAGAGGCAAAAGAAGGTGTCCTTGAGATCTAGGCAGGTGAACCAGCTCCCTTGGGTGGGTAAGAGGCTCAGGAGGGTGTAAGGGTTCAGGACCACTGCATGGATGGTGATCACTCCATTGTTCATTGTACAGAGGTCCTGGGCAAGGTGATAGTCATTCCCTCCAGGCTTCTTCACTGGTAGGAGCGGATTGTTCCAGGGAGCCTGACACCCGATCAGAATTCTGGTGTCACGCAGGCAGGCGTTGGATGTGGTCCCAAATTCCCAGACATGCCTCTCGTGGTACTGAATATTGTCTGTGTCTCACAGGAGTGGCCTCTGGTCTCAGGTCCACCATGATAGGTGCATGGGTTTTGGCCAAACCTGGGGGCCCCTTTTCTGCCCAGACAGCAGGGAACTCTTCTAGCAGCCTAGTTGGATTCATTTGTTCTCTTTGTGAAGAAAAGAGACAACATTCATCTTCCCTGGGCATGGTCACAGCCATTATCAGAGCTGGTTTGCTACAGAGGATGAGGCTTGTGGGCTTCCCGGGGACAAAGGTGATCTGTGCCCCAAGCTTTGTCCACAAGTCTCTGACCAGCAAAGGAATGGGGCATTCTGGTAGGTACAGGAATTCATGAGTCACTAGGTGGCCCCCTGTCTGATGTGAGCAGGCCTTGCACAATGAGCCGGCAGTCCTGTCCTCTGTGGCCCCAAAGAGAGTTGCTGTTTGAACTGTGAGGGGAGCCACAGGTATGGTTACCACAGAGTGTTCAGCCTCAGTATCGATCATAAAAGGCATTGACTGGCCCCTTACTTTCATTGTGACCATAGGCTCCTGGGCGCCCAGGATCAGGGAGTCCAGTCCTCCTACTCTGGCCAGGCTGATAAGGTCTTCAGTGGCTGGCTCAGGCTGGTACCTTCCTCTGCTGGGTTGACTGAACTTCTTTGACCCTTTAGCTGTCCCTCTATGAAGGGGATATTCATTCTTCCAGTGTCCACTCTCTTCACAATAGGCACATTTGTTGTGAGGCAGCAGTGGTCTCTCCTTGGCTTTCCCTTTCTGTGGTGGAGCAGCCTGCTTTACTGGACCTAGGTTCCCCAATGCAGCAGCCAGCAGGGACACCTTCTGCTTCATGCACTTGTCAGCAACCATTTGGGCTTCTTGGTCGCAGTTCACAAACACCTTGTTTGCCACTTCCAGCATTTGGGTGGCATGCATTCCAGCAAAGCCCTCAAGCTTCTGAAGCTTACAGCAGATGCCAACATGAGACTGGGCCATGAACGCAACACTGATCATGTGCTGCTTTTCCTGTGCTTCAGGGTCAAAAGGGGTATACACCCAAAACACCTCACACAGTCTCTCATAGAACTCCATTGGTGATTCATCTGGCTTTTGGTGCACTTCTGTTGTCTTGGATATTTTGGTTGGTTTTCTGACTCCTGCCCTCAGTCCTTGCAGCAGGGCTTGTTGGTATTTATCAAGGGAGTCCTTTGCATCTGGGGCATTGAAGTCCCAGTTGGGTCGATCATCCGGTGCAGCCCCCAGGGCCTAGGCTGCAGGATCTACTGTACCAGCTAATGCCTGCCCTTGGAGCCATTTCCGTGCCTCTGACAGGATCCAATAGCATTCCTCATTGTTGAAGAGAGTCAGAAGGAGATGGCGGCAGTCATCCCAGGTAGATTGGTGGGTGTAAAAACGGACTCAATGAGGTCAATTATTGCTTGTGGCTTCTCCAAATAGGACAGGGTGTGATGTTTCCAGCTGAGAAGGTCAGTGGTGCTGAAAGGCTGATAATAAAGGTCTGGGCATCCTGGCTGGACAGAGCCATCCTCATTGACCTGGGGTGGGCCTCGGGCCTCTCGCAAGGGCATCTGCAGGGCTGCAGGTTTTGAACTGGTTGGTTGGGCAAGTGAAGTCACCACAGGCTTGGAGGGTGCTCTGGATTTGGAGGCAGTGGAGACACAGATGGTGGAAGGCTGTCTGGTAAAGGGTGATGAGGCTGAATGGGAACTGGTGAAGCAGCTGGCATATAGGCTGGAGGCACAGGGGGCTCTTCTTCAGGGTATGCTTGGTGGATACACTTTGCTGGCTTTTCTTTGCTTGTCCTTGGAGCCAGTTGGGCCATGAGGGTCCTACACTGTACCTGCCTATTTGCACAGAACCTAACCCAAGGAGGCAGCTGAATGGCAATTTGCAAACAGGAATCTATGTATGGAAACTGGTCTGGGTTCCGGAGGTGCCTGTCACCACTCGGTACACAGCTCTAACTGTAGGAAGGGTGAGAGTGCCCTCCACAGGCCATCCCACCCCGAAGGTGGGCCATTCTAACTCACACAGTGTGCGGAACATTCCTGAGGTCATCTTAAACCCATAGTCTCTGGAAAAACCTTTCTTAAATTTTTTCATCATACAATCCAAAACACTCAGCTTAGAGGGATGTCCCCCCATGTTGACAAGTGTAATCTACCTATTTGACCAGGCAGGAGTGGGGCGTGCATGAGAAGGGCCTTATTTTAGGGCCTTATAACCCAGGTAGTGCTGAAGTTGTTACTCCTAGAAAGCCCAATATTCCCAGACAGCACGATTATGTGTCTCCTTAAAGATGGCCCTGATCATTAAATGTCTCAGGGAGACAGAGCTGTAAGGGGGAAGTCTCTTCTAATGGGGTTTGCAGAGGAATAACTTCAGGTGGGGCTCTGGAGGGTGTCTGGGGTGATTGGCCCTCTTGTGGGCACTGAGCAGGCGGAGGGAACAAGTATATGTACTCTTCACCTAAGGGAAGAGCCTGAAATCCTTGGGGAATCAGGGGATTATGAAGGAAAGGTGACAGAGTAAGGCAGCCTCATAATGAGAATCCCAAAGTATACAAGAATACGTCAGAGTCTGCCTCTCTGCACGGAGTGGTCCAGGGGTCCAAGAGGGAGGGAAGTTCAGATCTGTCTGGCAAATGGGGCAATTCTTTTGGGGAAAACCTAAATTCTCAATAAGTCGGCTCAAAGAGTCAGCTGACAGAAGGGGAGGGTGAGCCTTACAATTTTAAGAAAATAATCTTGGCAGAGGGCCCTAGGGCAAAAGGGTCATTTGGACATACCCAACTGCTAAATCAAATCAGTAATCAATTGTCTCCCCCCGCCATCACCCCACCCTGTGTTGGTGTCACAAAAACAAACAAGGTTGGATGCCCCCTCAGAAGAGGAGAACATTCAGGTGCCTATCTGGCCACGTGCCTGTGGGGATCTTAGGTGCCTCTTAGCTTTGGTGGGTGGTATAGAGTCCCATCTTGAATCTGGCTCACAGGGAGGGTCTGGGTTCCCCAGAGACAGACACCACCCTGAGCCATATGAGGTCATCACGGAACCACAGGTTAGGGCCCACTCGGACACCGTAGCCACGAAGGCCGTGGAGCCACACAATCACCTTGGAACTTGGATGAACCAGGGTGCTCACACACGTATTCACAGCAGAGTTTATCACAGTGCCTCCCTGCTCTGGGAAGGTCCATAACTGGTGGGTGCCTCCCCCCTCTGTGAAGGTCCCTAACTGGTGGTCTTCTTGCTGAAGACTATAGGAGGTGATCAGGCTCCTCTTCAGTTCGGACACGGGACCTGACTGGGTTCAGTGCCCCAGGGCCTTACCTGATCCTGTGGCCATTCCTGGTGCGTTGGTCCATCCCTCCACTGAGTCTGGTCGGGGTCAGCCATCAGGAGAGTCAGAGCACCAGTCCGAAAGCGAACCTGGAATACCATCAGGTGGCGCATCTCCTCATTAGTCTTGGAGCTTCTTCGCAACAACTCAGTCGAGCCACAGATCCGGCAGCTTTAGGGGCCAGTGTGGTTGGAATCTCACTGGGGCCTCCAGAAATGTTGCAGAATTCAGTCCATCAAGAAATCAAGCACCACATTTGGAGGGTTGGAGAACTCAGGTTTATTAAGACAGCGGCCCCAGATGAGCTAACACTCCAAAGTTCTGGGCCCTGAACTCAGAGTGAGCTTTACTTTTATAGTGTACATGTTTATAGAACATGGAATTTTCCAAACAGAAACTTACAAAAGCAGCTTCAGAACATTCCATTTTTTAGCAAAACATCTTAAAGTTACATTGAATTGTTACATCATCCTGTTTTTCTGTTTTTCTCAGTGCAGCAAGCATATTTCACAACAGCAAAACAAGCCTGGTGTTGTTTTTAGCTGAGTGTAAGTTTCTAACTTTCTTCTTCAGCCTTAGCTCTTTACACCATTTGATAGCAAAAGTGTTTCATGGAGGCAAAAATTGTAAGGAGAGTTACAAAGTTTATTATTACAGACAGCACAATGTATGGAAGAGCACTCAAAGATTCACTTTATTTAAGACAGAAGCAAGGCAGAAATAACACACCCAGAGCTAAAGGTATGGGTATCTGCTCTAATGAGGAGGAACACAGTAAGTAAGAAACTAGCCAGAGATCCACACCCAGGGGGGAGTGCAGGCATTCTGAATGAGGAGCGCAGGAAATTTGTAATTTAAATTTCTTTTATAGCAGAGCCTTCCCAGGTTTTGTTTGCCTTTGGGCAAACATTTTGTTTCTTTTTCACACCTGACTTGTCTGAGGACTCTCCCCAAGATGCAGGCACAATTTTTTGTTAGGATGGATCCCTCTGCAGAGGCCTATGGGTGCATATCCTCACCTATTGTGGTGTGCTGCCACCTCCCTTTTTGACCCTTAAGGAGCCTTTTTAAGCATGTGCAGATAAGGAAGTTTTCCTTGAGCTCAGGAGTGGGCACCTTATCTCTTTACTTCAGCAGAGCTCACCTTTGCCACTACATATGTCCTTGGAGTGTCTGGGTGAGAACAAAGCTACAGTTTAACTCCACTTGACAAACTCCAGCTGTCCAGCCAAGGGGCCCATCTATATCCTACCTCAGCAGGACAAATATCCCTTTGAGATTATGATTTAAGTTTCTGGAAAAAATACCCATACATGGGATTGCTGGATCAAATAGGAATTTTCTTTTTAACTTTTTGAGGAACCTCCATGATGTTCTCAAGCAGCTACACCATTTTACATCCCCAACAACCATGTACAGGGCTCCACAACCTTGTCAATACTTGTTTTCTGTTCTTGATAACAACCATTCTAATGAACATCCTTATTGTCATTTGACTTGCAATTTCTTGATGATTAGTGAGAGAGAAGCTATCCTTACCCCAAATTTACAGAATAGGAAAATTATGTCCAGAAATGAACTTACCTACATCACATGACTGGTAGATGTCACAGGTGGGATTTGAACAGACACAGAAAAGCTCCAGGATGTACACACCTGGTGAGTACACTGCACTGCCTTCCATGAGCTTAGCTAACCTGGGAACATGCTGTTATGCACTTTGTTCTTTTCTCTCAATGACATACTGATATGATTTCTCAAATCACTAAATACCCTCCAAAAACACAATTTTAAGGAAGCTGATTGCATGACGGCCTATTTATGCTGTGGACACTTTATGTTTAATGGGGCAAGGGACGTCCTAGATTTTCCCTTTTGTAAGAGAGTCTGAGGCCTAATTCCTTGCTTTTTTTAAGTTTTTGGGTGCTTTTGATCATCATTTTAGCATAAATGTTAGATGCAAAATTTATGGGACAAAAAACATACATAATTTAAGAACCTGTCATCTTCAAACGTATGTACCAATTTACACTCTTTCAAATGTCCATCATCAGATGAATGGATAAAGAAGATGTGGCACATATATACAAGGAAATATTACTTAGCCATACAAAGGAATGAAATTGAACTATATGCCATGAGGAGGATAGACCTAGAGTCTGTCATACAGAGTGAAGTAAGCCAGAAAGAGAAAAACAAATACTGTATGCTAACATATATATATGGAATCTGAAGAAATGGTACTGATGAAACCAGTGACAGACAAGACTGGAAATACAGAAGTAGAGAATGGACTTGAGGACATGGGGCTGGGGTAAGGGGCAAAGGGGAAGTTGGGATGAGGTGAGAGAGTAGCATAGGCATATTTACACTACCAGTTGTAAAATAGATAGCTAGTGGGAAGTTGCTGTATAACAAAAGGAGATCAACTTCATGGGAGATGCCTTGGAGGGCCAGGACGGGGAGGGTGGGGGGGAGTGGCTGGAGGGAGGGGATATGGGGATATGTGTGTAGATGCAGCTAATTCACTTTGGTGTACCTCAGAGATGGGTAAAAGAGTGTAAAGCAAATATATTCCAATAAAGATTAAAAAAATAAAAAAAGTGTTCAAGATCTAACTTAGTCCTGCTTTTTCTATCTTTTCTCTCAAAAGTGGCTATAAATCTCTCTGGTCTGCAATGGGTAATAGACAAAAGTGGAAGGTGGGGGATAATTTTTTCTTTGAAGATCAGACTTTGACACTTCCCTGGTGGTCCAGTGGTAAGGACTCTGTGCTTTCTCAGTGCTTTGGGTGTTGGTTTGATCCTTGGTTCAGGAACTAAGATTCTACATACTGTGTGGTATGGCCAAAAAAAGTTGATGAAGATCAGGCTATAAATACAAATTGTGAAGAACAGTGGGCTCATTAACATACATAGGTCCAGTTCCAGGCTTAGACTCATCTAGGGAAGCAAAGCCTGACATTTGCTGGTTGATATTATGGCAGTAAGCCCTGCTGATACCATGTGTCTCTCAACATGGATGCAGCAGTGTGTTCTAGTGGAAGCATCTATCAATTCATCCATTCAATTATTCAACATGTATTTACGGAGGGCCTACTCTGTGCCTGTCACTAGAACTGGGGACAGAAGGTAGGTGGAGACTTACTTTATCTGTACAATGGGCATCATGTCCTTTAGGGGCTCATGGGAGAGAGTGAAATGGCATATGTAACTAACCAGAGCTATTATTCTTACTCTTATTGGTAGTTTCTCACCAACACAGTCATTGCTTATGTTTTCTTGAAGATCACTTGGAAAGTGAGTTTCACAAACTGTTCACTTGAATATCCATTAAGCCCAGATCATAATATATGCTGTTAAAAAAAAAAAAAAAAAAGTTCTGCTCCTGCCTTTCCTCCCTTAATCAGCTCTTTCACTCTGCAAAAGCCAATCATAATCCAGTGCCATCCTAAAGGGTCTAGGCACACATCACTGTGGACATATGACAGATCCATACACACATGCTAACTGCAGGGCTTAGGCATGTGTTTCAGGGTGGGGTGGCAAGACTGAAGTCAATGCCCTCCCCTTGCCCTACCCCAGCCTTTCCCTGGCTCCATGAAGCAGAAGCCCCTCACTCCTCTGGCCTGATACCCACACCTCTGTTGTTGTCTCCATCTGGCCCTCCCCAATGTGGTTGTCTCTTTATCTGTCTCCATGAACTGGTGGTGGGTTCCTAGCACAGCCCTTTATCCCTGGGGTTCATCAAAGCACCTTTCACACAGTAGGTGCTCAGTAAATTTGTATTGAATGAAAAATGAGAAAGGAAGGGAGATGTCCTTTTCCCTGATGTTTGTCTTGCCTGAACAAAGGCCCATATTATGCATTGTGTTCGGGGAGGGGGGAGGTGTTTAATCTTATTTATCCTTTCCTGCTCCTTGTCTCATCTGGATCTCCCCCCACCTCTGAGCCTTGTTGTCCCAAGCCTGGGCCTCTGCCTAGGGTATCCAGGGGGGAAGAAGTGATGTGTCCACTCCAATTGTAGCAAACCATGGCAGCTTGAACCAAATGGTTTGTAGTTCTGCCCCTAGAGGATGCTCAGAAAGGCTGAAGGCTTTGTGTAAACTTGGTCCCACTTTACAGGAGTGGCATCCTCCCCAACAGCCTTGAAGGTGAATGGACGGGGCATGCTGCACCCTGGAGGGGTGGGGTTGGCACAGGAATCCACATGGGCCTCTCACTTGGAAAGTGGGACTGGAAAGGACTCCTTAGCTGTGGGAGGCAGAGCGATGGTAACTGGGGTGGGAAGGAAAAAGGGGAACCATCTCAGCTTGAAGGGCCTCAACCAGAACAGCCATGATGCAGAAGGCCACTGCCAAAGTTCCCCTGAGATGAGAAGAATAGAATCTATTTTTACTAACCCTTATCATCCCTCTGACTGAGGAGGTGTTGGAATAGATAGGGCCAGCATCGACACTTCCATGATCTAGAACACACCCCTGCCACTTACTTTGGGGATGCCATCCCCAGTTCCAATCATGTGGTGCTGGAAGAAACTGCCAATCATGTTGGGCAAGGCCACAAGAACAAGTAAAGGCACTCATAGTACCCCATGCGCCTGCCAGGATGTTTGGTCCAGGGCTGGAAACATGATATGAAGTGGACAATCAGGGTCCCCCTGGTACCCTGATGTTTCCTGACCTTCTTTCCTTAGGGATCAAACACCTTAGGGATATAAGTGTAGAAGCCTGGGAAGAAAGCTGTCAGGCTAAGAGAATCAAATATGAGAGAAGGGAAAGAGTGAGAGAGAGAAAGAGTGAGCCTGTGGCTTCTGATTTCTTGGGTCTAGTCACTGAGATGTTTGGATCTGCTCTGGTTCAGGCATCCTGGATCCCCACTATCCTTCCAATAAGTCTCCCCTTTCCATGAAGCCACGTGGAGTGGGCTCCTTCACTTGTAGTTCAGATGAAGTTTTAGATCCTGCTGGATTATGATGCACCTCCCCAACCCAAAGAGAGGCACTCATTCATATTAGCAACATCAGGAATGGAATCATTTATTTTTTACTGAGAATATGTCTTTGCAGAGCACCAAACACAGTCCACCACCATCCCTGGGCAGGAGTGCCCTACGTGTGAGTGACTGTGTGCTTGGAGTGGGCCTGATTGATTCCTGAAGCAGCCCCAGCCTTTACACTGCTGGAGCCAACCAATCCTGTTGTTTCCCAAATGTAAACCGAGAAGTACAGCCTCAGGAAGATGTCATCCAGAATCAAGTTCTCTGGTTCGTTCATGTTCTCTGTGCCTCATGGAAAGTTGCTGAGACAGCAGCCCTGATGACTGTGGGGGAGATGGAAATACACTCCAATCAACCTGAGACCTTACCTGCAACCCAGCTCAGTATCCAGAGGCAGCAGCTCCTCTTTTTTATTTCCCTCCATTGGTAAGAACCAATGGGCTCTCTCAACAGTTGAGGAAGTAGGGTGCCCTGCCAAGAATAAGACCTGTCAAGACATGTGGTTTCCCTGAGAGAGGAGGTTGGGGAGGGGAGGATAGTAAGCTTGGGATTAACAGAGGAAAATGTCTGTCAAGAGGATGAATAAACAACATGGTTCCCCTGTATTGCCCAGGGAAATATATTCAATTTCCTATGATAAACTGTAATGGCAAAGAATAGGAAAAAAAGAAATATATACACACATACATATATATAACTGAGTCACTTTGCTGTACAGCAGAAAGTAACAAAGCCTTGTAAATCAATTATAATTCAATAATAATAAAAAAAGAATGGCCCTTTCCTTTTGTCCCATGCTCCCCATTTTTTTCTGCAGAGAATGTCTTTTCTTCTCCGTCTTCCCCATAACTCTATCTTTAAGACTGTGCTCAGCCCCTCTATGAAACCTTCCAGTAGCCACGCTTACTCTCCCTGGCCACTCCAGGATGGAGTTTTGAATACTGAAATCCCTGCCTGCCTCAAAGCCTTCTTTGAGCCCATCAGCCTCCTATGAACTCCCATATGGAGCTGATAGTAAGTCTCAATCCTGTGCTGGGGCTGTGCAGTCACTGGGCACCCTTTACTCACATGAGTATCCAAACTTCCCACAGATGGGTCTGGTAGCCCAACTCACTGAGGGGGAACTTGGGCTTAGCAAGGGGAAGTTGCAGCTGAAGACTAGGGGAATTATGTAATTGATCATCCAAACAGGACACTTTTGAGTTCAGAAGGGAGACCATGAACCCTTATGGTGGGAAACACACCCAGCCAACCACACTCGTCACTTTGTCTGTTTCATGGATTGCTTTAGCTGACTTTCTGTGTGCATCCATATGAGGGCTCTTGTGGAATTGAAGCTCTCTGAGGGCGGAGGCCCTTAGTGTTCCTCTCTCTTTCTGCCTCCCACCGTGTCGGCATGGGGTGGTGTCTGTGCTTATTGCAGGATGATGGATATCCCAGACTCCCCTTCACTCTCAATTTTTTGATTTTGTGGGAGGCACTGGCTCAGCCACTGGGGCTCAGCAGCATCTTCAGTGGTGTGGCTTGGCCTACAGAGGACCCCCTCATCCCAGCTGCAGCCAAAGGGTTCCTGCAAGTCCCAGATTGAGGACAAGCCCTCAGGGTTGACCCCTCACCTTTCTGATGTAGGCTTGAGCAGCCAGTAGGTATTCATTGCCATTGATGGAGAAGATAATTGTAGGCTGGCATCCAATTTTGCTACATGGAACTATGAACTGCTAGATAAACAGGAGAGTGGTTGGCCCAGCTGATCCCTGGTGTGTGAGAGCCAGAGTGACCCTGTGGCATGTCCCTTCACCTCTGGATGGACAGGCCTGTCACTGATGAGTTTCTGGATGTTGGTGACCAGTCTAGTTGGGCCAAGTAGCAAGGTGGCCCTGGTATCCATGACAGCCTGGTAGCCAAGGAAACAACCAACAACCACCCCGTTCTTGGTGATGCTTAGAGACAGTGGGAGAAAGTGGGCAGCAAGATCACTGTGAAGTCTTCCTCCCACTACTGCCCCCCTCCCTGAATGTCTCCAGTACAGCTCTTCAGCTTATTCTCTGACTTTGTTTTCCTTTCCTCTGGTCACATAACCTTCTTTGACTTCCTTTCAGTTCTTGAATGCACCAGGCTCTTTTGTGCCGCAGGGCCTTGGCATGTGCTGGTCGCCCTTCCTTAAAGACTCACATCATCTTTGTATAGCTAATTTCTCCTCACCTTCCAGATTTATGTCACTTTTCCAGAGCAGTCTCCCCCCAAATCAGATTAGTGTCCTGTCTAGTCACTCTCTCAACTCTTCCTCATTTGTAGCAATTACCGAAGTGGTAATTCATTATGTGTGTGACTCATTTCATAAACATCTGCCTCACTAGTTGTAAGGGCAAATGTATCCTCAGTGCCTCCTTCAAGTGCCCAGCACATGGTGGATACACAAGGTATGTTTATTGAATGAATGAATGAATGAGTGAATAAAGGTAGATGGAATAACCAGATACCTATGTCTGGTTTCTGACCAATAATGGGTCAACCCACACAATGAAGATGTAGGTTCCCTGGGGCAGCAGATGCTTAGAGTCATGGGGAGGCAGACACAGGCTGCCCTGGGAGAGTTGTCTCCCAGCATGGCCCCCTCACCTGGCTCGGATACTTAGGTCTCTGTCCAGGGGATACCCAAGTAGCCCAGGGAGCCTCCAAAGGACCCATAAGCTTCTGTCTGAGGGTATCACATACAATACCATTAGTTATTGCCTTTGTTCTCAGGCCACACCTGGATCCCAGCTTCCTAATTCTCTCTGCCACAGCCCCTGTCCCTCTGTGTTTCCTAGATGTGGGGGTGGGTGGCAATGGTTAGGGGGAGTGTCTCTTTGTATGAGTTGCTTTCATGTCTTAAGAAAGCAGCCAACCTCTTTCCACCGCTGGGGAGCTTCTCCTTAAGGAGATAAGTTTTCTCAGTATGTTCAGGTCTTTCCATGTTTTTAAGCTAGCAGTTTTGTGAACTAAGAACTCACTCATTCTTGGGTACCCCTGGACAGTTGGTCATCTTACCTCAACTCTGTTCAGGCTGGTGAAATTCTCCCTGATCTTCTTTTCATCTCAATTTAGGGTCCTCAAACCATGCCATCTGCCTCACATCATAGTGGGTGCAGCCCCCTCCGGGGTGCACACACCTCTCAAGACCCTGTTCAGGACCCGGATCAGGGCCCTGAGTGATTATGAGCTCATGGCTGGTGTGTGTAGCTGTGTGTCTGTATGTGTATCTGTGTGCATGTGTGTGTGTGTGTGTCTGTGTGTGTGTTTCAGTGTGTATCTGTGTTCCTGTGTGTGTTTATACTGTGCCTATGTTTGTGTTTATATGTGCCTCTATCTGTATGTATATGAGAGTGACTCAAAAATTATCTCCACTCTGGTTATACTAAAACTTGTGTTGGCCACACATTCTTATCAGCACTTCCTGTTCAAGGCTGTTGTCTCCACAGTCACTGTTCTGCAAGTGTGAACTTGTTACATCAGTTCATCTGTAACTGTGGTGTGAACAAGAATGGATGCCCCACTTATTTGCAGGAAAGAGGAGCAGCAAGCAGTGATTCGATTTTTATGGTCTGAGAGTGTACCTGGTGCTGTTATTAATTGAAGACTTTGTGCACAGTATGGAGATGGTGTTTTGTTGTGAAGAAGTGTATAATGAATGGATAAAGAAGTTCAAGGAAAGACAGACAAGTGTTAGCCATCAAGAAGTAGCCAGACACCTGTCCACATGAAGATGGGAAATCAGCGGTGCATCCATGGCTTGCAGCTCAGCATAAAATATTTTTTAATGAGGGAATACAGAAGTTTGTTTACAGATGGAATAAGTGTATTGAAAAGCAAGGAGGTTATGTTAAAAAATGATGTATTTGTGTCTTTTAAAAAATAATTAAAATAAATTCTAAAGAAAGAGTGTGGATAAATTTTGACTCCCCCTAAATGTGTATCTCTGTGTGTGCAGTGTATGACTTTTTGTGTGACTGTGTGTCTGTGTGTGCATGTGTGTGTTTGTCTGCATGTGCCCATGTGAACAAGTGGGAGTATCACTTGGGGTGGCCCTCAGAGGGAGAGGCTTACTGGTTAATGGTTATCTGCCAGTAATGAGTTCAGGACACTGGTATCCACTTGAGCCATTCTTAGTGGTAGCTGTGGTCCACCCTGCCAAACATCATCTTGCTGCCATTCTCCTTCCTGCTGAGGAGAGAAGGAAGAGGGAGGGCTCCTAGTCAGAGAATAACACCACTCACTGTCTGAGAGCTGTACTTACCCACCTATCAGAGACACTACTATGGTCGCCATTTTACAGATGTGGAAATTGAGGTAAGGAGAGATTGAATACTGGAACAAGGTCAGTCACTGACTAAAGAGTGGCACAAAGAGGTTTGAAGCTGGATAGCCTGGCTGGGCTCTGACCACCCACCCTTCTGAGAGGGCCTGGTCCCCTCCAGCAACCAGAGTGCTCAGAGATACTCTCAGGGGACACCATGTTGGAGGACTTTGGCTTGCCCCTTGTGCAGCCTGTCATGTTTCAGAAAAGCCATGGCTCAAGGGCACTAAGGGTGTGAGTTCATGCTCACCCAGTGTTGGCTTCATGGGCCTCCTATCTGTGCTATCCATAGGGTCCCACAGGTCTGCTCTCCCTGTCTTGAAATTCCTAATACTTTTTGAACAGGAGGTCCCATATTTTCATTGTGCACTCAGTCCTCCCAATTATGTAGCTGATCCTAGGATCCCAGGAAAATATTAGTGAGTAAGAAAACATTCCCACCATCTCTCTCCATCCTTCCATATCAAATGCATCAGCAAATCCTGTTGCCTTTTCCTCCAACCTGTATCCTGACACCTTCTGTTGCTCTCCCTCTTCCCTCCACCTCCCTGGACCATGATCCTGCCCTTAAGCCCATGAGCATGGTTGTGTTACAGTAAAATTTTATTTACAAAAAGCAGTGGTGCGGCCCAATGTGGCCCTGGGGCTACAGTTATGCTGGGCTAGACAGTATCTCAGAAATCTTCTGGATCAGGTTGTCTGTAATTTTTGATACAACAGAAAGTATTTTACAGCTGTTGTAGAGGGACGTCTATTCAGTTCAGACATACTTGCTCAAATAGAAGGCAAAGAAATGCTGAGAAATGATGCCCCATCACTCCAGGTTGTCTTAGACAGGAGTGATCCCTTGGAGGGTTAGGCTGGATTAGGCCAGGCCCAGGATATCATCAAAAGTTCCATGATCCAAGTCAATCTGCATCTCGCTTAGGCCTAATGCCTGGCCCATGTTGACAAGGTTCCCGATCTGTGGGAGAGGAGATTGTTCCCACATAAAGATTTGGGAAGTGGGGCTGGACTGGGCTGGGGTGGAGATGCCATTAGAATCACAGAGAAGTCCTGAGGCCTGGCTGTGCCCTAGGTGGACCACAGATGGTTAGAGGAACCTGGAAAAAGAATTTGGGTTCCATTTGTGCAGGGCTGTGGATTTTAGACAAAAACTGCTCTTCCTGCACACACCACCTGAAGTGAGTCAAAATGGCCTCATGCCTTCCATAAAGGTGGGGAAACTGAGATTCAGGACAGGACCAAATGGATCCCATTTAAGGACAAAATGAGTAGAGAGCAGTGTAGTCTTCTCTTTGGTATCATTATGATCAGATGACAGAAATGGACCAAATTCATTGCAACACATTGTGGATTCTGCATCACCCCAGAAAGACAGAAGCCCATTATATAATGTTGCTGCCAGGGTTCTTATGAAAATTCTGCTTGGGAAAGGCACTTCTTGGGGATGTGTGTCTGTGTGTGAGTGTGTGTATGTGTGTGTGTGTGAGAGAGAGAGAGAGAGACACATACACAGAGAGAGAGAGAGAGTACTCAGAACTTTCTGGGAGGCAGGCCATAGTTTTATGAGACTCTTAATGGCCCCGAAGGGTGAGAACCCATTTATAAGGCCCCTCACACATCTGTGGACCCTGCTTTCCCTGCCCAGATGCCTGAAGCCCTCGCCTGCCTTCAGTTGCTCAAGATCAGCTTTACACTCTCCCCAGATACCCCACACATGCATGAATCCTGACTGGCCAGCCCAGCTCCACTGCTTACCAGATGGGTGACTTTAGCAAAGCCCTGGCTCTCTGACCCTCCGTTCCCTCCTCTGTATAATAGAGCTAGTCATAGTACTTGCTGTGTAGAGTTGTTGCAGATTCAAACATATTTTTACCATGAAAGTGCCCGGAACAGTCTGAGAACAAAAAAGTATGTGTTTTTTTCCCCCTCTTCCTGCTCCCAGAAAAATGAACCTTGAGCTGCTCATGGGCAAAGGAGCTGCAAATCCACACCCCAAGGCACTCTCTGGGTTAGCCATTCTGGGAGTTTGTGTGTTAGCCGTGCCACTGTCTCACCAGGGGCACACACTGTGGGGAGAGCAGTCTGCCACTAGGTGACTTTGGGAAAGAAGGGCCCTCCCAAGTAGTCCTGCATCTACATTGTAAGCAGAAGTTGCTCCCAGGGCCAGCCCTGACTCAGCTTCTGGTTTCCAGTTACCTGAATGATGTCATAGCAAGAAATCCAACCATCCTCCCAGATCCATAGGTGAGGTTGAACCTCCAGGCCAAGAGCTGGCAGGTAGTGGTTGAATGATGTTTGAAGACCTTGTGATTACCTGCAGACTCAAGTAATGAATGTCCCTCAGGTGCCAAGGATTGAGAAGTTGGGTGGTAGGGGAGTATATGATGGGTGGAGGTTTTTGGAATGAGTATAAGATGGGTCAGGGTGGGGGTGGGTATCATGGCAGGTTGGACTGTAGCAGTAGATGGAGGGCACCTATAAGTCAGATGAGCTTGTTTCAATGCCACCACTGAATTCCTGAAGGGGAATTCCAATGGTGATGTTGCCAAAGTACTCCAGCTAGGGGGGCTGGGGAGGGGTGGTTAGGGCAGTCCTGGCTGCCCTGGCTATACTTGATTCTCGGAATGCTGCCACACTCCAGGTATCCCATGTCTCCTGAAATAACTTTGCAACTTACCCACCTCACAGCCTCTGCTCAGATCCTTGACTTCATTTGATTTTCTTTCTTTTTATTGGCCAATGTGCAATCTTAGTTTCCTGACCAGAGATCGAACATGGGACAGTATGGCATTAACACAGAGCCTTAAGCACTGGCCCTGCAGGGAAGTACTGGTGCCTTAATTTGAGAAGCTCCACAGTCCCTCCTTCAAGGCCCAGCCTGAGTGTTTCTTTCTCCAGGTGGCCCTCCTAGGTCACCCTAGGCCACTTCCTCTAACCTCAGATCAGGTCCTATCAACACCACAACGTTGGACCTTTTATTGGATATGTATTTACTCCTTGCCTATCACTCAATGTGGTCAATGCATTCTTGAAGGAGAGATTAGACTTTTTAAAAAATCAATAACAATAACAATAGTGTTAGACTTTGATGGTGTCACAGGTCATAGCGGTCAGTAACTTTTGCTGGTGTCTTTCTTAGATCTGTGGAGGCTGAGCTTCCTCTGCCTGGTGTTTCAAACTTGATGGTCAGTTGGCTTTACCTTTTGATCAGACATGGCTCACCTGTCTTCTGTAACTCCGTGGCTCACTTAGTTCAGAAGAACTATCTCCCTCAAACTAATGAAATATGTTTGGCACAGAAATGGATGTTAATCTGCCCCCTGGTCATTGCTGGGCCCAGTCACCACAGACCAAGAGCTGAGGATGAGAGTGCCTTCTCCTTTGGGAATGGGGTCCCTGATCCTCAGTGTTTCTGCTTACTGCAGAAGCCCCAGCCCCAACATCCAGCCTGGCACCTCCAGATGAACCCCAATGCTAGGCCGGAGCACCAGGGGGCACTGTGGAGCAGCGCCCTCCCAACACACTCACATCCAGGTAGTTCGTCAGGGGGTGAAGAGAAAATTTTGGGTAATGAGTGGCATTCTGGGACATGTCATCAGTGTTCTTCTCCAGGAAATTTGTCAGCAGGTTTTTTTGTTTCCCCCCCTGAGGTTTTCTCACATACTCTTGATCTCATTAGAGGTATTCTTTCATTGAACATTGGGAAAAGGAAACAAAGAAGGGGAAGAAGTCAGCTGTTCATGTTATTGTATGTGTCATATTTTGTATTGTAATGGTGCTGTGTATTTTCCCAGCATTTTTATGAATGTCATATTATCAGTATGCCATGCAAAGACCAGGACAAGGACTTTGGTTTGAATACAGGTTCTGTTGCATAACCTTCAGTAAGTTGTATGACCCTTTGGAGTCTCAGTTTCCCCATGGGTAAAAAATGGAATATAATAACCCTCATCCCCCACATAGAATGTTGTGGGTATTAAGTGAGATGACAGATATAATTCACCTGGTATGTAGGGAAACTCGACAATGACAGCCATTACCACTGCTATTGCCATCCCATTGTATCTTTTTCAAAGAAGCTCTGGGATCAGGTAGAAGCAGGATCATTATCTTCTTTTTACAGGGGAGGAATTTGAAATGTAAGGAGATTGTGACTGGGCTTTGGTCACACTGCTTGTTGGAGGTCAAACAGCCTACAAGTAGCCTTCCTATTCTTTCTCCAGTGCTCATGCAGAAGAGAGGGTTGAGAGAGGAAGCCAGGAGATAGGGAATAAATTAGGGAAATTAAGAGGCTAGAGAAACCAAGAACAGTCAAAATGGAAAACAAACAAAGGAACAAATCTCAGATAGTTCTAAATACACAGAGAAATGCAAAGTGATGAAGAGATAAAAGAGTGACATACAGAGATGAAGACACAGACACATTCACACCAAAATGGAGAGAGAGCACAGAGAAGACCTAGAAGCAAATATAGAAGAAATGCTGTTCCTTAGGACCACACTTACAGTTGCAGAGGTTCTGCACTGAAAAATTCCAAGGAGTTCCATTTCACATAAGTCATGATGTGACTGGCACCACCAGAGTTGTGCAACACTGCAGGATGACCCCAAGACCCTTGAGCCCAGTGGTGCCCATGGCATCAATAAGTGTGAGTTGTGAAGTCCATGAGACCCATCTAGGGGAATGGATTTGTGATCTCTGGAAGAAAAAAAATTTCTCTTCAGGATCAATAACAAGTTGTTGATCAGGTTTAAGTAAAAGTAACAGTTTATTAGAGAGCAGTTAGAGAGAGTACAATAGCTTCTGTCACAGACACCAGAAGGGGTTGGAGAGACCCCAGAAGAGGCCTTACATGTGTGTCTTATATACTCATAAAAGAGGAGTTAATTAGCTCACAAGATTCAGAATTTCTCCTTGTAAGTTTCACAAATGTTTAGATAAAAATCAAAGAGATTTAAAGTGAGAGCTTTAAAGTTCAGTGAATGCCTCCCTGCACCTGTTAACCATCTCTCCTGATCAGTTTGTGTGTTTTTGTGATTAGGAGAAAGGGTCATAAATTCTGATACATGAGATGTATACAATGGGCCCATAAATTCTCCTAATTGGGTGTCTCTTCTTGTTTAAACTTATCTTCTTCCCATCATATTCTTATCAGTTGAAATTTAAGACTGTCAGGGAATCATTACATTTATTTCTAACACTGATGGGTGGAAGAATAAGAGGACACACACACACACACACAAACACCAGAAAGGGAGGTGATACCACTTACAGTCTCTGTAATTACACAAATGCACACTTTGAGAGGGCCTCCAGTCCAAAGATCCCAAGCCATTTCATGCTTCTTTCCTGGGTCCAAATATTCAGGAGAGAGCAAGTTGTGAGAATGCCATGGTGGCCAAGAGCTCCTAGTTACATATGCTCTGATCTCCAGTAATTTTCCCTGTTAGGCCACTAATGAATCTGATAAGACATAGAAACCTCTTGTCTGGAAAGCTTTTGATTTCTCCCTCAAATCTGAATGAGATTCTTGCTGGGTAGAGTATTCTTGGCTGTAGGTTTCTCTCTTTCAGGACTTTCAGTATATCCTGCCATTCCCTTCTGGCCTGCAGAGTTTCTGTAGAAAGGTCAGCTGTTATCTTGATGGGTTTTCCCTTATGTGTTGTTTGTTGCTTTTCTCTTGCTGCTTTTAATATTTTTTCTTTGTGTTGAATTGTCGTTAGTTTGATTAATATGTGTCTTGGTGTATTTCTCCTTGGGTTTATTCTGTATGGGACTCTCTGTGCTTCTTGGACTTGGTGAATTATTTCCTTTCCCATGTTGGGGAAGTTTTCCACTATAACCTCTTCAAATATTTTCTCAGACCCTTTCTTGTTTTCTTCTTCTTCTGGGATGCCTATAATTTGAATGTTGGTACGTTTAAGGTTATCACTGAGGTCTCTGAGGCTGTCTTCTAGTCTTTTTATTTTTTTTTCTTTTTCCTGCTCTATGGCGTTTATTTCTCCCATTCTATCTTCCAACTCACTTATTCGTTCTTCTGCCTCCGTCATTCTGCTGGTTAGAGCATCTAGAGTATTTTTAATTTCAGTTATTTTGTTATCCATTGCTGTTTGTTTTTCTGAGTTGTTATGAACTGTTTCTTGTACTTTCTCTATTTTGTTATCGAGATTTTGTATCATTTTTACTATCATTACTCTAAATTCTTTTTCAGGCATTTTTCCTATTTCCTCCTCATTTATTTGGTCTTGTGGGTTTTTTTCCTGCTCCTTTGCCTGCATGGGGTTTCTTTGTTTCCTCATGGTTGTCCAAGCTTTTGGGGTTGCTTGTCCTGGTGATAGAGGTGTTTATAGAAGACTGTCCAAGCCTCAGACTAATGTCCAAGTATTGGATTAAACGAATATTCAGTCTAGGAAACACATACATGTATAAGACACACAATTATTGAATCCGTTAGGACATAAGGCTCTAGAAAGATCTGACAGAACCCCAGTGTGCTATCAGATATTCAAAGAGAAACCCAGCAGAAATTGACAGCTGAAACAGAACAAATCAGAGACAAAAGCAAAAGCAAACAAACAAACAAATAACACCCTACACATACAAACATCAATCCAGGGAGATTTTGTAAGCTAGGATCAAATATAGAAATGAGCTGGAGTACCACCAGAGAGAATGGAGATTCTCAGAATGTAATTAGACAACTGTACTAAGAACTAAGATAAAGACAAAAGCCTAATATTAATACCAAGGCAGTGCATCATCTGGAGAATAGAGCAAGGAGTCTGAGCAGACCGATAGTGTTGCTTATAAGTATGTTAAGATAAAATAAACTTAAAATGGCTGGAAGAAAGGGGAACAGAAGAGCGTAATGTGGTTGGAAATATGAAAAGAAAAAGAAAGGAATAGAAGTGTATAAAAGAAAGGGATGAAAGGAAAGTATGAAAGATATTTTGTCCGTACTACCAGAAACTTAGCTAGATATAGAAGTATATAAAAAGGCAAAAAAAAAAAAAAAAAAGAATAAAAAATATCCTTAAAAAATTATGTTGTAAAACTTGTAGATCACTTAGGGCTAAGATCGTATTTAATAAATCAAAAAAAAAAAGAGAGAGAGAGAGAAAGAAAAAAAGAAAAAAAATCCAGAACTGATCCCAGAATGGACCAGTTCAATAGGTATTGATACTACTATTTCTGTTTCATTAGTGTCTCAGCTGTAAGTGTCCTTCTCCTTGCCTTGGGTTTTTTTTTTTTTTTTTTGCGTTATTCCGTGACCAGCAGAGGTTCCTTTATTGTTCGTCTGTAAGCCTCGGTGTGTGTGGAGGGAGAGGGTACAATAGTGGCTCCTTCTCCTGGGAGTGAGTGAGCAGTGGCGCACTGTTGTTTCAGTCAGGCTTGGAGGTGCCTGTTGCAGAGGGCGCTGGTGGCTCAGGCGTAAACAGAAAGTCTTAGAGTTGGGCCTCTCTTGGGTTTTTTCTTTTTGATGCTGGTTTTTTTTTTTTCTCTCGGCAGTCTCCCTGCTGCTGGCGTTGCAAGGAGTTTTAATCTAGTCCTGCCCGAGCGCCTGAGGGTGCTTGTTATCCCTGAGCGCCTTAGGTGGCCCGCAGGGCGTCTCTCCGCTGCCTGTTGCAGGGGCACCGAAAGAGAGGGAGAGGCTATGCGCGCGGCTCCTCCCCCCCGCCCGGGAGCCTGCAGCCTCCAGCCGCCATCATGGCCGGGCAGCTCTCAGGGACGGGCACGCCTCTCTGCGGACCTCCTCCCTCCTGTCCTCTCGGTCCGTCACCCTACCGGCAACAATGTTTCTCACCCTGGACCAGCTCTCCGGTTCCCACGCTCCCGCTCCTGGACCCTCCGTTCAGCCGCGGATCGATGTCTCGGTCCGGGAACGCTGAGCTGCGCTGCGGACCCTCCGTATGTTTCTCACTCCCTCCCGTCTGCCACAGCTCCGCTGCTTCACCCTCTTTGAGCTGTCGTAGATGCCTCCCTACCGGCTATGTCGGGCTCCCCGCAGCCCTTTCTGGTGTCCGAGGCCGTCTGCTGGTGTTCAGCTGGTTCTCTGTGGGAATGACTGCGTCCTTCCGTGCATTCCCAATGCATCTGTGGAGAGGGATGCACTCCACGTCTCTCTACTTCGCCGCCATCTTTTTTCTATCTAGAAACCTCTTGATGAAATCTTTACCTCCATTTGTGTCAGTGGGTGTGGACTTAGACATTTCTCAGAATACAGAGATTTCTAATGTAATCTCTTCCTTTGTGCTTTGTTGCAAAACCAAACTGAAGCGCATGGACTAAGAGTGGGGAAATTCTTGTCAACTTGGAGATAAAACACTGCTACTAATGTAATTAATGTAAATGCTAGGGGCCATGCTTGAAATTCATGATCTCATCTGGTCTTCCTAGCAACTTCATGAGATGTGCATTGCTGTCCTCAGTTGGACAGGAGATTGCTAGGAAGAACAAAGTTCAAATGGTAAAGTGAAGACTTGAGGGGCAGTCCAGTGACATACAAGACAATGGTTTCAGGTAGTGGGACAGATGGCCCAGAGCAGGGGAACTTATGATGACAATCTGCATCAAAAATATAGGCTAGAGTAGTATTACAATTACAAAGTTCTACTATTGGAAGAAATGTGATGCATGCATCCACAAGATACCACAAGGTACTTTATACCATCCAACAAACATATATGGAGCACCCTGTGTGCTGGAGTCTGGATTAGATGCTGGAAAGTCAAAGTCAAGTAAAAGAAAGGTGGTTCTTATCCTCAGGGAGCTAGCAGTCTAAGGCAGTTCTCACAAACTCATGGCCCAGGCTGCAAGAGAAATAAATGGAAGGGCTGGGCAGGCATCATGGACATGGGCAGGCTACCAGTGGGGGCAGCCTCCCCTTAGCTCTAATCAGTGGCTGCCACGCTGGAAAGCAGCCTGGTCACTTGGTTCTCAAGATAAGTCAGAAGTCTAGATATTTATGTGAAATCCCCTGATTTTAAATGTTAGCAAATATTTTTTTTTTCTTTTCTTCTCCACAAAACAGAGTGTGAGTCAAACCTGAAACAACTGTGTGCTAGATTCAGCTTGCAGGCTGTGCAGAGTTTTACTTCTTGCCTAGAGATGGCAGTAGAGAGGTCACAGCAAGGGCATTCCATTCATGTTGGTTGAATGAAGAGAGATTGAATGCAATTAATCATGATAATTTCCCTTCCATGTATAAAGAAACATCACCAGGGTCCTATCAAGAAATGAATTGAATACTGTCAAATTGCTAAGCATGTAATATAATTCCCCAATAGGATCCATGTCTTGAAACATTTTGCCTACCAGAACAAACACACAAAGGCATCATTTTTAAGCATCTTATCAATCAAAGAAGATGGAAGAGACGAATCAGAGCTCCTGCTCAGACTGAGATGAAAAGGCTACCTGTTAAATTGTTATTCCAGACAAAGCAAAGAAAATGGAGGTTTATGCCTCCTTCCAGGATTTCTGAGGTATAGGTTTCCTGTGTGAGATCTATCCAGGGCTGTCCCTTGGGTAGAACAAAGGGAGGCTGACCTCTTCACCAGGTGGGCCATAGATGAGGTGCTGCATTTTCCTACTCATTTTGACATGTTGTTAAAATTCAGTTTTGGTGGTTTGATCCCTCCAGAGGGGATTTGACAGCACCTAGCAAATGACACTCACAAATATCATTTAGCTCAGTAATTCTACTTCTAGGGTATTATCCCAAAGATACACTGACAAAAATACAAAACAAACAAACAAACAAAAACAAAAGCAAATGCACAAGTTATTCAATGTAACATTGTAAAAGATTAGAAAATTATGTCATGTGACCATCCATGGGAGAGTGTTGAATAAGGTATAGGGCATCTGAACAATTGGGTTTAATGGGGATGGAGGAAGGTGTGAAATGGGTGAGATCTTCAGGGCATACTGTTTAATTTTTTAAAGAGAGGGACCTGAAAATTGATTATAGTTTGTTGCTTTTCCATACACATATGTATCTATTTTCATTAAGAAAAAAACAAAAAAAAAAACTGGAAGAATAAACCAAAAACTAATAAAAACTATAACTTATGGAGGAGGGTCAGGGATGTTGCCGGATTTTAGAGCATGAAGCAAGACACCAAGGCTATATGCAGGAAGCATTATTTATTTGTGCCAGCACAGGCTCAGTGGATTCATATCCAAAGGCTGAGCCCAGAACACAGTGGGTCACCCCCTTATATACTTTTGTGAAATGCCCATACATTGGAATTGTCTCCCAAATAAGGTAACAAGCAAAGGAGTGCATAACCTGATTGGGTACTTCCCCTTCTATGGCCTCTGGGCCATTGCTCAGTTACAGAGTTAGGCAGGAGTTACATAGCAACCGATTTATGCAGGAACCATATGAGAGGGCCTTCAGAGTTAATGGGCACATAAAGATAACAGCAGGATCCAACTGCATTCCTTTCCAGATGAGTTATGGCCTCTGGGCCCTAGTGTTACTTTGTTCTGAGGGAGCTCCCACCACATTCCCCACTTTGATACTCAGAACCTCCCCTCTAGGGTCCAAGAGCATCATTTTGACTCAGGGGTTTATATTTCCCTAGCATCATTGCATGTGTGGCCATTTTTCTTTCAACCATGGCCTTGGTGAAACTTGAGATAAGTCTTATAATCAGGGTAGCCAGGCAGGGCAAGATTAGGCAAGCTCCCAAGATTAAGAGCACACTAATTATGCGGGTCTTGAAACCCCTGAAGGTTGAAAACCATCCTCCAAATAAGTTTCCCAGGTCCCAGCTTTTCCTTTCCAAGTGGCCCAGAAAACACAGCTCCAATAAGGACAATAGAAATAGTCCTCAGCAGCACATGGCAAATAGCCTATGGACCCTTCATACTTACATTTATCAGCAGGTCCATACTTTTGTTCCCAATGTAGACCCCCACATGGTTCACTGTAAGTCAACCAGGTACCAGCGATGGCCTCACATTCATCAAAAGTCCTGACACTGGCAGGTGGGAATTAGTAATCTGGGTCTGATTAATTAAATGCCCCTTTTCCCGAGAGTGCCAAACTTCTAGCCATTCCTCATAAGGGGAAGACTGTGGGTCAAAACATGTATATTGGTCTCTGTTCTGGCAAATGGTGTAAGTGATCTTATCATGGGTGCAAGTCCCATGTACTTGTCCCTGGCATGAGAATTGGGTGTAGCAAAGCAAGGTCCACGTAACTCCCTGACCCAATCGGGTTATGTGGATGCATGGTCACAAGATAGGGAGTCTAAATCTACTAGAGGGGTCTAGATTAGAAACATCTAACAGTAATAAAGCACCCTGCCCATAGGAAAAGAGGTGTGCTAGTAAAATCTTTGCAGTCAGCTGGAGTATTTGCAGTCAGCCCTGAAGCAAAAATCAAGGTAAGAATTACAGCAACAGCTAGGGATAAAGGGTGACAATTTCATAGGAAAAAAAAACAGTTTGTTTTGCCCTACAGTTGATTCCTCAAGCTACTGCCGTGCACAGATCAGTCAGCTTCCGGAGTGACTGAAGCAGAGCTGTTGTCCTCTGGGTCCCCAGGCACTGCAAATTGCTTCTTCTGGATGGTCAGATTACACTCTGTCAATGGTTCAGGGATGAACTTCCAGTCTTGAGAAGCCCACTTCACTCTGCTGTGGTGAATCCAAGGTGTCACCTCAACCACCTTTACTGCAGTGGAAGTGGATAGAATGACTGTGAATGACCCCCTCCATAGGGGCTTTAGGGGCTGGACATTCCATTCTTTTATCCATAAAGCATTTCCTGGTTTAAAGGCATAAGCATCAGTGGTTAGACTCACAGGTAGTCATTCCTGAATTCAGTGATATTTATTGGTTAGGGTCAAGCTGAGAGCCTGCATTTGCTGTCTTAAGTTTATACTGCTGAGTTAAAAGTAGTTGGAAGAGTGACAACTTGAACTTTAATAGACAGAATATATCTTAATTTTTTCTCAAAACAGTAGTCCTGACTCCCAGTCTACACGTGGCCTTTTGAGGAGACCTGTAGCCAGGTAGACAGTTGTCTAGTGTTGTCCTAGTAGGTTTTAACTTTTGATGTGGTATTAACACATAAATCAAAGCAGTTGCTATTGTTAATGATTTTACTGTTTTTCTAGATATGAGACAATGCAAGAATTGGGGCTCATAAAAATCCTTTACCTGAAAATATCTAACTATCTGAAGGCCTGTTCATCCAGTTTTGTTTTGTTTTGTTTTGTTTTGTTTTGTTTTGTTTTGTTTTGTTTTGTTTTGTTTTCCATAGCACAGGCACCTTATTTTTGATTTCCATCCTGAATTGCTTTCAGGGAGTGTTGAAGGTAAGCAGCTGCAACAGCTCCTGAATTAAATCTTTGCAGAGGCAGACAGCAAGTGCCAGCTTCCAGCCAGCAGGGCCCCTTCATGGCCATAGACTTGACCTTGGTTTGTTGGAGCATTTCATAACCATTTGTCCCATGGTGCCAGGAATGCTCATTCCCAGGTCTGACAAAGATTTTGTTGACAGGCCACTTGATGTGCTATTTAATGGACTAGGAATTTCTTTCTGCAAAATTCTCTGGACACCTTTCTTACTATAGTCTCTTATGGTCCAGGAAAGTATTCCCTCTTGTTACTTTTTCTCATATCTATAGTTACACCATATGATCCTTGATCTCATATGAGACTGTATACCATCATTTTATCAGAAGTCATGCATTTGGTAATGTAAAAAATAGTGATTCCTTGAAATAGGCAATATAGAAAACAATATAGCTAGCAGTATTAGTAAGGCCATAAGTAAGAATTTAAGTCAAGAACTTTCATTAGGTGTAGCCTAGTATGTACCCAGGTTATCTGGCTTAGTCTGTTCTTTCCAAATACTTGCCTTGTAACAGTATAACATAACGGCAAGGAACTATCTGGGAAGTGAGTTTTCATTGTGAGGGCATCAGCCCTGCAGCCAAGAAAGACTTTAACCCTTCAGTTAAAAATGAGTTTTGCCAGGAAGCTGGAAAAATCCAAGCAGCCATCTTGGGTTTCCCATAGCCCCGACAGTTTAGTTTACAGCTGTTGTTCACCCATTTTGAATCCCCTGATTTAGGAGTGGACAGTTGCCATGCTTTAAGGACATCAGGATGGCAAAAGTCTGACAATGAGGAGTTAATTATTGTAGAAGCAGAATGAACTTTATCTACATGTGTCACAGTCTTTACAAATCATTGTGAAATACTACCTATTCACTTAACCCAAGTAACAATAAAAGATTTTAAAGGCAAATGCAGAACAGATCACTTAAATGCTAAAGAAACTTATCTGTTATCAAAGGCAGTTCAGCATTTTAAGAAATTCTGTCCTCTTAAGAAAGAGAAAAGCCAAATTCAAGTGTTTTGTTTGTTTGTTTGTTTTTGTACCCACTTACTTTTAAAATTCATTTACTCAATTAAATTTATTTTAACCCTAGTCAGTCTTGACCATACATAAGACTCTTTTTGGGGTCCATTTTCCACAAAACTTTTCTCACTTTATATTACCACTTTATTTAGAAATTTATGCTCTTTTGTTCAGAAATAGCCACCCGTAAGTCAGAGTTACTTCTTTTCCCCTTAATAACATGTAATTCTATTCTGCATACCTTCTTTACTAAAAACATACATTCTACTTTCTTACTGTATACTGAAATGTTTCCTTTATTATTTCTGTTAGCTTTAGTTACATTTTACATTAGAATCTTTATATCTGAAGACCTTAATTTCTTGTGAAAATTGAGAAGTAAGCAATTATGAGCTGTCCTTTACGTTAGCATTGTGTAGATTGGAGAACATAAATACCAGTGATAATTCCTTGAAAAATGTTCTTTCATATATAAAATCTCTTTATGTGGCACCAAACACATTCATTAATAGTTCTCAACCTTCGTTTATCTGTAAAAGGAAGCCAATGTTCCATAATTAATGTTTTAGTGTCTTGTTTTATTCCTAAAAAGTTTACCCAATGCTCTTATCTCATTTGCATTTTCTTTCCTTAAAAGTTTCTTCACATTGAGTTATTATTGCTGACAAATTTGTAATAGATAGCTTATATTAAACCCAAGCATAATAAAATTGTTATATTTAATGTTGATGGCTTTAAAGACCTGTCTGTATTCATTAGATCAACAAACATTAATACCAGGTGTTAATTTAATATTGCACATGCCCCAGTTCACATGAACCTGAAATTTATTTAGCTTAATTTCTCTTGTATTTAGAATTGTTTGGTTTGTAAGCACTTACTTTTCTTTTAGGCCAATTAAGTAGAGCTCATTTAAAAATTAACCTCACCAATAGTATCTATAGACAAAGACACATAATGAGACATACACATATATCTAGAGAGACAGAGATCTCATAGTTTCTGCTTGAGATTTAAAATGTCTCTTGTCTCCTTTTTTCCTTTGACTTGAAGTTTTACTAAGCAACACAAGGCCAAAGTCTCTGGCAAAATGGGCTGTGTTTGTATCCCAAGGACATGATAAGAGTTAACTTCAAGCTTTCTCCTAGGCATATTCTTGTTCTCTCAGGGTCAGAATTTTGGAAAAAGTATGTTAACAAGCTAGCTTTGTCTAATTGCATGTGCCAAAAGAACCAGTCTTGAGATTTCAAAAAAGTTTTATTTTAACAAATTTTCTCCAGAGTCTAAAGAATATTGTGGCCATCAGTGTCAAAAATCACCTTTCCTTTTGTAGTCCTAGTTTTATAGCTAAAATATAGATCAAATAGTGTTCAAATTGGGCCTAATGACAGAGGCAGACTGGCTGATAAAATGTTGTCCCAGCTGGCTGGGGGAAATTGGGGAAGGGGGGTCATTACCACAATATTTTTTTTGCATATATCTCTGGTTTATCCCTCAGGGCAAAAAAAAATAAAAAATAAAAAATAAATAAAAATAACCCCCCCCCCAAAAAAAAAAAGCCAATATTACATAAGGAACTTCTACCCATTTCCTTTGTCTTCTACCATGCAGACATTAACCTAAGAGTCACAGTTTTGCCTCCTCCTCTCCCCTCAAGAGAGCCTTAGAGGCTACTCTGGTGACTCTTGAGAGGTGATCAGGCTCCTCTTCCATCACTTTGGGATGGACCTATTAACCAAAATGAACCCGGATTCTTACCAGTGCATTGGACGGTGCTGCCTACACTGGTTCCTGTGCCTCTCCGGGTTCCGTTGTGCGTCCAGAAATCTCAACCCAACAAGCCAGGAGGGCTAGTCCCCTAGAGATCAACTAGTCTGCTGGCACCAGGTGATGTCACCACTGCTGGCATCCCGGGGGGGTGTATTCCAGTGACAAGGGATGTGAAAATACCATCTTTGTCCCCCCCTTTCCTGGCCAACACACCAAGAAATGTTGCAGGATTTTACAAAGTGAAGCAAGACACCAAGGCTATATGCAGGAAGTAGCATTTGTTTGTGCTGGCACAGCCTCAGTGGATTCATATCCAAAGTCTGAGCCCTGAACACAGCGGGGCACCCCCTTATATACTTTTATTAAACACCTATGCATCAGAATTTTCTTTTTTTTCTTTTTTTTTTTTTTTTTTTTTGTCTCCCAAAAAGGGTAACAAGCATAGGAGTGTTTAACATGATTGGGTACTTTCCCTTCTATGGCCTCTGTGTCATTGCTAATTACAGAGATAGGCAGGAGTTACATAGCAACAGATTTATGCAGGAATCATGCCAGAGGGGCTTTAGAGTTAATGGACACATAAAGATAATGGCAGGATCCAACTGCATTCCTTTCTAGATGAGTTATGGCCTCCAGGGCTTAGTGTTACTTTGTTCTGGGGGAGCTCCCACCACTGGGACAGAAGTTAGATATTTCTTGCTTTATAGTTTGACTTTGCAACCATGTTATGGAAGCAGAAAATAGGTATATAAACACATCAGTTAAACTTGAGAACTAAGACAATTGAGCCTAAGTCTATCAAGTTGGTGACTTTACTACACAGAATAATACATTACTTACGTGGCTTTAAAATGCAGAATTTTGGCTCTATATTCAGAGTGGGTTATTTTATAAGGACAAAGACAAACAAAGAAAAACACCCTCCCTCCATAACAAAACCAAAAACATAAAACCAAAGAAATGTTAAACTTTATGCAACACCTTATTGTTGGGGACATTGCTACTGTTATTTTGAAAGTATTGTAACTATGTTACAGCTTAAAACAAGTAGGAAATCAATGCTAATGTTTTTGTGAAGCAAGACTTTCCCTGGAATGTAGAAAGGAAGTTTAAATACACAACCAAAAAGCTTAAGTAAAACCCTGTGTGTTTAAACCTTCAATTGGAAGTATAAGTTTGTACCATTTAATTATTTGTATTTTTTAAAAGAAAATCTGTACCTCTTGCTTCTGACCACTGAAAAGCCTAGAAGCAATGGCAACTTAGAAATGTACTATCCTGAGGCCTAGTTTGTGGCCTCTGAATACAATTTCCCACCAGGGGATCCGGAGATTCCTGAAGAGATGTCTGATCTCAGGACTGGGCCAATAAATTCACAAGACAAGCCTGGGACTCTTGAAGGACCTGAAATATGAGAGCTTTCAAAGACGACTGAGAACCAGACAAAAGTTTAGGAATCCTATGTAGATGTCAAAAGTGGAACAATTTTAGTGTCACATCAAATTGATTAAAACAAATTACATATATAAAAAGCCATGCCTGAAAATTCCCTGGTGGCTCAGTAGACAAGACTCCAGGCTCCCGGTGCAGGTCTTGGGTTGGTCAGGGAAGAAGATCCTACATGCCATAACTAATATTTTGCATACTATAACTAAAATTCTGGAAAGCCATCACAGAAAATCCCCCATATTGCAAATAAGTTTGACCCCTAAGAAGCCTACCTGTGCATGGGCAGGCAGGGAAGCTTTCCTTGACCTCAGGAGTGAGCACCTTATCTCTTTACTTCAGCAGAGCTTAATTTCTGCAATTAGCTTTGTTCTTGGAGTGTCTGGGTGAGAACAAAGCTTCAATCTGACGCCAGTTGACAAATACCAGCTGTCCAGCCTGGGCCCCATCTATTTCCTACCTCAGCAGGGCAAATATCCGTTTGAGATCATGATTTTAATTTTATGGAATAAATACCCAGAAGTGAGATTGCTGGATCAAATAGGAATTATCTTTTTAATTTTTTGAGAAATCTCCATTATGTTGTTCAGTGGCTGCAACATTTTACATCCCTACCAACAGTGTACAGGGTTCTACATTCTTATCAGTATTTGTTACCTTTTGATTTTTGTATGTTTTTTCTTATGTGCTTTATTATAGTATAATTGCTTTCCACCATTGTGCCAGTTTCTACAGTAAAACAAAGTGAATCAACTCTATTTATACGTATATGCCCATATCCTCCCTCTCACACAACTGCTTCCCAACCTCCCTACCTCACTCCTCTAAGTCATCACCAATCATCCAGTTGATCTTCCTGTGTTATGCAGCAGCTTCCCACTAGCTATTTTACGTTTCATTGTGTATATACATCAATGGTACTCTCTCAGTTCGACCCATGTTCCCCTTAACCCAACCCTCCACCGTGTCCTCAAGTCCATTCTCTGTATCTGCATCTTTATTCTTGCCCTGTCACTGGGTTCATCAGAAACATTTTTTAATATTCCATATATATGCGTTAGCATATGGTATTTGTTTTTCTCTTTCTGGCTTACTTCACTCTGTATGACAGACTCTAGGTCCATCCACCTCACTGCAAATAACTCAATTTCATTCCTTTATGGCTGAGTAATATTCCATACGATACACGTGCCACATCTTTATCAATTCATCTATTAATGGGCATTTAGGTTGCTTCCTTGTACTGGCTATTGTAAATAGTGCTGCAATGTACATTGTGGTGAATGTATCCTTTTGGATTATGTTTTTCACAGGGCATATGCCCAGTAGTGGGATTGTTGGATCATATGGTAGTTCTACGTTTAGTTTCTCAAAAATCCTCCATACTGTTTTCCATAGTGGCTGTACTCATTTACATTCCCACCAACAGTGCAGGAGGGTTCCCTTTCCTCTGGATCCTCTCCAGCATTTATTATTTATAGATTTTTTGGTGATGGTTATTCTGACCAGTGTGAGTTGGTACTTTGGGTTTGGCTTGCATTTCTGTGATGATTAGTGATGTTGAGCATTTTTTCATGTTTTTGTTAGCCATCTGCATGTCTTCTCTGGAGTAATGTCTATTTAGGTCTTCCAGCCATTCTTGGATTGGGTTATTTGCTTTTTTGATATTGAGCTGAGTGAGCTGCTTGTATATTTGGGAGATTAATCCTTTGTCACCTGCTTCATTGGCAATTATTTTCTTCCATTTTGAGAGTTGCCTTCTTATCTTGTTCATGATTTCTTTTGCTGTGCCAAAGCTTTTAAGTTTCACTAGATCCCTTTTGTTTATTTCAGTTTTTATTTCCAGTATTTTAGGAGGTGGGTCAAAAGGGATCTTACTTTGATTTGTGTCACAGAGTGCTCTGCATATGTATTCCTCTAAGACCTTTAATTTTTTGATAATGACCATCCTAGAAGATGTGAGATGATATCTTATGGTTATTTGATTTGTATTTTCTTGTTGATTAGTGAGGGAGGAACTATCCTTATCTCAAATTACAGAATAGGAAACCAAAGTCCACAAATGAACTTATCAAGGTCACATGAGTGGTGGGTGTCAGAGGTGGGATTTGAACCCAGGCAGAAATCTCCAGGATGTACATACCTGGTGAGTACACTGCACGGTCTACCATGTGCTTAGCAAATGTGGGATCACGTTGTTTCATTTTCTGTTCTTTTCTCTCAATATCATATTGGAACAATTTCTCATAATGCTAAATATTCTCCTAAAACATAATTTTAAAGCAATTTATTGCATGATGGTCTATCTATCCGGTGGACACTTTATGTTTAATGGCCCTTGGTGGTCTCAGATTTTCCCTTTTTTTAAGAGATTCCAAAGACTACATCCTTGTTTATGAATGCTGGAAGGTGCTTCTGATCATCACTTTAGCATAAATATTAGAAGCAAAATTGCTGGGACAAAGACCATACATATTTTAAAAACAAGTCATCTCCAGATAGATGGTACCAATTTACACTCTTTCAAGGAGGGTTCAAAATCTATCTTTTTCCTGTTTGTTTGTTTTTTCTCCTCACTGTTGTTTTTTCTCTCACTGTTGCCTATAAATCTCTCTGGTCTACAATGCTTAAGAATAAAAGATGAAGGGCAGTGTGAAGGAAACTTTTGCTTTGAAGATCAGACTTTTGGACTTCCCTGGCAGTCCAGTGGTTAAGGCTCTGCTCTTCCAATCCAGGAGATGAGATTTAACCCCAGGTCAGGGAAGTAAGATCTCACATGCCTTGTGATAGGGCAAAAAATAAAAACTAAAAAAGTTGATGAAGATCAGATCCATCCTCATGTTGGTAGCACTGGCTATAAACATAGTGTCTCAAGAACAGTGGGCTTATTAACAGACACAGCTCTAGCCTCAACCTTAGGTTCAGCTAGAGAAGCAAAGTGTTTCTGGTTGATATAATGTCAGTGACAATTGTGACAACATATGTCTCACAACATGAAAGCAACAGTGTGTTCTAGTGGAAGCATCTATGAATTCATCCATTGATTATTCAGCATGTATTTATTGAGGGCCTACTATGTGGTTGTTACTAGTACTGGGGCCAGAAATTGGAGGAGACTTCCTTCATCTGTACAGTGGGAGTCATGCCTGGCAGGGGCTCATAGGGAGACAGTGAAATGGCATATGTAATTAACCAAGCTATAATCCTTACTTTTATTTGTGGTTTCTCACCAACAGAGAGACATTGCTTATGGTTCCATGAAGAACACTTGATAATGTTTGACACACTGTTCACATTGTCTCCATTAAGCCCAACTCATGATATTTACACTGTTCACATTGTCTCCATTAAGCCCAAAAAAATACAAGTCCTGCTGTCACCTTTCCCCCCATTATCAGCTCTGCAATTGGTCCTCTTTCACTCATATTGAGCTGATCATAGTCCAGTGCTATCCCAAATGGACCAGGCACATGTAACCATGGACTTATGGAAGATCTGCACACACATGGTAACTACAAGGATTAGGGGTGTATTTCAGGGTGGGGCAGAATACTGAAGTCAATGCCCCCCACCCTACCACAGCCTTCTTTGGCTTCCTAAAGAGAAAACCCCTCACTCTTCTTGCCTCCTACCCACACCTCTGCTTTTTCTCCATCTGGCCCTCCTCATTGGAGGTTGTATCTTCATCTGTATCCATGAACGGGTGGCGGATTCCTAACTCAGCCTTCTATACCTGGGGACCACCACAGCACATGGCACACAGTAGGTGCTCAGTTAATTTGTACTGAATGAAAAGATGAAGAAGTAATTTAGAACATCCTTTTTGCTGATGTTTGTCTTGCCTGAGTAAAAGTCCATACTGTGCATTACATTGGGATGTGTTTTCCACTTTATTTATTCTTTCCTGCTCCTTCTCTCATCTGGGTCTCCCTCCACCTCTGGCCCCTGCTGTACCCAGCCTGGCCCTCCACCTAGGGTCTCCAGGTGGGAGGAGGTGATGTTTCCATTCCAAATGTGCCAAACACACATGTCAGCTCTAACCAAATGGTTTATAGTTATGTTGCTCCAGAAGGCTCAGAAAGGCTGAAAGTTTTGTGCACACCGGGTCACCCTTTATAGGAGCAGCATGCTCCCCACAGCTTTGTAGGTGAAAGGAAGGGACATGATGGGCCCTCAAAGCTTGGGGCTGGCACAGGGATTCACACAGCCTGTCACTTCAGAGGTGAGAATGGAAAAGACTGTGTAGCTGTAGGTAACAGAGAGCTGGTGAATGGGTTGATGGGACAAAAGGAACCATCTTAGCTTGAAGGGCCTCACCTAGAAACACCCTGGAGCAGAAGGCCACTGTTCAAGTCCCTCTGAGATGGGAATTATATAATGTATTTTTATTAACCCTTGCCATCACTCTGAATGAGGAGGTGTTGGCATTGATGGGGCCATCACCAACTCTTCCATGGTCAAGGACACCTCCCCTGCCACTTCCTTTGGGGCTGCCTCTTTCCAGCTCCAGTCCCGTGGTGCTGGAGGAAACTTTGAATCATGTTGGGCAAGGCCTCATGACCAAATAAAGCAAATCATTGTACCCCAAACCCTGGTCTGGACACATGATCTGAGGTGGACAATCAGAGCCCTCCCTGGTAACTGGATGTTTTCTGAGCTTGTGTGCTTAGGAGTGAGATGCCTTGGGGATATATGTGTAGAAGCCTGAGGAAAGAAAGCGGTCAGGCTAAGAGAATCAAAGATGAGGGAAGGGAAACAGCGAGGGAGAGAAAGAGTGAGCTGATGACTTCTAATTTCTTGGGTCTAGTCACTGAGATGTTAGCATCTTCTCTGGTTCCTGTGTCCTGGATCTGCAATATCCTTCTAGTAAATCTCCCACTTCCTTGAAGCCAGTTGGATTTGGTCTCATCTCACATGTGGTTCAGATGAGGTTCTAGATCCTGCCCAATTTTGATGCACCTCCCGACCCAGAGTCACTGATTTCTATTAACATCATTGGGAATGGAATTGTTTATTTTTACTGAGAATAGGGCTTTGCAGAGCACCAAAGTCCACCACTGTCTCTAGGCAGGAGTGCTCAATGTGTGTATGAATGTGTGTTTGGACATGGGCCTGAATGGTTCCTGAAGCAGCCCCAGCATTTACACTGCAGGAGTCAGGCCAATCTTCTTGTTTCCCGAGTTGTAAACCAAAAATACAGCCTCAGGAAGACATCACCAAGGATCCATGTCTCCAACTCATTCAAATTCTCTGTGCCCCCTCAAAACATGCAGAAACAGGTGCCATCAGGACCCTGAGGAAGATGGAAACACACCCCAGCCACCCAGAGCTCTTACATACCAGCCCCCTCTATATGCAGAGATGGCAGCTCCTTGGTTGTATTTTCCTCCATTAGTAATAAACAAGTGGCTCTCTCAGCTGTGGAAATGGGGTGACCTTCCAAGAACAAGAATGGTCAAGACATGTGGGTGCACTCAGTGAGGAGAGTAGGGAAGGCAAGGATTGGAGTTTGGGATTAGCAGAAACAACATCCATAGAGTATGGATAAACAACAAGGTCCTCCTGTATAGCACAGAGAAATATATTCAATATCCCATGACAAAATGTAACAGAAAAGATTAGGGAAAAGAGTGTGTGTGTGTGTGTGTGTGTGTGCATGTGTATATATATATACATATATATATGTGTGTGTGTGTGTGTGTGTGTGTGTATATATATATATATATATATATATGTAACTGAGTCTATTTGCTGTGCAGCAGAAATTAACACAGCACTGTAAATCAAGTATACTTCAATACAAACAAAAGAAAAGGAGGACAACAATGGCCTGTAGTTTCCCTGTTCTTTTTTCCTGTCTCATGCTCACTGTTTTCTCTGCAGAGAATGCCTTTTCTTCTCCCTTTTCCCCACAACATGTTCTTTAAGACTGTGTTCAGCCCCTCTAGGAAGCCTTCCTGGACCCAGGCTCACCCTCCCTGGCCACTACAGACTGTGTTGGAAGACTTACCCTGATGCTCTCCTTGTCTGTAACCCTCATCACCCCCAAACTGGCCCTGGCACTCCTTGGCACAGGCTAAGGTTGTTCCATTTGCATGGAATCCAGTGTAGATTTGCTTCAACCCAAACAGGCCTGCTCATGCCTACATGAGGCAGGGGGTTTCATATTACTGAAATTCCCTGTCTTCCTCAAAGCCTTCTTTGAGTGCATCAGCAGCTTCTGAACTCCCATAGGGAGCTAACATTGAGCCTAAACCCTGTGCCAGGGCTGTGTAGTCACTGCACCCTTTACTCACGTGGACATCTAATCTCCCCACAGAGAAGTCTGCTAGCTCCACTCACAGATGGGGACCTAGGGTTTAGCAAGGGGAAGTTGCAGCTGAGGACTAGAGGGACCATGTAATTGATTATCCAATCAGGATGCTTTCAAGATGGGAAGGGAGACTGTTAATCATGATAGTGGGACAACACACTGAGACTGTCTCCAGCCAACCCCACTTGTCACTGTGCCTATTTCAGGAATTTCTACAGCTAAATTTCTGTGTCCATCCATCTGAGGGCTCTAGTGGAACTGAAACACTTTGAGGGAAGAGGCCCTTAATGTTCCTCTCTAATTATGCCTTGTACCTTGCCAGCACCAGGTGGTGTCTTCATTTATTCCAGGATGCTGGATGCCCAGACAGCCCTTTAGTCTCATGCTCTTGGTTTTGTGTGAGGCACTGGCCCAGGTTCATGGGTCAAGCAGCATCTGCAGTGGTGTGGCTTGGCCTGCAGAGGTCCCCTCCTCCCAGCAGCAGCCCAAGGGTTCCTACAAGTGCCAGACTTGAGAATGAGCCCCCAGGGTTGGCCCCTCACCTTCCATATGTAGGCTTCATGGGGCATTGGATATTTGTTACCATTCATGGTGAAGATGATACTAGGCAGGCTATTGATGTTGCTACATAAAACCAAGTAGAGAAAGAGAAAGAGGAGAGAGGTTCACACAGCTGAACCCTCATTTGTGGAGAGCCCCAGAGTGACCCTTTGGCATGTCCCTTCACCTGTTGACCAAAAGGCCTGGTGGTGATGAGGTTCTGGATCATGGTGATCAGTCTATTTGAGCCAACCAGCAATACAGTCCCAGTATCCATAATGGCCTGGAAGCCACTGTAACAACCAAGAAGTACCCTGAGCATGGTGATGCTGAGAGACAGTGGGACAAATTTAGAATGAGGATCACTCTGAAGCCTCCCCCCAAGACTGCCTCCCTCCCTGACTGTCTCCACAACAGCTCTTTGCTAATGCTTTGAGTCTGTTTTCCTTTGCTCTTGACAGGTAAACTTCTTTGACTTCCTTCGAGTTCTTGAATGCACCAGGCTCTTTTGTACCTCTGGGCCTTGGCATGTGCTGGTCGCTCTTCCGAGAAGACCCCCATTCCCTTGGTCTAGCTAATTTCTCTTCATCTTCCAGCTTTAATGTCAGTTTTTCAAGGAAGTCTTCCCTGCAGACTAGAATAGGCTCCTCTTTTGGTCACTCTCTGTAGACTCTTCCTCATTTGTAGCAAGTACTGAAGTGGTAAATCATTATGTGTGTGACTTGTTTCATGTATATCTGCCTTAGTAGATGTAATGGCAAGTAGTATCCTCAGTGCCTCCGTCAAGTGGCCAGCACACATTGAATGCACAATGTATCTTTGTTGAGTGAATGAATGAATGGGTGAGTGAGTGAGTGAAAAATTGCATCAGGAATACCTAGAGACCTGTCTCTGTGGTCTGAGCAATAATGTGTCAACCCCCACAGTGAAGATGGATGTTCTCTGGGGAAGCAGGTGCTCAGAGTGTTGAAGAGGGAAAAGAGGCTGACCTGGTACAGGTTGTTTCCCAGCACTGCCCCTGACCCAGCTCACATACTGAGACCAAGGCCACAGGATGCCCGAGCTAGCTCAGGGGGCCTGCAAAGGACAAGTAAGCTTCCGTCTGAGAGTATCACACAGAACCCTATGCATTTATTGCCCCTTGTTCTCAGTCCACTCTTGAATCCCAGCTTCCTGATTCTCTCTGTCACAACCCCTGCACCACTGTGTGCCCGTGATGGAGGGTTGCTTGGCAATGGGTAGAGGGAGTGTCTCTTTGTATGAGTTGCTTTCAGGTCTCAAGAATGCAGCCAACCCCTCTCCACTGCTGGTAAGTTTCTCTCTAAGGAGACCAGTTTTCCCAATTTGAAAAGGACTTTTCCTGTTTTTAAACTAGCAGTTTTGTGTACTAAGAATTCCCTCATTCCCAGGTAGCCTTGGTCAGTTGTTGATCTTATCACAACCCTGTTCAGGCTGGTGAAATTCTCCCTGATCCTCTTTTCACCACATTTTAGGGTCCACAAACCATGCCACCTGCCTCACAGCTCAGTGGGTGCAGCCCTCTCCATGCTGCACACACCTCTCATGACCCTGGTCAGGGCCCTGGGTAGGAGACCTGGTGCGACAATGAGCCCATGGGTGGTGTGTGAATCTGTGTGATTGTGTGTCTGTGTGTAAATGTATCTGTGTGTGTGTGTGTGTTTGGATGTGTATCTGTGATCCTGTGCATGTTTATATATGTTCCAATGTGTGTGTTTATATGTGTCTCTGTATGTGTTTATGTGTGTCTTTGTGGGTGGAGCGTATGTGTCTGTTGTGTGACTGCATGTGTGTTCATACATTTGTGTGTGTTGGCATGTGTCTGTGTGAATAAGTGGGAGTATCACTTGATTTGGCCCTCAGAGGGAGAGGCTTACCGGTTCATGTTCATCTGCCAGTATTTGTTTTGGACACTGGTATCCACTTGAGCTGTCCCTTTGTGGCAGCTGTGGTCCTCCCCACCAAACATCACCACGCTGCCATTCTACTTCCAGCTGAGGAGAGAAGGAAGAGGGAGGGCTCCTTATGGGAGAATAACACCACTCACTGTCTGAGGCCTGTGCTTATCCACCCATTAGAGGCACTACTATGATCTACATTTTACAGATGTGGAAATTGAGGAACAGAGGGATTGAGTACCGGACCAAGGTCAATCACCAACTAATGAGTAGCAAAGAAGACGTTCAAAGCTGGACAGCCTGGCCAGGCTCCAACCTCCCACCCTAGTCCCCACAACAACCAGAGTGCTCTGGGATACTCTCAGAAGACACTGTGCTGGAGGGGTCTGGCTTCCCTCTTGTGTAGCCTTTCATTTCTCAGAAAAACTGAGGCTCAAGGCCACTAAGGGCATGGGTTCAGGCTCACCCAGGGTTGCCTTCACCAGCCTGTGAGCTGTGTCATCCATGAGGCACCACAATCAGCAGGGCCTTGTACCTCTGCTATCCCTGTCTTGAAATTCCTAATGCGTTTTGAACAGGAGGTCCCATATTTTCATTTTGTGCTGGCTTCTCCCAATTGTGTAGCTGGTCCTTGGCTCCCAGTAAAATGTTAGTGAGAAAGTAAAGATTCCTGCTGTCCCTCTCCTTCCTTTCATATCAAATCCATCAGCAAATTTTGTTGACTTTTCCTCCAAGCTGTGTCCTGACACCTTCCAAGCTTTCCCTCTTCCCTCCACCTCCCTGGACCAAGTCGCTGCCCTTGAGCCCATGAACATGGTTGTGTTCCAATAAAACTTTATTTAGAGCCATGAGTGGGAGGCCAGATGTGGCCCTAGGGCCATAGTTTTGCTGGATTATATTGTCTCTCAGGAAATTTATGGATCAGATGCTCTCTATTTTTTTTTAATGCAATGAAAAGCAACTTACAGCTTATTTAAAGAGAGGGCCTGTCCACCTCAGACTTACGTGCTCAAGTAGATGGCAAAGACAGGCTGAGAAATGATGCCTCATGTCTTCAGGTTGTCAAAGACAGGGGTGGTCCCTTCGAGGTCAAGGCTGGGATAGCCTAGGCCCAGGACAACAACAAGGTTTGTTTGATCCAACTCAATCTGTTTCTCACTCAGGGCAAATGCCTGGTCCAAGTTGACAAGGTTCCCAATCTGTGGGAGAGAAGAGTGTTCTCCCTTAAAGGTTTGGGAGGTTGGGCTGGAACTGGGCTGGGATTGAGATGCCATTAACACCTCAGATAAGACATGAGGCCTGGCTATGCCCTGGGTGGACCTCAGATGATTAGACCAAGCTAGGACAGGAATTCTGGTTCCATTTGTTCAGGGCTGTGTATCTTAGCCACCATCTGCTCCTCTTGCAAACATTGTCTGAAGGGAGTCAAATTGGCTTCATGCCTTCTGTGCAGGTGGGGAAACTAAGACTCAGGACAGGACCAAATTGTTTCCACTTGAGCACAAAATGAGTAGAGAGCAGGGTAGTCTGGTCTTTTGTATCAATATGACCATTTGCCAGAAATAAACTGTATTCAGTACAATGCATTGTGGATTCTGCATCTGCCCAGGAAGCCAGAAGCTCATTATACAATGTTGCCTCCAGAGTTCTAATGAAAATTATGACTGGGAAACATGCTTTTAGGGATGTGTTTGTGTCAGAGAAAGAGAGAGAGAATACTCAGGCCCCTTGCAGAGGCAGGCCATAGATTTTATTGGACTTTCAAAGCCCCGCCCCAGAGTGGGAACATATTTATCATTACCTCTCCACATCTGCAGACCCCTGCTTGCCAAGCCCAAATACCTAAAGCTCGTGACTTCCAACAGGGGCCCAACATGCATTTTTTTCCTCTCCTGAAATACTCCACAGCTGCATGAATTCTTACTGGCCAGCCGAACTCCACCACTTACCAGATGCCTCACCTTGGCAAAGGCCCTGGCTCTCTGCATCTCAGTTCCTTCCTCTGTATAATGGAGCTAATCATAATAATTGCTGTGTGGTGTTGTTGCAGGATTAAACTGGCAGTACCGTGAAAAATCCCTGGCACAGTCTGAGAATAGAAAAGTGGGTGATTTTTTTCCCTCTCTCCCTGCTCCCGGAAAATGAACCTTGAGCTGCTCATGGGTAAAGGAGCTGCAAATCCACACCCCCGGCCACTCTCTAGGTTAGAAATGGGAGTTTGTGTGCCAGCAGGGGAACTGTCTCCCTAAGAACATGCACTGTGGGGTGGGGGACAGCCACTAGGGGAGGCTGGGGAACAAGGCCCTCCTTGTTTCTCCTGCATCTGTTTTGTAAGAAGTGGTCACTCCCAGTGCCATTGCTGACTCAGCTTCTGATTTCCACTTACCCAAATAGTGTTGTAGCCAAGAAATCCAATCATCCTCCCTGAGCCATATTTGACGTCCATGGGCTGGCCTGCGAGCTGGAAAGCGGTGGATGAGTGAGGGCCTAAGACCTTGCATGTACTTGCAGACACATGTGTTGAGTGTCCCTCAGGTGCCAAGGATGGAGAAGTGGGTGGGTGGGGGGGTATAAGATTGGCAAGGGGGGTGCAGATACTCAAGGCAGGAGGGACTGGAGCAGTAGTGGGCACCCACCAGTCAGATGAGCCAGTGTCAAAGACGGCCCTGAGCTCCTGAAGGGGCGTTCTAATGGTGATGTTGCCAACATAGGACAGCTACAGGGGGTGGGGAGGGGTGGTTAAGGCAGGCCTGGCTGCCCTTACCACCCTTGATTCCTGGAGAGCTGCACCCCTCCAGGTGTTCCATATCTCTTGCATGTGTGTGTGTGTGTGTGTGTGTGTGTGTGTGTGTGTGTGTCTGTGTCTGTGTGTGTCTGTGTGTGATTTTTTTAAACTTTTATTGAGATACAATTGACATATAATACACTGCATATATTTACATTTTACAGTTTGATATGCTTTTTTCTTATTAGTAATGTATATACGGTAATCCCAATATCCGAATTCATCCCTCACCAACCCCCCACTGCTTTGTCCACTTGTGTCCATAGGTTTGTTCTGTACATCTGTGTCTCTATTTCTGCCTTGCAAACCAGCTATTTGTACCATTTTTATCTATTCTGCATATATGTGTTAATATACCATATTTGTTTTTTCTCTTTCTGAAACACTTCACTCCGTATGACAGTCTCTAGGTACATCCATGTTTCTACAAATGTCCCAATTTTGTTCCTTTTAATAGCTGAGTAATATTCCATTGTATATAGGTACCAAATCTTCCTTATCCATTCATCTGTTGGTGAAAATTTAGGTTGCTTCCATGTTCTGGCTATTGTAAATTGTGCTGTGATGAACATTGGAGTGCATGAGTCTGTTTGAATTATGGTGTTCTCTGCGTATATATGCCCAGTAGTGGGATTGCTGGGTCATACAGTAACTCTATTTTTATTTTTTCAAGGAACCTCCATACTGTTCTCCATAGTGGTTACATCAGTTTACATTCCCACGAACAGTAAAAGATAATTTCCTTTTCTCCACACGCTCTGCAGCAGTGATTGTTTGTATTTTTTCTGATGATACCCATTCTAACTGGTGTGAGGTGATATGTCATTGTAGTTTTGATTTGCATTTCTCTAATAATTAGTGATGTTGAGCAGATTTTCATGTGCCTCTTGGCCATCTGTGGGTCTTCTTTGGAGAAATGCCTATTTAGGTATTCTGTCCATTTTTTATTTTTTTTTGATATTAAGCTGCATGAACTCATGTATCATGGAGGTTAATCCTTTGTCTTTTGATTCATTTGTAAATATTGTCTCCCATTCAGAGGGTTGTCTTTTCATCGTGCTTACAGTTTCATTTTTTTGTCCAGAAGATTTTAAGTTTTATTAGGTTCCACTTATTTATTTTTGTTATTTCCATTACACTAGAAGGTGGGTCAAAAAAGATCTTGCAGTGATTTATGTCAAAGAGTGTTCTTCCTATGTTTTTCTCTAGGGCTTTTATAGTGTCTGGCCTTACATTTAGGTTTTTAATCCATTTTGAATTTATATTGTGTATGGTGTTAGGGAATGTTCTAATTTCATTATTTTACATGTATCTGTCCAGTTTTCCCAGCACCACTTATTGAAGAGGCTGCCTTTTCTCCATTATATATCCTTACCTCCTTTGCCATTGATTAGTTAACCGTAATTTCTCTTGGGGATTTCTATCCTGTTCCATTGATCTATATTTCTGTGTTTGTGCCAGTACCATATTGTCTTGATTACTGTAGCTTTGTAGTATAGTCTGAAGTCAAGGCATCTGATTCCTCCAGTTCCTTTTTTTTTTTTCTTTTTTTTTTTTTTTCCTTCAAGATTGCCTTGGCTATTTGGGGTCTTTTCTGTCTCCCTACAAATGTTAGGATTTTTTGTTCTAGTTCTGTAAAAAATGCCATTGGTAATTTGATAGGTACTGCTTTGAGTAATATAGTCATTTTCACAGTATTGATTCTTCTAATCCAAGAACATGGTATATCTCTTCATCTGTTTTTGTCATCTTTACTTTCTTTCATTAGTGTCTTATAGTTCTCTGAGTAAGGTTTTACCTCCTTAGTTAGATTTATTCCTGGGTATTTGTTCTTTTTTTTTGCAATAGTGAATGGGATTGTTTCCTTAATTTATCTTTCTGATCTTTCATTGTTAGTGTATAGAAATGCAAGAGAATTCTCTGTGTTAATTTTGTACCCTGAAACTTTACCTAAATCATTGATTAGCTCAAAGAGTTTTCTGGTGGCATCTTTAGGATTTTCTATGTATAGTGTCATGTCCTCTGTGAATAGTGAGGGTTTTATTTCTTTCCCAACTTGGGCTCTTTTTATTTATTTTCTCCTCTGATTGCTTTGGGAAGGTCTTCCAAAACTATGTTGAATAGCAGTGGAGAGAGTGGACATAATTGTCTTGTTCCTAATCTTAGAGGGAATGCTTTCAGTTTTTCACCATTGAGAATGATGTTTGCTTGGGTTTGTCATATATGTCCTTTAATATGTTGAGGTAGGTTCCCTCTATGCCCACCTTCTGGAGAGTTTTTATGATAAATGGGTGTTGAATTTTGTCAAAACCTTTTTGTGCATCTGTTGAGATGATCATGTGGTTTTTATCCTTCAATTTGTTAATATGCTGTATCACATCGACTGAGTTGTGTATATTGAAGAATCCTTGCATTCCAGGGATAAAAGCCACTTGATCATGGTATATGATCCTTTTAATGTGTGGTTGGATTCTGTTTGCTAGTATTTTGTTGAGGATTTTTGCAGCTAAATCCATCAGTGATATTGATTTGTAAATTTCTTTTTTTATATATAAATTTATTTTACTTATTTATTGGCTGGGTTGGGTCTATGTTGCTGCACGTGGGCTTTCTCTAGTTGCTGTGATCAGTGGCTACTCTTCTCTTGTTGTGGAGCACAGGATCTATGTGTGTGGGCTTCAATAGTTGTGGCACAAGGGCTTAGTTGCTCCCTGGCATGTGGAATCTTCCCAGAGCAGGGGTCAAACCCATGTCTCCTGCATTTACAGGCAGATACTTAACCACTGTGCCACCTAGGAAGTCCTGTAATTTTCTTTCTATGTAGTATATTTATCTGATTTTGGTATCAGGGTGATGGTGGCCTCCTAGAATGAGTTTGGGAGTGTTCCTTCTTCTGAAAAAATTTTGGAAGAGTTTGAGAAGGATGGAATTAGCACTTCTTTAAATATTTGATAAAAATTCACCTGTAAAACCATCTAGTCCTGGACTTTTGTTTGTTGGGAGATTTTTAATCACAGTTTCAATTGCATTACTTGTGATTTGTCTGTTCATATTTTCTATTTCTTCCTTCTTCAGTCTTGGGATATTATACCTTTCTAAGAACCTGTCCATTTCATCCAGGCAGTCCTGACATATAGTTGCTTGTAGTAGTCTCTTATGGTGCTTTTTATTTCTGTGGTGTCTATGGTAACTTCTCCTGTTCCATTTCTAATTTTATTGATTTGAGACTTTCCCTCTTTTTCTTGATGAATCTTGCTAGAGGTTTATCAATTTTATTTATCTTCTCAAAGAGCCAGATTTTAGTTTTATTGATTTTTGCTATTGTTTTCTTTGTTTCTATTTCATTTTTTTCTGCTCTGATCTTTATGATTTCTCTTCTCTACTAACTTTGGGTTTCATTTGCTATTCTTTCTCCAGTTGTTTAGGTGTAAGTTTAGATTGTTTATTTGGGATTTTTCTTGTTTCTCGAGGTAGGATTGTATTGCTATAAATTTCCCTCTCAGAACTACTTTTGCTGCATCCCATAGGTTTTGGATCATTGTGCTTTCATTGTCATTTTTCTCTAGATTTTTTTTTAATTTCCTCTTTGATTTCTTCAGTGATATCTTGGTTATTTAGTAGTGTATTGTTTAGCCTCCATGTGTTTTTGATTTTTACACTTTTTTTATCCTGCAATTTATTTTGAATCTCATAGCACTGTGGTCAGAAAAGATGCTTGATAAAATTTCAATTTTCTTAAATTTACCAAGGTTTGATTTTTGACCCAAAATGTGATCTATCCTACAGAATGTTCCATATGCACTTGAGAAGAAAGTGCAATCTGCTGTTTTTGGATGTAATGTCCTATACATATCTATTAAATTTAGCTGGTTTATTGTGTCATTTAAAGCTCATGTTTCCTTATTAATTTTCTGTGTGGATGATCTGTCCATTGGTGTCAGTGGGGTATTAAAGTCCCCCACTATTATCGTGTTACTGTCAATTTCCTCTTTTATAGATGTTGGCATTTGTCATGCTCCTATATTGGGTGCATATATATTTATAATTGTTATCTACTTTTCTTGGATTGATCCCTTGATCATTATGTAATGTCCTTTCTTGTCTCTTGTAACTTTTTAAATTTTAAAGTCTGTTTTATCTAATACAAGTATCACTACTCCAGCTTTCTTTTTATTTCCATTTGCATGGAATATCTATTTCCAACCCTTCACTTTCAGTCTGTATGTGTCCCTAGGTCTGAAATGGGTCTCTTGTAGACAGCATATACATGGGTCTTGTTTTTGTATCCATTCAGCCAGTCTGTGTCTTTTGGTTGCAGCATCTAGTCCATTTACATTCAAGGTAATTATCGAGATGTATGTTCCTATTACTATTTTCTTATTTGTTTTGTTTTTGTTTTTGAGGGTTGTTTTCTTCTCTTATGTTTCCCATTTAGTGAAGTTCCTTTAACAATTGTTGTAGGGCTGGTTTGGTGGTGCTGAATTCTCTTAACTATTGCATCTCTGTAAATTTTTTGATTTCTCCATTGAATATTAATGAGATCTAGGTAGAGTATTCTTGGTTGTAGGTTTTTCCCTTTTGTCACTTTAAATATATCATGCCACTCCCTTCTGGTTTGCAGAGTTTCTGCCAAGAAATCAGCCATTAACCTTATGGGAGTTCTCTTGTATGTTTTTTTTGTCATTTTTCCCTTATTGGTTTTAATAATTGTTCTTTGTCTTTAATTTTTGTCAGTTTGACTACAGTGTGTCTTGGCCTGTTTCTCCTTAGATTTATCCTGCCTGGGACTCTCTGTGCTTCCTGGACATAGGGGTCTATTTCCTTTCCCATGTTAGGGAAGTTTTCAACTATAATCTCTTCCAATATTTTCTTGGGTCCTTTCTCTCTCTCTTCTCCTTCTGTAACCCTTATAATGTGAATGTTGGTGTGTTTAATGATTTCCCAGAGGTTTCTTAGGCTGCCTTCATTTCTTTTCACTCCCTTTTCTTTATCCTTTTTCACATCAGTGATTATCACCATTCTTCCAGGTCACTTATTAACCCTTCTACCTCAGTTAATCTGCTATTGGTTCCTTCTAGTGTATTTTCCACTTCAGTTATTGTGTTGCTTATCTCTGTTTCTTTGTTCTTTAATTCTTCTAGGTCTTTGTTAAACTTTTCTTGCATCTTTTTGATCTTTGCATCCAGGCTTTTTTCAAAGTCTTGGATCATCTTCACCATCATTATTCTGAATTGTTTTTCTGTAAGGGTGCCTATCTCCACTTTGCTTAGTTGTTTCTATGGGGTTTTATCTTGTCTCTTCATCTGGCGCAAACTCCTCTGCTTGCTCATTTTCTCTGTCTTTCTGTGGCTGTGGTTTTCAGTTCCACAGAAAGAAATACTGCTTGATACTGCTGTCTGCCCTCTTGTGGAGGAAGCTATCTAAGAGGCCTATGTGTGCTTCCTGATGGGAGGGACTTATGGTGGGTAGGGCTGGATGAGCAGATCTCAGTAAAACTTTAATCTGGTGGATGGGGCTGTGTTTCCATCCTGTTGGTTGTTTGACCTGAGGCTACCCACCACTGGCGCTTACAGGCTCCTCGGTGAAGCTAATATCAGACTCTGGACTCTGAACTCCAGGTGGGCTCTCGCCAATGAGCACTGCCCACAATCGCTGCCACCAGTGTCCCTATCTCTGCGACGTGACACAGCTTCCCCCCAGCTTTGCAGGCAACCCTCCAATAGCAGCAGGTAGGTCTGGTTCAGTCTCCTATGGGGTCATTCCTCCTTCACCCTGGGTCCTGCTGCACATACTATTTTTGTGTGCCCACCAAGAGTGGGGTCTCTGTTTTCCCCAGACCTGTGGAGGTCCTGCAATCAAATTCCACTGGCATTCAATTTCTGATTCTCTGAGGATTCCTCCACACATTGCCAGACCCCCAGGTTGGGAAGCCTGATGTGGGGCTCAGAACCCTCACTTTAGTGGGTGGACTTGTGTGGTATAACTGTTCTCCAGATTGTGAGTCACCCACCCAGTGGTTATGGGATTTGATTTTATCATGATTGCTCCCCTCCTACCATCTCATTGTGGTTTCTCCTTTATCTCTTGATGTTGGGTGTCTTTTTGGTAAGTTCCAGTCTCTTTCTGTCAGTGATTGTTCAGCACTTAGTTGTAATTCTGGAGCCCTTGCAAAAGGCAGTGAGTGCACATCCTTCTACTATGCCATCTTGAATCATATATCTCCCATGTCTCTTGAAATCACTTTCTAACAGCTGCAACTAATAGCCTCTGCTCAGACCTATGCCTTCATTTGATATGTTTATTTCTTTTCTTTTCTTTTCTTTTCTTTTTTTTTTTTTTTTTGGTCCACGTGCAATCTCCGCTCCCCAACCAGGGATCAAACTTGAGACAGTGCAGTATTAGTGAACAGTCTTAATCTCTGGACATCCAGAGAAGTGCCGGTACCTTCATGTGAGAAGTTTTCCAGTCTGCCATTCTAACCCCAACCTGAATGTTTCTTTCTGCAGGCGGCTCCCCTCAGTCACCCCAGGCCACTTCCTCTTAACTCGGACCATTTCCTAACAACACCACGCATTTGGCCCTTTTACTGGACAAATATTTACTCTTTGTGTATGTCTTAGGCTGGCCTATGCATTCTTGAAGGACACACAAGACTGTTTTTAAAATCAATAACATAACTTTAGGGATAGATTTCTTGGTGTCACAGGCCATAGGTCTCAGTAGTTTCTACTGATTCCCTTCTTGGATCTGTGGAGGTTGAACGTCCTCTGCCTGGGATTTCAAACTTGATGTTCACTTTACCTTTTGATCAGACATGACTCACCTTTCACCTGTAACTCCGTGGCTCACTTAGTTCAGAAAGAACAGTCTCCCTCAAATTAATGTCATATCTTTAGCACAGAAATGGAGGTTTACCTGCCACCTGATCATTGCTGAGCCTAGTCTTCACAGACCAAGAGCTGAAAATGAGAGTGCCTTTACCTCTGGAAATGGAATCTCTGTTCCCCATGGTTTCTGCTTCCTGCAGGAACCCCAGCCCCCAAATCCAGGCTGGCACCTTCAGATGAAACCCAGTGCTAGGCCTGAGCACCAAGGGATTTTGGGGAGTGCATTCCTCCCAAAATATGCACAGTCAGGTAGTTCCTGAGGGATTGAATAGAAAATTTTGGTTCTGGAGCTTTATTTTGGGATGTGTAATCAGTGTTCTCCCCCAGGAATTTTGTCAGCAGATTTCTCTCCCTGAGGGTTTCTCGTATGCTCTTGATTTTTGTAAGAGGTATTCTTTCCAAGAACATTGGGAAAAGGAAACAAAGAAGGGGCAGAAATCAGCTGGCCTTGTTATTCTATGATTGTCATAGCTTGCATTGTAATGGTGCTATGTATATCCCCAGCATTTTCATAATTGTCAGTTATTATCAGAACACCATGCAAAGATCAGGGCAAAGACCTGAATGTAAATACAGGTTTTATTATGTAATCTTGGGTAAGTCATGTGACCATTTGGAATCTCAGTTTCTCCATTAGTAAAAAGGCGGAATATAATAACATCCATCCCCCATATAGGGCGTCATGGTATTAAGTGAGATGACGGATTTAATGTACCTGGTATGTAACAAGTCTCGACAATACCAGCCATTACAATTGCTATGGCCATCCCACTGTATTTTATTCAAAGAAGTTCTGGGAAGCAGGTTGAAGGGGGTATCATTATCTTTTTTACAGGGGAGATTTGAAATGCAGGGAGTTTGTGACTTTCTCTGGTCACACTGCTTGTTAGAGGTAAAAGAGCCTAGAAGTGGCCTTGCTGATCTTTCTTCAGGGCTCAAGAAGAAGAGTGGGGTGAGAGAGGAAGCCAGGAGATGGGGAATAAATTAGGGAAATAAGGAGGCTGAAGAAGCAAGGAAGAGTCAAAATAGAAATCATGTTCTGCATGCACAGAGGCATCCATAGTGATCCAGAGTTAAAAGAGAGAGATACAGAGATGGAGACACAGACACATTCACAATGAAATGGAAAGAAAGCAGAGAGAAGACCTAGAAGCTAATAAAGGAGAAAAGCTGTCCCATAGAACCATATGTACAGTTGCAGATGTTGTGCACTGAACAATTCCAAGAAGTGCCATTTTCACGTAGGTCATGATGTGACTGGCAACCCCAGAGTTGTGCAACTTTGCAAGCCCACCTCAAGACACTTGGTTTCCAATGCAAGGTACTCATCAATAAGTGGGAGTTGAATTTTAGACTATCAAGGAATGATTACATTTCCTTCTATCCCTGATGGGTGGAAGAATAAGAGGACAAGAAAAAACCCAGAAATGGAAATGATGCCACTTACAGCCCCTGTTCTTACATGACTAGGCACTCTCAGAGGGCCAGCAGCTCGAGGATTACAAGGCACTTCATTCTTCTTTGCTGGGTCTAAGTACTCAGGAAAGACCAGTTCCTAAGCATGCAGTGATGGCCAAGAGCTCCTACTTAAATATGCTGTGATTTGCCCTAATTGTCCCCTTTAGACCACTAATGGATCTGATAAGAAATTTGAACCTCTCAATAAAATCTTTTTTTTTTCTTGAATGCATTATTTATTTATTTGTTTATTTATTTATTGGCTGTTTTGGGTCTTCATTGCTGTATGCAGGCATTCTCTAATTGCTGCGAGCAGGAGCTACTCTTTTTTGGGGTGAGCAAACTACTCATTGCCATGGCTTCTCTTGTTGCAGAGCACGGGCTCTACATGAGTGGGCTTCAGTAGTTGCAGCACATGGGATCAATAGTTGTCACTCATGGGCTCTAAAGCACAGGCTCAATAGTTGTGGCACAAGAGCTTAGTTGCTTCATGGCATATGGGATCTTGCTTGAGCAGGGATTAAACCCATGTCCCCTGCATTTTCACATGGAATCTTAACCACTACACCACCAAGGGAGCCCCCTCTCGATAAAATATTTACTTCCATTGGTGTCCCTGGGTGGTGGACTTAAAAATTCTGAGATTACAGAGATTTCTACTGTAGTCCACGGCATGGCTGCAAAACCAACCTGGACTGCATGGACTGATTATGAGTGGGGGGACTCTTGCCATCTTGGAGATAAGACACTGCTACTAATGTAATAAAAATGAATGCTATGGGCCAAATTTGACATTCATGATCTCATGTGGTCTTCCTAGCAACTTCATGAGATGTGCATTGCTGTCCTCATTTGGAGAGGAGATTGCCAGGAGGAATAGAGGTCAAATAGCAAAATGAAGACTTGAGGGGCACCGAAGTGACATATGAGTGGCTGGCTTTAGGTAGTGGGACAGATGGCACAGATCTTGGGCACTTATGATGCCAATCTGCACCAAAAATCTAGGCTATGGGACTTCCTAAGTGGTGCAGTGGTTAGGAATCCACCTGTCAATGCAGAGGACACAGGCTCGAGCCCTGCTCTGGGAAGATCCCACATGCCTCAGAGCAACTAAGTCCAAGTGCCACAAGTATTGAGCCTGTGCTCTAGAGCCTGTGAGCCACAACTATTGAGGCCATGTGCTGCAACTAATGAAGCCCGTGCACCACAACAAGAGAAGCCACTGAAATAAGGAGCCAGCACACCACAATGAAGAGTAGCCCCTGCTCACTGCAACTAGAGAAAGCCTGTGTGCAGCAAAATGAAGGCTCAACGTGGCCAATGAAATAAATAAATAAAAAAATTATAAAAAAAATCTAAGCTAGAGTAGTACTACAATTGCAGAGTTTTGCTATTGGAAGAAATGTGATGCATGCATCTGAAAGATACTTTATATTATCCAACAAACATATACGGAGGACCCTGTGTACTGGAGTCTGGGTTAGAGGCTGGAACGTCAAAGTCAAGTAAAAGACAGGTGGTCCTTATCTTCAGGGAGCTAGCAGTCTAGGGCACTTCTCACAAACTCATGGCGCAGGAGGCAAGAGAAATGAATGGAAGGGCTAGGCGGCATCATGGAAATGGTGCAGGCAGCACACGCCCTATCATTGCGGGCAGCCTCTCCTCACCTCCAACCAGCATCTGCAATGATGGAAAGAATCCTGGTTGGCCAAGTTTTCAAGAGAAGTCAGAAGTCTGGATATAAAATCAGGTAAAAGTACCTGAATTTTAGCGTTAGAACTGACTTTCTTTTTCTTCTTCACAAAACATTGGGTGAGCCAAATCTGAAATAACAGGGTGCTGGATTCAGCCAGCAGGCTCTGTACTTTTTTGTTTCTGGCCTATAGGTGGGAGTAGAGAGGGAGAAGAGAGAAGGTTCAATTCATGTTGGTCGAATGAATAAGAGACTGAATGCATCTTAACCATGTTAAATTTCCTTCTGTTTCTAAAGAAAGATCACCAGGGTCATATAAACCAACAAATTTAATAATGTCCATTTGCTGAGCATCTGATATAATCTCTAATAGGATCCATACCTTGAAATATTTCATCTACCAAACCAAACATAAAAAGAAGTAATTCTTAAGGTCTTATCTCTCAAAGAAAACATAAAAGACCACTCAGAGTTCCTGCTCAGCCTGACATGAACAGGCTACTTGTTAAATTATTATTCCAGCCAAGCTAGAGACAACGGAGTTTTATGGCTCCTTCCAGGGTTTGCAGGACCTGGGTGTTCTTGCATGAGAGCTATCCAGATCTTTCTCCTGGGTGCAACAATGGCAGACTGGCCTGGTCACCAGGTGGCTGATAGATGGGGTTCTGCTCCTTCCTACTCACTTTTGCACATTGTTAAATTTCAGGTTTGGTGGGTCAATCCATACGGAAGGGAATTGACAGCATCTAGCAAATGACAAATAGAAATACCATTTAGCTCAGTAAGTCTACTTCCAGTAATCTATCCCAAAGAAACACTAGCAAAAATATAAAAATACATAGGCACAAGGTATTCACTGCAACATTGTTTATAAAAGAAAAAAAATTAGAAACATAGCTGTCATAACTATCCACAGGGGGATGTTGAATAAGGCTTAGGGCATCTGAACAATTGGGTACAATGGGGATGGAGGGAACAGTAGAATTTGTGAGATCTTCAGGCTAGAATATTTAGTTTTTAAAAAAGAGGGACCATAAAAGTATTTATAGTTTGTTGGTTTTCCATACAAATGTATGTCAATTTTCATTAAGAAAAAGTGGAAGAATAAACCAAAGTAAACAAAAAAATTAATTGATGTGGCATGGGCAAGAAGAGAAATAAGATTTTTCTTATTTTATACTTTGCCTTTACAACCATGTAAATGTGTTACACAATCAAAAAATAGATTAACACATCTGTCAAAATTGAGAACTAAGGCAAATGAGCCTCATTCTATCAAGCTGGTGACATAGCCTCACAGAACAACACATTACCTAAGGGGCTTTAAAATGCAGAATTTTGACTCTACAGAGTGGCATATCTTCTAAAGACAAAGACAAAGAAACAAACAAAACACGCTCCCTCCAAAACAAAACAAAACAAACAAATAAAGAAAACCCAGAAATCTGTAACTGTATCCAACACCTTATGATTAGTGATATTGCTACTGTTATTTTGAGAGTATTGTATGTATGTTACAGGTTAAATAAAGTAAGTAATTGATGCTAATGTTGTTATGAAACAAGGCTTTCCATGGAAGGTAGAAAGGAGGTTTAAATACACAACCAAAACGCTTAAGTAAAATCCTGCTGTCTTTAAATTTGGATTGGAAGTATAACTTTGTACCATTTAATTATTTTTCCTTTTTTTAAAAGAAACACTGTAGTTCTTGCTCTGAATACTGAAAATCCTAGAAGCAATGGAAAGTTAGTAGCAGTGACTATCCTGAGGCCTAGCTTGTGGGCTCTAAATACCATTTCCCACCAGATGATCCAGAGATTCTTGAAGAGATGGCTGATTGCAGGGCTGGGCTACGAAATGTACAAGATAAGCCTGGTAATCCTGAAGGAAAAGAAAGTTGAGGGCTCTGGGAGACTGTCAGGAGCCAGACAAAATTTTAGCAATCCATATGAAGAGGCCAAATGTGGGATAAGTTTAGCATCACATCAAATTGATTGAAAGAATTTAAATATATATAAAGCCATGACTGAGACTTCCCTGGCAGCACATTGGCCAAGACTCCACACTCTCAATACAGGGTCTTGGGTTCAATCCTTGGTCAAGAACTGGATCCCATATTCCACAACTAATAGTTCACCTGCTGCAACTAAAATTCCTGCATGCTGCAAAAGAAGATCCCACTTGCCACAGCTAAGATGCAGTGCAGCCCAATATAAATAAATAAATATATATTTTTAAAAATGTTGACTAATATTTCATTGTATGTCTCTATCACATTTTATTTAGCCCTTCAACTGTTGATGGATCTAAGTTGTTTCTACATCTTGTCTATTGTGAATTATGCTGCAATGTACATGACAGTGAATCAGAGAGACAGCAGAGAACAGTCCTGAAGATAGATCTTAATTCCCTTCCCAGGAATTGAGCCTGGGTAGGCTGCATGAAAAACCATGAATTCTAATTGATAGACCACTAGGGTCTAGAGGCTACAAGCAAAGTGGCCCTTGCTTTTTCCCCCATTTGAAAGCAAGACTGTTTCAAGGATGCAAAAACTGTAAAAATAGGTACAAATTTTATTTTAGAGACACAGAACAATGTATGGGAGAACACACACAGAAGCAGTATATTTGTTCAAGACAGAAGGAAGGAACAAATACACACCTAGACAAAAATTTTGGGCTTCCTCCCTAATAAGGAGGAGCACAGTAAGTCAGAACCTAGGCATAGATACACACCTGGAGGAGGGCAGGCATTCTGAACAAGTGTGTGCATCCTGAATGAGAAGTGCATGAAAGAGGTGATTTAAATTACTTATATAAGACAGAACTTCTGGGTCTTTGTTTACCTTTGGCCAGCTATCTTATTTCTTTTTTCACACCTGACAGGTCCTGGGACCCTCCCCAAGATGTGCGTGCAAATTTTTGCTAAGATGACTCCCATTGCAGAAGCCTAAGGGTGTACGTCCACACTTATTATGGTGTGGGGCCCTCTCCTTTTTTGACCCCAAGAAGCCTTCCTATGTATGTGCATATAGCAAAATTTTCCTTGACCTCAGGTGTGGGCACCTTATCTCTTTACTTCAGCAGAGCTCAGCTTCTGCCCCTAGCTTTGTTCTTAGAGTGTCTGGGTGAGAACAAAGCTTCAGTTTGGTCCATTTGACAAACACCAGTTGTCCAGCTCAGGGGCCCATCTATCTCCTACCTCAACAGGACAAATATCTTTTGAGATCATGATTTTAATGTTGAGGGATAAATGCCCAGAAATGGGATTTCTGAATCAAATAGGAAATCTCTTTTTAATTTTTTGAGGAATCTGCATTATGTTCTCCAATGGCAAAATGAGTTTACATCCCCACCAACAGCGTACAGGGTTCCGCATCCTCATCAACACTTGCTATATTTTGTGTTTTGATAACAGCCATCCTAATAGGTGTGAGATGGTGTCTTATTGTCATTTGATTTGCATTTTCCTGATCATGAGTGAAGGAGGAACTATCCTGATCTCAAATTAACAAAATAGGATACTGAGGTCCAGAAATTAACCCATCAAGGTCACATGACTGGTAGATGTCAGAGATGGGATATTAACCCAGGCAGAAAAGCTCCAGGATGCACATGCCTGGCGAGTACCCTACACAGTCTTCCATGTGCTTAGCAAACCTGAGTCATGCTATTTTGTATTCTGCTCTTTTCTCTCAATATCACTTTGGAACAACTTCTCATAATAGTAAACATTCTCCTAAAACACAGTTTTAAGGTGGTTGGTTGCATGATGGCCTATCTATGCTGTGGACTCTTTATGTCTAATGGGTCTTGGGATGCCCCAGATTTTCCCTTTTGTAAGAGACTCTGAGGACTACATCCTTGCTTATTGAAGTTTTTGGGTGCTTCTGAACATCCCTTTATCATATACATTAGAAGAAAATTTACTGGGAAAAATAGCCATACATATTTCAAGAACAAGTCATGTCCAGACTTCCCAGGTGGTACAGTGGTTAAAAATATGCCTGCCAATGCAGAGGACATGGTTTTGATCTCTGTTCCAGGAAGATCCCACTTGTCGCAGAGCAATTCAGCCCATGTGCCACAACTATTGAGCCCATGTGCCACAACTACTGAATCCATTGCTCTGAAACAAGAGAATCCACTGCAATGAGCCCACATACCACAATGAAGAGTAGCTCCCACTCGCCACAAACAGGCAAGGCCTGTGCAGAAACAAATACCCAATGCAGCCAATAAATAAATAAATAAATAAGATACATTTAAAAAGGAAAAAAAAGTTTAACAACAACAAAAAATAAGAATTCATGTCCAAACATATTGTACCAATTTAGAAGTTTTCAAGTCTATCTTTTCCTTTTCTTTTCTACATTTTTTTCTCACCGGTGCCTATAAATCTCTCTCATCTGCAATGGTTAAAGGATAAAGGTGGAAAGCGGGGGAAGATTGTTGTTTTAAAAATCAGACTGACTTCCATGATAGACCAGTGGTTAAGTCGCCATGCTTCCAGTGACGGGGACATGGGTTTGATCCCTGGAGGGGGAGCTAAGATTCCACATACTGTGTGGTGTGGCAAAAAAGAAAAAAATGTTGATGAAGATCAGACTTTATCCTCATGTGGGTAGCACAGGCTACAAATATAAAGCCTCAGAAACAGTGGGCTCATTAATAGACACAACCTCATCCCCAGCCTTAAGCTCATCTAGGGAAGAAAAGCCTGACTTTTTCTGGTTGATATTATGGTAGTAAGCCCTGCTGACACCATATGTCCCCCAACATGGATGCAGCAGTGTGTTCTAGTGGAAACCTCTATGAATTAATCCATTAATTTATTTAACATGTATTTATTGAGGGTCTACTGTGTGCCTGTTATTAGTCCTGGGGCCAGAAGATTGGAAGAGACTTCCTTCATCTATACAATGGGGGTCGTGCCCTGCAGGGACTCATGGGGAGACAGTGAAATAGCATATGTAATTAACCAGAGCTATTAGTCTTACTCTTATTGGTGGTTTCTCAGCAACAGAGAGACATTGCTTATGGTTCCATGAAAAGCACTTGGAAAAAGAGTCTGAGAAACTGTTCCCTTGAGTCTCCATTAATCCCAAATCATGATATTTACTGTTAAGAAGCAAAACAGCAGTTGTACTATCATCTTTCCTCCTTCATCAGCTCTGCAACTTGTCCTCTTACACCCTCCTCAAGCCAATCATAATCCAGTACCATCCCAAAAGAACCAGGCACACATAACTGTGGAATGCAGCAGATCTGAACACACATGGTAATTGCAGAGCTTAGGGGTGTATTTCAGGGTAGGGTGACAAGTTTGAAGCCAGTGCCCCCCCTCACCCTATTCTTGACTTGCCCTGGCTCCCAGAAGAGGAAGCCCCTCATGCCTCTGGCCTCCTACCCACACCTCTGTTGTTTTCTCCATCTGGCGCTCCCCCTTGGGGGTTCTCTACTTATCTGTTTCCATGAACCAGTGGTGAGTTCCTAATCCAGCCCTCTAACCCTGGGGCCCACCACAGAACCTGGCACACAGTAGGTGCTCAGTAAATTTGTTCTGAAAAAAAGACAAAGAAGGAAGGGAGACATTACTTTCATTGATATTCTTCTTGCCTGAGTAAAGGCCCATAATATGTTATGCATTGATTTGGGGTGTGTTTCCACCTTACTTATTCTTTCCTGCTCCTTCTCTCATCTGGGTCTCCCTCCACTTCTGAGCCTTGTTGTCCCCATCCTGGGCATCTGCCTAGGGTCTACAGGTGGGAAGAAGTGATGCTTCCACTCCAAATGTGCCAAGGCATGGTAGCTCAAACCAAATGGTTTGTAGCTCTGTTCTTGGAGGAAGCTCAGAAAGGCTGAAGGCTTTGTGCACCCTGGGTCCCCCTTTACATGAGCAACATCCTTCCCTACAGCCTTGGAGCCCAAGGGAAGGAACATGCTGGGCCCTGGAGGGGTGGGGTTGGTTCAGGGATTATCACAGCCTGTCACTTGGGAAGTGGGATTGGAAAGGATCCTGCAGTTATGTGTGGAAGAGAGTCCTGGTACCCAGTGACTGGGGTGTGGGGACAAAGTGGAAATATCTCAGGTTGAAAGGCCTCACCTAGAAACCCCCAGAGTAGAAGTCCACTGCCAAAGTTCCTATGAGATGGGAAGAATAGAATCTATTTTTATGACCCATAAACATCCCTCTCAGTGAGGAAGTGGTGGCATTGATGGGGCCAAAACCAACTCTCCTATGGTCTAGAACCGCACCTGCCACTTTCTTTGGGGCTACCTCCCCCTAGCTCCAGTCACATGGTGCTGGAGGAATCTGTCAATCAGATTGCTTGGGCCACAAGACCAAATAAAGGCAATCACATTGCCCTGTACCCCCACCAGGATGCTTGGTCCAGGGCTGGACACAGAATCTGAGGTGGAAAAATCAGAACCCTTCCTGGTACCCCGATGTTTCCTGAATCTGTTCACTTATGGGCTAGTTGCCTTTGGGATATATATGTAGAAGCCTGAGGGAAGAAAGCTGTCAGGTTAAGAGAATCAAAGATGAGAGAAGGGATAGAGTGAGTGAGAGAAAAAGTGAGCTGATGGTAACTGAATTCTTGGGTCCTATCACTGAGATGTTTTGATCTGCACTAGTTCCCTTGTCCCGGTACCCAATATCCTTCCAGTAAGTCTCCCCTTTCCTTGAATCCAGTTGTAGTTGGGCTTCTCTCAATTGTGGTTCAGATGAAGTTCTAGATCCTGCCTGATTATGAAGCACCTCCTTCACCCAAAGAGAGGCACCCATTTGTATTAGCACCATTGGGAATGGAATCCTTTATTCTTTCCTGAGAATAGGGCTTTGCAGAGCACTAAACACAGTCCACCACCATCCCTGGGAGGGAGTACCCTATGTGAAATTGAGTGTGTGTTTGGAGTGGGCCTGATTGATTCCTGAAGCAGCCGCAGCATTTACATGGTGGGAGCCAGGCCAATCCTTTTGTTTCCCCTATCATAAACTGAGATATACAGCCTAAGGAAGACATCATCCAGGATCCAAGTCTCCAACTTGTTCCAGTTCTCTGTTCCTCCTAGAAAGTTGCTGAGGCTGTGGTCCTGAAGACACTGGAGGAGATATAAATACACCCCAGTCAGCCTGAGACCTTACCTGCTTCTCCCCAAAGTATCCTGAGCCAGTAGGTTCTCAGTTTTATTTCCTCCTTTAGTAAGAACCAAGTGACTCTTTCAACATTGGCAGAATTGGGGTTCCCATCCAAGAACAAGACATGTGGTTGCCCTGATGGAGGGGGTCAGGGAGGGAAAGATTCGAGCATGAGATTTGCAGATGTAAACTACTGTATAGAGAGTGGATAAACAAGGTCATACTGTATAGCACAGGGAACTATATTCAACATCCCATGACAAAACTTAATGGAAAACAATAGGAAAGGGAATGTGTATATATATATACATACACACACATATATATATATATATATATATATTGAGTCACTTTGCTGTACAGCAGAAATTAATACAAGTTTGTAAATCAACTCTACTACAATGCAATCCAAAAAAAGAAAAAAGTGAACAAGAATGGCTCGAAGTTCCCCTGTTTCTTTCCTTCTGATCCATGCTCATTGTTTTCTCTGCAGAGAATTCCTTTTCTTCTCCCTTTCCCCATAGCCTGCTCTTTAAGACAGTGGTCAGACCCTCTAGGAAGACTTACTAGACCCATGCTCAGCCTCCTTGGCCACTCCGGGCAGGGTTTGTTGATTTACCAAGGTGCTCCCCTTGTCTGTAGCCTTCATCACCCCTAATCTGCCCCCAGTACCTCTTGGTTCACCCCTCAGGGTGCCATTTGCATGGAGTCCAGTGTAGATTTGCCTCAACCCAAGCAGGCCTCCTCATGGCTCCACGAGGCTGGGGGTTTTGAATTACTGAAATTCCCTGTCTTCTTCAAAGCCCTCTTTTGTTCAGCATGCTCCTCTGAACTCCCACAGGGAGCTGACATAAAGTCTCAACCCTCTGCTGAGGCTAAGAAGTCACAATGCACCCTTTATTCATGTGAACATCCAACCTTCCCACAGAGGAGTCTGGTAGCCCAACTCACAGAGGGAGAACTGGGGCTTAGCAAGGGGAAGTTTCAGCTGAGGACTTGGGGCATCATGTAATTAATCATCCAACCAGGAGTCTTTCAAAATGGGAAGGAAAAACTTTAATAATTATGATGGGAAAAACACTGAGAATGTCCCCAGCCAACCCCAATTGTCACATTCCCTATGTCATGGATTGCTGAGCTGACTTTCTGTGTTCATCCATCTGAGGGCTCTGGTGGAACTGAAGCTCTTTGAGGGAAGAGGCCCTTAGTGTTCCCCTCTCCTTGCACCTCACACCTTGCCAGCATGGGGTGCTGTCTCCATTTACTCCAGGATGCTGGATGTCCCAGACTGCCTTCTACTCTCAAGTGGTTGGTTCTGTGGGAGGCACTGGCCCAGGCTCATGAGCTCAGAAACATCTACAATGGTGTGGTTTGGCCTGCAGAAGACCCCCTCATCCATCAGCAGCCCAAGGTTTGGGCAAGATCCAGATTTGAGAACCAGCCACCAGTTTTGGCTCTTCACCTTCCAGATGTAGGCTCGAATGGGCACTTGGCAGTGATTGCCTTCATGGTGAAGATGATACTAGTCAGGTACTTGATATTACTACATGGAATCACTTACTGTAAGAGACAGAAGAGAGAGGTTGGTTCAGCTGATCCCTGGTGTGTGGAGAGCCCTAGAGTGGCCCTGTGGCATGTCCCTTCACCACCTGACCAACGGTCTGGTGTTGATGAGCTTCTGGATGGTGGTGGTGACCAGTCTAGTTGGGCCAAGCAGCAATGTGGTTCTGGTATCCACAATGGCCTGGCATTAATGGAAACAACCAACAACCACCCCATTCATAGTGATGCTGAGAGACAGTGGGGGAAAGTGGGCACCAGGATCACTCTGAAATCTCGCCACATGATTACCTCCTTCCCTGACTGTCTCTGGAACAGCCTTTCATCTCATGGCCTGACTCTGTTTCCCTTTGCTCTGGTCACATAACCTTCTTTGATTTCCTTTGTGTTCTTGAATTCACCAGGCTCTTTTCTGCCTCTGGACCTTACCGTGGACTGGTCGCCCTTCCTATAAGACCCAATCCCCTTTGTCTAGCTAACGTCTCCTCATTTTCCAGGTTCCATCTTAAATGTCACTTTTTCAGGGAAGGCTTTCCCCCAAACTAGATCAGGCTCTTGTCTTTGTCACTCTGTCTAGACTTTCTCACTGTAGCAAGAACTGGACTGGTAGTTCATTATGTGTATGACTCATTTCATGTACATCTGCCTCACTAGAAAAAAGGGCAAGTTGTATCCTCATTGCCTCCCTCAATTGCCCAGAACACAGTGGATGCACAATGTATGTTTGTTGAGTGAATGAATGAATAAATGAATGAGTGAAGAAATATGAAAGAAATAACCAGACACCTGTGTCTGGTATTTGACCAATACTGACTCAACTCACACAGTGAAAATCAAGGTTCTGCAGGGCAGCAGATGCTCAGAGAGGCTGGGAGAGAGACACAGGCTGAACTGGGAGAGATTGTTTCCCAGTACAGCCCCCTCACCTGGCTCTGACACTGGCACCCCAGGCAGGTGATATCCATGCTGGCCCAGGGGGCTCCAAAGGACATGCAACTTTTGTGTGAGGCTAGCACACAGAATCCCTGTTTGTGATATCAGACAGAATGCCCATGCCTGTTTGTCTCTGTCTATGTCTGAGTATGTCTGTGTGTATATAATTGTATTCCTGGGCCCAGTCACCAGAGGCCATTAGCTGAGGATGAGACTGCCTTCTCCTCTGGGAATGGGGTCCCTGTTCCCCAGTGTTTCTGCTTCCTGCAGGAGCGCAAGCCCCAACGTCCAGGCTGGCACCTCCAGCGAACCCTAGTTCTAGGCCACAGCACCAGGGAGCTTTGTGGAGCACCATCCTCCCAACACATTCACATACAGGTAGTTCCTCAGGGGTTGAGGATAAATTTTTGGATTATCAGTGACATTCTGATATGTGTCATCAGTGTTTTCCTCCAGGAAATTTGTCAGCAGGATTTTTTTTTTCCCTGAGAGTTTCTATCATGGTCTTGATCTTCATCAGAGAGATTGTTTCAATGAATATTGGGAAAAGGAAACAAAGAAGGGACAGCATTCAGCCATCTGCATTATTTTATTACTGTCATACCTTTGCATTGTAATGGGGCTGCATATTTTCCCAGCAATTTTGTGAGTCTCATGTAATTATCAGGATTTCATGCAAAGACCTCAGTTTGAGTACAGGTTTTTTTTTATAATCTTAGATAAGTCATATGACACTTTGGAATATCAGTTTCCCATTGGTTAAAAGATGAAATAAAATAAGCCAATCCCCATATAGAATGTTGTGAATATTAAGTGAGATGATGGATATAATGGACCTGATGTGTAGGAAGTCTCAACAATGACAGACATTACCATTGCTATTGCCATCCCACTGTATCTTTTTCAAAGTAGCTCTGGGGAGCAGGTAGAAGGAGGAACATTAACTTATTTTTACAGGGGTAGAATTTGAAATGCAGGGGGTTTGTGACATCACTGTGGTCACACTATTTGTTAGAGGTCAAACAGCCTAGAAGTAGCCTTCCTGATCTTTCTCCAGGGCTCAAGCAGAAGTGAGGGGTGAGAGAGAAAGTCAGGAGATGTGGTATAAATTTGGAAATTAAGAAGCTAGACAAGCAGGAAAGAGTCAAAATAGGAAGAAAAAAAAAAAAAAACAGAGCATTCTGCATGCACAGAGACAGCCAAAGAGTTAGAGAGATAAAAGAGAGAGATACAGAGATGAAGACACTAACACATTCACACAGAAATGGAGAGAGAGCAGAGAGAAGACCTAGAAGCAAATACAGGAGAAATGCTCTTCCATAGGACCACACATACAGTTGCAGAGGTTGTCCACTGAACAGTTCCAAGGAGTGCCAATTTCACATAGATTATGATGTGACTGGCACACCCAGAGTTGTGCAACCCTGTAAGCCGATCCCAAGCTCATGGACCACTTGGTGCCCAGGCTAAGGTACTCACCATTAAGTGTGAGTTACACTTTAAAACTCAGGGAATGATTTTATTCTCTTCTAACTCAAAAAAGTGGAAGAATTAGAGGACAAGAAACCCCCTCCAAAGAGAGATGATGCCACTTAGAGTCCCCGTACTTACATGACTAGGCATTCTGAGAGGGCCACCAGCCCAAGGATCCCACCACTTCATGTTTCTTTTCTGCATGCAATTACTTAGGAGAGATCATGTAGTGGTCACCACGAGCTCCTAGGTATATATGCTCTGATGTGCCCAAATTGTCCCCTTTAGGGCACTTTTGGATCTGATAAGAAATATGAACCTCTCAATAAAATCTGTACCTGCATCGATGTCTGTGTGGAGTGGACTTCAAAAGACCTCAGAATACAGAGATTTCTACTGTAATCTTTTCCTCTAGCTTGACTGCAAAACCAAACTGAATCTCACAAACGAAGTAAGAGTGACAAGACTTGACAACTTGGAGAGAAAATACTGCTACTAACGTTATGACAGTAAATTCTAGGGGCCATGCTTGACATTCGTGATCTCTTGTGGTCTTCCTAGCAAATTCATGAGATGTGCATTGCTGTGCTCAATGGAGAGTAAATTGCTAGGAGGAAAAGAGGTCAAATGGCAAAGTGAAGACATGAGGGGCAGCCCACTGACATATGAATGAATGGCTTTAGGTAGTGGGACAGATAACACAGATCTGGGTCACTTATGATGGCAATATGCGTCAAAAATCTAGGCTAGAATAGTATTACAATTGCATAATTTCACTACTTGAAGAAATGTGATGCATGCCTGCACAAGATATTTTATATCATCCAACAAACCTATATGGAGCATGCTGTGTGCTGGGATCTGGGTTAGATGCTGAAAAGTCAAAGTCCAGTAAGTCACAGGTGGTCCTTATCTTCACGGAGCTAGAAGTGCAGGGCAGCTATCACAAACTCATGGCCCAGGCAGCAAAAGAAATGAATGGAACTGCTTTGCATGCATCATGGACACAGGGGAGGCAGCACATGCCCTACCATTGGGGGCATCCTCTCCTTAGCTTTAACCAGTGGCTGCCATGCTGGAAAGAAGCCTGGTTGGCAAAATTTTCAAGAAAAGTCAGAAGCCTGGATATTTATGTAAAATCCCCTGATTTTAAATGTCAGAAAATACTTTTTTTTTTTTTTCTTCACAAAACATGGTGTGAGCCAAACTTGAAACAACTTTGTGCTAGACTCAGTCTGCAGGCGGTGCAGGTTTTTATTTCTGGCCTAGAGGTTGGACAGAGAGGGTACAGAGAGGGGTTGAACTCATGTTGGTCGAATGAGTGAGAGACTGAATCCACCTAAACCATGTAAATGTTTCTTCCATTTGTAAAGAAAGATCACCAAGGTCCTGTAAAATAACTATTTTGATGATGTCCACTTGGTGAATGTCTGATATTAATGCCTTGAAACATTTTCTCTACCAAAACATACACAGAAAGAAATAATTTTTAAAGGTCTTCTCTCTCAAAGAAGACAGAAAAACCACTCAGAGCTCCTGCTCAGCCTGAGATGAACAGGCAACCTGTTAAACTCTTATTCCATCCAAAGTAAAGACAATGGAGTTTTATGGCTTCTTCCAGGATTCCCAGGTCCTCTGTGAGATCTATCCAGGCCTGTCCCTTGGGTAGAAAAATGGGAGGCTGGCCAGGTCACCAGCTGTGTGATAGATGAGGTGATCATCTTTCTACTCATTTTTGCAACTTGTTTAAATTCAATTTTTCTGGTTCAGTCACCACAAAGAAAATTTGACAGCATCAAGCAAATGGCACACACAACTACCCTTTAGCTCTGCAATTCTACATATAGGAATATACTCCAAAAATACACTGTCAAAAATACAAAGACATGCACACAGAGTATTCACTGCAGCATTGTTTGAAAAAGGCAAAGATTAGAAACAGTGACCATCCACGGGGATGTTTTGAATAAGGCATAGGGCATCTGAACAACTGGGTATAATGGGGATACAGGGAGGCATAGAATGGGTGAGATCTTTAGGGTATACTGTTTAGTTTTTTTAAAAAGAGGGACTAGAAAAATGCTTAGAGTTTGTTGGTTTTCCATGCACATACATCTATTTTCAATATGAAAGAGTGGAAGAATAAAACAAAAGCTAATAAAAAATGTAACGTATAGGGGAGCAGCAGGGAGAGAGGTGAGATTTTTCTTGTTTCATACTTTGACTTTGTAACCATATACATGTTTTAGAATCAAAAGATAGATAAACACATCTGTCTAAATTGACAACTAAGAGAATTGAACCTAATTCTATCAAGTTGGTGACATAGTAGCTCAGAAAAAAACATAACTTAAGTGGCTTTAAACTGTAGAATTTTGACTCTACATTCAGAGGGGGATATCTTCTAAGGACAAAGAGAGGCAAACAAACACAACATCCTGCCTCCAAAATAAAACCAAAACCAAAAAAACAAAGGAATCTAAAACCATATCTAAAACAACATACCCTTATTGTTAGTGATATTACTACTGTTATGCAGAAAGTATTATATGTCTGTGCTTGCAAGTTAAAGCAAGGAAGTGATTTACACTCTTGTTGATATGAAGCAAAATTTCCAGTGGAAGAATGTAAAGAGATTTAAGTACACAAGGAAAAAGCTTAAGTAAAACCCTGTGTTCTTAAACCTTGAACTGGAAGTATGTTTGTAACAATAATGTTTTTTCTTTTTTTTTTTTTTAATAGGAAATCTGTACTTCTTGGCTCTGACCTCTGAAAGGCCTAGAAACAATGGCAATTTGATAACAGTGACTGTCCTGAGGCCTAGCTTGTGGCCTCCAAACACCATTTCCCAGCAGAGGACCCAATGATTCTTGAAAAAATGGCTGATTTCAGGGCTGGGCCAGGGAATGCACAAGATAAGCCTGGGGATCTTGAAATACCAGAAAGTTGAGGGCCTTCAAAGACCACCAGGGGCCAGACAAAATTTTAGGAATCCACATGAAGTGGCCAAAAGTGGGACAATTTTGAAACAGGAGGGTAGGCGACAGGGCACATCCTTAGAAAGAGAGAGATAACCTGAGGACATGTCATAAACTGGGTAGAACCAAATGTGTCCAAGATGGCAGACAAGTTGACTTCCTCTCGAACTTGAGCTCAGTAATACAAGCATAAGGATCAAAAAGTGGGTGGTGGCCCAATTCATGAAAATCCCCACCGCTATCTTAAATAGCTGCAATACTCTTCCCACTCTTTAGCCTATGGAAGTACCCACCCTATTAAGACTGAAAACCCCATACTCTGGTGCCTTTCAACCTTCTGAGATAGCCCACACTCTGTCTGAGGAGTGTGTCTCTCTAAATAAACCCACATCTTACCTATCAGTTTGTCTCTCACTGAAGTTTTTTTCTGGAATGAGACATCAAGAACTTGAGCTTCCTTATGTTCTGAAACCAGGTGTGTGATCTCAGTTGGAAAACTTGGTTTTGGGCAGGTTCAAATCCCAGCTGCATGGGTTCAAGTTCTAATCAGGATTTTGGTGCGGTTTGTGTCCTGGCACTTGGGTTCAAGTTCCAATCTGAGGTGCTCAGTTTCAGCTGGTGACCATGAGGGACAGTGATAAGGTAAGAAAATTTTGAGAGTTAGGTTGCGGTCCTAATGAGGCCCATGGTTCACCATGATCCAGGTATACTGGGGAGGGCACTCTGCTGATGTCTACTCATTTTTCATTGGTGGCTCAATGATCCATGCTTATACACATTCAACAGTAGCTCCAGGACAAAATCGTTAATTTCTATAATTTTATCCTTAACTCTGATTTTTTTCTCCTGCATTCTTACATTCTTATTAATTTCTGCTCTATTTCTTCCTTCCTTCCTTCCTCCCTTTCCCTCTTTCTTTCTTTCTCTTTCTTTCTTTCTTTTTCTTTCTTTCTTTCTCTCTCTCTCTCTCTCTCTTTCTTTCTTTCTTTCTTTCTTTCTTTCTTTCTTTCTTTCTGCTGTTAAACCTGGAAAATCTATGTGGCCACCAAGGCATACTTCTATTTCTTTGACTTCCCTCCCTCTTACACTTACAAATTCTGACCCTTTATTCCCAAATTTTAGCTAGGCCAACTCCTCCTCATAGTCAACACCTTTGGGGCCCTCCTTGCTACAAAATTCCTAGCCCAGTCTGCCCCAGACATCACGTGCAAAATGCAGGAAACAATGTCTGGTTCTCAGACGCTGATGAAAGATTTGTTGTAATCAGCTTATTTGTAATTGGCTTACTGTTTTCTGTAACAGGGATATGGTGGAAAAGGCTGAACACACCCAGAGAAATATGCAAAAGGCCCTTATGATGACAGTGGCTTTGTCTGCTCAGAGACCACCAAATGAGAATCTTGTTTTTCCTGGACAATCTGGCCCTGGAAGACCACAGGCTCATGGGTACCTTTAAAATGCCAGTGTACCCTGTGTGGGCAAAAGTGGAAATGAGGGAGGATTGTGATTGATGTGCCCTTTATAAACAGCCAGGGCATAGGAAGAGGGAATGCTCCAGAAGCCAGAGAGTGATGGGTGCCCCTCAGCCATTGATGGTTTTGCATTCAGAAGACTGTGTGAGGACTAAAGTGGCTCTGCATAGAGATGCCATCTTTATAAGTAATGTGGAACATCAGGTAGTCAATGATGTGGTGGGCCATTTGATGGAATTTCTCATGGACACTGGTGCAACTTTCTCAGTCTTAACCCAAAGGATTGGAAAGCTTAGCACTCATAAAGAAGACATATGTGGTTGTCAGGGAAGAGATAGGGGCCCACTTTCATGGAAACCCTGTTGCACAAGATCAATGGTCAGCTGTTTTTATATTCTTTTCTGTGTGTGTGACTGTTTTTTTTTTCTCTTTAATGGGAAGAGATTTATTAACTAAGGTAGGGACCACTCTGTTTCCTGAGGGACAAGGGAATCACCCTCATCAGCAAATAGTTCTAACAAAAAACAAGAAGGAACATATAAAATCTGAAGCTGAATTAGAAGCCTTAGAAAAGACTCTGGAATGTGGAATATCAAGGTTCTAGGCTTGGCCAAAGATATTCAGCCAGTGATTATTACGTACAAATGGGTATATAGTGTCTAAATATAAGGTACAGATTTCTTAAATCTCTGGAACCTCCTCACAAATAGATTCACAAAATAGGAGGCCACTTATCTGACCAAACTGACCATCGCTGATATACAGGGCCTGATGTGAATTTTGGATGAGGTGTTCATCCCCAGGCTAAATGAGGGAAAGTAAAACTTTCCAGCATATGTGAATTGGTATGTAGGGCTTCATTATCATTGAGCTAACCATCCAATTCTTTGAAAAAGAAAACAAAACTGTCCTTTTTTTTCCAGTTGTAGTCTTTACAGGACCTGAGGTGTGGCTCCAAAAGTAATCCAAAACCCAACAATCCTTTTACCACTCCCAACACCTTCCCTATTTTTCTTAAGAGACTTGTAAGTATTCAGCAGAGGAGAAACAAACTAGGAGGAAGTTGTGTGTACCTTTGAGATGCAAATGCACTATTTGGTCTTCTCTGGAACTCTTACCTCTGCCACATTTTAAAATGCAAATTTTAACAAATAGGGTTAAAAATTTATAACTTGACTTGTGAAGGATATATAGATATCCTTAGTGTCTTTTCTGAAAACACTAGTAAAAAGGGTTTAGCCATCTTGATAGTGACTTTGATTTGTTCCATCTGCAAGAAACCCAATTTGAATCCAACCTCTTTTAAGTGAAGGATTTTATGTTTTACCTATTGGCTTAAAAAAATGCACAATGTGAGAGTTGCAATTTAAGTTTCATTTAGGGTAAAATGAGGACTGCAGCCTGGGAGACAGCATCCTAAATAGCTCTGAAAAACTATTCCAAAGAGGCAGGGGGGAAACTCAGTATATATGTGGTTTTGGTGAAATGGAAAAACATGCAATCAAGCACATATTGTTTAAAGAAGGTTACTGCTAGTCACAAGGAGCAGTCGTCACCATGAAGGATGCTATTGTTTTTCTAGATATGAGGAGATAGAACAACTGGGCCCATAAAGTTGGCTCCTGAAATTATTTGACTATCTAAAACCTGTTCTGACAGTTTTTCACAGAGCACAGTGTGTCTCATTTCAACTCTCCACCCTGAACATCTTTCAGTGGGTCATTGGCAGTCAGCAGCTGCAGCAGCACATGATTTAATCTTCATAGAGGTAGATGGCAAGTGTCAATTGTAGCTGAAAGGGCCCCCTCATGGTCATAAATTTGACCATGCTTTAGGAGGCATTCCATGACCATTTTGTCCCTCAGTTCTAGGAAGTCTCATTCCAAGGTCTGGTGAAGATTTCACTGATAGGCCACTTGATGTGCTATTAATGGCTAGATCTTCCCAACAAAGGTCGAAGGTCTCTGGACCACCTGTATTTCTAGTCTGTTATGGTCCAGGAAAAATTCCCTCTTGTTGTGTCTTCCAATATCTAGAGTTACACTATAACAATCATTGATCACATACAGAAATACATATTTGATCAAATGTTTCCATTCACCTAGTTATCAATATTCTTGTTGGTGGCTCAGTCACACATATGGTAATACAAAAAACAATAATCTTGTAAAACAGGCAAAGTATAAATAATATAGCTAATAACATTAATAGAGTTGTAAGTAAATATTTAAGTCAAGAACTTCCATTTGGTGTAGCCCAGTATATCCTCAGGTCACCTGACTGAGTCTATTTTGTACCAATCTTTATCTTTCAGGGAAATTATATTTTTACATTGTCCATAAGGCCCCCAGCCCATTTTCCTAGTGTTATGAGACTGGTTATCCTTATTATAATTTAATTTTTCCCAAGATAAGGGGGGTGTTAAACCTTAAATGATCACAGATGGTTATTAAGCACATAATACCATCCCATAATTGTGGGACATTTTATTCCTTGGTTGAAATATTGTTGTTAGTCTGATTGGGCTTAAGTAACTTTAGAGAAATTTCATTTTTTATGACCAGGGTCAGAGCAGGTATTATTAATTGGCCAGGTGAGGGGATCCCCTGAACAGAACTATGTGTATACACACACACACACACACACACACACACATATATTTTCTTTCTCTAGTGTATATTCCTAAGGGCCATCCAATTAGAGACTTGGAGGGAATAAATCCACCAAGGTGAGTCAAAAGTACTGGTCATAGTTAATTGACTACAAACTCAAGAATTAGATTGATTTTTAAAATTAGCATAGGATTGTGTCCATGATAGGTAAACAGTTGATTCATATACAAAGCTCCAAAAAGTCAAGAAAATATTACAAATGGTCATAAGAGTCAGGTCCAGGATATTGGGCTACCTGTCTATGTCTGATATTGGTTTCTTCTCATCCTAGTGTGGGTGTAGTTTCTCCTCTGAGAAGTGCTCTTCCATTTGGGTTGGAGATTGTCCTTTACATAAGGTCCTTTCCAGTATGCATAATTGCCTGGTTGCAGGTCGTGGGGCATCTGATTTTCATCCAAAAATACATTACTGACAGAAGCTTCACAAACAGACTTTCAATGTCCTTTTATAATTTCAATCAGACTTTACGTTAATATAGCATAACAGCAAGAAACTATCCAGGAAAGGAATCTTAGTAAGTATAGACCTCAATCAGCAAAATTGGCACTTAATATTTATTGAAACATATGTTTTTCTCTAAAATTACCCTCATTTTTTCCAAATATAACCAAACTAAGACTAATTTGTTTGCAAAATAAGTCTGGTCTCAGAAAAAAAAATACCTTGGTCTGATGATAATTTATGTAACTATAATTGATCATATAAGCTTTTTGTTTTGCTGAAACTTTTATAAGGAGTCTCAGACTGAACTTTTAAAAGACCTCTAGGGCTAGGAAAGTCACTCCAAGGGCTTATCACAGATTTTGCCTAACAGATCTAGGTGAATTCCTCTCTTAGTAAAGTCCCCCAAATACCTTGAGTTTTCTATACATGATTGTGAGGTAGCCTTTCTCATTTATCTGATAAAGCTGCTGGGAACCTAAGTTTCCAATGTCTATAGGGAACAGATAGAGAGAAAAGATATATCTTTCAATCTTGCTTACAAAGGTATAATTTGCCAGATTAGTGTAAATCATAATTACTTTGAGAGGAAGGTTTTCCTTACACCTGGAAAACACAGATTGAAACCAGTAATTTTTCGGATAGAAACCATAATAATTTATGACCATATTCACCAGTTTGCTGAGTCCTATGTAACTAATCCTTTTTTTTTTTAACAACTTATGAAGCCATCGGGTTTCTCATTAGGATTCCTCAATTATTTACCCAGTTCAGCATTATTGTCTGAAAGTCAGAAACTTGTATTTATCCAAAAGTTCTTTTTATAAACCTTCTTGAATAGGAAACAATTTGTGAAGGCATCGGAATAAAACCATAACTGTCTATAATGGCACAGGGCTTAAGAAGGCACAATTAAAATCTGATTGCAATGTAATCAGCAAGGAATCCGGTTACTGATGTGACATATAACACTTTAAGATAGTAACTAGAATTAAGACTGATAACATAGGACATATCAGGATTTTAGGAACTCATATAATTTTTAGAATATCTATATTAATATCATTTACCACACACTAAAACCTAAGAAGAGTTATTACTCCTTTGATCACACTTCCTATGTAACTTTAATGTACCAAATGAATTTAGTTTATAGCCCTCTTTGGGATGTTTCAGGGGCCTTTGAAGCATCTCAAAGTTAGCTAAACATCAAAGGACTTCATTAGAGTTTGATACCGGAAGTTTTGTCAAAATATCAAAAAGAGTTTAGAACACTCAGTCAGATAGTATCACCTGTTGCTGTGAAACAAGAGTTATTCACTTAGCCAAAGTAACAATAAAATATTTCAAAGGCAAATAAAAAACAAATCACTTAAAAGGTAAGGAAATTTAAAATCTGTTATCAAAAGACAGTTCAACTTCTTAAGAAAACTTGTCCTGTCAACAGAGAGAAAAGCCAAATTCTTTTTGCACTAGTTAGTTTAAACATTCATTTCCTTAAATAAATTTATTCTAAACTAAGTCAGTCCTGACCATTCACAAAACTCTTCTCAGGGTCCACTTTCCACAAACCTTTTGTTGTTGTTGTTTGTTTTTTTAAGCTCTTTATTGGGATATAATTACTTTACACTGTTGTGCCAGTTTTTGCTGTACATCAAAGAGAGTCAGCTGTATTTATACATATATACCCATATCCCCTCCTTCCTGTGACTCCCACCCAGCCTCCCTATCCCAGCCCTCTATGTCATCATCCATCATCAAGTTGATCTCCCTGTGTTATGCAGCAGCTTCTCACTATCTTTCTATTTTGCATTTGGTAGTGTATATATGTCAATGCTACTCTCTCACTTCATCTCAGCTTCCCTTTCACCCCCTACCCTGTGCCTCAAGTCTATTCTCCACATTTGCATCTTTATTCTTGCCTTGTCACTCGGTTCATCAGCACCATTTTTTAGATTGCTTATATGTGAGTTAGCATACGGTATTTGTTTTTCTCTTTGTTACTTAATTCACTAGCTATGACAGACTCTAGTTTCATCCCCTAACTACAAAAAAACTCTATTTCTTATTATGGCTGAGTAATATTCCATTGTATATATGTGCCAAATCTTCTTTATCATTTCATCCATTGATGGACATTTATGTTGTTTCCATGTTCTGGCTGTTGTAAATAGTGCTGCAATGAACATTGTGGTACATGTTTCTATTTGGATTATGGGTTACTCAGGGTGTATGTCCAAGATGGGATTGCTGGGTTACATGGTAGTTTTATTTTTAGTTTCTTAAGGAACCTCCATATTGTCTTCCATAGTGCCTGTATCAATTTACATTCCCACCAACAGTGCAGGGAGGGTTCTTTTTTCTCTGCACACTCTCCAGCATTTATTGTTTCCAGATTTTTTGATGATGTCATTCTAACCAGTGTGAGGTGATACCTCATTGTAGCTTTCACTTGCATTTCTCTAATGATTAGTGATGTTGAAAATATTTTCATGTGTTTGTTAGCCATCTGCATGTCTTCTTTGGAGAAATGTCTAAATAGGTCTTCTGCCCATTTTTGGATTGAGTTATTTGCTCTTTTGGCATTAAGCTGCATGAATTGGTTGTATGACTTTGAGATTAATCCTTTGTCAGTTGTTTCATTGGCAAATATTTTCTCCCATTATGAAGGTTGTCTTCTTCTCCTGTTTATGGTTTCTTTTGCTGTGCAAAGTTTTAAGTTTCATTAGATCCCATTTGCTTCTTTATGATTTTATTTCCATTATTCTAGGAGGGGGGTCAAAAGGATTTTGTTTTGATTTATATCATAAAGTGTTCTGCCTACATTTTCCTCTAAGAGTTTTATAGTGTCTAGCCTTACATTCAGCCCTTTAATCCATTTTGAGTTTATTTTTGTGTAGGGTGTTACAAAGTGTTCTAATTTCTTTTTTTTTTACATGTAGCTGTCAAATTTTCCAAGCACCACATATTGAACAGGCTGTCTTCTTACTATTATACATTTTTGCCTCCTTAGTCAAAGATAAGTTGTCCATATATGCATTGGTTTACCTCTGGGCTCTCTATTCTGTTCCATTGGTGTATAATTCTGTTTTTGTGCCAGTGACATACTGTCTTGATCACAGTAACTTTGTAGTGTAGCTTAAGTCAGGGAGACTGATTCCACCAGCTCCATCTTTCCTTCTCAATGTTTCTTTGGCTCACTATTTACAATAGCCAGAACAAGGAAGCAACCTAAATGCACATCAACAGATGAATAGATAAAGAAGATGTGGCACATATATACAAGGGAATATTACTCAGCCATAAAAAGGAATGAAGTTGAATTATTTGTAGTGAGATGGATGGACCTAGAGACTGTCATACAGAGCACAGTAAGCCAGAAAGAGAAAAAGAAATACCATATGTTAACCCATATATATGGAAAGTTAAAAAAAAATGTTTCTGATGAACCCAGTGACAGGACAAGAATAAAGATGGAGATGTAGAGAATGGACTTGAGGACACAGGTGGGCAGGGGAGTGAAGGGGAAGCTGGGACAAAGTGAGAGAGTAGCATTGACATATACACACTACCAAATGTAAAATAGCTAGTGGAAAGTTGCCACATAACATATGGAGATCAACTTCATGATTGGTGGGTGATGTCTTAAAGGGTTGAAATATGGATGGTGGGAAGCAGTTGCAGGAGGGAGGGCATATGAGCATATATGTATAAATATGATTCACTTTGGTGTATGCAAACAAAAAAAAAACTGACACAACTTTGTAAAGCAATTATATTCCAATAAAGAGTTAAAAAAAAAAGATTGCTTTGGATATTTGGGGTCTTTTGGTATCCATACAAATAATACAATTTCTTGTTCTAGTTCTGTGAAAAATGCAATTGATAATTTGATAGAGATTGCATTGAATCTGTAAATTGCTTTGGGTAGTATCATCATTTTCACAAGGCTGATTCTTATAATCCAAGAACCTGATATGTCACTCCATCTGATTGTATTGTCTTTGATTCCTTTCAACAGTGTCTTATAGTTTTCTGCATACAGGTCTTTTGCCTCCTTAGGCAGGTTTATTCTTAGGCATTTTATTCTTTTTGTTGCAATGGTAAAGGGGAGTGTTTCCTTAATTTCTCTTTTTGCTCTTTCATTGTTAATGTATAGCAATGTTAGAAATTTCTGTCCATTAATTTTGTATCCTGCTACTTTACTAAATTCATTAATTAGTGCTAGAAATATTCTGGTAGCATCTTTAGCATTTTCTATGTGTAATATTATGTCATCTACATAGACTGATAATTTTACTCCTCCTTTTCCAATTTGGATTCCTTTTATTTTGTTTTCTTCTCTGATTGCTGTGGCTAACACTTCCAAAACTAGGTTGAACAATAGGAGTGAGAGTGGGCACCCTTTCTTGTTCCTGTTCTTAGAGGGAGTGCTTTCATTTTTTCATCCTTTAGAATAATGTTGGCTCTTCATTTGTCATATATCAATTTTATTATGTTGAAGTAATTTCCTTCTATGCCCACTTTCTGGAGAGTTTTTTTTTTTTTTTATCATAAATGGATGTTGATTTTTTCAAAAGCTTTTTCGGCATCTATGGAGATGATCATATGGTTTTTATCCTTCATTTTGTTAATATGACGTATCACATTGCTTGATTTGCATATATTGAAGAATCCTTGTATTCCAGGGGAAAACCTTCATTTGATTATGTTGTATGATCTTTTCAATATTCTCTTGGATTTTGTTTACTAGTATTTTGTTGAGGATTTTTGCATCTATATTCATCAGTAATATTGACCTGTAATTTTCTTTTTTAGTGGCATATTTGCCTGGCTATGGGATAAGGGTGATGCTGTCCTCATAGAATGAGTTTGGGAGTGTTCCTCCTTCTGCTAAATTTGGGAAGAGTTTGAGAAGGTAGGCATTAGCTCTTCACCAAATGATTGATTGAATTCTCCTGTGAAGCCATCTGGTCCTGGGCTTTGATTTGTTGGGAGATTTTTAATCACATCCTCAATTTCAGTGCTTGTGATTGGTCTGTTCATATTTTCTATTTCTTCTTGGTTCAGTCTTGGAAGATTATACTTTTCTAAGAACTTATCCATTTCTTCCAGGTTATCCAATTTATTGGCATATAGTTGCTTGTAGTAGTCTCTCATAATCTTTTATATCTCTGCTGTGTTGGTTGTTACCTCTCCTTTTTCATTTCTAATTCTGTTTATTTGTGTCTTCTCCCTTTTTTTTCCTGATGAGCCTGGATAATGGTTTATCTCTCTTTTTTTTTTTTAATCTTCTCAAAGAACAAGCTTTTAGTTTTATAAATCTTTGCTATTGTTTCCTTAATTTCTTTTTCATTGTTTTCTGATCTGATTTTAATGATTTCATTTTTTTCATTCTTATTTATCTAATTGTTTCAGGTGTAAGGTTTGGTTGTTTATTCAAGATTTTTCCTGTTTCTTCAGGTAGGATTGCATTGCTATACACTTCACTCTTAAAAGTGCTTTGGCTGTGTCCCACAGGTTTTGAGTCATTGTGGTTTCATTTTCATTTGTTTCTAGGTAATGATTGATTTCCTTTGATTTCTTCAGTGATTTCTTGGTTGTTTAATAGTGTATAATTTAGCCTCCCTGTGTTTGTACGTTTACAGTTTATTTTTCCTGAAATTGATATCTAGTCTCATAGCGTTATGGTCAGAGATGATGTTGGATATGATTTCAATTTTATTGAATTTACTGAGGCTTATTTGTGACCCAAGATGTGATGTATCCTGGGTAATGTTCCATGTGACCTTGAGAAGAAACTGTATTCTGTATTTTTTTGGATGGAATGTCCTGTAAATGTCAATTAAGTCAAAATGGTCTAATGTGTCATTTAAAGCTTGTGTTTCCTTATTTATTTCTGTTTGGATGATCTGTGCATTGGTGTAAGTGGGGTGTTAAACTCTCCTACTATTATTGTGTTAATATTGATTTATCTTTTTATAGCTCTTAGCATTTCCTTATGTATTGAGGTGCTCCTATGTTGAATGTATAGATATTTATATTTGTTGTATCTTTTTCTTGGATTGTGCCCTTGATCATTATGCAGTGTCCTTCCTTGTCTCTTGTAATAGTCTTTAGTTTAAAGTCTAATATTTCTGATATGAGTTTTGCTACTCCAGGTTTCTTTTGACTTCCATTTGCATGGAATAGCTTTTTCCATCCCCTTTCTTTTAGTCTGTACATGTCCCTAGCTCTGAAGTGGGTTTCTTGTAGACAGCATATATAAGGTTCTTGTTTTTGTAACCATTCAGCTAGTCTGTGTTTTTGTTTGGAGCATTTAATCCATTTATATTTAAGGTAATTATTGATATGTATATTCCTTTTACCATTTTCTTAATTGTTTTGGGTTTGTTTTTGTAGGTATTTTCCTTCTCTTGTGTTTCCTGCCTAGACAATTTCTTTAACAATTGTTGTAAGGCTGGTTTCATGGTGCTGTATTCTCTTTTCTTGTCTGTAAAGCTTTTGATTTCTCTGTCAAATCTGAATGAGATTTTTGCTGTGTAGAGTATTCTTGTCTGCAAGTTTTTCTCTTTCAATATTTTAAGTATATCCTGCCATTCCCTTCCAGCCTGCAGAGTTTCTGCAGATAAATCAGCTGTTATCCTTATGGGTTTTACCTTATATGCTATTTTTTGCTTTTCTCTTGTTGTTTTTAATATTTTTCTTTGTGTTTGATTTTCATTATTTTGATTAATATGTGCCTCAGTGTGTTTCTCCTTGGGTTTATTCTCTATGGGACTCTCTGTGTTCTTGGACTTGATTACCTATTTGCTTACCCATGTTGGGAAATTTTCCATTATAACTTCTTCAAATATTTTCTCAGACACTTTCTTTTTTGTTTTTCTTCTGGGATGCCTATGATTCAAATGGGGGTGTGCTTAATGTTGTCACCAAGGTCTCTGAGACTGTCTTAATATCTTTTCATTCTTTCTTCTTTTCCTGCTCTGTGACAGTTATTTCCACCATTCTCTCTTCCAAATCACTTATTCATTCTGCCTCAGTTATTCTGCTGTTGATACCATCTAGAGTATTTTTTTATTTCTGTTATTGTGCTGTCCATTACTATTTGTTTGCTTTCTAGATCTTCTATGTTCTTATTAAATGTTTCTTGTGTTTTTTGTATTTTGCTTTTGAGATTTTGAATCATCTTTACTATCATTACTCTGAATTCTGTTTCAGATGTTTTGCCTATTTCCTCTTCATTGATTTGGTCTTGTGGCTTTTTATCTTTCTCCTTTCACAAAACTTCTTATCATTTTCTATGTCTATTACTTTATTTTCCCATTTAAAAAAGGCCACCTCTGAATCAGACCTACTTTCTTTTCCCTAAAATGTAATTCCATTCCTCATGCCTTCTTAAGAAAACACATCCTACTTTCCTTAAGCAATGATGAACTATCTTTTATCATAGTGTTCAGTAGATTAGTGAACATAAATAGCAGTGATAATTTCTAAAACATTTGTTTACTTTAGAGAACATGACATCAAACATATTTATTAATAGTCCAAATCATCTTTTCTTTATTTGTCAGAGGAAGCCAGTGTATGAGTTTCTTTGCCTTTAAGTGATCTGTATTTGCTTTTTAGACCTTTTTTTATGTTGGTAAAGAAATATGTATTGTCTCACAGTGACCTATGATCTTATTTGACCAAGTGTTTTAAAACTTTTGACAATCTTCCCAAATATGAAATTTTAATTGAGTTTATTTTGATTTCCAGCTAACTATGCAGTATTTTATAGAATCCCTGAGGTATCTTAAAGAGAAATATTTAACTAGGATTAGTTGGTATGTTTAGTTAAATGTAATCATAGGTAACTCTGGTTATTGTAACCAAGTTTATTAACTATAGTGTAATGAAATTTTTAATCATGACTTCTAAGTCTTCTGTCATTCATATATATGTTTTTGTACACTGAGCTGTTACAAAAAGTGTTTCATAATCAAGGAAAGTCATAAAAAACCTATGGAAGCAATTACAACAATTACACACCAAGATGATGGCTATGTGAGGATTTCAGCATATAATGACTTAAAAGAAGGAGGTTTCCTATCCCAGGGAGCCCTGGATCGTGCATCCAGAAAGTATTATTCCCTGAGAGGCAGGGTTGACATCCCTACTCAGCCTTAAAGTGGTTACAGAAGATGGACCATTGTGCTTCTCCATCCCATAAGAATATGGGATTAAAATCTCTGAAGGTGGAATGAAAAAGAAGGGAAGAGGGCAGGGCACAACCTTTGAAAGAATGAAATATGCTGATGCCATGACAGAAACTGAGTAGAGCCCAAAGGGTCCAAGATGGCAGACAAGTTGAGTTCCAATAGACCTTGGGCCCCAGTATTAAAACCATAAGGATCAAAAAGTGGGCAGTGGCCCAACTCCTTGAATCCCCACCCCTTGCTGAAATAGCTGGGATTCTCCTTCCACTCATTAGCCTATGAACTATCCCACCCCAATAAAAACTGATAACCCCATACCCTGGTGCTTTTCTCATCTTGTGAGATGGCTGAGAGTCTGTCTTTGAAGTCTGTTTCTCTCTAAATAATTTCTTACCTATTATTTGGTCTCTCACTGAATTCTATATGTGATTAGACATCAAGAAACTGAGCATCCTTAAATCCTGAAAGCAGGAATGTGATCTCAGTTGGAAGACTTTGGATTTTAGCCTGGTTCGAGTCTCAGCAGCATGGGTTCAAGCCCTAATCAGGGTTTTGGCCAGGTTAGCATCCCAACCACATGGGTCAAGTCCCAGTCTGAGACTTTGCTGGGTTTGTGTCCCGGCTGTCAGGGTTCAAATCCCAATCTGAGGTGCAAAGTTTCAAGTTTAGCATCACAGGATATCAACTGAAACAAATTAAATACATAAACAGCCATGACTGGGACTTCCCTGGTGGCACAGTGAAGAACATTTCATGATCCCAATGCAGGGGCCTGGTTTTGATGACTGGTCAGAGTACCAGATCCCACATGTCACAACTAATAGTTCACATGCCTAAACTAAAGATCTTGCATGCCGCAACTGAAGATCCCGTGTGATGCAACTCGGAGATGGCACAGCCAAATAAATTAATATTAAAAAAAATCCAGATGATATTCCATTGTATGCCTCTATCACATTCTCTTTATTCGTTCAAATGTTGATGGATATATGTTGTTTCTACATCTTGGCTATTGTGATGATACTGCAATGTACATGACAGCACCAATATCCCTTTGATATCATGATTTTCATTTTCTGGAATAAATACCCAGATTTGAGATTGCTGGATCAAAGAGGAATTCTCTTCTTTTTTGAGGAATCTCCATTATGTTTGCCACTCGCAACACCAGTTTACACCGACACCAACAGTGTACAGGGTTCCACAACCTCATTAACAGTTTTTATAATTTGTTTTTGATAATGACCATTTAATGGATGTGAGATGGTAGCTTACTGTCATTTGATTTGCTTTTTCCTGATAATCAGTGAGGGAGGAACTATTCTTATCTCAAATTTATATAATAGGCAATCAGTGTCCAGAAATGAACTTATCAAGGTCACATAATTGGACTCAAATGTGGGATTTGAACCCAGGGAGATAAGCTCCAGGATGTACAAGCCTGGTGAATATGCTGCACTGTTTTCCATGTGCTTAGCAAATATAGGATCATGTTGTTTTGTATTCTGTTCTTTTCTCTCAATGTCATATTGGAATGATTTCTCATAACATTAATTATTCTCCTAAAACACAATTTTAAAGTGGATGATTGTATGATGGTCTATCTATGGTGTGGACACTTTATGTTTAATGAGCCTTGGAATGTCCCAGATTTTCCATTTTGTAAGAGACTCTGAGGTCTATACCCTTGCTATTTAAGATTTTGGGTGCTTCTATTCATTGCTTTAGCATAAACTTTAGAAGCACAGTTGCTGGGACAAAGGCTATACATATTTTAAGAACAAGTCATCCCCAGAATGATTGTACCAATTTACATTCTTTCAAGAAGGGTTCAAGGTCTATCATTTTCCATTTTTTTTCTATATTTATTCTCACCAATGGCTATAAATCCCTTTGCTCTGTTGTGGGTAAAAAATAAAAGTGGAAGATGGGGGAAGATTGTTATCTTGAAGATCAGAGTTTGGGAGTTCATGTTGATCCTGTGCTATGATTCCAGGATTTCAATGCAGGGGATGTGGGTTTGATGCCTGGATGGGGAAGTAATATAAAACATGCCATAACGTGCAGCCAAAAATAAAAAAAAAATGTTGATGAAGAGCAGAATTTATCCTAATGTTGGTAGAACAGGCTAAGAATACACAGGCTGAAGAACAGAGGGCTGATTAACAGGCACAGCTCCAGCCCCAGTTTTAGGCTCATCTAGGGAAAGGAAGCCTGATTTTTCCTGGTTGATATTTTGGCACTAAGCCCTGATGACACCATATGTCTCCCAATATGGATGCAGCAGTGTGTTCTAGTGGAAGCATCTACAAATTCATCTATTCATTTATTCAACATGTATTTATTGAGGGCCTACTATGTGCCTGTCACTAGTACTGGGGCCAGAAGCTTGAAGGAGACATCCTTCATCTGTACATTGGTGGCAATACACTGCAGGGGCTCATGCAGAGACAGGGAAATGGCATATGCAATTAACCAGAACTTTTATTATTATTATTAGTGGTGGTTTCTCAAAACATTGAGACATTGCTTATGGTTCTCTGGAGAGCACTTGAAAAATAAGTTTGACAAACTGTTCATTAAATCTCCTTTAAGCCCAGACCATGATATTTGCTTTAAAAAAAAAAAAAAAACACTTCAGATCTCATCTTTCCCCCCTTTATCAGCTCTGCAACTGGTCCTCTTTTACTCCTCTCAAGCTGATCATTATCCAGTGTCATCCCAAAGTGACCAGATACACAGATCCCTGGACATATGGCAAATCTGCACACACATGGTAACTTCAGGGCTCAGGGGTGTGTTTCAAAGTGGGGTGGCAAGTCCAAATTCAATGACCCCACTCTTGCCCTCCCCCAGCCATTCCCTGCTACCCTGAAGAGGAAGACCCTCATCTCTCTGACCTCCTATCCACATCTCTGTTGTTTTCTCCATCTGGCCCTCTGTATTGGGGGTTGTCTCCTATCTGTCTCCATGAACTGGCTGTGGGTTCCTAACACAGTGCTCTCTCCCTAGGGTCCACCACAGCACCTGACACACAGTAGGTGCTCAGTAAATTTGTATTGAATGAAAAAATGAGGAAGGAAGCAATATGTCCCTTTCACTAATGTTTGTCTTCCCTGAGTAAAGGCACATACAATGCTTTCCATTGGTGTTTGTTTTTCACCTTATTTATTCTTTCTTGCTTCTTTTCTCCTCTCAGTCTCCCTCCACTTCTGGCTCTTGCTGTCTCCAGGCTAGGCGTCTGCAAAAGGTCTCCAGTTGGGAAGAACAGATGCTTCCACTCTAATTGTGCCTAACCATGGCAACGTGAAGCAAATATTTTGTAGATTTGCCCCTGGAGGAAGCTCCGAAAGGCTGAAGGATTTGTGCACCCTTGGTCCCCCTTTACAAGAGTAGTTTCTTCCTCAGAAATCTTGGAGGCCAAGGGAAGGAACATGCTGGGCCCTGGAGGGGTGGGTCTGGCTAAGGATCCATACTTGGCAATTGGGCCTAGAAAAGACACCCACTGTGTGGGTGGCAGAGAGCTGGTGACTGGGGTGAGGGAACAAAGGGGAACCATCTCAGGTTGAAGGCCTCACCCAGATCCCCTGTGGAGGAGAAGACCACTGCCAAAGTTTCACTGAGATGGGAAGAATAGAACCTATTTTTATTACCCGTTACCATCCCTCTGAATGAGGAGGTGGTAGAGTTTGTGGGGCTGTAGCCAACCCTTCATGGTCTAGAACACTCCCTTCCAGTTCCTTTGGGGCTGCCTCTTCCCAGCTGCAGTCACAGGTTGTTGAAGAAACTGTCAATCATGTGGGGTAGGGTAATGTGACCAAGTGAAGCCAATCATAGTATCCCATGTGCCTGCCAGGATGGATGGTCGAGGGCTGGAAACATGATTTAAGGTGGACCAATCAGAGACCTCCCTGGTACCATGATGTTTCCTGAGCCTGTTTCCTTCTGGGTTAGATGCCTTGGAGATATACGTGTAGAAGCCTGAGGGAAAAAAGCTGTCAGGCTAAGAGAATCAAAGGTGAGGGAAGAGAAAGTACAAGAGAGAGAAAGAGTGAGCTGATGGCTTCTGATTTCTTGGGTCCAGTCACTGAGATGTTTGACTCTACTCTGATTCCTGTGTCCCATATCCCCAGCATCCTTCCAGTACGTCTCCCCTTTCCTTGAAGCCTGTTGGAGTTGGGCTCCTCTCACATTGGTTCAGGGGACGTTCTAGGTCCTGCCCAATTATGATGTACCTCCCCAACCCAAAGAGGGGTGCTCATTCATATTAGCACCATTGGGTTAGAATCCTTTATTCTTTACTGAGAACAAAGCTTTTCAGAGCACCAAACACAGCCCACCACCATCCCTGGGCAGGACTGATGTATATGTGAGTAAGTGTGTGTTTGGAGTGGGTCTGATTGATTCCTGAAGCAGCTGCAGCATTTACACTGCAGGAGCCAGGCCAATCCTGTTGTTTCCACGATCGTAAACAGAGAAATACAGCCTCAGGAAGGCATCACCCAGGATCCAGATCTCAGACTGACTCCAGGTCTCTGTGCCCCCTCGGAGAAAGCTGATACAACTACCTTGAGGATCCTGGGGAAGACAAAAGTACACCCCAGTCAGCTTGATCCCTTACCTGCCGCCACCCTCAATTTCCAGAGCCAGTGGCATCTCAGTTTTATTTCCCTCCTTTAGTAAGAACAAAATTACTGTCTCAGCAGCTGGGGAATTGGGGTGTCCATCCAAAAACAAGAATGGCCAAGACATGTGGTTGACTTCAGGTATGGGGGTGGGAGAGGGAAAGTTTGGAGTTTGGGATTAGCAGATGCATGCTACCATATAAAGAGTGGATAAATAACAATTCCTACTGTATAGCACAGGGTACTACAGTATTCAGTATCCCATGATGAACCATAATGGGAAAGAATATATATATATATATATATATATATATATATATATATATATATATATATATATAACTGAGTCACTTTCCTGTACAACAGATATTAACAGAACATTGTAAAACAAGTATACTTCCATAAAACCAAAAAAAAAAAAAAAAAAAAAAGGGGGGACAAGAGTGGCCCATAATTCTGCTGTTCTTTCCTTCTGACACATGCTCGCTGTTTTCTCTGAAGAGAATGCCTTTTCTTCTCCCTCTTCCCCACAGCCTGTCCTTTAAGACTGTGCTCAAATCCTCTAGGAAGACTTCCTGGACCCAGGCTTACCTTCCCTGGCCACTCCAGCACCCGAGACTGGATTGGGTGACTTACCCTGGTGCTCCCCTTGTCCTTAGCCCTCATCACCCCTAATCCAAACCTGGCAACACTTGGCACTGCCCCTGGGGGTGCCATTTGCATGGAGTCCAGTGTAGATTTGCCTCACCCCAAGCAGGCCTCCTTATACCTACATGAGGCTGGGGGTTTCAAATTACTGAAAGTCCCTCTCTTCCTCAAAGTCTTCTTTGTGCCCATTATCCTCCTTTAAGTTCCGATAAGGGGATGTCATTAAGCCTAAATCTTTTGCCTCGGCTGTGCAGTTACTATGCACCCTTTACTCACATGAGCATCCAGCACCCCCACAGAGGGGTCTGGTAGCTCAACTCACAGCAGGGGAACTGGGGCTTAGCAAGCAGAAGGTGCAGCTAGACTAGGGGAATCGTGTAATGGATGATCCAATCAGTAAACTGTCGACATGGGAAGGGAGAATGTTAATTATGACGGTGGGACAGCACACTGAGACTGACCCCAGCCAAATTCACTGGTCACCTGGCCTATTTCAGAGATTGCTAGAGCTGACTTTCCATATTCATCCATCTGAGGACTCTGGTGGAACTGAAGGTCTTTGAGGGCAGAGGCCCTAAATGTTCCCCTCTGTTTGTGCCTCACAGCATGCTTGCACGGGGCAGTGTCTAAATATATTCCAGGATGATGAGTGTCCAGACTGCCCTTTACACACAGGCGGTTAGTTTTGTGTGAGGCACTGGTCTAGCCTCCTGAGCTCAGGAGCATCTGCAGTGGTGTGACTTGGCCTCCAGAGGGCGCGCTCCTCCCAGCAACAGCCCAAGGATTCCTGCAAGGCCCAGATTTGAGAACCAGCCCCCAGGGTTAGCCCCTCACCTCCCAGATGTAGGCTTCAGCGGGCACTGGATAGTCATTGCCGTTAATGGTGAAGATGATTGTAGGCAGGTGTCTAACGCTGTCACATTTAACCACGTGCTGTTAGATAAAGAGGAGAGAGCCTGGCTCAGCTGATCCCTGGTGTGTGGAGAGCCCCAGAGTGACCCTGTGATGTCCCTTTACCTCTTCACCAAAAGAAGTGGCTTTGATAAGCTTGTGGATGGCAGTGACCAGTTTATTTGGGCCAAGAAGAAACGCAGTCCCGGTATCCACAATGGCTTGGCATCCAAGGAAACAACCAACAGTCCACCCATTCATGGTGATGCTGAGAGACAGTGGGACAAATTGGGCAGCAGGATCACACTGAAGTCTCCCCCCATGACTGCCCCCTCCCTGACTGTCTCCAGAACAGCCCTTCAGCTCATGCTCTGACTGTTTCCCTTTGCTCTGGTCACATAAACTTCTTGCACTTCCTTTGAGTTCTTGAATGCACCAGGCTCCTTTGTGCCTCAGGGCCTTGGCATGTGCTGGTCGCTCTTCCTATAAGACTCCCATCCCCTTTGTCTAGCTAATTTCTTCTCATCTTCCGGTTTCTAGCTTAAATGTCCCTTTTTCAGGGAAGAGTTCCCCCAGACTAGATCAGTCTCCTCTCTTGGTCACTATCTACGAAGACTCTTCCTCATTTATAGCAAATACAGAAGTGGTAATTCATTATGGGTGTGACTTGTTTCATGTATGTCTGTCTCACTAGATGTAAGGGAAGGTGTATCCTCAGTGCCTCCCTCAACTGGGCTGTACACAGTGGATGCACAATATATCTTTACTGAGTGGATAAATGAATGAATGAATAAGTGAGTGAGTCAAAAAATGCATGAGGAATAACCAGAGACCTGTGTCTGGTGTCTGACCAATAATGGGTCATCCCACTCAGTGAAGCTGGAGGCTCTCTGGAGCAGCAGATACTCAGAGTGGTGGTGAGGGAGACACAGGCTGCCCTGGGAGAAGTTGTTGCCTAGCATGGATTCCTACCCGGCTCAGACACGAAGGCCACCGGCCAAGGGATGCCCGAAATAGCCCAGGGCCCCCCAAAGGACCCATACGCTTCTGGCTAAGGGTATCACACAGAATCCCATCAGTTATTTATTCTTGTTCTCAGGCTAGTCTTGGATCCCAGGTTCCTGATTCTCTCTGTCACAGCCTCTACCCCACAGGGTTCCCAGGATGTGGGGGTGGGTGGCAATGGGTAGCGGAATTGTCTCTTTGTATGGGTACTTTCAAGTCTCAAGAATGCAGCCAACCTCTCTCCACTGCTGTTAATCTTTTCCCTAAGGAGACCACTTTTCCAAGTTTGTCCAGGACGTTCCCTGTTTTTAAACTAGCATTATTGTATACTAAGAACTCCTTTGGTCCTGGGTAGTCCTGGAGATTTCATCATCTTATCTTAGCCCTGTTCAGGCTGGTGAAATTCTCCCTAATCCTCTTTTCACTTCACTTTAGGATCCTAAAAACCTGCCATCTGCCTCACAGCACAGTGGGTGCAGCCCTGTCCAGGCTGCACACACCTCTCAGGACCCTGTCCAGGATCCTGGTCAGGGTGCAGGTCAGGAGGCCTGGGGTGATTTTAAGCCAATGGGTGGTGTGTGTATATGTGTGTTTATGTGTTTCTTTGGGTGTGTGTCTGTATGTATATCTGTGTGTGTGTGTGTGTGTGTGCGCGTGCTTTTGTGTCTCTGAGTGTGTCTGTGTGTGTCTTTGTATGTGTGTGCGTGTGTCTGTGTTCCTTTGCATGTTTCTATGTTTGCCAATGTGTGTGTTTATATGTGCTTACATGTGTGTCTTTGTGGTTGGAGCATATGTGTCTGTGTGTGACCATGTCTGTGTGTGCATTTGTGTGTGTCTGCATGTGTCCATGTCCACATGTGTGAATTTCACTTGGGCTGACCCTCAGAGGGAGAGGCTTACCGGTTCATGCTTATCTGCCAGAAGTGGGTCCGCGACACTGGTACCCACTTGAGCTCTCCTTTGTGGTAGCTGTGGTCCACCCCACCAAACATCACCACACTGCCATTCTCCTGCCTGCTGAGGAGAGAAGGAAGAGGGAAGGATCCTTGTCAGAGAATAATGCCACTCATTGTCTGGGGGCTCTGCTTATCCACCTATCAGAGACACTACTATGGTCCCCATTTTACAGATGCAGAAATTGAGGCATGGATGGATTGATTACATGACCATGATGGGTCATTGAATAATGAGTGGCACAGAAGAGGTTTGAAGCTGGGCAGATCACCCCTGGCTGGGCTCTGATCACCATTATTCTGAAGAGGACATATTCCACTTCAGCAACCAGAGTGCTCAGAAATAACCTCAGAGGACACCATACTCAAGGCCTCTGGCTTCTTTGTGAAGCCTGTCATTTTTCAGAAAAGCTGAGGCCCTAGTGCACTAAGTGCATGGGTTCAGGCTCATCCATGGTTGGCTTCACCAGCCTGTGACCTGTGCCATCCCTGGGGTCCCACCCTCAGCAGGGCACCAGACCTCTGCTATCCCTGTCTTGAATTTCCTAATACTTTTTGAGCAGGAGGTCCCACATTTTCATTTTTCGCTGGCTCCTGCCAATTGTGTAGCTGGTCCTGGGCTCCCAGTAAAATGTTAGCGAGGAAGAAAACATTCCCACCGTCCCTCTCCTTCCTTCATATCAAATCCTTCAGCAAACCCTGCTGTCTTTTCCTCCAGTCTGTAGCCTGACACCTTCCATTGCTCTCACTCTTGCCTCCACCACCCTGGAACAAGCAGCTACCCTTAACCCCATGAGCATGGTTGTGTTCCAATAAAATTTAATTTAGAGAAAACAGTGGTGGGGCCAGTGGTGGCCCTGGGGATGTAGTTATGCTGGGGTAGACAGTCTCTCAGGAAAACTCTGGATCAGGAGGTCTATAATTTTTCATGCCTCTGAAAGCACCCTACAATTGATTTAGAGAGAGGACTTGTCATTTTCAGACTTACGTGCTCAAGTAGAAGGCAAAGACAGGCTGAGAAATGAGGCCTCGATTATTCAGGTTGTCAAAGACAGGTGTGATCCATTTGGGAGCACGGCTGGGGTAGGCCAGGCCCAGGACACCATCAGGGAATATATTATCCAACCCAGTCTCTTTCACGCTCAGCCCAAATTCCTGGCCCATGTCAACAAGGTTCATGATCTGTGGGAGAGGAGAGTGTTCCCACATAAATGTTTGGGATGTGAATCTGGGCCTGGGCTGGGTTAGAGATGCTATCAGCACCTCAGAAAAGACCTGAGGCCTGGCTGTGCCCTGGGTTGACCTCAGATGGTTAGACCAAGCTGGGACAGGAAACCTGGTTCCATTTGTGCAGGGCTGTGGATTTTAACAAACACCTGCTCCTCCTGCAGACACCATCTGAAGTGAGTCACATTGGCCTCATGTCTTCTGTGCAGGTGGGGAAACGGAGACTCAGGACAGGACCAAATGGTTCCTACTGGAGGACAAAATGAGCAGAGAGTAGGGTAGTCTTCTCTTTGGCATCACTATGATCGGATGACAGAAATGGACTGAATTCATTGAAATGCATTGTGGATTTTGCATCTGCCCAAGAAGACAGAAGACCTTTATACAATGTTGATGCCGGAGTTCTTATGAAAATTATGCATGGGAAAATGATTTTCGGATTGTGTGTATGTTAGAGATGAGAGAGAGAGTACTCAGGCACATTGGGGAGGCAGGCCATAGATTTTATTGGACTCTCAAAGGCCCCCTACAGTGAAAACACATTTATCAGGCCCTTCCCACATCTGTGACCCCTGCTTTCCCTGCCCACATGCCTGAAGCCCTCAGCTGACCCCAGGGACCCAACGTCAGTTTTATCCTCTCCCTAAATATCACATAACTGCATGAATCCTGACTTCAGGCCAGCTTCACCGCTTACTAAATGTGCGACCTTTACAAGGCCCTGGCTCTCTGCACCTTAGTTCCCTCCTCTGTATAATGGAGCTAATCATAATACTTGCTGTGTGCAGTTGTTGCAGGATTAAACATGTTATTACCATGAAAGGGCCTGGTACAGTCTGAGAGTAGAAAAGTGGGTGTTTTTTGCCCCCCTCCTGCCTTCCAGCAAAGTGAACCTTGAACTATTAATGGGCAAAGGGGCTGGAAATCCACACCCCAGGCCACACTCTGGGTTAGCTGTTCTGGAAGTTTGTATGTCAGCAGCGGTGCTGTATCCCTAGGGACATTCCCTGAGGGGAGGGTCGCCTGCCACTAGGGGATGTTGGGGAAGACAAGCCCTTCCAGTTGGTCCTGATTCTCTTTTGTAAGCAGTGGTTGCTACCAGGGCCAACCCTAACTTAGCTTCTGGTTTCCACTTACCTGTACCGTGTCAGAGCCAACATATCCAACAATCCTCCCAACACCATATCTGACACTGAAGGACTGGCCTGTGACCTGGAAGGAGGTGGACTGCTGAGGGTTGAAGAGATTGTGTGTACCTGCAGACACAAGTGATGAGTTTCCCTCAGTGCCAAGGAAAGTGTAATGGCTATTAGGGACGTATAAGATAGGCGGGCAGTGTGGTTGGAGCAGGTACTCACGGCAGGAGGAACTGGCGCATTGGATGGAAGACACCCACGTGTCAGCTGTGCTGGTGTCAAATACCACCCTGAACTCCTGAGGGGGTGTTCCAATGAAGATGTTGCCAGCATAGGCCAGCTATGGGGATTGGGATTGGATGGTTAGGACAGGCCTGTCTGCCCTGGCCACCCTTGATTCCTGGACTGCTGCCTTCCTTGAGGTATCTCAAGTGTCCTGAAATCATTTTCCAAATGCAACACCTCACAGCCTCTGCTCAGAATGGTACCTTCATTTATTTTTTTTAATCTGTTTGTGACCTTGTTTAACTGACCAGTGATTGAACCTGTGTCAGTGCAGTATTAGCGCAGAATCTTAACCACTGCACCTTCAGAGACATCCCCGTGCCTTCATTTAAGACACACTCCAGTCTCCCCTTCAAGGGCCAGCTTGAGTGTCTTCTTCTCCAGGTGGCCCTCTTAGGTCACCCCAGACCACTTCCTCTAAACTTGGACCATGCTATCAACACCATGCAGCTGGCCCTTTTATTGGACACATATTTACTCTTTGCCTATGATTCAGGCTGGCCTATGCACTCTTGAAAGAGAGATGAGATATTTTTAATATCAATAACAATATTGAGATTGCCATGTATACATTGCTAATATGAAAAAATATATAAAATTGTACACTTTAAATATATGCAGTTTACTGTATGTCAATAAATGTTCTTAGCAAGAGGAAAAATAAATAAAATAAAATCAATAACAATAACCAGAGTGTCAGATTTTTATAGCATCACAGGCCACAGGGCTCAATAACTTTTCTCTGGTGTCCTTCTTGGACCTACAGGGGCTGAACTTCCTCTGCCTGGGGTTTCAAACTTGATGAGCAGTTGGATTATCTTTTGATCAGACACGGCTCACCTTTTACCTATAACTCCATGGATCACTTAGTTCAGAAAGAAGAATCTCCCTCAAACTGTTGATGTATCTTTGGCACAGAAACGGATGTTACCTGCTACCTGGTCATTGATGAGCCCAGTCATCACAGACCAAGAGCTGAGGATGAGCCTTCTCCTCTGGAAGTGAGGTCCCTATTCCCCAGTGTTTCTCCTTCCTGAATGTGCCCCAGCCCCAACATCCAACCTGGTACATCCAGATGAACCCCCGTGCTAGGCCAGAGCACCAGGGGGTGCTGGGGAGTGCCATCCTTCGAACACACTCACATTCAGGTAGTTCTTCATGGGTAGAAGAGTAATATTCAGGTCATCAGTGGCATTCTGGGACCTGTCATCAGTGTTTTCCTCCAGGAAATTTGTCAGCAGGTTTTTTTCTCTAAGGGTTTCTCGCATGGTCTTGATCTTTGTTAGAGGAATTCTTACATCAAACATTGGGGAAAGAAGGGACAACAATTATCTGTCCATGTTATTATGTAACTGTCATACTTTGCATGTTAATGGCAATGTGTATTTTTCCAGGATTTTTATGAGTGTTCTGTTATTATCAGAACTCCATGCAAAGACCAGGGCTAAGACCTTGGTTTGAATACAGATTCTGTTGTGGACTTTTGGGTGAGTTGTATGAACATTTGGAGAATTAGTTTCCCCATCAGTGAAAAGGTGGAATATAATAACCGCCATCCTCCATATACAATGCAGTGGGTATTATGTGAGATAATGGATATAATGTACCTGATATGTAGGAAGTCTAAACAATGTCAGCCATTACCATTGTCATTCCACTATCTTTCTCAAAGTACACTTTAAATATATGCCATTTATTGTATGTCAACTGTATCTCAATAAAAGTTTTTAAAGAAACAAAATAAAACAATGTGATGGAAGAGGTAAAAGAGAGAGATACAGAGATGAAGACAGAGACACATTCACAATGAAACTGAAAGAGAGCAGAGAGAAGACCTAGAAGCAAATACAGGAGAAATGCTGTTCCATAGGAGCACATTTACAGTTGCAGAGGTTGTGCACTGAACAATTCCAACACGTGCCATTTTCACATAGGTCATGATGTGACTGGAACCCCAGAGTTGTGCAACCCTGCCAACCCATCCCAAAACACTTGGTTTCCATGGGAAGGTACACATCAATAAGTAGGAGTTGCATTTTAAGAGTGTCAGGGAATGATTATATCTCCTTCTAACCCTGATGGGTGAGAGAATAAGAGGACAAGAAATACTCCAGAAAGGGAGATGATGCCACTTACAGTCCCCTTACTTACATGACTAGGCACTCTGAGAGGGCTACCAGCATGAGGATCCCAAGCCACTTCATGCTTCTTTCCTGGGTCCAAGTACTAAAGAAAGAGCAAGTTTTGAGCATGCTGTGGTGGCCAAGATCTCCTATATATATATGCTGTGACCTGACCTGATTGTCCCCTTTAGGCCACTAATGGACCAGATAAGAAATACGAAACTCTCGATAAAATCTTTACCTCCATCAATGTCTCCGGGGAGTGTACTTAGAAAATTCTCAGAATACAGATATTCTACTCTAATGTCTTCTTGGGGCTTGGTTGCAAAGCCAAAACTGAACCATATGGACTAACCAAGTGTGGGGAGACTCTTGCCAACTTGAAGACAAAACACTGGTCCTAACATGATAAAAGTAAATGTTAGGGGCCATGCTTGATATTCATGATCTCATGTGGTCTTCCAAACAACTTCATGGGATATACATTGGTGTCCTCAAAAGAGAGGAGATAGCTAAGAGGAAAAGAGGTCAAATGGCAGAGTAAGGACTTGAATGGCAGCCCAGTGACATACAAGTAAGTGGTTTTAGGTAGTGGGACAGATGACACAGATCAGGGGGCACTTGTGATGTCAATCTGCATCAAAATCTAGGCTATAGTAGTACTGCAATTGCAGAGTTTCACTATGGGAAGAAATGTGATGCATACATCCACAAGATACTTAATGTCATCAAACAAACATAGACAGAGAACCCTGTATGGTGGGGTCTAGATTAGATGCTGAAAAGTCAAAGCCGAGTAAGAAACAGGAGGTCCTTATCTTTAGGGTGCTAGCATCTATTCTCACAAACTCATGGCCTATCGGGCAAGATAAACAATTGGAAGGGTTAGGCGGGCATCATGGTCAAGGGGCAGGCAGCAAATGCCCTACCATCAGGAGTAGCCTCCCATCAGCTTCAACCAACCTCTGCCACGCTTGAAGCAGCCTGATTAGTCAGGTTTCAAGAGAAGTCTGAATTCTGGATATTTATGTAAAATCCCCTGGTTTTAAATGTTAGCAACAAATTTATTTCTCTTCACAAAATATTGTGTGAGCAAAACCTGAAACAACTATGTGCTGAATTCAGCCTGTAGGGTGTGCAGCTTTTTCTTTCTGAATTGAGGTGCCAGTAGAGAGACAAAAGAGAGGGGTTCAATTCATGCTGGGTGAATGAGTAAGAGACTGAATGCATCTTAACCATGTTAATTTTCCTTCCATTTGTAAGGAAAGATCACCAGGGTCCTATAAACCAGCAAATTTATTAGTGTCTACTTGCTGGCATCTGATATAATTCCCTAGTAGGATCCATGCCTTGAAACATTTTGTCTCCCAACACATAGAAAGACATAATTTTTAAGCATCTTATCTCTCAAAGAAGACAGAAAAGACCCCTCAGAGCTCCTGCTCAGCCTGAGATGAATAGGCTATCCGTAAAACTGTTACTCCAGCCAAAGTAAAGACAATGGAGTTTAATTGCCCTTTCCAGGATGCCCAGTGCCCCAGCATTCCTCTTTGAGATCTATCAAGGCCTGTCCCTTGGGTAGAAAAAAGTGTGTCTGCCCTGTACACTAGGTGTGGGGTAGATGAAGTGCTGAGTCTTACTCATTTTGGCACGTTGGTGAAATTCAGGTTTGGTCGTTCATTCGCTATGGAGGAAATCTGACAGCATTGTAGCAAATGAAACACACAAATAATATTTAGCTCAGCAATTCTACTTCTAGTGATCTATCCCAGAGATACCCTGATATACGCACAAGCTATTCATTCCAAAGTTGTTTGTAAAAACAAAAGATTAGAAACATACCTGAACTGAATATCCAGAGTGGAGTTTTGAACAAGGCATAGGGCATATGAAAAACGGTATAATAGGGGTGCAGAGAGGCATGTAATGGATGTGATTTTCAGGCTATACTACTTAGATTTTTCGAAACTGGGACCAGAAAAGTTCTCATAGTTTGTTGCCTCTGTCTCTCTCTCTCTGTCTCTCTCTGTCTGTCTCTCTCTCTCCGTCTCTCTCTCTCTCTATATATATATGTATTTCAGTAAGTAATAGTGGAAGAATAAACCTAAAGCTAATAAAAATTGTAATTTATGTGGGAGGGACACAGACAGAAGTGAGATATTTCTTGTTTTATAATTTGACTTTGCAACCATATAAATATGTTACTGAATTAAAAAATAGATAAATAAAAATGTCTGTCAAAACTGAGAACTAACAAAAATTAGTCTAATTCTGTGAAGTTGGTGACATTGTCCCAGAGAACAAAACATTACTTAAATAGCTTTAAAATGTAGAGTTTTGACTCTACATTCAGAGTGGGCTATCTTTGAAGGACAAAGACAAATATACATACAAAACCACCTTCCCTCCAAAACAAAACCAAAAACAAAAGCCAAAGAAATCTGAAAGTACATGCAACACCTTACTGTTGATGTTATTGCTACTATGATTTTGAAGGTATCATATGTATTTTCATACAAGTTAAAGTAAGAAAGTAATTAATGCTGATGTTGTTATGAAGCAAGACTTTCAATGATGGAGAGAAAAGAGATTTAAGTCTGCAACCAAAAGCTTAAGTAAAACCCTGTGGTCTTAAACTTTGAATTGGAAGTATAAGTTTGTATCAATGAATTCTTTTTCTTTTATTTTCAAAGAAAATCTGTACTTCTTGGCTCTGACCACTGAAAACTCTAGAAGCAGTGGCAACTTGATAACAGTGACTATCCTGAGGCATAGCTTGTGGCCTCTAAATACCATTTTTCTACCAGAGGATCTAGAGATTCTTGGAGAGATGGCTGATTTCAGGGCTGGACCAAGAAGTGTACAAGATAAGCCTAGGAATCTTGGAAGACCAGATACTTGAACACCTTCAAAGACCACCAGGGGCAGACAAAAAGTTTAGGAATCCATACAAAGAGGCCAAAAGTGAGACAATTTTGAAGCAGAGGGAAGGCTGCAGGGCACAACCTTTGAAAGAAAGACATAGCCTGAGGAGATGACATAAACTGAGTAGAACCGAATCAGTCCAAGATGGCAGACAAGTTGACTTCCACTTGACCTTGAGCTTCAGTAATATAAGCATAGTGATCAAAAAGTGGGTGGTGGCCCATTTCCTATAAATGCACATGCCTTCCTGTAATAGCTGGAATACTCTCCCCATTCATTAGCCTATAGAAATACCCACCCGTATAAAAACTGACAACCCTATACCCTGGTGCCTTTCTCACTTTCTGAGTTGGCAGTGTCTGTCTTTGGAAAGAGTTTCTCTCTGAATAAATCCACTTCTTACCTTTCAGTTTGTCTCTCACTGAATTCTTTCTGGGGTGAGACATCAAGAACCTGAGCTTCTATAAGTCCTGAAATAAGCTGTGTGATCTCAGTTGGAAGTCTTCTGGTTTTGGCTGGGTTGGAGTCTCAGCAATATGAATTTAAGTCCTAATCAGGGTTTTAGCCAGGTTTGAGTCCCAGTCACATGGTTTCAAGTCTCAGTCTGAGTTTTGACTGGGTTTGACTCTCTGCTTCCTGGGTTCATATCTCAATCAGGATTTGGCAGGGTTTGAGTCCCCGCCGACAGGCTTCAACTACCAATATGAAATGCAAGGTTTGTATTTTAGCATCACATCAAATTGATTGAAACATATTAACTATATAAACAGCCATGACTGTGACTTCACTGGTGGGGCAGTGAAGAAGACTCTGTGCTCCCAATGAAGGGGGCTTGATTCAATCAATGGTCTGTATACTATATTTCACAATCCACAACTAATAGTTCACATTCTGCAAGTAAATCTGCTGCATGTTGCAACAGAGAATCCTGCATGCTGCAAAGAAGATATATATAAAATGATGGATTCTATCCCATTGTATGTCTCCACTACAGTTTCCTTATCCATTCAACTGTTGAAGGATCTAAGTTTTTCTACATCTTGGCTGTTGTGAGTGACCCTGTAATGTACCTGACAGTGATATTGGAGAGACAGCAGTGAGAAGTCCTGAAAATAGATCTTAATTTCCTTCCCAAGTGTTGTACCTGGGTATCCTGGATAAAAAAAAAAAAAAAACAGGAATTCTAATCTCCAGGCAACTTGGGCTAGAGGCTAGTAGGAAAGTTGCCCTAGCTCTTTCCCCCATTTGAAAGCAAGAATGTTTCAAGGAAGCAAAAACATGTACAGAATTTATTATTAGAGACACAGTACAATATATCAAAGAGCACCCAGAGAAGCAGTTTATTTATTTCAGACAGAAGCAAGAGAGAAATACACACCCAGAGACAAAGGGTATGGGATTCCTCTCTAATGAACAGGAGCACATTAACTCAGAAACTAGTTAGAGAAACACACCAGAGAGGAATGTGTGCATTTTGAACAAGGAATGCAATAAGTCAGAAACTAGGCAGAAATACACACCCAGAGGAGAGTGGACAGCCTAAACTAGGAGTTCAGGAGAGAAGTGATTTAAATTACTTTTATAGGATAGCTTTTCCCTGTCTTTATTTACTTGTGGCCAAATATTGTTTCCTTTTTAATGCCTGACTGTTCCTAAGACTATCCCCAACATGCATGCACAATATTTTGCTAAGATGGATCCTTCTGCAGAGGCCTATATGTGCATGTCCACACTTATTATGGGGTGGGGCTCCCTCCTTGTTTGACTGCTGAGAAGCCTTCCTAAGCATGTGCAGACGGGGAAGTTTTCCTTGGTCTCAGGTGTGGGCACCTTATCTCTTTACCTAAGCAGAGCTCAGCTTTTGCCACTAGTTTTGTCCTTGGAGTGTCAGGGTAAGAACAAAACTTAATTTTGACTCTACTTGACAAACACCAGCTGTCCATCCCAGGGGCCCATCTATCTCCTATCTCAAATACACCCAGAAAGACATTGATCCCAACAAATCTTTATTGCAAGGATGAAGGGTGATGATCCACCTTCTTTATTTTCTTCAGGCTGGCAAGGACCTCATAGACCCTACCTAAGGGGTCATTTTCTCTCATCCTGTCTTATTAAGTGGCCTCAGGGTTACTCTATTGTTAGTTCGACAGGATCTGTACTGAGCAGTGGCTGGAATTTGTGTATTAGCATCATCTTGATGTGAAACTGTTGCAATCTGACAGAGACAAGCTTAGCATGGAATTTTAAAAAGGTAGGGGCCAAAGATCAGTAAATGAATTATTGAAACCAGGGTCCAAAGCAGAATTAAGAACCAAGTTATGATTGGTAACAATTTTTGATCCTGGTCCAGATGGAGTCAGTGCTTGGGTTATCCTGTCCAAAGGAACGGAGGCATTGGTCATGGTCATATATATTTTTGATGTATTTTTTTATTGGCCCATTGGGGTTGACTTAGGTTTAAAAGACTCATTTAGAAGTAGTTGGGGGAGGACAACCTGAGGATTAATAGAGAAAGAGATCTCATTTTGTTTTTCAAGAAAATATGCCTGAATCTGAGTCTACACCTGACACTTTGAGGAGACCTGTCACCAGATAACGACTTGTCTAGTTTTATCCAAGTAGGTTTTACAGTTTTTTTTTAATTTTATTGAAGTATAATTACTTTACAAAGTTGTATTATTTTCTGCTGTACAGCAAAGTGAATCAGCTATATGTATACATATATCCCCTCCCTCTTGGACTTCCCACCCACTCCTTCCCATCCCACCCATCTAGGTCATCACAGAGCACAGAGCTGAGACCCCTGTGCTATACAGCAGGTTCCCATTAGCTATCTATTTTACATGTGGTAGTGTATATATGTCAATCCCAATCTCCCAATTCATCTCACAATCCTCTTCCCCTCATGTGTCCACATGTCTGTTCTCTAGATCTGCATCTCTATTTGTGTAAATAAGTTCATCTGTATCATTTTCCTAGATTCCATATACTGGTGTTAATATAGGATATTTGTTTTTCTCTTTCTGACTTACTTCACTTGATATGACAGACTCTAGGTCCATCCACATCTCTACAAATGACCCAGTTTCGTTCCTCTTTATGGCTATGTAATATTCCATTGTATATATGTACCACTTCTTCTTTATCCATTTATCTGTTGATGCACATTTAGGTTGCTTCCATGTCCTGCTTATTGCAAATAGTGCTACAAAGAACATTGGGGTACATGTGTCTTTTTGAATTATGGTTTTCTCTGGGTATATGCCCAGTAGTGGGATTGCTGGGTCATATGGTAGTTCCCACCAACAGTGCAAGAGAGTTCCTTTTCTCCATACCCTCTCCAGCATTTATTGTTTCTACATTCTTTGATGATGACAATTTCGACCAGTGTGAGTTGATACCTCATTGTAATATTGATTCACATTTGTCTAATTAGTGATATTGAGCATCTTTTCATGTGCTTCTTGGCCATCTGTATGCTTTCTTTGGTGCAATGTCTATTTAGGTCTTCTGTCCATTTCTTGATTGGGTTGCTTGGTTTCTTGATGTTGAGCTGCATGAGCTGTTTGTATACTTTGGAGATTTATCCTTTGTCGATTGCTTTCTTTGCAAATATTTTCTTCCATTCTGAGTGTTGTCTTTTCTTCTTGTTTATGGTTTCCCTTGCTGTGTGAAAGCTTTTAAGTTTCATTAGGTCTCATTTGTTCATTTTTGTTTTTATTTTCATGACTCTAGGAGGTGGGCCAAAAACCTTGCTGTGATGTATGTCAAAGAATGTTTTCCTATGTTTTCCCCCGAAAGTTTCACAGTGTCCAGTTTTACATTTAGGTCTTTAATACATTTTGAGTTTATTTTTGTGGATGGTGTTAGGATGTGTTCTAATTCCATTGTTTTACATGTTGCTGTCCAGTTTTCCCAGCACAATTTGTTGAAGTGACTATCTTTTCTCTATTCTTTATTCTTGCCTCCCTTGTCACAGATTAGGTGACCATAGATCTGTGGGTTTATCTCTAGGCTTTCTATCCTGTACCATTTATCTATATTTCTATCTTTTGTGCCAGTAACATACTGTCTTGATTACTGTAGCTTTGTACTACAGTACAAAGCTGAAGGCAGGAATCCTGATTTCTCCAGCTCCACATTTCTTTCTCAAGATTTTTTGGCCATTTAGGCAGTTTTATGTTTCCATACAAATTGTAAAATTTTTGTTGTAATTCTGTTATAAGTCTCATTGATAGTTTGATAGGGATTGCATTGAGTCTATACTTTGGTATGGGTAGTATAGTCATTTTTACAATATTGATTCTTCCAATCCAAGAGCAGCATATATCTCTCCATCTGTTTGTTTCATCTTTGATTTCTTTCATCAGTGATTTATATTTTTTCACATTTTAAGGGTTTTTTTTCACATAATTGCTTTACAGTGTTATACCAGCTTTTGCTGTACAACAAAGTGAATCTTCTGTATATATATATACCCTTATCTCCTCCTTCCAGCAACGCTCTCCCACCCTCCATATCCTATCCCTCCAAGTTATTGCCCATCATCAAGTTGACCTCCCTTTTCTATGCAGCAGTTTCACAGTAGCTATATGTTTTACATTTGGTAATGTATATATGTCATTACTATTCTCTCACTTTGTCCCAGTTTCCCATTCACACCCCCCCACCCTGTGTCCTCAAGTCCGTTCTCTACAACCTAGACTGTGTCATATAGAGTGAAGAAAGCCAAAAAGAAAAAGAATACCATATGCTAACTCATATATATGGGAGTTAATAAAAAAAAATGGTTCTGTTGAACCGAGTAACAGGGGGAGAATAAAGATGCAGATGTAGGGAATGGATTTGCAGACATTGGTTGGGGGCCTTAGGGAAAGCTGTGAAGAAGTGAGAGATTAGTGTTTACATATATACACTACCAAATGTAAAATACCTAGTGGGAAGCTGCTGTATAACACAGGGAAAACAACTCCATGATGAGAGTTGACTTAGAGGGTTGGGAGAGGGTGGGTGAGAAGAAGTTGGGAGGGAGGGGGATATGGTGATATATGTATAAATACAGATAATTCGCTTTGCTGTACAGCAAAATCTGGCACACCAGTGTAAAGCAATTATATTCCAATAATAAGCTAAAAAGAAAAAAGAAAGAAAAAGAAAAGGAAATGCTGGGGGCCATGCTTGACATTTGTGGTCTCGTGTGGTCTTCCTAGGAATTTGATGAGATGTGCCTTGCTGTCCTCAGTTGGAGTGGAGATTGCTAGGACGAAAAGAGGTCAAATGGCAAAGGGAAGACTTGAGGGTCTGCCCAGTGACATACCAATGAGTGGCTTTAGGTAGTGGGAAAGATGGCACAGGTCAGGGGCACTTATCATGCCAATCTGCATCAAAAATCTAGGCTAGAGTAGCGCTACAATTGCAGAATTTCCCTATGGGAAGAAATGTGATGCATGCATCCACAAGATACTTTATATCATCTGACAAACATATACGGAGCATCCTGTGTGCTGGATTCTGGGTAGATGCTAGGAAGTCAAAGTCAAGTAAAACACAGGTGATCCTTATCTTCAGGGAGCAAGCAGTCCAGGGCAGTTCTCATGAATGCATGGCCCAGGAGGCAAGAGAAATGAATGGAAGAGCTGGGCGGGCATCATGGACACAGGCAGGCTACCAGTGAGGGGCAGCCTCTCCTTAGCTCTAATCAGCGGTTGCCATGCTGGAAAGCAGTCTGTTTTGCCAAGTTTTCAAGAGAAGCCAGAAGTGTCAATATTTATGTAAAATCCCCTGATTTTAAATGTGAGCATATATTTTTTTTTCTTCTTCTTCACAAAACATAGTGTGAGTCACACCTGAAACAACTGTGTGCTGGATTCAGGCTACAGGCTCTGTAGGTTTTAATTTCTGGCCTAGAGGTAGGAGTAGAGAGGGGACAGAAAAGGTGTTCAATTCATGTTTGTGGAATGAATAAGTGTCTGAATGCAAATTAACCATATTAATTTTTCTTCCATTTGTAAAGAAAGATAACCAGGGTCTTATTAACCAATGAATTTAGTAATGTCCACTTGCTTATCATCTGGTATAATTCCCTAATAAGACCCATGCCTTGAAACACTTTGTCTACCAAACCAAACATACAAAGGAGTCATTTTTAAGTTTCTTATCAATCAAAAAAGACAGAAAATTCCACTCAGAGGTCCTGCTAAGACTGAGACTGATCAGGCTAACTTTAAACTGTTACTCCAACCAAAGTAAAGACAATGGAGTTTTATGGCTCCTTCCAGGATTCCCAGGGTCTGCGTGTTCCTGTGTGAGGTCTATCCAGGCCCACCCCTTGGGTAGAACAACCGTAGGCTGGCCTGGTCACCAGGTGGGTGAGAGATGAGGTGCTGCATCTTCCTACTCATTTTGACCTGCTGTTAAAACTCAGTTTTGGTGGTTCAATACCTACCAAGGGGATTTTATAGGACCCAGCAAATGACACACAGAAATACAATTTAGCTAACCAATTCTACTTCTAGGGTTTTATCCCAAGGTGCACTGGCAAAACTACAAAAAGAATAAAACAAAAAAAAAAAAATGAAGAAGACGCACAAGCTATTCACTGCAATATTGTTTGTAATAGGAAAATATTATAAACTTATGTGAAGTGGCCATCCACAGGGAAGTGTTGAAAAAGACATAGAGCATCTGAACAATTGGGTATAATGTGGATGGGGGGAGGTGTGGAATGGCTGAGATGTTCAGGGTGTAGTGTTTAGTTTTTAAAACAGAGGGAGCAGAAAAGTGCTTATATTTTGTTGCTTTTCCATACACATATATGTCTATTTTCATTAAGAAAAAGTGGAAGAAAAAAAAGGAAAGAGAAAATAAAAGAGTGGAAGAATAAACCAAAAGCTAATAAAAATTATAATTTATGGGAGGGGGCAGGGACAGAAGTGAGATTTTTCTTGCTTTATAGTTTGACTTTTCAACCATTTAAAACTGTTATAGAATCAAAAAATAGATAAATAAGCATATCAATTGAAATTGAGAACTAAGGCAAAAGAGCCTAATTCTATCAAGATGGTGGGAGAGTCCCACCAAACCAACACGTTTCTTAAGCGGCGTTAAAATGCAGAATTTTGACTCTACATTCAGAGCAGGATATCCTCTAAGGACAAAGACAAACAAACAAAGAAAAACATCCTCCCTCCAAAACAAAACCAAAAACAAAAATGCAAGGAAATCTGAAACTATATGCAACATCTTATTGTTGGAGATGTTGCTACTGTTATTTGAAAGTATTGTAAGTATGTTGCAGGTTAAAGCAAGTAAGTAATCAATGCTAATTTTGTTATGAAGCAGGACTTTCTGTGTAAGGTAGAAAGGAGGTTTAAATACACAAACAACATGCTTAAGTAAAACCCTTTGGTCTTAAATCTTGAACTGGAAGTATAAGTTTGTACCATTTACTTATTTTTATTTTTGTAAAAGAAAATCTGTACCTATTGGTTCTAACCACAGAAAAGCCTAGAAGCAACAGCAACTTGATAACAGTAAGTATCCTGAGACCTAGCTTGTGGCCTCTAAATGCCATTTCTCACCAGAGGGTTCAAAGATTATTTTTTATGTTTTTGTTTTTTGTTTTATGAGAATGTTTCATTTATTTAAAGGTAAGCAGTATGGTTTCCAGCAAGGATGTTCAGTTTTAGATAACATACAGGAGTAAAGATTTCATTGTCGCAATCCACAAGCAGATATTCTTGAAGAGATGGCTAATTTCAGGGCTGGGCCAAGCAATGCACAAGATAAGCCTGGGAATCTTGAAGGACCAGAAAGTTGAGGGCCTTCAAAAACCACTGGGGGCTGGACAAAAAGTTTAAGAATCCATATGAAGAGGCCAAAAGTGGGACAATTTATCATCACATCAAATTGATTATTTGATTAAAACAAATTAAATATATAAAAAGCCATGACAGGGAGAGTGGGAAAAGATGGTGGAGGAGAAGGATGTGGAGATCAACTTCCTTCCAGCAAATACATCAAAAATACATCTACTTTGGGAGTGGCTCCTGGAGAACACCTTCTGAATGTCAGCAGGAGACCTCAGGTGGCCAAAAAGGCAAGAGAATTTCCGCGTAATTGGGTAGCACAAAGGAAAGAAGGTAAAAAGAGAGACAAGGAATCCTGAGGAGACTGGACTCTCTGGGAGGGAGCTCTGAGGTGGGGGAAGACTCCTACACACTGAGGAATCCCCTCACTGGTGGGGAAGGACTGGGGGACCCTCAGAGTCCCCAGAAGAGAGAGCAATGGCAGGTGTACTGAGGGCAGAGTAGAGAGATCCCCGCACGGAGGAGTCAGGCAGCACTACCCAGCCAGAGAAGCTAATCTGCTCACACACAGTGGTGGTGGGGGCAGGGCATCAAGGCTCAGGCTTAGGAGAAGAGACACCAGGGAGAGAGCTGGGGGTGGCTGCATGAGAACAGGCTGGGGGCAGGTGCACCAGGAAGCTAGGAGGGAGTTTGAGGAAAATCCTGGGCCAGATGGAGAGGCAGGGACTTTTGTATCAGAGTTCTTGGGAGGAACTTCCCTCTGTGAGGACTCACAGGCTATGAAGCAGAGTGACACATGGCTGCTGGATCAAAAAGCCACACACCACCCCATGTCCCTGCCTGCTTTATGCACCACTGGGTCCTGCTGAATGCCTGCCCACCTACCCACTGCCCCTTTCCCCACCCTGCCACCAGGCCAGGCAGCCTGCCCACCTGCAGCTGCCAAGGGTCCTGTGTGTAATACAAAACACTGGCCACAACCTCCTGGCAGTAGGTGAAGCCCACTAACACCAAGCATCCCCCATCAGGAGCAGCATCCCTGGGAGAATGCACAGCACACCTCAGGCTCATGCTGAACATTGTTGCTACAAGCACTCCTACAGTCTTCAGTTAAACTGCAGTATCCCTCCCTACCACTCGACCTGAAGTTGCACGTGAGCCCCAATCACCTTCTTTCACCCCCTCTTGCCTGGGTAGGGAATGGATTCCTGAGAGCAACTCACAAGTAAAGAGGAGACCAAAACCAAAACTGATCCCCAAGGACTGCAGGACCAAAGAAGTGAAAGGGAAACTGCTGCAGGAGGAGAAGATTTAATACCCACAATATGCTTCATAGACCCTGCATCTGTGGATCATCTGAATAGATGTGTGTTTCTTCAATGGAGACTGTAGACATAGGGGGCAACTATAGACTGTGGGGACAAATACACACAAGACTAATACCAGATCACAGTCTGAGGTCTCTACAATCCCCTCCAAAGCAGATGCAGAACCCTACCTACAAGTATTGGAGGATTACTTGGTATCTTTTCTTGATTCTGATTAGGTATTTGTCAGTTTAATTTTTACTGTATATATTTGTATGTGGATTTGCTTGTAACTGATATGAGTACTTTCTTCTTTCTTTTCTTTGTTCTTTCTTTTTCTCTTCCTTTTGGTTTCTTTTCCTCTTCTCATTTTGCAAGTGCAAGTGTGCACATTTCCTTGTGTGATTTTGACTGAATAGAGTTGTTTTAATCACAAGTCTTGGGGATGTTTCTCCTTTCCCCTTCTTCTCTTTTTTCTTCCTTTTTTTCTTTGCCTTCCTTCTATCTCCATTTCCTCCGTGCTGTGCAGCTTCCAGGGTCATAGTTCCCCAGCCAGGGGTTAAAATTGCACCTCTGAGACAGCAGAATGGAGTCCAGGACATTGGACCACCAGATAATTCATGACCCCAAGGAATATTAATCAGCAAATGCTCCCCCAGAGTTCTCATTCCCAGCAACAAGCTCCAAATCTAACCAAAGTTCAGCAAGCTCCAGTGCTTGACACCTCAAGGCAAACAGAAAATAGATAAGAGGAATTGCTACAAGACAGCATAGGGAAAGGAGACAGAAAATACTATAAATTAGACAAAATGAGAAAACAAAGAAACACCTTGCAGGCAAAGGAGCAAGATAAGACCCCACAAGGCCAAATAAATGAAGAAGAAGTTGGCAAATTGCCTGAAAAAGAATTCAGAGTAATGATAATAAAGATGATCCAAAATCTTGAAAACAAAATAGGGAAAATACAAGAAGCATTTAATAAGGACCCAGAAGAACTAAAGAGCAAGCAAACAGTAATTAACAACACAATGACGAGAATTAAAAATACTTTAGATGGTATAAACAGCATATTAACTTAGGCAGCAGAATGAGTAAGTGAGTTGGAAGGTAGAATGGAGGAAATAACTGTCACAGAGTAGGAAAAAGAAAAAAAAAAGAATAAAAAGAGTGGAAGACAGTCTTAGAGACCTCAGGGATAACATTAAGGGTACCAACATTCTAATCATAGGCATCCCAGAAGAAGAAGAAGAAAAGAAAGGGTCTGAGAAAATATTTGACAAGATTATGGTGCAAAAATTCCCGCACATGGGAAAGGAAATAGTAAACAAAGTCCAAGAAGTGCAGAGAGTCCCATACAGAATAAATCCAAGGTGAAACACACCAAGACACATATTAATGAAACCACTGAAAATTAAAAACAAATAAAAATATTAAAAGCAGCAAGAGAGAAGAAACAAATAATATATAAGGGAAAACCCATAAGGATAACAGCTGATCTCTCTGCAGAAAATTTTCAGGGCAGAAGGGAGTGGCAGGAGATAAATAAAGTCTTGAAAGACAAAAACCTACAGCCAAGAATACCCTACCCAGCAAGAATTATGTTCAGATTTGAGGGAGAAATTGAAAGCTTTACAGACAAACAAATGTTAAGAGAATTCAGCACCACCAAACCAGCCTTACAACAAATGCTAAAGGAACTTCTTTAAGCGGGAAACATAAGAGAAGAAAAGGACCTACAGAAACAAAAACAAAACAAGTAAGAAAATGGTAAGAAGAACATACATATTGATAATGACCTTGAATGTAAACAGATAAAATGCACCAACCAAAAGACACAGACTGGCTGAATGGATACAAAAACAAGACCATATATATGCTGTCTACAAGAGACAAGGATTCTTCAATATACACAAATCAATCAATGTGATACATCATCTTAACAAAATGAAAGATAAAAACAATATGATAACCTCAACATACACAGAAAAAGCTTTTGACAAAATTCGACATCCTTTTATGATAAAAACTCTACAGACAGTGAGCATAGAAGGAAGTTACCTCAACATAATAAAAGCCATATGTGACAAACCAACAGCCAAATTCATTCTAAATAGTAAAAAAACTGAAAGAATTCCATCTAAGAACAGGAACAGCACAAGGGTGCCCACTCTCACCAATATTTTTCAGCATAGTTTTGGGAGTGTTAGGCACAGCAATCAGAGAAGAAAAATAAATAAAAGGCATCCAAATTGGAAAATAAGTAAAACTGTCATTCTTTGCAGATGACATGATATTGTACATAGAAAACCCTAAAGATTCTACCAGAAAACTGCTAGCACTAATCAATGAATTTAGTAAAGTAGCAGGGTACAAAATTAATGCACAGAAATCTCTTGATTCCTATACACTAACAATGAAAAAGCAGGAAGAGAAATTAAGGAAACACTCCCATTTACCATTGCAACAAAAAGAATAAAATACCTAGGAATAAGCCTGTCTAAGGGGACAAAATACCTTTATGCAGACAACTATCAGATACTGATGAAAGAAATCAAAGATGATACAAACAGGTGGAGGGACATACCATGTTCTTGGATTGAAAGAATCAACACTGTGAAGTGAAAATGACTGTACTACCCAAAGCAATTTACAGATTCAATGCAATCCCTAACAAATTACCAATGGCATTGTTCACAGAACTATATAAGAAATTTTATGGTTTGTATGGAAATGTAAAAGACCCTGAATAACCAAAGCAGTCTTGAGAAGGAAAGACAGAGTTGGTGGAATCAGTCTTCCTGACTTCAAACTATACTACAAGCCTACAGTGATCAAGAGAGTATGATACTGGCACAACAACAGAAATATACATCGATGGAACACAGTACAGATCCAAGAGATAAACTCATGCACATATGGGCACCTTATCTTTGACAAAGGAGGCATGAATATACAATGGAAAAAAGAGAGCTTCTTCAATAAGTGGTGCTGGGGAAATTGGACATCTACATGTAAAAGAATGGAATTAGAACATTTCCTAACACTGTACACAAAAATAAACTCAAAATAGACTAAAGACCTAAATGTAAGGCCAGACACTACAATATTTTAAGAGAAAAAAAATAGGCAGACCATTCTGTGACAGAAACCAAAGCAAGATCCTTTTTGATGCACCTCCTAGAATAATGTAAGTAAATTCAAAAATGAAAAAAAAATGGGAACTAATGTAACTAAAAAGCTTTTGCACAGCAAAAGAAACCATAAACAAGACAAGAAGACAACCCTCAGAATGGGAGAAAATATTTGCCAATGAAGCAACAGACAAAGGATTAATCTCCAAAATATATAAGCAGTGCATGAAGCTTAATACCAAAAAAGCAAATACCCCAAACCAAAAAGGGGCTGAAGAGAACCATCAAAATGGTGGAGTAGGAGGACATGCACCCACACCCTCCTGCAAGAGCACCAGAATTAAAATTAACTGCTGAACAATCATTGACAGAAAGACACTGGAACTCACCAAAAAGAACTCCCCATATCCAGAGACAAAGGAAAAGTCACAATGACATGTTAGGAGGGGCACAATCGCATTAAAATCAAATCCCATAAATGCTGGGTGGGTGACCCACAAGCTGGAGAACACTTATAACACAGAAGAACTGAGGGTTCTGAGCCCCACGTCAGGCTTCCTAACCTGGCAGTTCAGCAACGGGAGGAGGAATCCCCAGAGAATCAGAATTTGAATGCCAGCAGGATTTGATTGCAGGACCTCCACAGGACTGGGGGAAATGGAGACTCCACTCTTGGAGGGCACACAAAAAAGTGTGCTCACCAGGACCCAGGGGGAAGGAGAAGTGACCACATAGGAGACTGAACCAGACCTACCTGCTTGTGTTCAAGGGTTGCCTGCAGAGGTGGGGGGCAGCTGTGGCTCACCAAGGAGACAGGGGCACTGGTGGCAGGGGTTCTGAGAAGTGCTCACTGGCATGAACCCTCACAGATTCCACCATTAGCCCCTCTGAAGAGCCTGTAAGCTCTACTGCTGGGTCGCCTTGGGCCAAACGACCACCAGGGTGGGGACACAGCCCCACCCACTGGCAGACAAGAAGATTAAAGTGTCACTGAGCTCCATCCATCAAATCAGATTAAAGTGTTACTGAGGTCCACCCACCCAGCCCTATCCACCATCAGTACTTCCCATAAGGAAGCACCCATGAGCCACCTAGACAGCTTACTCCAGAAGAGGGCAGACAGCAGTATCAAGTAGTATCAGCACTATTTCATCTTGTGGAACTGAAAATCACAGCCACAGAAAGACAGAGAAAATGAAAAGGCAAAATACTTTGTACCAGATGAAGGGACAAGAAAAGACACCAGAAAAACAACTAAATGAGCAGGAGACACACACTCTTCTGGAAAAAGAATTCAGAACAATGATGGTGAAGATGATCCAGGACTTTGAAAAAAGATTGGATGCAAGGATTGAAAAATTGTAAGAAAAGTTTACCAAAGACCTAGAAGAATTAAAGAACAAACAGAGATATGCAACACAATAACTGAAATGAAAAATACACTAGAAGGAACCAATAGCAGGTTACCTGAGGCAGAAGGGTGAAAAAGTGACCTGGAAGACAGAATGGTGATAATCACTGATGTGGAAAAGAATAAAGAAATAAACAATGAAAAGAACTGAAGAAAGACTTAGAAACCACTGGGACAACGTTAAACGCACCAACATCCACATTATAGGGGTCCCAGAAGGATAAGAGAGAAAGGAAGGATCCAAGAAAATACTGGAAGAGATTATAGTTGAAAACTTTTGTGACATGGGAAAGGAAATAGTTACCCAAGTCCAGAAAGCATACAGAGTCCAAGGCAGGATAAACCCAAGGAGAAACATGCCAAGAGATATAGTCATCAAACTGACAAAAATTAAGGACAGATAAAAGTTATTAAAAGCAACAAGGGGAAAACAACAAATAACATACAAGGGAACTCCCATAAGCTAAACAGTTGACTTCACGGCAGAAACTCTGCAAGCCAGAAGGGAGTGGCATGATATATTTCAAGTGAAGACAGGGAAGAACCTACAACCCAGAATACTCTACCCAGCAAGGATCTCATGCAGATTCGATGGAGAAATCAAAAGCTTTATGGAGAAATCAAAAACTTTACAGACAAGAAACAGCTAAGAGAATTCAGCATCACCAAACCGGCCTTACAACAAATGCTAAAGGAACTTTCCTAAGCGGGAAACATCAGAGAAGAAAAGCACCTAAAGAAACAAAAACAAAACAATTAAAAAAATGGTAATACGAACATACATATCAACGATGACCTTGAATGTAAACAGACTAAATGCACCAACCAAAAGACACAGACTGGCTGAATGGATACAAAAACAAGACCATATATATGCTGTCTACAAGAGACCTCTTCAGACCTAGGGACACATACAGACTGAAAGTGAGGGGATGGAAAAAGATATTCCATGCAAATGGAAATCAAAAGAAAGCTGAAGTAGCGATACTTATTTCAGATAAATTGGACTTTAAAATAAAAAATGTTACCAGAGACAAGAAAGGACCCTACATAAAGATTGGGGGATCAAACCAAGAAGAAGAGATAACAATTATAAATATATGTGCACCCAATATAGGAGCACCTCAATACATAAGACAAATGCTAACAACTATGAAAGAGGAAATTGACAGTAACACAATCATAGTGGGGGACATTAACACCCCACTTACACCAATGGACAGATCATCCAGACAGAAAATTAATAAGGAAACACAGGCTTTAAATGACACAAAAAATCAGCTGGATTTAATAGATATCTATAGGACTTTATATCCAAAAACAGCAGATTACACATTCTCCTAAAGTGCACATGGAACATTCTCCAGGATAGATCACATTTTGTGTCATAAATCAAGCCTTGTTAAATTCAAGAAAATGGAAATCGTACCAAGCATCTTTTCTGACCAAAATTATATGAGATTAGAAATCAATTACAGGAAACAAAACTGTAAAAATCACAAACACATGGAGGCTACACAATACGCTACTAAATAACCAACAGATCACTGATGAAATCAAGAGGAAATCATAAAATACCTAGAAAAAAATGACAATGAAAACACAACTATCCAAAACCTATGGGATGCAGTAAAGGCAGTTTTAAGAGAGAAGTTTATAGCGATACAATACTACCTCAAGAAACAAGAAAAATAACAAATGAACAATCTAAACTTATACCCAAGGAACCTGCAGAAAGAAGAGAAAACAAACCCCAAAGTTAGTAGACGGAGAGAAATCATAAAGATCAAAGCAGATATAAATGGCATAGAAACAAAGAAAACAATAGTAAAAATCATTAAAACTAAAGGCTGTTTCTTTGAGAAGATAAAATCGATAAACCTCTAGAAAGGCTCATCAAGAAAAAGAGGGAGAGGATTCAAATCAATAAAATTAGAAAGGAAACAGGAGAAGTTGCAACAGACACTGCAGAAATAAAAAGCACCATAAGAGATTACTATAAGCAAGTATATGCCAATAGAATGGAAAACCTGGTTGAAATGGACAGATTCTTATAAAGGTATAACATTCCAAGACTGAATCAGGAAGACATAGAAAATATGAACAGATCAATCACAAGTAATGAAAATGAAACTGTGATTAAAAATCTCCCAACAAACAAAAGTCCAGGACCAGATGGATTCACAGGTGACTTTTATCAAATGTTTAGAGAAGAGCTATCACCCATCCTTCTCAAACTCTTCCAAAAATTTGCAGAGGAGAGAACACTCCCAAACTCATTTTATGAAGTCACCAACACCCTGATACCAAAACCAGACAAAGATACTGCAAAAATGAAAATGACAGACCTATACCACTGATGAATTTAGATGCAAAAATCCTTAACAAAATACTAGCAAACAGAATCCAACCACACATTAAAAGGATCACATACCATGATCAAATGGGGTTCATCCCTGGAATGCAAGGATTCTTCAATATATGCAAATCAATCAATGTGTTACAGCGTATTAACAAACTGAAGGATAAAAAACACATGATCATCTTAATAGATGCAGAAAAAGATTTTGACAAAATTCAGCACCCATTTATGATAAAAACTCTCCAGAAGGTGGGCATAGAGGGAACCTACCTCAACATAAAAAATACAATATATGACAAACCCACAGCAAACATCATTCTCAATGTTGAAAAACTGAAAGCATTCCCTCTAAGATCAAGAACAAGACAAGGATGTCCACTCTTGCCACTACTCTTCAACATAGTTTTGGAAGTCCTTGCCACAGCAATCAGAGAAGAAAAAGAAATAAAAGGAATCCAAATTGGAAGAGAAGTAAAACAGTCACTGTTCACAGATGACATGACACTATACATAGAAAATCCTAAAGATGTCACCAGAAAACTACTTGAGCTAATCAATGAATTTGGTAAAGTTGAAGGATACAAAATTAACACACAGAAATCTCTTGCATTTCTATACACTAACAATGAAAGATCAGAAAGAGAAATTAAGGAAACAATCCCATTCACCATTGCAACAAAAAGAATAAAATACCTAGGAATAAACCTAAGCAAGGAGGTAAAAGACCTGTACTCAGAAAACTATAGGATACTCAAGAAAGAAATCAAAGATGACACAAACAGATGGAGGGACATACCATGTTCTTCGATTGGAAGAATCAGCATTGTGAAAATGAGTATATTACCGAAAGCAATATACAGATTTAATGCAATCCCGATCAAATTACCAATGGCATTTTTCACAGGACTAAAACAAGAAATTTTACAATTTGTATGGAAATGTCAAAGACCCCAAATAGCCAGAGCAATCTGGAGAAGGAAAGACAGAGTTGGCGGAATCAGGCTTCCTGACTTCAGGCTATACTACAAGGCTACAGTGATGAAGACAGTATGGTACTGGCACAACAAGAGAAATATAGACCAATGGAGCAGGATACAAAGCCCAGAGATAAACTATGGTCAACTAATGTATGACAAAGGAGGCAAGAATATACATTGGAGAAAAGGCAGCCTCTTCAATAAGTGGTGTTGGGACAACTGGACAGCTACATGCAAAAGAATGAAATTAGAACACTCCCTAACACCATACACAAAAATAAACTCAAAATGGATTAAAGACCTAAATGTAAGTCTAGACAGTATAAAACCCCTAGAGGAAAACATAGGAAGAACACTCTTTGACTTCAATAACAGGAAGACCTTATCTGATCCACACCTTAGAATAATGGAAATGAAAACAAAAATAAATAAGTGGGGCCTAATGAAACTTCAAAGCCTCTACACAGCAAAGGAAACTATAAGCAAGACAAAAAGACAACCCTCAGAATGGGAGAAAATATTTGCAAATGAATCAATAAACAAAGGATTAATCTCCAAAATATATAAACAGTTTATCCAGCTCAATATCAAAAAACCAAACAAACCAATCAAAAAATGGGCAGAAGACCTAAATAGGCATTCCACCAAAGAAGACATATGGATGGCCATGAGGCGCATGAAAAGCTGCTCAACATCACTAATTATTAGAGAAATGAAAATCAAAACTACAGTGAGGGATCACCTCACACTGGTTCAAATGGGCATCAGCAGAAAATCTACAAACAGTAAATGCTGGAGAGGGTGGGGAGAAAAGGGAACACTCTTGCACTGTTGGTGGGAATTTAAATTGATACAGCCACTGTGGAGAACAGTATGAAGGTTCCTTGCAAAACTAAAAATAGATCTACCATATGACCCAACAATCCCACTACTGGGCATATACCCACAGAACACCATAATTCAGAAAGACACATTCACTCCAGTGTTCATTGCAGCACTATTTACAATAGCCAGGACATGGAAGCAACCTAAATGTCCATCAACAGATGAGTAGATAAAGAAGATGTGGTACATACATGCAATGGAATATTACTCAGCTGTAAAAACCAATGAAACTGGGACATTTTTAGAGACATGGATGGACCTAGATACTGTCATACAGAGTGAAGTGTGTCAGAAAGAGAAAAACAAATATAGAATATTAACACATATATTTGGACTATAGAAAAATGGTACAAATCAACCTGTTTGCAAGGCAGAAATAGAGACCCAAATTTAGAGAACAAACATATGGACATCAAGAGGGGAAAGTGGGGAAGGTTGTGGGGGGAATGAACTGGGAGACTGGGATACCAAATTGAACACTCTAAATATATGCAGTTTATTGTAAAACATAAAAAAAAGAAATTAAAAACAAACAAACAAAAAATAAACAAAAATGGGTGGAAGACCTAAATATGCATTTCTTCAAAGAACACATGCAGATGGCTAAAAAACACATGAAAAAATGGTTAGCATCACTAATCTCTAGAAAAATGCAAGTCAAAGCCACAATCAGCTATCACCTCACACCAGTCAGAATGCCCATCATCAAAAATGTTGAAAAAGTAAATGCTGGAGAGTGCGTGGAGAAAAGGGAACCATTCTGCACTTTGGTGGGAATGTAAGTTGGCACAGCCATTATGGAAAACAGTTTGGAGGTTCCTTATAAAACTAAAAATGGAACTATCATATGACCCAGGAAAACTCATTTTTAAGCATATATCCTCAGAAAACTATAATCCCAAAAGAAACATGTACCATAATGTTCATTGAGCACTATTTACAATAGCCGGGACATGGAAGCAACCTAAATGCCCATCAACATATGAATAGACATCCATCAAAGCAAGATCCTTTTGGACCCACCTCCTAGAATCATGGAAATAAAATCAGGAATAAACAAATGGGATCTCATGAAACTTAAAAGCTTTTGCACAGCGAAATAAACCATAAACAAGACTAGAAGGCAACCCTCAGAATGGGAAAAATAGTTGCCTATGAAACAACGGACAAAGGATTAACCTCCAAAATATACAAGCAGCTCATGCAGCAGAATACCAAAAAAGCAAATAACCCAATCCACAAATGGGCGGAAGACCTAAACAGACATTTCTCCAAAGAAGACATACAGATGGCCAACAAATACATGAAAAGATGCTCAACATCGCTCATCATCAGAGAAATGCAAGTCAAAGCCACAATGAGGTATAACCTCACACCAGTCAGAATGGCCATCATCACAAAATCTGGAAACAACAAATGTTGAAGAGAGTGTGGAGAAAAGGGAACTCTCCTGCACTGTTGGTGGGAATGTAAGTTGGTACAGCCACTATGGAAAAGAATTTGGAGGTTCCTTAAAAAACTACAAATAGAATGACCATATGATCCAGTAATCCCACTCCTGGGCATATACCCAAAGAAAACCATAATCCCAAAAGAAACATGTACTGTAATGTTTATTGCAGCACTATTTACAATAGCCATGACATGGAAGCAACCTAAATGCCCATCAACAAATGAATGGATACAGAAGATGTGGCATATATATACAGTGGAATATTACTCAGCTATAAAGAGGGATGAGATGGAGCTATAAGTCATAAGGTGGATAGACTTAGAGTCTGTCATACAGAGTGAAGTAAGTCAGCAAGAGAAAGACAAATATTGTATGCTAACTCACATATATGGAATCTAAAAATGGTACTGATGAACTCAGTGACAAGAACAAGGACGCAGATGCAGAGAATGGACTGGAGAACTCAAGGTTTGGGAGGGGGCGGGGGGTGAAGGGGAAGCTGAGATGAAGCGAGAGAGTAGCACAGACATATATATAGTACCAACTGTTAAATAGACAGCCAGTGGGAAGTTGTTGTATAACAAAGTGAGTCCAACTCGAGGATGGAAGATGCCTTAGAGGACTGGGATGGGGAGGGTTGGGGGGACTCAAGGGAGGGTGGGGTGGGAGTCGAGGGAGGGAGGGAATATGGGGATACGTGTATAAAAGCAGATGATTGAACTTGGTGTACCCCCTAAAATAATAAAATAAATAAATACATAAATAAAAATAAGCTACTGATAAAAAAAAAGTGACACATAAATACAATGGAATATTACTCAGCCATAAGAAAAGAATGAACTTGAGTTATTTGTAGTGAGGTGGATGTATGTAGTATCTGTCATACAGAGTGAAGTAAGCCAGAAAGGGAATAACAGAAACTGAATGCTAACTCATATATTTGGAATCTAAAAAAATGGTACTGATGAACCCAGTGACAGGGCAAGAATAGAGATGCAGATGTAGAGCATGGGCTTGAGGACATGGGGTGGGGGTGGGCAAAGGAGAAGCTGGGGCGAAGTGAGAGAGTAGCATTACATATATACGCTAGCAAATGTAAACTAGATAGCTAGTGGGAAGTTGCTGCATAACATAGCATGATAAAGTTGATGATGGGTATTGATTTAGAGGGAAGGATAGGGAGGTTGGGAGGGAGTCATGGGAGGGACAGGATATAGGGATATATGTATAACTACAGCTGATTCAATTTAGTCTACCCCAAAAATGGGCACAACAGTGTAAAGCAATTATATTCCAATAAAGACTTTTAAAATAAAGTGATCTGTAAAAAAAAAAAAAAAAAAAGCCATGATTGAGAATTCCTTGGTGATGCAGTGCACAAGACTCCAGGCTCTCAATGCAGGAGTCTTCAGTCTGATCCTTCATCAGGGAACTAGATCCCACTTGCCATTACTAATAGCTCACATTCCATAACTAAAATTCTGGCATGCCACAACAGAAAATCCCCCATACTGCAATTAATACCCAGTGCAGTCAAATAAATAAATATTTTTAAATGCTGAATAATATTCCATTGTTTGTCTCTACCACATTTTCTTTATGCATTCAATTCTTGGTGGATCTAAGTTTTTTTCTATATCTTGTCTATTGTGAATGATGCTGCAATGTACATAACAGTGATTTCAAAGAGACAGCAGTGAGTGGTCCTGAAGAGAGATTTTCATTTCCTTCCCAGGAATTGAACCTGGGTAGCCTAGATGAAAAACCAGAAATTTTAACCACTGGACCACTAGGGGCTAGAAGCTAGAAACAAAATTGTCCCAGCTCTTTCCCCATTTTGAAAGCAAGAATGCTTCAAGGAGGCAAAAAGTGTAAAAAACAAGTACAAAGTTTATTATTAGAGACACAGCACATTATATGGGACAGAACACAGAGAAGCAGTTTCTTTAAGACAAAAGCAAGGCAGAAATATACACCCAAAGAGAAAGGCTATAGGTGTTCTGTCTAATGAGGAGGAGCACAGTAAGTCAGAAACTAGGCAGAGATTCACACCCAGGGCGGAATGTGGGCATCCTGAACTAGGAGTGCAGGAAAGAGGTGATTTAAATTACTTACATAGGACAGCCCTCCCGGTTCTTTGTTTACCTTTGGCCAATTATCTTATTTTTTTTATCACACCTGACTGGTCCTAGGACCCTCCCCAAAATACTCACACAACTTTTTGCTAAGATGGTTCCCATTGAAGAGGTATAAGTGTGCATGTCCACACTTATCATGGGGTGGTGCCCCCTCCCTGTTTGACCTCCAAGAAGCCTTCCTATGTATGTGCACACAGGGCAGTTTTCCTTGACCTTAGGAGTGGGCAGCTATTCTCTTTTCTTCAGCAGAGATAAACTTCAGTCACTAGCTTTTTCCTTAGAGTATCTAGATGAGAACAAAGATTCAGTTTGACTCCACTTGACAAACACCATCTGTTCATCCAAAGAGCCCATCTATCTCCTACCTCAGCAGGTCAAATATCTCTTTGAGATCATGATTTTAATTTTCTGGAATAAATACCCGGAAATGGGATTACAGGATCAAATACTAATTTGCATTTTAATTTTTTGAAGAACCTCCATCATGTTCTCCAGTAGCTACACCATTTTACTTCCCCACAAACAGTGCACAGGGTCCCACATCCTTGTCAACACTTGTTACCTTCTTTTGTTTTGTTTTGTTTTGTTTTGTTTAAGCTCTTTATTGGAAAATAATTGCTTTACACGGTTGTGCCTGTCATTTTCTGCTGTATGACAAAGTGAATCAGGTGTATTTATCCATATAGCCCCATATCCCCCCTTCCAAGACTCCTTCCCACACTCCCTATCTCACACCTCTTAGTCATCACCAATCATCAAGTTGATCTCCCTGTGTTATGCAGCAGCTTCCCACTAGCTATCTATTTTATGTTTGGTGGTGTATGTATGTCAGTGTTATTCTGTCACTTTGTATCAGCATCCCCTTTGCCCCTCCACCCACCTCATGTTCTCAAGTCTGTTCTCTGCATCAACATCTTTATTCTTGCCCTGTCACTGAGTTCATCAGTGCCTTTTTTTTTTTATTTTAGATTCCATGTACTTACATTAGCATACGACATTTTTTTTCTTTCTGACTTTCATCACCCTGTATGACAGACTCTAGGTCCATTCACCTCACTACAAATAACTCAATTTCATTCCTTTTCATCACTGAGTAATATTCCATTGTATATGTGTGCCACATCTTCTTTATCCATTCATCTGTCGATGGGCATTTAGGTTGCTTCCATGTCCTGGATATTGTAAATAGTGCTACAATGAACATTGTGGTACATGTATCTTTTTGGACTATGGTTTTCTCAGGGTATATGCCCAGAAGTGGGATTGCTGGTTCATATGGTAGTTCTATTTTTAGTTTTCTAAGGGACCTCCATGCTGTTTTCCATACTGACTGTACCATTTTCCATTCCCACCAACAGTGCGGGGCAGGGGGTGCCTTTTCTTCGCACACTCTCCAACATTTATTATTTCTAGATTTTTTCATGATGAGCATTCTGACTTGTGTGAGGTGATACCTTATTGTGGCTTTGACTTGCATTTCTCTAATGATTAGTGATGTTGAGAATCTTTTCATGTGTTTGCTAGCCATCTTCATGTCTTCTTTGGAAAAATGTCTGTTAGGTCTTCTGCCCATTTTTGGACTGGATTATTTTGCATTTTTGATATTGAGCTGCATGAGATGCTTGTATATTTTGGAAATTAATCCTTTGTCTGTTTCTTCATTGGCAAATATTTTCTCCCATTTTAAGTGTTGTCTTCTTGTCTTGTTCATGGTTTCTTCTGCTGTGCCAAAGCTTTTAAGTTTCATTAGGTCCCATTTGTTTATTTTTGTTTGTATTTCCAGTATTCTAAGAGATGCTTCAGAAAGGATCTTGCTTTGATTTATGCCATAGATCTTGTTATGTTTTCCTGTAAGACCTTTTGTTTTTGATAATGACCATCCTAATGGATGTGAGATGGTATCTTACTATCATTTGGTTTTCAATTTTCTGATGATTAGTGAGGGAGTTTCTACCCTTATCCCAAAGGTACGGAATGGGAAACAGATGTCCAGAAATGAATTTATCAAGGTCATCTGACTGGTAGGTATCAGAGGTGGGAGTTGAACCGAGGCAGAAAAACTCCAGGATGTACATGCCTGGCAAGTATGCAGCACTGTCTTCCATGGGCTCAGCAAATGTGGGATCATGCTGTTTTGTATTTTGTTCTTTTTTCTCAATGTCATATTGGATTGATTTCTCAGAACACTAAATATTCTCCTAAAACACAATTTTAAGTTGGTTGGTTGCATGATGGCTTATATATCCTGTGGACCCTTTATGTTTAATAGGCCTTAGGATGGCCCAGATTTTTCCTTCTGTAAGAGGCTCTGAGGACTACATCTTTGCTTATGTGTGTTTGAAGATACTTCTGATCCTCACTTTAGCATAAACCTTAGAAGCAAAATTGCTAGGACAAAGACCATACATATTTTAAGAACAAGTCATCTGCAAATAGATTCTACCAATTTTCACTCTTTCAAGAAGGGTTAAAGATCTATCTTCTTCCTGATTTTTGTTTTTCTCACTGTTGGTTTTTTCTCACTGTTGGCTATAAATCTCTCTGGTCTGCAATGGCTAAAGGATAAAACTTGAGGGGCAGGGGGGCACTAGTATTTGAAGAACAGACGTTGGGACTTGCCTGGCAGTCCAGTGGTTATGAGTCTGTGCTTCCAATGCAGGGGGCAGGTTTTAATCCCTGGTTGGGGAACTAAGATACCGCATGCCTTGTGTTTAGGAAAAAAAAAAATTGATGATGATGAGATTTATCCTCATGGTGGTAGCACAGGCTACAAATATAGTCTCAGGGACAGTGGGCTTATGAACAGGCATAGGTCCAGTCCTCGTCTTAGGCTCATCTAGGGAAGCAAATCCTGACTTTTTCTGGTGGATATTATGGCAATAAGCCATGCTGACATCATATATCTCCTGACATGAATGCAGCAATGAGTTCTAATGGAAGTATCTACCAATTCATTCACTCATTTATTGAGGGTCTACTATGTGCCTGTCACCAGGACTGGGGTCAGAAGACTGGAGGAGACCTCCTTCAACTGTATAATGGGGCTCATGCCCTGCAGAGACTCATGGGGAGACAGTGAAATGCCATATGTAATTAATCAGAGCTATTACTCTTAATCTTATTGGTGGTTCCTCACCAAAAGAGAGACTTTGCTTACGGTTCCACGAAGAGCATGTGGAAAATGTGTTTGACAAACTGTTCATGTGAATCTCCATTAACTCCAAAACATAATATTTACTGCTAAAAAAATACCTGTTATGTTCTCACCTTTCTGCCCTTTATTAGCTCTGCAACGGGCCCTCTTTCACTCCACTCAAGCTGATCATAATTCAGCGTCATCTTAAAGTGACCAGACACACATAACTGTGGACATATGGCAGCTCTGTACACACATGGGAACTGCAGGGCTTGGGGGTATGTTTCAGGTTGAGGTCACAAGACTGAAGTCAATGCACTGCTCACCCAACCCCAGCCTTCTCTAACTCCCTAAAGAGGAAGCCACTCACTCTTCTGGCCTCTTGCTCACACATTTGTTGTTTTCTCCTCTAGCCCTCCCCATTGGGGGTTTTCTCTTTATCTGTCTCCATGAACTGGTGGTGGGTTTCTAACACAGCCCTCTATTCCTGGGGCTACCACAGCAGCTAGCACACAGTAGTTGCTCAATAAACTTGTACTGAATGAAAAGATGAGGAAGGAAGTTGGAACATCCCTTTCTCTGATGTTAGTCTTGCTGGAGTAAAGGTCCATGCTATGCATTGGGTTGGGATGTGTTTGTCACCTTATTTATTCTTTCCTGCTCCTTCTCTCATCTGGGTCTCCCTCCACTTTTGGCCCATGTTATCCCAGCCTGAGCCTCTTCTTAGGGTCTCCAGGTGGAAGAAGTGATGCTTCCATTAAAAATCTGCCAAACCATGGCAGCTCTAAGCAAGTGGTTTGTAGACATGCCCCTCGAAGAAGCTTGGTTCCCCTTTACATTAGTGGCATCCTCCCCACAGCCTTGGAGGTGAGTATCAGGGGCATGCTGGGCCCTCAACAGCTGGGGCTTGCTCAGGGATCCACACAGCCTGTCACTTAGGAGGTGGAACTGGAAAGGACTCTGCAGCTGTGGGTGGCAGAGAGCTGGTGACTGGAGTGGCAGGACAAAGGGGAGCCATCCCAGCTTAAAGCACCTTACCTAGAAACCGCAGAAGCAGAAGGCCATTCCCCAAGTTCCTCTGAGATGGGAAGAATAGAATCTCTTTTTATTCATCCTTAGCATCTCCCTGAATGAGGAGGTTTTGGCATTGATGGGGCTGTCACCAACACTTCTGTGGTCTAGGAAACCTTCTGTCCCTTCCTTTGGGGATGTCTCTCCCCAGTTCCACTTGTGTGGTGCTGAAGGAAACTTTGCATCATGTTGTGAAGGGCCTCACGAACAAGTAAAGTGAATCATAGTGCCACATGCACCTGCTAAGATGGTTGGCCCATGGCTGGACACATGATCTGAGGTAGATCAATCAAAACCCTCCCTGGTAGGCTGATCTTTCCTGAGCTTCTTTCTTTGGGGTGAGAGGCCTTGGGGATATATGTGTAGAAGCCTCAGGGAAGAAAGCTGTCAGGCTAAGAGAATCAAAGATGAAAGAAGGGAAAGAACAAGGGAGAAAAGGAGTGAGCTGATGGCTTCTGATTTCTTGGGCCCAGTCACTGAGATGTTTCGATCTGCTCTGGTTCCTGTGCCCTGGATCTGCAGTATCCTTCCAATACATATCCCCTTTCCTTGAAGTCAAGTGGAGATGGGCTCCTCTCAATTGTGTATCAGATGAGGTTCTAGGTCCTGCCTGATTATGATGCATCTCCTTGATCCAAACGTCACTGATTTGTATTAGCAGCATTGGGAATGGAATCCTGTATTCTTTCCTGAGAATAGGGCTTTGCAGAGCACCAAATAAACCACCATCTCTTGGCATGAATGCCCAGTGTGTGAGTGAGTGTGTTTGGAGTGGGCCTGATTGATTCCTGAAGCATCCCCAGCAGTTACACTGCAGGAGCCAAGCCAATCCTGTTGTTTCCCTGATCATAAACTGAGAAATACTGCCTCAGAAAGACATCACCAAGGATCCATGTCTCTGACTTGTCCAAATTCACTGAGGACCCTTAAAACAAGATGACATAGCTGCCCTGAGGACCCTGGGGGAGATGGAAATACACCCAAGTCAGCCTGAGCCCTTACCTGCCAGCCCCTATATATGTAGAGATGGTGCCTTCCTGGTTGTATTCCCCCCCTTTAGTAAGAACCAAGTGGCTCTCTCAACAGCTGTGGAAGTGGGGTGGCCTTTCAAGAATAAGAACAGCCAAGACATATGGTTGCCCTGAGGGAGGGGGTTGGTGGAGGCAAGAATTGGAGTTTGGGATTAGCAGATGCAAACTACTATACAGAGGATGGATAAACAACAAGGTCCTCCTGTATACCACAGAGAACTACATTCAATATCCTATGATAAACCATAATGGAAAACATTAGGAAAAACAGTGCAATATATGCATAACTGAGTCACTTTGCTGTGCAGCAGCAATGAACACAAAATTGTAAATCAACTGTACGTCAATAAAATCAAAAGAAAAAAAAAAGACAAAAATGTCCCATAATTCTGTTCTCTCCTTCTGACCCATGCTCTCTGTTTTCTCTGAAGATTGAATGCCTTTTCTTCTCCCTGTTCACCACAACCTGTTCTTTAAAGCTGTGCTCAACCATTCTGGAGGACTTTCTAGACCTATGCTCACCCTTCCAAGCCACTTCAGGCTGGGTTAGGTGACTTATCCTGGTTCTCCTCCTGTCTGTAGACCTCATCACCTCTAATCTGGGCCTGGCACCCTTTGGCAAGGCCAAAGGTGTTCCCTTTGCATTGAGTCCAGTGTATATTTGACAGACCCGAAGCAGGCCTCCCCATACCTCCATGAGGCTGGGGGTTTTGAATTACTGGAATTCCCTGGTTTAATCAAAGTTTATTTGAGCCCATCAGCCTCTTCTACCTCCCACGGGGAGCTGACATTAAGCTTCCACCCTGTGCTGGGGCTGTGCAGTCACTGTGCATCATTTACTCACATGACCATCCAACCTCCCCACACAGGGGTCTGGTAGCCCAAGTCACAGAGGGGACCTAGGGCTTAGCAAAAGGAAGTTGCAGCTGAGGATGTAGGGAACCATGTAATTTATCACCCACCAGGACACTTTTGAGATGGGAATGGAGACCCTTAATCATTATGGTGGGACAACACACTGAGACTGCCCCCAGCCAACTCCACTGGTCACTTGGCCTATTTCAGAGATTGCTAGAGTTGACTCTCCATGTTCATGCATCTTAGGGCTCTGGTGGAACTGAAGCTCTTTGAGGGCAGAGGCCCTTAGTGTTCCCCTCTCCTGGTGCCTCACATCATGCCGGCATGGTATGATGTCTCCATTTATTCCAGGATGCTGGATGTCCCAGACTGCCTTTTTCTCTCATGTGCTTAGTTTTGTGGGAGGCACTGGCCCAGCCTCATGGGCTCAGTAGTATCTGTAGTTATTTGGCTTCACCTGCAGAGGACCCCTCCTTCCAGCAGCAGCCCTAGGGTTCCTGCAAGGCCCATATTTGAGAACCAGCCACCAGGGTTAGCCCATCACCTTTGAGAGGTAGACTTCAGCGGGCGCTGGGTAGTCTTTGCCACTGATGTTGAAGATGATACTAGGCAGATGCTTGATGCTGCTACATGGAACCATGTACTGTAAGAGAAAGAAGAGACAGGTTGACCCAGCTGATCCCTGCTGTTTAGAGAGCCCCAGAGTGACCCTGTGGCATGTCCCTTCATCTATTGACCAAAAGGCTTGGCATTTATGAGCTTCTGGATGGTAGTGATTACCCTAGTTTGGCCAAGCAGCAATGAGGTCCCAGTATCCATAATGGTGTGGCAGCCATGGTAACAACCAAGATGTAGCTGAACCATGGTGATGCTGAGAGACAGGGAGACAAAGTGGGCACCAGAATCACACTGAAGTCTCCCCCATGACTGTGCCCTCTTTAACTGTTTCCAAAACAACCCTTTGCTCATTTTCTGACTCTGTTTTCCTTTGCTCTGGTCATATAACCTTCCTTGACTTCCTTTGAATACTTGAAGGCACCAGGCTCTCTTGTGCATCAGGGCCTTGGCGTGTGGTGCTGGCCTTCCTGGGAGGCCATTGTCCCCTTTGTCTTGCTAATTTCTGTTCATTTTCCAGGTTCCAGCTCAATTTCACTATTTCAAAGAAGTCTTCCCCCAAGACTAGATCAGGCTCCTCTCTTGGTCAGTCTCTGTAGACTCTTCCAGCCAGTAGTGAAGTGGTAACTTATTATGTGTATGACTTGTTTCAGGTACATCTGCCTCACTAGATGTCAGGGCAAGTTGTATCCTTAGTACCTCCCTCAAGTGCCCAGCACAGTGGACACACAATGTATGTTTGTTGAGTGAATGAACAAATGAATGAGTGAGTGAGTGAGTGAGTAAAGAAATGAATGAGGATTAATCAGAAAGCTGTGTTTGCTGTCTGACCAATAATGGGTCAAGCCACACAGTGAAGAGGAATGTTCTCTGGAGGAGCAGATGCTCAGAGTGTTGAGGAGGGAAAAACAGGCTGCCCTGGGAGATGTTGTTTCCCAGCACTGGCCCCTCACCTGGCTCAGACACTGAGACCCTGGCCAGGCTATTACCAATCTAGCCTAGGAGGGCTCCAAAGGGCACATAAGATTCTGGTGTCACACAGAACCCCATCAGTTATTGCCCCTTCTTCTCAGGCCACTCTTGGATCCCAGCTTTCTGATTCACTCTGTCACAGCCCCTGCCCCACTGTGATGTGGGAGTGGGTGGCATTGGGTAGGGGGTGGGTCTCTTTGTATGAGTTGCTTTCAGGTCTCAAGAATGCAGCACAGCTATCTCCACTGCTGGTAAACTTGTTTCTAAGGAGACTAGTTTTCCTAGTTTGTCCAGGACTTTCCCTGTTTTTAAACTAGCAGTTTTGTGCACTAAGAACTCCCTCATTCCTGGGTAGCCCTGGGCAGTTGCTGATCTTATCACAACCCTGTTCAGGCTGGTGAAATTCTCCCTGATCCTCTTTTCACAACACATTAGGGTCTGCAAACCATGGCACCTGTCTCACAGTGCAGTGCGTGCAGCCCTCTTTGGTCTATACACACCTCTCTGGACCCTGTTCAGGACCTTGATCAGAGCCCTGGTCAGGAGGTCTGGGGTGATTATGAGTCCATGTGTGGTGTGCATATCTGTGTGTGTGTCTGTGTGCATGTGTGTGTGTGCATGTGTGTCTGTGAGTGTGTTTGTGCCTGTGTGTCTCTGTCTGTGTCTGTGTGTGTGTTTGGGTGTGTATCTGTGTTCCTGTGTATGTTTATGTGTGTGCCAATGTGTGTGTTTATATCTGTCTCTGTGTGTGTCTATATGTGTATCTCTGTGGTTGGAGCCTATGTGTGTGTGTGTGACTATGTGTCTGGTCATGCATTTGTGTGTGTCTGCACATGCCGTGTTCATGAGTGGAAACATCACTAGTGGTGCACCTTAGAGGGAGAGGCTTACTGGTTCATGGCTATCTACCAGAAGTGGGTTCAGGACACCGGTATCCACTTGAGCTCTCCTTTTTGGTAGCTGTGGTCCACCCCATCAATCACCATGCTGCCATTCTCTTTCTGACTGAGGAGAGAAGGAAGAGGTAAGGCTCCTTGTCAGAGAATAATGCCACTCACTGTCTGAGGGCTGTGCTTATCCACCCATCAGAGGAACTATTGTGGTCTACATATGTGGCAACTGAAGCACGGAGGGATTGATTACCCAACCAAGATCAGTGAGTGACTAATGAGTGGCAGAGAAGATGTTCAAAGCTGGGAAGCCTTGCCGGCTCCAAACATACACCCTCCTGAAGAGGACCTGGTCCCTTAGAGCAACCGGAGTGCTCAGAGATATTCACAGACGACAACATGCTGCAGGGGTTTGGCATCCACCCTGTGTAGCCTGTTATCTCTCAGAAAAGTCGAGGCCTGAAGATACTAAGGATGTGGGTTCAGGCTCACCCAGGGTTGGTATCACATGCCTGTGACCTGTGCCATCCATGGGGTCCCAAGCTCAGCAGGGAACCACACCTCTGCTATCCCTGTGTTGAAATTCCTAATACTTTTTGAACATTAGGTCACATATTTTCATTTTGCACTGACTTCTGTCAATTCTGTAGCTGATCCTGGGCTCCCAGTAAAATGTCAGCGAGGAAGTAAATATTCCTGCTGTCCCTGTCCTTCTTTTCATACCAAATCCATCAGCAAATCCTGTTGCCTTTTCCTCCAACCTGTATCCTGACACCTTCCATGCTATTCCTCTTCCTTCTGTCTCCCTGGATGAAGTAACTGCCCTTGAGCCCATGAACATTGTTGTATTGCAACAAAATTTTATTTAAAGTAACCAGTGGGGCCCTGGGGCCATAGTCATGATGGCCAATTATGTCTCTCAGACAATTTATCAATCAGGTGGTCTATAATTTTTTATTCAACTGAAAGCAACTTACAGTTGATTTAGAGAGAGGACCTGTCCACCTCAGACTTATGTGCTCAAATAGAAGGCAAAGATGGGCTGAGAAATTATTCCTTGTGTCTTCAGGTTGTTGAAGACAGCCTTCAAGGGCAAGGCTGGGGTAGCCCAGGCCCAGGACACCATTAAAGATTGTATGATTCAACTCAATCTGTTTCTTGCTCAGGACAAATACCTAGTCCAAGTTGACAAGGTCCCAGATCTGTGAGACAGGAGAATGTTCCCACATAAATGTTTGGGATGTCAGGCTTGGACTGGGCTGGGGTTGAGATGCCATTAGCACCTCAGAGAAGCCCCGAGGTCTTGTTATGCCCTGGGTTGACCTCAGATGGTTAGATGAAGCTGGGACAGGAATTTAGGTTTCATTTGTGCAGGGCTGTGGATTTTAAACAACACCTGCTCCTCCAGCACACACCATCTGAAGGGAGTCAAACTGGTCTCATGCCTCCTGTACAGATAGGGAAACTGAGACTCAGGACAGGATCAAATGGTTCCCACCTGAGGACAAAATAAGTAGAGAGCAGGGTAGCCTTATCTTTGGCGTCACTATGACCATTTGCCAGAAATAAACTGAATTCAGTGCAATGAATTGTGGATTCTGCATCTGTCCAGAAAGTCAGAAGCCCATTATACAATGTTGCTGCCAGAGGTTTTAAGAAAATTATGGCTGGGAAATTTGCTTTTGGGGATGTGTTTGTGTCAGAGAGAGAGAGAGACAGAATACTCAGGCCCTTTGGGGAGGTCGGCCACAGATTTTATTGGACTTTCAAAGGCCCCCTAGATTGGGAACCCATTGTCATTCCCTTCCCACATTTGTGGGCCTCTGCTTGCCAAGCCAACATGCCTGAATCTGGTGACCTCGAACAGGGGCCCAACATCAATTTTATCCTCTCCCCAAATACCTCACAGCTGCATGAATTCTGACTGGCAGTCCCGGTCCACCCCTTAACAGATGCCTGATTTTGGCAAAAGCCTCACTTGATGCACCTTGGTTCCCTCCTCTGTATCAGGGAGCTAATTACAGTACTTTCTCTGTGGTGTTGCTGCAGGATTAAACACATTATTAACATCAAAGTGCCTGGCAAAGTCTGAGAGTAGAAAAGTGGGTGCTTTTTTCCCCTCTTTCCCTGCTTGCAGCAAAATAAACCTTGAGCTGCTCATGGGCAAAAGAGCTGCAAATCCACACTCCAAGCCACTCTCTGAATTAGCCATGCTAGCAGTTTGTGTGTCAGCAAGGGCTCTGTCACTCTTAGAACATGGACTGTGGGGCATGGGCCAGCCACTAGGGGAGGTTGGGAAACAAGGGCCTTCCCAGGTGGTCCTGTATCTGTTTTGTAAGCAATGATCACTCTCAGGGCCACCCCTGACTCAGCTTCTGGTTTCCAGTTATCCAAATGTTGTTGTAGCCAAGAAATCCAACCATCCTCCCTGAGCCATATTTGATGTCTATGGGCCGGCCTGAGAGCAGGAAGGTGGTGGACAAGTGAGGGTTGAAGAGCTTGTGTGTACCTGCAGACACAAGTGCTGAGTGTCCCTCAGGTGCTAAGGATGGAGAAGTGTGTGGGAGGGGGGGTATTAGATTGGAGAGGGGGTTGCAGGTACTCGCAGTGGGAGGAACTGGAACAGTAGATGAAGGGCACCCACAAGTGAGATGAGCCAGTGTCAAAGACAACCAGGAACTCCTGAGGGTACATTCCAATGATGATGTTGCCAACACAGGACACCTATGGGGGTCGGGGGTGTGATTAATATAGGCCTGGCTGCCCTGACCACTTTAATTCCTGGAGTGCTTCACCCTCCAGGTGCCCCATGTCTCCTGAAGTCACTTTCCAACTGCCCCACCTCACAACCTGTGCTCAGACCCATGCCTTCATTTATTTATTTTTTGGTCCATGTGCTGTCTCAGTTTCCCGACCAGGGATCGAACATGAGAGTGCAATATTAGCACAGACGCTTAACAACTGGACCTGCAAGGATGTATTGATGTCTTCATTTGAGAAGCTCTCCAGTCTCCCCTTCAAGGCCCAGCCTGAGTGTTTCCTTCTCCAGGTGGCCCTCCTAGGTCACCCCAGGCCACTCCCTCTAAACTCAGACCATGTCCTGTCAACACCACATAGTTGGCCCTTTTATTGCACATGTATTTACTCTTTGCTTATCACTCATGCTGGCCTATGCATTCTTGAAGGAGAGACAAGAACTTTTTAAATATCAATAATGATAACCAAAGTGTTAGATTTTTATGGTGTCACAGGCCATAGGGCTCAGTAACTTTTTACTGGTGTCCTTCGTGTATCTGCAGAGGCTGACCTTCCTCAGCTGGGGTTTCAAACTTGATGTGCAGTTGGCTTTATCTTTTGATCAGATGTGGCTAACTTAGTTCAAAAACAAAAATCTACCTAAACTAATGACATATCTTGCACATCATATAAATATTTACCTGTCCGTTGGTCGTTGCTGGGCCCATCACCACAGATCAAGGGTTGAGGATGAGAGTTCCTTCGCCTCTGGGAATGGGGTCTCTGTTCCCCAGTGTTTCTGCTTCCTGAAGGAGCCCCAGCCCCAACATCCATCCTGATCCCTCCAAATGAACCCCAGTGCTAGTCCAGAGCACTAGGGTGTGCTGTGGAGTGCCCTCCTCCCAACACACTCGCATCCCTGTAGTTCCCCAGGGGTTGAAGAGTAATTTTTGGGTCAATCGTGGCATTCTGGGAACAGTCATCAGTGTCCTCCTCCAGGAAATTTGTCAGCAGGTTTTTATCCCTGAGGGTTTCTCTCATGGATATTATCTTCCTTAGAGGGATTCTTTCACCAGGCATTAGTAAAAGGAAACACAGATGGGGGAGCAATAATCTGTCCATGTTATGGTATGACTGTCATACCTTGCATTGTAAAGATGTTGTGTATTTTCTCAGCATTTTTATAAGTGTTATGTTATTATCAAGATTCCATGCAAATACCAGGGCAAAGACCTTGGTTTGAATACAGGTTCTGTTGTGTAACATTGGCTAAAGTGTATACTCTTTGGAGTCTCACTTTCCCCATTGGTAAAAAGGTGGAATATAATAACCCACTTCTGCCATATAGAATGTTGTGGGTATTGAGACGATGAATATAATATACCTGATATATACAAGGCCTCTACAATGAAAGCCCTTACTATTGGTATTGCCATCTGACTGTATCTTTTTCAATGAAGCTGTGGGAAATATGTAGAAGGGGGATTATGATCTTCTTATTACAGGAGAGGAATGTGAAAATGCAGGGAGATTGTGAATTGGCTGTGGTCACACTGCTTGTTAGAGGTAAAACAGCCTAGAAGTAGCCTTCCTGATCTTTCTCCAGGGCTCAAACAGAAGAGAGGAGTGAGAGAGGAAGCCAAGAGATGGGAAACAAATTAGGGAAATTAAGAGACTAGAGAAGCAAGGAAGAATCAAAATAGTAAGAAAAAAACTCAGAGAGTTCTGCATGCACAGAGACAGCCAAAGTGTGATGGAGAGATAAAAGAGAGAGAGATACAGAGATGAAGACACTAGCACATTCACACAGAAATGGAGAGAGAGCAGGGAGAAGACCTAGAAGCAAATACAAGAGAAATGCTGTTTCATAGGACCACACTTACAGTTTCAGAGGTTATTCGCTGAACAATTCCAAAGAGTGTCTTTTTCACATGGGTCACGATGTGAATGGCATACCCAGAGTTTTGGAACCCTGCAGGCCCATCTGAAGACACTGGACCCCACAGTGTCCATGGCAATGCTCTCAACAATACGTGTGAGTCAAACTTTAAATTAGCTGGGAATAAACAAGACTAGAAGGCAACCCTCAGAATGGGAAAAAATAGTTGCCTATGAAACAACAGACAAAGGATTAACCTCCAAAATATACAAACAGCTCATTCAGCAGAATACCAAAAAAGCAAATAACCCAATCCACAAATGGGCAGAAGACCTAAATAGACATTTCTCCAAAGAAGATATACAGATGGCCAACAAACACATGAAAAGATGCTCAACATCACTCATCATCAGAGAAATGCAAGTCAAAGCCACAATGAGGTATCACCTCACACCGGTCAGAATGGCCATCATCACAAAATCTGGAAACAACAAATGTTGGAAAGGGTGTGGAGAAAAGGGAACTCTCCTGCACTGTTGGTGGGACTGTAAGTTGGTACAGCCACTATGGAAAACAATTTGGAGGTTCCTTAAAAAACTACAAATAGAATTACCATATGATTCAGTAATCCCACTGCTGGGCATATACCCAAAGAAAACCATAATCCCAAAAGAAACTTGTACCATAATGTTTATTGCAGCCCTATTTACAATAGCCAGGACATGGAAGCAACCTAAATGCCCATCAACAAATGAATGGATACAGAAGATGTGGCATATATATACAATGGAATATTACTCAGCTACAAAAAGGGATGCGATGGAGCTGTATGTTATGAGGTGGATAGACCTAGAGTCTGTCATACAGAGTGAAGTAAGTCAGAAAGAGAAAGACAGATATTGTATGCTTACTCACATATATGGAATCTAAAAATGGTACTGATGAACTCAGTGACAAGAACAAGGACACAGATGCAGAGAATGGACTGGAGAACTCGAGGTTTGGGAGGGGGCAGAGGCTGAAGGGGAAACAGAGACGAAGCGAGAGAGTAGCACAGACATGTATATACTACCAACTGTAAAATAGATAGCCAGTGAGAAGTTGTTGTATAACAAAGGGAGTCCAACTCGAGGATGGAAGATGCCTTAGAGGACTGGGAGGGGGAGGATGGGGGGGGACTCGAGGGAGGGTGGGGGGGAGTCAAGGGAGGGAAGGAATATGGGGATATGTGTATAAAAACAGATGATTGAACTTGGTGTACCCCCCAAAAAAAAATTAGCTGGGAATGATTATATTCGCTTCTAACCTTGATGGGTTGAAGAATAAGAGGACAAGATAAACCCCAGAAAGAGAGATGAAGCCACTTACAGTCCCCATATTTACATGACTGGGCACTCTGAGAAGGCCACCAGACCAAGCATCCCAAGCCACTTCATGTTTCTTACCTGCCTCCAGTTTCTCAGGAATGAGCATACAGTGGTGGCCAAGAGCTCCTAGTTATATATGATCTGATCTGCCCTAATTATTCCCTTTAGGCCACTCATATACATAAGTGATACAAAACTCTCGATGAAATCTTTACCTCCATCTCTGTCTATGGGGAGTGGACTTAGAAATTCTCAGAATACAGAGATTTCTATTCTAACCTCTTCCTTGATGTTTGGCTACAAAACTAAACTGAACCACATAGACTAACTAAGAGTGGGGAGACTCTTGCCAGCTTGGAGGTAGAACACTGGTACTAATGATATATAAGTAAATGCTGGGGCCATGCTTAATATTTATGATCTCATGTAATCTTCCTAGCAACTTCATGAGATGTGCACTGCTGTCCTCAGTTGGAGAAGAGACTACTAGGATGAAAAGAGGTCAAATGGCAAGTGAAAGCTTGAAGGCCACCCCACTGGCATACGATTTAATGGCTTTATGTAGTGGTACATATGACACAGATTAGGGGCACTTATGATGCCAATATGCATCAAAAGTCTAGGCTAGAGTAGTTTTACAATTGTTGAGTTTCACTATGGGAAGAAATGTGATGTGTGCATCCACAAGATACTTCGTATAATCGAACAATCATATACAGAATACCCTGTGTGCTGGGATCTGAATTAGATGCTAGGAAGTCAAAGTAGAGTAAAAGATAGGTAGTCCTTAACTTCAAGGAGCTAGCAGTCTAGGGCAGTTCTCACAAACTGATCCAGGAGGCAAGATAAATGAAGGGAAGGGCTTTGCAGACAATATGGACACAGGGGAGGCAGCACATGCCCTACCAGTGGAGGCAGACTCTCCTCAGTTCCAACCAGCCTTTGCTATGCTTGGAAGCCTCCTGGTTGGCCAAGTTTTCAAGAGAGATCAGAGTCTGGATATTTATGTAAAATCCCCTGATTTTAAATGTTAGCAACTTTTTTTTTCTTCACAAAATATAGTGTGAGCCAAACCTGAAAAAACTGTGTGTGAGATTCAGCCAGCAGGACCAGAAAAGAGCTAATAGTTTGTTGCTCTTCCATACACATATGTGTCTATTTTCATTAAGAAAGAGTGGAAGAATAGTCCAAAAACTAATAAAAATTGTAATTTATCTGGGATTGGATGGGAGAAATGACATTTTTCTTCTCTTGTAGTTTGATTTTGCAAACATTTAAATGTGTTAAAGAATCAAAAAATAGATAAATAAGCACATCTGTCAAAATTTCAATACTAAGGCAAATGAACCAAGTTATCTCAAGTTGGTAACATAGTCCCAAAGAAGAAAACATTAGTTTAGTCACTTTAAAATGCAGAATTTTGACTCTACATTCAAATTGGGATATTTCTAAGGACAAAGAGAAACAGACAAACAAAAACACCCTCCCTCCAAAACAAAACCAAAAACAAAATGTCAAAGAAATCTGAAAGTGCATGCAACAACTTATTGCTGGTGATATTGCTATTGTTATTTTAAAACTATTGCATTTATGTACATACAAGGTAGAGCAAGTAAGTAACACTCACGTTGTTATGAAGCAAGAGTTTCAGTGGGAGAGAAAAAAGAGATTTAAGTATACAACCAAAAAGTTTAAGTAAAACACTGTGGTCTTAAAACTTGAATTGGAAGTATAAGTATGTACCCATTAGTTATTCTCCTTTTTTTAAAAAAGAAATTGTGCACTTCATGGCGCTGAATGCTGAAAAGCTTAGAAGCAATGACATCTTGATAACAGTGACTGTCCTAAGCCCTAGCTTGTGGGCTCTAAATGCTGTTTCCAAACGGATGACCCAGAGATTCTTAAAGAGATGGCTGATTTCAGGGCTGGACCAGAAATGCACAAGATAAGCCCCTGAATCTTGAAAGACCAGAAAATTGAGAACCTTCAAAGACCACAGGCTTCCAGTTAAAAGGTTTTGGAATCCACAAAGAGAGATCAGAAGTGGGATAATTTTGAAACAGGAGGAAAGGGGGCAGGTCACAACCTTTGAAAGAATGACATAGCCCAAGGACATGACATAAACTGAGTAGAAATAAGTGGGTCCAAGTTGGTGGACAAGTAGACTTGTCCCCCTCAGTAATACAAGCATAAGGATCACAAAGTGGGCATTGGTCCAATTCCTGGAAATCCCCAGGCCATGCTGAAATAGCTGGAATAACCTTCCTACTCATTAGCCTATGGAACTACTCACCCCTATAAAGAGACAACCCCATGCTCTTGTGCCTTTCTCACCTTCGGAAATGGCCCACAGCCTGTTTGTGAAGTGTTTTTCTCTAAATAAATCCACTTCTTACATATCACTTTGCCTCTCACTGAAATCTTTCTGTGATGAGACATGAAGAAGCTGAGTGTCCTTAAATTTGAAAACCAGGTGTGTTAACTAAGTTAGAAGACTTTGAGTTTTGGACAGGTTTGAGTCTCAGCAGCTTGGATTCAAGTCCCATTCAGGGTTTTGGTGGGGTTTGTGTCCTGGCAGGTGGGTTCACGTTCCAATCTGAGATGCTCAGTTTCAGCTGGGGACCATGAAGGGACAGTGATAAGGTAAGAAAATGTTGAAAATTAGGTCTTAGTCCTAAAGAGGCCCATGGTAAACCATGATTCATGTACACTGGGGAAGACATTTTACTGCTTTTTGCTCATTTTTTACTGTTGGCTCAAACCTCTATGCTTATAGTCATTTGACAGCAGGTCCAGGACAATACTGTTACTCTCTATAATCTTCTCCCTGACTCTGAGGTTTCTCTACTACATTCTTACATTCTTATCCATTCCTGCCCTATTTCTTTATTTCCTTCTTTCCTTCTCTCTTCCTTTCCTTCCTTCCTTCCCTTCCTTCCTCCCTCCTTCCCTTTCTCTTTCTTTTTCTTTCTTTCTTTCTCTTTCTTTCTTTCTTTCTTTCTTTTTTTCTTTCTTTCTTTCTTTCTTTTTCTTTCTTTCTTTCTCTCTCTCTCTCTCTCTCTCTCTCTTTCTTTCTTTCTTTCTTTTCTTTCTTTTCTTCTGTTCACCCCAGAACATGTGTGACCACCAATGTGTACTTTTTATTGCTTTCTCTCCCATCCCTTTGATGCTTACAAGTGCTGACCCTTTATTGCCAATTTGTAGCTGGACCGACTTCCACTCATTGTCAACCCCACTGGGGACATCTTCTGTTCCATTTCTTTGTGGCAAATTTCTGGGCACTAGCACCTGGTTGGGAGACTACCTTGGACAGGACACCATCTAAAACTATAAGTGCAAGCCTTGACTATGTTGTGCAGTTAATTTTGACTGAAGTGTGTAATTTTGGATAGCGCAGGACTAAGAGATGTCATTTCAGTCTTGTTTGAGGTGGGTCAGGCTGAATCAATCCCAACGAATACATCTTTGGGCCATGTACTCTGGGACTGGGAAATATTTGGACCACAGGAATTAAAAGGAAAAAGTTAATCGGTTATGTCATCAGGGTTGGCCTCAATATAAGAAATTTGAAATGGAGTGAAGTAACCTATGTTCAAATTTTCAAGGCGTCTTTTCTAGACAATGGAACTCAAAATTAATTTAAGGCATGTGTAGCTCCAAGGATAACTCCAAGAGACACATATTAACTGATACCCCCTATAGGTCCATGGATCCCGAGTGATAGTGGATCCCTCCTATCAAGCGGTTCAGGCCCTTTTATCTATGCAGTTCCTAGCCCATACTGCCACAGACATCAGGCAGGAAATTCAGAAAACAGTAACTGATCCTCAGACTCTGATGAACGACTTGTTCCAATTGGCTTATTTGGTTTTCAGTAATATGGATATGGTGAAAAATGCTGAACGTCCCCTGAGAAATATGGAAAAGGTCAAAATGATGACAGTGGTTTTGTCTGCTCAGAGACCACCAAAGGGGAAGCTAGCTTTTCCAGGTCAATCTGGCCCTGGAAGACCACAAAGCCCATGGGTACCCACACAAGGCCAATGAAGCCTCTGTGCTAAAAGGGGAACTGAGGGAGGATTGTGATTGACCTACCCTTTGCAAACAGCCAGAGCATTGGAAGAGGTAGTTTCCCAGATGACAGAGAGAGATGGGGAACCCTTGACCATTGATGATTTTGTGATCAGAAGACTTTGGGGTCCAAAGGCTGAAAGGGGCTCTGTCTTTAGATACCATCTACATAACTAATGTGGAGCCTCTGGTGGTCATTGATGTGGTGGTCCACTTGATGAAATTTCTCATAGACACTGGTGCAACCTTCTCAGGCTTAACACAAAGGATTGGAACCCTTAGCAGCCTTAAGGCAAACATAACGGGGTTTTCAAGGAAGAGACAGGGGCCCACTTTCCTGGAACCCCTTTAGTGCAAAAATCAATGGCCAGCTATTTTTGCATTTCTTTCTGTTTGTGCCTGACTGTCCCATCCCTTTAATGGGAATATATTTATTAACTAAGTTAGGGGCCATTCTGTTTCTTGAGGGGCAAGGGAAATACCCTCATCACCAAACGTTCTAACAAAAAGCACAAAGATACAGATAAAATCTGAACTGAAATAGAGGCCTTAGTAAAGACCCTGGAATGTGGAATATCAAGATTCTGGGCTTGGCCAAAAATATCCAGCTAGTGATTATTAAGTAAAAAGGGTTTTATTGTGTCTAAATATAAGGTACAATCTTCTTAAACCTAGGGAATATTCTCAAAAATGTTTGTAAACAGATAACCAAAATAGGAGGCCACTTGTCTGATTAAACTGTCCATAGCTGATATTCCAGACCTGACAGGAATTTTGGAAGAGGCTGTCTCCTGTAACCTAAATGAGGAAAAGTAAAACTTTGCAACATAGGTTAATGGGTATGTCAGGCCTTCAGATTCAAGAGGTAACTACCCAATTCTTTGAAAAAGAAAAGAAAACTGTCTTTTTTTTCCAAATGTATTCTTTACAGGGCCAGAGGTGTGGCTCCAAAAGTAATCCAAAGTGTAACAACCCATTTACCACTCGCCAAACCTTCCCTATTTACCTTGAGAGACTTATATGTATTCAGCAAATGTGAAACAAAGTCAAACTGAGAGAAAATGGCCCGTACCTTTGAGATACAAATGTCCCATTCGGTCTTCCCACCAACCCTTATCTCTACCATCTTGTAAAGTGCAAATTTTAAAAAAAGAGAGTAAAGTTATTTAGAACTTGACTTGTCAAAGATAAAGAGAAATCCTAAGTGTCTTTTCTCTAAATACTAGGGAAAAGGATTTAGCCATCTAGAGAGGTGACCTTGATTTGTTCCATCTGCCAGAAGCCCATTTTGTATCCAAACTCTGGTAATTATTGGGTTTTATGTTGTTCCTGTTGACTTGAAAAAAAATGCACAACATGAGAGATCCAAGTTAAGTTTCACTTGGGGCAAAATGAGGACTGCAGCCATGGAGACAGCATTCCAGATAGCTCTGAGAAACCTGTTCCAAACAGGCAGGGGAAAGATCAGTATACATGTGATTTTGGTGAAGGGGGAGTACGTGCAATTGAGCACATATTTTCTAGCAGAAGGTCTCTGCTAGTCACAGGGAGAAGTTGTCCCCATGAAGGATATTTGTGTTTTTCTACATATGAGGGGGTTCAAGAATTGGGGTCATAAAGTCAGCTCCTATAAATATCTATCTGAAGACCTGTTCTGCCATTTTTTTACAGAGCACACAGTGCCGCATTTCAGCTCTCCACCCTGAACTCCTTTCAGGGTGATTTTGAAAATCAGAAGCTACAGAAGCAGCACATGGTTTAATCCTTGTAGAGGTAGATGGCAAGTGCCAATGGTGAGTGCCAATTTTAGTTGACATACCTGACTCAGGACAGAAATTAAGACTGGGAACTATGAGGCCTCAGTGTTTGTTTTTGTTTGTGTGTTCATATGTACCTATGTGTGTGTCATAGATGTATGGTATGGCCAAGAATTAATCCGTAAAATAACTGTTTTTTTTTTTTTATTTAAAGGAAATTAAGTGCTTATATAAATACTCAGAAATGAAAAAATTATCTGGCAGAATGAATTTCAGGTTCATGTTATTTGGAAAATATTCAGTACTTAAGTGGGCTGGTCAAACACCGAATTTGGTTTCACCCTCCAAAGTTTCCTTGAAATCCTGCTTTTAATAACAGATAGTATGTGGACTTCCTAGGTCATACACTGGTTCAGAATCAACCTACCAATGCACAGGACACAGGTTTGATCCCTGTCCCAGGAAGATACCGCATGTGGCAGAGCAACTAAGCCCATGCACAACTATTGAGCCTGCACTCTAGAGCCCATGTGACACAAATATTGAGGCCATGTACCACAACTACTGAAGCCCACATGCTTAGAGCCAATGCTCTGCCACCACAATGAGTCCACACACCACAATGAAGAGCAGCCCCCACTCACCGCAAATAGAGAAAGCCCATGTGTAGCAAGGAAGACCGAACACAGCCAATTAATTAATTAATTAATAGATAGATAAATTTAAAAAACATATAGTATGAATTTATTTGCCTTTAAGTGATCTGTATTTGCTTTGAGACTTTCTGAAACTGTGGTTAAGGACTAAATATTGCCTCACAGCAACCTATCATCTTACCTGACCAAGTGTTTTAAAACTTTTTCACAATCTTCCCAAATATCAAATTTTGATTTTCTTTTGATTTCCAGCTAACTGTGGAGTACTTTAGAGGGCCCCTGAGGTATCTTTGTAAATTAATAATTGTCATTTTGATATAGTTGATATACAATAAACTGCATATATTTAAAGTGTACAATTTGATACTTTTTTTTCTTATTAATAAAGTATATATGGCAATCCCACTCTCTGAAATCATCCCACCCAAATCCTCATCCCACTTTCCCCTTGGTGTTCATATATTGGTTCTGTACATATGTCTCTATTTCTACCTTGCAAACCAAACCAATTGATCTTTCCAGTTTTTCTAGATTCCACATATATGCATTAATATATGATATTAGTTTTTCTTTCTGACTCATGTCACTCTGTATGACAGTCTTTAGGTCCATCCATGTCTCTACAAATGTCCCAATTTCATTCCTTTTTACAGCTGAGTAATATTCCATAGTATATATATATATATATCACAATTTTTTAATTTATTTATTATTTTTGGGGGGTATGCCAAGTTCAATCATCTGTTTTTATACACATATCCCCATATTCCCTCCCTCCCTCGACTCCCCCCCACCATCCCTCGAGTCTCCCCCACCCTCCCTGTCCCAGTCCTCTAAGGCATCTTCCATCCTCGAGTTGGACTCCCTTTGTTATACAACTTCCCACTGGCTGTCTATTTAACAGTTAGTACTATATATATGTCTGTGCTACTCTCTCGCTTCACCTCAGCTTCCCCTTCACCCCCTGCCCCCCCCAAACCTCGAGTTCTCCAGTCCATTCTCTGCATCTGCGTCCTTGTTCTTGTCACTGAGTTCATCAGTACCATTTTTAGATTCCGTATATGTGAGTTAGCATACAATATTTGTCTTTCTCTTTCTGACTTACTTCACTCTGTATGACAGACTCTAGGTCTATCCACCTCATGACTTATAGCTCCATCTCATCCCTTTTTATAGCTGAGTAATATCCCTTTGTATATATATGCCAGATCTTCTTTATCCATTCATGTGTTGGTGGGCATTTAGGTTGCTTCCATGTCCTGGCTATTGTAAATAGTGCTGCAATGAATATTATGGTACATTATTCTTTTGGGATTATGGTTTTCTTTGGGTACATGCCCAGTAGTGGGATTACTGGATCATATGGCACTTCTATTTTCAGTTTTTTAAGGAACCTTCACACTGTTTTCCATACTAGCTGTACCAACTTACATTCCCACCAACAGTGCAGGAGAGTTCCCTTTACTCCACACCCTTTCTAACATTTGTTGTTTCCACATTTTGTGATGATGGCCATTCTGATTGGTGTGAGGTGATACCTCATTGTGGCTTTGACTTGCATTTCTCTGATGATGAGTGATGTTGAGCATCTTTTCATGTATTTGTTGGCCATCTGTATGTCTTCTTTGGAGAAATGTCTATTTAGGTCTTCCATCCATTTGTGGATTGGGTTATTTGCTTTTTTGGTATTCTGCTGCATGAGCTGCTTGTATATTTTGCAGATTAATCCTTTGTCTGTTGCTTCATTGGCCACTATTTTTTCCCATTCTGAGGGCTGCCTTCTTGTCTTGTTTATGGTTTCTTTTGCTGTGCAAAAGCTTTTAAGTTTCATGAGATCCCATTTGTTTATTCTTGATTTTATTTCCATGATTCCAGGAGGTGGGTCAAAATGGTTTTTGCTTTGATATATGTCATAGAGTGTTCTGCCTATGTTTTCCTCTAGGAGTTTTATAGTGTCTGGCCTTCCATGTAGGTCTTTAATCCATTTGGAGTTTATTTTTGTGTATGGTGTTAGGAAGTGTTCTAATTTCATTCTTTTGCATGTAGCTGTCCAATGTTCCCAGCACCACTTATTGAAGAAGCTGTCTTTTTTCCATTGTATATTCTTACCACCTTTGTCAAAGATAAGGTGTCCATATGTCTTTGGGCTTACCTCTGAATTCTCTATTCTATTCCATTGATCTTCCTTCCTATTTTTGTGCCAGTACCGTACTGTCTTGATCACTAGGGCCTTGTAGTATAGTTTGAAGTCAGGAAGCTTGATTCCACCAACTCCATTTTTCCTTCTCAAGATTGCTTTGGCTATTCAGGGTCTTTTGCATTTCCATACAAATCGTAAGATTTCTGGCTCTAGTTCTGTGAAAAATGCCATTGGTAATTTGATCGGGATTGCATTGAATCTGTAAATTGCTTTGGGTAGTACAGTCATTTTCACGATGTTGATTCTTCCAATCCAGAAACATGGTATGTCCCTCCATCTGTTTGTGTCATCTTTGATTTCTTTCATCAGTGTCTTAAAGTTTTCTGCGTACAGATCTTTTGCTTCCTTAGGTAGGTTATTCCTAGGTATTTTATTCTTTTTGATGCAATGGTAAGTGGTAGAGTTTACTTAATTTCTCTTTCTGCTTTTCTGTTGTTAGTGTATAGGAATGCAAGAGATTCCTGTGCATTAATTTTGTATCCTGCTACTTTACTAAATTCATCAATTAGTGCTAGCAGTTTTCTGGTAGAGTCTTTAGGGTTTTCTATATATAATATCATGTCATCTGCAAAGAGTGACCATTTTACTTCTTCTTTTCCAGTTTGGATTCCTTTTATTTCTTTTTCTTCTGTGATTGCTGTGGCTGAAACTTCCAAAACTATGTTGAATAATAATGGTGAGAGTGGACACCCTTGTCTTGTTCCTGTTCTTAGAGGGAATTCTTTCAGTTTTTCCCCATTTAGAACAATGTTGGCTTTTGGTTTTTCATATATGGCTTTTATTTTGTTGAGGTAATTTCCTTCTATGCCCATTTTCTGGAGAGTTTTTATCATAAATGGATGTTGAATTTTGTCAAAAGCTTTTTCTGCATCTATTGAGATGATCATATGGTTTTTATCCTTCAAGTTGTTGATATGATATATCACGTTGATTGACTTGCATATATTGAAGAATCCTTGCATCCCAGGGATAAACCCCACTTGATCATGGTGGATGATCTTTTTAATGTGCTGTTGGATTCTGTTAGCTAGTATTTTGTTGACGATTTTTGCATCCATATTCATCAGTGATATTCGTCTAAAATTTTCTTTTTTTGGGGACATCTTTGCCTGGTTTTGGTATCAGGGTGATGGTGGCCTCGCAGAATGAGTTTGGGAGTGTTCCTCCTTCTGCTATATTTTGGAAGAGTTTGAGAAGGATAGGTGTTAGCTCTTCTCTAAATGTTTGATAGAATTCACCTGTGAATCCATCTGGCCCTGGGCTTTTGTTTGTTGGGGGATTTTTAATCACTGTCTCAATTTCCATACTTGTGATTGTTCTGTTCACATTTTCTATTTCTTCCTGGTTCAGTCTTAGAAGATTGTATTTTTCTAAGAATTTATCCATTTCTTCCATGTTATCCAATTTATTATCATATAGTTGTTTGCAGTAGTCTCTCATGGTCTTTTGTATTTCTGTGGTGTCTGTTGTTACATCTCCTTTTTCATTTCTATTTCTGTTGATTTGCATCGTCTCCCTTTTTTTCTTGATGAGTCTGGCTAATGGTTTATCAACTTTGTTTAACTTCTCTAAGAACCAGCTTTTAATTTTAATAATTTTTGCTATTGCTTCCTTTCTTTCTTTTTCATTTATTTCTGCCCTGATCTTTATGATTTCTTTCTTTCTGCTCACTTTGGGGTTTCTTTGTTCTTCTTTTTCTATTTGTTTTAGGTGTAACATTAGGTTGTTTATTCAATAATTTTCTTGTTTCTTAAGGTAGGACTGTATTGCTATAAACTTCCCTCTTAGAACTGCTTTTGCTGCATCCCATAGGTTTTGGGTTGTTGTGTTTACATTGTCTTTTCTTTCTAGATTTTTTTTGATTTCCTCTCTGATTTATTTAATGATTTCTTGGTTGTTTAATAGTGTGTTGTTTAGCCTCCATGTGTTTGTATTTTTTACAGTTTTTTCCTGTAATTGATATCTAGTCTCATGGCATTGTGGTCTGAGAAGATGCTTGATATGATTTCAATTTTCTTGAATTTGCCGAGGTTTGATTTGTGACCCAAGATGTGATCCATCCTGGAAAGTGTTCCATGTGCATTTGAGAAGAAAGTGTATTCTGTCGTTTTTGGATGGAATGTCCTATAAATATCAATTAATTTGAGATGGTCTAATGTGACTTTTAAAGCTTGTGTGTCCTGATTTATGTTCTGTTTGGATGATCTGTCCATTGATGTAAGTGGGGTGTTCAAGTCTCCCACTATTATTGTGTTACTGTTGATGTCCCCTTTTATGGCTGTCAACATTTGCCTTATGTATTGAGGTGCTGCTATGGTGGGTGCAGAGATATTTACCATTGTGATATGTTCTTCTTGGATGGATCCCTTGAGCATTATGTAGAATCCTTCCTTGTCTCTTGTAATAGTCTTTACTTTAAAGTGTAATTTGTCTGATATGAGTATTGATTGCTACTCCAGCTTTCTTTTGACTTCCATTTGCATGTAATATCTTTTTCCATCCCTTTCCTTTCAGTCTATATGTATCCCTTGGTCTGAAGTGGGTTTTTTGTAGGCAGCATATAGAAGGGTCTTGTTTTTGGATCCATTCAGCCAGTCTGTGTCTTTTGGTGGGAGCATTTAATCCATTTACTTTTAAGGTGATTATTGACATGGGTGTTCTGATCACCATTTTCTTAATTGTTTTGTATTTGTATTTGTAGGTGTTTTCCTTTTCTTATGTTTCCTACTTAGAGAAGTTCCTTTAGCACTTGTTGTAAGGCTGGTTTGGTGGTGCTGAATTCTCTTAACTTTAGCTTGTCTGGAAAATTTTCGATTTCTCCATCAAATCTGAATGAGATTCTTGCTGGGTAGAGTATTCTTGGCTGTAAGTTTTTCTCTTTAGGACTTTCAGTATATCCTGCCATTCCCTTCTGGCCTGCAGAGTTTCTGTAGAAAGGTCAGCTGTTATCCTTATGGGTTTTCCTATATATATTATTTGTTGCTGCTTTAAATATTTTTTCTTTGTGTTTAATTGTCATTAGTTTGAATAATATGTGGCTCGGTGTATTTCTCCTTGAATTTATTCTGTATGGGACTCTCTGTGCTTCTTGGACTTGTTTAATTATTTCCTTTCCCAGTTTGGGGGAAGTTTTCCACTATAACCTCTTCAAATATTTTCTCAGACCCTTTCTTTTTTTCTTTTTCTTCTGGGATGCCTATGATTTGAATGTTGGTACGCTTAATGTTATCACTGAGCTCTCTGAGACTGTCTTCATTCTTTTTATTCTTTTTTCTTTTTCCTGCTCTGTGGCAGTTATCTCCCCCATTCTATCTTCCAACTCACTTAATCATTCTTCTGCCTCAGTTATTCTGCTGGTTATACTATCTAGAGTATTTTTAATTTCAGTTATTTTGTTATTCATTGCTGTTTTTTTGTTCCTTAGTTTTTTCTGAGTTCTTATGAACTGTTTCTTGTACTTTCTCTCTTTTGTTATTGAGATTTTGTATCATTTTTACTGTCATTACTGTGAATTCTTTTTCAGGTATTTTTCATATTTCCTCTTCATTTATTTGTTCTTGTAGGTTTTTTCTCCTGTTCCTTTGCCTGCATGGTATTTCTTTGTTTCCTCATGGTAGTCCAAACTTTTGGCGTTGCTTGTCCCAACGATAGAGGGGTTTATAGAAGACTGTCCGAGCCCCAGAGTAATGGCCAAGTGTTGAGTCAAACAAATTCTAAGTCTAGGAAACACATACATGTATAAGACACACAATCACTGAATCCATTAGGACATAAGGCACTAGAAAGACCTGACAGAAGAACCCCAGTATGCTATCAGATATTCAAAGAGAGAACCAACAGAAATTGAAAACCAAAACAGAACAAAATGGAAACAAAAACAAAAACAAACAAACAAACAAACAAACAAACAAATAACATGTTACAGATACAAACACAGATCCAGGGAGATACTGAAAGCTAGAATCAAATATAAAAAAAGGTCTAAAGTACCACCAGACAGAATGGAGATTCTCAGAATGAATTTAGACAATTTTACTAAGAGCTAAGATAAAGACTAAATACCAAGGTGGTGTGTCATCTGGAGAATAGAGCAAGGAGTTTGAGAAGATCGATAGTGTTGCTTATAAGTATGTTGAGACAAAATAAACTAAAAATGGATGGAAGACAGGGGAACCGAAAAGCGTAGCGTGACTGGAAATATGCAAATAAAAAGAAAGGAATAGAAATGTATAAAACATAGAGATGAAAAGAAGGTAGGAGAGATATATAGTCTGTACTACCAAAAACTTAGCTAGAAATAGAAGTATATAAAAAGGCTAAAAATAAAAATAGAATAAAATGCTATAAAACTTGTAGTTCCCTTAGGACTAAGATCATAATTAATAAAGAATAAAAGAAAAAAAAAAGAAAAAATAGAACTCATTCGAGAATGGACCAGTTCAATAGAATTGATACTAGTATTTCTGTTTCCTTAGAGTCTCAGCTGTAAGTGTCCTTCTGCTTGCCTTAGGTTTTTTGTGTTATTCTGTGACCAGCAGAGCTTCCTTTATTGTTCATCTGTTAACATTGGTGTATGGGGAGGGGGAGGGGGAGGGTACAATAGTGGCTTCTTCCCCTGGGAGTGAGTGAGTAGTGGCACCTTGCCTGGATCACGGTGGCTCAGGAGGCTTGGGTGGCGCCTGTTGCAGAAGGATACCGGTGGCTCAGGCCAAGAGAGTGACTCCAACTGCAGCTCCTCCCCCCATTCACACTTCAGCCAGGGCACCCTGCCTAGGTCATGGCAACTCAGTTGGCCATGGTGGTGCCCACTGCAGAGGGATGCCAGCAGCTCAGGTGTAAACAGAATGTCTCAGAGTTGGGCCTCTCTCCAGGCTTCTTTGTTTTCAGCAGCCTCCCTGCTGCCAGCATTCCAAGGGGCTTTAAGCTAGCCCCTCCCAAGGGCCTGAGGGTCCCTGTTATCCCTGAGTGCCTTAGGTGGCCCACAGGGGTCCCTCCACTGCCCCCTGCAGGTGCCAAAAGGGAGAGAGAGGCTATGCGTGTGGCTCCTCCCCCACTCATGAGCCAGCAGCATTCAGCTGCCATCATGGCCGGGCAGTGCTCAGGGGCAGGCACTCCTCACTGTGGACCTCTTCCCTCCTGTCCTCTTGGTCTGTCTTTTTACTGGCAACAATTTTTCTCACCCTGAACCAGCTCTCCAGTTCCCACGCTCCTGCTCCCAGACTCTCTGTTCATCTGTAAGTCGACATCTCAGTCCGGGAACGCTGAGCCATGGTGTGGACCCTCCGTGTGTTTCTCACTCCCTCCCATCTGCCACAGCTCAGCTGCTTCACCCTCTTTGAGCCATCGTAGATGCCTCCCTACTGGTTATGTCAGGACCCTTGCAGTCCTTTCTGGTGTCTGAGGTCATCTGCTTGTGTTCAGTTGGTTCTCTGTGGGAATTATTGTGTCTTTTGGTGCATTCCCAAAGCATCTGTGGAGAGGGATGCATTCCACATCCCTTTACTTCTCTGCCATCTTTTCTCCTCTCTTAATTGTTTTATGTTTGCTTTTGTAGGTCCTTTTGTTCTCTTGTATTTCCCACTTAGAAAAGTTCCCTTAGCATTTGTTGTAGGGCTTGTTTTGTGGTGCTGAATTCTCTTAGCTGTTGCTTGTCTGTAAAGCTTTTGATGTCTTCATTGAATCTGAATGAGATCCTTGTTGTGTAGAGTATTCTTGGTTGTAAGTACTTCCTTTTCATCAATTTGAATATATCATGCACTCCCTTCTGGCTTGCAGAGTTTCTGCTGAGAAATCAGCTGTTAACCTTAACCTTATGGGAGTTCCCTAATGTGTTACTTGTAATTTTTTCTTTTAATAATTATTTTCTTGATTTTACTATTTTTTCTTGTTTTTAATTTTTTTGTCAGTTTGACTGCTATGTGTCTTGGTGTGTTTTTCCTTAGGTTACTCCTGCCTGGGACTCTGTGCTTTCTGGACTTGGGTGGCTACTTTCTTTTCCATGTAAGGGAAGTTTTTGACTATAGTCTCTTAACATATTTTCTGAGGTCCTTTCTCTCTGTCTTCTTCTGGGATCCCTGTAATGTGACTGTTACTGCACTTAATCTTGTCCCAGAGGCCTCTTTGTCTGCCTTAATTTCTTTTCATTCTTTTTTGATTTATTTTTTTCCACATCAGTGATTTCCAACATTCTGTCTTCCAGGTCACTTATCCATTCTTCTCCCTCAGTTATTCTTCAGTTATTCTTCTATTAGTTCCTTCTAGTGAATTTTTCATTTGCTATTATATTATTTATCTCTGTTTGTTTGTTCTTTAATTCTTCTAGGTCTTTGTTTACTTTTCTTGCATCTGTTTGATCTTTGCATCCAGTTTTCTTTGAAGTTCTGGATCACCTTCACTATCATTATTCAGAATTCATTTTGCCTATCTCAACTTCATTTAGTTGTTTTTCTGTTTTTTTTTGTTTTTTTTTTTTTTCGTGTTCCTTCATTTAGTAGAAAGTCCTCAGTCTTTTCATTTTCTCTGTCTTTCTGTTGCTGTGGTTGTCATTCTACAGGCTGCAGGATTATAGTTCTTCTTGATACTGCTGTCTGCCCTCTGGTGGATGAGACTATCTAAGAGGCTTGTGAACACATCCTGATGGGAGATACTGCTGGTGGGTAGGGCTGCCTGTTGCTTTCTTGGGCAGAGCTGAGTTAAACTTTAATCTGCTTGTCTGCCAATGGGTGGGTCTTAGTTCTCACCCTGTTGGCTTTTTGGCCTGAGGCAGCCCAGCATTGGAGATTACAGTCTCTTTTAGCAGGGCTAATGGTGCACTTCAGGAGGGCTCATGCCAATAACCACTTCACAGAACCCCTACCACCAGCATCCCTGTGCCCATGGTAAGCTGCAGTCACCCCCACCTCTGCAGGTGACCTGCCAACACAAGCAGGTTGTTGTGGTTCAGTCTCCTATGGAGTCACTCCTCCTTCCCCCTGGATACTGGTGGGAATACTACTTTTTGTGTGCCCTCCAACAGTAGAGTCTCTGTTTACCCCAGTCCTGTGGAAGTCCTGCAAACAAGTCTTGCTGAAATTCTAAGTCTGAATCTCTGGGGATTCCTCTTACTGTTGCCAGACCCCCAGGTTGGGAAGCCTGATGTGGGGCTCAGAGCCCTCACTCCAATTGGTGGATATCCATGGTATAACTGTTCTTAAGTTTGTGAGTTGCACAAGCAGTGATTATGGGATTTGATTTTATTGCAGTTGTGTCTGTCCTACCATCTCACTGTGGTTTCTCTTTTGTCTCTGGATGTGGGGTGTCTTTTTTGGCAAGTTCCATTGTCTTCCTGTTAATGAATGTTCAACAGTTACTTGTGATGCCAGTGCTTTAGCAAGAGGGAGTGAGCACATGAACTTTTACTCCATAATCTTGAACCAGAAACAAGGGCCCATGAGGTATCTTAAAGAAATATTTAACTAGGATTATTTGGTATATTAAGTTAAATTTAATCATTCATAATTTTGTTTATCGTAACCAAGTGTACTGATTATACTCTAATGAGATGTTTAAACATGCTTTTTAAGTTTTCTATCTTTTATAGATTTTTTGTACTCTGATGCTGGTACAAAAAGTGCTTCATCATCAGAGTTTCAAAGGAAAACCGTGGAAACAATTACAATAGTTTCACATCAGGATGATGGCTATGTGAGGATTTCAGCATATATTGACTTAAAACAAGGAGGTTTCCTGACTCAGGGATCTCTACTTCAGGCATCAAGAGATTTTTACTCCCTGACAAACAGGGTCAACCCTCCCTTATTCAGCCTTGAAGTGGTTACAGAAGAGGGACCATTTCCCTTCTGCTTCCCATAAGCATATGGGAGTAAAATCTCTCAGGGGGGAATGAAACAGGAGGGATGGTGATAAAGCAAAACCTTTGAAAGAATGACATAGCCCGAGGACATGACATAAAGTGAGTAGAGCCAAGTGGGTCCAAGATGGCAGACAGGTCGACTTCCACTAGACCTTGAGCCTCAGTAATACAACTGTAAGGATCAGAAAGTGGGCAGTGGCCCAATTCTAGGACATCCCCACCCTTTCCTGAAATAGCTGGGATATTCTTCCCAATTATTATCCTATGAAATTACTCATTCTTATAAAAACTGACAACCCCATACCCTGGTGCCTTTCTCACCTTCTGAGATGGCACACAGTCTGTATGTGGAGTGTGTTTCTCTCTAAATAAATTCACTCCTTACCTATGAGTTTGTCTCTCACTGAATTCTTTCTGGGTTGAGACATCTAGAACATGAGTTTCCTTAAGTCCTGAAATGAGGTGTGTGATCTCACTTGGAAGACTGGGTTTTGGCTGAGTTCAAATTTCAGCAGCATGGGATCAAGTCCCAATGAGGGTTTTGGCCAGGTTTGAGTCCCAGCTGCATTGGCTTGAGCCCCAGTCTGAGTTTGGCTAGGTTTGAGGCCTAGGCATGTGGGTTTGTATCTCAATCAGGGTTTGGCAAGGTTTGAGTCCCAGCCACCAGGGTTCAAATCCCAATCTGAGGTGTGAGCTTTCAATTTTAGCATCACATCAAATTAACTGAAACAAATTATATATAAAAACAGCCATGACTTGGACTTCCCTGTTGGCACAGTAGAGAAGACTGCCCTCCCAATGCAGTGTCCTGGATTCGATGACTTGTTAGGGAACTAGATTCCACATATCACATCTAATAGCTCACATACCACAACTAAAGATCCTGCATGCTGCAAATGCAGATCCTATGTGTTACAACTAAGAGATGGCAGAGCCAAATAAGTGAATACATTTTTATTAAAAAAAAAACTAATGATATTCCACTGTATATCTTTACCACATTCTCTTTATCCATTTAACTGTTGATGTATCTAAGTTGTTTCTACATCTTGGCTATTGTGAATGATACTGTGATGTACATGACAGGACAAATATCCCTTTGAGATCATGGTTTTTGGATTAAATACCCAGAAGTGTGATTGATGGATCTAATAGGAATACTCTTGTTAGTTTTTTCAGGATTCTTCACTATTTTTCCCAGTGGCTACACCATTTTACATCCCACCAACAGTGTACAGGATTCCACATCCTCGTCAACACTTGTTTTATATTGTTTTTTGATAATTAATATTCTAATGTATGTGGGATGGTATCATTGTCATTTGATTTGCATTTTCCTGATGATTAGTGAGGGAGGAAGTATCCTTATTCCAAATTAACAGAATAGGAAACTGATATCCAGAAATGAACTTATAAGGTCATATGACTGGTAGGTGTCAGAGGCAGGACTTGAACCAAGGTAGAAAAGCTTCAAGATGTACATGCCTGGTGAGTACACTGCACTGTCTTCCATGTGCTGAGCAAACCTGAGATCATGCTGTTTTGTATTTTATTCTTTTCTCTCAATATAATATTGGAACAATTTCTCATAACACTAAATATTCCCCCAAAACACAATTTTATGGCAGTTGATTGCATGATGGCCTATCTGTGCTGTGGACACTTGATGTTTAATGGGCCCTGGGATTTCCCAGATTTTCCCTTTTGTAAGAGACTCACAGGAATATATCCTTGCTTATTTAAGGTTTTGGGTGCTTCTGATCCTCACTTTAGCATAAACCTTAGAAGCAAAATTGCTGGGACAAGGACTATACATACTTTAAGAACAAGTCACCTCCAAAGAGATTGTACCAATTTACACTCTTTCAAGAAGTGTTCAACATCTGTCTTGGTCCTGCTTTTCTACCTTTTTTTTCTCACCATTGGTTATAAAACTCTCTAGTATGCAGTGGGTAAAGGAAAAAATTGGAAGCTGGGGAAGGATTGTTGCTTTGAAGATCAGACTTTGGTACTTCACTGTCAGTTCAGTGGCTGAGGCTCGGCACTTCCAATGCAAGGGACGTGGGTTTGATGCCTATCATGGAATTAAGATCCCACATGATGTGTGGCATGGCCAAAAAACAAAGAAAAAGAAAAGTTGATAAAGATCAGAATTTATCCTCATTTTGGTAGCACGTGGTGCAAATACAAAGCCTGAAGAACAGTAGGCTCATTAACAGCCACAAGTCCAGCCCTGGCCTTAGGTTCATCTAGGGAAGCAAATCCTGAATTTCTCTGGTTGATATTATGGCAGTAAGTTCTGCTGACACCAAATGTACCCCAACATAGATGCAGTAGTGCATTCTAGTGGAAGCATGTATGAACTCATCCATTCATTTATTCAACATGTATTTATTGAGGGCTGCTATGTGCCTGACACAAGGACTGTGGCCATAAGATTGGAGGAGACTTCCTTAATCTGCATAAGGGTGTCATGTCCTGCAGGGGCTCATGGGGAGACAGTGAAATGGTATATGCAATTAACCAGAGCTATTATTCTAACCCTTATTGGTGATTTTTCAGCAATAGAGAGACATTGCTTATGAAGAACACTTAGAAAATGAGTTTGAGAAGCTGTTCACTTAAATCTCCATTAAGCCCAGATCATGAAATTTACTTTGAAAAAATAAATACCAATACTACTCTCACCTTCCCCCCCTTTATCAGCTCTGCAACCAGTCCTCTTTCAGTCCCCTCAAACCAAAAATAATCCAGTCACATCCATAGAGACGAGACACATGTAACCAAGGATATATGACCGATCTCCACACATGAAGTAAATGCAGGGCTTAGGGGTGTGTTTCAGGGTGGAGTGGCATATTGAAGTCAATGTACCCCTTTACCCTACCCAAGCCTTTCCCTGATTCCCTGAAGAGGAAGTCTATCACTCCCCTGGCCTTCCAGCCACACATCTGTTGTTTCTTCAATTTGGCCCTTCCTATTGGGAGTTGTCTCTATATCTGTCCTGATGAATCTGTGGTGGTTTCCTAAACCAGGCTCTATACATGGGGTCTACCACAGCACCTGGCACACAGTAGGTGCTCAGTAAACCAATACTGAATGAAAAGATGAGGAAGGAAGAGAGACATCCCTTTCACTGATGTTTGTCTCCCCATACTATGTAATGCATTGGGATGTGTGTTCCACCTTATTTATTCTTTCCTACTCCTCTTATCTGGGTCTCCCTTCACCACTGACCCCTGATGTCCCCAGCCAAGGCCTCTGCCTAGGGTCTGCAGGTGGGAAGAAGTGATGCTACCACTCTAAATGTGCCAAACCAAGAGACTTGAAGTAAATGGATTATAATCCTGGCCCTGAAGGATGCTCAGAAAGGCTGAAGGCTTTGTGCAGCCTAGGTCCCCCTTTACATGAATGACATTCTCATCAACAGCTTTGGAGGCCAACAGAAGGGTGGAGTGGTGGGGCTGCCTCCGGAATCCACAGGTGCCAGTCATTGCCCAGTGGGACTGGAAAGGACACCCACTGTGTCGGTGACAGTGAGCTGGTGACTGGGATGGGGGAAAGGGGAATGATTTCAGCTTGAAGGGGCTCACACAGGATCCCCCTGGAGCAGAAGGACACTGGCAAAGTTCCTCAGAGATGGGAAGAATAGAAATTATTTTTCTTACGCCTTGTTATCCCTGTTGAATGAGGAGGTGCCAGAGTTGGTGGGGACATCACTAAACATTTCATGGTTAGAGCACCACCCTGCCACTACATTTGGTGCTACCTCTTCCCAGCTCCATGCACGTAGTACTGAAGGAAACTACCAAACACATTGGGAAGGGCAACATGACCAAATAAAGCCAATCATGGTACCTCATGCACCTGCCAGGATGGATGGTCTAGGGCTGGACCCATGATCTTGGGTGGTCCAGTCAGAGCCCTCCCTAGTACCCTGATGTTTCCTGAGCCTGTTTCCTTAAAGGTTAAATGCTTTGGGATATACATGTAGAAGACTGAGGGAATAATGCTGTCAAGATAAGATAATCAAAAATGAGAGAAGGGAAAGAGTGAGGGAGAGAAAGAGTGAGCTGATGGCTTCTGATGCCTTGGGTCCAGTCACTGAGATGTTTGGATCTACTGTGGTTCCTGTGTCTTGGATCCCCAGTATCCTTCCAATAAGTCACCTTTCCCTTGAAGCCAGTTGGAGAGGGTCTCAACTCGATTCAGATGTGGTTCTAGATCCTGCCCTATTAGGATGCACCTGCAGACCCAATCAAAGGCACCCATTCATGTTACAACCATTGGCAACAGGATCCATTATTCTTTACTGAGAATTGGGCTTTCCAGGGCACCAAACACAGTCCACCAGCATCCCTGGGCAGGAGTGCCCTATATGTGAGTTAGTGTGTATTTGGAGAGGACCTGATTAATTCCTGAAATAGCATCAGCAGTTACAATGTAGGAGCCAGGCCAATCCTGTTTCTTTCCCAGCCATAAACCAAGAAATACAGCCTCAGGAACACATCACCCAGGATCCAGGTCTCCAACCAGTTCCAGTTCTCTGTGCCCCCTCAAAACTTGCTGAGACAGGTGCCCTGAGGACCCTGGGGGAGAAGGAAATATACCCCAGCCAGCCTGACCCCTTACCTGCCAGCCCCCTCTGTATCCAGAGCCAGCCACTTCATGGTTTTATTTGCCTCCTTTAATAAGAACCAAGTGGCTCTCTCAGCAGCTGCAGAAGTGGTGTGTGAATCCAAGAACAAGAACAGCCAGACATATGGTTGACCTGAGGGAGGAGTTTGAGGGAAGGAAGGATGAGAGTTAGGGATTAGCAAATGCAAACTACTATACAGAGGATGGATAATCAACAAGGTCTTCCTGTATAGCACAGGGAAGTATATTCACTATCTCGTGATAAACCATAATGGAAAAGATTAGGAAAAACAATATAATATGTGCATAACTGAGTCACTTTGCTGCACAGCAAGACTTAACACAACATTGCAAATGAACTATGCCTTAATACGATTTATAAAAAAGAAAAAGAATGACCCCTAGTTCCCTTGTTCTTCCCCTCTGACCCATGCTCTGTGTTTACTCTGCAATGAATGTTTTCTTCTCCCTCTTCCCCACAAACCATTCCTAAAGACTGAGCTCAATTGCTCTATTAAGACTTCCTCAACCCATGCTAACTCTCCCTGGCCATCCAGGCTGGATTGAGTGACTCAAGCTAGTGCTCCCCTCTTCACCCCTAATCTGACCCTGGCACACCTTCACACAGACACTGAGCATGTCATTTACATGGAGTCCAGTGTAGATTTGCATCAACCCAAGCATGCCTCCTCACGTCTCCATGAGACTGGGGGTTTCATATTATTGAAATTCCACCTCTTCCTCAAAGCCTTATTTGAGCCATCAGCCTCCTCTCAACTCCCATAGAGAGCTGACATTAAGCTTCAACCCTGTGCCGTGGCTGTGTAGTCACTGTGCACTCTTTACACATGTAAGCATCCAACCTCCTCATAGAAGGGTCTGGTAGCCTAGCTCACACAGGGTAACTAGGGCTTAGCAAGGGGAAGTAGCAGCTGAGGACTAGGGGAATCATGTAATTGATCACCAAACCAGGACATTTTTCAGATGGGAAGGGAGATTGTTAATCATGATGGTTGGACAACACACTGAGACTGTCCCCAGCCAACCCACTTGTCACTTGGCCTATTTCAGGGATTGCTAAAGCTGACTTTCCATGTTCATCCATCTGAGGGCTCTGGTGGAACTGAAGCTCTCTGAGGGCAGAGGCCATTAGTGTCCCCCTATACTTGTGCCTCACACCATGCCAGCACGGGGTGGTGTCTCCATTTATTCCAGGATGCTGGATGTCTCAGACTGCACTTTACTCTCAAGTTTTTTTTTTCTTTTATTTGGGGGTGGGGGGTGAACTGGTGCAGCCACAGGGGTTCAGCATCATCTGCAATGGTGTCACTTGTCTGGCAGTGGATACCAACCTCCCAGAAGCAGCCCTAGGGTTCCTTCAAGTCTCAGATTTGAGAACCAGCCCCTAGGATGGGCCCCTCACCTTTCTGCTGTAGGCTTTAGGGGGGCAGGTGGCAGTCATTGGTTGATGGTGAGTATGATAGTAGGCAGTTTTGTAATGGATCTACATGTAACCACATGTTGTTAGAGAAAGAGAAGGGAGATTGGCCCAATTGATCCCTAGTGTGTGGAGAGCTCTGGGGTAACCCTGTGGCATGTCCCTCACCTCTTTACTGACAGGCCTGGTGGTGGTGAGCTGTAGGATGTTGGCAACCAGTCCAGATGGGTCAAGCAGCAATGCGGTCCTGATATTAACAATGGTTAGGTAGCTGCAGAAACTACCAATAACCACCCCATTCATGGTGATACTAAGAGACGGTGGGACAAGGTGGGCACCAGGATCACACTGAAGTCTCCCCAGTGACTGCCCTGCTCTCTGACTGTCTCCAGAACCACCCTTCAGATCCTGCTCTGACTCTCTTTTCCTTTGCTCTGGTCATGTAAACGTCTTTGACTTCCTTTGAGTTCTTGAATGCACCAGGCTCTTTAGTGACTCAGGGCCTTGGCATGTGCTTGTTTCCTTCCTAGATGACCCCCATCCCCTTTGTCCAGCTTATTTCTCCTCATCTTCCAGGTGCCAGCTTAAATGTTACTTTTCCAGGGATGTCTTCCCCCCAGACTAGATCAGGCTCTTGTCTTGGTCACTATCTCTAGACTCTTCCTCATTTGTAGCAAGTACTGAAGTGGTAAGTCATTATATGTGAGACTCATTTCATGTAAATCTGCCTTACTAGATGCAAGGGCAAGTTGTATCCTCATTGCCACCCTCAAATGCCCAGTACACAGTGGATGTACAATGTTTGTTTGTTGAGTGAATGAATGAATGAGTGAAGAAATGCATGAGGAATAATCAGAGACCTGTGTCTGGTGTCTGACCAATAGTGGGTCGACCCACATGGTGAAGATGGACGTTCTTCAGGGCAGCAGATGCTTAGAGTGTTGAGGAGGGAAAAACAGGCTGCCCTGGGAGAAGTTGTTTCCCAGCAGGGTCCCCTCACCTGGCTCAGACACTGAGGTCCCTGGCCAGGTGATATGTGAGCTAGCTCATGGGGCCTCCAAAGAACATGTAAGAGTCTGTCTGCAGGTATCACACAGAATCCCTGTTTGTGTTATCAGACAGAATCCCTGTGCCTGTTTGTCTTTGGTGTCTGTTTGTTTCCCTCTCTGTGTGTAATTCTGTTCTTGTGTGTATGTATATGTGTTTCTTTGATTATTTTTATGTGTGTCTTTGTGTGTGGAGCGTATGCCTGTGTGTAAGTGTGTGTCTGTGTGTGCATCTGTGTATTTTGCATGTGTCTGTGTGCACATGTGGGAGTTTCACTTGGGGTGGCCCTCAAAGGGATAGGCTTACTAGTTCATGTTTATCTGCCACTAGTTGATTTGGACAATGGTAACTACTTGAGCTGTCCTTTGTGGTAGCTCTGGTCCACCCCGCCAACATCACCACACTGCCATTCTCCTTCCAGCTGAGGACAGAAGGGAGAGGGAGGGCTTCTTGTTGGAAAATAACACCACTCACTTTGTGAGGGCTATGCTTCTTCCCCCAGCAGAGGCACTATTACAGTCCCCATTTTACAGATGTGGAAATTGAGGCATGGAGGGATTGATTACCCTACATGTTGTCACACACTAATGAGTGGCACAGAAGAGGTTTGAAGCTGGACAGCCTGGCTGGGGTCCAACCACCACTCTTCTGAAGAGGGCCTCATTCCCTCCAGCAACCAGAGTGCTCAGAGACACCCTCAGAGGACACCTTGCTAGAGAGTTCTGTCTTCCCACTTGTGTAGCATGTGATTTGTCATAAAATGCAAGTCAAGTGGGAACTAAGGGCTTGGGTTCTTGCTCACCCATGGTTGGCTTCACCAGCCTGTGACCTGTGCCATCCATGGGGGCCCACACTCAGCAGGCCCCCAGACCTCTCATACCCCTGTTTCGAAATTCCTAATGCTTTTTGAAAAAGAGGTCCCCCATTTTCATTTTGGCTCCTGCCAATCGTGTAGCTGATCCTGGGCTCCCAGTAAAATGTTAGTGAGAAAGTACATATTCATGCTGTCACTCTCTTTCCTTCTATAGCAAATCTATGAGCAAATCCTGTTGTCTTAACCTCTAACCTATATCCTGACACCTTCCATTGCTCTCCCCTCTCCCTCCTCCCCACTGGAGCAAGTAGCTGCCCTTGAGCCCATGAGCATGGTTGTGTTCCAGTAAAACTTTATTTACAAAAACCAGTGGCTGGGACAGATTTCATCCAGGGGCCATAGTTATGTTAGTCTAGACAGTCTCAGGAAACATCTGAATCAGGCGATCTATAATTTTTAATGTAACTGAAAGCATCTTATAATGATTTAGAGAGAGGGCTTTTCCAGCTCAAACTTATGTCCTTAAGTAGAAGGCAAAGAATGGCTAAGAAATAACACCCTGTCTCTTCAGACTGTCAAAGACAGTGGTGGTCCATTGCTGGTCAAGGCAGGGTTAAATCCGGCCCATGATGCCATCAAAGGGTGTATACTCCAACCCATTCTGCATCTTGCTCAGGCCAAATACCAGGACCATGTTGAAAGGTTCCCAATCTGTTGGAGGGGAGAGTGTTCCCAAATAAAGATTTGGAAAAGTTGGACTGGGACTGGGCTGGGGTGGAGATGCCATCAGCACTTCAGAGAAGACCTGAGGCCTGGCGGTGCCCTGGTTGACCTTAGATGGTTAGACCAACCAGGGACAGGAATTCCACTTCTGTTTGTGCAGCGTTGTGGATTTTAAACAACAATTGCTCCTCCAGCAAACACCATCTGAAGTGAGTCAAATTGGTCTCATGTCTTCTGTACAGGTTGGGAAACTGAGACTCAAGACAGGACCAAATTGTTTTCACTTGAGGACAAAATAAGTAGAGAGCAGGTTAGTTTTCTCTTTGGAATCACAATGATCAGATGATAGAAATGGACTGAATTCATTGCAATGCATTGGCCCAGGAAGACAGAAGCCCATTATAAAACATTTTAATGGGTTCTTATGAAAATTCTGCCTGCGAAACACTTTTGGGGATGTGTGTCTATGTGAAAGAGAGAGAGAGAAAGAAGGTGAGGGACAGACAGACAGACAGAGAAAGAATACTCAGGTGCCTTAGGGGAGGCAGGCCACAGTTTTTATTAGACTCTCAAAGGCACCATAAAATAAGAACCCATTAATCAGGCACCTCCCACAACTGTGGTCCCAGCTTTCCCTGCCCAGAAGACTGAACTGCCTGAACACCTTGGCCACCCCTAGGGGCCCAAGATCACTTTTATGCTCTCCCTAAATACCCCACCCCTGCATGAATCCTGACTGGCCTGCTAGCTCCACCACTTACCAGATGCCTGACTTGGCAAGGCCTGGCTCTCTGCACTTCAGTTCCCCACTCTGTATAATGGAGCTAATCATAGTATTTGCTGTGTGGGGTTGTTGCAGGATTAAACATGCTATTACCATGAATGTGCCTGGCACAGTGGGTGCCTTTTTCCCCTCTCTCCCTGCTCCCAGCAAAATGAACCTTGAGCTGTTCATGGGGAAAGGATCTGCAAATCCACACCCCAAGCCAGTCTCTGGGTTAGCCCTGCTGGGAGTTTATGTGTCAATAGGTGAGGTGTCTCCCCAGGGACACAAGCTGCTGGGTAGGTGGCCTGCCACTGGGGAATTTTGGGAAAGACAGGTGGTCCTGCATCTGTTTGTAAGCAGAGGCCACTCCCAGGGCCAGCTCTGACTTAGCTTCTGGTTTCCAGTTACCCAAACATTGTCAAAGTCAAGAAATCCAACCTTCCACCCAGAGCCATAGGTGAGGTAGAGGGGCCAGACTGAGAACTGGAAGACGTTGGCCATGTGAGGGTTGAAGAGCTTGTGTGTACCTCCAGACACAAGAGATGAGTGTCCGTCAGGTGCCAGGGACAGAGAACGGGGTTAGAAGAGGAGTACAAAATGGGTGGGGGGCTGGGAAGGTACTCATGGCAGAAGGGACTAGAGCAGTAGATGGAGGGCACTCACAAGTCAGATGAGCTGGTGTCAAAGATGACCCTGAACTCCTAAGGGGGGTTCCAATGGTGATGTTGCCAACATAGGCTGCTAAAGGGGCCAGTGAGGGGTGGTTAGGACAGGACTGGCTTGTCTGGCAACGGTTCATTCCTGGAGTGCTACCCCTCCAGGTATCCCATGTCTCCTGAAATAAATTTGCAACTGCCCCTCCTCACAGGCTCTGCTCAGACCTGTGTCTTCATTAGATTTCTTTTCCCATATGTGATCTTAGTTCCCCAGCCAGGGATCAAACCTGCATCAATGATGTATTAGTGAAGAGTTTTAACCACTGGACTTCCAGGGAGTCTGGGTGCCTTCATTTGAGAAGCTCTCCAGTTTCCCCTTCAAAGCCCAGTCAGTGTTTCCTTTTCCAGGTGGCCCTCCTAGGTTATCCTAGTCCACTTCTAAACTCAGACCATATTTTATCAACACCACACAGTTGGCCCTCTTATTGTACATATATTTACTCTTTGCTTATCACTCAGGCTGGCCTATGTATTCTTGAAGGAGACGAGACCTTTTGAAAAATCAACAATAATAACCAGAGTGTTAGATTTTTATGGTGTAACAGGCTATAGGGCTCAGTAAGATTTTACCAGTGTCCTTCTTGGATCTGCAGAGGCTGACCTTCCTCTGCCTGGGATTTTAAACTTGATGTGCAGTTGCCTTTATCATTTGATCAGATATGGTTCACCTTTCAGCAGTAACTCTGTGGCTCACTTAGTTCAGATAGAACAATTTCCCTCACACTAATGACATATCTTTGGCTTGAAATGAATGTTTACCTGCCCAGTCACCACAGACTAAGTACTAAGGATGAGACTGGCTTCTCCCCTGGGAATGTGGTCCCTGTTCCTCTGTGTTTCTGCTTCCTGTAGGATCCCCAGCCCCAATATCCACCCTGGCACCTCCAGATGAACCCCAGTACTAGGCTAGAGTACCAGGGGGAGCTGTGGAGCACCATCCTCTCAACACACTCACATCTAGGGTGTTCCTCAGGTTGAGGGGAAATATTCGGGTCATTAGTGGCATTCTGGGATGTGTCTTCACTGTTCTCTTCCTGGAAGTTTGTCACCAGATTTTTTTTTCCCCACTGAGGGTTTCTCTCATGGTCTTGATTTTTGTTAGAGGGATTCTTTCACTGAACATTGAGTAAAGGAAACAAAGAAGGGGGAGCAATCAGCTGTCTGTGTTATTGTATGATTGTTATACCTTGCATTGTATTGGTGTCATGTATTTCCCCAGTGGTTTTATGAGTGTCATGTCATTATCAGGATGCCATGCAAAGAGTAGGACAAAGAACTCAGTTTGAATACAAGTTCTGTTGTGTAGTCTTGGATAAGTCATATGAACGTTTGGAGTCTCAGTTTCCCCATTGGTAAAAGGTAGAATATAATAACCCCCATCCGCCATATAGAATGTGGTGTGTATTAAGTGAGATGATGGATATCATGTACCTGACATGTAGGAAGTCTCGAAAATGACAGCCTTTACCATTGCTACTGCCATCCGACTGTATCTTTCAGAAAAGCTCTGGGAAAAACATAGAAGGGAGATCATTATCTTCTTTTTACAGGTGAAGAATTTGAAATGCAGCCAGTTTGTGACTTGTCTATGGTCACACTGCTTGTTAGAGGTAAAACAGCCTAGAAGTAGCCTTCCTGATCTTTCTCCAGTGCTCAAGAGGAAGAGAGGGGTGAGAGAGGAAGCCAGATGATTGGGAATAAATTAAGGAAATTGAAAGGTTAGAGAAATAATAACAGTCAGAATAGAAAATGTGGAGCCCTAAACCAAAGTCAGAGTTCATTTATGGCCTAGCAACTCAATTCCAGAGTTAGCTCAACCCCCATAGCAACACAATTCCGGAGTTAGCTCAACATCCCCCTCCCCAGCAACATTGGTATCCTAACTTAGGCTATATTTCTTAACTTAGGTTAGCTGACAACATGACCCCATATTAGGGAAGGTATTCAACATATAGGATCCTGGCCTATCACCTAATGACACCCTTTGCCTTATGGCACACTGATCAATAGATTAATGTCATTCTCCCAGCAGGAATTTTTCTTTGTCTAAGGGTTATAAAAGTTGGCTACGCGCCCACGAAGTTGTTGACTATCCTTGATCTGCCAAGAAGTCATCTCACTGATTTTCCAGCATCTTTTCCATCCTCTCTGTTCTTTGTTTCCAATAAACCTACTTTTTCCTACAGTGTTTTGTGTCTGGAAATTCTTTTCCAACCCATGCTCGAGCCACAGCAATTTTGATGGCCCGTACAGGGACACTCTCACCTCAGGAAATCTCCTTCCCCATCTCCTCTTCTCCTTTTCTAGGATCCTCTGTAAACAGGCAGCTGGCTGTGAAAGCAACAAAGGAACTCCGGCCAGGGCCACAACCTTGTGTGTTCTGTAGGATTCGCAGGCCCCTTTGCCCCAGTAACGGCTGCCCAGAATGGGTGAGGGTCTCTCTGTCTTCCTTCTAACTGAGGACTAGGCCAGCTGAGATTGTACATGTATGGGTCAGGCACTTAAAAGCCATTAGGGTAGAAAAAAAAATTGGGGTGCCTGCTGCTTGAAGACTCCTGTGAGAGGGTAAGGGGGATCACAGAACAAACCAGGCTGTTAGAGCATCTGCCCCCAGCAAGAAAATTTCCAGGCATTGAGAGGCACACATTGGTATAAGCGGACCTTTGAGCCCCCTTTCTGGCCACTGCCGTCCCCTTGCAGGATTGCAAGGTGGGTTCCTCAGCCTTCTCCTTTCTGCTGCTTTCCCTCTTTCCCTTTGCTCCAGATCGACACAAAGAACACCAAGTGCTGCCACTGAGTCATCTTGAGATTGCCTTTCCATGCTTCGGAGAATCGCTAAATGGTGAGTCTCTGGGTTGTTCCCTGAGAATCTCCCCTTTCCTGTCTATTCTCTGACTGAGACACATGGTGCCTTTCACTCAAGGTTTATGCCTTTGACGCATTTTGTGTGTGTGTGTGTGTTCCTCAGCCACACTCTCAGGGGTCACCTTTCACTGTCGGACATGATTGTTGGGAGGGTCAGCCATTTTTATGCCTTAGTTGCACACTGAAGGTTCACTGGGATAAAACAGAAGCCTTTCTGTGGCTGGTGACTCTTGTACCCCCATTCTACAGCATAAGGCTAAGAATGCATTTTAGTACATCTTGGGAACCTTCTTCAGACTCACCCCTTGGCTGTATTCTCACTAACTGGAAGAAATTTGACCCTGACAGTCTCAAAAAGAATAGGCTCATTTTCTTTTGTAACGCGGCTTGGCCCCAATATAAACTGGGGGACCAAGAACAATGGCCTCTTAATGACACACTAAATTCTCCGACTTGATCTCTTTTGTCAAAAGCAAGGAAAAGACCCAGAGGTCCCTTAAGTTCAGATTTTATGGCCCCGAGTCAGAATCCAGATCTGAGGGACTCATGCTGCATGTGTCTTTCTGTTGCTGCCTTGTCCACCTGCCCCCCAAGACCCCCTCTGTTCTCCTCTTCATAAGACCTCATAGACGACTCCCTACTTGGCCTTTCTTGTCCACCATCCCATCAAGCCCCAGCCTGCTGGGACAATATGTTATCAACAAGTTCACCTCTGTTATTAGGGTCAATTTGAACACTATTTTTTCTATATTTTAGCTATGAAACTATGACTATAAAAAGGAAAAATGAGGTTTTTTTTTATGGTAGAATCTCATCTTTTTCTAAATTTTATTTATTTATTTATTATTTTTTGGGGGGTACACCAAGTTCAATCATCTGTTTTTTTTTTTTTTATTTTTTGGGGGTACACCAGGTTCAATCATCTGTTTTTATATACATATCCCCGTATTCCCTCCCTTCCTTGACTCCCCCCCCCTCGAGTCCCCACCACCCTCCCCGCCACAGTCCTCTAAGGCATCTTCCATCCTCGAGTTGGACTCCCTTTGTTATACAACAACTTCCCACTGACTATTTTACAGTTGGTAGTATATATATGTCTGTGCTACTCTCTCGCTTCGTCTCAGTTTCCCCTTTACCCCCCGCCCCCTCCCGTACCTCGAGTTCTCCAGTCCATTCTATGTATCTGCGTCCTTGTTCTTGTCACTGAGTTCATCAGTACCATTTTTAGATTCCGTATATGTGAGTTAGCATACAATATTTGTCTTTCTCTTTCGGACTTGCTTCAATCTGTATGACAGACTCTAGGTCTATCCACCTCATAACATACAGCTCCATCGCATACCTTTTTGTAGCTGAGTAATATTCCATTGTATATATATGCCACATCTTCTGTATCCATTCATTTGTTGATGGGCATTTAGGTTGCTTCCATGTCCTGGCTATTGTAAATAGTGCTGCAATAAACATTATGGTACAAGTTTCTTTTGGGATTATGGTTTTCTTTGGGTATATGCCCAGGAGTGGGATTACTGGATCATATCGTAGTTTTATTTGTAGTTTTTTAAGGAACCTCCAAATTGTTTTCCATAGTGGCTGTACCAACTTACATTCCCACCAACAGTGCAGGAGAGTTCCCTTTTCTCCACACCCTCTCCAACATTTGTGGTTTCCAGATTTTGTGATGATGGCCATTCTGATTGGTATGAGGTGATACCTCATTGTGGCTTTGACTTGCATTTCTCTGATTATGAGTGATGTTGAGCATCTTTTCATGTGTGTGTTGGCCATCTGTATGTCTTCTTTGGAGAAATGTCTATTTAGGTCTTCTGCCCATTTGTGGATTGGGTTATTTGCTTTTTTGGTATTAAGCTGCAGGAGCTGCTTGTATATTTTGGAGCTTAATCCTTTGTCCGTTGTTTCATAGGCAATTATTTTTTTCCCATTCTGAAGGTTGTCTTTTAGTCTTGTTTATGGTTTCTTTTGCTGTGCAAAAGCTTTTAAGTTTCATGAGATCCCATTTGTTTATTCTTGTTTTTATCTCCATGATTCTAGGAGGTGGGTCAAAAAGGATCTTGCTTTGATGTATGTCATAGAGTGTCCTGCCTATGTTTTCCTCTAGGAGTTTTATAGTGTCTGGCCTTCCATGTAGGTCTTTAATCCATTTGGAGTTTATTTTTGTGTATGGTGTTAGGAAGTATTCTAATTTCATTCTTTTACATGCTGCTGTCCAATGTTCCCAGCACCACTTATTGAAGAGGCTGTCTTCTTTCCATTGTATATTCGTGCCTCCTTTGTCAAAGATAAGGTGCCCATATGTGTTTGGGCTTACTTCTGAGTTCTCTATTCTATTCCATTGATCTTCCTTTCTATTTTTGTGCCAGTACCATACTGTCTTGATCACTATGGCCTTGTAGTATAGTTTGAAGTCAGGAAGCTTGATTCCACCAACTCCATTTTTCCTTCTCAAGATTGCTTTGGCTATTCGGGGTCTTTTGCGTTTCCATACAAATTGTAAGATTTCTGGCTCTAGTTCTGTGAAAAATGCCATTGGTAATTTGATCGGGATTGCATTGAATTTGTAAATTGCTTTGGGTAGTACAGACATTTTCACGATATTGATTCTTCCAATCCAGGAACATGGTATTTCTCTCCATCTGTTTGTGTCGTCTTTGATTTCTTTCATCAATGTCTTAAAGTTTTCTGCATACAGATCTTTTGCCTCCTTAGGCAGGTTTATTCCTAGGTATTTTATTCTTTTGGTTGCAATGGTGAATGGGAGAGTTTCCTTCATTTCTCTTTCTGCTCTTCCGTTCTTAGTGTATAGGAATGCAAGAGATTTCTGTGCATTCATTTTGTATCCTGCTACTTTACTAAATTCATCAATTAGTGCTAGCAGTTTTCTGGTAGAGTCTTTAGGGTTTTCTATATATAATATCATATCATCTGCAAAGAGTGACCATTTTACTTCTTCTTTTCCAATTTGGATTCCTTTTATTTCTTTTTCTTCTCTTATTGCTGTGGCTAAAACTTCCAAAACTATGTTGAATAGTAGTGGTGAGAGTGGGCATCCTTGTCTTGTTCCTGTTCTTAGAAGGAATTCTTTCAGTTTTTCCCCATTGAGAACGATGTTGGCTTTTGGTTTTTCATATATGGCTTTTATTATGTTGAGGTAATTTCCTTCTATGCCCATTTTCTGGAGAGCTTTTATCATAAATGGATGTTGAAGTTTGTCAAAAGCTTTTTCTGCATCTATTGAGATGATCATATGGGTTTTATCCTTCAAGTTGTTGATATGATGTATCACATTGATTGATTTGCATATATTGAAGAATCCTTGCATCCCAGGGATAAACCCCACTTGATCATGGTGTATGATTTTTTTAATGTGCTGTTGCAGTCTGTTAGCTAGTATTTTGTTAAGGATTTTTGCATCTATATTCATCAGTGATATTGGTCTGTAGTTTTCTTTTTTTGTGACATCTTTGCCTGGTTTTGGTAACAGGGTGATGGTAGCCTCATAGAATGAGTTTGGGAGTGTTCCGCCTTCTGCAATATTTTGGAAGAGTTTGAGAAGGATAGGTGTTAACTCTTCTTGAAATGTTTGATAGAATTCGCCCGTGAACCCATCTGGTCCTGGGCTTTTGTTTGTTGGAAGATTTTTAATCACTGCCTCAATTTCCGTGCTTGTGATTGGTCTGTTCATGGTTTCTATTTCTTCCTGGTTCAGTCTTGGAAGATTGTATTTTTCTAAGGATATATCCATTTCTTCCAGGTTATCCAATGTATTGACATATAGTTGCTTGTAGTAGTCTCTCATGATGTTTTGTATTTCTGAGTTGTCCATTGTTACTTCTCCTTTTTCATTTCTAATTCTGTTGATTTGCATCTTCTCCCTTTTTTTCTTGATGAGTCTGGCTAATGGTTTATCAATGTTGGTAATCTTCTCAAAGAACCAGCTTTTAGTTTTATTTATTTTTCTTATGGTTTCTTCCCTTTCTTTTTCATTTGTTTCTGCTCTGTTCTTTATGATTTCTTTCCTTCTGCTCACTTTGGGGTTTCTTTGTTCTTCTTTCTGTAGTTGTTTGAGGTGTAAGGTTAGGTTGTTTATTCGATCATTTTCTTGTTTCTTAAGGTAGGACTGTATTGCTATAAACTTCCCTCTTAGAACTGCTTTTGCTGTGTCCCATAGGTTTTGGGTTGTTGTGTTTTCATTGTCATTTGTTTCTAGATATTTTTTTGATTTCCTCTTTGATTTCTTTAGTGATTCCTTGGTTGTTTAAGAGTGACTTGTTTAGCCTCCATGTGTTTGTATTTTTTACAGTTTTTTTTTCCCTGTAATTGATATCTAATCTCATGGCGTTGTGGTCTGAGAAGATGCTTGATATGATTTCAATTTTCTTGAATTTGCTGAGGTTTGATTTGTGATCCAAGATGTGATCCATCCTGGAAAATGTTCCGTGTGCACTTGAGAAGAATGTGTAGTCTGTCGTTTTTGGATGGAATGTCCTATAAATATCAATTAAGTCAAGATGGTCTAATGTGCCATTTAAAGCTTGTGTGTCTTTATTTTCTGTTTGGATGATCTGTCCATTGATGTAAGTGGGGTGTTCAAGTCTCCCACTATTATTGTGTTACTGTCGATGTCCCCTTTTATAGCTGTTAGCATTTGCCTTATGTATTGAGGTGCTCCTATGTTGGGGGCATAGATATTTACCATTGTGATATGTTCTTCTTGAATGGATCCCTTGATCATTAGGTAGTGTCCTTCCTTGTCTCTTTTAATAGTCTTGACTTTCAAGTCTAATTTGTCTGGTATGAGTATTGCTACTTCAGCTTTCTTTTGACTTCCATTTGCATGGAATATCTTCTTCCATCCCTTTCCTTTCAGTCTATATGTATCCCTTGGTCTGAAGTGGGTTTCTTGTAGGCAGCATATAGAAGGGTCTTGTTTTTGTATCCATTCAGCCAGTCTGTGTCTTTTGGTTGGAGCATTTAATCCATTTACATTTAAAGTGGTTATTGACATGTGTGTTCCAATTACCATTTTCTTAATTGTTTTGGGTTTGCATTTGTAGGTGTTTTCCTTTTCTTGTGTATCCTACTTAGAGAAGTTCCTTTAGCACTTGTTGTAACGCTGGTTTTGTGGTGCTGCATTCTCTTAACTTTTGCTTGTCTGGAAAGCTTTTGATTTCCCCATCAAATCTGAATGAGATTCTTGCTGGGTAGAGTATTCTTGGCTGTAGGTTTCTCTCTTTCAGGACTTTCAGTATATCCTTCCATTCCCTTCTGGCCTGCAGAGTTTCTGTAGAGAGGTCAGCTGTTATCCTTATGGGTTTTCCCTTATACATTATTTGTTGCTTGTCTCTTGCTGCTTTTAATATTTTTTCTTTGTGTTTAATTGTCGTTAGTTTGATTAATATGTGTCTTGGTGTATTTCTCCTTGGGTTTATTCTGCATGGGACTCTCTGTGCTTCTTGGACTCGGTTAATCATTTCCTTTCCCATGTTGGGGAAGTTTTCCAGTATAACCTCTTCAAATATTTTCTCAGACCCTTTCTTGTTTTCTTCTTCTTCTGGGATGCCTATAATTCAAATGTTGGTATGCTTAATGTTATCACTGAGGTCTCTGAGACTGTCTTCTATTCTTTTTATTCTTTTTTTCTTTTTCCTGCTCTGTTGTGTTTATTTCCCCCATTCTATCTTCCAACTCACTTATTCGTTCTTCTGCCTCAGTCATTCTGCTGGTTATAGCATCTAGAGTATTTTTAATTTCAGTTATTTGATATCCATTGCTGTTTGTTTTTCTGAGTTCTTATGAACTCTTTCTTGTACTTTCTCTATTTTGTTATCGAGATTTTGTATCATTTTTACTATCATTACTCTGAATTCTTTTTCAGGTATTTTTCCTATTTCCTCCTCATTTATTTGGTCTTGTGGGTTTTTTTCCTGCTCCTTTGCCTGCAAGGTATTTCTTTGTTTCCTTATGGTTGTCCAAACTTTGGGGTTGCTTGTCCTGGCGATAGAGGTGTTTATAGAAGACTGTCCAAGCCTCAGACTAATGTCTAAGTATTGGATTAAGCAAACACTAAGTCTAGGAAACACATACATGTATAAGACACACAATTACTGAATCCATTAAGACATAAGGCTCTGGAAAGTCCTGACAGAACCCCAGTATGCTATCAGGTATTCAAAGAGAAACCCAACAGAAATTGACAACTGAAACAGAACAAATCAGAGACAAAAGCAAAAGCAAACAAACAAACAAATAACACCTTACACATACAAACACTAATCCAGGGAGATTTTGTAAGCTAGAATCAAATATAGAAAAGAGCTAGAGTACCACCAGACAGAATGGAGATTCTCAGAATGAAATTAGACAGCTGTACTAAGAACTAAGATAAAGACAAAAAACTAATATTAAATACCAAGGCGTTGAGTCATCTGGAGAATAGAGCAAGGAGTCTGAGCAGATCGATAGTGTTGCTTATAAGTATGTTAAGATAAAATAAACTTAAAATGGCTGGAAGAAAGGGGAACAGAAGAGCATAGTGTGGTTGGAAATATGGAAATAAAAAGAAAGTAATAGAAATGTATAAAAGATAGGGATGAAAGGAAAGTATGAGAGATATATTGTCCGTACTACCAAAAACTTAGCTAGATATAGAAGTATATAAAAAGGCAAAAAAATGAAAATAGAATAAAAAATCATTAAAAATTATGTTATAAAACTTGTAGATCCCTTAGGACTAAGATCATAATTAATAAAGGAAAAAAAAAAAGAGAGAAAAAAAATTAGAACTGATCCCAGAATGGACCAGTTCAATAGGATCGATACTAATATTTCTGTTTTCTTAGAGTCTCAGCTGTAGGTGTCCTTCTACTCACCTTGGTTTTTTTTTTTTTTTTTGCATTATTCTGTGACCAGCAGAGGTTCCTTCATTGTTTGTCTGTAAGCATCGGTGTGTGGGGAGGGAGAGGGTACAATAGTGGCTCCTTCCCCTGAGAGTGAGTGAGCAGCGGCGCACTGTTGTTTCAGTCGGGCTTGGAGGTGCTTGTTGCAGAGGGACGCTGGTGGCTCAGGTGTAAACAGAAAGTCTTAGAGTTGGGCCTTTCTTGGGTTTTTTTGTTTGTTTGTTTTTTTCTTGGCAGCCTCCCTGCTGCCAGAGTTCCAAGAGGTTTTAATCTAGCCCTGCCTGAGTGCCTGAGGGTGCTTGTTATCCCTGAACGCCTTAGGTGGCCCACAGGGCATCTCTCCACTGCCCACTGCAGAGGCGCCGAAAGAGAGAGAGAGGCTATACATGCGGCTCCTCCCCGCCCCGCCCATGAGCCTGCAGCCTCCAGCCACCATCATGGCTGGGCAGCTCTCAGGGGCAGGCCCTCCTCGCCATGGACCTCTTCCCTCCTGTCCTCTCAATCTGTCACCTTACTGGCAACAATATTTCTCACCCTGAACCGGCTCTCCGGTTTCCACGCTCCTGCTCCCGGACCCTCTGTTCAGCTGTGGATCTCTCTCTCAGTCCGGGAACGCTGAGCTGCGGTGCGGACCCTCCATATGTTTCTCACTCCCTCCCGTCTGCCACAGCTCCGCCTCTTCACCCTCTTTGAGCCTTCGTAGATGCCTCCCTACCAGTTATGTCGGGCTCCTTGCGGTCCTTTCTGGTGTCTGTGGCCGTCTGCTGGTGTTCAGCTGGTTCTCTGTGGGAATTATTGCGTCCTTTGGTGCATTCCCAATGCATCTGTGGAGAGGGATGCATTCCACGTCCCTCTACTTCACCGCCATCTTTTTCCTCTGACATTTTTATTCTTTTATAGTTTGACTTTGCCAGCCTTTAAATGTGTTACAGAATCCAAAAATAGATATATAAGCACATCTGTAAAAATTTGACTACTAGGGCAAAGGAAATTAATTCTATCCAGTTGGTAACACAGCCACACAGAGGAAATTAATTCTATCCAGTTGGTAACACAGCCACTCAGTGGCTTTAAAATGCAGAATTTTGACTCTACATTCAGAGTGGGATATCTTCTAAGCACAAAGAGAAGCAAACAAACAAAAATACCCTCCCTCCAAAACAAAATCAAAACCAAAAATCCCAAGAAATCTGAAAATATATGCAACACCTTATTGTTGGTGATATTGCTATTATTATTTTGAAAGTATCATATGTATGTGCATAGGAATTAAAGCAAGTAAGTAACTAATGCTCATGTTGTTTTGAAGCAAGACTTTCAGTGGAAGAGAGAAAAGAGATTTAAATACACAACCGAAAACCTTAAGTAAAATTCTGTGGTCTTAAAACTTGAATTGGAAGTATAATTTTGTACCAATAAATTATTTTCATTTATTTTTAAAGAAATTGTGTACTTCTTATCTCTGACCACTGAAAAGCCTGGAAGCAATGGCATGTTGATAACAGTGACAGTCCTGAGCCCTAGCTTGTGGGCTCTAAAGAGCATCTCCCAGTAGACGATCCAGAGATTCTTAAAGAGATGGCTGATTTCAGGGCTAGGCCAAAAATGTGCAAGATAAGCCTGGAAATCTTGAAAGACCAGAAAGTTGAGGGCCTTCAAACACCCCCAGATTGCAGATACAAAGTTTAGGAATCCAGAAGTAGAATCCAAGGTGTGACAAATTTGAAACAGGAGGGAAGGGGGAAGGTCACAACCTTTTAAAGAATGACATAGCCAGAGGACGTGATATAAACTGAGTAGAGCTAAGTGGGTCCAAGATGGCAGACAATTGACTTCCACTAGAACTTGAGACCCAGCATACAAGCATAAGGATCAAAAAGTGGTCATTGGTCCAATTGCTGGAAATCCCCATGCCATCCTGACATAGCTGGAATAATCTTCCCACTCACTAGCCTATTGAAGTACCTACCCCTGTAGAGAGACAAGCCCATATCCTCATGCCTTTCTCAACTTCAGACAGGCTGTGGAGTATTTCTCTCTAAATAAATCTACTTCTGCCCTATCACTTTGTCTCTCTTGAATTCTTTCCATGATGAGACATCAAGAACCTGAGCTTCCTTAAATCCTGAAACCAGGTGTGAGATCTCAGTTAGAAGACTTTAGGTTTTGGCCAGATTTGAGTCCCAGAAGCTTGGATTCAAGTCCCAATCAGGGTTTTGTTAGGGTGTCTGTTATGGCAGGTGGGATCAAGTTCCAATCCGAGGTGTTTGGTTTCAGCTGGTTACCACGAAGGGACAGTGATAAGACAAGAAAATGTTAAAAGTTAGGTGTTGGTCCTAAAGAGGTCCATGGTATACCATGATCTAGGTATACTGGGGAGGACCCTCTGCTGATTTCTGGTCAGTTTTTACTGTTGGCTCAAACCTCTATGCTTAGACACATTTGGCAGCAGGTCCAGGACAACATTGTTAATCTCTATACTCTTCTCCTTGACTCTGAGGTTTTTATCCTACATTCTTACATTCTTATTCATTAATGTTCATTTATTTTCTTTCTTTCTTTTCTGTCCACCCCAGAACCTGTGTGACCACCAATGTGTACTTTTTAATGTTTTTCCTCCTCTCCCTCTGAACCTTAGAATGCTGACCCTTTTTTCTCAGTTTATAGCTAGATCAGCACCTCACCATCAACAGCTTTGGGGATGTCTTCTGTGTCATTTCATTGTGACAAGTTTCTAGGCACTAACACCTGGTTGGGAGACTACCTTGGATGATGGAGCATCTACAATCATAAGTACAAATCTAGACCACATTGTGAGGTTGATTATGACTGAAGTGTGGAATTTTGGATAGCTTGGGACTTAGGGATGTCACTTCAGAGTTGTCTGAAGTGGGTCTGGCTGCATTAGTCCCAACCAATACACCTCAGGGCCATGCACTCTATGATTGGGGTAAATTTGGATGACAGAAATTAAAAGGAAAAATTAGTTTGTTATGTCATCAGATTTGCCCTCAATATGAGTTAAGAAATTAAAAATGGAGTGAGGTACCCTATGTTCAAATTTTCATGGCCTCATTTGTAGGCAATGGAACTCAAAATGAATTTAAGGCATGTGCAACACCAAGGGATAATTCCAGGAAGACAGGGAGGTCATTTTAACTGACATACCCTACAGGGCCATGGCTCCCGAATGATACTAAATGACTCCTGCCCCAAAGTTCAGGCCCATTTGTCTATGCACTTCCTAGCCAAGTCTGCCTCAGACATCAGGCACAAAATTCAGGAAGAAATGGCTGGTCTTCAGACTCTGATGAAGGGTTTGTTCCAATTGGCTTATTTGTTTGTCAATAATAGGGATATGGTGGAAAAGGCTGAACACACCCAGAGAAATATGCAAAAGGCCCAAATGATGGCAGTGGCTTTGTCAGCTCAGAGACCACCAAAGGGGAAGCTAGCTTTTCCGGGCCAAACTGGCCCCAGAAGACCACAAGGCCCTCAGGTAACCATACAAGGCCAGTGAAGCCCCTGTGGTAAAAGGGGAACTGAGGGAGGATTGTGATTGGTGAGCCCCTTGCAAATAGCCAGGCATTGGAGGAAGGAATTCCTTAGATGATGGAGAGTGACAGGGGACTCTTGGGCATTGATGGTTGTGCAATCTAAAGACAGTGGGGGCCCAACACCAACGTGACTCTGCCTGGAGATATCATCTACAGAGCTAATTTGGAACCTCAAGTGGTCACTGATGTGGTGGGCCACTTGATGGAGTTTCTCATAGATACTGGTGCAACCTCCTCAGTCATAACCCAAAGGATTGGAAACAGCAGTCTTAAGGAAAACATAATGGGGTTGTCAGCAAAGAGACAGTGACACATTTATTGGAACCCCTTTTGTGCAAGATGAATGGCCAGCTGTTTTTACATTCCTTTCTATTTGTGCCTGACTGTCCCATCCCTTTAATGGGAAGAGATTTATTAACTAAGATAGGGGCCACTCTGTTTCTTGAGGGGCAAGGGAACCATCCTCATCACAAAATGGTTCTAACAAAAAGCAAAAAGGAACAGATAAAATCTGAAGCTGAAATAGAAGCCTTAGTAAAGACCCTGGAAAGTGGTCTGGGCTTGGCCAAAGATATCAAGCCAGTGATTATTAAGTTAAAAGGGTTATATAGTGTCTAAATATAACGTACACATTTCTTAAACCTAGGGAAGATCCTCAAAAATATTTGTAAATAGATAACCAAAATAGGAGGCCACTGGTCTGACTAAACTAACCATAGCTCATATTCAGGGCCTGAGAGGAATTTTGGAAGAGGCCTTCACCCCTAAGATAAATGAGGAAAAGTAAAAGTTTGCAACATAGTTGAATGGGTATGTCAGGCCTTCAGTATCATGAGATACCCACCCAATTCTTTGAAAAAAAAAAAACAAAAACAAAAACAAAACTATCCCTGCTTTCCAAATGTAATCTTTAGAGGACCGGAGGTGTGGCTCCAAAACTAATCCTAAGGACACCAATCCTTTCACCACTCCCCAAACCTTCCCTATTGTCTTAAGATGCTTGTATGTATTCAACAAGGGAGAAACAAAGTCAAACTGAGAGGAACTTGCCTGTACAGTTGAGATGAAAATGTCCTATTTAATCTTCTCAGGGAGACTTATGTCTGACATCTTTTAAAATGCAAATTTGAAAAAAGAGGGTAAAATTATTTAAAACTTGACTTGTCAAAGATAAAGAGAAATCCTAAGTGTATTTTCTGTAAACACTAGGAAAAAGGGTTTATCCATCTAGATAGGTGACCTTGATTTTTCCCATCTGCCAGAAGCCCATTTTGTATCAAAACTCTGGTAACCATTCGGTTTTATGTTGTACCTGTCGACTTGAAAAAAATGCACAACGTGAGAGTTGTGAGTTACATTTTATTTGGGGCAAAATGAGGACTGCAGCCATAGAGACAGCATCCCAGATACCACTGAGAAACTTTTCCAAAAAGGCAGGGGGAAGGTCAGTATATACATGATTTTGGTGAATGGGGAGTGCATGTATTTGAGCACATATTTTTTTTTAGCAGAAGGTCTCTGTTAGTCATGAGAAGTCATCCCCACTAAGAATTTTAATGTTTTTCTAGATATGTGGAGATACAAGAATTGGGCTCATAAAATCAGCACCTGAAAATATCTGACTATCATAAGACCTGTTCCCCCCGTTTTTTACAGAGTACTCAGTGCCTCATTTCAGCTCTCCAACCTGAACTCATTTCAGGGTGATTTTGAATACCAGCACCTACAGCAGCACATGGTTTAATCCTTCTAGAGATAGATGGCAAGCGCCAATGGCGAGTGCCAATTGTAGTTGACATACCTGACTCAGGACTGAAGTTTTGAAATAGGAACTATGAGGCCTCGGTGTTTGTGTTTTTGTTTTCATATGTACCTATGCGTGTGTCATAGATGTATGGTATGGCCAAGATTAATCCATAAAATAACTCTGTTTGACTTAAAGGAAATTAAGTGCTTATATAAATACTCAGAAATGGAAAATAATCTGGGAAAAATGAATTTCAGGTTCATGTTTTTTGGAAAATATTCAGTACTAAACTGATATTTTGTATTGATGGTGGCATAAACTTGTGGGTTTGATTTATATAGACATATCTGTAGTCATCCACATTGAGTATAACAGTTCTGTTTTACCTAGGTTTACCAGAAGTCAAACAAAACCTTATTTTGTTATAAATTGGCAACAAGAAAAGTAACTCAATGTGGAAAAAAAATGTGTTAATGAGAGTAAGATGTATGTTTTCAGTAAAAGAAGGTGGGAGGGATGAGAAGAAAGAATATTGAAAAAGTTGTGCATGACCAGGATTTTCTAATATTGGATTAAATTTAGTTTGGTAAATGGATTTTATTTGGAGCAGGCTAGATGAAGACTGAATTTAGTTTCACCCTTCAAAGTTTTTGTGAAATGCTGCTTTTAATAACAGATAGTATGAATTTCTTTCCTTTAAGTGATCTGCACTTGCTTTTGAGACCTTTTGTAGCTGTGGTTAAGGAATAAGTATTGCCTTACAGTGACCTATCATCTTAGTTGACCATGTGTTTTAAAACTTCTTGACCATCTTCCCAAATATCAATTTTTAACTGAATTAATTTTGATTTCCAACTGACCATGGGGTACTTTAGAGGGCTTCTGAGGTATCTTTTTTGTTTTCAGAACTCTTATTTAGATCTAATTGACATACAATAAACTGAATATATTTAAAATGTACAACTTGATACATTTTTCTTATTAGTAATATATATATGGCAATCCCAATTTCCCAATTCATCCCACACTAACACCCACCCCACTTCCCCTTTTGATGTCCATATGTTTGTTCTCTACATGTGTGTCTTTATTTCTGCCTTGCAAACCAGTTGATCTGTACCATTTTTTCTAAATTCCACATATATAGGTCAATGTATGATATTTTTTTTTTTTTGCTTTTTCTGACTGAGTCTTTAGGTCCTTTCATATCTCTACAAATGCCCCAATTTCATTCATTTTACACCTGAGTAATATTCCTTTGTATATACGTATCACATTCTTTTTTAACCATTCATCTGTAGATGGACATTTAGGTTGCTTCCATGACCTGGCTATTGTAAATAGTGCTGCAATGAGCGTTGCAGTGCATGTATCATTTTGAATTATGGTTTTCTCAGGGTATATGCCCAGTAGTGGGATTGTTGGGTCATATGGTAATTCCATTTTTATTTTTTTAATCAACTTCCATACTGTTCTCCATAGTGGCTGTTTCAATTTACATTCCCACCAACAATGCAAGAGGGTTTCTTTTCTCCACACCCTTTCCAGCATGGACCTGGTCAGGAGGTCTGTGGTGATTAGGAGCCCATGGGTGGTGTGTGTATCTGTGTGTTTGTGTGTCTCTGTGTGTGCCTGAATGTGCATCTGTGTGTGTGTGTGTGCACCTGTGTGTCTCTTCCTGTGTCTTTGTGTCTCTGTGCATATATTTGTGTATCTGTGTTCCAGTGTGTGTTTACATGTGTGCCTATGTGTTTAACCATGTCTTTGTGGATGGAGCTTATGTGTCTCTGTGCGACTGTGTTTCCGTGCATATATTTGTGTGTCTGCATGTGTCTATGCGCACATGTGGGAGCATAACTTGGGGTGACTCTCAGAGGGAGATGCTTACCAGTTCATTGATATCTGCCAGAAGTGGCTTCGGGACACTGGTATCCACTTGAGCTGTCCTTTGTTGTAGCTGTGGTCCACCCCACCAAACATCACCACGCTGCCATTCTCCTTCCCGCTGAAGAGAGAAGGTAGAGGAAGGGCTCATTTTAGCAGAATAAGCCACTCACTGACTGAGGGCTGTGTTTATCTACCCATCAGAGGCAGTACTATTGTACCCATTTTACAGAGGTGGAAATTGAGGCATGGAGAGTTTGTGTCCAGCCAAGTTCTGTCATGTACTAATGGGTGGCACAAAAGAGGTCCAAAGCTGGGCAGCCTGGCCAGGCTCCAACCACCCACTCTTCTGAAGAGGGACTGGTCCACTCCAGTGCCATTAGTGCTCAGAGATACTCTCAGAGGACACCGTGCTGGAGGTGTCTTTGTAGACTGTCATTTTTCAGAAAATCCAAGGTCCAAGGACACAAATTGCATGAGTTCAGGCTCACTGAGCTTTGGCTTCACTGGCTTGTGACATCTGCCATCCATGTGGCCCAACACTCAGCAGGACCCTGCACCTCAGCTATCCCTGTCTTGAAATTCCTAAAACTTTTTGAACAACAGGTCACACATTTTCATGTTGCACTGGCTCCTGGCAGTTGTGTAGCTGGTTCTTGGGTCCCAGCAAAAAGTTAGAGAGGAAGAAAACATTCCTGCCATCCCTCTCCTTCCTTCCAAATCAAATCCGTCAGCAAGTCCTGTTGCCTTTTCCTCTAACCTGTATCCTGACATCTTTTATTGTTCTCCCTCTTCCCTCCACCCCCTGGACCAAGCTCTTGCCCTTGAGCCCATGAGCATGGCTATGTTCCAATAAAATTTTATTTACGAAAACTTGTGGTGGGGCCAGATGTGGTCCTGGGATTAATTATGTTGAGATAGACAGTCTCTCAGGTAACTTTTGGATCAGGCAGTCTATAATTTGTGCTGCAACTGAAAGCATCTTACAGCTGATTTACAGAGAATGCTTCTCAGCTCATATTTATGTGCTAAACTAGAAGACAAAGACAGGCTGAGAAATGAGGCCCTGTTTCTTCAGATTGTCAAAGACAGGGGTGGTCCCTTGGAGGGTGAAGCTGGGGTAGGCCAGGCCCATCATGCCATCAAAGGGTACCTACACAAAATCAATCTCTGCATGGCTCAGGACAAATGCCTGGCCCAGGTTGACAAGGTTTCTGATTGGTGGGAGAAGAAAGGGTTCCCACATAAAGTTTTGGGAGGAGGGACTGAGACTGCTCTGGGGTGGAGATGCCATTAGCACTTCAGAGAAGACCTGAAGCCTGGCTGTGCCCTGATCTCAGATGTTTAGACCAAGCTGGGACAGGAATTTGGATTCCATTTGTGCGGGGCTGTGGATTTTAACCAACACCTACTCCTCCTGCACACACACCATCTGAAGGGAGTCAAATTGGTCTCAGGTCTTCTGTACAGGTGGAGAAACAGAGAGGCAGGACAGGATCAAATGAGGCCCTCTTGAGGATAAAATGACTAGACAGCTGGGTAGTCTTATCCTTGGCATCAATATGATCAAATGACAGAAATATACTAAATTCATTGCAAGGCATTGTAGATTTTACCAGGGTTCTTATGAAAATTCTGTCTGAGAAACACACGTGTGTGTGTGTGTGTGTGTGTGTGTGTGAGAGAGAGAGAGAGAGAGTACTCAGTCCCTTTGGGGGTGGCAGGCCATAGATTTTAGTGGACTCTCAAAGGCCCCCTAGAGTGAGAGCCCATTTATCAGGCCCTTCACACATCAGTGGCCCCTGCTTTCCTTGCCCAGATGCCTGAAGCATTCGGCTCCCCCAGGGGCCCAAGATCAGTTTTATCCTCTCCCTAAATACCCCACACCGGCATGAATCCTGACTGGCCAGCCCAGCTCTACCACTTGCCAGATTTGTGACCTTGGCAAGGCCCTGGCTCTCTGCACCTCAGTTCCCTCCTCTGTATAATGGAACTAATCATAGTACTTGCTGTGTGTAGCTGTTGCAGGATTAAACACGTAATTACCATCAACATATCCAGCAGTCTGAGAATAGAAAAGTGGGTGCTTTTCCCCCTCTCTGCCTTCTCCCAGCAAAATGAACCTTGAGCTGCTCATGGGCCAAGGAGCTGCAAATCCACATCCCAAATCACTCTCAGGGTTAGAAATGAGAGTCTGTGTGTCATTAGGGGCACTGTCTCTCCAGAGACATAGGTTGCTGGGTGGGCTGTCTGCCATTAGGGGGCATTGGGAAAGAAATGCCCTCCCAATTAGCCCTGCATCTGTTTTATAAGCAGTGGTTTCTCACAGGGCCAGCCCTGAATCAGCTTCTGGTTTCCAGTTACCCAAATGGTGTCATAGCCAAGAGATCCAACAATCCTCCCTGAGCCGTAGTTGTTTTCAATCAGCCAGCCATGGAATCAGAAGGTGGTGGACAAGTGAGGGTTGAAGACCCTGTATGTATCTGCAGACATAAGAGATGAGTGTCCGTCAGGTTCCAAGGACAGAGAAAGGGGTGGGAGGTGGAGTATAAGATGGGTATTGAGGGGGTTAGAGGGTATTCATGACAGTAGGGACTGGAGCAGTGGATAGAGGGCACCTGCAGGTCAGATGTATAGGTGTGAAACAGGACCCTGGACTCCTGAGGGGGTGTTCCAATGGTGATGTTGCCAATGTAGGACAGCTAGAAGAATGCGTGGAGGTGTGGTTAGAGCAGGCCTGGCTGCCCTGGCCATCCTCGATTCCCAGAGGGCTGCCTCCATTGTGGTGTCCCATGTCCCCTGAAATCACTTTCCAACTACCTCTTCTAAAAGCCTCTGCTTCAACGGGTGACTTCATTTGACTTTTTTTCTTTTTTTTTTGTCCATGTGTGATTTGTTTAACCAACCAGGGATCGAATCCCAGCTCCTCGCAGTAGAAGTGCAGAGTCTTAACCACTGGACATCCAGGGAAGTCCTGGTGACTTCATTTGAGAAGCTCTCCAGTCTCCTGAGTGTTTCCTTCTGCAGGTGGCCCTCCTAGGTCACCCGGGGCCACTTCCTCTAAACTCAGACTATGTCCTATCAACACCACACAGTTGGCCCCTTTACCTCTCATGTATCTACTCTTTGCCTATCCCTCAGGCTGGCCTATGCATTCTTGAACAAGAGATAAGACCTTTTTTAAAACCAATAACAATAACCAGAGTGTTAGATTTTTATGGTGTCACAGGCCATAGGGCTCAGTAGTATTTTCTGGTGTCCTTCATGGATCTGTGGAGGCTGAGCTTCCTCTGCCTGGGGTTTCAAACTTGATGTGCAGTTGGCTTTATCTTTTTGATTAGACATGGCTCACCTTTCATCTGTAACTCCGTGGCTCACTTAGTTCAGAAAGAAGAATCTCCCTCAAACAAATGACATAGCTTTCGAACAGATATGGATATTTACCTGCCCCCTGGTCATGGCTCGGCCCAGTCATCACAGCCCAAGAGCTGAGGATGAGAGTGCCTTCTCCTCTGGGAATAGAGTCCCTGTTCCCCAGTGTTTCTGCTTCCTACAGGAGCCCAAGCCCCAGCATCCAGCCTAGCCCCTCCAGGTGAACCACAGTGCTAGGCCAGAACACCAGGGGGTGCTGTGGAGCTCCATCCTCCCTATACACTCATGTCCACGTAGTTTCTCAGGGGTAGAAGAGAAATATTCGGGTCATCACCTGCATTCTGGGATGCTTTGTCAGTGTTCTCCTCCAGGAAAATTCTCAGCAGGTATTTTTTCCCTGAGGGTTTCTCACAGTCTTGACCTTTGTTAGAAGGATACTTTCACTGAGCATTGGGAAAAGTAAACAAAGAAGAGGCAGCAATCAGCTTTCTGTGTTATTGTATGAATGTCATACATTACATTGTAATGATGCTGTATATTTTCCCAGCATTTTTGTGTGTGCCATTTTATTATCAGGACGTGATGCAAAGACCTGGACAAGACCTCGGTTTGAATACATGTTCTGTTGTGTAATCTTGGGTAAGTCATATGACCATTTGGAGTCTAAGTTCCCGCATTGGTAAAAAGGTGGAATATAATAATCTCCATCCTCCGTATAGAATGTTGTGGGTATTAAGTGAGATGATGGATATAATGTATCTGATATGTAGGAAGTCTCAACAATGACGGGCATTACCATTGCTATTGCCATCCCACTGTGTCTTCTTCAAAGAAGCTCTGGGAAGGAGGTAGAAGGGCGATCATTATGTTCTTATCACAGGAGAGGAATTTGAAATGCAGGGAGACTGTGACTTGGCTGTGGTCACACTGCTTGTTAGAGGTAAAACAGTCTAGAGATATCCTTCCTGATCTTTATCCAATGTTCAAGCAGAAGAGAGGAGTAAGAGAGGAAGCCAGGACATGGGGTATAAATTAGGGAAATTAAGAGGCTAGAGAAGCAAGGAAGAGTCAAAATAGGAAGAAAAAAGCTCAGAGAGTTTGGCATGCACAGAGACAGCCAAAGACATGGAGATATAAAAGAAAGAGATACAAAGATAAAGACACAGTTGCATTCACACAGAAATGGAGAGACAGCAGAGAGAAGACTTAGAAACAAATACAAGTGAAATGGTGTTCCACGTGACCCAGCCTACACTTCCAGAGGTTGTGCACTGAAAAATTATGAGTGCCATTTTCACATATGTTGTGATGTGACTGGCACCCCCAGAGTTGTGCAACTCTGCAGGCTGACCCCAAGACCCTTGGGACCCACAGTGCCCATGGCAAGGTACTCATCAATAAGTGTCATTTGAACTTTAAACTGGCCGGGAATGATTATATTCACTTCTAACTCTAATGAATAGAAGTATAAGAGGACAAGAAAAACCCAGAAAAAGAGATGATGCCACTTACAGTCCCCTTACTTACCTGACTAGGCACTCTGAGAAGGCCACCAGCCCGAGGATCCCAAGCCACTTCATGTTTCTTTCCTGGCTCCAATTACTCAGCAAATAGCATACAGTGGTGGTCAAGAGCTCCTGGTTATATATGCTCTGACCTGCCTTAATTGTCCCCTATAGGCCAATAATGTATCTGTTAAGAAATATGAACCTGTCGATAAAATCTTTACCTCCATTAGTGTCTGTGAGGAGTGGACTTGGAAAATTCTCAGAATACAGAGATTTTTACTATAATCTCTTCCTTTGGGCTTGGCTGCAATCCTAAACTGAACTGCATACATTAACGGAGAGTGGGGAGACTATTGCTAACTTGAGAGAAAAAAAAAAAATAACACACTGTAACTAACATGATAAAAGTAAATGCTAGTGTTCATGCTTGAAATTCATGATCTCATGTGGTCTTTCTAGGGAGTTCATGAGATGTGCATTACTGTCCTCAGTTGGACAGGAGATTGCTAGGAGGTAAAGAGATCAAATGGCAAAGACTTGAAGGGCAGCCTGGTGACATACAAGTGGGTGGCTTTAGGTGGTGGGACAGATGGCACGCATCAGAGGCTCTTATGATGCCAATCTGCATCAAAAATCTAGGCTAGAGTAGTATTACAGTTGTAGAGTTTCACTATGGGAAGAAATGTGATGCATGCATCCCCAAGATACATTATATCATTAAACAAACATATACGGGGGACCCTGTGTGCTGGGGTCTGGGTTAGATGCTTTTAGGTGGTTTTTATCTTCAGGGAGCTAGCCATCTAAGGCAGTTTTCACAAACTCGATGACCAGGAGGCAAGAGAAATGAATGGAAGGGCTGGGTGGGCATCATGGATGCTGGGCAGGAAGCACATGCCCTACCAGTGGGGGCAGCATGTCCTCAGCTCCTACCAGCATCTGCCATGCTGGAAAGCAGCTTGGTTGGCCAAGTTTTCAAGAGAAGAAAGAAGTCTGGATATTTGTATAAAATCCCTTGATTTTAGATGTTAGCAACTATTTTTTTTTCTCTACAAAACAGAGTATGAACCAATTTGAAACAACTGTATGCTGGATTCACCATTCAAGCTGTGCTGGTTATTATTTCTGGCCTAGAGGTTGTAGTAGAGAGGGGACCAGAGATGGTGTTCAATTCATGTTGGTCAAATGAATGAGACTGAATGCTTCTTAACCATGTTAATTTTCCTTCCATTTGTAAAGAAAGATCAGCAGGGACCTATAAACAAATGAATTTAATAATGTCCACTTGCTGAGCATCTGATATAATTCCCCAATAGGATCCATGCCTTGAAGTATTTTGTTTATCAAGCCAAACATAGAAAGAAATAATTTTTAAGCATCTTATCCCTGAAAGAAGACAGAAAAGACCACTCAGAGCTCCTGCTCAGCCTGAGATGAACAGGTTACCTTTTAAAATGTTATTCCACCCAAAGTGAAGAGGATGGAGTTTTACAGCTCCTTCCAGGATTCCCAGAGCCTAGGCCTCTCCCTAAAGTAGAATAATGTTAGGCTAACCTGGTCACCACATGGGTCATAGATGGGGTGATCACCTTCCTACTCATTTTTGCACATTATTAAAATTAAAGTTGGTGGTTCAATCCCTTCAGAGAGGTTTGAAAGCATCTAGCAAATGACACACATTAATTTCATTTAGCTCAGCAATTCTATACCTAGGGATTTATCCCAAAGATACACTGACAAAAATACAAAAAGACATACAAGAAAGCTATTCACTGGAACATTGTAAAAGATTAGAAACATACCTCAACTGGCCATCCATGGGGGAGTTTTGGATAAGGCATAGGATATCCATAAAATTGGGTGTAGTGGGGATGCAGGGAGGTGTGGAATGGGTAAGATCAGAGTATAGTGTTTACTTTTTAAAACATAGGGACCAAAAAAGTGCTTATACTCTGATGATTTCCATAAATATATATGTCTATTTTCATTAAGAAAGAGAGTAAGAATAAACCAAAAGCTAATAAAAATTTTAATGTGATGGAGGGGCAGGGACAGAAGTGAGATTTTTCTTGATATACAGTTTGACTTTGCAACCATGTAAATGTGTTACAAAATCAAAAAATAGATAAATAAAAGCATCAGTGTATTTGATCCTAAGAGAAGTGAACCTAATTGTATCAAATTGGTGATATAGCTGCACAGAAGAAAACAGTATTTAAGTGGTTTTAAAATGCAGAATTCTAACTCTACATTCAGAGTGGGATATCATCTAAGGACAAAGAGAAACAAACAAACAAAAACACCCTCCCTCCATAAGAAAACCAAAACCAAAACCCTGAGAAATCGGAAACTATTTACAATGCCTTATTGTTGGTGATATTGCTATTTTGATTTTGAATGTATCTTATGTATGTGCATACAAGTTAAAGTAAGTAAGTAATTAACGCTTACGTTGTTATGATGTAAGACTTTCAGTGGAAGAGAGGAAAGAGGTTTAAATATACAACCAAAAAGCTTAAGAAAAACACCGTGGTCTAAAAACTTGAACTGGAAGTATGAGTTTGTACCAACTAATTATTTTATTCTGTACTTCTTGGCTTTGACCACTGAAAAGCCAAAAACCAACGGCAACTTGATAACAGTGACTATCCTGAGGCCTAGCTTGTGGCCTCTAAATACTATTTCCCAACAGAAGATCCAGAAATTCTTGAAGAGATGGCTGATTTCAGGGCTGGGCCAATAGATAGACAAGATAAGCCAGGGAATCTTGAAGGACCAGATAGTTGAGGGCCTTCAAAGACTGCCGAGGCCAGACAAAAACTTTAAGAATCCAGGTGAAGAAGCCAAAAGTGTAACATTTTTTAAAAACAAGGGAAGGGGACAGGTCACAACTTTTGAAAGAATGACAAAGCCCAAGGACGTGACATAAACTGAGTAGAACCAAATGTGTTCATGATGGCAGACATGTTGACTTCTACTAGACCTTGAGCCTCAGAAATACAAGCATAAGGATAAAAAAGTGGCTGGTGGCCCAATTCCTAGAAATCCCAACTCCTTCCTGAAATAGCTGGAATACCCTTCCCACTCATTATCATGGTTTTTATGATAATGATAATGGTCTGTCTGTGGAGTGTGTTTCTATCTAAATAAATCCACCTCTAACCTATCACTTTGTCTCTCAGTGAATTATTTCTGCTATGAGACATCAAGAACTTGAGCTTCCTTAAGTCCTGAAACCAGGTGTGTGATCTCATCTGGAAGACTTTGTGTTTTGGCCAGATTCGAGTCTCAGAAGCTTGTATTCAAGTCCCAATCAGGGTTTTGGCTGGCACATGGGTTCAAATTCTAATCTTAGGTGCACGCTTTCAGCTGATTACCATGAAGAGACAATGATAAGGGAAGAAAATGTTAGGAGTTAGGCATTGGTTCTAAAGAAGCCCATGATACATCATGATCCAGGTATGCAGGGGAGGATGCTCTGCTGATGTCTGCACATTTGTGACTGGTGGGTCAACTTCTATATTTATACACATTCAACAGCAGGTCCAGGACAACAATTTTAATCTCTATATGCTTCTCCTTGACTCTGAGGTTTTTTCTCCTACAGTCTTATTCATCCTGGTCTATTCCTTCCTTCCTTCCTCCCTCCCTCCCTCCCTCCCTCCCGCCCTCTCTCTCTTTCTTTCTTCTGCTAACCCCAGAAGACCTGCATAACCAACAAAAAAATGTGTATGTTTTGTTTTGTGTATGTTTTATTGCTTTTACTCCCCTCCCTCTGACCCTTACAAATGCTGACCCATTATTCCCATCTTATAGCTCGACCAACTCCAGCTCATTGTCAACACCTTTGGGGATGTCTTCTGTGTCATTTCCTTGTGACAACACTTTGGGCACTAATACCTGCTTGAAAGACTTCCTTGGAAGAGCTACCACCTAAAACGTAAGTGCAAACCTTGACCATATTGCATGGCTGATTGTGACTTAAGTGTGGAATTTTGGATAGTGCAGGAGTTAAAGATGTAATATTAGGCTTGCCTGAAGAGGGTCAGGCTGTATCAATCCCAACCAATACACCTCTGGGCCATATACTCCAGGATTGGGCAAGATTTGGACAACAGGAATTAAAAGGGAAAAAAAAAAAACTTAGTAGATTATGCCATCAGGTTTGGCCACAATATGAGTTAAGAAATTAAAATGAAGTACCCTATGTTCAAATTTTCATGGCCTCGTTTCTAGGCAATGGAACCCAAAATGGATTTAAGGCATGAGTAGCTCAGAGAGATAACTCCAGGGAAGATACGGAGGATGTTTTGACTAACACACCATACAGGATCATGGATCCTAAAAGAATGTGGATCCCACCTCCCCTCCAGGGTTCAGGCATTTCTGGCTATACATTTCATAGCCTATTCTGCCCCAGATATCAGGTGCAAAATTCAGGAAACAATGGCTGGTCCTCAGACTCTGATGAACAATTTGTTTCAATTGTCTTATTTGGCATTCAGTAATAGGGGTATGGTGAAAAAGGCAGAACACACCCTGAGAAATATGCAAAAGACCCAAATGATGGCAGTGGTTTTGTCTGCTCAGAAACCACCAAAGAAGAAGCTGGCTTTTCCAGGCCAATCTGGCCCTGACAGACCGCAAAGCCTGTGGACACCTATACCAGGCCAGTGGACCCTGTGTGCACAAAAGGGACACTGAAGGAAGATATTGATCAATGTGCCATTTATAAAGAGCCAGGGCATTGAAAAAGGGAATGCCCCAGATACCAGAGAGCAATGGGATCCCCTTGGCCATTGATGACTTTGCAACCAGAAGACCATAGGGGTGCCCAAGGCCGGAAACTGTTCTGCATAAAGATACTATCTACATAACTAATGTCAAGCCTCTGGTGGTCACTGATGTGGTGGGCCACTTGATAGAATTTCTCACAGACACTGGTGCAACATTCTAGGGATTAACCCAAAGGAATGGAAACATTGGCTATCATATGGAATATGTAGTGGGGTTATCAGGGAAGAGAGACAGGGGCACAATTTCCTGGAATGCCTTTCGTGCAAGATCAATGGCCAGCTGTTTCTACGTTCCTTTCTACTTGTGCCCAACCGTTCCATCCCTTTAATGGGAAGAAATTTATTAATTAAGTTAGGGGCCATTCTGTTTCTTGAAGGGTAAAGGAAGAACGCTCATCACCAAATGGTTCTAACAAAAAGCAAAAAGGAACAGATATAATCTGAAACTAAAATAGAAGCCTTATTAAAGACCCTGGAATGTGGAATATTAAGATTCTGGGCTTTGCCATAGATATCCAGTCTGTGATTATTAAGTGAAAAGGGTTATATAGTGTCTAAATATAAGGTTCAGATTTCTTAAACCTAGGGAAGATCCTCAAAAATGATTGTAAATAGATAACCAAAATAGGAGGCCACTGATCTGACTAAACTGACCACAGCTGATATTCAGAGCCTGAGAAGAATTTTGGAAGAGGTCTTCTCCCCTAAGATAAACGAGGAAAAGAAAAACGTTCCAACATATGTGAATGGGATGCCAGGCCTTCATTATCATTGAGGTAACCACTTAATTCTTTGAAAAAGAAAACAAAACTGTCCTTGTTTTTCAATTCTAGCCTTTACAAGACCAGAGGTATGACTCCAAAAGTAATCCAAATCACACCAATCCTTTAATCACCCCAAAACCTTCCCTACTTATCTTAAGAGGCTTGTATGTATTTAATAAGGAGAAACAAACTCAAACTGAGAGACATTTTCCTGTACCTTGAGATATAAATGTCCTATTTGGTCTTCTCAGGAAGACTTATATCTGCCATCTTTTAAAATGCAAATTTTTAAAAAGAGGGTAAAGCAATTTAGAACTTGAGTTGTCAAGGATAAAGAGAAATCCTAAGTGTCTTTTCTGTAAACACTAGTAAAAAGTGTTTAGCCATTGAGATAGGTGACTTTGATTTGTTCCATCTGCAGGAAGCCCAATTTGAATCCAGCCCCTTGTGATCACTGGGTTTTATGTTGTACTTGTTGACTTAAAAAAATGCATAACATAAGAGTTTCAAGTTAAGTTCTATTTGGGTCAAAATGAGGACTACAACCCTGTAGAGAGCATCCCAGATAGTTCTGAGAAACTGTTTCAAAGAGGCAGGGGGGAAGCTGAGTATATTTGTGATTTTGGTGAAGGGGGAGTACATGCAATTGAACACATATTTTTTAACAGAAGGCCTCTGCTAGTCATGAAGAGAAGTCGTCCCCATGAAGGATTTTAGTGTTTCCCTAGATAGAGGAGATACAAGAATTAGGCTCATAAAATCAACTCCTGAAAATATCTGACTATCTGAAGACCTGTTCTGCTAGTTTTTTACAGAGCACACAGTGCCTCATTTCAGCTCTCGACTCTGAACTCCTTTCATGGTGATTTTGAAAATCAGCAGCTGCAACAGCACATCATTTAATCCTTTTGAAGTAGATTGCAAGTTCCAATGGTGAGTGCCAATTTTAGTTGACATACCTGATGCAGGCCTAAAATTTTGGAATGGGAACTATGAGGCCTTGGTGTTTGTTTTTGTTTGTGTGTTCACATGTGCCTGTGTGGGTGTTGTGGATATATGGAATGGCCAATAATTAATTTGTATTGATTAAAGGAAATTAAGTGTTTATGTAAATACTCAGAAATAGAAAATAATCTGGTCAGAATGAATTTCAGGTTCATGTTATTTCGAAAATATTCAGTACTAAACTGATAACTAGTATTGAAGGTCACTTAACCTTGTTGGTTTGATTAATATGGACATGTCTTTAGAGTCATGCATGTTGAGTATAATACTTTGGTTGTACCTAGGTTTACTAGAAGTCAAATAAGACCTTATTTTTTTATACATTTTTCAATGTGAAAAGTAACTAAGCATGAAAAAAAAAAACTTTTAAGCAAAGTAAAATGTATGTTTTCAGTAAGAAAGGAGGAATGTGAAAAAAGTACTAAAAAGAGTTGTGCATGATTAGTGTTTTCTAAAATTGGAATATACATAGTTGGGTAAATGGATTTTGTAGTTAGCAACCTGGGTGAAGACTGAATTTGGTTTCACTCTCCAAAGTTTTCTTGAAATGCTGCCTTTAATAACAGATAGTATGAGTTTACCTGTCTTTAAGTGATATGTATTTGCTTTAGAGACCTTCTATAACTTTGGTTACAAAAGGTAAGGAATAAGTATTGTCTCACAGTGACTTATGATATTAATTGACCAAGTGTTTTAAAACTTTTTGACAATCTTCCCAAATATCAAATTTCATTTAAATTTATTTTGATTTCCAACTAACTGTGGGTTACTTTAGAGTGCCTCTGAGGTATCTTAAAGATAAATATTTAACTAGGATTATTTGGTATGTTAAGTTAGATGTAATCATACATAATTCTGGTTATTGTAATAAAGTTTGTCAATTATACTGTAATGATATATTTAACCATGCCTTTTACATTTTCTGTCACTTATAGGTATTTTTGTACTCTGATGCTTGTACAAAAAGTGCTTCATCATCAAGGTGTTTAATAGGAAAACTATGGAAGCAATTAAAATAATTCCAAACCAAGATTATGGCTATGTGAGTATTCCAGCCTATACTGACTTAAAACAAGGAGGTTTCCTGCCCTGGGGGCCCCTATGTCAGGCATTCCAGGATTTTAAATTTCTGACAGGCAGAGGTGCCCTCTACTCAGCCTTGAGGTGGCTACAGATAATGGACCATTGCATTTCTGCTTCCCAAAAGAATATGGGAGTAAAAAATATCTGAGAGGAGGATAAAACAAGAGGGAAGGGGACAGGGCACAACCTTTGAAAGAATGGCATAGCCTGAAGATAAGACAAAAACTGAGTAGAGCCAAATGAGTCCAAGATGGCAGACAAGTTGACTTCCACCAGACATTGAGCCCCAGTAATACAAGCATAAGGATCTAAAAGTGGGTGGTGGCCCAATTCCTTGAAATCCCAACCCCTTCCTGAAATAGCTGCAATACTCTTTCCATTCATTAGCCTTTGGAAGTAACCAACCCTATAAAAACTGACAACACCATACCCTGGTGCATCTCTCACCTTCTGAGATAATGTATATTCTGTCTGTGGAGTATGTTTCTCTCTAAATAGATCCACTTTGTACCTATGAATTTGCCTATCAGTGAATTATTTCTGCTATGAGACATCAAGAACCTGAGCTTCATTAACTCCTGAAACCAGGTGTGTGATATCAGTAGGAAGACTTTGGGTTTTAGCTAGGTTCAAGTCTCAGCAGCATAGGTTCATGTCTCAATCAGAGTTTTGGTGAGGTTTGAGTCCCGGCCACCAAGATTCAAATCCCAATCTGAGGTGCAAGTTTTCAATTTAACATCACATCAAATTGACTGAAACAAATTAAATATATAAATAACCATGACTGGGACTTCCCTGGTGGTTCACTGGAGAAGACTCTGCCCTCCCAATGCAGAGGCCTGAGTGCAATGCCTGGTCAAGGAACTAGATCCCACATACCACAATTAATAGTTCACATGCTACAGCTAAAGATCCTGTATGCCACAACTGATGATCCCTCATGCTGTAACTAAGATATGACACAGCCAAATAAATGAATAATTATTATGTTTTTAAAACCCTAATGATATTCCATTGCATGTCTCTAACACATTTTCTTTATCCCTTCAGCTGTTGATGGATCTAAGTTGTTTCTACATCTTGGCTATTGTGAATGATGCTGCAGTGTACATGCCAGGACAAATATCCCTTTGAGACCATGATTTTAATTCTTTTAGAAGAAATACCCACAAGTGAGATTGTTAGATCAAATAGGAATTCTCTTTTTGTTTTTTTCTGGAATCTCCATGATGTTCTCCAACAGCGACACCATTTTACATCCCCACCAACAGTGTACAGGGTTCCACATCCTCATGTGTTATAGTTTGTTTTTTGACACTGACCATCCTAATGGATGTGAGATGGTGTCTTGTTGTCATTTGATTTGCATTTTCCTGATGATTAGTGAGGGAAGAACTATCCTTATCCCAAATTTACAGAATAGGAAACCAATGTCCAGAAATGAACTTATGAAGGTCATATGACTGGTAGGTGTCAGAGGTGGGATGTGAACCCAGGCAGAAAAGCTCCAGGATGTACATGCATAGAAAGGACCTTGTACTGTTTTTCATGTGCTTAGAAAACCTGGGATCATGTAATACATGAAATACAAAAGTATTGTGCTCTTTTCTCTCAATGTCATATTGGAAAGATTTCTCATAACACTAAATATTCTCTTAAAACACAATTTTATGATGTTAATTGTGAAGCCTGTGAGATCTGTCTAGGGGGATGGATTCATGATGTGTGGAAGAAAATAATTTCTCCTCAGGATCAATAACAAGTTGCTGCTCAGGTTTAAGCAAAAAGTAATAGTTTTTTAGTGAGAAGTTAGAGAGAGAGTTCAATAGCTTCTGGCACAAACACCAGAAGGGGGTGGAGAGACCCCAGGAAGGGACCTTGCATGTGTGTCTTATATCCCCTAAAAGATGAGTTATTTGGAAGTTTTACAAACATTTTAGATAAACAGTAAACAAAGAGAGCTCTAAGACTTAGTGAAGGCCTCCCTGCACCTGCTAACTATTACTCCAGGTTATTATTAGCCCACAAAAGTCAGAATGTCTCCTTGTAAATTTTAGAAACATTTAGATAAACACCAAGGAGATAGCAAGAGCTTTAAGTTTTAGTGAATGCCTCCCTGCACCTGCCAACTATTATTCCAGTTTAGTTGGTGTGTTTATGTGAATTAAGAGGAAGGGTTATAAATGAGATGTATACAATGGGCCCATAAATTCTCCTAATAGGGTGTCTCTTCTTGCTTAAGCTTATCTCATTCCCATCATATTCCTCTCAATTGTATGATGGCCTATCTATGCTAAGGACACTTTATGTCTAAAGGGGCTTGGAATGTCCCAGATTTTCCCTTTTGTTAGAGACTCTGAGGACTATATCCTTGCTTATTTAAGTTTTCAGGTGCTTCTAATCATCACCTTAGCATGAACTTTAGAAGAAAAATTGCTGGGACAAATCCATACATATTTTAACAACAAGTCACCTTCAAAAAGGATTGTACAAATTTATACTCTTCCTAAAACTGTTCAAGATCAATCTTTCTCCTGTTTTTTTTTTTTTTTTTTTTTGCTACCCATTTGCACACCAGTGGCTATAAATCTCTCTGGTCTGTGGTGGGTAAAGGATAAAAATGGAAGGTAGGGGAAGACTGTTGCATTCAAGATCAGATATTGGCACTTCCCTGGTGGTCCAGTGGTTAAGACTCCATGCTTTCAATGCAGGGGATGTGGATTTGATGCCTATAAGGAACTAAAATCCCACATGATATGCTGCACCTCGACCCCCCCCCCAAAAAAGAAAGAGCAATGATGAATATGAGAATTTATCCTCATACCGGTAGCACAGTCTACAAATATAGATCCTGAAGAACATTGGGCTCATTAACAGACACAGCTCTAGCCCTGGCCTTAGGCTCACCTAGGGAAGTAAAGCTGACTTTTTCTTGTTGCTATTATGTTAGTAAGCTATGCTGACAGCATATGTCTCCCAAAATGGATACAGCAGTGTGTTCTAGTGGAGGCATCTACAAATTGATCCATTCATTTATTCAATATGTATTTATTGACAACCTACTATATGCCTGTCACCAGTAATGGTGCCAGAAGTTTGGAGGAGACTTCATCTATACAATGGGATAATGTCCTGCAGGGGCTCATAGGGAGACAGTGAAATGACATATGTGATTAACCAGAGCTATTATTCTTATTCTTATTGGTGGTGTCTCACCAACAGAGAGACATTGCTTATGGTTCCATGAAGAGCAATTGGAAAATTAGTTTGACAAATTGTTCACTTAGATCTCCATTAGGCCCAGATAAAGATATTTACTGCTAAAAAAAAAATCTGATTCTACTCTCTCCATTCCCCCTTTTATCAGCTCCACAACTGGTCCTCTTTCAGTCTCCTCAAGCTGATCATAGTCGAGTGACATTCAAAAGGGAGCAGACACACAAAACCATGGACATACAGCAGATCTGCACACACATGGAAACTGCAGGGCTTAGGGATGTGTTTCAGGGTAAGATGGCAAGACTGAAGTCAATGCCTCTCCATTGTCCTACTCCAGGCTTTCCCTGGCTCCCTAAAGAGGAAGCTCCTCACTCCTCTGGCCTCCTATCCACACCTCTGTTGTTTTCACCATCTGGCCCTCCTCATTTGGGGTTTTCTCTTTATCTGTCTCCATGAACCAGTGGTGGGTTCCAAATTCAACCCTCTATCCTGGTGTCCTCCACAGCACCTGACACACAGTAGATTCCCACTAAATTTGTCCTGAATGAAAAGATCAAGAAGGAAGTTAGACACTCATTTAGCTGATGTTTTTCTTACATGAGTAAAGGCCCATACTATGCATTGTTTTGGAGTGTGTTTTCCATCTTATTTATTCTTTATTGCTCCTTCTCTCATTTGGGTCTCCCTCTACCTCTGACCCCTGCTGTCCCCAGCCAGGGCCTCTGCCTAGGGTCTCCTGGTGGAAAGAAGTGTTGCTTCTACTCCAAATGTGCCAAACCATGGCAGTTTGAACCAAATGGTTTGTCTCTCTGCCCCTGGAGAAAACTCAGAAAGGCTCAAGGGTTTGTACAAGCTGGGTCCCTCTTTACATGGTGGCACCCTCCTCAACAGCCTTCATGGCTAAGGAAAGGAACATGCTGGGCCCTGAGGGGTGGGGGTGGGGGGCTGTCTCAGGGATCCACACAGGCCTGTCACTTGGCCAGTGAGACTGCAAAGTACACCCACTGTGTGGGTGGCAGAGAGCTGGTGACTGGGGTAGGTAGATAAATGGGAATCATCTCAGTTTAAAGGGCCTAACCCAGAACCCCCCTGGAGCAGAAGGCCACTGCCAAAGTACCTCTGAGATGGGAAGAATATAATCTATTTTTATTACTCCTTAACATCCCTCTGAATGAGGAAGTGCTGAATTTTATAAGGCCATCACCAACTCTTCTGTTGCAGAAATTGGTCCATCGAGAAACCAAGCACCACACTCGGAGGGTTGGGGAACTCAAGTTTATTAAGCCAGAGGACCCAGATTAGCTAACATGCCAAAGTTCTGGGCCCAAACTCAGGGTAAGCTTTATTTTTATAGTGCACATATTTACAAAGCATGGAAGTTTCCAAACAGAAACTTACAAGTGCAGGTGCAGAACATTCTATTTTTAGCAAAACATCTTAAAGTTACATTGGATTGTTAGGTTATCCTGTTTTTCTGTTTTTCTCAGTGCAGCAAGCATATTTCATAAAAGCAAAACAAGCATGGAGCTATTTTTAGCTGAATGTTAGTTTCTAACTTTCCTCTTCAATCCCCCCTCTTGATGTCCCTTAAATCTTATAAGGCATCAACTTCTTGATCTTCTAAGCCCAGGGGATGATAACCTCTTAGATCTAGGAGACATGAGGTGACCCTCCTATCTGCAGTGGCCTCAGCTAGGCTGGAAACTACCCTTGTGAATAATGGCAGAGACAAGGTAAAAGGAGACAGGTCCCAAGGAGGAGTAGGACTATTCCCACAAACATTTCGAATCCCCCTAGTTAAGAAAACCTAATAGTTCTCTGGGATTCCATTATCTTTGGGTAGATTATAGCCAACAAAACCCTTTGTGTTTAGCCTATAGAAAACATCAAGGCCAGTGTTGCAACCAATCCTTACGAGGTAGGGTGTCATTGTAAAACCCTGACCCTCAGATGTCCCTCATCAAATTCCTCAAGCTTCCACCTTGCATAGACCAGTCAGCCCTGGAGTGACTGGAGCAGGGCTGAAGATCTCAGAAGGGACTTGGTTGTCTCCACAGGAAGACCCGAAGTGGCTGGTTTGGATGAGCTTTGGCAGTCCAGGTCTCTCACCCTTCTAGAGGTGCTGCTCTCTTCACCTGGGTGTGGTGGAACCACAAGGTGACTCCTGTAACTTTAACAGCAGTAGGGGTTGCCAGGATGACTGTATGAGGGCCAGTCCAAACTGGCTGAAGTGGTTCCTTCCTCCAATCTTTTACACATACCTCATCTCCTGGCTGATAGGGATGAACCCAATTGCTCAAGGGAATGGGAGTGCTTTCTAAGGTTTCCCAAGTAATATGGCAGAAGACATTTCCCAGGGCCTGGAGGTGTCAAGACATCTCCAGGTCTGCTAGTTGTTGGGGGTGTCCCGTGAGATTCCCTATCACTGGAGGAGGTCTCTTGTATAAGATTTCAAAGGGAGAATAGCCTAAGGACCTCATGGTGCATCACGCTCAAAGTATGTCTAGGGGTAGCATGTTCACCAAAAGTAATTGGGTCTCCTGACAGAGCTTAGCTAATGTAGTCTTGAGGGTCTGATTCATGCGCTCAACTTTCCCTGATCTTTGTGGTCTGTAAGCGGTGTGGAGCTTCCATTTGACTCCAAGTGTCTTGGACAAAGTCTGAACTATCTCAGACACAAAAACTGGCCCACTGTCAGACCCTATGGAGAGAGGTAGCCCATATCTGGGGACTATGTATCTTAGTAGGGCCTTGGCGACCTCTTGTGCCTGTTCAGCGTGCACGGGGTAGGCCTCAGCCTATCCCAAGTAGCTGCAGACTATCACAAGCAAATACTTATAGCCTTGGTAAGGCTTGACTTCTATATAGTCCACTTCTAAATCTTCAAAGGGCAATGTCCCAATGGTCTGTACCCCTGGGCTGGCTCTTGGTCTTTGGCTCCATGAACGTGCAAAGTAACAAAGGCATAACTTGAGTCTGTGTAGATGTTGACTTACTTCCCTTTGGCATGCCTCAGTGCTGGCATGAGTACCCACAGCTCAGCCTGTTGTGTTGACCACCCCTCTGGCAAGGCCTCAGCCTGTATCATCTCATCTGTTGTTGTTATTGCATAGCCTGCTTTGCATTGTCTTTTCTGGTCGGAACTGCTTCCATCAGGGAACAGTTCCAGTTCTGGGTTCTGGAGGGGAGTGTCCATCAGGTCTGGCCTGCTCAAGTAGATTTCACCCAGGACCTCTTCACAGTCATGATCGGGGGTTCCTGCCACCATAGGTAAGAAGGTGGTAGGATTCAGCATCCACACAGTCTCAAGGCAGACCCATGGTTTTTTGCAGAGCAGTCCTTGATAGTGAGTCATTCTGCTATTGGTCAGCCATTTATGTCCCTGGCTGTTCATCAGTGTGGTAACAGCATGGGGGGCTTTTACATTTATATTCTGTCCCATTGTAAGCTTGTCTGCTTCTCTGACAAGGACCACTGCAGCAGCTCATGCCCGGAGATATGGCAGCCATCCCGCGGCCACAGGATCTAGTCGTTTGGGCAGATATGAGACCAGGAGCTGCCATGGCCCAACTGTTTGTGTGAGGACCCCCAGTACAGTATGATTTTTCTCATGCATGAAGAGGTTAAAGTCCCATGTCACATCTGGCAGCCCTAATGCTTGACCACTGGTTAAGAGTCCCTTTATGGTCTTGAAGGCTTTTTCTTGTTTAGGTCCCCACTCTAGGTGGTCCTTACCAGACCCTGCCGTGGCCTCGTACAATGGCTTGGCAGTCTCAGAGAAATCTGGTATCCAGATATGGCAGAATCTGGCAGCTCCGAGGAACTCATGGACCACTTTCTTGGTGGTTTGCGAAGGTATTGAACAGATGATTTGCTTCCTTTCATGTCCGAGTGCCCAGTGCCCTCTCCATATGACAAACCCAAGCTACTTGGTCTCCTGTCTGCAGATCTGAACCTTAGTTTCATTTTACCCCGTGGTGGAGAGTAGGGCCAATAGGCCTTTAGTGCCTGTCCAGCTGTCCTCTTGCGTGGGACTGGCTAGCAACAGTTTATCTACATACTGGAGTAGGGTGCAGTTCAAAGTTTCTCCGGGGAAGGCAGCAAGATCCGAAGCCAGTGCTTCACCAACCAAGGTAGGCAAGTTTTTGAAGCCTTGTGGCAGTTGAGTCCAAGTCAGCTGTGTCTTTCTCCTAATGTGTGTGTCTTCTCATTCAAAGGCAAACAAGGGCTGGCTGGCTGGTGATAGCCTGAGGTAAAAGAAGGTGTCCTTGAGATTGAAACAGGTGAAACAGCTCCCTTGGGTGAGTAAGAGGCTTAGGAGGGTGTAAGCCTTCGGGACCACTGGATGGATGGCGATCACTGAGTTGTTGATGGCGCGGAGGTCATAGACAGGGCCATAGTCATTCCCTCCAAGCTTCTTGACTGATAAGAGCGGGGTGTTCCAGGGAGACTGACACTTGATAAGAATTCTGGTATCACACAGACATTGGATGTGGTCCTGAATTCCAAGACGTACCTCTCGCGGTGCTGGATATTGCCTCTGCCTGACAGGAGTGGCCCCTGGCCTCAGGTCCACCATAATGGGTTCATGGGTTTTGGCCAAAACTGGGGGCCCCTTTTTCTGGCCAGACAGTAGGGAAATCTTCTATCAGGCTAGTTAGATTCAATTGTTCTCTTTCTGAAGAATAGAGATGCCATTCGTTTTCCCTGGGCACGGTCACAGCCATTATCAGAGCTGGTTAGCTCCCCAGGGTGAGGCTTGCAGGCTTCCCAGGGAAAAAGGTGATCTGTGCCCTAAGCTTTGTCAGCAAATCTCTGACCAGCAAAGGAATGGGGCACTCTGCTAAGTACAGGAATTCATGAATCACTAGGTGGCCCCCTAACTGACATGAGTGGAACTTGCAGAATGGACGGGCAGTCCTTTCCCCTGTGGCCCCAATGATAGTTGCTGTTCGACCTGTGAGGGGAGCCACAGGTGTGGTTACTACAGTGTGTTCAGCTCCAGTATCTACCATAAAAGTAATTGATTGGCTCCCCACTTTCATTGCAACCATAGGGTCCTTGGGGCCCAGGATCAGGGAACCTGGTCCTTCCTATCCCGATCCTAGTCTGGCCAGGACAATAAGCTCTTGGGTGGCTGGCTCAGGCTGGTAACTTCCTCTACTAAGTTGACTCAACTTATTTGACCCTTCAGCTGTTTCTCTATAACGGGGACATTCATTCTTCCAGTGTCCGGTCTCTTTGCAATAGATGCACTGGTTGCAAAGTAGTGGCACTCTCCTCTTGGCTTCCCCTTTCCATGGGGGAAAGTCTGCTTTACCAGACCTGGGTTCCCCAGTGCAGCAGCCAGCAGGGACACCCTTTGCTTCATGTGCTTGTCAGCCATCTTTTGGGCTTCTTGGGCGTGGTTCACAAACACCTTGTTTGCGACTTCCAGGAGCTGGGTGGCATTCATTCGAGCAAAGATCTCAAGCTTCTGAAGCTTATGGCAGATGTCATCATGAGACTGGGCCACGAACACCACATTGACCATGTGTTGGTTTTCCAGTGCTTTAGGGTCAAAAGGGGTATACACCTGGAACACCTCACACAGTCTCTCATACAACTCCATGGATGATTCATCTGGCTTTTGGTGCACTTCTGTTGTCTTGGACATGTTGGTTGGTTTTCTGGCTCTTGCCCTCAATCCTTGCAGCAGGGCTTGTTGGCATTTTTCAAAGAAGTTCTTTCCATCTGGGGCATTGAAGTCCCAATTTGGTGAATCATCTGTTGCAGCCCCAGGGCCCAGGCAGCAGGATCTACTGTACCAGCTAATGCCTGCCCTTGGAGCCATTTCCGTGCCTCTGACAGGATCCGGCAGCATTCCTCGGTGTTGCAGAGAGTCAGGAGGAGATGGCAACAATCATCCTAGGTAGGTTGGTGGGTGTGAAAAATGGACTTGAGGACATCAATCATTGCTTGTGGCTTCTCTGAATAGGATGGGGTGTGGTGTTTTCAGTTGAGAAGGTCGGTGGTGCTGAAGGGCTGATAATAATGGACCAGGCATCCTGGCTGGATGGAACCATTCTCATTGACATGGGGTGGGCCTCAGGCCTCTCACAAGGGCATCTACAGGGCTCTGGACATTTGAGCTAGTTGGTTGGCTGAGCGAAGTCACCATGGGCTTAGAGGGCACTCTGGATTTGGAGGCCGTAGAGACACAGATGGTGGAGGGTTGCCTGGTAAAGGGTGAGGAGGCTGAATGGGGGCTGGTGAAGCAGCTGGCATATAGGGTGAAGGCACAGGGGGCTCTTCTTCAGGGTCTTCTTGGTGGATAACCTTTGCAGGCCTTTCTTTGCTTGTCCTCGGAGCCAGTTGGGCCACCAGGATCCTATACTGTCCCTGCCTATTTGCACATAACAGAACCCAAGGAGTCAGCTGAATGGTGATTTGCAGCTAGGAATCTATGTATGGAAACTGTTCTGGGTGCCTGGGGGTCCCTGTCAGTACTCAGTATGCAGCTCTAACTGTAGGAAGGTTTAGAGTACCCTTCTCAGGCTATCCCACCCCAAAGATGGGCCATTCTAACTTGCACAGTGTGTGGAGCTTTCCCGAGATCATCTTAACCCCATAGTCTCTGGAAAAACCTTTGTCTTAAAGTTTTCATCATACAATCCTAAACAGAGTGCTTAGAGGAACTTCCCCCCATGTTGAGAAGTGTCATCTACCTCTTTGACCAGGGAGGAGAGGGGTGTGCACGGGAAGAGCCTTGTCTTAGGGCCTTATAACCCAGGTAGTGCTGATGTCGCTACTCCTGGAAATCCCAGTATTCCCAGACAGCGTGGGTACATGCCTTTTTGAAGATGGCCCTGACCATTAAAAGTCTCAGGGAGACAGGGATGAAAGGTGGCTTTTTTTTTTTTTTTTGTATTGGGGTTTGTGAAGTAATACCTTTAGATGGGGTTCCGGAGGGGATCTGGGGTGATTGACGCTCTTGTGGGCACTGAGCAGGCGGAGGGAGCAGGTATGCATACTCCTCGTCTAAGTGAAGAGCCAGAAATCCTTGGGGAATCAGGGGATTATGAAGGAAAGGTAACAGAGTAAAGCAGCCTCATAATGAGAATCTGAAAGTATACAAGAACACGTCAGTGTGTTCTGCTCTGCATGGACTGATCCAGAGGACAAGAGGGAGGGAGATACAGATCTGTCTGGCAAACGGGGCAAGTCCTTCAGGGAAAATCTAATTTCTCAATAAGTTGGCTCAAAGAGTCAGCTGACAGAAGGGGAGAGTGAGCCTTAAAATTTTAAGAAAATAATCTTGGCAGAGGGCTCTGGGGCAAAAGGCCCATTTGGACATACAAAATTTCTAAATCAAATAAGTAATCAAGTGTCTCCCCCCACCCCCCCATCTATCCTGTCCTGTGTTAGTGTCACAAAAACAAATAAGGGTGGGTGCCCCCTCAAAAGAGCCCCCGCCTGGCTGCATCCCTGTGGGGAACTTAGGTGCCTTTTAGCTTTGGTGGGCTAGTTCAAACTCCTGGCCTGGATCTGACTTGCATGGAGGGACTGGGTCTCCCAGAGACAGACACCACCCTGAGCCATATGAGGTCACCATGGAAGTGCAGGTTAGGTCCCACTCAGACTTCGTAGCCACAAAGGCCATAGAGCCACACAATCGCCCTGGAAAGAGGATGAACCAGGGCACTCACTCACACACACATTCAGAGTAGAGTTTATCACAGTGCCTCCCTTCCTCTGGGAAGGTCCCTAGCTGGTGGGTACCTCCCCACTCTGGGAAGGTCCCTATCTGATGGTCTTCTTACTGAAGACCATAGGAGGTGATCAAGCTCCTCTTCCATGTGGAGACAGGACCTGCCTGGGGACTTACCTGATTCTGTGGCCATTCCTGGTGAGTTGGTCCATCTCTCCAATGAGTCCGGTTGGGGCCTGGCTGTCCAGGGAGTCAGAGCACCGATCCAAAAGAGAACCCGGAATACCGTCAGGTGGCACGCCTCCTCGTTCATCTCGGAGCTCGTTCGCTCCAACTCGGCTGAGCCACTGGTCTGGAAGCTCAAGGGACCATTGTGGTTGGAATTTTTCTGGGGCCTCCAGAAATGTTGCAGAAATCAGTCTGTCGAGAACCCAAGCACCACAGTCACAGGTTTGGAGAACTCATGCTTTTTAAGCTGGTGGCCCCAGACAAGTTAACACTCCAAAGTTCTGGGCCCTGAACTCAGGGTAAGCTTCACTTTTATAGTGCACATGTTTACAGAGGATGGAAGTTTCCAAACAGAAACTTACAAGAGCAGATGCAGAACATTCCATTTTTAGCAAAACATCTTAAAGTTACATTGGATTGTTAGGTCATCCTGTTTTTCTGTTTTTCTCAGTGCAGCAAGCATATTTCATAAAAGCAAAACAAGCATGGAGTTATTTTTAGCTGAATGTAAGTTTCTAACTTTCCTCTTCACTCCCATGGTTGAGAACACCCCCCTGCCACTTACTTTGAGGCCACCTCTTCCCAGCTCCAGTCACGTGGTGCTGGAGAAAATGGTCAATCTCATTGAGCAGGGCCACATGACCAAATAAAGCCAATCATAGTACCCCATGACCCCACCAGGATAACTGGTCCAGGGCTGGACACATGATCAGAGCCATCCCTAGTACTCTGATGTTTTCTGACCTTATTTCCTTAGGAGTGAGATGCCTTGGGGATATACAGGTAAATGCCTGAGGGAAGAAAGCTGTCAGGCTAAGAGAATCAAAGATGAGAGAAGGGAAAGAGTGAAGGAGAGAAAGAGTGAGCTGATGGCTTCTGATTTATTGGGTCCAGTTACTGAGTTGTTTGGATCTGCTCTGGTTTTCATGTCCCAGATCCCCAGTCTCCTTCCAGTTAGTCTCCCCTTTCCTTGAAGCCAGTTGGTGTTGGTCTTCTCTCACTAGTGGTTCACATGAGTTTCTAGATCCTGCCTGATTATGATGCACCTCCTCAAACCAAAGAGAGGCACCCATTCTTATTAGCACAATTGGGAATGGAATCCTTTATTCTTTACTGAGAATAGAGCTTTACAGAGTACCAAACACAGTCCACCACCATCCTTGGGCAGGAGTGCCTTATGTGTGAATTTTTGGAGTGGGCCTGATTGGTTCCTGAAGCAGGCCTAGCATTTACACTGCAGAAGCCAGGCCAATCCAGTTCTTTCCTTGATCTTAAACCTAGTAATACAGCCTCAGGAAGGCATCACCCAGGATCCAGTTCTCTAACTCTTTCAAGTTCTCTGCACCCCTATGAAACTTGCTGACACAGGTGCCCTAAGGACCCTGAGAAAGATGGAAAAACACCCCAGTCAGCCTGATCCCTTACCTGCCACCCTGCTCATTATCCAGAGCTGGCGGCTTCTTGGTTGTGTGCCCCTACTTTAGTAAACACCAAGTGGCTCTTTCAGCAGCTGTGAAAGTGGGATGCCCATCCAAGAACAAGAAGAGCCAAACCATTTGGTGCCCTGAAGGAGGGGATTCAGGGATTGAAGGATTGGTGTCTGGAATAAGCAGATTCAATCTACTATATAGAGGATAAATAAACAACAAGGTCTTATTGTATAGCACAGGGAACTATACACAATATCCCGAGACAAAACATAATGGGAAAGAATAAGAAAAAGAATGTATATATCTCTGCATAACTGAGTCACTTTGCTGTACAGCAGAAATGAACACAACGTTGTAAATGAATTATACTTCAATACAATTAAAAAAAAAAAAAGAAAAGTAACAAGAATGGCCCATAGTTCCCCTGTTCTTTCCTTCTGACCCATGCTCACTGTTTTCTCTGCAGAGTATCATTTTCTTCTCCCTCTTCCCCATAACCTGTTCTTTAAGACTGTGCTCAGCCCCTCTTGGAAGACTTCCTGGACTCACACTCACCCTCCCTGGCCACTCCAGGCTGGGTTGGATGACTTACCATTATGCTCCCCTTGTCTATAGCCCTCATCACCCCTAATTTGGCCCCAGCACACCTTGGTACAGCCCCTGGGGGTTCCATTTGCATGGAGCCAAGTACAGATTTGCCTCAACACAAGCAGGCCTCCTTATGCTTCCCTGAGGCTGGGGGTTTGATTTACTGAAATTCCCTCTCTGTCTCAAAGCCTTCTTTGAGCCCATCAGCCTCCTCAGAACTCCCATAGGGAGCTATCATTAAGCCTCAACTTTGTTCCTGGGCTGTGAAGTCACTGTGCACCCTCTACTGGCATGAGTACCCAACCTCCCCACGGAGGAGTCAGGTAGCCCAACTCACAGAGGGGGAGCTGGGGTTTAGCAAGAGGAAGTTGCAGCTGAGGACTAGGGGAACCATGTAATTGATCACCCAACCAGGACACTTTCAAGACGGGAAGGGAGACTGTTAATCATAATGGTGGTACAACACACTGAGACTGTCCCCAGCCAACCCCACTGGTCACTTGGCCTGTTTCAGGGATTGCTAGAGCTAATGTTCTGTGTTCATCCATCTGAGGGCTCTGGTGGAACTGAAACTCTTTGAGGGCAGAGGACCTTAGTGTTCCCCTCTCCTTGTGCCTTATACCATGCAGGCATGGGGTGGTGTCTCCATTTATTCCAGGAAGAAGGATGACTCAGACTGCCCTTTAGTGACAAGCGGTTGGTTTTGTGGGAGACATTGGCCCAGCCACAGGTGCTCAGCAGCATCTGAGTGATGTGGTGTGGCTTGGCTTGCAGATGGCGCCCTCCACCCAGCAGGAGCGCAAGTTTTCCTGCAAGGCCCAGATTTGAGAACCAGTCCCAACAGTTGGTCCCTCACCTTCCAATGTAGGCTTTATCAGACAGTGAGTAGATGTGACCACTGATGGTGAAAATGATAATAGGCCATTGTGTGATGAAGCTATTTGTAACCACTTACTGTTAAAGAAAGAAAAGAGAGTTTGGCCCAGCCACTCCCTAGTGTGTGCAGAGCCCCAGAGTCACCCTGTGGCACATCCCTTCACCTCTTGACTGACAGGCTTGGTGCTGATGTGGTTCTGGATATTGGTGACAATTCTAGTTGGGCCAAGCAGCAATGTGGTCCCGGTATCCAAAATGGCTTGGCATCCATTGTAACAATCAACAACCACCCATTCATGGCGATGCTGAGAGGGAGTGAGACTAAGTGGGCACCAGCATCACACTGAAGTCTGCCCCCCATGACTGCCCCCCTCCCTGACTGTCTGCAGAACAGCCCTTCAGCTCATGCTCTGTTTCTCTTTTTCTTTGCTCTGGTCACATAAACTTCCTTTCAGTTCTTGAATGCACCAGGCACTTTTGTGCCTCAGGGCCTTGGCATGTGCAGGTTGCCCTTCCTAGAAGACCCCCATCCCCTTTGTCTAGCTAATTTCTCCTCATCTTCCATGTTCCCACTTAAATGTCACTTCTCCAGGGGAGTTATCCCCCCAGACTAGGTCAGGCTCTGCTCTTGTTCTCTCTCTCTAGACTCTTCCTCATTTGTAGCAAGTACTGAAGTGATAATTCATTATGTGTGTCGTTCATCATGTACATCTGCCTTACAAGATGTAAGGGCAAATTGTATCCCCAGTGCCTCCATAAAGTTCCCAACACACAGTGGATACACAATGTATGTTTGTTGAATGAATGAATGAATGAGTGAGTGAGTGAAGAAATGCATGAGAAATAACCAGAGACCTGAGTCTGGTGTCTGACCAATAATGCATCAACACACACAGTGAAGGCGGACATTCTCTGGGGCAACAGAGCTTAGAGTGTTGAGGAGGGAGAAACATGCTGCCCTGGGAGAGGTTGTTTCCCAGCATGGTCCCCTATCTGGCTCAGACACTGAGAGCACTGGCCAGGTGATCCCCAATCTACCCCAGGGGGCCTCCAAAGGACATGGAAGCTTTTATATGAGGGTATCACACAGACAGAATTCTGTCTGTGGTATCAGACAGAGTCCCCATGCCTGTTTGCCTCTGTCTAAGTCTGTGTGTGTCACTGTGTGTAGTTGTGTTCCTCTGCATGTTTATATGTGTGCCTATATGTGTGTTTATATGTGTCTCTGTGTATGTTTATACTTGTGTCTTTGTGTGTGCAGTGTATGTCTGTGTGTGACTGTGTGTCTGTGCATGCATCTCTGTATTTTGCATCTGTCTGTGTGCACATTTGGGAGTGTCATTTGGGCTGCCCTCAGAGGGAGAGGCTTACTGGTTCATGGTCATCTGCCAGTAGTCAGTTTGGGGCACTGGTATCCATTTGGGCTCTCCTTTCTGGTGGCTGTGGTCCACCCCACCAAACATTGCCATGCTGCCATTCTCCTTCCCACTGAGGAGGGAAGGAACAGGGAGGGCTCCTTGTTGGAGGATGACACCACTCACTATCTGAGGGCTGTGCTTATCCACCCACCAGCGGCACTAGTATTGTCCACATTTTACAGATGTGGATATTGAGGCATAGGGGGATTCATTACCTGACTAAGGTCAGTCACCCACAAATGAATGGCACAGAAGAGATTCGAAGCTGGGCAGCTTGGATGGGTTTCAGCCACACAGCCTTCTAAAGAGGGTCTGGTCCCCTCTAGCAACCATGGTGCTCAGAGATACCCTCAGAGGACACTGTGCTGGAGGGGTCTGGCTTACCCCTTGTATAACCTGTCATTTGTCAGAAAAGCTGAGGCCCGAGGGCCCTAAGGGCATGGGTTCAGGCTCAGCCAGGGTTGCCTTCACCAGCCTGTGAGCTGTGTCATCAATGGGGCCCCACACTCAGCAGGGCTCTGCAGATATGTTATCCCTGTGTTGAAATTCCTAATACTTTATTTATTTATTTATTTATTTATTTATTTATTTATTGTTGTTGCTTTTGTTTTTTTTTTTTTGTTGTTGTTGTTTTAAGCTATTTATTGGAATGTATTTGCTTTACACTCTTGTACCAGTTTTTGAGGTACACCAAAGTGAATCAGCTGTATTTATGCATATATGCTGATATCCCCTCCCTCCCGCGACTCCTCCCTGCCCCCCCCAGTCCTGGCCCTCTAAGGCATCACCCATCATCAAGTTGATCTCCTTTTGTTATACAGCAACTTCCTACTAGCTATCTATTTTACGGTTGGTAGTGTAAATATGTCTTTGCTACTCTCCCACTTTGTCCCAGCGTCCCCTTCGCCCCCCACCCCAGCCCCATGTCGAACAAGAGGCCCCACATTTTCATTCTGGCTCTGCCAATTGTGAAGTTGGCCCTTGGATCCTGGTGAAATTTTAGTGAGGAAATAAAAATTCCCACCATTCCTCTCCTTCCATTCATATGAAATCCATCAGCAAATCCTGTTGTAGTTTCCTCCAACCTGTATCCTGGAAACTTCCATTGCTCTCCCTTTCCCCTCCACCTCCCTGGACCAAGCTGCTGCCCTTGAGCCCATGGGCATGGTTGTGTTCCAATAAAATTTTATTTACAAAAGCCAGCGGTGGAGCCAGATGTGGCCCTGAGTTCATAGTTATGCTTGTCTAGACAGTCTCTCGAGAGACTTCTGGATCAGGTAGTCTATAATTTTTCATGCACCTAAAAGCATCTTACAGCTGATTTAGAGGGAGGTCTTGTCCAGCTCAGACTTTCATGCTCAAGTAGAAGGCAAAGAATGACTGAGAAATGAGTCCCTGTCTCTTCAGGTTGTCAAAGAAAGGGGTGGATCCTTGGAGAGTGAGGCTGGGATAGCCCAGGTTCAGGACCCCATCAAAGGTTGTGTACTCCAACCCAATCAGTGTCTTACTCAGGCCAAATGTATGGACACATTGACAAGGTTCCTAATCTATGGGAGAGGAGAGTGTTCCCACTTAAATCTTTGGGGATTGGGACTGGGACTGGGCTGGGGTAGAGATGCCATTAGCACTACACAGAAGGCCTGAGTCCTGGCTGTGCCCTGGGCATACCTCAGATGGTTAGACCAAGCTGGAACAAGATTTCAGTTTCCATTTGTGCAAGGCTGTGGATTTTAACCAACACCTGCTCCTCCTGCACACACCATATGAAGGGAGTCAATTTGGCCTCATGCCTTCCATACAGGTGGAGAAACTGAGACTTGGGACAGAACCAAATGGTTCCCACTAGAGGATAAAATGAGTGGAGAGCAGGATAGTCTTGTCTTTGGCATCACTATGATCAGATGATAGAAATGGACTGAATTCATTGCAACGTATTGTGGATTCTGCACCTGCCCAGGGAACACAGAAGCCCATTATGCAGTGTTGCTACCAGGGTTCTTATGAAAATTCTGCCTGGGAAACACACTTTTGGGGATGTGTGTATGTGTGTGTGTGTGTGTGTGTGTGTGTGTGTGTGTGTGTATGTATGTATGTACCTGTATGAGAGAGAGAGAGAGAGAGAGAGACAGAGAGAGACAGAGAATGAGTACTCAGGCCATTGTTTTTGTTAGACTCTTTAGTGACAACCCATTTATCAGGCCCCTCCCTCACCTGTGGTCCCAGGTTTTCTCTGCTCATATGCCTAATGCTTCAGCTACCCTGGGGAGCCCAAGATCAGTTTTATCCTCTCCCTAAATACCCCACACCTGCATGAATCCTGACTGGCCATCTCAGCTCCACTGCTTACCAGATGTGTGAGCTTGGCATGGCCCTGGCTCTCTGCACCTCAGTTCCCTCCTCTGTATAATGGAGCTAATCATAGCACTTGCTGTGTGTAGTTGTTGCAGGATTAAACACATCATTGCCACGAACATGCCCAGCACAGTCTGAGAATAGCAAAGCAGGTGCTCTGTCCCCCCTCTCCCTTCTCCCAGCAAAAAGAACCTTGAGCTACTCATGGGCAAAGGAGCTGCAAATCCACACCCCAAGCCACCCTCTGGGTTAGCCATGTTGGGAGTTTTTGTGTCAGTGGGGGCGCTATCTCCCCAGAAACATGCGGTGATGGGCAGGTGGCTGCCACTAGGGAACATTGGGAAAGACAGGCCCTCTTAGTTGGTCCTGCATCTGTTTTGTAAGCAGTAGTCACTCTCAGGGCCAGCTCTGACTCAGCTTCTTGTTTCCAGTTACCTGAACAGTTTCATAGCCAAGAAATTCAACAATCCTTCCAGAGCCACAGATGAGGTCAATGGGCTGGCCTGAGAGCCAGAAGGTGGTGGATGGGTGAGGGTTGAAGAGCTTGTGTGTACCTGCAGACACAAGAGATGAGTGTCCATCAGGCTCTAAAGATGGGGAATGGGATTGGAGAGGGAGTACAAGGTGGGTGGGGAAAGGGTACTCACAGCAGGGAGGACCGGAGCAGTAGATGGAGGTCACCCACAAGTCAGATGAGCTGTTGTCAAAGATGACCCTGAACTCCTGAGGGGGCATTCCAGTGGTGATGTTGCCCATGTAGGACAGCTAGCGGGGCTGGAGGAAGGGTGGTTACAGTAAGCCTGGCTGGTCTGGCCACCTTTGATTTCTGGAATGCTACGCCCTTCCAGCAGTCCCATGTCTCCTGAAATAACAGTGCAACTGCTCCACCTCACAGCCTCTGCTCAGACTAGTGCCTTCATTTGATTATTTTTTGTTCCCATGTGCAATCTTAGTTCCCTGACTAGGGATCAAACATGCATCAGTTCAGTATTAGCACAGAGTCTTAACCACTGGACCTCCAGGGAAGTCCTGTTGCCTTCATCTGAGAAGCTCTCCAGTCTCCCCTTCGAGGCCCAGCCTGAGTGTCTCCTTCTTCAGGTGGCCCTCCTAGGTCACCCCAAGCCACTTACTCTTAACTCAGGCCATTTCCTATCAACACCACACAGCTGACCCTTTATTAGACATGTATTTACTCTTGGTCTATCACTCAGGCTGGCCTATGTATTCTTGAAGAAGATTTGAGACCTTTTTAAAAATCAATAACAATAACCAGAGTGTTAGATTTTTATGGCATCACAGGCCATAGGGATTAATAACTTTTTTTCTGGTGTATTTATTGGATCTGAGGAGGCTGACCTTTCTCTGCCTGGGGTTTCAAACTTGATGTGCAGTTGGCTTTATCTTTTGATCAGACATGGCTCACCCTTCATCTGTAGATCTGCGGCTCACTTAGTTCAGAAAGAACAACCTCGCTCACACTAATGACATAACTTTGGCACAGAAATGAATGTTTACCTGCCTCCTGGTCATTGCTGGGCCCAGTAACCACAGATCAAGAGCTGAGGTTGAGAGTGACTTCTCCTCTGGGGATGGAGTCCCTGTTCCCCAATGTTTCTGTTTCCTGCAGGAGTCCCAGCCATAACATCCAGCCTGGCCCCTCCAGGTGAACCCCAGTGCTAGGCCAGAGCACCAGGGGGGCGTTGTGGAGCACCATCCTCCCAATACACTCATATCCAGGTAGTTTCTCAGGGGTAGAAGAGAAATATTCAGGTCATCAGCAGCATTCTGGGACCTGTCATCAGTGTTTTCCTCCAGGAAATTTGTCAGCAGGTTTTTTTCCCTGAGGATTTCTTGCATGGTCTTGATCTTCATGAGAGGAATTCTTTCAATGAATGTTGGGAAAAGGAAACAAAGGGAGGCAGAAATTAGCTGTGTGTGTTATTGTATGACTGTCATGCCTTTCATTGTAATTGCACAGTGTATTTTCACAGCAATTTTATGAGTGTCATGTTATTACCAAAATGTCATGCAAAGACCAGGGCAAAGACCTTGGTTTGATTACAGGTTCTGTGTGCAGTCTTGAGTAAATCATATGGCCCTTTAGAGTCTCAGTTTCCACATCAGTTAAAAGGTGGAATATAATAACCCTCATCTCACATATAGAATGTGTGAGTATTAAGTGAGGTGATGGATATAATGGACCTGATATGTAGGAAGTCTCAACAATGACAGCCATTACCATTGCTATGGCCATCCCACTGTATGTTTCTCAAAGAAGCTCTGGGAAGCAGGTAGAAGTGGGATCATTATCTTCTTATTATAGGGGAGGAGTTTAAAATGCAGGGAATTTGTAACTTGTCTGTGGTCACACTGCTTGTTAGAGGTAAAACAGCCCAGAAGTAGCCTCCCTAATCTTTCTCCAGGGCTTACACAGAAGAGTGGGGCGAGAGAGCAAGTCAGATGGTTGGGAATAAATTAGGGAAATTGAAAGATTAGGGAAGCAAGAAGAGTCAAAATAGAAAACAAATAAAAACTCAGAAAGATCTGTATGCACAGAGACATCCAAATTGATGGAGAGATAAAAGAGAGATACAGAGATGAAGACACAGACACATTCACACTGAAGGGAGAGAGAGCAGAGAGAAGACCTAGAAGTTAGTATGGGACAAATGTTGTTCCATAGGACCATACTTACTGTTGCAGAGGGTGTGTATTGAACAATTCCAAGGAGTTCCATTTTCTCATAGGTCATAATATGACTGGCACCCCCAGAGTTGTGCGAGTCTGCAGGCTGACCCCAAGACACTTCATTTCCATTGCAAGGTACTCAGCAATCAGTGCGCACTGAACTTTAATACTGTCCAGGCATGATTACATTCCCTTCTCACCCTGATGAGTGGAAGAATAAGAGGACAGGAAAAACCCCAGGAAGGGAGATGATGCCACTTACAGTCCCTGTGCTCATGTGAGTAGACACTCTGATAGGGCCACCAGCCCGAGGATTGCAAGCCACTCAGGTCCAAGTACTCAGGAAAGAGCAAGTTCTGAGCATGCTGTAGTGACCAAGAGGTCCTAGATACATATGCTCTGACCTGCCTTAATTGTCCCCTTTATGCCACTAATGGATGTGATAAGAAATATGAACCTCTCAATAAAATCTTTACCTCCATCAGTGTACATGAGGAGTGGACTTAGAAAATTCTAAGAAAACAGAGATTTCTAATGTTATCTCTGCACTTGGGCTTGGCTGCAAAGTCAAACTGAATCACATGGATGAGCTAAAAGTGGGGAGACTCCTGCCAACCTGTATATAAAACACTGCTACTAAGGTGATACAAGTAAATGCTATAGGCCATTCTAGATATTTGTGATCTCATGTGGTCTCCCTAGCAACTTCATGAGATGTGCATTGCTGTCCTCAGTTTGACAGGAGATTACTAGAAGGGAAAGAGGTCAAATGGCAAAGTAAAGACTTGAGGGGCAACCTAGTGACATACAAGTGAGTGGCTTTAGGAAGTGGGACAGATGGCACCGATCAGGGGCACTTATCATGCCAATCTGCATCAAAAGTCTAGGCTAGAGTTGTATTAGAGTTGCAGAGTTTCACTATTGGAAGAAATGTGATGCATGCATCCACAAGATACTTCGTATCATCCAACAAACATATACGGGGCACCCTGTGTGCTGGAATCTGGGTTAGGTGCTGGAAAGTCAAAGTTGAGTAAGACACAGGTGGCCCTTATCTTCAGGGAGCTAGCAGTCTAGGGCAGTTCTCACAAACTCATGGCCCAGGAGGCAAGAGAAATGAATGGAAGGGCTGGGCAGGCATCATGGACACGGGGCAGGCAGCACATGCCCTAACAGTGGGGACAGCATGTCCTCCACTCCAACTAGTGTCTGCCATACTGGAAAGCAGCCTGGTTTGTCAAGTTTTCAAAAGAAGAAAGAAGTCTGGATATTTATGAAAATTCCCCTGATTTTAAATGCTAGCAACTATTTTTTTTTTCTTCTTCACAAAACATCATGGGAGCCAAACATCAAACAACTTTCTCCTGGATTCAGCCTGCAGGCTGTGCAGGTCTTTATTTCTGTTCTATAGGTGGGAGTAGAGAGGGAATGGGGGAGGGGATTCAATTCATGCTGGTTGAATGAATAAGAGACTTAACGCATCTTAATCATGTTAATTTTCCTTCTATTTGTAAAGAAAGATCAACAGGGTCATATAAATCAATGCAATTAATAACATCCATTTGCTGAGCATCTGACATTATTCCCTAATAGGGGTCATGCCTTGAAACGTTTAGTCAAAGGAACAAAATATACAAAGAAATAATATTTAATTGTCTTATCCATCAAGGAAGACATAAAAGACCACTCAGAGCTCCTGCTCACACTGAGATGAACAGGCTAATTGTTAAACTGTTATTCCAGCCAAAGGAAAGACAACAGAGTTTTATGGCTCCTTCTAGGATTCCCAGGGCCCGGGTGTTCCTATGTGAGACCTATCGAAGCCTCTCCCTTGGGCAGAACAATGGGAGACTGGCCGCATCACCAGGTGAGTGATAGATGGGCTGCTGTGTCTTCCTACTAATTTTTGGCACATTGTTAAAAATCAGTTTTGCTGACTCAGTACCTAATGAAGGGATTTGACAACACTTAACAAATGACACACACAAATGCTTTTTAGGACAGCAATTCTGCTTCTAGGGATTATCCCAAAGATACACTAGCAAAATTACAAAAAGACATAAGCACAAACTCTTCAGTGCAACATTGGTTTTAAAAGCATAAGATTAGAATGATAGCTGAAGTGACCACTCATGGGGGAGTGTTGAATAAGCCCTAGGGCCTCCGAACAATTGAGTATAATGGGGAAGGATAGAGGCATGGAATGGGTGAGGTCTTCAGGGTGTACTGTTTATATTTTAAAAAAGAGGGACCATAAAAATGCTTACAGCATGTTGCTTTTCCATACACATATATATCTATTTTCATTAAGAAAAGTGGAAGAATAAACCAAAAGCTAATAAAATTTGTAATTTATAGGGCAGGGGCAGGGATGGAAATGAGATTTGTTTTATTTTTCAGTTTGACTTTACAAACATGTAAATGTGTTATAGAATAAAAAAATAGATAAATAAAAACATCTGTCAAAATTGAGAACTATATCAAGTCAGCCAAATTCAATGAAGTTGGTGACATAGCCACAGAAAATTAAATATTATTTAAGTGGCTTTAAAATGCACAACTTGAATCTACTTTCAGAGTGGGATATCTTCTAAGGACAAAGACATAAAAACAAAAAGACCCTCCCTCCAAAACAAAACCAAAAACAAAAGAAAAAATAAATCTGAAACTGTATCCCTCTTATTTTTGGTGATAATGTTACTGTTGCTTTAGAGTATAATTTGTATATTACAGATTAAAGTAAGTAAGTAAGTAAGTAATGCAGTGTCCTTATGATGCTGACTTTCAGTGGAAGAGAGAAGAGTTTAAGTATAAAACAAAAAGCTTAACTAAAGCTCTGTGCTCTTAAATAGGAAGTATTGGATTGGAAGCATAAGTTTGTACCAATTATTATCCTTTTTTTGTAAAAGAAAATCTGTAATTATAGGCTCTGACCATGGAAAAGCCTGGAAGCAATGACAACTTGATAACACTGACTATCCAGGGCCTAACTTGTGGCCTCTAAATATCATTTCCCACCAGAGGATCCAGAGATTCATGATGAGATGGCTGATTTTAGGGCGGGGCCAAGAAGTGCACAAGATAAGCCTGGCAATCTTGAAGGACCAGAAAGTTTAGGGCCTTCAAACACTCCCAGGTGCCAGAAAAATGAAGGTGGTTTGGGTTCAATCGTTGCTCAGGGAACTAGATCCCACATGCCACAAGTAATAGTTCCCATGCCCCAACTAAAGTCCTGGGCTGAAGAAACAAAAGATCCTGCATGCTGCAACTAACACTCAGTGCAGCCAAATAAATAAATAAATATTTTTGTAATGCTGAATAATATTCCATTGTATGTCTATACTACACTTTCCTTATCCATTCAACTGTTGATGGACCTAAGTTGTTTCCACATCTTGTCTAGTGTGAATGATACTGCATTATACATGGCCATGATCTTGGAGAGACAGCAGTGAGCAGTTCTAAAGAGAGATCTTATTTTCCTGCCCAGGAATTAAACCTGGGTAGCCTGGATGAAAACCCAGGAATTCTAACCACTAGACCACTAGGTGCTAGAGGCTAGAAGCAAAGAGGCCCTAGCTCTTTCCCCCATTTGAAAGCAAGAATGATTCAAGCAGGCAAAAACTATAAAAACAGGTACCAAGTGTATTGTTAGAGACACAGCACAACCTGTGGGAGACCACACAGTATAGCAGTTTATTTCTTTAGACAGAAGCAAGGCAGAAATACACACCCAGAGAGAAAAGGGTATGGGCATTCTCGGTACTGAGGAGGAGAGCAGTAAGTCTGAAAGTAGGAAGTAATAAACACCCAGAGGAGTGTGGGCATCCTGGATGAGGAGTACAGTAAAGAGGTGAGTTAAATGACATATAGGACAGCCCTTCTAGGTCTTTGTTTACCTTTGGCCAACTATCTTGTTTTTTTTTTTTTTTTTTTTCACACCTGACTGCTTCTAGGACCCTCCCCAAGATGTATAGGCAACATTTTGCTAAGATGGATCCCACTGCAGAGGCCTATGGGTGCATGTCCACACTTATTATGGGGTGGTGTCCCCGCCCTTTTTGATCCCCAAGGAGCCTTCCTACACATGTTCACACAGGGAAGTTTTCCTTGATCTCAGGAGTGGGCAGCTCATCTCTTTACTTCAGCAGAACTCAGCTTCTGCCACTAGCTTTGTCCTTGGAGTGTCTAGGTGAGAACAAAGTTTCACTTTGACTCCTCCTGGCAAACACCAGCTGTCCAGCCCAGGGGCCCATCTATCTCCTACCTCAACAGGGCAAGTATTCTTTTGAGACCATGATTTTCATTTTTTAGAATAAATACCCATAAGTGGGAATGTCTTTATCAAATAGGAATTAACTTTTTTAAATTTTGCAGGAATTTCCATTACGTTCTACAGTGGCTACACCATTTTACATCCCCAGCAACAGTGTACAGGGTTCCACATCCTTGTCAACACTTATTATCTTTTGTTTTTTTTGATAATGACCATCCTAATAGATGTGAGATGGTATCTTATTGTCATTTGATTTGCATTTTCCTGATGATTAGTGAGGGAAGAACTATTGTTCTCCCAAAATCACAGAATAGGAAAATGATGTCCAAAAGGAGCTTATCAAGGTCACATGACTGGCAGGTGTCAGAGGTAGCATTTGAACCCAGGCAGAAAAGCTTCAGGATGTACATGCCTGGCAAGTATGCTGCACTGTCTTCCATGTGCTTAGCAAACCTGGGATCATGCTGTTGTATTCTGTTCTTTTCTCTCATTTTCAAAATGGAACAATTTCTCCTAACATTCAATATTTTCCTAAAACACAATTTTAAGGCTGTTGGTTGTGTGATGGCCTATCTATGCTGTGGACAATTTATGTTTAATGAGCCTTGGGATGTTCCAGATTTTTCCTTTTGTTAGAGACTCTGAGGACTACATCCTTGATTATTTTTGTTTGTGGGTGCTTCTAATCATCTTTTTAGCATAAACCTTAGAAGCAAAATTGCTGGGACAAAACCATACATATTTTGAATACAAGTCATCTCAAATATTTGTAACAATTTACACTCTTCAAGAAGTGTTCAAACTCTGTCTTTTTTCAGTTTTTTCTACCTTTTTCACACTGTTTGGCTATACATCTCTCTGTTCTGCTATGAGTAAAGCATAAATGTGGAAGATTGTTGCTTGAAGATCAGAATTTGGGACTTCATCGGTGGTCCAGTGGTTAGGACTCTGGGATTCTAATGCAGGGGACTTGTGTTTGATACCCAGTTGGGGAACTAAGATACTACATGCCATGCTGTGTGGCAAAAACAAACAAACAAACAAAATGTTGATCAAGGTCAGAATTGATCCTCACATTGGTAACATAGGTTACATATACAGAGCCTCAGGAACAGTGGCCTCATCAATAGACACCGCCCAAGCCCCACATTATGCTCACCTGGGGAACCAAAGCCTGACTTTTACTTCTTGATATTATGGCTGTAAGCCCTGCTGACACCATGTCTCTCCAAATGGATGCAGCAGGGTGTTCTGGTGGGAGCATGCATGAATTCATCCATTCAGGTATTCAACATGTATTTATTGAGGGTCTGGCACTAATACAAGAGCCTGAAGATTGGAGAAGACATCTTCCTTCTGTACAATGGGAACGTGACCTGCAGGTGCTAATGGGGAGACAATGAAATGGTAAATGTAATTAACCAGAGCTCTTACTCCTACTCTTATTGGTGGTTTCTGAGCAACAGAGAGACATTGCTTATAGTCCCATGAAGAGCAACTGGACAATGAGTTTGAGATACTCTTCACTTGAGTCTCCATTAAGCCCGGATCATGATATTTACTGTTAAAAAAAAAAAAAAAACAGTTCAGCTCCCACCTTTCCTCCCTTTATCAGCTCTGCAACTGGTCCTCTTTCAGTCCCCTCAAGCTGATCATAAGCCAATGCCATCCCAAAAGGACCACACACCAATAACTTTGGGCATACGGCAGATCTGCACACATGGGAACTGCAGGGCTTAGGGGTGTGTTTCAGGGTGGGGTGGCAGACTCAAGGCCATGCTACCCCCCTTGCCCTACCCCAGCCTTTCCCTGGCTCCCTGAAAAGGAAGTCCCTCACTCCTCTGGCCTCTGACCCACACCAGTGTTTTTTCGCCATCGGACCCTCCCCATTTCGGGCTGTCTTTTTATCTGTCTCCATGAACCCATGGCGGGTTCCTAATCTAGCTGTCTATTCCTGGGGTCCACCACAGCACCTGGCACATAGTAGGTTCTCTGTAAATTTGTACTGAATGAAAAGCTGAGGCAGGAAAGGAGACATGCCTTTTTCAGATGTCTGTCTTGCCTGAGTAAAGACCCATGCTATGCACTGTGCTGGCGGTATGTTTTCCAACTTATTTATTCTTTCCTGCTCCTTCCCTCATCTAGATCTCCCTCCACCTCTGAGCCTTGCTGTCCCTGACCTGGGCCTCTGCCTTGCTGTCCCCAGGTGGGAAGAAGTCATATTTCCACTCCAAATGTGACAATCCATGGTGGTTCAAACCAAATGACTTGTAGCTCTGCCCTTGGAGGTAGCTCAGAAAATCTGAAGGCTTTGTGCACCCTGGGTCCCCCTTACCAGAGTGGCATCCTCCCCTACAGCCTTGGAGGCCAAGGGAAGGAACATGCTGGGTCCTGGAGGCATGGGACAGGCTCAGAGATTCTCAGGACCTGTCACTTGGGAAGTGGGACTGGAAAAGTCACTGCAGGTGTGAGTTGAAGAGAGATGGTGGCTTGGGTGTGGAGAAAAGGGGAAACAGCTCATGTTAAAAGGCCACAACCCAGAACCCCCCTGGAGCAGAAGGCCACTGCAAAAGTGCCTCTGAGATGGGAAGAAAGAGAATCTATTTTGATTACTCCATACCATCCCTCTGAAGGAGGAGGTGGCAGCATTGATAGGGCCAAAACCAAGTCTCCCATGGCCTAGAACACCCCCTGCCACTTCCTTTGGGGCTACCAGTCCTGGGTACAGTCATGTGGTGCTGGAGAAAATTGTTAATCTCATTGGTCAGGGACATAGCTTCAAGTAAAGCCAATCAGAGTACCCCATGTCCCTGTCAGGATGGTTGGTCTAGGGCTGGACACATGATCTGAGGTGGACCAATAAGAGCCCTCCCTGGTACTCTGATGTTTTCTGAGCTTCTTTCCTTCAGGTTAGATGCCTTAGGGATATATGTGTAGAAACCTGAGGGAAGAAAGCTGTCAGGCTAGAAGAATCAAAGATGAGAGAAGGTTAAGAGTGAGAGAGAGAAAGAGTAAGCTGATGGTTTCTGGTTTCTTGGGTCCAGTCACAGATATTTGGATCTGCCCTGGCTCCTAAGTCCTGGATCCCCAGTATCCTTCCAATAAGTCTCCCCTTTCTTTAGTGTCCATTGGTGTTGGGCTCCTCTCACATGTGGTTGAGATGAGGTTCTAGATCCTGCCTGATTGTGAAGCACCTCCTTCACCCAAAGAGAGGCACCCATTTGTATTAGCACCATTGTTAATGGAATCCTTTATTCTTTCCTGAGAATAAGGATTTGAAGAGCCCCAAACACATCCCTGGGTGGTTTTGCCCTAGGTGTGAGTGAGTGTGTGTTTGGATTGGGCCTGATTGATCCCTGAAGCAGCCCCAGCAGTTACACTGAGGGAGCCAGGCCAATCCTGGTGCTTCCTGATCATAAACTCAGGAATACATCACCCAAGATCCATGTCTCTGATCAGTACAAGTTCCCTGTGCCCCCTTGAAAGTTGCTTAATCAGTGGTCCGGAAGACTCTGGGGGAGATGGAAATATACCTCGGTCAAGCTGAGAACTTACCTGTCTCTCCCCAGAGTATACTGAGCCAGTGCCTTCTCATTTTTATTTCCCTCCTTTAGTAGAAACCAAGTGGTACTTTCAGCAGGGGCAGAAGTAGGCCGCCCATCCAAGAATAAAAATGACCAAGACATGTGGTTGTTCTGAAGGAGGAGGGTGGGGGAATGAACAACTGCAGTATGGGATTAACAGATGCAAACTACTATATGGAGGGTGGATAAACAAGATTCTGCTGTATGACACAGGAAACTATATTCAATATGCTGTGACAAGCCATAATGGAAAAGAATAGGAATAAGAATATGTGTGTGTGTGTGTGTGTATGCATAACTGAGTCATTTTGGTGTATAGCAGAAATTAACACAATACTGTAAATCAACTATACTTCAATGCAATGAAAAAAAGAAAAAAAAAAAGACAAGAATGGCCCTTAGTTCCCCTATTTCTCTCCTTCTGACACATGCTCACTCTTTTCTCTGCAGAGAATGTCTTTTCTCCTCCCTCTTCCCCACATGTTCCTGAAGACTGTGCTCAGCCCCTCTAGGAAGACTTCCTGGACCCACGCTCACCCTCCCTGACCACTCCAGGCTGGGTTGGCTGACTTACCCTGTGGCTCCCCTTGTCTGTAGCCCTCATCACCCCTAATCTGGCCCTGGTACCACTTGGCACAGACCCTGGGGTGCCATTTGCATGGAGTCCAGTGTAGATTTGCCACAACACAGCAGGCCTCCTCGTGCCTCCATGAGGTTGGGGGTTTCAAATTAGTGAAATTCCCTCTCTTCCTGGAAGCCTTCTTTATTCCCATCTGCCTCCTGTGAACTCCCACAAAGAGCTGACATTAAGCCTAAACCCTCTGCCAGGTCTATGCATTCACTTTGTACCCTTTACTCATGTGAACATCTAACCTCCCCACACAGGAGTCTAGTAGCGCAACTCACAGAGGGAGAAATGGGATTTAGCAAGCAGAACTTGTAGCTGAGGCCTTGGGGGGCCATGTAATTCATCATCCATTCAGGACTGTTTCAAAATGGGAAGGCTGAGCTTTAATCATTATGGTGGGACTATACACTGAGAGCGTCCCCAGTGAACCACACTGGTCTTTTGGCCTATTTCAGGGATTGTTAGAGCTGACTTTCCTTGTTCATCCATCTGTGGGCTCTGATGCCACTTAAGCTCTTTGAGAGCAGAAGCCCTTAGGGTTCCCCTCTCCTGTGCCTCACCTCATGCTGGCATGGGGTGGTACCTCCATTTTTTCCAGGATGAAGGATGTCCCAGACTGCCCTTTACTCTCAAGTGGTTGGGTTTGTAAGGAGCACTTGCCCAGTCCCAAGGACCCAAAAGCAAGTGCAGTGGCTTGGCTTGGCCTGCAGTGGGCCACCTCCTCCCAGCAGCAGCCCAAAGTCCTGCAAGTCCCACACTGGAGAACCAGACCCCATGGTAGACCCCTCACCTTCCAGATGTAGGCTTGAGTGGGCACTGGGTAGTGGTTGACCTCATGGCAGAGATGCTTGTAGGCAGGCATCTAATTTTGCCACATGGAACCATGAATTGTTAGAGAAAGAGGAGAGAGGTTGGCCTAGCTGATCCCTAATGTCTGGAGAACCCCAGAGTGACCCTGTAGAATGTCTCTTTACCTCTTGATTGACAGGCCTGGCGGGGATGAGATTCTGGATTGTGGTGACCAGTCTAGTTGGGTCAATCAGCAATATTCCCAGTATCCACAATGGCCTGGCAGCCATGGAAGCAACCAACAACCACCCCATTCATGGAGATGCTGAGAGAAAGGGGGACAATTCATCACCAGGATCTCTCTGAAGTCTCCCCCTACAACTGTCCCCCACCCTGACTCTTTCCAGAACAGCCCTTAAGCTCATGCTCTGACTCTCTTTACCTTTCCTGGTATCATAAACTTCCTCAACTTCCTTTGAATTCTTGAGTGCACCAGGCTCTTTTGTGCTTCAGGGCCTTGGCATATGCTGGTCACCCTTCCTAGAACACCCCCTTTCCCTTTGTCTACCTAATTGCTTCTCATTTTCCAGGTTCCATCTTAAATGTCATTTTTTCAAGGGGGTCTTCCTCCCAGACTAGACTGGGTTCCTGTCTTGGTCATTCTTTCTAAACTCGTCCTCATTGTAGCAAGTACTGAAGTGGTAATTCATTATGTGTGTGACTCATTTCATGTACATCTGCCTCACTAGATGTCAGGGCAAGTTGTGTGGTCAGTGCAACTTGTGCCAGCACATAGAGGATGCACAATGTATGTTGGTTAAGTGAATGAATGAAAGAAGAAATGCATGAGGAATAACCAGAGTCTTGTGTCTGTTGTCTGACCAGTAATGGATCAACCCACACAGTGAAGATGAGGTTCTCTGGGGCAGCAGATGCTCAGAGTGATGAGGAGGGAGACAGGCTGAACTGGGAGATGTTGTTTCCCAGCATGGCTCCCTCATGAATACTGACACTGAGACCCCAGCCAGGTGGTGCCCAAGCTAGCCCAGGGGGCCACTAAATGACACTTAACTTTTGTCTAAGGGTATCACACAGAATTCCTGTTTGTGATATCAGGCAGAATGCCCATGCCTCTTTGTCTCTGTCTGTGACAGAATGTGTGAGTGTGTGTGTGTGTATTCCTGGGACCAGTCACCACAGACCAAGAGCTGAGGATGAGAGTGCCTTCTCCTCTGGGAATGGGGCCCCTGTTCCCCAGTGTTTCTGCTTCTTGCAGGAGCCCCAGGCCCAATATCCAGCCTGGAACCTTCAGGTGAACCCCAGTGCTAAGACAAAGCAGCAGGGGGCACTGTGGAGTGCCATCACCGGATCACATTCACATACAGGTAGCTCTTCAGGGGTTGAAGACACAATTTCTGGTCATCAGTGGCTTTCTGGGATGTGTCATCAGTGTTCTCCAGGAAATTTGTCAACAGGTTTTACTCCCTGAAGGTTTCTTGCATAGTCTTGGTCTACATTAGAGGGATTCTTTCACTGAAATTGGGAATAGGAAAGAAACAAGGGCAGCAATCAGCTGTCCATGTTATATTATGACTGTCATGCCTTGCACTGTAATGCTGTTGCATATTTTCCCAGCATTTTTGTGAGTCTCATGTCATTATCAGGACACCATCCAAAGACCAGGGCAAAGACTGTAGTTTGAAAACAGGTTCTGTTGTAGAATCTTAGATCAGTCAAATGACCCTTTGGAGTCTCAGGTTCCCCATCAGTTAAAAGGTGGAATGTAATACGCCTCTCCCCCTATACGGGATGCTGTAGGTATTAAGTGAAATGATGGATATAATGTACCTGATATGTAGGAAGTCTCAACAATGACAGCCGATACCATTGTTATTGCCATCCCACTGTATCTTTAAGAGTAGCTCTGGGAATCAAGTAGAAGGGGCATCATTAGCTTCTTTTTAAAGGCAAGGAATTTGAAATGCAGGGAGTGTGTGACTTGCTGTGTTCACACTGCTTGTTAGAGGCAAAACAACCTAGAAGTAGCTTTCCAGATCTTTCACCAAGGCTCAAGCAGAACAGAGTATTGAGAGAGGAAGCCAGGAGATGGGGTATAAATTAGGGAGATTAAGAGTCTAGAGAAGCAAGGAAGAGTCAAAATAGAAAACAAACAAAGAATAAAGAACTCAGAGAGAGCTGCATGCACAGACAGTCCAATAGATGGGGCAATGAAAGAGAGATACAGAGATAAAGACACAGAGACATTCACACAGAAATGCAGAGAGAGAGCCGAGAGAAGACAGAAGCAAATATAGGAGTAATATTCTTTCAGGACCACACTTACAGTTGCAGAGGTCGTGCACTGAACAACTTCAAGGAGTGCCAATTTCACACAGATCATGAGGTGACTGGTAGGTACCCCAGAGATGTGCAAAGCTGCAGGCCAACCCCAAAATGCTCGAACCCCACGGTTCTCATGCCACGGTCCTCATCTCTAAGTGTGTGTTGTACTTTAAGACTTAGGGAATGATTGTATTCCCCTCTAACTCTATGTGTGGAAGAATAAGAGATAAACAAAACCCCAGAATGTGTGATGATGCCACTTACAGCCCCTGTACTTACATGACTAGGCCCTCTGAGAGGGCCACCAGCCCAAGGATCCCAGTCCACTTCATGTTTCTTTCCTGGCTCCAATTACTCAGGAAACAGCATGCAGTGGTGGCCACAGCTCCTCATTGTATATGCTCTGACCTGCCCTAAGTGTGCCCTTTAGGCCACTAATGGATCTCATAAGAAATCTGAGCCTCTGGATAAAATCTTTACCTCAATCGAATCCGTGGGGAGAGGACTTAGAAAATTCTCAGACTACAGAGATTTCTGCTGTCATCTCTTCTTTAGAGCTTTACTGCAAAACCAAGCTGAATCACACAAACTGAGTAACAGTGAGGCGACATGCCAACTTGAAGACAAAATGCTGCTACAAACAGGATGAGAGTAAATGCTAGGGTCCGCGTTTGACATTCATGATTTGACATTGTCTTCCCAGCAACTTCATGTGATGTGCATTGCTGTGCTCTATGGAGAGTAAATTGCTGAGAGGAGAAGAGGTGGCAAATGGCAAAGTGAAGACTTGAGGAGCAGCCAGGTGACATACGAGTGAGTAGCTTTAGGTAGTGGGACAGATGGCACAGATCAGGGGCACTTATGATGCCAATCTCCATCAAAAATATAGGCTAGATTCATATTAAAATTGCAGAGTCTCACTGCTGCATGAAATGTGCTGCATGCATCCGAAAGATACTTTATAACATCCAACAAGCATATATGGAGGATCCTGTGTGCTGGTGTCTGGGTTAGATGTTGGAAAGTTAAAAGTCGAGTAAGTAACACATTGTCCTTATCTTCATGAAGCTAGCATTCTAGGGCATTTCTCATAAACTCATGGCCCAGGAGGAAAGAAAAATGAATGGAAGGGCTGGGAGGGCATCATGGACTCAGTGTAGGCAGCACATGCCCTACCAGTGGGGGCAGCCTCTCCTCAGCACCAACCAGCATCTGCCATGCTGGAAAAGAACTTGGGTGGCCAAGTTCTCAAGAGAAGTCAGAAGTCTGGATATTTATGTAAAATCCCCTGATTTTAAATGTTAGCAACTTTTTTTTTCTTCTTCACAAAACATCATGTGAGCCATACTTGAAACAAGTGTGTATTGGATTCAGCCTGCAGGATGTGCACATTTTTATATCTGGCCTGGAGATGGGTGTAGAGAGGGGACAGAGAAGTGGTTGAACTCATGTTGGTTGAATGCATAAGAGACTGAATGCATCTTAACCATGTTAATTTTCCTTCCATTTGTAAAGAAAGGTCACCAGGATCCTGGAAAAAAAACATTTTAATAACGCCAACTTACTGGCATCTGATACAATACCCAACAGGATCCATGCCTTGAAATATTTTGTTTCCCAAAACATATGTAAGAAATAATCTTTAATGGTCTGCTCTCTCAAAGGAGACAAAATAGACCACTCAGACCACCTGGTCACACTGAGAGGAGCAGGCTACCTGTTAAACTGTTATGCCAGCCAAAGTAAAGACAATGGAGTTGCATGGCTTCTTCCAGGGTTCCCAGGGCCTGAGTGTTCCTGTGTGAGATCTATCCAGGCCTGTCTCTTGCGTAGAACAATGGAGGGCTTACCCGGTCACCAGCTGGGTGATAGATGGTGTGATCATCTTCTTACTCATTTTTGCACATTGTTAAAATTCAGTTTGTCTGGTTCAGTCACTACAAAGGGAACTTGACAGCATCTAGCAAATGACACACACAAATACCATTCAGCTCTGCACTTCTACATCTAGGGGTCCATCCCAGAGATATGCTGGCAAAAATGCAAAACAAAAAACAAAACAAAACCTCACAAGCTATTTACTGAAACATATTTTGAAAAAGCAAAAGATTAGAAACAGTGACCATCCACAGGGGAATTTTGAATAAGGCACAGGGCATCCAAACAAGTGGGTGATAATGGGGATGCAGGGAGGCATGGAAATGGGTGAGATCTTTAAGTTATATTGTTTAGTTTTTAAAAAAGAGGGACCACAAAAGTGTTTATAGTTTGTTGGTTTTCCATGCACATATATGTCTATTTTCAATATGAAAGAATGGAGGAATAAAGCAAAAGTTAATAAAAATTGTTATGTAAGTGGGAGGGGGAGGGGCAGTGGTGAGATTTTTCTTGTTTTATACTTTGACTTGGCAACCATATAAATGTGTTTCAGAATCAAACTATAGATAAATAAACACATCTGTCTAAACTGAGAACGAAGAGAAATGACCCTAATTCTATCAAGTTGGTGATATAGCAGCAAAGAACAAAATATTACTTAAATGGCTTTAAAATGCAGAATTTTGACTCTATATTCAGAGTGGGATATTATCTAAGGACAAAGACTAATGAACAAATACACCCTCCCTCCAGAATAAACAAAAACAGAAAACCAAAGAAATCTAATACTATATGCAGGACCTTATTCTTGGTCATACTGCTACTGTGATTTTGAAAGTATCATATGTATATGCGTATAAGTTAAAGCTAGTAAGTAATTTACACTCATGTTGTTATGAAGAAAGACTTCTAGTGGAAGAGAGCAAAGAGATTTAAGTATGCAAGCAAAAAGCTTAATTAAAACCCTGTGTTCTTAAACCTTGAATTGGAAGAATAATTTTGTATCAATGAGTTCTCTTCCTTTTCTTCAATAGAAAATCTCTACTTCTTTGCTCTGACCTCTGAGAGAACTAGAAGCAATGGCAAGTTGATAATAGTGTCTATCCTGAGGTCTAGCTTGTAGCCGGTAAATACCATTTCCTACTAGAGGATCCAGAGTTTCTTACAGATGGCTGATTTCAGGGCTGGGCCAAGAAATGCACAAGATAAGCCTGGGAATCTTAAAGGACCAGATAGTCGATAGTCGAGGACCTTCAACAACCACCAGGGGCCAGACAAAAGTTTAGGAATCCTTATGAAGAGGCCAAAAGTGGGATGGTTTTGAAACAGGAGGGAAGGGACAGGGCAAAACCTTTGAAAGAATGACATAGCCTGAGGACATTACATAAACTGTGTAGAGCCAAATGGGTCCAAGTTGGCAGACAAGTTGACTTCCAGTAGAACTTGAGCCTCAGTAATACAAGCATAAGGACAAAAAGTGGGAAGAGGCCCAATTCCTGGAAATCCGCATCCCATCCTGAAAGAGCTGGAATACACTTCCCACACATTTGACTGTGGAAGAACCCACTATATAAAAACTGAGAATGCCATACCCTGGCACTTTTCTCACCTTCTGAGATGGCCCACACTCTGTCTGAGGAGAGTGTTTCTCTCTAAATAAATCCACTTCTTACCTCTCAGTTTGTCTCTAACTGAATTCTTTCTGGGATGAGACATCAAGAACCTGAGCTTCCTTAAGTCCTGAAACCAGGTGTGAGATCCCAGTTGGAAGCCTTTGGTTTTGGCCCGGTTCATATCCCAGCACAAAGGTTCAAGGTCCAATCTGAGGTGCTCAGTTTCAGCTTGTTACCATGAAGGAACAGTGATAAGATAAGAAAATGTTGAGAGTCAGGTCTTGGTCCTAAAGTGGCCCTTGGTACAGCATGATTCAGGTATACTGAGGATGACCCCTTGCTGATATCTGCTCATTTTTGACTGATGGCTCAATGGTCTATGATTATACACATTCAACAGCAGGTCCAGGACAAAATTGTTAATCTCTGTACCCTTCTCATTGATTCTGAGGTTTTTCTCCTACATTCTTACATTCTTCTTCATTCCTGCTCTATTCCTTCCCTCCTTCCCTCTCTCCCCCCTTCCTTCCTTCCTCCCTTCTTTTCTTTTCTTTCTTCCCTTCCTTTCATCTTTCATTCTTTCTTCCTTTCTTTCTTCTCTTCTTCCTTCCTTCCTACTTTCTTTCTTCCTTTCTTTCTTTCCTTCTTTCTTTCTTTTCTTTCTTTCTTTCTTTCTTTCTTTCTTTCTTTCTTTCTCTCTCTCTCTCTCTCTCTCTCTTTCTTTCTTTCTTTCTTTCTTTCTTTCTCCCTCTCTTTCTCTCTCTCTCTTTCTTTCTTTCTTTCTTTCTTTCTTTCTTTCTTTCTTTCTTTCTTTCTTTCTTTCTTTCTTTTTCTTCTGTTAACCCTGGAAGACCTGTGAGACCTACAAGGTATAATTTTTGTTGCTTTTACTTCCTCCCACTGACCCTTACAAGTATTGACCCCTTATTTCTAACTTATAGCTAGACCAGCTCCCTCTCATCATCAACACCACTGGGGACGTATTTTGTGCCATTTCTTTGTGACAACTTTTTGGGCACTAGCACCTGGTTGGGAGAGTACCTTGGAAGGGATACCATCTAAAATTGTAAGTATAAATCTTGACCAAGTTGTGTGGCAGCTTTTGACTTAAGAGTGGAATTTTGGATAGCTTAGGAGTCAGAGATGTCACTTCAGGCTTGTCTGAAGTGGGTCAGGCTTTATCAACCAATACCCATCTGCGCCATATACTCTGGGATAGGGAAAGATTTGGACAACAGGATTAAAAGGAAAAAAACTTAGCAGGTTATGTCAACAGGTTTGGCCACAATATAAGTTAAGAAATTTAAAATGAGTGAAGTATACTATGTTCAAATATTCATAGCCTTGTATCTAGGCAATGGAGCCCAAAAGGAATTAAAGATGTATATAGCTCGGAGGGAGCTCTCCGGGAAGACACAGAGGACATTTAACTGACACACCCTACAGAGCCATGGAGTCCAAGTGATACTGTGATCCCTCCTAACAAGAGGTTTAGGCCCTTTTGCCTATGCATTTCCTAGGCCAGGCTACCCCAGACCTCAAGTGCAAAATTTAGGAAACAATGGCTGCTCCTCAGACCCTGATAAATGATGTGTTCCAATTGGAATATTTGGTTTTCAGTAATAGGGATATGGTGGCAACAGGCTGAACACACCCAGAGAAATATGCAAAAGGCCCAAATGAGAGCAGTGGGTTTGTCTGCTCAGAGGCCACCAGAGGGGAAGCTGACTTTTCCAGGCCAATGTGGCCCTGGAAGACCACAAGAATCATGGGTACCTATACAAGGCCAGTGTACCCTGTGTGGACAAAGAGACACTGAGGGATGATTGTGATTGATGTACCCTTTGCAAAGAGCCAGGGCATAGGAAGAGGGAATGCCCCAGATGCCAGGGAGGCATGGGGGGCCCCCAGCCATTTATTGTTTTGAAATCGGAAGACCGTGGGCACCCAAGGCCATAAGTGACTCTGCCTAGACATACCACTTATGTAATGAATGTAGAGCCTCAGATAATCATTGATGTGGTGGGCCACTTGATGGAATTTCTCATGGACACTGGTGCAAGCTTCTTGGTCTTAACCCAAAGGATTGGAAATCTTAATGCTTATAAGGAATATGAAATGGGGTTGTCAGTGAAGAGACAGGGACACACATTCCTGGAACCCCTGTTGTGCAAGATCAATGGCCGGCTGTTTTTACATTCCTTTCTGTGTGTGTCTGACTGTCCTCTCTCTTTAATGCAAAGAGATTTATTAACTAAGGAGCCACTTTGTTTCTTGAGGGGCAAGGGAACTACCCTCTTCACCAAATGGTTCTAACAAAAAGCTAAAAGGAAGAGGTAAATTCTGAAGCTGAAACAGAAGCCTGTGTAAAGATCTTGGAATGTGAAATATCAAGGTTCCGGGCTTGGCCAACAATATCCAGCCAGTGATTATTAAGTAAAAATCATTATATAGTGTCTAAATATAAGGTAGAGATTTCTTAAACCTAAGAAAGATCCTCAACAATGGTTGTAAATAGATTACCAAAAGAGGAGTCCACTGGTCTGACTAAACTTACCATAGCTGACATCAGGGCCTGATAGGAATTTTGGAAAAGATGTTCACCCCTATGCTAAATGAAGAAAAGGAAAAGTTTCTAACATATGTGAATTGGTATGTCAGGCCTTCAATATCATTGTGGTAACCATCCAATTCTTTGAAAAAGAAAACAAAAATGCCCTTGCTTTCCAAGTGTGGTCCTTACAAGACCAGAGTTATGGCTCCAAAAGTAATCCAAAGCCCACCAATCCTTTCACCACTCCCAAAACATTCCCTATTTATCTAAGAGCCTGGTAAGTATTAAACAGAAGAGAAACAAAGTCAGCCTAGGAGGAACTTGCCTGTACCTTTGAGAGGCAAATACCCTTTTTGGCCTTCTCAGGAATCCTTAGGTCTGCCATCTTTTAAAATGCAAATTTTAACAAAGAGCATAAAGTAATTTAGAACTTGACTTGTGAAGGATAAATATAAATCCTAAGTGTCTTTTCTGAAAACACTAGTAAAATGGGATTAACCCTCTAGATAGGTGACCTTGATTTGTTCCAGCTTCAGGAAGCCAAATTTGAATCCAACATCTTGTAAATGCTGGTTTTTATGTTGTACCTGTTGACTTAAGAAAAATGCACTATGTGAAACTTGCGTGTGTTGACTTAAAAAATAATGCACAAGAGCTTCCTCCACAACAGGGCAGACAGCAGTATCAAGCAATATCAGCTGTATTTTGTCTTGTGGAACTGAAAACCACGGCCACAGAAAGATAGAGAATATTAAAAAACAGGGGACTTTCTACCAGATGTAGGGACAGGATAAAACCCCAGAAAAACAACTAAATAAAGAAGAGATAGGCACCCTTACAGAAAAAAAAAGAAAATCAGAATAATGATGGTGAAGATGATCTAGGACTTTGAGAAAAGACTGAATGCAAAGATCAAAAAGTTTACCAAAGACCTAGAAGAATTAAAGAGCAAACAAACAAATATATGCAACACAATAACTGAAATGAAAAATACACTAGAAGGAAGCAATAGCAGATTAACTGAGGTAGAAGGGCGAATAAGTGACCTGAAAGACAGAATGGTGATATTCACTGATGTGGAATAGAATAAAGAAAAAAGAATGAAAAGAACTGAAGACAGCCTGAGAGACTTCTGGGACAATGTTAAATGCACCAACATACACAAAATGGGGTTACCAGAAGGAGAAGAGTGAGTGAAAGGACCTGAGAAAATCTTGGAAGAGATTATAGTTGAAAACTTCCCTAACATAGGAAAGGAAACAGCTACCCAAGTCCAGGAAGTGCAGAGAGTCCCAGGCAGGATAAATCCAAGGAGAAACACGCCAAGACATATAGCAGTCAAATTGACAAAAGTTGAAGACAGAGAAATGTTATTAAAAGCAACAAGGGAAAATGACAAAAAACATACAAGGGAACTCCCACAAGGTTAACAGCTGATTTCTCAGCAGAAACTCTGCAAGCCAGAAAGGCGTGGCGTGATATATGTAAAGTGATGAAAGGGAAGAACCTACAACCAAGAGTACGCTACCCAGCAAGGACCTCATTTAGATTCGATGGAGAAATCAAAAGCTTTACAGACAAGCAACAGCTAAGAGAATTCAGCACTACCAAACCAGCCCTGCAACAAATGCTAAAGGAACTTCTCTAAGTTGGAAACCTAAGAGAAGAAAAGTGCCTACAAAAACAAAAGGAAAACAATTAAGAAAATGGTAGTAGGGACATACATATTGATCATTAATTTGAATGTAAATGGACAAATGCACCAACCAAAAGAAACAGACTGACTAATGAATACAAAAACAAGACCCACATATATGCTGTCTAAAAGAGACCCACTTCAGACCAAGGGACACATGCAGACTGAAAGTGAGGGGATGGAAAAAGATATTCCATGCAAATGAAAATTAAAAGAAAGCTGGAGTAGCAATACTCATATCAGATAAAATAGACTTTAAAATAAAAAAAAAATGTTACAAGAGACAGGAATGGACATTACATAAAAACCAAAGGATCAATTCAAGAAGAGGAGATAACAAGTATAAATATGTATGCACCCAATATAGGAGCACCTCCATACATAAGGCAAATGCTAAGGACTATGAAAGAGGAAATGAAATGCAGAAATAGAGACATAGAAGTAGAGAACAAACATACGGACACCACATGGGGAAAGTGCGGAGATTCTGGGGGAAAGAATTGGGAGATTGGAATACCAAATTGTACACTCAAAATATATGCTGTTTATTGTCTGTTAACTGTATCTCAGTAAAAGTTCTTAAACAACAACAACAACAATGCACAACATGAGAGTTGTGAGTTAAGTTTGATTTGGGGCAAAATGAGGACTGCAGCCTGGGAGACAGCATCCCAGATAGCTCTGAGAGGCTGTTCCAAAGAAGCAGGGGGAAGCTCAGTATATATGTGGTTTTGGTAAAAGGGAAAACATTCAATCACCACATATTGTTTACAGAAGTTGACTGCTAGTCACAAGGAACAGTGGTCACCATGAAGGATTTTAGTGTTTTTCTAGATAGGAGGAGAAACAAGAATTGGGCCCATAAAGATGGCTCCTGAAAATATCTAGCTATATAATGACCTGTTCTGTCAGTTTTTTATAGAGCACAGAGTGCCTCATTTCAGCTCTCTACCCTGAATATCTTTCAGGGGGGTGTTGGCAGTCAGCAGTTACAGCAGCATATGATTTAATATTCAGAGAGGTAGATGGCAAGTGCCAATTGTAGGGGGCATGAGTTAAGTTTAATTTGGGGCAAAATGAGGACAGCAGCCCTGGAGATGGCATCCCAGATAACACAGAGAAATTGTTCCAAACACACAGGGGAAAGGTCAGTACATATGTTATTTGGGTGAAGGAGGAGTACATGCAATTAAGCACATATTTATTTCTTAGCAGAAGGTCTCTGCTAGTCACAAGGAGAAGTCATTCCCATGAAGTACTTAAGTGTTTTTCTAGATATGAGGAAATATAAGAATTGGGCTCATAAAATTGGCTCCACAAAATACATGACTATCTGAAGCCTTGTTCTGCCAATTTTTTTCACACAGCACAGAGTACCTCATTTCAGCGCTCCAACGTGAACTCCTTTCACAGTGATGTGGAAAATCAGCAGCTGTAACACCACATGATTTAATCCTGGTAACAGTAGAATGGCAAGTTCCAGTGGTGTGGGCCACTTGTAGTTGACATACTGGACTCAGGACTAAAATTTTAGAATGGGAACTATGAGGCCTTGGTGTTTGTTTCTGTTAGTGTGTTTGTATATACCTATGTGTGTGTCCTAGATATATGGTATTGTCAAAAATTAATTTGTAAAATAACTCTACTTAATTGATTAATGGAAATTAAGTGCTTATGTAAATACTCAGAAATAGAAAATAATCTGGTCAGAATGAATTTCAGGTTCATGTCATCTGGAAAATATTCACTAGTAAAGTGATATCTGGTATTGAAGGTGGCTTAAATTTGTTGGTTTGATTTATACAGACATGTCTTTAGAGTCATCCATGTTGAGTATAATACTTCTGTTGAACCTTAGTTTTACTAGGTGTCAAATAAAACCTTCTTTCTTACAAATCTGTCAATAAAGAAAATAGCTCAAAAAGAAAAAAAAACAACTTATGTAAAGCAAGATGTATGTTTACAGTAAAGGAAGGTGGGGGCAATGAGACAAATATACTGAAAAGAGCTATGCATGATCAGGATTTTCTAAGATTGGATTAAATTTACTAGGGTAAATGGATTTTGTTGGGAATGGGCCAGGCAAGTATCGAATTGGGTTTCCCCTCCAAAGTTTTCTTGAAATGCTACATTTAATAACAGATAATATGAGTTTCTTTGCCTTTAAGTGATCTGTGTTTGTTTCTGAGACCTTTTGAAACAATGGTTAAGGAAAAAGTACTGTCTCACAGTGACTTATGATCTTATTTGATGAAGTGTTTTAAAAGTTTTTGATAATCTTCCCAAATATCAAATTTTAATTGGGTTTCTTTTGTTTTCCAGCTAACTATGGGGTATTTTGGAGGGTCCCTGAGGCATCTTAAAGACAAATACTTAACTAGGATTATTTGGTATATTGAGTTAAATGTAATGATTCATAATTCTGGATATTGTAACCAAGTTTCTCGACTATACTGTAATGAAATCTTTAACCATGCCTCTTAAGTCTTCTGTCATTTATAGATATTCTTGTACTCAGATGCCTTTGCAAAAATTGCCTCAACATCAAGGAGTTCCATAGAAAACCTATAAAAGCAATCACAACAATTCCACACCAAGATGATGGCTATGATAGGATTCCAGCCTATACTGACATAAAACAAGGAGGTTTCCTGCCTTGGGGGCCCCTAGATCAGGCATCCAGAGATTTTTACTCCCTGAGAGGCAGGGTCTACATCATTACTCAGTCTTGAAGCAGTTACATAAGATGGACCATTGCCCTTCTGCATCCCATAACTATATGGGGTTAAAATCTCAGAGGGGGGATGGAAAAGGAGGGAAGAGGGCAGGGCACAACCTTTGAAAGAATGACATAGTCTGAAGACATGACATAAACTGAGTAGAGCCAAAAGGGTCCAAAATGGTGCACAGGTATATTTCCTCTAGACCTGATCCTTGGTAATAAAAGCATAAGGATCAAGAAGTCAGCAGTGGCCCAATTCCTGGAATCCCCGCCCCTTGCTGAAATAGCTGGAATTCTCCTCTCACTTATTGGTGTATGAAATATACCAACCAAATAGAAACCGATAACCCCATGCCCTGGTGCCTTTCTCACCTTCTGAGATGGCCTACAGTCTGTCTTTGGAGTGTGCTTCTCTCTAAATTAAACCATTTTCTACCTATCAGTTTGTCTCTCATTGAATTCTTTCTGGGATGAGACATCAAGAACCTGAGCTTCCTTAAGTCCAAAAAGCAGGTGTGTGATTTCAGTTGGAAGACTTTGAGTTTTAGCTGGGTTCAAGTCTCAGCAGCATGGGTTCAAGCCCCAATCAGTGTTTTGGCTGTGTTGGCATCCCAAGCACATGGTTCCAGTCCCAGTCTGAGTTCTGGCCGGGCTTGATGTCTGGTTGCCAGGGTTAAAATCCCAATCTGAGGTGCAAGGTTTCAAGTTTAACATCACAGGAAATCCACAGAAACAAATTAAATATAAAAACAGCCATGACTGGGACTTCCCTGGTGGTGCAGTGGAGAAGATTCCATGCTCCCAGTGCAGGGGCCTGGGTTCGATTCCTGGTGAGGGAACTAGATCCCACATGCCACAACTAATAGTTCACATACCTGAACTAAAGATCCTGCATGCCACAACTGAAGATACCATGAGCTGCAACTAAGGGGTGGCACAGCCAAATAAATGAATAATTAGAAAAAAAGCCTGAATGGTATTCCATTGTATGGCTGTACCACATTTTCTTTATCCATTCAACTGTTGATGGATCTAAGCTGTTTCTATATCTTAGCTATAGTGAATGATGCTGCAATGTACATGACAGGACAAATATCCCTTTGAGATCATGAGGTTAGGTTTTTGAATAAATACCCACAAGTGAGATTGCTGGAACAAAGGGGAATTGTCTTTTTAGCTTTTTGAGGAATCTCCATTATATTCTCCAGCAGTTACACCAGTTTATATCACCAGCAATATTGTACAGTGTTCCACATCCTCCTGAACACTTGTTATATATTTTTAAGCTCTTTATTGGAATATAATTGCTTTACACTCTTCTAGTAGTTTTGGAGGTACACCAAAGTGAATCAGCTGTATTTATACACATATCCCCATATCACCTCCCTCCCTTGACTCCCTCCCACCCTCCCTGTCCTGGCCCTCTAAAGCTTCACCCATCATCGAGTTGATGTCCTTTTGTTATACAGCAACTTCCCACTAGCTATCTATTGTACATTTGGTAGTGTATATATGTCAATGTTACTCTCTTTTGATATTGACCATCTAATGTATGTGACATGGTACCTTGTCATTTGATTTGCATTTTCCCAATGATCAGTGAGGGAGGAACTATCCTTCTCCCAAATTTACAGAACAGGAAACTGATGTCCAGAAATGAACTTATCAAGGTCACATGACTGGTAGATGTCACAGGTGGTATTTGAACCCAGGCAGAAAATATCCAGGCTGTACATGCCTGGTGAGTATGCTGCACTGTCTTCCATGTGCTTACAAACATTGGATCATGTTGTTTTGTATTCTGTTCTTTTCTCTCAATGTCATATTGGAACGTTTTCTCATAACACTGAATATTCTCCTAAAACACAATTTGAAGGCAGATGATTGCATCATGGCCTAACTATGCTGTGAACACCTTATGTTTAATGAGCCTTGGTATGTCCCAGACTTTCCCTTTTGTAAGAGACTCTGGGGACTATACCTTTGCTATATAAGTTTTAGGGTGCTTCTGCACATTGCTTTAGCACAAACATTAGAAGCAAAATTGCTGGGCCAAAGGCCATATTTATTTTTAAAAAAAAGTCATCTCCGAAAAGATTGTACCAATTTACATTCTTTCAAGAAGGGTTCAAGCTCTATCATTTTCCTGTTTTTTCTATATTTATTGCCAGCAGTGGCTATAAATCTCTTTGGTCTGTGTTGGGTAAAGAATAAAAGTGGAAGGGGCGGCAATATTGTTGCCTTGAAGATCTGACTTTGGGACTTTCCTGGTGATCCTGTGATTCAGATTCCGGGATTTCAATGCATGGGACGTAGGTTTGATGCCTGGATGGGAAACTAAGATACAACATGCCGTGCAGTGTGGCCAAAAAAATAAAAAATCAATGAAGATCAGATTTATCATCCTGTTGGTAGCACAGGCTACAGATACAAAGCCTGAAATACATTGGGCTCATTAACAGACACAGCTCCAGCCCCAGCCTTAGGCTCATCTAGGGAAGCAAAGCCTGATTTTCTTCTGGTTGATACTATGGCAGTAAGAACCCCTGATGCCATGCATCTCCCAACATGGATGCAGCAGTGTGTTCTAGTGGAAGCATCTACCAATTCATCCATTCATTCATTCAACATGTATTTATTGAGGGCCTACTATGTGCCTGTCACCAGTAGTGGGGCCAGAAGTTTGGAGGAGATTTCCTTAATCTGTACAGTGGGGGTCATGCCCTGCAGGGGCTCATGGAGACACAGGGAAATGCAATATGCAGTTGATCTGATCTATTATTATTACCATTATTATTATTATTATTATTATTATTATTATATTAGTGGTGGTTTCTCAAAACAGAGAGACACTGCTTATGGTTCCATGAAGACCACTTGGAAAATGAATTTGACAAATTGTTCATTTAAATCTCCATTAAGCCCAGACCATGATTTTGCTGTGAAAAAAGAAAAAAAATCTGATTCTGCTCTCACCTTTATCCCCTTTAGCAGTTCTGCAATCAGGCCTTTTTCACTCCCCTCAAGCCCATCATAACCCAGTGCCATCCCAAACGGACCAGGCACACGTCACCCGGAACACACGGCAGATCTGTACACACATAGTAATTGCAGGGCTTAGGGGTGTGTTTCAAAGTGGGGTGGCAAGTCTGAAGTCAATGTCCCAACTTTTGCCCTCACATAGCCACTCCCTGCCTCCCAGAAAAGGAAGCCCCTCACTCCTCTGACCTGCCACCCATACATCTGTTGTTTTTCACCATCTGGCCCTCCCCATTTAGGGCTGTCTCTTTATCTGTCTCCATGAATTGGTGGTGGGTTCCTAACCCAGCGCTCTAACCCTGGGGTCCACCACAGCCCCTGACACACTGTAGGTGCTCAGGCAATTTGGACTGAATGAAAAGAAGAGGCAAGGGAAATGTCCCTTTCACTCATGTTTCTCTTGCCTCTTTAAAGGCTCACACTATGCATTGCACTGGGGTTTGTTTTCCACCTAATTTACTCCTTCCTGCTCCTTTTCTCCTCTCAGTCTCCCTCTACCTCTGAACCTCACTGTCCTCAGGCTGGACCTCTGCCAAGGGTCTCCAGTTGGGAAGAAATGATGCTTCCACTATGGTTGTGCCAAACCATGCTGACTTGAACCAAATGTTTTGTTGATCTGCCCCTGGAGGAAGCTCAAAAAGGTTGAAGGCTTTGTGTACCCTGAGTCCCCCTTTATGAGTGTCATCTTCCTCAACACACTTGGAGGCCAAGGGAAGGAACATGCTGGTCCCTGGAGAGGTTGGGTTGGCTAGGGATCTACATGGGCCGTCACTTGGCAAGTGGGGCTAAAAAGGAAACCCATAGTGTGAGTGGCGGAGAGCTGATGACTGGGGTAAGTGGACCAAGAGGAACCATCTCAGGTTGCAGGGCCTCACCCAGAACCCCCCTGGAGCAGAAGGCCACTGCCAGAGTTCCTTTGAAATGGGAAGAATAGAATCTATTTTTATTACTTCTTCCTATCCCTCTGAATCAGCAGGTGGTAGAGTTTGTGGGGCTGTTGCTAACTCCTCCATGGTCTAGAACACTCCCTAGTGACTTTGTTTAGGTGCTGCCTCTCCCCTGTGCCAGTCACATGTTGTTGAAGAAACTTTCAATCATGTGGGGCAAGGCAATGTGACCAAGTAAACCACTCATAGTACCGCATGTGCCTGCCAGGATGGATGATCGAGGGCTGGACACATGATCCGACGTGGACCAATCAGAGCCCTCCGTGGTACCATGATGTTTCCTGAGCCTGTTTCCTTCTGGGTTAGATGCCTTGGAGATATATGTGTAGAAGCCTGAGGGAGGAAAGATGCCAGGCGAAGAGAATCAAAGGTGAGAGAAAGGAAAGAGTGAGGGAGAGAGTGAGCTGAAGGCTTCTGATTTCTTGGGTCCAGTCACTGAGATGTTTGGATCTGCTCTGATTCCTGTGTCCTACATCCTCAGTATCCTTCCAGTAAGTCTCCCTTTTCATTGAAGCCAGTTAGAGTTGGGCACCTCTCACATTGTTTCAGGGGAAGTTCTAGATCCTGCCCTATTATGATGCACCTCCCCAACCCAAGGAGAGGTACCCATTCATATTAGCACCATTTGGAATGGAATCCTTTATTCTTTACTGAGAATAGGGCTTGGCAGAGCCCCAAACAGAGTCCACCAGCATCCCTTGGTAGGAGCGCCCTAGGTGTGAGTGAGTGTGTGTTTGGAGTGGGCCTAATTGATTCCTGAATCAGCCCCAGCAATTACACTGCAGGAGCCAGGCCAATCCTGTTGTTTCCCCGATCATAAACAGAGAAATACAGCCTCAGGAAGGCATTACCCAGGACCCACGTCTCCGGTTGGTTCAAGGTCTCTGTGCCCCCTTGAAGCATGCTGATACAAGGGCCATGCGGACTCTGGGGAAGAAAGAAATATGCCCCAGTCAGACTGATTTCTTGCCTGCCATGCCCCTCAGTATCTAGAGCCGGTGGCTTCTCAGTTTTATTTCCCTTCGTTAGTAAGAACCAAATTACTGTCTCAGCAGATGGGGAAGTGGGGTGCCCATCCAAAAGCAAACACAGCCAAGACATGTGGTTGCCCTGAGGTATGGGGGTGGGAGAGGGGAGGTTTGGAGTTTGGGAATAGCAGATGTATACTACTATATAGAGAATGGATAAACAACAAAGTCCTACTGAATAGCACAGTGTAATAAAATATTCAATATCCCGTGATGAACCATAATGGAAAATAATAAAAAAAAAATTTGTATACATGTGTGTGTATGTGTGTGTATATATATATGCATAACTGAGTCCCTTTCTTGTACAGCAAATATTAACACAACTTTTTAAATCAAGTATACTTCAATACAGTCAAAAAAAAAAAAGGGACAAGAATGGCCCATAATTCCCGCCCTTTCCTTCTGACCCATGCTCGCTCTTTTCTCTGCAGAGAATGCCCTTCCTTCTCCCTCCTCCCTACAACCAGTTCTTTAAGACTGTGCTCAGCCCCTCTAGGAAGACTTCCTGGACCCAGGCTCACCCTCCCTGGTCATTCCAGCACTCCAGGCCAGGTTGTTTGACTTACTCTGGTGCTCCCCTCGTCTGTAGCCCTCATCACCCCTAATCTGGACGTGGAAACACTTAGCACAGCCCTTGGAGGTGCCATTTGCATGGAGTCCAGTGTAGATTTGCCGCACCGCAAGCAGGCCTCCTTATGCCTACATGAGGCTGGGGGTTTCATATCATTGAAATTCCCTCTCTTTTTCAAAGCCTTCTTTGAGCCCATCAGCCTCCTCTAAATTCCCATAGGGAGATATCATTATACCTCAACCTTTTGCCTGGGCTGTGCAGTTACTGTGCATACTTTACTCACATGAGCATCCAACACACCCACAGAGGAGTCTGGTAGCTCAACTCACAGAGGGGTAATTGGGGCTTAGCAAGCAGAAGGTGCAGCTAGACTAGGGGAACCATGTAATAGATGATCCAATCAGTAAACTTTCGACATGGGAAGGGAGAATATTAATCATTATAGTGGGACAACATTTTGAGACTGACCCCAGCCAAACTCACTGGCCACTTGGCCTATTTCAGGGATTGCTAGAGCTGATTTCTGTGTTCATGCATCTGAGGAGTCTGGTGGAACTGAAGCTCTTTGAGGGCAGAGACACTTAATATGCCCCTCTATTTGTGCCTCACACCACGCTGGCACGGGGTCATGTCTGCATTTATTCCAGGATGATGGATGTCCCAGACTGCCCTTTACGCTCAAGTGGTTAGTTTTGTGGGAGGCACTGGCCTAGTCTCCTGGCTCAGCAACATCTGCAGTGGTGTGACTTGGCCTCCAGAGGGCGCCCTCCTCCCAGCAGCAGCCCAAGGATTCCTGCAAGGCCCAGATTTAAGAATCAGCCCCCAGGTTTATCCTCTCACCTTCCAGACGTAGGTTTGAGCAGGCACTGGATAGTCAATGTGATTGATGGTGAAGATGATTGTAGGCAGTTTTCTAATGTTGCCGCATGGAACCAGGTACTGTTAGATATAGAGGAGAGAGGTTGGTTCAGCTGATCCCTGGTGTGTGGAAAGACCCAGAGTGACCCTGTGGCATGTCCCTTCACCTGTTGACCGGAAGGCGTGGCATTGATAAGCTTCTGGATGACAGTGACCAGTCTAGTTGGACCAGCCAGCAATGAGGTCCCGGTATCCAGAATAGCCTGACATCCAAGGTAACAACCGACAATCCTCCCATTCATGGTGATGCTGAGAGACAGTGGGAAAATTTGGGCACCAGGATCACAGTGAAGTCTCCCTCCATGATTACCCTCCTCCCTGACTGTCTCCAGAACAGCCCTTCAGCTCATGCTCTGACTCTGTTTGCCTTTGCTTTAGTCACATAAACTTCTTTGACTTCCTTTGAGTTCTTGAATGAACCAGGCTCTTATGTGCCTCAGGGCATTGGCCTGTGCCGGTCGCCCTTCCTAGAAGACTCCCATCCCATTTGTCTAGCTAATTTCTCCTCACCTTCCAGTTTCTAGCTTAAATGTCCCTTTTTCAGGGAAGTCTTTCCCCCAGACTAGATCAGGCTTATGTCTTAGTCTCTCTCTGTGAAGATTCTTCGTCATTTGTAGCAAATATTGATGCAGTAATTCTTTATGCGTGTGACTTGTTTCATGTACATCTGCCTCACTAGATGTAAGGGCAAGTTGTATCCTCAGTGCCTCTCTCAACTGGGCTGCACACAGTGGATGCACAATGTATCTTTACTGAGTGGATAAATGAATGAATGAATAAGTAAGTGAGTCAAAAAAATGCATGAGGAATAACCAGAGGCCTGTGTCTGGTGACTGACCAATAATGGGTCATCCCACTCAGTGAAGCTGGAGGCTCTCTGGAGCAGCAGATACTCAGAGTGGTGGTGAGGGAGACAGAGGCTGCCCTGGGAGAAGTTGTTGCCTAGCATGGATTCCTACCCGGCTCAGACACGAAGGCCACCGGCCAGGGGATGCCCGAGCTAGCCCAGCACCCCCCAAAGGACCCATATGCTTCTGGCTAAGGGTATCACACAGAGTGCCATCAGTTATTTATCCTTGTTCTCAGGCTAGTCTTGGATCCCAGGTTCCTGATTCTCTCTGTCACAGCCTCTGCCCCACAGTGTTCCCAGGATGTGGGGGTGGGTGGCAATGGGTAGCAGAATTGTCTCTTTGTATGGGTACTTTCAAGTCTCAAGAAAGCAGCCAACCTCTCTCCACTGCTGTTAATTGTTTCCCTAAGGAGACCACTTTTCCAAGTTTGTCCAGGACTTCCCCTGTTTTTAAACTAGGATTATTGTATACTAAGAACTCCTTTGGTCCTGAGTAGCCCTGGAGAGTTGGTAATCTTGTCTCACCCCTGTTTAGGCTGGTGAATTTCTCCCTGATCCTCTTTTCACCGAACTTTACGGTCCTAACATCCTGCCATCTGCCTCACAGAACAGTGGGCGCAGCCCTGTCCAGGCTGCACACACCTCTCAGGACCGTGTTGGTCAGGATCCTGGTCAGGGTGCAGGTCAGGAGGCCTGGGGTGATTTTGAGCCAATGGGTGGTGTGTGTACATGTGTGTTTCTGTGTTTGTTTGGATGTGTGTTTGTACATGTATCTTTGTGTATGTGCTTGTGTGTCTCTGAGTGTGTCTGAGTGTCTCTACGTGTGTGTTTGCGTGTGTATCTGTGTTCCTGTGCATGTTTCCATGTGTGTCACTGTGTGTTTACATGTGTGTCTTTGTGGTTGGAATACACGTGTCTGTGTGTGCCTGTGTGCCTGATCGTGCATTTGTGTGTGTCTGCATGTGTCCACGTCTGCATGTGGGAGTTTCACTTGGGCTGATCCTCAGAGGGAGAAGCTTACCAGTTCATGGTTATCTGCCAGAAGTGGGTTCGGGACACTGGTATCCACTTGAGCTGTCCTTTGTGGTAGCTGTGGTCCACCCCACCAAACATCACCACACTGCCATTCTCCTTCCGGCTAAGGAGAGAAGGAAGAGGAAGGGCTCCTTATCAGAGAATAACACCACTCACTGTCTGAGGGCTCTGCTTATCCACCTTTCAGAGACACTACTATGGTCTTCATTTCACAGGTGTGGAAACTGAGGTGTGGAGGGATTGATTACATGACCATGGTGGGTCACAGAGTAATAAGTGGCATAGAAGAGGTTTGAAACTGGACAGCCTGGCCAGAATCTGATCACCACCATTCTGAAGAGGGCATATTCCACTTCAGCAACCAACGTGCTCGGAGATATCCTCAGAGGACACTGTATTTGTGGTCTCGGCTTCTTCCTTGTGTAGCCTGCCATTTTTCAGAAAAGTTGAGGCCCTAGTGCACTAAGCACATGGGTTCAATCTCATCCAGGCTTGTTTTCACAGGCTTGTGACCTGTGACAACCATGGGGTCCCATGCTCAGGAGGGCACCACACCTCTGCTATCCCTGTCTTGAAATTCTTAACACATTTTGAGCAGGAGGTCCCACATTTTCATTTTGCATTGGCTCCTGCCAATCGTGTAGCTGGTCCTGGGCTCCCAGTACAATGTTAATCAGGAAGAAAATATTCCCGCCATGCTTCTCCTTCCTTCCATGTCAAATCCATCAGCAAACCCTGCTGCCTTTCCCTCCAGCCTGTAGCCTGACACCTTCCATTGCTCTCTCCCTTCCCTCCAACCCCCTGGAACAAGCAGCTGTCTTTGAGCCCATGAGCATGGTTGTGTTCCAGGAAAATTTAATTTAGCGAAACCAGAGGTGGGGCCTGTGGTGGCCCTGGGGCTGTAGTTATGCTGGGGTAGGCAGTCTCTCAGGAAAACTCTGATCAGGAGGTCTGTAACTTTTCATGAATCAGACAGTATCTTACAGTTGATTTAGAGAGAGGGCTTGTCAGGCTCAGACTTACGTGCTCAAGTAGAAGGCAAAGACAGGCTGAGAAATGAGGCCTTGTGTCTTCAGCTTGTCAAAGACAGGGGTGATCCCTTTGGAGGCACGGCTGGGGTAGGCCAGGCCCAGGACACCACCAGAGAATGAATTATGATACCCAATCTCTTTCACGCTCAGCCCAAATTCCTGGCCCAGGTCGACAAGGTTCATGATCTGTGTGAGAGGAGAGCGTTCACACATAAATGTTTGGGATATGGATCTGAGACTGGGCTAGGATGGAGATGCTGTTAACACCTCAGAGAAGACCTGAGGCCTGCCTGTGCCCTGGTTGACCTTAGAAGGTTAGACCAAGCAGGGACAGGAGATCTGATTCCATTTGTGTAGGACTATGGATTTTAACCAACACCTGCTCCTCCTGCACACCATCTGACGTGAGTCACATTGGCCTCATGTCTTTTGTATAGGTGGGGAAATAGAGACTCAGGACAGGACCAAATGGTTTCTATTTGAGGACAAAATGAGTAGAGAGCAGGGTGGTCATCTCTTTGGCATCACTCTGATCAGATGACAGAAATAAACTGAATTCAATGCAATGCATTGTGGATCCTGCATCTGCCTAAGAAGACAGAAGACCTTTATACAGTGCCAGAGTTATTATGAAAATTCTGCATGGGAAAATGCTTTTGAGGTTTTGTGTATATTAGAGAGAGAGAAAGAGAGAAAGAGAGAGAGAGAGTACTCAGGCCCTTCTGGGAGGCAGGCCATAGATTTTATTGGACTCTCAAAGGCCCCCTACAGTGAAAACCCATTTTTCAGGCCCTTCCCATATCTGTGGCCCCTGCTTTCCCTGCCAAGATGCCTGAAGCAATCGGCTGACCCCAGGTGCCCAACATCAGTTTTATCCTCCCCCCTAAATATCTTCGTACCATCATGAATCCTGACTTCAGGCCAGCTTCACCGCTTCCTAAATAAGTAACCTTTACAAGGCCCAGAATCTCTGTACCTCAGTTCCCTCCTTTGTATAATGGAGCTAATCATAGTACTTGCTGTGTGGGGTTGTTGCAGGATTAAATATGTTATTACCATGAAAGTGCCTGGTACAGTCTGAGAGTAGAAAAGTGGGGTTTTTTTTTGCCCCCTCTCCCGCCTCCCAGTGAAGTGATCCTTGAGCTGCTCATGGGCAAAGGACCTGCAAATCCACACCACAGGCCACTCTCTGGGTCAGCTGTTCTGGGAGTTTGTGTGTCAGCAGCAGCACTGTATCCCTAGGGACATTCCCTGTGGGGACAGTGGACAACCGCTAGGGGCTGTTGGGAAAGACAGCCCCTCCCAGTTGGTCCTGCGTCTCCTTTGTAAGCAGCAGTTGCTCTCAGGGCCGACCCTGACTCAGCTTCTGGTTTCCACTTACCCGAACAGTGTCAGAGCCAATAAATCCAACAATCCTCCCAACACCGCATTGAACGTTGAAGGCCCGGCCTGCGAGCTGGAAGGTGGTGGACAAGTGATGATTGAAGTGCTTGCGTGTATCTGCAGACACAAGGGATGAATTTCCCTCAGGTGCCAAGGAAGGAGTAATGGCTGGGAGGGGAGTATAAGATGGGCGGGCAGTGGGGGTGCAGCAAGTACTCACGCCTGAAGAAACTAGGGCACTGGATGCAGGACACCCACATGTCAGCTGTGCTGGTGTCAAATAAGACCCTCACCTCCTGAGGGGGTGTTCCAATGGTGATTTTGCCAGCATAGGCCAGCTACGGGGGTGGGGATAGATGGTTAGGGCAGGGCTGTCTGCCCTGCCCACCCTTGATTCCTGGACTGCTGCCTTCCTTGAGGTGTCTCATGTGTCCTGAAGTCATTTTCCAACCACCACGCCTCACAGCCTTTGCTCAGAATGGTACCCTCATTTGATTTTTTTTTTTTAAATCTGTGGTCTTGTTTAACTGTCCAGTGACTGTGCTCCCATCAGTGCAGTATTAGTGCAGAGTCTTAACCACCAGACCTTCAGCGAAGTCCCAGTGCCTTCATTTAAGATGCTGTCCAGTCTCCCCTTCAAGGCCCAGCTTGAGTATTTTCTTTCCCAGGTGGCCCTCCTAGGTCACCCCAGGCCACTTCCTCTAAACTTGGACCATGTGCTGTCAACAACACACAGTTGGCCCTTTTATTGGATGTGTATTTACTCTTTACCTATGATTCAGGCTAGCCTATACATTCTTGAAGGAGAGACGAGACATTTTAAAAATCAATAACAATACTGAGATTGCCATATATACATAACTAATAGGAATAAATTATATCAAATTTTACACTTTAAACATATGCAGTTTATTGTATGTCAATTGAATGTCAATAAAAGTTCCTAAAAACAAGAAATATAAAATAAAATAAAATAAAATAAAAAACAATAACCAGAGTGTTAGATTTTTATACCTTCACAGGTCATAGGGCTCAATAACTTTTTCCTGGTGTCCTTCCTGGATCTACTGGGGCTAAACTTCCTCTGCCTGGGGTTTCAAACTTGATATGCAGTTGGATTATCTTTTGATTAGACAAGGCTCACCTTTCACCTGTCACTCCGTGGCTCACTTCTGAAAGAAGAATCTCCCTCAAACAAATGACATATTTTTGGCACAGAAATGAATGTTACCTGCCACCTGGTCATTGCTGGGCCCAGTCATCACAGACCAAGAGCTGAGGATGAGAGTGCCTTCTCCTCTAGGAACGGGGTCCCTGTTCACCAGTGTTTCTCTTTCCTGTATGTGCCCCAGCCCCAACATCCAGCCTAGTACATCCAGATGAACCCCAGTGTTAGGCCAGAGCACCAGGAGTGCTGGGGAGTGCCATCCTTCCAACACACTCACATTCGGGAAGTTCTTGATGGGTAGAAAAGAAATATTCGGGTCATCAGTGGCATTCTGGGACCTGTTGTCAGTGTTCTCCTCCAAGAAATTTGTCCGCAGGTTTTTTTCTCTGAGGGCTTCTCGCATGGTCTTGATCTCCGTTAGAGGGATTCTTACACCAACATTGGGTAAAGGCAGCAAAGAAGGGGCAACAATCAGCTGTCCATACTATTACATGCCTGCCATACTTTGCATTATAATGGCCCTGTGAATTTTGCCAGCATTTTTATGAGTGTTTTGTTATTATCAGGACACCATGCAAAGACCATGGTTTGAATACAGGTTCTTTTGTGGAGTTTTGGGCAAGTCATATCATTTGAAGAATTAGTTTCCCCATCAGTAAAAAGATGGAATATAATAACCCCCATCCCCCATATACAATATGTTGGGTATTAAGTGAGATAATGGATAGAATGTACCTGATATTTAGGAAGTCTCAACAGAGAAAGCCATTACCTTTGCCATCCCACACTATCTTCTTCAAAGTACACTTTAAATATATCTGTTTACTGTAAGTCAATTGTATCTCAATAAAATAAATTAAGGAAAAAACAAACAAAAAACTACAAAGTGATGGAAGAAATAAAAGAGAGAGATACAGAGATGAAGACAGAGACACATTCACACTGAAAATGAGAGAGAGCAGAGAGAAGACCTAGAAGCAAATACAGGAGAAATGCTCTTCCATAGGAGCACATTTAGAGTTGCAGAGGTTGTACACTGAACCATTCCAAGGAGTGCCATTTTCACACAGGTCATGATGTGTCTGGCACCCCAGAGTTATGCAACCCTGCATGCCCACCCCAAGACACTTGCTTAACATGGGAAGGTACACATAAATAAGTGGGAATTTAACTTTAAAAATGTCAGGGAATGATTATGTCTCTTTCTAACCCTTATGGATGGAAGAATAAGAAGACAAGAAAAACCCCAGAAAGGGAGATGATGCCACTTACAGTCCCTTTACTTACATGACTAGGCACTCTGAGAGGGCCACCAGCCCGAGGATCCCAAGCCACTTCATGCTTCTTTCCTGGCCCAAGTACTCAAGAAAGAGCAAGTTCTGAGCATGCTGTGTTGGCCAAGATCTCCTATATATATATATGCTGTGACATGCCCTAATTGTCCCCTTTAGGCCACTAATGGATCAGATAAGAAATATGAACCTCTTGATAAAATCTTTACCTCCATCAATGTCTGTGGGGAGTGGACTTAGAAAATTCTCAGAATACAGAGATGTTAACTATAATCTTTTCCTTGGGGCTTGGCTGCAAAACCAAAACTGAACCACGTGGACTAATCAAGAAGGGGGAGATTCTTGCCAACTTGGATAAAAAAACACTGGTACTCTCGTGATAAAAGTAATTCTAGGGGCCATGCTTGCTATTCATGATCTCATGTGATCTTCCACATAACTTCATGAGAAGTGCATTGCTGTCTTCAAAAGAGAGGAGATAGCTAGGAGGAAAAGAGGTCAAATGGCAAAGTGAAGACTTGAGCAGTAGCCCAGTGACATATGAGTGAGTGACTTTAGGTAGTGGGACAGATGGCACAGATCAGGGGCTCTTATGATGCCAATCTGCTTCAAAATCTAGGCTAGAGAAGTACTGCAATTGCAGATTTTCACTTTGGGAAGAAATGTGATGTGTGCATCCAGGAGATACTTAATACCATCCAACAAACATACACAGAGCACCCTGTATGCTGGGGCCTAGATTAGATGCTGAAAAGTCAAAGTCCAGTAAGAGACAGGGGGTCCTCATCTTTAGGGAGCTAGCAGTCTATTCTGACAATCTCATGGCCTCTCTGGCAAGAGAAATAAATGAAAAGCTAGGCCAGCATCATGGTCACAGGGCAAGCAGCAAATGCCCTACTATTGGGAGCAGCCTCTCCTCAGCTCCAACCAACCTCTGCTATGCTTGAGAGCAGCCTGGTTGGCCTAGTTTCTGGAGACATAAGAAGTCTGGATATTTACGTAAAATCCCCTGATTTTCAATGTTAGCAACTATATTTTCTCTTCACAGAACTTTGTGTGAGCAAAACCTGAAACAACTGTGTGCTGGATTCAGCCTGCAGGCTGTTCAGGTTTTTATTTCTCACCTAGAGGTGCCAGTAGATAGGGAAAAGAGAGGGGGTTCAATTCATGTTGGGCAAGTGAATAAGAGACTGAATGCATCTTAACCATGTTAATTTCCCTTCCATTTGTAAGGAAAGATCACCAGGGTCCTATAAACCAACAAATTCATAATGTCCATTTGCTGGCATCTGATATAATTCCCTAATAGGATCCATGCCTTGAAACATTTTGTCTCCCAAAACATAGAAAGAAGTAACGTTTAAGCATCTTTCCTCTCATAGAAGACAGACAATACCACTCAAGGCTCCTGCTCAGCCTGAGATATATAGACTATCTGTTAAAATGTTATTCCAGCCAAATTAAAGACAATGGAGCTTAATGGCTCTTTCTAGGATTCCCAGTGCCCCAGTGTTCCTGTTGGAGATCTATCGAGGCCTGTCCCTTGGGTAGAACAAAGGGAGTGTGCCCTGTACAGGAGGTGAGGGGTAGATGGGGTGCTGAGTCTTTTTACTCATTTTGGCACACTGTTGAAATTCAGGTTTGCTTGTTCAATCCCTGTGGAGGGGATTTGACAACATCTAGCAAATGACACACACAAATACCATTTAGCTCAGCAATTCCACTTCTAGGGGTCTATCCCAAAGATACCCTGGGAAAAATACAAAAAGACATATGCACAGGCTATGCACTGCAATATTGTTTGCAAAAGCAAAAGATTAGAAATATACCGGAACTGACCATCCAGGGTGGAGTTTTGAATAAGGCATAGGGAATGAAAACAGCTGAGTATAATGGGGATGCAGGGAGACATGGAAAAGAATGGATGTGATTTTCAGGCTATCCTTTTTAGATTTTTCAAAATTGGGACAAGAAAAGTGCTTATAGTTTGTTGCATATATATATATATATATATATATATATGTATATATATATATATATATTTCAATAAGAAAATTTCAAAGAATAAACCAAAAGCTAATAAAAATTGTAATTTTTCAGGGAGGGACAGGGACAGAAGTGAGATATTTCTTGTTTTATACTTTGACTTTGCAACCATATAAAATGTTACAGAATCAAAAAATAGATAAATAAAAACATCTTTCAAAATTGAGAACTAAGTCAAATGAACCTAATTCTATGAAATTGGTGACATTGCCCCAGAGAACAAAACATCACTTAATTGGCTTTAAAATGTAGAGTTTTGACTCTGCATTCAGAGTGGGATATCTTTGAAGGACAAAGACAAACAAATATATAAAACCACCTTCCCTCCAAAACAAAACCAAAAACAAAAGCCAAAGAAATCTGAAAGTATATGCAACACCTTACTGTTGGTGATATTGCTACTATGATTTTGAAGCTATCATATGTATTTTCATACAAGTTAAGGAAAGAAAGTGATTAATGCTGATGTTGTTATAAAGCAAGACTTTCAGTGATGGAGAGAAAAGAAATTTAAGTCTGCAACCAAAAGCTTAAGGAAAACCCTGTGGTCTTAAACCTTGAATTTGAAGTATAAGTTTGTTCCAATGAATTATTTTCCTTTTATTTTAGAAGAAAATCTGTACTTCTTGGCTCTGACCACTGAAAACTCTAGAAGCAGTGGCAACTTGATAACAGTGACTATCCTGAGGCATAGCTTGTGGCTCTAAATACCATTTTTCTACCAGAGGATCTAGAGATTCCTTAAGAGATGGCTGATTTCAGAGATGGACCAAGAAATGCACAAGATAAGCCTAGGAATCTTGGAAGACCAGATAGTTGAACACTATCAAAGACCACCAGGGGCAGACAAAAAGTTTTGTTATCCATATAAAGAGGCCAAAAGTGGGACAATTTTGAAACAGGATGTAACGGGGCAGGGCACAACCTTTGAAAGAGTGTCATAGCCTGAGGAGATGAAATAAACTGAGTAGAACTGAATGGGTCAAATGTGGTGGACAAATTGACTTCTAGTAGACTTTGAGCTTCAATAATATAAGCATAAGGATCAAGAAGTGAGTGGTGGCCCATTTCCTGTAACTCCCCATGCCTTCTTGAAATAGTTGGAATACTCTTCCCACTCATTAGTCTGTGGAAGTACCCACTCATATAAAAACTGACAACCCTATACCCTTGTGCCTTTCACTTTCTGACTTTGTGCAGTCTGTCCTTGGAGTGTGTTTCTCTGTAAATAAATCCACTTCTTACCTTTCAATTTGGTTCTCCCTGAATTCTTTCTGGGATGAAACATCAAGAAACTGAGCTTCCGTAAGTCCTGAAACAAGCTGTGTGATCTCAGTTGGAAGTCTTTGGGTTTTGGCTGGGTTGGAGTCTCAGCAATGTGGATTTAAGCCCTAATCAGGATTTTGGCTGGGTTTAAGTCCCAGGTACATGGGTTCATGTCTCAATCTGAGTTTTGGCTGGGTTTGACTCTTAGCCACTTGGGTTCATATCTCGATCAGGATTTGGCAGGATTTGAGTAGCAGCTGACAAGCTTCAAATGCCCATGTGAGGTGCAAGGTTTGTATTTTAGCATCACATCAAATTGATTGAAAGAAATTAAATATATAAACAGTCATGACTGGAACTTCACTGGTGGTGCAGTGGAGAAGACTCTGTGCTCCCAATGCAGTGGGCCTTGAGTCAATCAATGGTCAGTATACTATACTTCACATGCCACAGCTAATAGTACACATTCTGCAACTGAATCTCCTGCATGTCGCAACAGATGATCCTGCACACCGCAAATAAATCCTGGGACAACCAATAATAAATAAATAAATATTATATATATATATATATATGTGTGTGTGTGTGTGTGTGTGTGTAAAATGCTGGATTATATTCCATTGTATGTCTCCATCACATTTTCTTTATCCATTCAACTGTTGATGGATCTAAGTTTTTCTACATCTTGGCTGTGATCATTGTGAATGATCCTGCAAAGGACCCGACAGTGATCTCGGAGAGACAGCAGTGAGCGGTCCTGAAGAGAGATCTTAATTCCCTTCCCAGGAATTATATCTGGGTATCCTGGATCAAAAACCTGGAATTCTATTCTCCAGATAACTTGGGCTAGAGGCTAGTATGAAAGTGGCCGTAGCTCTTTCCACCATTTGAATACTTCAAGGAGGTACAAAATGTAAAAACAAGTACAAAGTTTATTATTAGAGACACAGCACAAAGTATCGGAGAGCACACAGAGAAGCAGTTTATTTCTTTCAGACAAAAGCAAGGCAGAAATACACACCCAGAAAAAGGGTATGGGCTTCCTTTCTAAGGAAGAACAGGGCATTAAGTCAGAAACTAGTTAGAGAAATACACCAGAGAGGAGTGTGTGCATTTTGAGCAAAGAATGCAATAAGTCAGAAACTAGGCAGAAATACACACCCAGAGGAGAGTGGGAGTCCTAAACAAGGAGTTCAGGAAAGAGGTGATTTATATTACTTATATAGGATAGACTTTCCCTGTCTCTGTTTACATGTGGCCAAATATCTTGTTTCCTTTTTAATACCTGAGTGTTCTTAAGACTATCCCTAAGATGCATATGCAATATCCTGCTAAGATAGATCCCTCTGCAGAGGCCTATATGTGCATGTCCACACTTACCATGGGGTGGTGCTCCTTCCTTGATTGACCACCAAGAAGCCTTCCTAAGCATATGCTGATGGGGAAGTTTTCCTTGATCTCAGGTGTGGGCACCTTATCTCTTTACTTCAGCAGAGCTCAGCTTCTGCCACTAGCTTTGTCCTTGGAGTGTCAGGGTAAGAACAAAGCTTCATTTTGACTCCACATGACAAACACCAGCTGTCCATCCCAGGGGCCCATCTATCTCCTATCTCAAATACCCACAGAGAGACATGAATCCCAACAAAACTTTATTGGGAGTATGAAGGATGATGATCAACCTTCTGCACTTCCTTCAGGCTGGCAAGTGCCTCATAGACCCTACGTAGCTGGGGTCATTTTCTCTCATCCTGTCTTATTAAGTGGCCTCAGGGTGACTTCTGTTGTTAGTTCGACAGGATCTGTACTGAGCAGTGGCTGGAATTTGTGTATCAGCATCATCTTGATGTGAAAGTGTTGCAATCTGACAGAGACAAGCTTAGCAAGGAATTTTGAAAATGTAGGGGCCAAAGATCAGTTAAAGAATTATTGAAACCAGGGTCCAAAGCAGGAATAAGAAACAAGTTATGTTTGGCTCTTGATCCTAGCGTTCTTGAGTCCCCCGGTCCCATCTTTCTCTTAAATCTGTGTCTGTGTTTTATTTAAGCTTGTGGCACCCATCACTCACCTCGAGTCACCGAGCTGGTCTCAGCAAGTGGCGCCCAACGTGGGGCATGAAGGGCTTGAGTGACAAAGGCTCACAAAAAGTGAAATTGATAAAAATAAAGAATTGGGAAGTGCCGTGAAGCCCCAAGAGGAGAGTAAGAGGCCTCTGAAAAATCCTGCCAGTTTCCTTGTACTGGTGTCACAAAGAAAGAATATTACTGTTCCTCACCTCCCTCATAATCCCGCATGTACATGGATATATGACCTCAACTGATGCTAAAACAAAATTCTATTCAATTCCAGGGGATACAGTTAAAAATCTCCGCACAGATTCACACATGTATAGCATGACAACTGCCATGGCAAAAGGCTCATTGTTTTGCTGAATGGTTCCATTACGATCTTCTATCTCTGGTTGTTGTTGATTCCTGAAACAAATATGATTCTATCTTGGTTTTATCAGGCAAGCTCTTTCTTGTTAATTACTCTTAGTTCAGATCACTCTGTGTTTCATTAAGGACAACAAATTGAAGGAATTAAATAATTCATGTTGTATTCTTACTGTAGCTCTCTTCCATGACTTTACAGTTCTTTGAATGCTAATAAATACTAAACTGGTTTTCAAAAAAAAAAAAAAAAAAGAAAAGAAACAAGTTATGTTTGGTAACAGTTTTTGATCCTGGTCCAGATGGAGTCAGTGATTGGGTTATCCTGTCCAAAGGAACAGAGCCATTGGGCATGGTCATATATATTCTTGATGTCTTTTTTTATTGGCCCATTGTGATTGGTATAAGTGTAATAGACTCAGTTAGAAGTAGTTTGGGGAGGACAACCTTAAAATTAATAGAGAAAGACATCTCATTTTGTTTTTCAAGAAAATAAGCCAGAATCCCAGACTATACCTGGCACTTTGAGGTGACCTGTGACCAGATAACCACTTGTCTAGTTTTATACTAGTAGGTTTTAACTTAAAAAAAAAATATCGAGGTATAATTGCATTACCATGTTCTGTTATTTTCTGCTGTACAAGAAAGTGAATCAGCTATATGTATACATATATCCCCTCCCTCTTGGACCTCCCTCCTACTCCTTCCCATCCCACCCATTTAGATTGTCGCAGAGCACCAAGCTGAGCTCCCTGTGCTATACAGCAGGTTCCAACTAGCTATCTATTTTTAATGTGGTAGTGTATATATGTCAATCCCAATCTCCCAATTCGTCTCACCCTCCCCTTCCCCACATGTGTCCACATGTCTGTTCTCTAGATCTGCATCTCTATTTCTGGAAATAGGTTCATCTGTACCATTTTCCTATATTCCACATATATGCATTAACATAGGACACTTGTTTTACTCTTTCTGACTTACTTCACTTGATATGACAAACTCTAGGCCCATCCACATCTCTACAAAGGACCCAATTTTTCCCTCTTTATGGTTGTGTAATATTCCATTGTATATATGTACCACTTCTTTATCCATTCATCTGTTGATGTACATTTAATTTGTTTCCATGTCCTGGCTATTGTAAATAGTGCTACAATGAACATTGGGGTACATGTGTCTTTTTTAACTATGGTTTTCTCTGGCTATATGCCCGGTAGTGGGATTGCTGGGATTTATAGTGGTTCCAACCAACAGTGCAAGAGAGTTCCCTTTCTCCATACCCTCTCCAGCATTTATTGTTTGCAGATTTTTGGATGATGGCCATTTGGGCCAGTGTGAGGTGACACCTCATTGTAATTTTGATTTGCATTTGTCTGATTGGTGGTGTTGAGCATCTTTTCATGTGCTTCTTGGCCATCTGTATGTCTTCTTTGGTGAAATGTCCATTTAGACCTTCTGCCCATTTTTTGATTGGGTTGTTTGGTTTCTTGATGTTGAGCTGCATGAGCTGTTTGTATATTTTGGAGATTAATCCTTTGTCCATTGCTTTGTTTGCAAATATTTTCTCCCATTCTGAGAGTTGTCTTTTCTTCTTGTTTATGGTTTCCTTTGTTGTGCAAAAGCTTTTAAGTTTCATTAGATCCCATTTGTTTATTTTTGTTTTTATTTTCATGACTCTCGGAGGTGGGCTAAAAAACCTTGTTGTGATGTATGTCAAAGAGTGTTTTTCCTATGTTTTCCTATAAGAATTTTACAGTGTCCAATCTTATGTTTAGGTCTTTAATGCATTTTGAGTTTATTTTTGTGAATGGTTTTAGGGAGTGTTCTAATTCCATTGTTTTACATGTCACTGTCCAGTTTTCCCAGCATGATTTGTTGAAGAGACTGTCTTTTCTTCATTGTTTATTCTTGACTCCCTTGTCATAGATTAGGTGAGCATAGATATGTGGGTATATCTCTAGGCTTCCTATCCTGTCATTGATCTATATTTCTATTTTTGTGCCAGTTGCATACTGTCTTGATTACTGTAGTTTTGTAGTATAGTCTGAAGTCAGGGAGACTGCTTCCCCCAGCTCCACATGCCTTCCTCAAGATTTCTTTGGCCATTTGGGGAGTTGTGTGTTTCTGTTGAAATTGTAAATTTTTTTGTTCTAATTCTGTGAAAAATTCCATTGATAGTTTGATAGGGATTGCATTGTCTGTAGATTGGTATGGGTAGCATGGTCATTTTCACAATATTGATTCTTCCAATCCAAGAACATGGTATAACTTTCCATCTGTTTGTTTCATCTTTGATTTCTTTCATCAGTGTTAATACTTTTCTTTTTTTCCACATTTTAATGCTCTTTATTTCAATATAATGACTTTAACCTGTTGTGCCAGTTTTTGCTGTACAACAAAGTGAATCATCTGCATTTATATGTATATACATATGCCTTCTCCTCTGGGAATGGGGTCGCTGTTCCCCAGTGTTTCTGCTTCCTGCAGGAGCCCCAGCTGCAACATCCAGCCTGGCACCTCCAAGAGAACCCCAGTGCTAGGCCAGAGTACCAGGGGGTGCCGTGGTGCACCACTCTCCCAACACATTCATATCCAGGATGTTCCTCATGGGTTGAAGAGAAATTTTCAGGTCATCACCAGCATTCTTGGAAGTGCTGTCACTGTTCTCCTCCAGGAAATTTCTCAGCAAGTTTTTCTCCTTTAGGGTTTCTCACATGGTCTTTACCTTCATTAGTGGGATTCTTTCACCAATCATCGGGAACAGGAAACAAACAAGGGAAAGTAATCAGCTGTCTGTGTAATTGTATGACTGTCATACCTTGCATTGTAATGACACAGTGTATTTTCTCAGCATTTTTATGAGTGTCATGTCATTACAAGGGCACCATGGAAAGAGCATGGCAAAGACCTCTGTTTGAATACTGGTTTTGTTGTGTAATCTTGGGTAAGATGTATGACCATTTGGAGTCCCAGTTTCCCCATCAATAAATAGGTGGAATACAATAACCCACATCCCCATTATACAATGTTGTGGGTATTAAGTGAGATGATGGATATATTGTACCTGATATGTAAGAAGTCTCAACAATGACAGCCTTTACCATTACCATTGCTATTACCATCCCAATGTATCTTATTCAAAGAAGCTCTGGGAAGTAGGTAAAAAGGGGGATCATAATCTTCTTATTACAGGAGAGGAATTTGAAATGCAGGGAGACTGTGAGTTGGCTGTGGTCACACTGGTTATTAGAGCTAAAACAGCCTAGAAGTAGCCTTTCTGATCTTTCTCCAGGGATCAAGCAAGAGAGGGATGAGAGAGGAAGCCAGGATATGGGGGAATAAATTAGGGAAATTTAGAGGCTCAAGAAGAAAAGAAGAGTCAAAATAGGAAGAAAACAAACTCAGAGAATTCTGCATGCACAGAGACAGCCAAAGAGATGCAGAGATAAAAGAGAGAGATTCAGAGATAAAGAAACAGACACATTCACACTGAAGTGGAGAGAGAGCAGAGAGAAGACCTGGAAGCAAATTAGGAGAACTGCTCTTCCATAGGACCACACTTACAGTTGTAGAAAGTGTGTACTTAACAACTCCAAGGAGTGCCATTTTCACATAGGTGACTGGCACCCCCAGAGTTTTGCAGGCCTACATGTCGACACCAAGACACGGGCTCCTCTGTGCTCATGGCAAGATACTCATCAATAAGTGTGAGTTGAACTTTAAGACTGTCAGGGAATGATTACATTCCCTTCTAACCCTGATGAATGGAAGACTAAGAGGACCAAAACAACAACAACAAAAAAAACGGAAATAGAGATGATGCCAATTACAGTCCCCCTACTTACATGACTAGGCAGCGTGAGAGGGCCACCAGCCTGGGGACCCCAAGCCACTTCATGTTTCTTTCCTGGCTCCTATTACTCAGGAGACAGCATGCAGTTGTGGCCAAGAACTCCTGGTTATATATGCTCTGACCTGCCCTAATTTTCCCCTATAGGTCACTTATGGATCTGATAAGAAACATGAACCTGTAGAAAAATCTTTACCTCCATCTATGTCTGTGGGGAGCGGACTTAGAAAATTCTCAGAATACAGAGATTTCTGCTGTAATTTCTTCTTTTGGGCTTGGCTGCAATCCTACACTGAAACACACACACTGACTAACAGTGGGGAGACTCTTGCCAACTTTGAGAATAAAAAATACTGGTACTAATGTTATACAAGTAAAAGCTAGCATCCATGCTTGAAATTAATGATCCCCTGTGGTCTTTCTAGCAACTTCATGTGATGTGCATTGCTGTGCTCAGTTGGACAAGAGCTTGCTATGAGGAAAAGGGTTCAGATGGCAAAAACTTGAGGGGCAGCCCAGTGACTTGAGTGAGTGGCTTTAGGTAGTGGGACAGAGGGCACATATCAGGGGCTCTTATGATGCCAATCTGCATCAAAAATCTAGGCTAGAGAAGTACTGCAATTGCAGAGTTTCACTATAGGAAGAAATGTGATGCATGCATCCACAAGATACTTTCTCTCATCCAACAAGCATATATGGAGGACCCTGTGTGCTGGGGTGTGGGTTAGATGCTGCAAGATCAAAGTGGAGTAAGTAACAGGTGGTCCTTATCTTCAGGGAGCTAGCCATCTAAGGCAGTTCTCACAAACTCATGGCCCAGGAGGCAAGAGAAATGAATGGATGGACTTTGCGAGCATTATGGACACAGGGGAAGCAGCATGTGCCCTACCGTTGGGGACAGCCTCTCTCAGCACCAACTGGCATCTGTCATGCTGGAAAGGAGGTTGGTTGGCCGAGTTTTCAAGAGAAGTCAGAAGTCTGAATATTTATGTAAGATTCCCTGATTTTAAATGTTAACAACTATTTTTTTTTTTTTCTTCTTCACAAAACATCATGTGAGCCATGCTTGAAACAACCATGTGCCGGATTCAGCCTGCAGGCTATGCACTATTTTATTTCTGGCCTAGAGGTGAGAGTACAGAGGGGACAGAGAGGGCATTGAATTCACTGATTGAAAAAATAAGAAACTGAATGCATCTTAACCATGTAAATTTCCCTTCCATTTGTAAAGAAAGATCACCAGGTTCCTATCAACCAATGAATTTATTAATGTCCACTTGCTGAACATCTGATATAATTCCCTAATAGGATCCATGTCTTGAAACATTTTGTCTACCAAACCAAACATACAAAGGAATCATTTTTAAGTGTCTTATCAATCAAAGAAGACAGAAAAGACCACTCAGAGCACCTGCTCACACTGAGGTGAACAGGCTACATGTTAAACTGTGATTCCAGCCACAGTAAAGACAATGGAGTTTTATGGCTCCTTCCAGGATTCCCAGGGCCTGGGTTTTCCTGTGTGAAATCTATCCAGGCCTCTCCCTTGGGTAAAACAATAGGAGAATGGGCTGGGTACCAGGTGGGTGATAGATAACTGCTGTGTCTCATTTTTGCACATTGTTAAAATTCAGTTTTGCTGACTCAATCACTGCTGAAGGGATTTGACAGCACCTAGTAAATGATACATAGAAATACTTCTTAGCTCAGAAATTCTACTACTAGGGATCTATCCCAAAGATACACTAGCAAAAATATAAAAGGACATAAGCACAAATTATTCACTGCAACATTGTTTTTAAAAGCATAAGATTAGAAACATACCTGAAGTGACCATGCACAGGGGAGTGTTGAATAATCCATAGGGCATCTGAACAAATGGATATACTGGGGATGGGGCAGGCTTGGAACAGGTAATATCTTCAGGTTGTACACTTTAGATCTTTAAAAAGAGGGGCCATAAAAGTGCTTATAGCTTGTTGCTTTTCCATACACATATATGTCTATTTTCATTAAGAAAGAGTGGAAGAATAAACCAAAAGCTAATAAAATTTGTAATTTATGGGGGAGGGGTAGGGATGGAAATGAGATTTGTTTTATTTTTCAGTTTGACTTTGCAAACATGTAAATGCGTTACAGAATCAAAAATAGATTAAAACACCTATCAAAATTGAGGACTATGTCAAGTCAGCCAAATTCTATCAAGCTGGTGACATAGCTGTACAGAACAACACATTACTCAAGTGGTTTAAAATGTGCAAGTTTGAGTCCACATTCAGAGTGGGGTACCTTCTAAGGACAAAAACAAACAAACAAAAACACCCTCCCTCCCTCCACAACAAAACCAAAACCAAAAAAAAAAGAAATCTGAAACAGTATCCAACATCTTATTTTTGGTGATAATGCTTCTATTGTTTTAAAAGTATAACATGTATGTCATAGATTAAAGTAAGTATGTAATACAATGTCATTATGAAGCAGAGTTTCAATGAAAGAAAGATTTTTAAGTATAAAACAAAAAAGCTTAAGTAAAGCCTTGTGCTCTTAAAACTTGAATTGGAAATATAAGCTTGTACCAATTAGTTATTTTCCATTTTTTAGAAGAAAATATGTACTTCTTGCCTCTGACCACGGAAAAGCCTAGAAGTGATGGCAGCTTGATAACACTGACTAACCTGAGGCCTACCTTGTGGCCTCTAAATATCATTTCCCACCAGAGGATCCAGAGATTTGTGATGAGATGGCTGATTTCAGGGCGGGGCCAAGAAGTGCACAACATAAGCCTGGGAATCTTGAAGGATCAGAAAGTTTAGGGCCTTCAAACACTACCAGGAGCTGGAGAAATGTAGGTAGTTTGGATTCAATTGTTGCTCAGGGAACTAGATCCCACATGCCACAAGTAATAGTCCCCATGCCTCAACTAAAGTCCTGGGCTGAAGAAACAAAAGATCCTGCATGCTGCAACTAACACTCAGTGCAGCCAAATAAATAAATAAATAAATAAATAAATAAATAAATAAATATTTTTGTAATGCTGAATAATATTCCATTGTATGTCTATACCACACTTTTGTTATCCATTCAACTGTTGATGGACCTAAGTTGTTTCCACATCTTGTCTAGTGTGAATGATACTGCAATGTACATGGTAGTGATCTCAGAGAGACAGCAGTGAGCAGTTCTAAAGAGAGATCTTATTTTCCTGCCCAGGAATTAAACCTGGGTAGCCTGGATGAAAACCCAGGAATTCTAACCACTAGACCACTAGGTGCTAGAGGCTAGAAGCAAAGAGGCCCTAGCTCTTTCCCCCATTTGAAAGCAAGAATGATTCAAGCAGGCAAAAACTATAAAAACAGGTACCAAGTGTATTGTTAGAGACACAGCACAACCTGTGGGAGACCACACAGTATAGCAGTTTATTTCTTTAGACAGAAGCAAGGCAGAAATACACACCCAGAGAGAAAAGGGTATGGGCATCCTCGATACTGAGGAGGAGAGCAGTAAGTCTGAAACTAGGAAGAAATAAACACCCAGAGGAGTGTGGGCATCCTGGATGAGGAGTACAGTAAAGAGGTGAGTTAAATGACATATAGGAGAGCTCTTCTGGGTCTTTGTTTACCTTTGGCCAACTATCCTGTTTTTTTTTTTTTTCACACCTGACTGCTTCTAGGACCCTCCCCAAGATGTATAGGCAACATTTTGCTAAGATGGATCCCATTGCAGAGGCCTATGGGTGCATGTCCACACTTATTATGGGGTGGTGTCCCCACCCTTTTTGATCCCCAAGGAGCCTTCCCACACATGTTCACACAGGGAAGTTTTCCTTGATCTCAGGAGTGGGCAGCTCATCTCTTTACTTCAGCAGAACTCAGCTTCTGCCACTAGCTTTGTCCTTGGAGTGTCTAGGTGAGAACAAAGCTTCACTTTGACTCCTCCTGGCAAACACCAGCTGTCCATCCCAGGGGCCCATCTATCTCCTACCTCAACAGGGCAAGTGTTCTTTTGAGACCACAATTTTAATTTTTTGAAGAAATACCCAGATGTGGGAATGCCGGATCAAATAGGAATTCTCTTTTTAATTTTTGGAGGAATCTCCATCATGTTCTCCAGCAGCTACACTGCTTTAAATCCCTAGCAACAGTGTACAGGGTTCCACATCCTTGTCAACACTTATTATCTTTGGTTTTTTGTTTTTTTTTTTTTGATAATGACTATCCTAATGGACATGAGATGGTGTCTTATTGTCATTTGATTTGCATTTTCCTGATGATTAGTGAGGGAAGAACTATTGTTCTCCCAAAATCACAGAATAGAAAAATGATGTCCAGAAAGGAGCTTATCAAGGTCACATGACTGGCAGGTTTCAGTGGTAGCATTTGAATCCAGGCAGTAAAGCTCCAGGATGTACATGCCTGGCAAGTATGCTACTTTGTCTTCCATGTGCTTAGCAAACCTGGGATCATGCTGTTGTATTCTGTTCTTTTCTCTCATTTCCAAAATGGAACAATTTCTCCTAACATTCAATATTTTCTTAAAACACAATTTTAAGGCTGTTGGTTGTGTGATGGTCTGTCTATGCTGTGGACAATTTATGTTTAATGAGCCTTGGGATGTTCCAGATTTTTCCTTTTGTTAGAGACTCTGAGGACTACATCCTTGATTATTTTTGTTTGTGGGTGCTTCTAATCATCTTTTTAGCATAAACCTTAGAAGCAAAATTGCTGGGACAAAACCATACATATTTTGAATACAAGTCATCTCCAAATATTTGTAACAATTTACACTCTTCAAGAAGTGTTCAAACTCTGTCTTTTTCCTGTTTTTTCTATCTTTTCTCTCACTGTATGGCTATACATGTCTCTGTTCTGCTATGAGTAAAGCATAAATGTGGAAGATTGTTGCTTGAAGATCAGAATTTGGGACTTCATCGGTGGTCCAGTGGTTAGGACTCTGGGATTCTAATGCAGGGGACTTGTGTTTGATACCCAGTTGGGGAACTAAGATACCACATGCCACGCTGTGTGGCAAAAACAAACAAACAAACAAAATGTTGATGAAGGTCAGAATTGATCCTCACATTGGTAACACAGGTTGCATATACAGAGCCTCAGGAACAGTGGCCTCATTAATAGAGATAGCTCCAGCCCCACATTATGCTCACATAGGGTAGCAAAGTCTGACTTTTATCTGTTGATGTTGTGGTTGTAAAGCCCTGCTGACACCACGTCTCTCCAAATGGATGCAGCAGGGTGTTCTGGTGGGAGCATGCATGAATTCATCCATTCAGGTATTCAACATGTATTTATTGAGGGTCTGGCACTAATATAGGAGCCCGAAGTTTGGAGAAGACATCTTTCTTCTGTACAATGGGAACGTGACCTGCAGGTGCTCATGGGGAGACAATGAAATGGTAAATGTAATTAACCAGAGCTATTACTCCTACTCTTATTGGTGGTTTCTGAGCATCAGAGAGACATTGCTTATAGTCCCATAAAGACCAATTGGAGGATGAGTTTGAGAAACTTTTCACTTGAGTCTCCATTAAGCCCAGATCATGATATTTACTGTTAAAAAAAAAAAAAACAGTTCAGCTCCCACCTTTCCTCCCTTTATCAGCTCTGCAACAGGTCTTCTTTCAGTCCCCTCAAGCTGATCATAAGCCAATGCCATCCCAAAAGGACCACACACCAGTAACTGTGGGCATACGGCAGATCTGCACACATGGGAACTGCAGGGCTTAGGGGTGTGTTTCAGGGTGGGGTGGCAGACTCAAGTCCATGCTACCCCCCTTGCCCTACCCCAGCCTTTCCCTGGCTCCCTGAAAAGGAAGTCCCTCACTCCTCTGGCCTCTGACCCACACCAGTGTTTTTTCGCCATCGGACCCTCCCCATTTCGGGCTGTCTTTTTATCTGTCTCCATGAACCCATGGCGGCTTCCTAATCCAGCTGTCTATTCCTGGGGTCCACCACAGCACCTGGCACATAGTAGGTTCTCTGCAAATTTGTACTGAATGAAAAGCTGAGGCAGGAAAGGAGACATGCCTTTTTCAGATGTCTGTCTTGCCTGAGTAAAGACCCATGCTATGCACTGTGCTGAAGGTATGTTTTCCAATTTATTTATTCTTTCCTGCTCCTTCCCTCATCTAGATCTCCCTCCACCTCTGAGCCTTGCTGTCCCTGACCTGGGCCTCTGCCTTGCTGTCCCCAGGTGGGAAGAAGTGATGCTTCCACTTCATTTTTTTTTTTTTTTTATTAAGGCACACGGGCTTAGTTGCTCTGCGGCATGTGGGATCTTCCTGGAGCTGGGATCGAACCCGTGACCTCTGCATTGGCAGGCAGATTCTTAACCACTGCGCCACCTAGGAAGCCCCCTATGCTTGCACTTCAAATGTGACAATCCCTGGTGCCTCGAACCAAATGGTTTGTAGCTCTGCCCTTGGAGGTAGCTCAGAAAATCTGAAGGCTTTCTGCACCCTGGGTCTTCCTTACCTGAGTGGCCTCCTCCCTACATCCTTGGAGGCCAAGGGAAGGAACATGCTGGGCCATGGAGGGGTGGGGCTCGCTCAGAGATTCTCAGGATCTGTCACATGGGAAGTGGGACTGGAAAAGTCACTGCAGTTGTAGGTGGAAGAGAGCTGGTGACTTGGGTGTGGAGAAAAGGGGAAACAGCTCATGTTGCAAGGCCACAACCCAGAACCCCCCTGGAGCAGAAGACCACTGCAAAAGTGCCTCTGAGATGGGAAGAAAGAGAATCTATTTTGATTACCCCATACCATCCCTCTGAAGGAGGAGGTGGCAGCATTGATAGGGCCAAAACCAAGTCTCCCATGGCCTAGAACACCCCCTGCCACTTCCTTTGGGGCTAGCAGTCCTGGGTACAGTCATGTGGTGCTGGAGAAAATTCTCACACTCATTGGTCAGGGCCACGGCATCAAGGAAAGCCAATCAGAGTACCCCATGTCCCTGTCAGGATGGTTGGTCTAGGGCTGGACACATGATCTGAGGCGGACCAATAAGAGCCCTCCCTGGTACTCTGATGTTTTCTGAGCTTCTTTCCTTCAGGTTAGATGCCTTAGGGATATGTGTGTAGAAACCTGAGGGAAGAAAGCTGTCAGGCTAGAAGAATCAAAGATGAGAGAAGGTTAAGAGTGAGAGAGAGAAAGAGTAAGCTGATGGTTTCTGGTTTCTTGGGTCCAGTCACAGATGTTTGGATCTGCCCTGGTTCCTGAGTCCTGGATCCCCAGTATCCTTCCAATAAGTCTCCCCTTTCTTTAGTTTCCATTGTTGTTGGGCTCCTCTCACATGTGGTTGAGATGAGGTTCTAGATCCTGCCTAATTGTGAAGCACCTCCTTCACCCAAAGAGAGGCACCCATTTGTATTAGCACCATTGTTAATGGAATCCTTTATTCTTTCCTGAGAATAAGGATTTGAAGAGCCCCAAACACAGTCCACCACCATCCCTGGGTGGTTTTGCCCTAGGTGTGAGTGAGTGTGTGTTTGGATTGGGCCTGATTGATTCCTGAAGCAGCCCCAGCAGTTACACTGAGGCAGCCAGGCCAATCCTGGTGCTTCCTGATCATAAACTGAGAAATACAGCCTCAATAAGTTCGCACCCAGGATCCACTTCTCTGACCAGTTCAACTTCTGTGTGCTCCCTTGAAAGTTGCTGAGGTAGTGGTTCTGAAGTCTCTGGGGGAAATGGAAATACACCTCAGTCAGGCTGAGACCTTACCTCCTACTCCCAAGAGTATCCTGAGCCAGTGCCTTCTCATTTTTATTTTCCTCCTTTAGTAAGAACCAAGTGGCACTTTCAGCAGGGACAGAAGTAGGCTGCCCATCCAAGAATAAGAATGACCAAGACATGTGGTTGTTCTGAAGGAGGAGGGTGGGGGAATGAACAACAGCAGTATGGGATTAACAGATGCAAACTACTATATAGAGGGTGGATAAACAAGATTCTGCTGTATAACACAGGAAACTATATTCAATATGCCGTGACAAGCCATAATGGAAAAGAATAGGAATAAGAATGTGTGTGTGTGTGTGTATGCATAACTGAGTCACTTTGGTGCATAGCAGAAATTAACACAATATTGTAAATCAACTATACTTCAATGCAATGAAAAAAAGAAAAAAAAAAGACAAAAATGGCCCATAGTTCCCCTATTTCTCTCCTTCTGACACATGCTCACTCTTTTCTCTGCAGAGAATGTCTTTTCTCCTCCCTCTTCCCCACAACGTGTTCTTGAAAACTGTGCTCAGCCCCTCTAGGAAGACTTCCTGGACCCACGCTCACCCTCCCTGACCACTCCAGGCTGGGTTGGGAGACTTACCCTGTGGCTCCCCTTGTCTGTAGCCCTCATCACCCCTAATCTGGCCCTGGCACCACTTGGCACAGATCCTGGGGTGCCATTTGCATGGAGTCCAGGGTAGATTTGCCACAGCAGAAGCAGGCCTCCTCATGCCTCCATGAGGTTGGGGGTTTCAAATTAGTGAAATTCCCTCTCTTCCTGGAAGCCTTCTTTATTCCCATCTGCCTCCTGTGAACTCCCACAAAGAGCTGACATTAAGCCTAAACCCTCTGCCAGGGCTATGCACTCACTTTGTTGCCTTTACTCATGTGAGTATCCAACCTCTCCACACAGGAGTCTAGCAGCCCATCTCACAGAGAGGGTAATGGGGCTTAGCAAGCAGAATTTGTAGCTGAGGCCTTGGGGGGCCATGCAATTCATCATCCAATCAGGACTGTTTCAAAATGGGAAGGCTGAGCTTTAATCATTATGGTGGGACTATACACTGAGAGTGTCCCCAGTGAACCACACTGGTCTTTTGGCCTATTTCAGGGATTGTTAGAGCTGACTTTCCTTGTTCATCCATCTGAGGGCTCTGGTGCCACTTAAGCTCTTTGAGGGCAGAAGCCCTTAGGGTTCCCCTCTCCTGTGCCTCACCTCATGCTGGCATGGGGTGGTACCTCCATTTTTTCCAGGATGAAGGATGTCCCAGACTGCCCTTTACTTTCAAGTGGTTGGGTTTGTAAGGAGCACTTGCCCAGTCCCAAGGACCCAAAAGCTTGTGCAGTGGCTTGGCTTGGCCTGCAGTGGGCCACCTCCTCCCAGCAGCAGCCCAAAGTCCTGCAAGTCCCACACTGGAGAACCAGACCCCACGGTAGACCCCTCACCTTCCAGATGTAGGCTTGAGTGAGCATTGGGTAGTGGTTGACTTCATGGCGGAGATGCTTGTAGGCAGGCATCTAATTTTGCCACATGGAACCATGAATTGTTAGAGAAAGAGGAGAGAGGTTGGCCTAGCTGATCCCTGATGTCTGGAGAACCCCAGAGTGACCCTGTAGAATGTCTCTTTACCTCTTGACTGACAGGCCTGGCGGGGATGAGATTCTGGATTGTGGTGACCAGTCTAGTTGGGTCAATCAGCAATATTCCTGGTGTCCACAATGGCCTGGCAGCCATGGAAACAACCAACAACCACCCCATTCATGGAGATGCTGAGAGAAAGGGGGACAATTAATCACCAGGATCTCTCTGAAGTCTCCCCCTACAACTGTCCCCCACCCTGACTCTTTCCAGAACAGCCCTTAAGCTCATGCTCTGACTCTCTTTACCTTTCCTGGTATCATAAACTTCCTCAACTTCCTTTGAATTCTTGAGTGCACCAGGCTCTTTTGTGCTTCAGGGCCTTGGCATATGCTGATCACCCTTCCTAGAGCACCCCCTTTCCCTTTGTCTACCTAATTGCTCCTCATTTTCCAGGTTCCATCCTAAATGTCATTTTTTCAGGGAAGTCTTCCTCCCAGGCTAGACTGGGTTCCTGTCTTGGTCATTCTTTCTAAACTCGTCCTCATTTTAGCAAGTACTGAAGTGGTAATTCATTATGTGTGTGACTCATTTCATGCACATCTGCCTCACTAGATGTCAGGGCAAGTTGTGTAGTCAGTGCAACTTGTGCCAGCACATAGAGGATGCACAATGTATGTTGGTTAAGTGAATGAATGAAAGAAGAAATGCATGAGGAATAACCAGAGTCCTGTGTCTGTTGTCTGACCAGTAATGGATCAACCCACACAGTGAAGACGAGGTTTTCTGGAGCAGCAGATGCTCAGAGTGATGAGGAGGGAGACAGGCTGAACTGGGAGATGTTGTTTCCCAGCATGGCTCCCTCATGGATACTGACACTGAGACCCCAGCCAGGTGGTGCCCAAGTTAGCCCAGGGGCCACTAAAGGACACCACTTTTTTCTGAGGGTATCACACAGAATCCCTGTTTGTGATATCAGAGAGAATGCTCATGTCTCTTTTTCTCTCTCTGTGTCTGAGTGTGTTTGTGTGTGTGTGTGTTTGTGTGTGTGTATGTGTGTGTTCCTGGGACCAGTCACCACAGACCAAGAGCTGAGGATGAGAATGCATTCTCCTCTGGGAATGGGGTCCCTGTTCCCCAGTGTTTCTGCTTCTTGCAGGAGCCCCAGGCCCAATATCCAGCCTGGAACCTTCAGGTGAACCCCAGTGCTAGGACAAAGCACCAGGGGGCGTTGTGGAGTGCCATCACTGGATCACATTCACATACAGGTAGCTCTTCAGGGGTTGAAGACACAATTTCTGGTCATCAGTGGCTTTCTGGGATGTGTCATCAGTGTTCTCCAGGAAATTTGTCAACAGGTTTTACTCCCTGAGGGTTTCTTGCATAGTCTTGGTCTACATTAGAGGGATTCTTTCACTGAAATTGGGAATAGGAAAGAAACAAGGGCAGCAATCAGCTGTCCATGTTATATTATGACTGTCATGCCTTGCACTGTAATGCTGTTGCATATTTTCCCAGCATTTTTGTGAGTCTCATGTCATTATCAGGACACCATTCAAAGACCACGGCAAAGACTGTAGTTTGAAAACAGGTTCTATTGTAGAATCTTAGATCAGTCAAATGACCCTTTGGAGTCTCAGGTTCCCCATCAGTTAAAAGGTGGAATGTAATAAGCCTCTCCCCCATACGGGATGCTGTAGGTATTAAGTGAAATGATGGATATAATGTACCTGATATGTAGGAAGTCTCAACAATGACAGCCGATACCATTGTTATTGCCATCCCACTGTATCTTTAAGAGTAGCTCTGAGAATCAAGTAGAAGGGGCATCATTAGCTTCTTTTTAAAGGCAAGGAATTTGAAATGCAGGGAGTGTGTGACTTCCTGTGTTCACACTGCTTGTTAGAGGTAAAACAACCTAGAAGTAGCTTTCCTGGTCTTTGGCAAGGCTCAAGCAGAACAGAGTGTTGAGAGAGGAAGCCAGGAGATGGGGTATAAATTAGGGAGATTAAGAGTCTAGAGAAGCAAGGAAGAGTCAAAATAGAAAATAAACAAAGAAGGAAGAATGCAGAGAGTTCTGCATGCACAGAGACAGTCCAATAAATGAGGCAATAACAGAGAGAGATACAGAAATAAAGACACAGAGACATTCACACAGAAGTGGAGGGAGAGCAGAGAGAAGACATAGAAGCAAATACAGGAGAAATACTCTTCCTATAGGACCACACTTACAGTTGCAGAGGTTGTGCATTGAACAACTCCAAGGAGTGCCAATTTCACATAGATCATGAGGTGACTGGTACCCCAGAGATGTGCAACCCTGCGGGCCAACCCCCAAACCTTTGAACCCCACAGTTCTCATGCCAAGGTTCTCATCTCTAAGTGCGCGTTGTACTTTAAGACTCAGAGAAGGATTATATTCCCCTCTAATCCTAAGTGTGGAAGAATAAGAGGTAAATAGAACCCCCTAAAGGGTGATGATGCCACTTACAGACCCCATACGTACGTGACTAGGCCCTCTGAGAAGGCCACCACCCCGAGGATCCCAATCCACTTCATGTTTCTTTCCTGGCTCCAATTACTCAGGAAACAGCATACAGAGGTGCCCACAAGCTCTTCGTTGTATATGCTCTGACCTGCCCTAAGTGTGCCCTTTAGGCCACTAATGGATCTTATAAGAAATCTGAGCCTCTGGATAAAGTCTTTACCTCAATCAAATCCATGGGGAGAGGGCTTAGAAAATTCTCAGACTACAGAGATTTCTGCTGTCATCTCTTCTTTAGAGCTTTGCTGCAAAACCAAGCTGAACCACACAAACTGTGTAAGAGTGAGGAGACATGCCAACTTGAAGACAAAATGCTGCTACAAACATGATGACAGTAAATGCTAGGGGCCACGTTTGACATTCATGATTTGACATTGTCTTCCCAGTAACTTAATGCCATGTGCATTGCTGTGCTCTATGGAGAGTAAATTGCTGAGAGGAGAAGAGGTCAAATGGCAAAGTGAAGACTTGAGGAGCAGCCAGGTGACATACGAGTGAGTAGCTTTAGGTAGTGAGACAGATGGCACAGATCAGGGGCACTTATGATGACAATCTCCATCAAAAATCTAGGCTAGAGTAGTATTACAATTGCAGTTTCACTGCTGCACGAAATGTGGTGCATGCATCCAAAAGATACTTTATAACATCCAACAAACATATATGGAGGACCCTGTGTGCTGGGATCTGGGTTAGATGCTGGAAAGTTTAAAGTCGAGTAAGTAACATATGGTCCTTATCTTCATGAAGCTAGCATTCTAGGGCATTTCTCATAAACTCATGGCCCAGGAGGAAAGAGAAATGAATGGAAGAGCTGGGTTGGCATCGTGGACATGGGGCAGGCAGCACATGCCCTAGAAGTGGGGCAGCCTCTCCTCAGCACCAACCAGCATCTGCCATGCTGGAAAAGAGCCTGGGTGGCCAAGTTCTCAAGAGAAGTCAGAAGTCTGGATATTTATGTAAAATCCCCTGATTTTAAATATTAGCAACTATTCTTTTTTTTCTTCTTCACAAAACATCATGCGAGCCACACTTGAAACAAATGTGTACTGGAATCAGCCTGCACGATGTGCATATTTTTATTTCTGGCCTAGATGTGTGAGTAGAGAGGTGATGGAGAAGGGGTTCAACTCATGTTGGTTGAATGAATAAGAGACTGAATGCATCTTAACCATGTTAATTTTCCTTCCATTTGTAAAGAAAGTTCACCAGGATCCTGGAAAAAAACATTTTAATAACGCCAACTTACTGGCATCTGATACAATACCCAACAGGATCCATGCCTTGAAATATTGTGTTTCCCAAAACATATGTAAGAAATAATCTTCAATGGTCTGCTCTCTCAAAGGAGACAAAATAGACCACTCAGACCACCTGGTCACACTGAGAGGAGCAGGCTACCTGTTAAACTGTTATGCCAGCCAAAGTAAAGACAATGGAGTTGCATGGCTTCTTCCAGGGTTCCCAGGGCCTGAGTGTTCCTGTGTGAGATCTATCCAGGCCTGTCTCTTGCGTAGAACAATGGGGGGCTTACCCGGTCACCAGCTGGCTGATAGATGGTGTGATCATCTTCTTACTCATTTTTGCACATTGTTAAAATTCAGTTTGTCTGGTTCAGTCACTACAAAGGGAACTTGACAGCATCTAGCAAATGACACACACAAATACCATTCAGCTCTGCGCTTCTACATCTAGGGGTCTATCCCAGAGATATGCTGGCAAAAATACAAAACAAAAAACAAAACAAAACAAAACCTCATAATGTATTTACTGCAACATATTTTGAAAAACCAAAAGATTAGAAACAGCAACCATCCACAGGGGAGTTTTAAATAAGGCAAAGGGCATCCAAACAATTGGGTATAATGGGGATGCAGGGAGGCATGGAAATGGGTGAGATCTTTATGTTATACTGTTAGTTTTTAAAAAAAGAGGGACCACAAAAGTGCTTATACTTTGTTGGTTTTCCATGCACATGTATGTCTATTTACAATATGAAAGACTGTAAGAATAAAACAAAAGTAAATAAAAATTTTAATTTATGTGGGAGGTGCAGGGACAGTGGTGAGTTTTTTCTTGCTTTATACTTTGACTTGGCAACCATATAAATGTGTTTCAGAATCATACTATAGATAAATAAACACATCTGTCTAAATTGAGAACAAAGAGAAATGACACTAATTCTATCAAGTTAGTGACTTAGCAGCACAGAACAAAACATTGCTTAAGTGGCTTTAAAATGCAGAATTTTGACTCTACATCCAGAGTGGGATATCTTCTAAGGACAAAGACAAATGAACAAATACACCCTCCCTCCAAAACAAACAAAAACAAAAAAAACAAAGAAATCTGAAACTATATTCAACACCTTATTGTTGGTGGTATTGCTACTGTGATTTTGAAAATATCGTATGTATATGCATATAAGTTAAAGCTAGTAAGTAATTTACACTCATGTTGTTATGAAGAAAGACTTCTAGTGGAAGAGAGCAAAGAGATTTAAGTATGCAAGCAAAAAGCTTAATTAAAATCCTGTGTTCTTAAACCTTGAATTGGAAGAATAATTTTGTACCTATGAGTTCTCTTCCTTTTCTTCAATAGAAAATCTCTACTTCTTTGCTCTGAACTCTGAAAAGCCTAGAAGCAATGGCAAGTTGATAACAGTGTCTATCCTGAGGTCTAGCTTGTAGCCGGTAAGTACCATTTCCCGCCAGAGGATCCAAAATTTCACAGAGATGGCTGATTTCAGGGCTGGGCCAAGAAATGCACAAGATAAGCCTGGGAATCTTAAAGGACCAGATAGTCGATAGTCGAGGACCTTCAACGACCACCAGGGGCCAGACAAAAGTTTAGGAATCCTTATGAAGAGACCAAAAGTAGGATGGTTTTGAAACAGGAGGGAAGGGACAGGGCAAAACCTTTGAAAGAATGACATAGCCTGAGAACATTACATAAACTGTGTAGAGCCAAACGGGTCCAAGTTGGCAGACAAGTTGACTTCCAGTAGAACTTGAGCCTCAGTAATACAAGCATAAGGACAAAAAGTGGGCAGTAGCCCAATTCCTGGAAATCCGCATCCCATCCTGAAAGAGCTGGAATACACTTCCCACTCATTTGCCTATGGAAGTACCCACCCTATAAAAACTGACAACCCTATACCCTGGTACTTTTCTCACCTTCTGAGATGGCCCACACTCTGTCTGAGGAGAGTGTTTCTCTCTAAATAAATCCACTTCTTACCTCTCAGTTTGTCTCTAACTGAATTCTTTCTGCGATGAGACATCAAGAACCTGAGCTTCCTTAAGTCCTGAAACCAGGTGTGAGATCCCAGCTGGAAGCCTTTGGTTTTGGCCTGGTTCATATACCATCACATGGGATCAGGTTCCAATCTGAGGTGCTCAGTTTCAGCTTGTTACCACGAAGGATCAGTGATAAAGTAAGAAAATGTTGAGAGTTAGGTGTTGGTCCAAAGAGGCCTTTGGTACAGCATGATTCAGGTATACTGGGGAGGAAACCTTGCTGATATCTGCTTATTTTTGTCTGATGGCTCAATGGTCTATGATTATACTCAATCAACAGCAGGTCCAGGACAAAATTGTTAATCTCTGTACCCTTCTCATTGATTCTGAGGTTTTTCTCCTACATTCTTACATTCTTCTTCATTCCTGCTCTATTCCTTCCCTCCTTCCCTCTCTCCCTCCTTCTTACCTTCCTCCCTTCTTTTCTATTCTTTCTTCCCTTCCTTCTTTCTTTCCTTCTTCTTTCTTTCTTTCTTTCTTTCTTTCTTTTTCTTTCTTTCTTTCTTTCCTTCCTTCCTTCCTTCTTTCCTTCCTTCCTTCCTTCCTTCTTTCCCTCCCTTTCTTTCTTTCTTTCTTTCTTTCTTTCTTTCTTTCTTTCTTTCTTTCTTTCTTTCTCTCTATCTTTCTCTCTTTCTTCTTTCCCTCTTTCTTTTTCTCTGTTAACCCTATAAGACCTGTGTTGACCACCAAGATGTAGTTTTTATTGCTTTACTCTCCTCCCTCTGACACTTAAAAGTATTGACCCCTTATTCCCAGCTTATAGCTAGACCAACTCCCTCTCATCATCAACACTATTGAGAATGTATTTTGTGCCATTTCTTTGTGACAACTTTTTGGGCACTAGCACCTGGTTGGGAGAGTACCTTGGAAGGGATACCATCTAAAATTGTAAGTATAAATCTTGACCAAGTTGTGTGGTGGGTTTTGACTTAAGAGTGGAATTTTGCATAGCTTAGGAGTCAGAGATGTCACTTCAGGCTTGTCTGAAGTGGGTCAGGCTTTATCAACCAATACCCCTCTGTGTTATATACTCTGGGATGGGGAAAGATTTGGACAACAGGATTAAAAGGAAAAAAACTTAGTAGGTTATGTCATCAGGTTTGGCCACAATATGAGTTAAGAAATTTAAAACGAGTGAAGTATACCATGTTCAAATGTTCATGGCCTTGTATCTAGGCAATGGAGCCCAAAAGGAATTAAAGATGTATGTAGCTCAGAGGGAGCTCTCCGGGAAGACACAGAGGACATTTAACTGACACACCCTACAGAGCCATGGAGTCCAAGTGATACTGTGATCCCTCCTAACAAGAGGTTTAGGCCCTTTTGCCTATGCATTTCCTAGGCCAGGCTACCCCAGACCTCAAGTGCAAAATTTAGGAAACAATGGCTGCTCCTCAGACCCTGATAAATGATGTGTTCCAATTGGCATATTTGGTTTTCAGTAATAGGGATATGGTGGCAACAGGCTGAACACACCCAGAGAAATATGCAAAAGGCCCAAATGACAGTAGTGGCTTTGTCTGCTCAGAGGCCACCAGAGGGGAAGCTGCTTTTTCCAGGCCAGTGTGGCCCTGGAAGACCACAAGGATCATGGGTACCTACACAAGGCCAGTGTGTCCTGTGTGGACAAAGGGGCACTGAGAGATGATTGTGATCAATGTACCTTTTGCAAAGAGCCAGGGCATAGGAAGAGGGAATGCCTCAGATGCCAGGGAGGGACGGGGGACCCTGGCCATTGATTGATTTGCAATCAGAAGACTGTGAGGGACCAAGGCCATAAGTGACTCTGCCTAGACATACCAGCTACATAACAAATGTATAGCCTCAGGTAATCATTGATGTGGTGGGCCGCTTGATGGAATTTCTCATGGACACTGGTACAACCTTCTCAGTCTTAACCCAAAGAATTGGAAAACTTAATGCTCATAAGAAATATGTAATGGGATTGTCAGGGAAGAGACAGGGGCACACTTTCCTGGAACCCCTGTTGTGCAAGATCAATGGCCGGCTGTTTTTACATTCCTTTCTGTGTGTGTCTGACTGTCCTTTCTCTTTAATGGGAAGATAGTTATTAACTAAGGAGCTGCTCTGTGTCTTGAGGGTGAAAGCAACCACTCTTATCAGCAAATGGTTCTAACAAAAGCTAAAAGGAACAGGTAAATTCTGAAGCTGAGACAGAAACCTTTGTAAAGATCTTGGAATGTGGAATATCAAGGTTCCTGGCTTGGCCAACAATATCCAGCCAGTGATTATTAAGTAAAAATCATTATATAGTGTCTAAATGTAAGGTACAGATTTCTTAAACCTAGGGAAGATACTCAACAATGGTTGTAAATAGATTACCAAAAGAGGAGTCCATTATCTGACTAAACTGACCATAGCTGACATCAGGGCCTGTTAGGGATTTTGGAACAGGAGTTCTCCCGTAGGATAAATGAGGAAAAGGAAAACTTTCCAACATATGTGAATTGGTATGTCAGGCCTTCAATATCATTGAGATAACCATCCAATTCTTTGGAAAAGAAAACACAAATGTCTTTGTTTTCCATTTGTAGTCTTTACAAGACCAGAGGTATGGCTCCACAATTAACCTAAAGCCTATCAATCCTTTCACCACTCCCAAAACATTCCCTATTTATCTAAGAGCCTGGTAAGTATTAAACAGAGGAGAAACAAAGTCAGCCTGGGTGGAATTTGCCTGTACCTTTGAAATGCAAATGTCCTATTTGGTCTTCTCAGGAATCCTTAGGTCTACCATCTTTTAAAATACAAATTTTAACAAAGAGCATAAAGTAATTTAGAACTTGACTTGTGAAGGATAAATAGAAATCCTAAGTGTCTTTTCTGAAAACACTAGTGAAAAGGGTTTAGCCCTCTAAATAGAGGACCTTGATTTGTTCCATCTTCAGGAAGCTGAATTTGAATCCAACCTCTTGTAAATGCTGGGTTTTATATTGTACCTGTGGACTTAAGAGAAAAGCACAATGTGAGAGTTGTAACTTAAGTTTGATTTGGGGCAAAATGAGGACTGCAGCCTGGGAGACAGCATCCCAGATAGCTCTGAGAGACTGTTCCAAAGAGGGAGGGGGAAGCTCAGTATATATGTAGTTTTGGTGAAAGGGAAAAACATGCAATCATCACATATTGTTTACAGAAGGTTACTGCTAGTCACAAGGAACAGTGGTCACCATGAAGGATTTTAGTGTTTTTCTAGATAGGAGGAGAAACAAGAATTGGGCCCATAAAGATGGCTCCTGAAAATATCTAACTATCTAATGACTTGTTCTGTCAGTTTTTTATAGAGCAAAGAGTGCCTCATTTCAGCTTTCCACCCTGAACACCTTTCAGTGGGTTGTTGGCAGTCAGCAGTTGCAGCAGCATATGATTTAATCTTCATAGAGATAGATGGTAAGTGCTGATTGTAGGGGACATGAGTTAAGTTTAATTTGGGGCAAAATGAGGACAGCAGCCCTGGAGACAGCATCCCAGATAGCACAGAGAAACTGTTCCAAACACACAGGGGAAAGGTCAGTACATATGTGAAGGAGGAGTATATGCAATTAAGCACATATTTCTTAGCAGAAGGTCTCTGCTAGTCATGAGGAGAAATCATCCCCATGAAGTACTTTAGTGTTTTTCTAGATATGAGGAGATATAAGAATTGGGCTCATAAAATTGGCTCCTGAAAATATATGACTATCTGAAGCCTTGTTCTGCCAATTTTTTTTTTTTTTATTTACAGCACACAGTGCCTCATTTCAGCTCTCCAATCTGAACTTTCAGGGTGATATTCAAAATCAGCAGTTGCAACAGCACATGATTTAATCCTGGTAACAGTAGATGTCAACTTCCAATAGTGCGGGCCACTTGTAGTTGACATACCTGACTTAGGACTAAAATTTTGGAATGGGAACTATGAGGCCTTGGTGTTTGTTTCTGTTTGTGTGTTTGTATATACCTATGTGTGTGTCCTAGATATATGGTATTGCCAAAAATTAATTTGTAAAATGACTCTACTTAATTGATTAATGGAAATTAAGTGTTTATATAAATACTCAGAAATAGAAAATAATCTGGTCAGAATGAATTTGAGGTTCATGTCATCTGGAAAATATTCAGTACTGAAGTGATATCTGGTATTAAAAGTGGCTTAAACTTGGTTTGATTTATAAAGACATGTCTTTAGAGTCATCCATGTTGAGTATAATACTTCTGTTGAATCTTAGTTTTACTATGCGTCAAATAAAACCTTCTTTCTTACAAATTTGTCAATAAGAAAAATAGCTAAAAAAGAAAAAAATAACCTTTTATGGAAAGTAAGATGTATGTTTTCAATAAAGGAAAGTGAGAGCAATGAGACAAATATACTGAAAAGAGCTCTGCATGATCAGGAATTTCTAACATTGGATTAAATTTACTGGGGTAAATGGATTTTGTTGGGAGTGGGCCAAGCAAATATTGAATTGGGTTGCCCCCTCCAAAGTTTTCTTGAAATGCTCCCTTTAATAGGAAGCATTTCACAGGTGATATGAGTTTCTTTGCCTTTAAGTGATCTGTATTTCCTTTTCAGAACTTTTGTAACAATGGTTATGGAATAAATACTGTCTCACAATGAGCTATGATCTTATTTGATGAAGTGTTTTAAAAGTTTTTGATAATCTTCCCAAATATCAAATTTTAATTGGGTTTCTTTTGTTTTCCAGCTAACTATGGGGTACTTTGGAGGGCCCCTGAGTTATCTTAAAGACAAATACTTAACTAGAATTATTTGGTATATTGACTTAAATGTAATCATTCATAATTCTGGATATTGTAACCAAGTTTCTTGACTTTACTGTAATGAAATCTTTAACCATGCCTGTTAAGTCTTCTGTCATTTATAGATATTCTTGTACTCAGATGCCTTTGCAAAAATTGCCTCAACATCAAGAAGATTCATAGAAAACCTATAAAAGCAATCACAACAATTCCACACCAAGATGATGGCTATGACAGGATTCCAGCCTATACTGACATAAAACAAGGAGGTTTCCTGCCTTGGGGGCCCCTAGATCAGGCATCCAGAGATTTTTACTCCCTGAGAGGCAGGGTCTACATCATTACTCAGTCTTGAAGCAGTTACATAAGATGGACCATTGTCCTTCTGCATCCCATAACTATATGGGGTTAAAATCTCAGAGAGGGGATGGAAAAGGAGGGAAGAGGGCAGGGCACAACCTTTGAAAGAATGACATAGTCTGAAGACATGACATTAACTGAGTAGAGCCAAAAGGGTCCAAGATGGTGCACAAGTACAGTTCCACTATACCTTGATCCTTGGTAATAAAAGCATAAGAATCAAGAAGTCAGCAGTGGCCCAATTCCTGGAATCCCCGCCCCTTGCTGAAATAGCTGGAATTCTCCTCTCACTCATTGGTGTATGAAATATACCAACCAAATAGAAACTGATAACCCCATACCCTGGTGCCTTTCTCACCTTCTGAGATGGCCTACAGTCTGTCTTTGGAGTGTGCTTCTCTCTAAATTAAACCATTTTCTACCTATCAGTTTGTCTCTCATTGAATTCTTTCTGGGATGAGATATCAAGAACCTGAGCTTCCTTAAGTCCAAAAAGCAGGTGTGTGATTTCAGTTGGAAGACTTTGAGTTTTAGCTGGGTTCAAGTCTCAGTAGCATGGGTTCAAGCCCCAATCAGTGTTCTGGCCAGGTTGTCATCCCAACCATGTGGTTCGAGTCCCAGTCTGAGTTCTGGCTGGGCTTAATGCCCGGGTGCCTTGGCTCAAATCCCAATCTGAGGAACAAGTTTTCAAGTTTAACAATCCACAGAAACAAATTAAATATAAAAACAGCCATGACTGGGACTTCCCTGGTGGTGCAGTGAAGAAGATCCCATGCTCCCAGCGCAGGGGCCAGGTTTCAATGGCTGGTGAGGGAACTAGATCCCACATGCCACAGCTAATAGTTCACGTACCTGAACTAAAGATCCTGCATACCACACTGAAGATCCCATGAGCTGCAACTAAGAGATGGCACAGCCAAATAAATGAATAATTAAAAAAAATCCTGAATTATATTCCATTGTATGACTACCACATTTTCTTTATCCATTCAACTGTTGATGGATCTAAGCTGTTTCTATATCTTAGCTATAGTGAATGATGCTGCAGTGTACATGACAGGACAAATATCCCTATGAGATCATGAAGTTAGGTTTTGAATAAATACCCACAAGTGAGATTGCTGGATCAAAGGGAAATTGTCTTTTTAGTTTTTTTGAGGAATCTCCATTATGTTCTCCAGCAGTTACACCAGTGTACATCCCGCCCAATATTGTGAAGGGTTTCACATCCCCCTGAACACTTGTTATATAATTTTAAGCTCTTTATTGGAATATAATTGCTTTACACTCTTCTGGTAGTTTTGGAGGTACACCAAAGTGAGTCAGCTGTATTTATACACATATCCCCATATCACCTCCCTCCCTTGACTCCCTCCCACCCTCCCTGTCCTGGCCCTCTAAAGCTTTACCCATCATTGAATTGACCTCCCTTTGTTATACAGCAATTTTCCACTAGCTATCTATTGTACATTTGGTGGTGTATATATGTCAGTGCTACTCTCTTTTAATATTGACCATCTATTGGGTGTGACATGGTATCTTGTCATTTGATTTGCATTTTCCTAATGATCAGTGAGGGAGGAACTATCCTTCTCCCAAATTTACAGAACAGGAAACTGATGTCCAGAAATGAACTTATCAAGGTCACATGACTGGTAGATGTCACAGGTGGTATTTGAACCCAGGCAGAAAATATCCAGGCTGTACATGCCTGGTGAGTATGCTGCACTGTCTTCCATGTGCTTACAAACATGGGATCATGCTCTTTTGTATTCTGTTCTTTTCTCTCAATGTCATATTGGAACAATTTCTCATAACAATAAATATTCTCTTAAAACACAATTTGAAGGCAGATGATTGCATCATGGCCTAACTATGCTGTGAACAGCTTATGTTCAGTGAGCTTTGGTATGTCCCAGACTTTCCCTTTTGTAAGAGACTTTGGGGACTATATCCTTGGTATTTAAGTAGGGTGCTTCTGCACATTGCTTTAGCATAAACATTAGAAGAAAAATTGCTGGGCCAAAGGCCATATTTATTTTAAGAAAAAGTCACCTCCAAAAAGACTGTACCAATTTACATTCTTTCAAGAAGGGTTAAAGATCTATCATTTTCCTGTTTTTTCTATATTTTTTGCCAGCTGTGGCTATAAATCTCTTTGGTCTGCGGTGGGTAGAGAATAAAAGTGGAAGGGGCGGCAATATTGTTGCCTTGAAGATTTGACTTTGGGACTTTCCTGGTGATCCTGTTGTTAAGATTCCAGTATTTCAATGCAGGGGACATGGATTTGAAACTTGAATGGGAAACTAAGGTACAACATGCCATGCAGTGTGGCCAAAAAAAAAAAAAAAAAAAAAAAAAAATGATGAAGATCAGATTTATCCTGCTGTTGGTAGCACAGACTACAGATACAGAGCCTGAAACACAGTGGGCTCATTAACAGACACAGCTCCAGCCCCAGCCTTAGGCTTACCCAGTGAAGCAAAGCCTTATTTTTTTCTGGTTGATATTATGGCAGTAAACACTTCACGCCACAGGTCTCCCAACATGGATGCAGCAGTGTGTTCTAGCGGAAGCATCTACCAATTCATCCATTCATTTATTCAACATGTATTTATTGAGGGCCTACTATGTGCCTGTCACCAGTAGTGGGGCCAGAAGATTGGAGGAGATTTCCTTAATCTGTACAGTGGGGGTCATGCCCTGCAGGGGCTCATGGAGACACAGGGAAATGCAATATACAGTTGATCTGATCTATTATTATTACTATTATTATTATTATTATTATTATTATTATTATTGGTGGTTTCTTAAAGCAGAGAGACATTGCTTATGGTTCCATGAAGACCACTTGGAAAATGAATTTGACAAATTGTTCATTTAAATCTCCATTAAGCTCAGACCATGATTTTTGCTCCTAAATAAGAAAATATTCTGATTCTGCTCTCACCATTCCCCCTTTATCATTACTTTTTTTTAATAATTTTATTTAATTATTTATTATTTTTTGGGGGTACACAAATTTCAATCATCTGTTTTTATACACATATCCTTGTGTTCCCTCCCTCCCTCGACTGCCCCCCACCCTCCCCATCCCAGTCCTCCAAGGCATCATCCATCCTCGAGTTGAACTCCCTTTGTTATACAGCAACTTCCCATTGGCTATCTATTTTACAGTTGGTAATATATATATGTCTATGCTACTCTCTCACTTCGTCTCAGCTTCCCCTTCACCCCCCCGCCCCCACAAACCTCAAGTTCTCCAGTTCATTCTCTGCAATCTGCGTCTGTGTTCTTGTCTTGTCACTGAATCTGAAAAGAGACATGTACCATAATGTTTTTTGCAGCACTATTTACAATAGCCAGGATATGGAAGCAACCTAAATGTCCATCAACAAATGAATGGATAAAGAAGATGTAGCATATATATATATATATATATATATATATATATATATATATACACAATGGAATATTACTCAGCTATAAAAAGGGATGAGATGGAGCTATATGCCATGAGGTGGATAGACCTAGAGTCTGTCATACAGAGTGAAGTAAGTAAGAAAGAAAAAGACAAATATTGTATGCTAAATCACATATGCGGAATCCCCCTTTATCATTTCTTCAATCAGGCCTTTTTCACTCCCCTCAAGCCCATCATAATCCAGTGTCATCCCAAAGGGACCAGGTATGAATCACCCTGGACATAGGGCAGATCTGCACACACATAGTAACTGCAGGGCTTAGGGGTGTGTTTCAAAGTGAGGTGGCAAGTCTGAAGTCAGTGTCCCAACACTTATTCTCCCATAGCCATTCCCTGCCTCTCAGAAAAGGAGGCTCCTCACTCCTCTGAGCTGCTATCCACACCTCTGCTGTTTTTTTTTTTTTTTTTCCAATCTGGCCCTCCCCATTGAGGGTTGTCTCTTTATCTGTCTCCATGAACTGGTGGTGGGTTCCTAACCCAGCGCTCTAACCCTGGGGTCCACCACAGGCCCTGACACACTGTAGGTGCTCAGTCAATTTGGACTGAATGAAAAGAAGAGGAAAGGGAGATGTCTCTTTCACTCATGTTTCTCTTGCCTGCTTAAAAGCTCATACAATGCATTGCACTGGGGTATGTTTTCCACCTTACTTAGTCCTTCCTCCTCCTTTTCTCCTCTCATTCTCCCTCCACCTGTGATCCTTGCTGTCCTCAGGCTGGGCCTCTGTCAGGCATCTCCAGTTTAGAAAAAGTGATGCTTCCACTCTAATTGTGCCAAACCATGGTGACTTGAACCAAATGTTTTGTTGTTCTGCCCTTGGAGGAAGCTCAGAAAGGCTTAAGGCTTTGTGCACCCTGTATACCCTTTTATATGAGTGTCATCTTCCTCAACACACTTGGAGGCCAAAGGAAGGAACATGCTGGTCCCTGGAGGAGTTGGGCTGGCTAGGGATCTACATGGTCCATCACTTGGCAAGTGGGGCTAGAAAGGACACCCACAGTATGAGTGGCAGAGAGCTGATGACTGGGGTAAGTGGACCAAGAAGAACCATCTCAGGTTGCAGGGCTTCACACAGAACCCCCCTGGAGCAGAAGGCCACTGCCAGAGTTCCTCTGAAATGGGAAGAATAAAATCTGATTTTATTACCTCTTCCTATCCCTCTGAATGAGGAGGTAGTAGAGTTTGTGGAGATGTTGCCAACTCTTCCATGGTGTAAAACACCCCCCTGCCATTTCCTTTGTGGCTGCCTCTCCCCTTTGCCAGTCATGTGTTGTCAAAGAAACTGTCAATCATATGGGGTAAGGCAATGTGACCAAGTAAAGCCACTCATAGTACCCCATGTCCCTGCCAGGATGGATGGTCGAGGGCTGGGTACAGGATCTTATGAGGACCAATCAGATCCTCTCTTGTACCATGATGTTTCCTGAGCCTGTTTCCTTATGGGTTATATTCTTTGGGGATAGAAGTATGGAAGCCTGAGGGAAGAAAGCTGTCATGCTAAGAGAATCAAAATTGAAAGAAAGGAAAGTGTGAGGGAGAGAAATAATGAGCTGATGGTTTCTGATTTCTTGGGTCCATTCACTGAGATGTTTGGATCTACTCTGGTTCCTGTGTCGCAGGTCCCCAGTATCCTTCCAATAAATTTTCCCTTTCCTTGATGCCAGTTGCAGTTTGGCTCCTCTCACTTGTGGTTCAGACGAAGTTCTAGATCCTGCCCGATTATGATACACCTCCCCAACCCAATGACAGGTATCCATTCATATTAACATCATTGGGAATGGAATCATTTATTCTTTACTGAGAATAGTTCTTGTCAGAGCACCAAACACAGTCCACCACCATCCCTGGATGGGAGTGCCCTAGGTGTGAGTGTGTGTGTGTTTGGAGTGGGCCTGATTGATTCCTGAAGCAGCCTCAGCAGTTACACTGTGGTAAACAGGCTCATCTTGTTGTTTCCCTGATCATAAACTGAGAAATACAGCCTCAGGCAGACATTACCTGAGATCCAGGTCTCTGCTTGCTCAAGTTCTCTGTGCCCCCTTGATAGTTGCTGAGACAGCAGCCCTAATGCCTCTGGGGTACATGGAAATACACCCCAGTCAACCTGAGCCCTTATCTGCCACCCCCATCAATATCTAAAGCCAGCAGCTTCTTGTTTTTATTTCCCCCCCTTGGTAAAAACCAAGTGGCTCTCTTAGCATTTGAGGATGTAGGTTGCCCATTCAAGAACAAGACTGGCCGAGACATGTGGTTGCCCCAAGGAGTGGGTGGGGGAGGGAAGAATTGGGAATTTGGCAATAGCAGATGCACAGTTTTGTAAAGAGGATGAATAAACAACAAGGTCATCCTGTATTGCCTAGGGAAATATATTCAGTACTCTGTGATAAACCACTCACTTTTCTGTACAGCAGAAAGTAACTAAATGTTGTAAATCAACTATAATTCAATTAAAAACAAAAGAAAGAAAAGAAAAGAACAAGAATGGTCCTTTCCTTTGTCCCATGTTCCCTGTTTTCTCTGTAAGGATGCCTTTTTTTCTCCCTCTTGTGCATAACCAGATCTTTAAGACTCTGCTCAGCCCTTCTACAAAGACTTTCTGCAACCATGCTCACACTCTGTAGCCACTCCAGGCTGGGGATTTTGAATTACTGAAATTCCCTGTGTTCCTCAAAGCCTTTTGTGAGACCATCAGCCTCCTCTGAACTCCCATAGGGAGCTAACATTGTCTCAACTCTGTGCTGGGGCTGTGCAGTCACTGTGCACCCTTTACTCACATGAGCATCCAATCTCCCCACAGAGGGGTGTGGTAGCCCAACTCCCACAGGGGGAACTTGGGCTAAGCAAGGGGAAGTTGCAGCTGAGGACTAGGGGAACCATGTAATTTATCATCTAACCAGGACACTTTTGAGTTGAAGGGAAACATTAATCATTATGATGGTAGAACACACTGAGATTATCCCCAGCGAACCTCACTTGTCACTTGGACTGTTTCAGGGATTGTTAAAGCTGATTTTGCATGTGCATCCATCTGAGGGCCCTTGTGCAATTGAAGCTTTCTGAGGGCAGAGGCGCTTAGTGTTCCCCTATCCTTGTGCCTCACACCATGTTGGCATGGGATGGTGTCTCCATTTATTCCAGGATGGTGGATGTCCCTGAATGCCCTTTAGTCTCAAGTGATTATGTGGGAGACACTGGCTCAGCCTTATGGCCTCAGCAGCATCTGCAGTGGTTTGGCTTGGCCTGCAGAGAGGCACCCTCAGCAGCCCAAGCTTTCCTGCAAGTCCCAGATTTGAGAACCAGCCCTCAGGGTTGACCCCTCACCTTCCAGATGTAGGCTTGAGCAGGCACTGGTTAGTGGTTGCCATTGATGGTGAAGATGATAGTAGGCAGGCACCTGATATTGCCACATGGAACCTCCTACTGTTAGAGAAAGAGGATAGAGTTTGGCGCAGCTGAGCCCTGGTGTGTGGAGAGCCCCAGAGTGACCCTGCAGCATGTCCCTTCACCTCTTGACCAACAGGCCTGGCGCTGATGAGATACTGGATGGTGGTGTCTAGTCTAATTGGACCAACCAGCAATGTGGTCCTGGTATCCATGATGGCAAAGGAAACAACCAACAACCACTCTGTTCTTGGTGATGCTGTGGGAGAGTGGGACAAAGCGAGCACCAGGATCACTCTGAAGTCTCCCCTTATGACTGCCTCCTTCCCTGATTGTCTCCAGAACAGCCCTTCACCTCATGCTCTGACTCAGTTTTCCTTTGCTCTTGTCACACAACCTTCTTTGACTTCCTTTAAGTTTTTGAATGCACCTGGCTCTTATGTGCCTCAGGGCCTTGGCATGCGCTAGTCGTCCTTCCTAGAAGACCCACATCATCTTTGTCTAGCTAATTTCTCCTCGTTTTCCACATTCCAACCTTTATGTCACTTTTCCAGGTAAATTTCCCCTCAGACCAGATCAGCATCCTGTATGGTGACTCTCTCTAGACACTTCCTCATTTGTAGCAAATACCAAAGTGGTAATCCATTATATCTGTGACTTGTTTCATGACTGTTTGCCTCACTAAATGTAGGGGCAAGTTGTATCCTCAGTGCCTCCCTCAAGTGCCCAGCACACAGTGGATGCACAAAGTATTTTTGCTGAATGAATGAATGAATGAATGCATGAAGAGTAACCAGATACCTGTGTCTGGTTTCTGGACAATAATGGGTCAACCCACACAGTGAAGATGGAGGTTGTCTGGGGCAGCAGATGCTCAGAGTGATGCAGAGGGAGACACAGGCTGCCCTGGGAGTGGTTTTCTCGCAGCATGTCCCCCTCACCTGGCTCAGTCACTTAAGTCTCTATCCAGGCGATACCCAAGCCAGCCCAGGGGGACTCCAAAGGATCCATAAGCTTCTGTCTGAGGGTATCACACCGAATTCCATCAGTTATTGCCCCTTGTTCTCAGGCCACTCCTGAATCCCAACTTCCTGATTCTCTCTGTCACAGCCCCTGCCCCATGTGTTCCTGGGATGTGGGGATGCGTGGCAATGGGTAGAGGGAGTGTCTTTTTGAATGAGTTGCTTTCACACCTCAATAATGCAGCCAACTTCTCTCCATTTCTGGGGAACTTCTCCCTAAGGAGACTAGTTTTCCCAGTTTGTCCAGGACTTTGTTTTTAAACTAGTAATTTTGCGTACTAAAAACTCCCTCACTCTTGAGTAGCCCTGTACAGTTGGTCATCTTATCACAACCCTGTTCAGGCTGGTGAAATTCTCCGTGATCCACTTTTCACCTCACTTTAGGGTCCTCAAACCATGCCAACTGCCTCACAGTGCAGTGGGTGCAGCTCTCTTCAGGTTGTACATACCTCTCAGGACCCTGTTCAGGACCCTGGTCAGGATGCCTGGGGTAATTATCAGCCTATGGATGGTGTGTGTATCTGTGTGTTTGTGTGTGTGTCTCTATGTGTATCTGTGTGTCTGTGCATGCCTGTGTGTCACTGTCTGTGTCTGTGTTTCTGTGTGTGTGTTTGGGTTTGTATCTGTGTTCCTGTGTGTGTTTATATGTATGCCTATGTTTGTGTTTATATGAGCTTTTGTGTGTTTATACAAGGGTGAGTCAAAAATTATCTGCACATTGGTTATATTAAAACTTCTTTTGGCTGCACTGTCTTATCAGCACTTTCTGTTCAAGGCTACTGTCTCCCCAGTCACTGAGGTGAAAGTTTGATCTTGGACATCAGTTCATTTGTTACTGTGGTGTGAGCAAAAATGGATGTCCCGGAGAGAGAAAAGATGTCGGCGAAGTAGAGAGAGGTGGAGTGCATCCCTCTCCACAGATGCATTGGGAATGCATGGAAGGACGCAGTAATTCCCACAGAGAACCAGCTGAACACCAGCAGACAGCCTCGGACACCAGAAAGGACTGAGGGGAGCCCGACGTAGCCAGTAGGGAGGCATCTACGGCGACTCAAAGAGGGTGAAGCGGCGGAGCTGTGGCAGATGGGAGGGAGTGAGAAACATAAGGAGGGTCCACAGCGCAGCTCAGCACTCCCGGACTGAGACATCGATCCGCGGCTGAATGGAGGGTCCAGGAGCGGGAGCATGGGAACCGGAGAGCTGGTTCAGGGTGAGAAACATTGTTGCCGGTAGGGTGACGGACCGAGAGGACAGGACGGAGGAGGTCCGCGGAGAGGAGTGCCCGTCCCTGAGAGCTGTCCGGCCATGATGGCAGCTGGAGGCTGCAGGCTCACGGGCAGGGGGGAGGAGCTGCGCGCGTAGCCTCTCTCTCTCTTTCGGTGCCTCTGCAACAGGCAGTGGAGAGACGCCCGTGGGCCACCTAAGGTGCTCAGGGATAACAAGCACCCTCAGGCACTCGGGTGGGGCTAGATTAAAACCCCTTGCAATGCCAGCAGCAGGGAGGCTGTCGAGAGAAAAAAAAAAAAAAAAACAGCAACAACAACAATAAAAAACACGAGAGAGGCCCAACTCTAAGACTTTCTGTTTATCCCTGAGCCACTGGCGTCCCTCTGCAACAGGCACCTCCAAGCCCGACTGAAACAACAGTGTGCCACTGCTCACTCACTCCCAAGAGAAGGAGCCACTAGTGTACCCTCTCCCTCCCCACACACCGATGCTTACAGGCGAACAATAAAGCAACCTCTGCTGGTCACAGAATAATGCAGAAAAACCCAAGGCAAGCAGAAGGACACTTACAGCTGAGACGTTAAGGAAACAGAAATAGTAGTATCAAAACCTATTGAACTGGTCCATTCTAGGATTAGTTCTGGATTTTTTTTTCTCTCTTTTTCTCTCTCTTTTTTTTTTTTTCTTTATTAAATACGATCTTAGCCCTAAGGGATTTACAAGTTTTATAACATAATTTTTTAATGATTTTTTTTCTTTTTTTCTTTTTTCTTTTTTTTGCCTTTTTATATACTTCTATATCTAGCTAAGTTTTTGGTAGTATGGACAATATATCTCTCATGCTTTCCTTTCATCCCTATCTTTTATACATTTCTATTCCTTTCTTTTTTATTTGCATATTTCCAACCACATTACGCTCTTCTGTTCCCCTTTCTTCCAGCATTTTAAATTTATTTTATCTTAAAATACTTATAAGCAACACTATTGGTCTGCTCAGACTCCTTGCTCTATTCTCCAGAGGACGCACTGCCTTGGTATTTAATATTAGACTTTTGTCTTTATCTTAGTTCTCAGTACAGTTGTCTAATTACATTCTGAGTATCTCCATTCTCTCTGGTGGTACTCTGGCTCTTTTCTATATTTGATCCTAGCTTACAAAATCTCCCTGGATTAATGTTTGTATGTGTAGGATGTTATTTGTTTGTTTGTTTGCTTTTGCTTTTGTCTCTGATTTGTTCTGTTTCAGTTGTCAATTTCTGTTGGGTTTCTCTTTGAATATCTGATAGCACACTGGGGTTCTGTCAGGTCTTTCTAGAGCCTTATGTCCTAATGGAGTCAGTAATTGTGTGTCTTATACATGTATGTGTTTCCTAGACTTGGTGTTTGCTTAATCCAATACTTGGACATTAGTCTGAGGCTTGGAAAGTCTTCTATAAATACCTCTATCACCAGGACAAGCAACCCCAAAAGTTTGGACAACCATGAGGAAACAAAGAAACACCATGCAGGCAAAGGAGCAGGAAAAAAACCCACAAGACCAAATAAATGAGGAGGAAATAGGAAAAATACCTGAAAAAGAATTTAAAGTAATGATAGTAAAAATGATACAAAATCTCAATAACAAAATAGAGAAAGTACAAGAAACAGTTCATAAGAACTCAGAAAAACAAACAGCAATGGATAACAAAATAACTGAAATTAAAAATACTCTAGAGGCTATAACCAGCAGAATGACTGAGGCACAAGAATGAATAAGTAAGTTGGAAGATAGAATGGGGGAAATAAATGCAACAGAGCAGGAAAAAGAAAAAAGAATAAAAAGATTAGAAGACAGTCTCAGAGACCTCAGTGATAACATTAAGCATACCAACATTCGAATTATAGGCATCCCAGAAGAAGAAGAAAACAAGAAAGGGTCTGAGAAAATATTTGAAGAGGTTATAGTGGAAAACTTCCCCAACATGGGAAAGGAAATAATTAACCAAGTCCAAGAAGCACAGAGAGTCCCATACAGAATAAACCCAAGGAGAAATACACCAAGACACATATTAATCAAACTAATGACAATTAAACACAAAGAAAAATATTAAAAGCAGCAAGAGAAAAGCAACAAACAACATATAAGGGAAAACCCATCAGGATAAGAGCTGACCTCTCTACAGAAACTCTGCAGGCCAGAAGGGAATGGCAGGATATACTGAAAGTCCTGAAAGAGAGAAACCTACAGCCAAGAATACTCTACCCAGCAAGAATCTCATTCAGATTTGAGGGAGAAATCAAAAGCTTTCCAGACAAGCAAAAGTTAAGAGAATTCAGCACCACCAAACCAGCCTTACAACAAGTGCTAAAGGAACTTCTCTAAGTAGGAAACACAAGAAAAGGAAAACACCTGCAAATACAAACCCAAAACAATTCAGAAAATGGTAATTGGAACACACATGTCAATAATCACTTTAAATGTAAATGGATTAAATGCTCCAACCAAAAGACACAGACTGGCTGAATGGATCCAAAAACAAGACCCTTCTCTATGCTGCCTACAAGAAACCCACTTCAGACCAAGGGATACATACAGACTGAAAGGAAAGGGATGGAAAAAGATATTCCATGCAAATGGAAGTCCAAAGAAAGCTGGAGTAGCAATACTCATATCAGACAAATTAGACTTGAAAGTAAAGACTATTACAAGAGACAAGGAAGGACACTACATAATGATCAAGGGATCCATCCAAGAAGAACATATCACAATGGTAAATATCTATGCCCCCAACATAGGAGGAGCATCTCAATACATAAGGCAAATGCTAACAGCTATAAAAGGGGACATCGACAGGAACACAATAATAGTGGGAGACTTGAACACCCCACTTACATCAATGGACAGATCATCCAAACAGAAAATCAATAAAGACACACAAGCTTTAAATGACACATTAGACCATCTCGACTTAATTGATATTTATAGGACATTCCATCCAAAAATGACAGAATACACTTTCTTCTCAAGTGCACACAGAACATTTTCTAGGATAGATCACATCTTGGGTCACAAATCAAACCTCAGCAAATTCAAGAAAATTGAAATCATATCAACATCTTCTCAGACCACAACGCCATGAGACTAGATATCAATTACAGGAAAAAACTGCAAAAAATACAAACACATGGAGGCTAAACAAGTCACTCTTAAACAACCAAGGAATCACTAAAGAAATCAAAGAGGAAATCAAAAAGTATCTAGAAACAAATGACAATGAAAACACAACAACCCAAAACCTATGGGACACAGCAAAAGCAGTTCTAAGAGGGAAGTTTATAACAATACAGTCCTACCTTAAGAAACAAGAAAATGATCGAATAAACAACCTAACCTTACACCTCAAACAACTACAGAAAGAAGAACAAAGAAACCCCAAAGTGAGCAGAAGGAAAGAAATCATAAAGATCAGAGCAGAAATAAATGAAAAAGAAAGGAAGGAAGCCATAGCAAAAATTAATAAAACTAAAAGCTGGTTCTTTGAGAAGATTAACAAAATTGATAAACCATTAGCCAGACTCATCAAGAAAAAAAGGGAGAAGATGCAAATCAACAGAATTAGAAATAAAAAAGGAGAAGTAACAATGGACACCTCAGAAATACAAAACATCATGAGAGACTACTACAAGCAACTATATGTCAATACATTGGATAACCTGGAAGAAATGGATACATTCTTAGAAAAATACAATCTTCCAAGACTGAACCAGGAAGAAATAGAAACCATGAACAGACCAATCACAAGTACGGAAATTGAGGCAGTGATTAAAAATCTTCCAACAAACAAAAGCCCAGGACCAGATGGGTTCACGGGCGACTTCTATCAAACATTTCAAGAAGAGTTAACACCTATCCTTCTCAAACTCTTCCAAAATATTGCAGAAGGCGGAACACTCCCAAACTCATTCTATGAGGCTACCATCACCCTGTTACCAAAACCAGGCAAAGATGTCACAAAAAAAGAAAACTACAGACCAATATCACTGATGAATATAGATGCAAAAATCCTCAACAAAATACTAGCTAACAGACTGCAACAGCACATTAAAAAAATCATACACCATGATCAAGTGGGGTTTATCCCTGGGGTGCCAGTATTCTTCAATATACATAAATCAATCAATGTGATACATCATATCAAAAAATGGAAGGATAAAAACCATATGATCATCTCAATAGATGCAGAAAAAGCTTTTGACAAAGTTCAACATCCATTTATGATAAAAGCTCTCCAGAAAATGGGCATAGAAGGAAATTACCTCAACATAATACAAGCCATATATGAAAAACCAAAAGCCAACATCCTTCTCACTGGGGAAAAATTGGAAGAATACCCTCTAAGAACAGGAACAAGACAAGGGTGTCCACTCTCACCACTATTATTCAACATAGTTTTGGAAGTTTTAGCCACAGCAATCAGAGAAGAAAAAGAAATAAAAGGAATCCAAATTGGAAAGGAAGAACTAAATTTGTCACTCTTTGCAGATGACATGATATTATATATAGAAAACCCTAAAGACTCTACCAGAAAACTGCTAGCACTAATTGATGAGTTTAGTAAAGTAGCAGGATACAAAATTAATGCACAGAAATCTCTTGCATTCCTATACACTAACAATGGAAGAGCAGAAAGAGAAATTAAGGAAACTCTCCCATTCACCATTGCAACCAAAAGAATAAAATACCTAGGAATAAACCTGCCTAAGGAGGCAAAAGATCTGCATGCAGAAAACTTTAAGACATTGATGAAAGAAATCAAAGATGACAGAAACAGATGGAGAGACATACCATGTTCCTGGATTGGAAGAATCAACATCGTGAAAATGATTTTACTACCCAAAGCAATTTACAGATTTAATGCAATCCCCATCAAATGACCAATGGCATTTTTCACAGAACTAGAGCAAGAAATCTTATGATTTGTATGGAAACGCAAAAGACCCCGAATAGCCAAAGCAATCTTGAGAAGGAAAACTGGAGTTGGTGGAATCAGGCTTCCTGACTTCAAACTATACTACAAGGCCATAGTGATCAAGACAGTATGGTACTGGCACAAAAATAGAAAGGAAGATCAATGGAATAGAATAGAGAACTCAGAAGTTAGCCCAAACACATATGGGCACCTTATCTTTGACAAAGGAGGCACGAGTATACAATGGAAAAAAGACAGCCTCTTCAATAAGTGGTGCTGGGAACACTGGACAGCAGCATGTAAAAGAATGAAATTAGAACACTTCCTAACACCATCCACAAAAATAAACTCCAAATGGATTAAAGACCTACATGGAAGGCCAGATACTATAAAACTCCTAGAGGAAAACATAGGCAGGACACTCTATGACATCCATCAAAGCAACATCCTTTTTGACCCACCTCCTAGAATCATGGAAATAAAATCAAGAATAAACAAATGGGATCTCATGAAACTTAAAAGCTTTTGCACAGTGAAAGAAACCATAAACAAGACTAAAAGGCAACCATCAGAATGGGAAAAAATATTTTCCTATGAAACAATGGACAAAGGATTAACCTCCAAAATATACAAACAGCTCATTCAGCAGAATACCAAAAAAGCAAATAACCCAATCCACAAATGGGCAGAAGACCTAAATAGACATTTCTCCAAAGAAGACATACAGATGGCCAACAAACACATGAAAAGATGCTCAACATCACTCATAATCAGAGAAATGCAAGTGAAAGCCACAATGAGGTATCACCTCACACCAATCAGAATGGCCATCATCACAAAATCTGGAAACCACAAATGTTGGAGAGGGTGTGGAGAAAAGGGAACTCTCCTGCACTGTTGGTGGGACTGTAGGTTGGTACAGCCGCTATGGAAAACAATTTGGAGGTTCCTTAAAAACCTACAAATAGAACTACCATATGATCCAGTCATCCCACTCCTGGGCATATACCCAAAGAAAACCATAATCCCAAAAGAAACTTGTACCATAATGTTTATCGCAGCACTATTTACAATAGCCAAGGCATGGAAGCAACCGCAATGCCCATCAACAAATGAATGGATAAAGAAGCTGTGGCATGTATATACAATGGGTTATTACTCAGCTATGAAAAGGGATGAGATGGAGCTATATGTAATGAGGTGGATAGAACTACAATCTGTCATACAGAGTGAAGTAATTCAGAAAGAGAAGGACAAATATTGTATGCTAACTCACATATACGGAATCTAAAGATGGTACTGATGAACTCAGTGACAAGTACAAGGATGCAGATACAGAGAATGAACTGGAGAACTCGAGGTATGGGACGGGGCGGGGGGTGAAGGGGAACCTGAGATGAAGCGAGAGAGTAGCACAGACATATATATACTACCAGCTGTAAAATAGTCAGTGGGAAGTTGCTGTATAACAAAGGGAGTCCAACTCGAGGATGGAAGATGCCTTAGATGACTGGGGCGGGGAGGGAGGGGGAGACTCGAGGGGGGGAGTCAAGGAAGGGAGGGAATACGGGGATATGTGTATAAAAGCAGATGATTGAACCTGGTGTACCCCAAAAATATAAAAAGAAAAAAAGAAAAAAAAAATGGATATCCCACTTGTGATTTGCACAAAAGAGGAGCAGCATGCAGTGATTTGATTTTTTGGTCTGAGGGTGCACCTGGTGCTGTTATAAAATGAAGACTTTGTGTGCAGTATGGAGATGGTGTTTTGTTGTGAAGAAGTGTATATGAATGGATAAAGAAGTTCAAGGAAATACGTAAAAGTGTCAGCCATCAAGATGTATCTGGATGCCAGTCCACATGGAGATGGGAAAACAATGATGCATGTGTGGCTTGTAGCTCAGCCTAAAATATTTTTTTAATTAGGAAATACAGAAGTTTGTTGACAGATGGGGAAAGTGTATTGAAAAGCAAGGAGATTATGTCAAAAAATGATGTATGTGTGTCTTCTAAAAGTTAATTAAAATAAATTCTACAGGCAGAGTGCAGATACATTTTGACTCCCCTTGTGTGTGTGTCTTTCTGGGTGGAGAGTATGTCTCTTTGTGTGACTGTGTCTGTGGATGCATTTGTGTGCATCTGCATGTGTCCATGTGAACAAGTGGGAGTCTCACTTGGGGTGCCTTCAGAGGGAGAGGCTTACCAGTTCATGTTCATATGCCAGTGGTGAGTTCGGGACTCTGGTATCCATTTGAGATGTCCTTTGTGGTAGCTGTGGTCCACCCCACCAAACATCACTGTGCTGTCATTCTCTTTCCAGCTGAGAGGGGGAGCTCCTTATGAGAGAATAATGCCACTCACTGTCTGAGGGCTATGCTTATCCACCCATCAGAGGAACTAGTATGGTCCCCATTTTACAGTGGGGAAATTGAGGCATGGAGGGACTGATTACCCGACCAAGGTTGGTCACCAAATAATGAGTGACACAGAAGAGGTTCAAAGCTGGGTAGCCTGGCCAGACTCCAATCGTCCATCCTTCTGAAGATGGCCTGCTACCCTCCAGCAACCAGAGTGCTCAGAGATAACCTCAGAGGACACCATGCTGGAAGGGTCTGGATTCCCCCTTGTGTAGCCTCTCATTTTTCAGAAAACCCGAGGCCACTTCCTCTAAATGCAGACCATGTCCTATCAACACTACGGAGTTGAGCCTTTTACTGGACATGTATTTACTCTTTGCCTATCACTCAGGCTGGTCTATGAATTCTTGGAAAAGAGACAAAACCTTTTTTAAAATCAGTAACAATAACCAGAGTGTTAGATTTTTATGATGTCACTTGTCATAGGGCTCTGTAACTTTTTTCTAGTGTCCTTCTTGGATCTTCAGAGGCTGACATTCCTCTGCCTGGGGTTGCAAACTTGATGTTCAGTTGGCTTTATCTTTTGATCAGATATGGCTCACTTTTCACCTGTAATTCCATGGCTCACTCAGTTCAGAAACAACAATCTCCCTCAAACTAATGACATATATTTTGCACAGAAATGAATATTTATTTGCCCCCTGGTCATTGCTGAGCCCAGTTACCACAGACCAAGAGCTGAGGATGAGAGTGCCTTCTCCTCTGGGAATGGGGTTCCTGTTCCTCAGTGTTTCTACTTCCCACAGGAGCTTCAGCCCCAACATCCAGCCTAGCACCTCCAGGTGAAACCCAGTGCTAGGCCAGTGCACCAGGGGGATATGTGGAGTGCCATGCCCCCAACACACTCACAACCAGATAGTTCCCTGGGAATTGAAGAGAAAATTTTGAGTCATGAGTGGTATTTGGGGACCTGTTGTTGGTGTTCTCCTCCAGGAAATTTGTCAGCAGGATTTTTTCCCTGAGAGTTTCTTACATACGCTTGATCTCATTAGAGGGAGTTTTTCACTGAACATTGGGAAAAGGAAATAAAGTAGGGGCAGCAGTAAGCTGTCCATGTTATTGTATGACTATCACACTTTGTACGTAATTGTGTTGTGTATTTTGCCAGCATTTTTATGAGTGTCATGTTATTATCCGGATGATATGTAAAGACCAGGGCAAAGACACCAGTTTGAATACAGATTCTGTTGTGCAATCTTTTCTAAGTCATATGACTCATTGGAGTCTCAGTTTCTCCACTGTAAAAAAGGTGGAATATAATAACCCCCATCTCCCATATAGAATATTGTGGGTATTAAGTGAGATCATGGATATAACATACCTGATATGTTGGAAGTCTCAATGACAGCCATTACCATTGTTATTGCCATCCCACTGTATCTTTTTCAAAGAAGATCTGGGAAGCAGGTGGAGGGGGATCATTATCTTCTTTTTACAGGAGAGGAATTTGAAATGCAGGGAGTTTGTGACTTGGATGTGGTCACACTGCTTGTTAGAGGTAAAACATCCTAGAAATAGCCTTCCTGATCTTTCTCCAGGGCTCAAGCAAAAGAGTTGGGTGAGAGAGGAAGCCAGGAGATGGGGAATAAATTAGGGAAATTAAGAGGCTAGAGAAACAAGGAAGAGTCAGAATGGAAAACAAACAAAAACTCAGAGAGTTCTGCATACACAGAAACAGCCAAAGAGATGGAGAGATAAATGGGAGAGGTAAAAGAAAGAGATACAGGGATGAAGACACATTCACATTGAAACAGAGAGAGAGCAGACAGAAGACCTAGAAGCAAATACAGGTGAAATGTTGTTCCATAGGACCATGGTTACAGTTGCAGAGATTGTGCACTGAACAATTCCAAGGAGTGTCATTTTCACACAGTTCATGATGTGACTGGCACCCCCAGAGTTGTGCAACCCTGCACTATGACCCCAAGACAGTTGAGCACAATGGTGCCCATGTCAAAGTAGTCATCAATAAGTGTGAATTGACCTTTAAGATTGTCAGGGAATCATTACATTCTCTACTAACCTTGATGGGTAGAAGAATAAGAAGCCAAACAAACAAACTAACAAACAAAAACAGAAAGAGAGATGATGACACTTACAGTCCCTGTACTTACATGAATAAGCTCTCAGAGAGGTCCACCAGCCCGAGGATCCCAAGCCACTTCATGCTTCTTTCCTGGGCCCAAATATGCAAGAGTGAGTGAGTTCTGAGCATGCCCTGGTGGCCAATAGCTCCTATGCTATGACCTGCCTGAATTGTCCCCTTTAGGCCACTAATGAATCTGATAAGATATACAAAGCTCTTGATGAAATCTTTACCTCCATCGGTGCCTGTGAGTGTGGACTTAGAAAATTCTCAGAATACTGAGATTTCTACTGTAATCTCTTCCATGGTCCTTTGTTGAAAAACCAAATTGAAGCACAGGGACTAAGTAAAAGGGGGGGAGACTCTTGCCAACTTGGAGAAAAAACACTGCTATTAACGTGATAAAAGTAAATGCTATGGGCCATGCTTGACATTCCATGATCTCATGTGGTCTACCTAGTGATTTCATGAGGTGTGCATTGCTATCCTCAGTTGGACAGGAGATTGCTAGGAGGAAAAGAGGTCAAATGGCAAAGTGAAGACTTGATGAGTAGCCTGGTAACATACGAGTGAGTGGCTTTAAGTAGTGGGACAGATGGCACAGATCATGGACACTTATGCCAATCTGCATCAAAAACCTAGGTTAGAGTAGTATTCCAATTTCAGGTTTTCACTATTGGAAGAAATGTCATGCATGTATCCAGAAGATATTTTATATCACCCAACACACATATATGGAGGGTCCTGTGTGCTGGGGTCTGTGTTAGATGCTGGAAAGTCAAAGTCCATTAAGAGACAGATGGTCCTTTTCTTCATGGAGCTACCAGTCTAGAGAAGTTCTCAAAAACTCATGGCCTATGCAGCAAGATGAATGAATGGAAGGGCTGGGCATGCATCATGGATGGGGGCAGGCTATCAGTGGGAGCAACCTCTCCTTAGGTCTAACCAGTGGCTGCCATGCTGGAAAGCAGCCTGATTGGTCAAATTTTCAAGAGAATCAGAGTCTGGATATTTATGTAAAATCCCCTGATTTTAAATGTTAGCAAATTTGTTTTTCTTCTTCAGAAAATATAGTGTGAGTTGAAACTGAAACAACTGTGTGCTGGGTTCAGCCTGCAGGCTGTTCAGGTTTTTATTTCTCACCTAGAGGTGGTAGTAGAGAGTGGACAGAGAGGGCGCTGAAATCATGTTGTTGAATGATTAAGAGACTGAATGCATCTTAGCCATGTTAATTTTCCTTCCATTTGTAAAGAAAGATCACCAGGGCCCTATCAACCAATGAATTTAATAATGTCCAATTGCTAAGCATCTGATATAATTCCCCATTAGGATGTGTGTCTTGAAACAGTTTGTCTACCAAACCAAACCAAATATACAAAGGAATCATTTTTAAGCTTCCTATCCATCAAAGAAGACAGAAAAGACCACTCAGAGCTCCTGCTCAGCCTTAGATGAACAGGCTACCCGTTAAACTGTTATTCTAGTCAAAGTAAAGGCAATGGGGTTTTATGTCTCCTTACAGGATTCCCAGGGCCTGGGTGTTTCTGAGTGAGATCTATCCAGGCCTTTCCCTTGACTAGAACAACAGGAGTCTGGCCGGGTCACCAGGTGGGAGATTGATGGGGTGATGCATTTTCCTAGTCATTTTGGCACATTGTTAAAATTTGGTTTTTGTGGTTTGATCCCTCTGGAGGGGATTTGACATGACCTCGCAAATAATACACAAATACCATTTAGCTCAGCAATTCTACTTCTAGGGATTTATCCAAAGATATACTGGCAAAAATACAAAAACAAAAACAAAAACAAACAAACAAACAAACAAAATGCACAAGTTATTCAATGCAACATCGTTTGTGTCAACTAGAAGTTGAAATGTGCCATCTGCCTGCACAAGGACTAAATCACATTGTGTTGCTACTGCTGCTGACCTTCAACATCCCCTGAAGGGAGTTCAGGGTGGAGGCCAGGAATGAGGCACTCTGTGCTTTGGAGGAAGGGCAGAACAGGTCTTTAGATAGATGTTTCAGGAGCTGATTTTATGAGCCCAACCCTTGCATCTCCTCATATCTAGAAAAACACCAAATACCCACATGGTAACAACTGCTCCTCGTGACTAGCAGAAGCCCCCTACAAAAAGAAATGTGTTTGATTGTATGTACTCTTCTTTTACCAAGAATACATATATACTAATCTTCCCCCGTGCCTCTTTGGAACAGTTTCTCAGAGATATCTGGGATGCCATCTCCCGGGTTGCAGATCTAATTTTGCCCCAGATAAACTCAACTTGAAACTCTCACTTTGTGCCTTTTTTTTTTAAGTTGACAGTTTTGGTGACCATGAATAAGGGACCCAGAGTGGACTTCTCACCTTTGCCTGAACTCTACAAGGAACTGGAGCCTTGGTACAAGAAGAGGCCCCTTGAGCCCATCTGCCTCCTCAGGGAGTCCAGATGAATTTGGGTAAGTCTCTCCTGGTTCTCAGATCTCCCATGTTGGTTGATGATCCTGAGTTTTATCTGGCAGCGTAGCAGGTACCTGCCTCCTCCCAGTTGAAAAATACTGGGGGGGGGGGGCTGGTTGAAAATACCAGGGAAGTACCCATCCTGCAGATAAATACTGGGTTGGGCTCAGTTGAAATATACTGAGGAATACCCACAAGGGGAAATATCCTGGGTGTCCTGGTTGAAAGATACCAGGGGAATACCCACCCAGTTGAAAGATATTGGGGGGAGCTCGATTAAAAGATATTAGGGAAAACCCACTTAGGTGAAAAATCCTGGAGGGGGTGCCTGGCTGAAAGATACCAAGGTTTGCTCAGTTATAGGAGACTGAGTGGTCTTGGCTGAGTGGTTAGATAAGAGGCTGATTTGACATCTTTCCTCAATTCAGCTACCTTAATTGAACTTGTCAGGATAAAAGTGCAGATATTACATGAGAGTTTTGCTCCAAAGACAAGGGACAAGACTCCTACTGGCCAGTACGCCTCTCTCAGGCAACTGAGAGATTTACAGGAGTGGTAGAGGCACAGTCCTCATACTGTGCAGTGGTCCCAGAGGGAAACCCACTCATTAATTGAAACACTTGCTCACCAGGGGTTGCAAAATAAGTATTGGCCATTCAGCAATCCAAGGACCTGTGGTGGTCTTAGACTACTGAAGGGAGGACAGAGGCATGTAAGAGAGCTGCAAGGACTCTGGGGTGATGACTAAAGGAGTTAAGCTCACAAGCAGCACACTGGCCTACCACACAATTTCATTAGTGTTTTTTGTTTGTTTGTTTGTTTGTTTTGTTTTTTAATCCCAGACAAATTTGACTTTAAAATGGGAAATAGAGCCTCTCACAGAAACATGGGGCATCAGAAGGCCAGCCTCTTTCTAACACCCCAGCCAGGCTTATGTACAAACAAAAAATTATACTTGCAAGTACCTACTTAATTGAGAAAGTTATATTAAGGGAGATCTCAACTTAAAATGACCAAATTGGGGTTCTTTTGATATTCAAAAAAATATGTTTGCACATACAGTTAGAAAAAACAAACAAACAGCAACAACAACAAAAAACAAAGTCCCTAAGATCAAACAGACTGAATGGAATGCTTACTTTGATTGTTATCTACAAGCTTCTGAAAGAGGAAATCATAGAGTAACTTCTTTGCAGGAGACCAGCAATTAATTACTTGAAACTATATCAGACAAGCTTTTTAAAACAATTTAAAAAATGGGGGCTATCTGAAAGTTATGAAATTTCAATTATGTCAATTAAGTACACAATGCCAAAGTTTTAATTGACCCCCACTTAATTCCCAACCAGTAGAAAAAGCTAGCCTGAAGAAGAAAAAAAAATCCACAGAATTCTGACCCTAAGGGAATATAAGTCCTACTAGAGAGGGCCTGATTTTCTCTCCCTCTGCCTTGAGACTAGAGCTCTCAGGAACAAATATCTAAGCCATCTCTAATTCTTGAGATTGAAATGGAAAAAAAAAAAATCTGGAAGAAACCCTTTAAAATTTTTCTTATTTCAACTACTTATAAACTAGTGAATTTTTATATTGTGATATCTAACCCATGACTAAGTTTGGAATATGAAGCTTTTAAATCTCTTGTTGTGTCTGTCTGGATATATGTATGCCTCAGTGTATGTCTTTGTCTTTGGATATTGATGTTGAGGTTAATCTGTAAAAGAGCTCTATTTGATTGGCTTAAGGAAAACTAGGTGCTTACAAATCAAACAATTCTAAGTACCAGAGAAATTAAGCTAAATAAATGTCAGGTTCACATGAACTGGGAAATATTTAGTATCAAATCAATAACTGGTATTAATGTTTGTTGATCTAATTGTGGCTCTAATAATCCAAAGTCCACCAATTCTTTTACCACTCCCAAAACTTTCCCTATGTATCTTAAGGGGCTTATAGGTATTAAGCAAAGGGGAAACAAAGTCATCTTAGGAGGAACTTGCTTGTAGCTTTGAGAGGGAAATGTCTTATCTGGTCATCTAAGGAACCCTTATCTCTGCTATTTGAAATGCAAATTTGAAAAAAAGAGGTAAAGTAATTTAAAACTTGACTTGTCAAGGATAAATAGAAATCTTAAGTGTCTTTTCTCTAAACAGTAAAAGGGTTTAGCCATCTAGATAGCTGACCACTAGATAGGTGTCCTGGATTTGTTCTATCTGCTACAAGCCAATTTGAATTCATCCCCTTGTGACTGATGGCTTTTATGTTGTACTTGACTCAGGGCTGAAATTTTGGAATTAGAATTATGAGGCCTCTGTGTTTGTGTGTTCATATGTATCTATATGTTCATTTTAGGTGTATGGTATTGCCAAAAATTAATTTATAAAAGAGCTCTAATGGCTAAGTGCTTATATAAATACTCAGGAATAGAAAATAATCTGGGCAGAATGATTTTCAGGTTCATGGCATCTGGAAAATTCAGTACTAAACTGATATCTGGTATTGAAGATGTGTTAAGCTTGTTAATTTGGTTAATATAGACATGTTTTAGAGTCATCAACATTAAATATAATTTTATATACATTTTTATTGTGTCTAGGTGTAATATAAGCTAAATAAAATCTTGTTATCTGTTACAAATTTGTCAGCAAGGAAAGTAACTTGATGTGAAGAAACTTCTAAGGAAAGAAAATGTGAATGAGAAAAGAGCTTTTAGATAAACTCTCTGAAGAAGAATTATGCTTTAGGAATATCTACCTAGTCTTTCCAGATGCTGGTAACTTGAAATTCTGGAGTTGCCCTAAATTAAGTGATGGAAACTTATTGACTAGCTAGATCACTCCCAAATAAAATAAGATACTGAAACATTAATTACTGAACATTGGCTTCCCTTTATAGAGAAGCAAAGGTATTTAGGACTATTGATGAATATGTTTGGTGCCACGTTCTGTAAAGAAAGCAAATGTTTTCAGAAAATATCACTGGTATTTATGTTCACCAATCTACAGAATGCTATCATAAAGGGCAGTTCATGGTTGCTTAAGGAAGGTAGGATGTGTGTTTTCAGTAAAGAAGGCCTGAAGAATGGAATTACATTTTATTAAGGGAAAATAAAGTAGGTCTGACTTACTGGTGACTCTTTCTGAATGGGAAATAAAGTAATGATACAGAAAGTGATAAGAAGCATTGTGTAAAGTGAACCCTGAGAAAAGAGTTTTGTGCATGATCAGGATTGACTACGTTTAGGTAAATTTAGTTGAGTAAATTAATTTTAAAATTAGGCTGGTGCAAAACTTGATTTTGGCTTTTCTCTCTGTTAAGAGGACAAGTTTTCTTAAAATGTTAAACTGCCTTTTGATAACAGATTTTGTTTCCTTACCTTTTAAAAGATCTGTTTTTGTTACTTTCACTAAGTGAATAATTATTGTTTCACAGTGATCTGTGAGCCTATCTGACTGAGTGTTCTTAACACTTTTTGGTATTTTTGGCAAAACTTCCTAAAACAAATTCTGATGAAGTCCTTTTGACCTCTAGCTAACTTTGGGATGCTTCAAAGGGCCCCTGAAACATCCCAAAGAGAGATAAACTAGGTTCATTTGGTACATTAAGTTACATGCAAAGTATTGTCGAATGAATAATCTTAGATTTATTATTGCTTGGTAATTGTTATTAATATAGATATTCTAGAAATTATATGGAGTTCCTAAAATTCTGATATATCCTAGTAAAATGTTATCAGTCATAATTCTAGTTATTATCTTAAAGTGTTGTATATCACAACAGTAATCAAATTTGTCAATTGACATTGCAATCAGATTTCAAACATCCCTTCTTAAGCCTTATGTCATTATAGATGGTTCTGGTTTTATCCTGATACCTCTGCAAAAATGCTTCCTCTTTAAGAAGATTTATAAAAAGGATTTTTGGATAAATACAAGTTTCTGACATTCTGACCATAATCCTGAACTGGGTAAGAAACTGAAGAATCCTAATGGGAAAACTCATGGCTTCATAAGCAGCTAACAAAAAGGATAAGATACATAGCACTGAGTAAACTGGTGAATATGGTTATAAATTTTATGGTTTCTATCTGCAAAAATACTGGTTGAAATCTGTGTTTTTCATGTGTAAGGAAAACCTTTCCCTCAAACTAATTATGATTTACAATAACTTGGTAAGTTATACTTTTGTAAAACAGGATTGAAACATTTATCTTTTCTCTCTATCTGTTCCCTCCAGACATGAGATAAATTAGGAAGGCTACATCACTAACACATATAGAAAACTCAAGGTATTTTGGAAACCTTGAAAAGGGAGGAATTCACCTACATTGCTTAGGTAAAAATGTGTGATAAGCCCAAGCCCTTGGCTTGGTATTCCTAGCCCCGAGACATCTTTTTAAAAGTCCAGTCTTGATGGAAGATGCCTTAGAGGACTGGGACGGGGAGGGTGGGGGGGAGTCGAGGGAGGGTGGGGGGGGAGTCGAGGGAAGGCGGGAATACGGGGATATGTGTATAAAAACAGATGATTGAACTTGGTGTATCCCCCCAAAAATAATAAATAAAATAAAAAAAAAATAGTCCAGTCTGAGACTCCTTATAAACTTTTCAGCAAAGCAAAAGCCTATATGATCAATTATAGTTACATAAATTATCAGGTCAAGTATCTTTTGGGACCAGACTTATTTTGCAAATATCCATCTTAATTTGGTTATATTTGGTAAAAATGAGGGTAATTTTAGAGAGAAAAAGATTGTTTCAATGAATATTAAATGCCAGTTTTGCTGATGGAGGTCTGTACTTACTAAGATTCACTCCATGGAAAGTCCAACTGAGTTTTTAAAAGGACGTTATAAGTTTGTTTCTGAAGCTTATCTCAGTAATCTATCTTTGGATGAAAATCAGATGCCCCACAACCTGCAACCAGGGGATGATGCATACTAAAAAGGACAAAATTTAAAGGACAATCTCCAACCCAGACAGAAGGACATACCAGAGGAGAAACTACACTCACACCAGGATGAGGAGAAGCCAACATCAGAAGTAGACAGCTAGCCCAAGATGCTGGACCTGACTCTTATGAGAATTTATAATGTTTTCTTGACTTATTGAACATTTACATATAAATCAAATGTTTTGCTATCATGGGCACAATCCTCTGCTAATTTTAAAAATCAATCAAATTGTTGGGTTTGCAGCCAATTACCTATGATTAGTACTTTTGGGTTGCCTTGGTGGATTTCTCCCCTCCAAGACTCTAATTGGATGGCCCTTAAGAAATTTACTCTACAGAAAGAGAAAAAGAATTATAATCTTGTTTGGGGGATCCCCTCACCTGGTCAGTTAATAATACCTGTTCTGACTCTGGCCATAAATTCAAATTTTCTTTTAAGGTCACTCAGGCTCAATCAGAATGACAGCTAAGTCTCAAGCAAAAACTACTACCTCTCATCTATTAAAGGGAAACTTGCCATGATTATGGGATGGATTTATGTGGTTAACACTAGGCTATGATCATTTAACTTTAAAAACACCTCTATGTTGATAACAATTAAATCATACTAAGAATGATCAGCCTGGTAACATCAGGAAATTGGGCTGGGTGCCTTATGAACAATGCCTACATGTTATTATCCTTAGAGCCAGTGATTGATGTGGAACTGACTGAGTCAGATGACCAGAGATACACTGGGTTTCACCTAATGGAACTCATTGGATTTGTGGTACTAATTTATGACCTTGGCTTCCAATGGGAAGGGGAGTAAGATGTACCCTAGGATTCCTATGGACTCAAGGTCATATGTGTAACAAATTAGAGACCATTGGAATGAGCTGATGGGTCTAGAGATCTGCATTCTGCTGGTATGACCATTAGCAGCTATTTTTGCCATATCTAGACATATTGAAGCCTTAACAAAATTCACCCAACCGGCCTTAAATGATAATGACCAGACTATTAGTCTATTGAATTCTGAGCTATGATGAGGAAAGTGGTGCTACAAAACTGCATGGCCCCCGACATCCTTACAACATCTCAAGGAGGTGCCTGTGCCATAATTCAAACTGAATGCTGTGTTTTCATACTTGATGGATCCTCTAATGTAACACATTTAATGAAGCATATGAAAAATCAGATTTCTGCCTTAAGCGACCAATTCCCAAGTCTTGAACTCTTCAAAAACTGGTTTGGCGTGGGAAGCTCTTGGCTTAAATATTTACTTATAACTCTATTAATGTTATTTGCTATATTGTATTTTGCCTATTTCACAAGATTATTGTTTTTTGTATTACCAAATGTGTGACTGAACCACCAACAAAAATAACAATGACTAAGCTACTTGAAACAGTTGATCAAATATATAGTTCTGTATGTGACCAATGATTGTAATAGTGTAAATCTGGATATGGGAAGATGCAACAAGAGGGAATTTTTCCTGGACCATAATAGCTTAGGAATACAGGTGGTTGAAAGGACTTTGACTTTTGTTACAAAGACCTAGCCCAGTACTGGCACATTGACTTGGCCTATTGTCAAAATCTTCATCAGACCTAGGAATGAGCTTTCCTAGCACTGTGGGACAGAACAGTCATGAAATGCCTCCCAAAGCATGGTTGAATTTATGACCATGACGGGGCCCCATCAACTATAAATTGGAACTTGTCATCTGCCTGTACAAGGACTAAATCATATTGTGCTGCTACTGCTGCTGACCTTCACATCCCCTGAAGGGAATTTAGGATGGAGACCAGGAATGAGGCACTCTGTGCTTTGGAGGATGGGCAGAACAGATCTTTAGATAGTTAGATGTTATCAGGAGCTGATTTTATGAGCCCAACCCTTGCATCACCTCATATCTAGAAAAGCACTAAATTCCTACATGGTCACATCTGCTCCTCATGACTAGCAGAAACCCCTTAGAAAAAAAAAAAAAATGTGTTTGATTCGTGTACTCCTCCTTTACCAAGAATACATATATACTAATTTCCCCCCGCCTCTTTGGAACAGTTTCTCAGAGCTATCTGGGATGTTGTCTCTGGGGCTGCAGTCCTAATTTTGCTCCAAATAAGCTCAACTCACAACTCTCATGTTGTGCATTTTTTTGTAAGTCCACAGTTGCTTAGTGATACTTCAAGTCAAGAAAAAAAAATGAAAAAAAAGAGGCAAAAAGGCATTTTAAACCTCAAGCAGGAAACTGTGAGATCTCTGTCTGGATGTATGCTTGTCTCAGTGTATATCTCTTTGTATTTGGATAATATTGTTGAGGTTAATTTGTAAATGAGCTCTATTTAACTGGCTTAAAGAAAAGTAAGCGCTTACAAATCAAACAATTCTAAATACAAGAGAAATTAAGCTAAATAAATTTCAGGTTCACATGAACTAGGAAATATTCAATACTAAATTAATACCTGGTATTAATGTTTAAGTTTGATCTAATTAATATAGACATCTTTAAAGTCATCAACATTAATTATGTTTTATTTTGCCTAGGTTTTATTTCTGTTTTGCTTTAAGAACTTTTGTTGAGATACAATTGACATACAATAAACTGTATATATTTACAGTGTACAATTTGATTTTTTTTCATATTAGCAATATATATATGGCAATCCTAATCTCCCAATTCATTCCTCTCAACCCCTGCACTGCTTTCCCCACTTGGTGTCCATATGTTTGTGCCCTACATTTGTGTCTCTATTTCTGCCTACAAACCAGCTGATTTGTACCATTTTTCTATATTCTGCATATTTGTGTTTATGTGTGATATTGAGTTTTCTCTTTCTGACTCACTTCACTCTGTGTGACAGCTCTATGCCCACCCATGTCTCCACCAATGTCCCAATTTTGTTCCTTTTAGCAGCTGAGTTATATTCCATTGTATATATGTACCGCATCTTTTTTTATCCATTCATCTGTTAATGGACATTTAGGTTGCTTCCATGTCCTGGCTATTGTAAATAGAGCTGCAATGAACGTTGGATTTCATGTGTCTCTTTGAATTTTGGTGTTCTCTGGGTATATGTCCAATAGTGGGATTGCTGGGTCATATGGTAATTCTATTTTTAGTTTTTCAAGGAACCTCCATACTGTTCTCCATAGTGGCTTTATTAATTTACATTCCCACCAAAAGTGAATGAGAGCTCCCTTTTCTCCTCACCCTCTCCAACATTTATTTTTTCTAGATGTTTTGATGATGCCCATTCTAATCAGTTTGAGGTGATACTTCATTGCAGTTTTGATTTACATTTCTCTAATAATTAGTGATGTTGAGCAGCTTTTCATGTGCTTCTTGGCCATCCATGCCTTCTTCAGAGAAATGCCTATTTAGATCTTCTGCCCATTTTTTGATTGGGTTGTTTGTTTTCTGTTGTTCACTCTCTCTCTTTTTTTTATTTTTGATATTGAGCTGCATGAACTGTTTATATATTTTGGAGATTAATCCTTTGTCTCTTGATTCATTTGCAAATATTTTCTCCCATTCTGAGGGTTGTCTTTTTGTCTTGCTTATAGTTTCCTTTGCTGTGCAGAAGTTTTGAAATTTCATTAGGTCCCACTTATTTATTTTTGTTTTTATTTCCATTACTCTAGGAGGTGGATCAAAAAAGATCTTGCTGTGATTTATGTTGAACAGTGTTCTTCCTATGTTTTCCTCTAGGAGTTTTAGAGTGTCTGGCCTTACATTTAGGTCTTTAATCCATTTGGAGTTTATTTTTGTGTGTGGTGCTTGGGAGTGTTCTAATGTCATTCTTTTACATGTAGCTGTCCAGTTTCCCCAGCACCACTTATTGAAGAGGCTTTCTTCTCTCCATTGTATACCCTTGCCTCCTTAGTTGACCATCGTTTATCTCTGGGCATTCTATCCTGTTCCATTGATCTATATTTCTGTTTTTGTGCCAGTACCATATTGTCTTGATTACTGTAGCTTCATAATATAGTCTGAAGTCAAGGGGTCTGATTCCTCCAGCTCCATTTTTTTTTTTTTTCCCTAAAGACAGCTTTGCCTATCTGGGGTCTTTTGTATCTCCATACAAATTTTAGGATTTTTTGTTTAGTTCTGTAAGAAATGCCATTGCTAATTTGATAGGGATTGCATTGAATATGTAGATTGCTTTGGGTAGTGTTGTCATTTTCACAATGTTGAAATGGCATCCTAGGCCTGGGATACCCCAGACTTGCCATCAAAAAGACCACCCCGTCTTCAACAACCTGAAGACACGTGGCATCATTTCTCAGCCTGTCTTTGCCTTCTGTTTGAGCACACAAGTCTGAGGTGGACAGGCCCTCTCTCTAAAGCAGCTGTAAGTTGCTTTCAGTTGCATAAAAATTATAGACCACCTGATCCATAAGTTTCCTGAGAGACATAACTAGCCAGCATAACTATGGCCCCCGGACCACATTTGGCCCCCCGCTGGTCATTCTAGATAAAGTTTCATTGGAACACAGAAATGATCATGGGCTCAAGGGCAGTTACTTGGTCCAGGAAAGTGGAGGGAAGAGGGATAGCATGAAAGGTGTCAGGATACAGGCTGGAGGAAAAGGCAAAGGATTTGCTGATGGATTTGATATGAAGGGAAGGAGAGGGACAGCAGCAATGTTTACCTTCTCACTAACATTTTACTGGGAGCACAGGACCAGATACACAATTGACAGGAGTCAGTGCAAAATGAAAATATGTGACCTCTTATTCAAAAAGTATTAGGAATTTCAACACAGAGATAGCAGAGGCATGGTTCCCTGCTGAGCATGGAACCCCATGGATGGCACAGGTCACAGGCCTGTGATACCAACACTGGGTGAGCCTGAACCCACACCTTAGTGCCTTCAGGCCTTGGCTTTTCTGATAAATGACAGGTTACACAACAGGGAAACCAGACCCCTCCGGCACGGGGCCCTCTGTGGGTATCTCTGACCACTCTAGTTGCTGGAGGGGACCAGGTCCTTTTAAAGAGGGTAGATGTTTGGAGCTGGCAATGTTGCACAGCTTTGAACCTCTTCTGTGTCATTCATTCATCACTGACCAACTTTCATTGGGGAATCAATCCCTCGATGCCTCAGTTTACACACATGTAAAATGTAGACCATAGTAGTTCTTCTGATGGGTGGATAAGCACAACCCTCAGACTGTGAGTGGCATTATTCTCTGACAAGAAGACTTCCCTCTTCCTTCTCTCCTCAGCCAGAAGGAGAAAGGTAGCATGGTGATGTTTGGCAGGGTGGACCACAGCTACCACAAAGGAGAGCTGAAGTGGATACCAGTGTCCCAAACCCACTTCTGGTAGATAATCATGAACAGGTAAGCCTCTCCCTCTGAGTACCACCACTAGTGATGTTCACACTCATGCACGTGCCACAGGCAGACACACACAAATGCATGACCAGACACACAGTCACACACAGATACATAGGCTCCACCCACAAACACACATATAGACACACACAGAAACAGATATAAAGAGACACATTGGCATACATATAAACATGCACAGGAACACAAATACAGACCAAAACACAGACAGAGACACAGACAGAGACACACAGGTACAAACGCACTAACAGACACACATACAGACACACACACACACAAACATAAACACACAGATATGCACACTACACATGGGCTCATAATCACCCCAGACCTCCTGACCAGGGCCTTGATCAAGGTCCTGAACAGGGTCCAGAGAGGTGTGTGTAGACTGAAGAAGGCTGCATCCACTGTTCTGTGAGACAGGTGGCATGGTTTGAGCACCCTAATGTGTGGTGAAAAGAGGATCAGGGAGAATTTCACCAGCCTGAACAGGGTTGTGATAAGATCAGCAACTGCTCAGGGCTACCCAGGAATGAGGGAGTTCTTAGTGCACAAAACTGAAAGTTTAAAAACAAGGAAAGTCTTAGACAAACTAGGAAAACTGATCTTTTTAGAAAGAAGCTTACCAGTAGTGGATTGAGGTTGGTTGCATTCTTGAGACCCTACCCCTACCCATTGCCACCCACCCCAACATCCTAGACACACAGTGGGGCAGGGGCTGTGACAGAGTGAATCAGGAAGCTGGAATCCAGGAGTGGCCAGAGAATGAGGGTCAATAACTGATGGGATTCTGTGTGACACCAGAATCTTATGTGTCCTTTTGAGGGCTCCTGGGCTAGCTCAGGCATGGCTTGTCCATGGTCTCGGTATCTGAGCCAGGTGAAGGGCCAGTGCTGGGAAACAATCTCTCCCAGGGCCATCTGTTATTCCCTCCTCAATAGTCTGGCCTCTGCTGCCCCAGAAAACATCCCTCTTCACCGTGTGGCTTGACCCATTATTGGGCAGACACCAGACACAGGTCTCTGGTTTTTCCTCATGCACTTCTTCACTCCCTCACTCATTCATTTGTTCATTCACTCAACAAACATACATTGTGCATCCAGTGTGCTGGTCACTTGAGAAGGTACAAAGGATACAACTTGCCTTTACATCTAGTGAGGCAGACATACATGAAATGAGTCACACACATAATGAGTTACCGCTTCATTACTTGCTATGAATGAGGAAGAGTCTACAGAGACTGACCAATACAGGAGCCTGATCTAATCTTGGGGGAAGATTTCTTTGAAAAATTGAAAATTAAGCTGGAAACTGGAAGATGAAGAGAAATTAGCTAGACAAAGGGAATGGGACTCTTCTAGGAAGGTGACCATCACATGCCAAGGCCCTGAGGCACGAGAGAACTGGGTGCATTCAAGAGTTCAGGGGAAGTCAAAGGAGGTTATGTGACCAGAGTAAATTAAAATAGATTCAGAGCATGAGCAAAGGGTTGTTCTGGAAACAGTCAAAGAGGGGGCAGTCATAGGGGGAGAATTCAGTGTGATCCTGGTGCCTAATTTGTCCCACTGTCTCTCAGAATCACCATGGTCTGGGTGCATCTTGGTTGTTACCACGGCTGTCATGCTATTATGGATACCGGGACCTCATTCCTGCTGGGCCCAACTAGAGTGATCACTGCCATCCAGAAGCTCATCAACACCAGGACTTTAGGTCAACAGGTGAAGGGACATGCCACAGGGTCACTCTCGGGTTCTCCTAACACTAGGGATCAGGTGGGTCAACCTGTCTTCTCTTTCTCTTTCAGTACATGGTTCTATGTAGCAGCATCAAGCATCAGCTTAGTATCATCTTCATCATCAACACCAAAGACTACCTAGTGCCTTCTAAAGTCTACATTTTAAAGGTGAGGGGCCAACCCTGGTGGCTGGTTCTCAAATATGGCCCTTTCAGTAACCCTTATGCTGCTGCTGGGAGGAGGGGTGCCTCTGCAGGCCAAGCCAAATGACTGAAGATGCTGCTGAGCCCATGAGGCTGGGCCAGTGCCCCCCACAAAACCAACCACTTGAGAGTAAAGGGCAGTCTGGGACATCCATCATCCTGGAATAAATGGAGACACCACCCTGTGCTGGCATGGTGCGAGGCACCAAGATAGGGGAACACTAAGGGCCTCTCCCCTCAAAGAGCTTCAGTTGCACCAGAACCCTCAGTTGGATGAACACGGAAAGTGAGCTCTAGCCATCTCTGAAGTAGGCCAAATGACCAGTCGGTTTGGCTGGGGACAGTCTTAGTGTGTTGTCCCACCATCATGATTGATGGTCTTCCTTCCCATCTTGAAAGTGTCCTGGTGAATGATCAATTATGTGGTTCCCCAAGTCATCAGCTTCAAATTCCTCTTGCTAAGTCCCTAATCCCCATCTGTGATTTGGGTTGCCAGACCCCTCTGTGGGGAGGTTGGATGGTCACGTGAATAAATGATGCACAGTGACAGCACAGCCCTGTCACAGGTTTGAGGCTTAATGTCAGCTCCCTATGGGAGTTCAGAGGAGGCTAATGGGTTCAAATAAACTTTGATTAAAACAGGGAGGTGGCAGAGTCAAGATGGCAGCATGGGAAGATGCGGAGATTGCCTCTCCCCACAAATAGATCAGTTGCTGGAGGCCGGTGGGGGACCTGAGGCCCAAGCAGACCACAGGAAACCCAGAGCAACCAGGTAGGACCTGGGGGAAGTCAGGGGTGTGGGGAAGGGGAAGACAGCCCCTGGGGGCTGGCTGGGTGTGGGGGGAGGTTCCCACCTGGAGGGACCATTAGGGGCTGGGGAGATTTGGAAACCACAAATGGGTTTCTCCTACCCAGGAGGCCAGGATTCCTGCTGAGCTCCCTGGCTTGGGAGCCTGCTGGGTTCCCCAGTGGGGTCCTCCACCCTTCAGGGCCCCCTCCAGGCAGCCTGGGTCCTGGGGGTGTGGGAAGGAGGGAGGAGGCACAAGGAGTCAGAGAGGCAGACAGGTGGGGGGGGCTTTGAGATTGGGGGACGGGGAGGTAAGAGGGTGTTTCACCTACTCTCTTGGCCAGGGAGGCCAACTAGGCTCCTGGACTTGCTCCTTCACTCTCTAGGCCCCTGTCCAGCATGAGGGTGCTGGGGGAGTCGGGGGAGGGAGAGAGGCAGATATTGGGGGTGGGAATGGATCTCTCCAGCTCAGAATAATACGGGAGGCCCTGTGGGGTATTTCTTCTAGGTGAGTCCTCCACCTTCCAAGTTCCTAGAAGTACAGGAGGGAAGCAGTGGGGAGTAAAGAAGAGAGGTGGAAGAGGGGAAGGACCCTTTGGGATCAGGGGACTGAGGGAGGAGCGGAAGGCATTTCCAGTGACCACTGGTCCAGAAAGCCTGCTGGGCTCCCGGGCCTGGTCTCCAACTCTCCAGGGTTCCCTCCGAGATGCGTTGGTCCTGGGAAATTTGGAGAGTGGCAGGGGAAGAGGAAGAGAGGCGGACTGGTGGTGGGACATTCCAGGAGCAGAGGACCAGGGAAGTTGCAGAGGACCTTTCCCCTGCCCACTGGGGCCCCGTGGGCCTGCTGGGCTCCTGAGTCTTGTTCCTTGATCTCTCCAGCTGATTGGGTCATACAGTCATGGGAGGGAGGGAGGAGAGGAGAAGAGGAAGAGAGGCAAACAGTGGTGGGGAAGGGGAGCTTGCAGGGGAGATGCTGTGGGAAATCTCCCTACCCACTTGGCACCAAGAGACCTGTTGCACCCCCAGGTCTGGTCTTTGGCCCTCCAGGGCCCCCTCTAGGTCTCACTGGTCCTAGGGGTGTAGAAGGAAAGCAGGGGAGAAGAGGAAAGGTGGGCAGAGGAGGGGACCTTCTGGGATCGGAGGATCAAGGGAGGCAGAGAAGGTATTTCCCATGCCCACTGGCTTTGGGAACCCTGCTAGGCTCAAAGACCTGGTCTTTTACACTCCAGGGGCACCTCCAGCTGCCTGGGACCTACTAGAATGGGGGGCGGGGGAGAGGAAGAGAGGCAGACAGGATCCTTATGAGACTGGGAGATCTGGGGAAGTGCAGCAGGCATTACCCTAGCCCAGTTGGACCTGGGAAGCCTGGTGGGCATCAGAGTCTGGTCTCCTGCCTTCCAGTGTCCCTTGCAGCTGTGAGGGTATTAGGGGAATAAGAGAGAGGGGATGAGGAAGAAGAGAACAAAAGTGGGAGGGACCCTCTGAGATTGGAGGACTAGGGGAGATGCCTAGCATTTCTCCACCAACTGGGGCCCAGAGAGCCCACTGGGTACCTTGACCTGATCCTTTGCTCTCAGGACCAGAGGCATTCCTGGGCCCATCTGCCTCATTGGGCCTAAGCCCCATTCCCCACCACCCCCAGGGACTTTTCTAAGCCTAGGACCTGCCCATTGCCTAACTTCTCCCCCACCCCCCCACCCCCACCTTTGTCTAAGCCTGGCCCCAACAGTCAAGACCTTTTCTGGCTTTTTATTTTCTTTTTTCTTTCTTTTCCTTTTTTCTTTCTTCCCAGCTCCTCACTTAGGCTATTGCAGTTGATTTACCTTCCAGTTGTTGCTGCATCCTTTTTTATTTTTTTTAATTTTCCTAACACATTTGTTAGTTCCCTATTATTATATTTTTTATGTTTCTATAGTTCTGCTGTTCTCCTGCTTTTTCTGTTTTTTTTTTTTTTTTTCATATTTCTGCTACACAAGGCTTGTGGGATCTTGATTCACAAGCCCAGGGTCAGACCTGAGCTCCTGAGGTGGGAACTCTGAGTCCAAAACATTGGACTAACAGGGAAACCCAGTACTCAGGGGATATTCATCAGAGTGAGGTCTCCCAGAGGTTCTCATCTCAAGACCAAAACCCAGCTATACTCAACAGCCTACAAACTCCAGTGCTTGAAATCTCAGACCAAACACATAGTGGGACAGGAACACAATCCCACTCATCCAAAGTGGGGGGAAAATGATAAAACAAAAAGATATGTCACAGATGAAGGAATAAGGTAAAAATACACAAGACCAAATAAATGAAGAGGAAATAGGAAAATTGCCTGAAAAAGAATTCAGAGTAATGATAGCAAAGATGATGCAAAATCTCAAAAACAAAATAGAGAAAATACAAGAAACAGTTAATAAGTGTTCAGAAGAACTAAAGAACAAACAGTAATAGTTAACAAAATAGCCAAAATTAAAAATTCTCTAGCTATTATAAACAGCAGAATAACTGAGGCAGTAGAATGAATGAGTTGGAAGATAGAATGGGGGAAAGAACTGCCAGAAAGCAGGAAAAAGAAAAAAGAATAAAAAGAATGGAAGACAATCTCAGAGACCTTGGTTAGAACATTAAGTGCAGCAACATTTGAATCATAGGCATTCCAGAAGAAGAAGAAAAAAAGAAAGGGTCTGAGAAAATATTTGAGAAGCTTATACTGGAAAACTTCCCCAACATGGGAAAGGAAACAAATAATCAAGTCCAAGAAGTGCAGAGAGTCCCATACAGAATAAACCCAAGGAGGAATATACCAAGGCACATATTAATCAAACTAATGAAAATTAAACACAAAGAAAAAATATTAAAAGCAGCAGGAGAAAAGCAACAAATAACATATAAGGGAAAACCAATCAGGATAACAACTGACTTTTCTACAGAAACTCTGCAGGCCAGAAGGGAGTGGCAAGATATACTGAAAGTCCTCAGAGAGAAAAATCTACAGCCAAGAATACTCTACCCAACAAGAATGTCATTCAGATTTGACGGAGAAATCAAAAGCTTTACAGACAAGCAAAAGATAAGACAATTCAGCACCACCAAACCAGCCTTACAACAACTGCAAAAGGAACTTTCCTAAGCAGGAAACACAAGAGAAGGAAAAGACCTACAAAAACAAACCCAAAACAATTAAGAAAATGGTAATAGGAACACACATGTCAATAATCACCTTAAATGCAAATGGATTAAATGCTCCAACCAAAAGACACAGACTGGCTGAATGGATACAAAAACAAGACCCATATATACGCTGGCTGTCCACTCTCACCATTGTTATTCAACATAGTTTTGGAAGTTTTAGCCACAACAATCAGAGAAGAAAATGAAATAAAAGGAATCCCAATTGGAAAAGAAGAAAAACTGTCACTCTTTGCAGATGACATGATATTATACATGGAAAACCCTAAAGACTCTACCAGAAAACTGCTAGCACTAATTGTTGAATTTAGTAAAGTAGCAGCATATAAAATTAATGCACAGAAATCTCTTGCATTCCTATACACTAACAACAAAATAGCAGAAAGAGAAACTAAACAATCTCTCCCATTTACCATTGCAACAAAAAGAATAAAATACTGAGGTACAAAGCTGCCTAAGGAGGCAAAAGACCTATATGCAGAAAACTCTAAGACACTAATGAAAGAAATCAAAGAGGATGCAAACAGATCGAGGAACATACCATGTTCTTGGATTGGAAGAATCAATATTGTGAAAATGACTCTCTTACCCAAAGCAATTTACAGATTCAATGCAATCCCTATCAAATTACCAACATCATTATTCACAGAACTAGGACAAGAAATCTTACGATTTACCGCGAATAGCCAAAGCAATCTTGAGATGGAAAGACGGAGTTGGTGGAATCAGGCCTCCTGAATTCAAACTATACTACAAACCCACAGTGATCAAGACAGTATGGTACTGGCACAAAAATAGAAAGGTAGATCAATGGAACAGAATAGAGAACCCAGAGGTAAACCCATACACATATGGGCACCTTATCTTTGAGAAAGCAGGCAAGAATATACAATGCAGAAAACACAGACTCTTTCAATAAGTGGTGCTGAGAAAATTGGACAACAACATGTAAAGGAATGAAATTAGAAGACTTCCTAACAAAAATACAAAAACAAACTCAAAATGCATTAAAGACATAAATGTAAGACCAGACACTATAAAACTCCTAGAGGAAAACTTAGGCAGAACACTCTATGACATACATCAAAGCAAGATCCTTTTTGACCCATCTCCTAGAATAATGGAAATAAAATCAAGATTAAACAAATAGGACCTAAGGAAACTTAAAAGCTTTTGCACAGAAAAAGAAGCCATAAATGAGACAAGAAAACAACCCTCAGAATGGGAGAAAATACTTGCCAATGAAGCAACTGACAAAGGATTAATCTCTAAAACATAGAAGCAGCCCATGTAGCTTAACCCCAAAAAAGCAAATAAACCAATCCACAAATGGGTGGAAGACCTAAATAGACATTTCTCCATAGAAGACATGCAGATGGCTAATAAACATATGAAAAGATGCTCAACATTACTAATCATTAGATAAATGCAAGTCAAAGCCACAATGAGGTACCAGCTCACACTGGTTGGAATGGCCATCATCAAAACATCTAGAAACAGTAAATGTTGGAGAGGGTGTGGAGAAAAGGGAACTCTCCTGCACTGTTGGTGAGAATGTAAGCTGGTACAGCCACTATGGAAAGTAGTTTGAAGGTTCCTTAAAAAACTAAAAATAGAACTACTATATGACCCAGTAATCCCACTACTGGACATATACCCAGAGAAAACCAAAATCCGAAAAGAAACATGTACCATAATGTTCATTGCAGCACTATTTACAATAGCCAAGACATGGAAGCAACCTAAATGCCCATCAACAGATGAATGGTTAAAGAAGATGTGGCACATATATACAATGGAATATTACTCAGCCATAAAAAGGAATGAAATTGAACTGTACGTAATGAGATGGATAGACCTAAAAACTGTCATACAGAGTGAAGTAAGCCAGAAAGAGAAAAACAAATACCATATGCTAATTCATTTATATGGAATCTGAATAAATCATACTGATGAACCCAGTGACAGGGCAAGAGAGGAGATGCAGATGTAGAGAATGGACATGAGGACATGGGACAAGGGTGGCAGGCAAAGGAGAAGCTGGGATGAAGTGAGAGAGTAGTATAGAGATAGATACAGTACCGAATGTGAAATAGATAGCTAGTTGGAAGTTGCTTTATAACAAAGGGAGATCAACTTGATGATGGGTGATCCTTTAAAGGGCCAGGACAGAGAGGGTGGGAGGAAGTTGCGGGAGGAAAGGGATATGGGTATATATGTATAAATACTGCTGATTCACTTTGGTGTACCTCAAAAACTGGTACAAGAGCTTGAAGCAAATATTCAAATAAAGAGCTTAAAAAAAAGTAGGGAATTTCATAGAGGCATGGAGCATCCTGCTTGGGTTGTAGTAAATCTACGCTGGACTCTAGGTAAAGGGAACACCCTTGACCTTGTCAAGAGGTGATGAGGTCTACAGACAGGAGGAGTACCAGGATAAGTCACCCAACCCAGCCTGAAGTGGCTCAGGAGGGTGAGCATGGGTCTAGGAAGACCTCCTAGAATGGTTGAGCAAAGTTTTAAAGAACAGGTTGTGGTGAACAGGGAGAAGAAAAGGCATTCTCTACAGAGAAAACAGTGAACATGAGTCAGAAGGAGAGAACGAGAGTACTACAGGTCATTCTTGTCCTTTTTTTCTTTTTCTTTTGATTGTATTGAAGTATAGTTATTTTACAGTATTGCATTAATTTCTGCTGTACAGTAAAATGACTGAGTTATACGTATATTGCATTGCTTTTCATAAGCTTTTCCATTACAGTTTATCACTGGATATTGAATATAGTTCCCTGTGCTATACAGGAGTACATTGTTGTTTATCCATCCTCTGTATAGCAGTTTGTATCTGCTAAGCCCAAACTCCAATCCTTCCCTCCACCAACCCCCTCCCTCAGGGCAACCACATTTCTTGGTTGTACTTGTTCTTGAAAGGCCACCCCATTTCCACAGCTGCTGAGAGAACCACTTGGTTCTTACTAAAGGGGGAAAATACAACCAGGAAGGCAACATCTCTGCATATAGAGATGCTGACAGGTAAGGGCTCAGGCTGACTGGGGTGTATTTCATCTCCCCCAGGGTCCTCAGGTCAGCTGTGTCAGCTTGTTTCAAGGGGCCTCAGTGAATTTGAATGAGTTAGAGACATGGATCCTTGGTGATGTCTTCCTGAAGCTGTACTTCTTGATTTACAATCAGGGAAACAAGAGGATTGGCCTGGCTCCTATAGTGTAAATGGTGGGGCTGCTTCAGGAATCAATCAGGCCCACTCCAAACACACATTCACTCACACGCTGGACACTCACACCCAGAGATGGTGTTTTATTTGGTGCTCTGCAAAGCCCTATTCTCAGGAAAGAATACAGGATTCCATTCCCAATGATGCTAATACAAATCAGTGACACTGTTTGGATTGGGAAGATGCATCATAATCAGGCAGGATCTAGAACCTTGCCTGAACTGCAAGTGAGAGGAGCCCAACTCCAACTGGCTTCATTGAAAAGGGAGACTTACTGAAAGGATACTGGGGATCTGGGACACAGGAACCAACCAGAGCAGATCCGAACATCTCAGTGCCTGTACCCAAGAAATCAGAAGCCATCAGCTCACTCTTTTTATCCCTCACACTTTCCCTTCTCTCATCTTTGATTCTCTTAGCCTGACAGCTTTCTTCCCTCAGGCTTCTACACATATATCCCCAAGGTATCTCATCTCAAAGTAAAGAACCTCAGGCAAGATCAGGCTGCCAGGGAGGGCTCTTATAGACTCACCTCAGATCATGTGTCCAGCCATGGGCCAACCATCCTGGCAGGTGCATGTGATACTATGATTGGCTTTACTTGATTACAACGCCCTGCACAACATGATATGAAGTTTTCTCCAGCACCACATACTGTATCTGAGGAGAGCCATCACTAAAGGAAGGTCAGGGGGTTTCCTAGACCATGGAAGAGTTGGTGATAGCCACGTCAATGCAAAAACCTCCTCATTCAGGGGAATGGTAAGGATTAATAAAAAGAGATTCTATTCTTCCCATCTCAGAGGAACTTTGGGAATGGGCTTCTGCTTCAGGGGGTTTCTGGGTGAGGCCCTTCAAGCTGGGATGGCTCCCCTTTGTCCCACCAACCCAGTCACCAGCTCTCTGCCACCCACAGTGGCAGTCCTTTCCAGTCCCACCTCCTAAGTGACAGGCTATGTGGATCCCTGAGCCAGCCCCAGCCATTGAGGGGTCAGCATGCCCCTTATACTCACCTCCAAAGCTGTGGGGGAGGATATCAGTCATGTAAAGCAGGACCAACATGCACAAGCTTTCAGCCTTTCTGAGTTTCCTCAAGGGTCACATCTAGAAACCACTAGGTTAGAACTGCCATGATTTAGCAGATTTTTAATGGAAGCATCACTTCTTCCCACCTGGAGACTCTAAGAAAAGGCCCAGGCTTGGATAGCAGGGATCAGAGGTGGAGGGAGACCCATATGAGAGAAGAAGCAGAAAAGAATAAATATGATGGAAAACACATCCCAACCCAATGCATATTATGGGCCTTTACTCAGGCAAGACAAACATCAGCAAAAGGGATGTTCCAAATTCCTACTTTATCTTTCATTCAGTACAAATTTATTGAGCACCTACAGTGTGTTAGCTGCCTGGCTGCTGTGGTATTCCCCAGGAAGGGAAGGCTGTGTTAGGAACCCACAACCAGTTCATGGAGACAGATAAAGGCAAATCCCCCAATGGGTAAGGTTAGAAGATAAAACAACAGAGGTGTGAGTAGGAGCCAGAAGAGTGAGGGGCTGCCTCTTTAGGGAGCCAGAAAAAGCTGGGTTAGGGTGAGATGGGGGCATTGACCTCAGTCTTGTGACCCCACCCTGAAACACACCCCAAGCCCTGCAGTTCCCATGTGTGTACAGATCTCTCGTACGTGCACGTTATGTGTGTCTGGTCACTTTAAGATGTTACTAGATTATGATCAGCTTGAGGGGAGTGAAGGAGGGCCAGTTGCAGAGCTGATAAAGGGCAGAAAGGTGAGAATAGAACTGGCATTTTTTTTTTAACAGCAAATATCATGTTTTGGGCTCAACAGAGATTCACATGAGAATTTTGTCAAAAACATTTTCCACGTGCTCTTCATGGAACCATAAGCAATGTCTCTCTGTTGGTGAGAAACCATCAATAAGACTAAGCATAATAGCTCTGATTAATTACATATGCCATTTCAGTGTCTCCACATGAGTCTCTGCAGGGCATGACCCCCATTGTACAGATGAAGAAAGTGTCCTCCAAACTTCTGGCCCAAATCCTGGTGACAGGCACATAGTAGACCCTCAATAAATACACATTGAATAAGTGATTGGATGAATTGGTAGATGCTTCCACTAGAACTCATTGCTGCATTCATGTCGGGAGACAGATGGTGTCAGCATGGCTTATTGATATAGTATCAACCAGAAGAATTCAGGCTTTGCTTCCCTAGATGAGCCTAAGCCCTGGACTGGACCTGTGTCTGTTTATGAGCTCACTGTTCCTGAGACCCTATATTTTTAGCCTGTGCTACCAACATGAGGATAAATCTGATCTTCACCATTTTTTCCTACCACAAGGCATATGGGATCTTAGTTCCTTGATCAGGGATTAAACCCTGTCCCTCGCATTGGAAACACAGACTCTTAACCACTGGTCTGCCAGGAAATGCCCAAGGTTTGTTCTTCAAAGTAACAGTTGCTCCTGTCCCTCAAGTTTTATCCTTTAGCCATTGCAGTCCAGAGAGATTTATACCCAACAGTGAGAAAAAAATATGAGAAAAAAAAAAGATCTTTAACCCTTCGTGAAAGAGTGAAAATTGGTACAGTCTATTTGGACATCATTTGTTCTTAAAATATATATGGTCTTTGTCCCAGCAATTTTGCTTCTAAGGTTTATGCTAAAGCAAGGATCAGAAACACCTTCAAACATACATAAGCAAGGATATAGTCCTTAGAGTCTCTTAAATAAGGGAAAATCTGAGCCATCCTAAGGCCAATTAAACAAAAATGATCCATAGGATAGATAGGCCATCATGCAACCAAACACCTTAAAATTGTGTTTTAGGAGAATATTTAGTGTTTTGAAAAATCATTCCAATATGACATTGAGAGAAAAGAACAGAATAAAAAACAGCATGATCCTGCATTTGTTAAGCACATGGAAGACAGTGCCACATACTTGCCAGGCATGTACATTCTGGAGCTTTTCTGCCTGGGTTCAAATCACACCTCTGACACCAATGAATCATGTGACCTTGATAAGTTCTTTCCTGGACATCAGCTTCCTATTCTGTAAATTTGAGATAAGGATAGTTCTTCCCTCACTAATTATCAGGAAAATGCAAATCAAATGACAGTAAGATACCATCTCACATACATTAGGATGGTCATTATCAAAAACAAAAGGCCTTAGAGGAAAACATAGGCAGAACACTCTATGACATAAATCAAAGCAAGATTATTTTTGAACCATCTCCTAGAATGCTGCAAATAAAAAGAAAAATAAACAAATGGGACCTAATGAAACTTGAAAGCTTTCACACAGCAAAATAAACCATGAATAAGATAAGAAGACAACCCTCAAAATGGGAGAAATATTTGCCAATGAAGCAACAGACAAAGAATTAATTTCCAAAATATACAAGCATCTCATGTACCTCAATATCAAAAAAGCAAATAACCCAATCCAAAAATGGGCAGAAGATCTAAATAGACATTTCTCCAAAGAAGACATACAGATGGGTAACAGACGTGAAAATATGCTCAATAGTACTAATCATTAGAGAAATGCAAATCAAAGCCACAATGAGGTGCCACCTCACACCAGTCAGAATGTTTATCATCAGAAAATCTAGAAATAATAAATTCTGGAGAGTGTGCAGAGAAAAGGGAACCCTACTGCACTGTTGGTGGGAATGTAAAGTGGTATACTGCCACTATGGAAAACAGTATGGAGGTGCCTTAAAAAACTAAAAATAGAACTACCATATGACCCAACAATCCCACTTCTTGGCATATACCCTGAGAGAAGAATAATCCAAAAAGTTACATATACCACAATGTTCATTGTAGCACTATTTACAATAGCCAGGACATAGAAACAACCTAAATACTCATCAACAGATAAATGATATAGAAGATATGGCACATATATACAATGGAATATTACTCAGCTATGAAAAGAAATGAACTTGAGTTAATTTTAGTGATGTGGATGGACCTAGAGTCTGTCATACAGAGTGATGTAAGCCAGAAGGAGAAAAACAAATACTGTATGCTAATGAATACATATGGAATCAAAAAAAAAAAAAAAAAGGTCCTGATGAACCCAGTGACAGGACAAGAATAAATATGTAGATGCAGAGAATGGACTTGAGGACATGGGGTGGGTGGAGGGGCAAAGGGGAAGCTGGGACAAAGTGAGAGAGTAACACTGACATACCCACACCACCAAATGTAAAATAGATATCTAGTGGGAAGCTGCTGCGTAACAGAGGGAGATCACCTTGATGATTGGTGATGAATAAGAGGGGTGAGATAGGGAAAGTGGGAAGGAGTCACAGCAGGGGGGGCATATGGTGATATATGGATAAATACAACTGATTCACTTTGTTGTACACCACAAACTGACACAATAGTATAAAGCAATTATATTCCAAGAAAGAACTTAAACACACACACACACACACAAACAAAAGGTAACAAGAGTTGACAAGGATGTGGAACCTTGTACACTGTTTGTGGGGATGAAAAATGGTGTAGCCACTGAAGAACATAATGAAGTTTCCTCAAAAAAATTAAAATGAGAATTCCTATTTGATCCTGTAATCCCATTTCTGGGTATTTTCCCAGAAAATTAAAATCATGATCTCAAAGGGATATTTGACATGCCGAGGTAGGAGATAGATGGGCCCCTGGCCTGGACAGATGATGTTTGTCAAGTGGAGTCAAATTGAAGCTTTTTTCTCATCCAGAAACTCTAAGGACAAAGCTAGTGGCTGAAGCTCATCTCTGCTGAAGAAAAGAGAAAAGCTGCCCACTCCTGTGGTGAAGGAAAACTGCCCTGTGTGCACATGCATAGGAAGGCTTCTTGGGGGTCAAACAGGGAGGGGGCACCACCCCATGATAAGTGTGGACATGCACTCATATGTCTCTGCATTGGGATCCATCTTAGCAAAAAGTTGTGTGCGCATCTTGAGGAGGGTCCTAGGACCAGTCAGGTGTGATAAAAGGAGTAAGATAATTGGTCAAGGGTAAACAGAGACCTGGGAGGGCTGTCTTATGTAAATAATTTAAATCACCTGTTTCCTGCACTCCTAGATCAGGATGCCCACACTCCTCCCTGGGTGTGTATCTCTGCCTAGTTTCTGACTTACTGTGCTCCTCCTCATTAGAGAGGACACCCATAGCCTTTCTCTCTCGGTGTGTATTTCTGCCTTGATTTTGTCTTAAAGAAACTGATTCTCTGTGTTCTGTCCCATACATTGTGCTGTGTCTCTGATAATAAACTTTATACTTTTTTTTTTTTTTTACTGTTTTTGTCTCCTTGAAACATTCTTGTTTTCAAATTGGGGAAAGAGCTAGGACCACTTTGCTTTTAGATTCTAGCCCCTAGTGATCTAGTGGTTACAATTTCTGGTTTTTCATTCATGCTACTCAGGTTCAATTCCTGGGAAGGAAATTAAGATCTCTACTCAGGACTTCTCGATCACTGCCATCTCTGAGATCACTGCTATGTATATTGCAGCATCATTCACGATAGACAAGATGTAGAAAATACTTAGATCCATGAATAGTTGAATGCACAAAGAAAATATGGTACAGACATACAATGGAATATTATTCGGCATTTAAAAATATTCATTTGTTTATTCAACTGCACTGGGTCTTATTTGCAGTATGAGGGATTTTCTGTTGTGAAATGCCAGAATTTTAGTTATTGCATGTGAAATATTAATTATGGGATGTGGGATTTTGTTCCCTGACCAAGGATCAGACCCAAGCTTCCTGCATTGGAAGCCTGGAGTGTTGACTGCTGCACCACTAGGGGATTCTCAGTCATTTCTTTCTCTCTTTTTTTTTTTTTTTTGACAGATCATTTTATTTATTTTTTTACACCTCTATATTGGAATATAATTTCACAACACTGCTGTGCCCATTTTGGGAGTACAGCAAAGTGAATTAGCTGTATTTATACATATATCACCATATACCCTCCCTTCCATGACTCCCTCCCAGCCTCCCTATCCTGTCTTCTAAGTCATCACACATCATCGAGTTTAACTCCCTATATTATGCAGCAACTTCCCACTAGCTATTTAGCAGTGTATATATGTTAATGCTAATGTCTCACTTCATCCTAGCTTACTGTTCGTCCCCCCCACCCTGTGTCCTCAAGTCCACTCTCTACATCTGCATCTATACTCTTATCCTGTCACTGGGTTCAACAGTACCATTATTTTAGATTCCATGTATATGAGTTAGCATACGGTATTTGTATTTCTCTTTCTGGCTTACTTTGCTCTGTATGACAGACTCTAGGTCTATCCACTTCAGTACAAATAACTCAGTTTCATTTCTTTTTTATGGCTGAGTGATATTCCATTGTATATAAGTGCCACATCTTCTTATCCATTCATCTGTGGATGGGCTTTTAGCTTGCTTCCATGTCCAGACTATTGTAAATAGTGCCGCAATGAACATTATGGTACATATTTCTTTTTGGATTATGGTTTTCTCTGGGTATATGTCCAGTAGTGGGATTGCTGGTTCATATGGTAGCTTCATTTTTAGTTTTTTAAAGGAATCTCCATACTGTTTTCCATAATGGCTGTACCAATTTACATTCCCAACAAGAGTGCTGCAGGGTTCCCTTTTCTCCACACACTCTCCAGCATTTATTGTTTCTAGATTTTTTGCGATGGCCATTCTGACTGGTGTGAGGTGATACCTCATTGTGGATTTCACTTGCATTTCTCTAATTAGTGATGTTGAGCATCTTTTCATGTATTTGTTAGCCATCTGAATGTCTTCTTTGGAGACATATCTACTTAGGTCTTCTGTCCATTTGTAGATTGGGTTATTTGCTTTTTTGGTATGAAGCTGCATGAGCTGCTTGTATATTTTGGAGATTAATCCTTTGTCCGTTGCTTCATTAGCAAGTATTTTCTCCCATTCTGAGGGCTGTCTTCTTGTGTTGTTTATGGTTTCTTTTGCTGTCCAAAAGCTTTTGTTTCATTAGGTCCCATTTGTTTATGTTTGATTTTATTTCCATTATTCAAGGATGTGGGTCCCAACGGATCTTGCTTTGATTTATGTCATAGAGTGTTCTGCTTATATTTCCCAATAAGAGTTTTATAGTGTCTGCCCTTCCTTTAGATCTTTAATCTATTTTGAATTTATTTTTGTGTATAGTGTTAGGAAGTGCTCTAATGAAATTCTTTTACATGTAGCTGTCTAATTTTCCCAACAGCACTTATTAAAGAGGTTGCCTTTTTTTTCCATTGTATATTTCTCCCTCCTTTATCAAGATAAGGTCCCCATATGTATGTGGATTTATCTCTGGGCTATCTACTGTATTCCATTGATCTCCCTTTCTATTTTTGTGCCAGTACCATAGTGTCTTGATCATTGTAGTCTCGTAATATATTTTGAAGTCAGGAAGTCTGATTCCACCAGCTCCATCTTTCCTTCTCAAGATTGCTTTGGCTATTTGGGGTCTTTTGTGTTTCATTACAAACCGTAAATTTCATATTATATTTATGTGAAAACTGCCATTGGTAATTTGATAGGGATTTCATTGAATTTGTAAATTGCTTTGGGTAGTATAGTCATTTTCACAAAGTTGATTCTTCCTATCCAAGAACATGGCATGTCCCTCCATCTGTTTGTATCATCTTTGATTTCTTTTTTTAATAAATGTATTTATTTATTTATTTTATTGGCTGTGTTGAGTCTTTGTTGCTGCACACAGACTTTTTCTAGTTGCGGAGAGTGGGGGCTACTCTTCATTGCAGTGCATTGGCTTCTCAATGTGGTGGCTTTTCTTGTAGAGCACGGTCTCTAGCCACATGGGCTTTAGTAGTTGTGGCACATGGACTCAATAGTAGTGGCTCATGGGCTTTAGATTGCAGGCTCAATAGCTGTGGCACATGGGCTTAGTTGTTCCACGGCATGTGGTATCTTCCTGGGGCAGGAATTGAACCCATGCCCCTGCACTGGCAGGCAGATTCTTACCCACTGTGCCATGTAGGAAGTCCTCATCTTTGATTTCTTTCATCGGGGTCTTACACTTTTCTACGCACAAGTCTTTTGCCTCCTTAGGCAGGTTTATTCCTCAGTATTTTATTCTTTTTGTTGCAATGGTAAATGGGAGTGTATCCTTAATTTCTCTTTCTGCTCTTTCATTGTTAGAGTATAGGAATGCAAAAGATTTCTGTGCGCTAATTTTGTATCCTGCTTCTTTAGTAAATTCATCGATTAGTGCTAGCAGTTTCCTGGTAGAGTCTTTAGGGTTTTCTATGTATAATACCATGTCCTCTACAAAGAGTGACAATTTTACTTCTTCTTTTCCAATTTGGATTCCTTTCATTTCATTTTCTTCTCTTATTGCTGTGGCTAAAACTTCCAAAACTATGTTGAATAATAATGGTGAGAGTTGGCACCCTTGTCTTCTTCCTGTCCTTAGAAGAAATGCTTTCAGTTTTTCACCATTTAGAACGATCTTGGCTGTTGGTTTTTCATGTATGGCTTTATTATGCTGAGGTAACTTCCTTCTATGCCCATTTTCTGGAGAGTTTTTTTTATCATAAATTGATGTTGAGTTTTGTGAAAAGCTTTCTCTGCATCTAATGAGCTGATCATACGGTTTTTATCCTTCAATTTGTTAATATGATGCATCACATTGATTGATTTGCTTATAATGAAAAATCCTTGCATTCTAGGGATAAACCCCACTTGATTATGGTGTATGATGTTTTTAATGTGCTCTTGGATTTTGTTTGCTAATATTTTGTTGAGGATTTTTGCATCTATATTCATCAGTGATACTTGCCTATAATTTTCTTTTTTTGTGACATCTTTGTCTGATTTTGGTATCAGGGTGATGGTGGCCTTGTAGAATGAATTTTGGAATCTTCCTCCTTCTGCTATATTTTGGAAGAGTTTCAGAAGGATAGGTGTTTTCTCTTCCCTAATGTTTGATAGAATTTGCCTGTGAATCCATCTGGCCCTGGGCTTTTGCTCTTTGGAAGATTTTTAATCACAGCCTTAATTTCAGTGCTTGTGATTGGTCTGTTCATATTTTCTATTTCTTCCTTTTTCAGTCTTGGAGAATTATACTTTTCTAAGAATTTAACCATTTCTTCCAGATTACCCAATTTATTGGCATATAGTTGCTTGTAGTAGTCTCTCATGATCTTTTGTATTTCTGTGGTGTCAGTTTTTACTTCTTTTTCATTTCTAATTCTGTTGATTTGTGTCTTCTTCCTTTTTTCCTGATGAGTCTGGCTAATGGTTTATCAATTTTATTTATCTTCTCAAAGAACCATCTTTTAGTTTTACTGATCTTTACTATTGTTTCTTTCATTTCTTTTTCATTTTATTCTGATCTGCTCCTTATGATTTATTTCCTTTCTGCTCACTTTGGGGTGTTCTGTTCTTCTTTCTCTAACTGTTTTAGATGTAAGGTTATGTTGTTTATTTGATTTTTTTTCTTGTTTCTTGAGGTAGGATTGTATTGTTATAAATTTCCCTCTTAGAACTGTTTTTGCTGTATCCTATAGGTGTTGGGTCATTTTGTTTTCATTGTCATTTGTTTCTAGATATTTTCTGATTTCCTCTTTGATTTGTGCTTTGACTTCTTGGTTCTTTAATAGTGTATTGTTTGGTCTTCATGTGTTTGTATTTTTTATATTTTTTTTTCCTGTAATTGATATATTTTCTCATGGGTTTGTGGTCAAAGAAGATGCTTGATATTATTTCAATTTTCTTGAATTTACTGAGGCTTTATTTATGCCTCTACATGTGATCTGTCCTGTAGAATGCTCCATGTGCACTTGAGAAGAATGTGTTTTTTGTAGTTTTTGGATAGAATGTCCTGTAATAGTTTTTAATTTAAGATCTAATTTGTCTGACATAAGTATTGCTACTCCAGCTTTCTTTTGACTTCCATTTGCATGGAATATCTTTTTCCATCCCCTTACTTTCAGTCTGTATGTGTCCCTAGGTCTGAAGTTTGTTTCTTGTAGATAGCATACATAAGGGTCTAGTTCTTGTATCCATTCATCCAGTCTGTGTCTTTTGGTTGGAGCATTTAATCCATTTACATTTAGGGTAATGATTTACATATATGTTCCTATGACAATTTTCTTATTTTTTGGGGGTTTTCATTTCGTAGGTCTTTTCCTTCTCTTGTGTTTCCTGCTTAGAAAAATTCCTTTAGCAGTTGTTGTAAGGCTGGTTTTGTGGTGCTGAATTCTCTTAACTTTTATTTGTCTGTAAAGCTTTTGATTTTACTATCAAATCTGAATGAGATTCTTGCTGGGTAGGACATTCTTGCCTGTAGGTTTTTGTCTTTCAAGACTTTATTTATATGCTGACACTTCCATCTGGACTGAAGCATTTCTTCAGAGAGGTCAGCTGTTATCCTTATGGGTTTTCCCTTATATGTTAGTTGTTGTTTTTCTTTTGTTGCATTTAATATTTTTTCTTTATGTTTAATTTTCATTACTTTGCTTAATATGTGCCTCAGTGTGTTTCTCTTTGGGTTTATTCTCTGTGGGACTCTCTGCACTTCCTGGACTTGGTTTTCTACTTCCCTTCCAATGTGTGGGACGTTTTCCACCATAATCACCTCAAATATTTTCTCAGACTTTTCATTTTTTCTTCTTCCTCTGGGACACCTATGATTCAATTGTTGGTACACTTAATGTTATATCCAAGGTCTCTGAGAATGTCTTCCATTCTTTTAATTTATTTTTTTTTTCTTTTTTCTGCTCTGTGGCAGTTATTTTCCCCATTCTATCTTCCAACTCAGTCATTCTTTTGCCTCAGTTATTCTGCTGTTTATACCATCTAGACTATTTTTTTTTTAATTTCTGTAATTGTGTTGTTCATTACTGTTTGTTTGCTCTTTAGTTCTTCTGGGTCCTTATTAAATGTTTCTTGGACTTTATTTTGTTTTGGAGATTTTGGATCTTCTTTACTAGTATTACCCTGAATTCTTTTTCAGGCAATTTGTCAATTTCTTCTTCATTTATTTGGTCTTCTGGGTTTTTATCTTGCTCCTTTGCCTGCAAGGTGTTTCTTTGTTTTCTCATTTTGTCTAATTTATAGTATTTGCTGTCTCCTTTCCTTATGTTGCCTAGTAGTAATTCTTCTTATTTCTGCTCTGTTTGGCTTGAGGTGTCAAGCACAGGAGCTTGATGGCATTTGGTTGGATTTCAAGCTTGGTGTTGAGAATGAGAACTCTGGGGTCGCACTTTCCAATTAATATTCCATGGGTTCAGGAGTTCTCTGGAGGCCCAATGTCTTGGGCATCACTCTGCTGTCTCAGAGGTCCAGGTTTAACCCCCAGCTGAGGCACCAAAACCTTGGAAGCTGCACAGCATGGAGAAAAAGTTAGTAGAATGAGAATACAGAAAAAAAAGGAAGAAAAAAGCAAAGAAGGGGGAAGGACAGACAGACCCTAAGACTGGTGGTAAAAGCAATTCTAACCAGTCAGAATCACACAGGGAGACATGTATGCTTGCACTTGCAAAAGGAGAAAAGGGAAAGAAACCAAAGAGAAGAGAAAAAGAGAGAGAACACATCCACATACAAATGTATACAGTAAAGACTAAACTAGCAAATACCTAAAACCAGAAAAAAGACAAACATACCAAGAAGTCTGCCAATACTTCTAGGCAGGGCTCTGCACCTCCCATGGAGAGGAGTATGGAGAGCTCAGACTCTCATCTGGTATTTCCCCTGTGTGTATTGTCCCCACAGTCCCCAGTTATCCACTATGTCTACATTTCTGTTGTAGAAACACTCATCTACTCAGGTGATCCACAGATGCAGGGTCTATCAAGCATATTGTGGGCATTAAATGTGCTCTTACTGCAGCTGTTTCCCTTTCTCTTCTTTGGTCCTGCAGTCCTCAGGGATCAGTTTTGGTTTCGGTCCCTTCTTTGAGTGTTGGTTTCTCTCAGGGGTCAGTTCCCTGCCCAGACAAGAGGGGGCAAAAGAGGATGGTTGTGGCTCACTTTCAACTTCAGGTCAGGGGGTAGGAAAGGATATGGCAGGCTAACTGAAATCTTCAGGAGTGCTTGTAGCAGCAGAGGTCAGCATGAGACTAAGATTTGCTATGCATTTGCCCAGAGAAGTTGGTCCTGACTGGGGGACCCTTTGTTTTGGTGGGCTTTGCTTACTGCTGGAGGGTGTGACCAGTGTCTTGGCTTACACAGTAGACCCTTGGCAGCAGTGGGTGGGTGAATCACAGGGCCCACCCGTGGGACAGGATAGAGGGGCTGCGGGCAGGTGGGCAGGCATTCAGCAGGACCCAGTAGTGCATGGGGTGGGTGGGGGTACAGGGCAGTGGGAGGGCTTTTTGATCTGGCAGCCACTTTGCAGCCTGTGAGTTCACAGAGAAGGAAGTTCCTCCCAAGCACTCTGATACAAAAGTCCCCTGCTTCTCCATCTGGACAAGGATTTGCCCCAAACTCCCTCCTAACTTTCTGGCACACTTACCTGCCCCCCCCCCCCCAGGCTGTTCTCATGCAGCCAGCCCCAGTTCTCTCCCTGGTGTCTGTTTGCTGAAGCCCAAGCTGTGGCACCTGGCCCCCACTGCTGCCAAGGGTGAGCAGATTAGCTTCTCTGGATGTGGAGTGTTGCTTGACTCCTTCGTGTTGGGATCTCACTGCTCTGCCCTTGGCACATCTGCCATTGTTCTTTATTCTGGGGGTTCCAAGGCTCCCCCTGTTCTTCCCCACCAGTAAGGAGGGCTCCCCATTGTGTAGGAGCCTTCTCCCACCTCACAGCTCCCTCCCAGAGGGGCTGGTCTCCTCAGGATTCTTTGTCTCTATTTTTACCTTCTTTCCTTTGTGCTACCAAATTACGTGTAAATTCTCTTGCTTTTTTGGTGGTTTGAGGTCTCCTGCCGGCATTTGGAAGGTGTTCTCAGGGAGTCACTTCCCAAGTAGATGTATTTTTTATGTATTTGTGGGGATGAAGGTGATCTCCACATCCTACTCCTCCGCCAACTTTTTCCACTGTCCCAGTCATGGCTTTTTATATATTTAATTTGTTTCAATTTGATGTGATGCTAAAATTTTCCCACATTTGGCTTCTTCATATGGATTCCTAAACTTTTTGCCTAGTCTCTGGTGGTCTTTGAAAGCCCTCAGCTTTCTGGTCCTTCAAGATTCCCAGGCATATCTTGTGCATTGTTTGGCCCAGCCCTGAAATTAGCCATCTCTTCAAGAATATCTGCTTGTGGATTGTGACAATGAAATCTTTACTCCAGTATGTTCTCTAAAGCAGGACATCCTTGCTGGAGACCATGGTAGATACCTTTAAATAAATGTAACATTCTCATAAAACAAAAACAAAAACAAAATAGAATCTTTGGATCCTCTGGTGGGAAATGGCATTTAGAAGCCACAAGCTAGGACTCAGGATAGTAACTGTTATCAAGTTGCCATTGCTTCCAGGCTTTTCAGTGTTCAGAGCCAAGAATTGTATATTTTCTCATAAGAAAATAAAAATAATTAAATGGTACAAACTTATACTTCCAGATCAAGTTTTAAGATCACATGATTTTACTTAAGTTTTTGGTTATGCATTTAAACCTGCTTTCTACCTTCCACAGAAAGTCTTGCTTCATAACAAAATTAGCATTGATTACTTACTTGCTTTAACCTGCAATATACTTACAATACTTTCAAATAACAGTAGCAATATCTCCAACAATAAGGTGTTGCATATAGTTTCAGATTTCCTTGCATTTTTGTTTTTGGTTTTGTTTTGGAGGGAGGATGTTTTTCTTTGTTTGTTGTCTTTGTCCTTAGAGGATATCCTGCTCTGAATGTAGAGTCAAAATTCTGCATTTTAACGCCACTTAAGAAACGTGTTGCTTTAGTGGGACTCTCCCACCATCTTGATAGAATTAGGCTCTTTTGCCTTAGTTCTCAATTTCAATTGATATGCTTATTTATGTATTTTTTGATTCTATAATGCTTTTAAATGGTTGAAAAGTCAATCTATAAAGCAAGAAAAATCTCACTTCTGTCCCTGCCCCCTCCCATAAATTATAATTTTTATTAGCTTTTGGTTTATTCTTCCACTCTTTTATTTTCTCTTTCCTTTTTTTTTCTTCCACTTTTTCTTAATGAAAATAGACATATATGTGTATGGAAAAGCAACAAAATATAAGCACTTTTCTGCTCCCTCTGTTTTAAAAACTAAACAGTACACCCTGAACATCTCAGCCATTCCACACCTCCCCCCATCCACATTATACCCAATTGTTCAGATGCTCTATGTCTTTTTCAACACTTCCCTGTGGATGGCCACTTCACATAAGTTTATAATCTTTTCCTATTACAAACAATATTGCAGTGAATAGCTTGTGCGTCTTCTTCATTTTTTTTTTTTTATTCTTTTTGTAGTTTTGCCAGTGCACCTTGGGATAAAACCCTAGAAGTAGAATTGGTTAGCTAAATTGTATTTCTGTGTGTCATTTGCTGGGTCCTATAAAATCCCCTTGGTAGGTATTGAACCACCAAAACTGAGTTTTAACAGCAGGTTAAAATGAATAGGAAGATGCAGCACCTCATCTCTCACCCACCTGGTGACCAGGCCAGCCTCCAGTTGTTCTACCCAAGGGGCAGGCCTGGATAGATCTCACACAGGAACACACAGACCCTGGGAATCCTGGAAGGAGCCATAAAACTCCATTGTCTTTACTTTGGCTGGAATGACAGTTTAAAGGTAGCCTGTTCAGTCTCAGTCTTAGTAGGACCTCTGAGTGGAATTTTCTGTCTTTTTTGATTGATAAAAAGCTTAAAAATGACTCCTTTGTATGTTTGGTTTGGTAGACAAAGTGTTTCAAGGCATGGGTCCTATTGGGGAATTATACCAGATGATAAGCAAGTGGACATTACTAAATTCATTAGTTAATAAGACCCTCGTTATCTTTCTTTACAAATGGAAGAAAAATTAATGTGGTTAATTCGCATTCAGACACTTATTCATTCCACAAACATGAATTGAACACCTTTTCTGTCCCCTCTCTACTCCTACCTCTAGGCCAGAAATTAAAACCTACAGACTCTGTAGCCTGAATCCAGCACACAGTTGTTTCAGGTGTGACTCATACTATGTTTTGTGAAGAAGAAGAAAAAAAAAAGATTTGCTCACATTTAAAATCAGGGGATTTTACATAAATATTGACACTTCTGGCTTCTCTTGAAAACTTGGCAAAACAGACTGCTTTCCAGCATGGCAACCACTGATTAGAGCTAAGGAGAGGCTGCCCCTCACTGGTAGCCTGCCTGTGTCCATGATGCCCGCCCAGCTCTTCCATTCATTTCTCTTGCCTCCTGGGCCATGCGTTCATGAGAACTGCCCTGGACTGCTTGCTCCCTGAAGATAAGGATCACCTGTGTTTTACTTGACTTTGACTTCCTAGCATCTACCCAGAATCCAGCACACAGGATGCTCCATATATGTTTGTCAGATGATATAAAGTATCTTGTGGATGCATGCATCCCATTTCTTCCCATAGGGAAACTCTGCAATTGTAGTGCTAACTCTAGCCTAGATTTTTGATGCAGATTGGCATGATAAGTGCCCCTGACCTGTGCCATCTTTCCCACTACCTAAAGCCACTCACTGGTATGTCACTGGGCAGACCCTCAAGTCTTCCCTTTGCCATTTGACCTCTTTTCGTCCTAGCAATCTCCACTCCAACTGAGGACAGCAAGGCACATCTCATCAAATTCCTAGGAAGACCACACGAGACCACAAATGTCAAGCATGGCCCCCAGCATTTCCTTTTCTTTTTCTTTCTTTTTTCTTTTTAGCTTATTATTGGAATATAATTGCTTTACACTGCTGTGCCAGATTTTGCTGTACAACAAAGTGAATCTTCTGTATTTATACATATATCACCATATTCCCCTCCCTCCCAACTTCTTCTCACCCACCCTATCCCAACCCTCTAAGTCAACTCTCATCATGGAGTTGTTTTCCCTGTGTTATACAGCAGCTTCCCACTAGGTATTTTACATTTGGTAGTGCATATATGTAAACACTAATCTCTCACTTCTTCGCAGCTTTCCCTAAGGCCCCTGACCCATGTCTGCAAATCCTTTCCCTACATCTGCATCTTTATTCTTGTCCTGTCACTCGGTTCAACAGAAGCATTTTTTTTAAATAACTCTCATATATATGAGTTAGCATATGGTATTCTTCTTCTTTCTCTTTTTGGCTTGCTTCACTCTATATGACACAGTCTAGGTCAACCCACCTCAGTAAAAATGTCTCAATTTCATTCCTTTTTTATGACTGAGTGATATTTCATTGTATATATGTGCCATATTTCTTTATCCATTCATCTGTGGATGGGCTTTTAGCTTGCTTCCATGTCCTGGCTATTGTAAATAGTGCCGCAATGAACATTATGGTACATGTTTCTTTTTGGATTATGGTTTTCTCTGGGTATATGTCCAGTAGTGGGATTGCTGGTTCATATGGTAGCTTCATTTTTAGTTTTTAAAGGAATCTCCATACTGTTTTCCATAATGGCTGTACCAATTTACATTCCCAACAAGAGTGCTGCAGGGTTCCCTTTTCTCCACACACTCTCCAGCATTTATTGTTTCTAGATTTTTTATGATGGCCATTCTGACTGGTGTGAGGTGATACCTCATTGTGGATTTCACTTGCATTTCTCTAATTAGTGATGTTGAGCATCTTTTCATGTATTTGTTAGCCATCTGAATGTCTTCTTTGGAGACATATCTACTTAGGTCTTCTGTCCATTTGTAGATTGGGTTATTTGCTTTTTTGGTATGAAGCTGCATGAGCTGCTTGTATATTTTGGAGATTAATCCTTTGTCTGTTGCTTCATTAGCAAATGTTTTCTCCCATTCTGAGGGCTGTCTTCTTGTGTTGTTTATGGTTTCTTTTGCTGTGCAAAAGCTTTTAAGTTCCATTAGATCCCATTTGCTAATGTTTGATTTTATCTTCATTATTCTAGGATGTGGGTCCAAAGGGATCTTGCTTTGATTTATGTCATAGAGTGTTCTGCTTATGTTTTCCTCTAAGAGTTTTATAGTGTCTGCCCTTACATTCAGCTTTTTAATCCATTTTGAGTTTAATTTTGTGTATGGTGTTAGGAAGTGCTCTAATTCCATTCCTTTACAAGTAGCTGTCCAATTTTCCAGCTCCACTTACTGAAGAGGGTGTCTTTTCTCCATTATATTTTCTTGCCTCCTTTGTGAAAGTTAGTTAAGTTGCCTATATGTGCATGGGTTTATCTCTGGGATCTCTTTTCTGTTCCATTGATCAATATTTCTTTTTCATGTGTGTGCCAGTACCATACTGTATTGGTCACTGTAGCCTTGTAGTATAGTTTGAAGTCAGGGAGCCTGATTCCTGCAGCTCTCTTTCCTTATCAAGATTGCTTTGGCTGTTTGGGGGTCTTTTGCATTTCCATACAAATCATAAAATTTCTTATTATAGTTATGTGAAAAATGCCATTGGTAATTTGATAGGGATTGCATTGAATCTGTAAATTGCTTTGGGTGGTATAGTCATTTTCACAAAGTTGATTCTTCCAATCCAAGAACATGGTATGTCCCTCCATCTGTTTGTATCATTTTTGATTTCTTTCATAACTGTCTTATAGTTTTTTGCATATAGGTCTTTTGTCTCCTTAGGCAGGTTTATTTCTAGGTATTTTATTCTTTTTGTTGCAATGGTAAATGGGATTATTTCCTTAATTTCACTTTCTGCTCTTTCATTGTTAGTGTATAGGAATGCAAGAGATTTCCTTGCATTAATTTTGTATCCTGATACTTTAGTAAATTCATTGATTAGTGCTAGCAGTTTTCTAGTAGAATCTTTAGGGTTTTCTATGTATAATACCATGTCCTCTGCAAAGAGTGACAATTTCACTTCTTCTTTTCCAATTTGGATTCCATTTATTTTGTTTTCTTCTCTGATTGCTGTGGCTAAAACTTCCAAAACTATGTTGAATAATAGTGGTGAGAGTGGGCACCCTTGTCTTGTTCCTCTCTTTAGAGGGAACTCAGCATTTACTTTTACCACCTTAGTAGCAGCACTTTGTCTCCAAGTTGGCAAGTGTCTCTCCCCTCTTAGTTATTCAGTGTGGCTCAGTTTTTTGTTTGTTTGTTTGTTTGTTTGTTTTTGCCAAGCCCCAAGGAAGAGATTACAGTAGAAATCTCTTTATTCTGAGAATTTTCTTATGCCACTCCCCACGGACACTGATGGAGGTAAAAATTTTATCGAGAGGTTCATATTTCTTATCAGTTTCATTAGTGGCCTAAAGGAGACAATTAGTGGCCTAAAGGGCAGATCAAAGCATATATAACTAGGAACTCCTGGCTACCACAGCACATTCAGTACTCACTCTTTCTGGAGTACTTGTTTCCAGGAAAGAAACATGAAGTCACTTGAGATCCTCAGGCTGGTGGCCATCTCAGAGTGCATAGTCATGTAAGTACAGGGGTTGTGTCATCATCTCTCTTTCTGGAGTTTTTCTTGTCCTCTTATTCTTCCACCCATCAGGGACAGAAGAAAGTATAATCATTCCTTGAGAGTCTTAAAGTTCAGCTCCCACATATTGATGAGTATCTTGCCATGAAAACAAGTATCATGGGGTCAGCCTGCAGGGTTTCACAAATCTGGGGGTGCCAGTCACATCATGACTTATGTGAAAATAGCACTCTTTGGAATTGTTCAGTAAACAACCTCTGCAACTGTTCATGTGCTCCTATGGAAAAACATTTCTCCTGTATTTGCTTCTAGGTCTGCTCTGTGCTCTCTCTCTCCATGTTAATGTGAATGAGTCTGTGTCTTCACCTCTGCATCTCTCTCTTTTATCTCTTCCATCATTTTGATGTGTCTGTGTATGCAGAACTCTCTGAGTTTTCATTCGTTTGTTTGTTTTTAGTTTTGACTCTTCCTTGTTTCTCTCACCTCTTAATTTCTCTAAGTTATACCACACCTCCTGGCCTCATCTCTCAGCCCTCTCTTCTTCTTAAGCCATAAAGAAAGATCAAGAATCTACTTCTAGGCTGTTTTACCTCTAACTAGCAGTGTGACCACAGCCAAAGCCCAAACTCTCTGCATTTCAGTTTCTCCCCTATAAAAAGAAGATAAGGATCTCCATTCTACCTGCTCCTCAGAGCTTCTTTGAAACAGATACAGTGGGATGGCAATAGCAATGGTAATGGGTGTCATTGTTGAGACTTCCTACATATAAGGTTCATTATATCCATTATTTCATGTAGTATACACCACATCCCCTATGGGAGATGGGGGATATTATATTCCTCCTTTTGCCAATGGGGAAACAGATTTCAAAGTGTCATATAACTTACCCAAGATTACACAATAGAACCTGTATTCAAACCGAGGTCTTTCCCCTGGTCTTTATATGGCATCCTGATTATATCATGGCATTCATAAAAATTCTGAGAAAATACACAAGGTCTTTACAATGCAAGCTATGGAAGTCATGCAAAAACACAGACAGCTAATTGCTGCCCCTTGTTGTTGTTTTTTTTTTTTTTTTTTTCTTTTCCTTTCCCCAATGTTTGTTGAAAGAATCCCTCTAATGAAAGTGAAGACTATGTGAGAAATCCTCAGGGAAAAAAAAACTGCAGAAAAATTTCCTTGAAGAAAACACTGACAACATGTCCCAGAATCCTGACAAAGACCAGAAAATTTATCTTCATCCCCTGAGGAACCACCTGGATGTGAATGTGTTGGTAGGATGGTGCTCCACAACTCCCACTGGTGCTCTGGCCTAGCACAGCTGTTCACCTGGAGGGGCCAGGCTGGATGTTGGGGCTGGGGCTCCTGCAGGAAGCAGAAACACTGGGGATCAGGGACCCCAATACCAGAGGAGAAGGCACTCTCATCCTCAGCTCTTGGTTTGTGGTGACTGGGCCAGGAATATGATTACACACACACACAGACACACTCAGACAGGGACAGAGACAAACAGGCACAGGCATTTTGTCTGGCATCACAAACAGGGATTCTGAATGATACCCTCAGACAAATGTTCCATGTCCTTTAGTGCAACCTGGGCTAGCTCCAGCATCACCTTACTGGGGTCTCAGTGTCAGTACCATGTGAGGGGGCTGGGCTTGGAAACAACCTCTCCCATTTTAAGCCCATGTCATCCTCCCAACCACTCTGAGCATCTACTGCCCTGGAGAACCTCCATATTCACTGTGTGGGTTGACCCGTTACTGGTCAGACACCAGACACAGGTCTCTGGTTATTCCTCATTCATTTCCTCACTCATTCATTCATTCACTCAACAAACATATATTGCATATATTGTGTATCCACTCTGTACTGGGTACTTGAGGGAGACACTGAGGATACAACTTGGCTTTACATCTAGTGAGGCAGACATACATGAAATGAGTCACACACACAATGAATTACCACTTCGTTGTACTTGCTACAATGAAGTAGATTCTGAAGAGAGTGACCAAGACTCGAGCCTGGTCTAGTCTGGGAGGAAGACGTCCCTGAAAAAATGAGACTTAAGCTGGAACCTGGAAGATGAGGAGAAATATGCTGGACAAAGGGGATGGGGGTCTTCTAGGAAGGGCAACCATCACATACCAAGGCCCTGTGTCACAAAAGAGTCTGGTGAATTCAAGAACTGACCTGAGGTCAAAGAAGTTCACATGAACAGAAACAGGGAAAACAGAGTCATGGCATGAGCTAAAGGGCTGTTTTGGAGACAGTCAGGGAGGGGCCACACGTAGCGAGCACTTCAGAGTGATCCTGGTGACTAATTGTCCCACTTTCTCTCAGCATCTCCATGAACGGGGTGGCTATTGTTTGTTTCCACAGCTGCCAGGTCACTGTGGATAGTGGGACTCCATTGCTGCTTGTCCCAACTAGACTGGTCACCACCACCCAGAAGCTCATCGGTGCCAATCTTGTCAGTCAAAAGGTAAAGGGACATTCCACAGGTTCACTCTGGGGCTCTCCACACACCAGGGTTCAGTTGGGCCAATCTCTATCTCCTGTCTCTAACTGCATGTGGTTCCATGTAGCAACACCAATAGCAACAACTAACCAGTGCCCACTCAAGCCTACATCTGGAAGGTGAGGGGCTAACCCTGAGGGCTGGTTCTCAAATCTGGGCCTTGCAGGAACCATTAGGTTGATTATGGGATGAGGGGTACTTCTGCAGGTCAAGCCATACCACTACAGAGGATGCTGAACCCCTGTGGCTGATCCAGTAGCTCCTGAAAAAAACAACCATTTGAGAGAAAAGGGCAGTCTGGGACATTCATCATCCTGGATTAAATGGAGACATCACCCCGTGCCGGCATGGTGTGAGGCACAAAGAGAGGGGAACACTAAGGGCCTCTTCCCTCAAGGAGCTTCAGTTCCACCAGAGCACTCAGAGAGATGAACATGGAAAGTCAGCTCAAGCAATCCCTGAAATACACCAAGTGATCAGCGTGGTTGGCTGGGGACAGTCTCAGTAGGTTGTCCCACCATGGTGATTAAAGATTTTCCTTCCCACCTCAAAAGAGTCCTGGCTGGATGATCAATTACATGCCCCCCCCCAAGTCCTCAGGTGCAACTTCCCCTTGGTAAGCCCCAGTTTCCCCTCTGTGAGTTGGGCTACCAGACCACTCTGTGGTGAGGTTGGATACTCACATGAGTAAAGGGTGCACAGTGACTGCACAACCCCAGCAGAGGGTTTAGGTTTAATGTCAGCTCTCTGTGGATCTTCAAAGGAGGCTGATGGGAAAAAGGAAGGCTTTGAGGAAAACAGGGAATTTCAGTAATTCAAAACCTCCCATCTAAAAGAGTCATGAGTAAGCCTGGTTGGGCTTCCTAGGTGGCACAGTGGTTGAGAATCCACCTGCCAATGCAGGGGACATGGGCTCGGGCCCTGCTTCAGGAAGATCCCACATTCCGCGGAGCAACTAAGCCCATGCACCACAACTATTGAGCCCATGTTCCACAACTACTGAAGCCCAAGCTCCTAGAGCCCATCTTCCGCAACAAGAGAAGCCACAGCAGTGAGGAGCCTGCGCATCACAACCAAGAGTAGCCCTCACTCACCACAACTATAGAAAGCCTGCAGGCAGCGATGGAAGACCCAACACAGCCAATTAATTAATTAATTAACTAATTTAAAAAAAAACTTTAAAAAAATGAGTAGGCCTGACTTGGTTTGAGGCAAATCTACAGTGGACTTCATGCAAATGGCACCCCTTTGGGCTTTGCCAAGGGGTGTTGGGCCAGATTAGGGGTGGTGAGGTCTACAGATAAGGGGAGCACCAGGATAAGCCACCCAACCCAACCCGGCATGGGCAGGGTGGGTGAGCGTGGCTCCAGGGCCTCTTCCTAGAGAGGCTGAGCACCATCTTAAATAACAGGCTGTGGGGAAGAGGGAGAAGAAAAGATATTTTCTGCAGAGAAAAGAGTGAGTATGGGTCAGAAGGAGAGAAATAGGGGAACTACAGGCCATTCTTGTTCTTTTTTTGTTTTTTTTTTTTGATTGCATTGAAGTATAGTTGATTTACAATCTTGTGTTAATTTCTGATGTACAGCAAAGTGCCTCAGTTATGCATATATATATGTATATATTTTTTTCTTCCATTTCTTTTCCATCAAGCTTTGTCATGGGATATTGAATATAGTTCCCTGTGCTATACAGTATGATCTTGTTTATCCACCCTCTATATAGCAGTTTGCATCCTCTAATCCCTTAGGGCTATTTTTCCTTGCTCCACCTTCCTCCTTCAGGGAAACCACATGTCTTGGCCATTCCCATTCTAGGATGGGGACCCCACTTCTGCCAGTGCTGAAAGAGCCACTTGGTTCTTACTAAAGGAGGGAAATAAAATCAAGAAGTCACTGGCTCAGGATACTCTGGGTAGTGGCAAATAAGGACTCAGGCTGACTGGGGTGTATTTCCACCTCCCCCAGAGTCTTCTGGACTACTGCCTCAGCAACTTTCAAGGGGGCTCAGAACAGTTGAACTGGTCAGAAACTTGGATCCTGGGTGATATCTTCCATAGGCTGTATATCTCAGTTTACAATCAGGGAAACAACAGGATTGGCTTGGCTCCCACAGTGTAACAGCTGGGGCAGCTTCAGGAATCAATCATGCCCACTCTAAACACACACTCACTCACACCTAGGGCAATACAACCCAGGGATGGTGGTGGACTCTGTTTGGTGCTCTGCAAAGCCCTATTCTCAGTAAAGAGTAAAGGATTCTATTAAGAATAGCACTAATACAAATGGGTGCCTCTCTTTGGGTCAAGGAGGTGCTTCATAATCAGGCAGGATCTAGAACCTCATCTGAACCACAATTGAGAAGAGCCCAACACCAACAGTCTTCAAAGAAAGGGAAGACTTATTAGAAGGATATTGGGGACCCAAAAAGCAGGGGCCAGAGCAGGTACAAACATCTCAGTGACTGGACTCAAGAAATCAGACGCCATCAGCTCCCTTTTTCTCTCCTTCACTCTTTCCCTTCTCTCAACTTTGATTCTCTTAGCCTGACAGCTTTCTTCCCTCAGGCTTCTACACATATATCTGTAAGACATCTAACCCAAAGGAAAGAAGCTCAGAAAACATCAGGGTAATAGGTAGGGCACTGACTGGTTCACCCCAGGTCATATGTCCAGGCCTATAACACCCATCCTGGTGGGACTGGGTACTTTGATTGGCTTAACTTGCTCCCGTGGCCCTGACTAATGTGACTTACAGTTTACTGCAGCACAGCGTGACTAGACCTGGGGAGAGGTAGCCCCAAAGGCAGTGGCAGAGGGGTGTTCTAGACCATGGGAGTGTTGGTTTTGGTCCCATTAACACCTCCACCTCCTCATTAGAGGGATGATAAGGGGTAATAAAAGTGGATTATATTATTGCCATCTCAGGAACTTTGGCAGTAGACTTCTACTCCAGGGGGTTTCTGGGTGAGGGCTTTCAACATGGTATGTTTCCATTTTGTCCCCACACCCCAAACATCCAGCTTTCTTCCACACACACTAGCAGTGCCCTTTCCAGTCCCACTTCCCATGTGACAGCCTGTGAGAATCTCTGAGCCAGCCCTCCCACCACCCCCAGTCCAGGGCCCAGCAAGTTCCTTCCCTTGGGCTCCAAGGCTGTAGCGGAGATTACCACTCATGTAAAGGGGGGCCCAGTGTGCAAAAATCCTTCAGCTATTCCGAGCTACTTCTAAGGCCTGAGCTAAAACCATTTGGTTCAAGCTGCCATGGTTTGGCACATTTGGAGAGGAAGCATCACTTATTTCCACCTGGAGATCATAGGCAGAGTCCCAGGCTGGGGACAACAGGGCTCAGAGGTGGAGGGAGATCCAGATGAGAGAAGGAACAGGAAAGAATAAATAAGGTGGAAAACACACCCCAACATAATGCATAGTATACACCTTTACTCAGGCAAGACAAACATCAGTGAAAGTATCGTCTCATTTCCTTCTTCAACTTTTCATTTAGTATAAATTTACTATCTACCCTGTGCCAGGTGCTGTGGTGGACTCCAGGGATAGAGCGCTGTGTTAGGAACCCACCACTGGTTCATGGAGACAGATAAAGAGAGAACCATGTTGGGAAGGGCCAGATGGAGAAAACAACAGAGGGGTGGGTACAAGGCAGGAGGAGTGAGGGGCTTCCTCTTCAGGGAGCCAGGGAAAGGCTGGGATAGGGCAAGGGGAGGGCACTGACTTCAGCTTTGCCACCCCACCCTGAGACACACCCTTAGGCCTGCAGTTTGCATGTGTGCACATGTGCTGCATGTCCACGGTGACATGTGCCTGGTAACTTTGAGATAGCACTGGATTATGATTGGCTTCAGGGGGGTGAAAGAGGACTAGTTGCAGAGCTGATAAAGGAAGGAAAAGTGGGAGCAAACTGGTATTACATTTTTTCAACAGAGAATATCATGATCTTGGCTTCATGGATACTCAAGTGAACAGTTTGTCAAACTCACTTTCCAGGTTGTCTTCAAAAAACATAATGTCTCTGTGTTGGTGAGAAACTACCAATAAGAGTAAGAATAATAGCTCTGGTGAAATACATATGCCATTTAATTGTCTCCCCACGAGTCCCTGCAGGGCATGACCCCCATTGTACAGATGAAGGAAGTTTCCACCAAACGTCTGGTCCCAGTACTGGTGACAGATACAGAGTTGGCCCTCAAGAATTACATGTTGAATAAATGAATGGATGAATTCATAGATGCCTCTACTAGAACACACTGCTGCATTCATGTTGGGAGACATATGGTGTCAGCTGGGCTAACTGCCATAAGATCAACCAGCAAAAGTCAGGCTTTGTTTCCCTACATGAGCGTAAGGCTGGGGCTGGACCTGTGTCTGTTAATGAGCCCACTGTTATTCCTGCTGTGTGTTAATAGCCTGTGCTACGAACATGCAGACAAATTTGGATCGTCATCATTTTTTTTTTTTTTTGCCACACCACACAGTATGTGGAAACTTAGTTGCCAAATCATGGATCAAACCAACACCCAATGCATTGCAAGCCTGGAGTCTTTACAACTGAACTGCCAGGGAAGTCCCAAAGTCCAATCTTCAAAGAAACAATTATCCCCTACTTTTCAAATTTATCCATTATCATTGCAGAGCAGAATGATTTATAGCCACTGGTGAGAGAAAAGGTAGAAAAAGCAGGTTTAAGTAAGATCTTGAACACTTCTTGAAAGTGTAAATTGGTACAACGTTTTTGGAGATGACAGAGTATTAAATTATGTATGGTCTTTGTCCTAGCAATTGTGCTTCTAAGGTTTATGCTAAAGAGATGATCAGAAGCACCCAAAAATTTAAATAAGCAAGGAATTAGGCCTCAGACTCTCTCACAAAAGGGAAAATCTGGGACATCCCACACCCCATTAAACATAAAGTGTCCACAGCATAAATAGGTCATCATGCAACCAACAGCCTTAAAATTCTGTTTTTGGAGAATATTTAGTTTTATGAAACATCATTCCAATATGACATTGAGAGAAAAGAACAGACTACAAAACAGCATGATCCCAGGTTTGCTAAGCACATGGAAGACAGTACACTGTACTCACAAGCTGTGTATATCATGAAGTTTTTCTGCCTGGGTTCAAGTCCCACCTGTGACATCGACCAGTCATGTGACCTTGATAAGTTCATTTCTGGACATCATTTTCCTATTCTGTAAGTTTGGGATAAGGAAAATTCCTCCCTCACTAATCATCAAGAAAATGCAAGTCAAATGTAAATAAGGATGTCCATTAGGATGGTCATTATCAAAAACAAATTATAACAAGTGTTGACGAGGATGTGGAAACCTGTGCACTGATGGTGGGGTTGTAAAATGGTGTAGCCACTGGAGAAAATAATGGAGGTTCCTCAAAAAATTAAAAAGAGATTTCCTATTTGATTCAGCAATCTCACATATGGGTATTTTTTTTCCAGAAACTGAAATCATGATCTCAAAGGGGTATTTGCCATGTTGAGTTAGGAGATAGATGGGCCTCTGGGCTGGACAGCTAGTGTTTATCAAGTGGACTCAAACTGCAACTTTGTTCTCACCCAGACACTGCAAGTACAAATCTAGTGGCAAAGCTGGGCTCTCCTGAAGTATAGAGACAAGGTTCCCACTCCTGAGGTCAAGGAAATCTTCCCTGTCTGCACATGCATAGGAAGGCTCCTTGAGGATCAAAGAGGGAGGCAGCACAACCCCACAATAAGTTGGACATACACCCGTAGACCTCTGCAGTGGGATCCACCTTAACAAGAAACTGTGCGTGCATCTTGGGGAGAGTCCTAGGATCAGTCAGGTGTGAAAATCAAACAAGATATTTAGGCAAAGACAAACAAAGACCCAGAAGGACTCGCCTATAAAAACATTTTAAATCACCAATTTCCTGCTCTCCTTGTTCACAATGCTCTAACTCCCCCTTAGGTGCATATCTCTCTGCCTAGCGTCTGACTTACTGTGCTCCTCTTCATTAGAGAGGATGCTCATACCCTTTCTCTCTGGGTGTGCATTTCTGCCCTGCTTCTGTCTTAAATAAATAAACTGCTTCTCTGAGTGCTCTTCCACACATCATGCTGTCTCTAATAATAAACTTTGAAACTGTTTTTATAGTTTTTGCCTCCTTGGAACATTCTTGCTTTCAAATGGTGTAAAGAGCTAGGGCCACTTTGCTTCTAGCCTATAGCCCCTAATGGTATACTGGTTAGAATTCCTGGTTTGTCATACAGGCTACCCAGGTTCATTCCTGGGCAGGAAATTAAGATCTCTCTTCAGGACCACTCACGCCTGTCTCTCTGAGGTCATTTGGTGCTGAAACCCAGGAGTTCAAGGTAATCTACCAGTCTTCCCCAAATCTCTCACTCAAGACTCCTGTGAGTCCTCCTCTCTCCAACACCTTTGTGATTTCTTTTTCCGACATTACATGCATAGCAACTTCTCTTTTTACCTAATACACCCTCTAGGAAGGAATAACAGCACTCTCTCTGCTGCCAAGCCTGTTGTTCAGTGTCAAGTAAAATCCTCAAGTCCTGACCCCTGTGACATTTTTCATTGTGTCCAACTCCAAGTCCTCCTGGAGTTCTCTCCTTCACTCCAGGCCTCGGCAGCCCATCAACTGTAATGGACTACATATTGTACTGGCCACTTCCATGCAGCCAGCATCCTAGGTTTTATCTATTGTCTACAAACCTCAAGGAAAAGCCTGGCAACCGCTCTGCACTGGACTGAATGTCTTATCCAGGTATGAAATGAGGACATCGTGTGCATGGTACCAAGAACAATCTGAGACCTCTGCTTAGAAATAGTTGGGGGGAGTAGAGGACCTGAAAATCCCATCATGCAGTAAGATTGAAGGGAATTCAGGGGACACTCTGCATCCCCTTCAGGTGTCTCCTTAATGTATCCAGGACACTGGATTACATTTCTAGGAGCACACTTTGTTCTTGGTTGCAGTTTACTCAACATGGGAAAATACCTGTCTAAGCCAGAAGAGACACCTCTGAAGTGTATCCTTAAGAACTGGAAACTTTTTACTGTAACAGTACCTGGCTTTATTTAAGTTGGAGGATGGAAAATGACCTGAAAGTGTGCCTCTTGTTATTAGACCTTTACTGCCATAGGATGGGAAAATGCCCTGGGGTTCCCTTATGTTCAATACTTGAGGCATTTTCTTAGAATCCTGCTTTATGTGGCTCCATAATCAAAAGCCTGAGGAATCAGAACAACTCTCCTAACACTCTAAATGATCCCATTCTAACTTCTCCCAACTCTCAGATGGCCACCAACTTCCCACCACTTCTGCAAGTTCCCTTACTCCTTGAGATTCTTCTGATCAAACATAGACCCCACCTCCCCAGAGGAACAATCTCTACAACAATTTATCAGTCATTCTGCCTCTGCTTTAGGACCAATTTGCACACTATTTGGTCTCTATTTTAGCTATGAAACTATGACTACAAAAAGGAAAGATTATTTTTTGACACTGTATGGCCACAATCTTCTTTAGACTCTGGAGAAAATTGGTTACAATAAAGCTTTTTTTTTTTTTTTTTTTTGGTTTTTGTTTTGTTTTCTTTCTTTTTTTCTTTTTCTTTCTTTCTTTCTTTCTTTCTTTCTTTCTTTCTTTCTTTCTTTTTCTTTTTCTTTTTTTTTAATGACCAGACTGGTTTATTTTGTATGTGAAATTAGAGAAAGCCAGCTTGTTAAAATACTTTTTTTCTTTTTCAAAATACTGACCCTGAAATAACAAAAATATGCCTAGGAGAAAGCTTGAAGCTAATCCTTATGAAGTCCTTGGTAAACAATTACAATCCACTTTCCTGAGTCTTCAACCTTGGGTTACTTAATGAAACTTCAAGTCAAAAAATTAAAAAAAAAAAAAAGATGTAAAGAGACAGTTTAAACCTCAAGTAAGAAATATGAGATCTCTGTATCTCTGAATATATATTTCTCAGTATGTCTTTGTTGTTTGATAACATTGCTGAGGTTAATTTGTAAATGAGCTCTATTTAATTCACTTTTAAAAAAATGTAAGCACTTGAAAATCAAACAGACCTAAATACCAGAGAGTAACTAAACATGTTTGGGATTATTAGACACATGGCTCATACCAAATTGTAAAGAGAAATTGAGCTTTGGAAAAATACATATTTTTAGAGTTTATGAAATGTGTTTTTGAGTTTACTAATCAGAAAATGCCTATGTGACAAACAGTTCACAACTGCTGTCTTGGTTTTTGCCAGAGGTTAAGGTTTTTTAAGGAGTAAAATTGATACTACATAATCAAAGCTACTAAAGTGACAAAGGAAGCATTTCAGTTTGTAAAGCCAGTGGGATATATGTTGTCGGCAAGAGAAGAAATAATGACTGGAGATGTTGTTGAGGAAAGTGATGATAAAAAATTTACCTTACAGTTAATTGTTTATAGATGGCAAAAAATAGGGCAAATTCATATGGATCCAGAAAGTAGTAAAAGTTTTATGGAAAGATAACTTAGTGAAAAGAATTTTGTACATTGTTAAGACTGATTGAGACTAGATGAAACTTAATTATGTAAATAAATTTTGTTATTAATAGTGAACTGATACCAGACTGAAATCTAGTTTTCTCTCTCTGTTAAGAGAACAATATTTTCTCTCTGTCTCTCTTTTTTTTCCCATTGTTTATCTTTTTCTTGACTGTTTTCACTTAGAGAACAAACTTTTCTTGAAATGCTGCTTTTGATGACAGATGGTGTTAATTTCTCTGCCTTTAAGTGATTTATATTTCGTTTTGAAATCTTTTGTTATTTTGGTTAAGGAAGTAGGTATTTTTTTTCAGAATGATTTATAAAGATTATGGCACATATAAATAAAATTCATTTTGCTTCTACAAGATTAACCCCTCATTGTCAGACTTTTGCCATCCTGATCTACTTGTAGCATAACAACAGTCTATTCCTAAATTAGGAAATTTAAAATGGGTCAAGAACAGCTGTAAATTAACCAGGGTGATGGGAAAACCAAGACGGCCACTTGGCATTTCCTGGCTTCCTGGCAAAACTCATTTTTATTTGATGGGTTAAAGCCTTTCCCAGCTGTACAGCTGAGGTCCTCACAGTGAAAAAAAAAAAAAAAAAGACTAAAAATTGTCTTCCACTTGGAGTATACTTTCTACTGCCTCCAGTGATCAAGGCACCCACTTCTAGATAAATCATAGAGCCTTAACAAAAGCTTCAGAAACTTCTTAATATTATCAGTCACTATCATCCTGAATCATCAGGCAAGGTTAGCAAAACTAATGGGAAAAACTGCACTCAGCACAAAAATTAATTACATGAGATTAAATGAATGGCTAAATATGATTATATTTTTATGACATATTACTGACTTCTAATCTTTGTTTTTCAGATATAAGGAATCTCTTCTCATCAAGCTACTTGTTGTTTACAACAATTTGGTAATTTACATGTGTATAAAATTATTTTTTTTTCTCTTCTCTTTGCCTGGTCCCTCAAGAAATTGGAGACTCCTGGGTTATGGGCAGCTTTTTCAGGTAAATAAATAAAAGACTGTCTCCTGACATGTACAGAAATCTTAAAATATTTGGGGGAACTCTAGAAGAGAAAAATTCACTTAGAAAAGTCAGATTCAGGCCTTTGGCATGACTTTCTTGGCCTTCAGAGAACTTTAGAGATTTAGTGTGAGACTCTTCTGAGGAATTACTCCACAGTCAGTGTGAAGGGGCCTACGTAGTCAATGGACTAAACTTGTTGTAAAAACAAATCAGTCTTGGCTGTGTCTGATAAAAATGGAGGTAATTTTTTAAAATTATTTTTCACTAAATATTTTCCTAGTTTCATTAATTAAGATCTGTGTTTACTAAGATTCAGTTCCCAGGTAGTTCTTTGCTGTTTATGTTATACTGTTAGAAAATTTAACTGAATTATTAAAGGGACACTCTAAGTTTGTTTCTGAAGCCTAACTTCATAGTCAATCTTTTGATAAAGATCAGCTGCTCCATGATCTACAACCTGGAGAATAACACCAAGCTATACTCATTCAAATGTAAAGAAACAATTAGACTATGTCAAGGTGAACTAGCCTAGTCACACTAGGAAATTGGCTAAATGCTTTATGGACAATGCCAATGTATGCAATTTCCCTTAAAGTTAAGGATTAGTAGAAAACACACTAAGCCAGACAAGCTGTGGATATACTGGGTTTGCACCTAATCAAAATTCTTAAATTCTTACTTATGACTTTACTATCACTACTATCTATAGTATTTCTTTTTTTGCCTATTTTAGAGAATTGTTATTTCTTACATTATGAAATGTGTGACTCAGCCTATGATAAAATGGTGATATACAGTCCCATATGAGATCAATATTTGTAATAGTGTAACTCTAGACAAGGGAAGAAGCAACAAGTGGAAATATTTTCCTGGACCAAAAGAGACTAGTAAGGAAGGTGCTCCAGAGCCTTTAGGCTACTCATAAGACCTAGTCCAGTAATAATACATTGAGTAGCCTATCAGTGGAATCTTTGCCAGACCCGGGAAGGAGCATTCCTATCACCATGGGACAAAATGGACATGAAATGGCTCCAAGTCAAGGTCAAATTTATAGCCATGAATTTTCCTGCCAACTGGAAACTGGCACTTGCTGTCTGCCCCTACAAAGACTAAATAGGGAGCCACTGCAGTTGCTGACACACAACTCCCCCTGAAAGGATTTCAGGGAAGAGATCAGAAATGTGGCACTTTGTGCTCTAGAAAAACTGAAAAAACAAACAAACAAAAAAGGCCTTCAGATAGTTAGATATTTCTGGGTAAGGATTTTTATGAGTCCAATTTCTTGCATGTTCTCATACCTAGAGAAACACCAAAATCATTGAGTGAAAACTGCTTTGGTTTATCTGTTAATACCACATCAAATGTTAAAACCCTGGAGCTTGGTGGACTTTGGTTGGATGTGGAGCTTGCTGTTAATAATGAGAACTCTGCGGGAGCACTTGCTGATTAATATTTCATGGGGTCAGGAGTTCTCTCGTGGTTCAATGTCCTGGACTCTGCTCTGCTGTCTCAGAGGTCTAGGTTTGATCCCCGGACAGGACACCAATTTCCTGGAAGCTGCACAGCATAGAGAAAAAGGAGGTAGAAGGAGAGCACAGAAAAAAAGGAAGAAAAAAAGGAAAGAAGGTCAAAGGACAGACAGATCCCCAAAACTGGTGGTAAAAGCAACTCTAATCAGTCAGAATCACGCAAGGACATGTGCACACTTGCACTTGCAAAAAGGAGAAGAGGGAAAGAAACCAAAGAGAAGACAAAAAGAGAGAGCAAAGAAAAGAAAGAAGGGAGTACTCATACTAATTATAGTCAAATCCACATACAATTATATACAGTAAAGATTAAGGTAACAAATACCTAAAACCAGAAACAAGACAAACATACCAAGAAGTCTGCAACACTTCTAGGTAGGTCTCTGAACCTGCTGTGGAGAGGACTGTGGAGAGCTCAGATTGTGATCTGGTATTACTCTTGTGTGTATTTGTCCCCACAGTCCCCAGTTGCCCCCTATGTCTACAGTTTCTGTTGTAGAAACACTCATCTACTCAGGTGATTCACAGATGCAGGGTCTATCAAACCTATTGCAGGTATTAAATCTGCTCCTCCTGCAGCTGTTTCCCTTTCTCATCCTTGGTCCTGCAGCCCTTGGGGATCAGTTTTAGTTTTAGTCCCTTCTTTGTGTGTGGGTTGCTCTCAGGAGTCCATATATACGATGGAATATTACTCAGGTATGAAAAGGAATGTAACTGAGTTATTTGTAGTGAGGTGAATGGACATAGAGTCTGTCATAGAGAGCAAAATAAACCAGAAAGAGAAAAACAAATACCATACGCTAACTCATATATATGGAATCTAAAAAAAAAAAGGTACTGAGGAACTGAGTGACAGGGCAAATGTAACTTAGTTCTTATTCCTGCTTTGGACCCTGGTTTCAATAATTCTTTGATCTTTGGCCCCTACATTTTCAAAATTCCTTGCTAAGCTTGTCTCTGTCAGATTGCAACACTTTCACATCAAGATGATGCTGATACACAAATTCCAGCCACTGCTCAGTACAGATCCTGTCGAACTAACAACAGAAGTCACCCTGAGGCCACTTAATAAGACAGGATGAGAGAAAATGACCCCAGCTAGGTAAGGTCTACGAGGCCCTTGCCAGCCTGAAGGAAGTGCAGAAGGTGGATCACCACCCTTCATACTCCCAATAAAGTTTTGTTGGGATTCATGTCTCTCTGTGTGTATTTGAGATAGGAGATAGATGGGCCCCTGGGATGGACAGCTGGTGTTTGTCAAGTGGAGTCAAATGAAGCTTTGTTCTTACCCTGACACTCCAAGGACAAAGCTAGTGGCAGAAGCTGAGCTCTGCTGAAGTAAAGAGATAAGGTGCCCACACTTGAGATCAAGGAAAACTTCCCCATCTGCAGATGTTTAGGTAGGCTTCTTGGTGGTCAAACAAGGAGGGAGCACCACCCCATGATAAGTGTGGACATGCACATATAGGCCTCTGCAGAGGGATCTATCTTAGCAAGATATTGTTCATCCATCTTGGGGAAAGTCTTAGGAATGGTCAGGTATTAAAAAGGAAACAAGATATTTGGTCACATGTAAACAAAGACAGGGAAAGTCTATCCTATATAAGTAATATAAATCATCTCTTTCCTGAACTCCTTATTTAGGACTCCCACTCTCCTCTGGGTGTGTATTTCTGCCTAGTTTCTCACTTATTGTATTCCTTGCTCAAAATGCACACATTCCTCTCTGGTGTGTTTCTCTAACTAGTTTCTGACAATGCATTCCTTTTCATTAGAGAGGAGGCTGTAACCTTTCTCTCTGGGTGTGTATTTCTGCCTTGCTTTTGTCTGAAAGAAATAAACTGCTTCTCTGTGTGCTCTCCGATACTTTGTGCTGTGTTTCTAATAATAAACTTTGGACTGGTTTTCACAGTTTTTGCCTCCTTGAAACATTTTTGCTTTCAAATGGGGTAAAGAGCTACAGCCACATTCCTATTAACCTCTAGCACAAGTTATCTGGAGATTAGAATTCCTAGTTTTTGATCCAGGATACCCAGGTACAATTCCTGGGAAGGAAATTAAGATCTCTCTTCAGGACCTCTCACTGCTGTCTCTCTGTGATGACTGTCATGTCCATTGCAGGATCATTCACAATAGATAAGATGTAGAAAAACTGAGATCCATCAACAGTTGAATGGATAAGGAAAATGTGGTGGAGACATACAATGGAATATAATCCGCCTTTAACATATATATATATTTACTGATTTATTTATTTATTATTGGCTGTCCCAGGTCTTATTTGCAGCATGCTTGATCCTCTGTTGTGACATGCAGGAGAATCAGTGCGGAATGTGAACTATTAGCTGTGGAATGTGAAATATGGTATACTGACCATTGATTGAATCAAGGCCCCCTGCATTGGCAGCAGAGTCTTCTCCATTGCACCACAAGTGAATTCCCAGTCATGGCTGTTTATATATTTAATTTGTTTCAATCAATTTGATATGATGCTAAAGTACAAACCTTGCATCTCACATTGGGATTTGAAGTGTGTCAGCTGGGACTCAAACCCTGCCAAATCCTGATCGAGATATGAACCCAAGTAGCTGACAGTCAAACCCAGCCAAAACTCAGACTGACTTGAACCCATGTGGCCAGGACTCAAACCCAGCCAAAACCCAAAGACTTCCAACTGAGATCACACAGCTTGTTTCAGGACTTTAGGAAGCTCAGTTTCTTGATGTCTCATCCCAGAAAAAATTCAGTGAGAGACAAACCGAAAGGTAAGAAGTGGATTTATTTACAGAGAAACACACTCCGAAGACAGACTGCACAAACTCAGAAGGTGAGAAAGGCACCAGGGTATAGGGTTGTCAGTTTTGATAGGGGTGGTTACTTCCATAAGCTAATGAGTGGGAAGAGTATTCCAACTATTTCAAAAAGGCATGGGGAGTTACAGGAAATGGACCACCACTCACTTCTTGATCCTTATGCTTATATTACTGAGGCTCAAGGTCTAGTAGAAGTCAACTTGTCCACCATCTTTGACCCATTTGGTTCTACTCAGTTTATGTCATCTCCTCAGGCTATGACACTCTTTCAAAGGTTGTGCCCTGCCCCCTTCCCTCCTTTTTCAAAATTGTCCCAATTTTGGCCTCTTCATATGGATTGCTAAACTTTTTGTCTGCCCCTGGTGGTCTTTGATAGTGTTCAACTATCTGGTCTTCCAAGATTCCTGGGCTTATCTTGTGCATTTCTTGGTCCATTCCTGAAATCAGCCATTTCTTCAAGAATTTCTAGATACACTGGTAGAAAATGGTATTTAGAGCCACCAGCTATGCCTCAGGATAGTCTCCGTTATCAAGTTGCCACAGCTTCTAGAATTTTCAGTGGCCAGAGTCAAGAAGTACAGATTTTCTTTTAAAATAAAAGGAAAAGAATTCATTGGTACAATCTTTTACTTCCAATTTGAGGCTTAAGACCACAGGGTTTTCCTTAAGCTTTTTGGTTGTAGACTTAAATTTCTTCTCATCTCCACCTAAAGCTTTGCTTCATAACAAAATCAGCATTAATTACTTACTTACTTTAACTTGTATGAAAATATATATGATACCTTCAAAATCACAGTAGCAATATCACCAACAGTAAGGTGTTGCATATACTTTCATATTTCTTGGGCTTTTGTTTTTGGTTTTGTTTTGGAGGGAAGGTGGTTTTGTATATTTGTTTGTCTTTGTCCTTCAAAGATATCCCACTCTGCATGAAGAGTCAAAACTGCATTTTAAAGCTACTTAAGTAATGTTTTGTTCTCTGGGGCAATGTCACCAGCTTCATAGAATTAGGCTCATTTTCCTTAGTTCTCAATTTTAACAGATGTTTTTATTTATCTATATTTTGATTCTGTAACACTTTACATGGTTGCAAAGCCAAAGTATAAAACAAGAAATATCCCACTTCTGTCCCTGTCCCTCCCCCATAAATTACAATTTTTATTAGGTTTTGGTTTATTCTTCCACTTTTTCTTTTTTCTTTTTTTTCTTTTTTCTTTTTTTTTTCTTTTTTCTTTTATTTATTTATTATTTTTGGGGGGTACACCAAGTTCAATCATCTGTTTTTATACACATGTCCCCATATTCCCTCCCTCCCTTGACTCCTCCCCCCACCCTCCCTCGAGTCTCCCCCACCCTCCCCGCCCCAGTCCTCTAAGGCATCTTCCATCCTGGAGTTGAACTCCCTTTGTTATACAACAACTTCCCACTGGCTATCTACTTTACAGTTGGTAGTATATATATGTCTGTGCTACTCTCTCTCTCTCTAATAACCCACTTCTGTCCCTGTCCCTCCCCCATAAATTACAATTTTTATTAGGTTTTGGTTTATTCTTCCATTTTTTCTTATTGAACATGTGTGTGTGTGTATATATATATATGAAAAAATAACAAATTACATGCACTTTTCTTGTCCCAATTTTGAAAAATCTAAATAGTATAGCCTGAAAATCACACCCATTCTTTTCCATGCCTCCTTGAATCCCCATTATACTCAGCTGTTTGCAAGCCCTATGCCTTATTCAAAACTCCACCCTGGATGGTAAATTCTGGTATATTTCTAATCTTTTGCTTTTGCAAACAATATTGCAGTGCATAGCCTGTGCATATGTCTTTTTTTTGTATTCTTCCCAGGGTATCTTTGGGATAGACCCCTAGAAGTGGAATTGCTGAGCTAAATGGTATTTGTGTTTTTCATTTGCTAGATGTTGTCAAATCCCCTCCATAGGGATTGAACAAGCAAACCTGAATTTCAACAATGTGCCAAAATGAGTAAGAAGACTCAGCACCCCATCTACCCCTCACCTCCTGTACAGGGCACACTCCCTTTGTTCTACCCAAGGGACAGGCCTCGATAGATCTCCAACAGGAATACTGGGGCACTGGGAATCCTAGAAAGAGCCATTAAACTCCGTTGTCTTTACTTTGGCTGGAATAACATTTTAACAGATAGTCTATATATCTCAGGCTGAGCAGGAGCCTTGAGTGGTATTGTCTGTCTTTTATGAGAGAAAAGATGCTTAAACATTATTTCTTTCTATGTTTTGGGAGACAAAACGTGTCAAGACATGGATCCTATTAGGGAATTATATCAGATGCCAGCAAATGGACATTATGAATTTGTTGGTTTATAGGACCCTGGTGATCTTTCCTTACAAATGGAAGGGAAATTAACATGGTTAAGATGCATTCAGTCTCTTATTCACTTGCCCAACATGAATTGAACCCCCTCTCTTTTCCCTATCTACTGGCACCTCTAGGTGAGAAATAAAAACCTGAACAGCCTGCAGGCTGAATCCAGCACACAGTTGTTTCAGGTTTTGCTCACACAAAGTTCTGTGAAGAGAAGATGTAGTTGCTAACATTGAAAATCAGGGGATTTTACATAAATATCCAGACTTCTGATGTCTCCAGAAACTAGGCCAACCAGGCTGCTCTCAAGCATAGCAGAGGTTGGTTGGAGCTGAGGAGAGGCTGCTCCCAATAGTAGGGCATTTGCTGCTTGCCCTGTGACCATGATGCTGGCCTAGCTTTTCATTTATTTCTCTTGCCAGAGAGGCCATGAGTTTGTCAGAATAGACTGCTAGCTCCCTAAAGATAAGGACCCCCTGTCTCTTACTGGACTTTGACTTTTCAGCATCTAATCTAGGCCCCAGCATACAGGGTGCTCTGTGTATGTTTGTTGGATGGTATTAAGTATCTCCTGGATGCACACATCACATTTCTTCCCAAAGTGAAAGTCTGCAATTGCAGTACTTCTCTAGCCTAGATTTTGAAGCAGACTAGCATCATGAGAGCCCCTGATCTGTACCATCTGTCCCACTACCTAAAGTCACTCACTTGTATGTCACTGGGCTGCCGCTCAAGTCTTCACTTTGCCATTTGACCTCTTTCCCTCCTAGCTAGCTCCTCTCTTTGAGGACAGCAATGCACTTCTCATGAAGTTGTTTGGAAGACCGCATGAGATCATGAATATCAAGCATGGCCCCTAGCATTTACTTTTATCATGTTTGTACCAATGCTTTTTCTCCATGTTGGCAAGAGTCTACCCCCTCTTTGTTAGTCCACGTGGTTCAGATTTGGTTTTTCATCCAAACCTCAAGGAAGAGATTATAGTAGAAGTCTCTGTATTCTGAAAATTTTCTAAGTCCACTCCCCTCAGACATTGATGGAGGTAAAGATTTTATCAGGAGATTCATATTTCTTATCTGATCCATTAGTGGCCTAAAGGGGACAATTAGGGGAGGTCACAGCATATAAATATAGGAGATCTTTGCCAACACGGCATGCTCAGAACTTGCTCTTTCTTGAGTACTTGGGTCCAGGAAAGAAGCATGAAGTGGCTTGGGATCCTCGGGCTGGTGGCCCTCTCAGAGTGCCTAGTCATGTAAGTATGGGGACTGTAAGTGGCATTATCTCCCTTTCTGGGGTTTTTCTTGTCTTCTTATTCTTCCCCCATCAGAGTTACAAGGAGATATACTCATTCCCTGACACTCTTAAAGTTCAAATCCCACTTATTGATGTGAACCTTCCCATGTTAAGCAAGTGTCTTGGGGTGGGCATGCAGGGTTGCATAACTCTGGGGTGCCAGACACATCATGACCTGTGTGAAAATGACACTCCTTGGAATGGTTCGGTGCACAACCTCTGCAACTCTAAATGTGCTCCTATGGAAGAGCATTTCTCCTGTATTTGCTTCTAGGTCTTCTCTCTGCTCTCTTTCAATTTCAGCGTGAATGTGTCTCTGTCTTCATCTCTGTATCTCTCTCTTTTATTTCTTCCATCACTTTGCAGTTTTTTGTTTGTTTTTCTTTAAGAACTTTTATTGAAATACAATTGACATACAATGAACAGCATATATTTAAAGTGTACTTTGAAAAAGATAGTGTGGGATGGCAAAGGTAATGGCTTTCTCTGTTGAGACTTCTTAAATATCGGGTATATTCTATCCGTTATCTCACTTAATACCCACTGCATTGTATATGGGGGATGAGGGATATTATATTCCACCTTTTCACTTGTGGGGAAACTAATTCTTCAAATGATCATATGACTCGCCCAAAACTCCACAACAGAACCTGTATTCAAACCAAGTTCTTTGCACTGTTCTTTGCATGGTGTCCTGATAATAACAAGACATTCATAAAAATGCTGGGAAAATACACAGGGCCATTATAATTCAAAGTATGACAGGCATGTAATAGTATGGACAGCTGATTGTTGCCCCTTCTTTGCTGCCTTTACCCAATGTTTGGTGTAAGAATCCCTCTAATGAAGATCAAGACCATGCAAGAAACCCTCAGAGAAAAAAACCTGCTGACAAATTTCCTGGATGAGAACACTGATGACAGGTCCCAGAATGTCACTGATGACCCAAATATTACACTTCTACCCATGAAGAACTACCTGAATGTGAGTGTGTTGGAAGGATGGCACTCCCCAGCACCTCCTGGTGCTCTGGCCTTACATTGGGGTTCATCTGGATGTACCAGGCTGGATGTTGGGGCTGGGGCACCTTCAGGAAAGAGAAACACTGGGAAATAGGGACCTCATTCCCGGAGGAGAAGGCACTCTCATCCTCAGCTCTTGGTCTGTGATGACTGAGCCCAGCAATGATCAGGTGGCAGGTAACATCCATTTCTGTGCCAAAAATATATCATTAGTTTGAGGGAGATTCTTCTTTCAGAAGTGAGCCACAGAGTGACAGGTGAAAGGTGAGCCTTGTCTAATCAAAAGATAATCCAACTGAACATCAAGTTTGAAACCCCAGGCAGAGGAAGTTTAGCCCCAGTAGATCCAGGAAGGACACCAGGAAAAAGTTTTTGAGCCCTATAGCCTGTGATGCTATAAAAATCTAACATTCTGGTTATTGTTACTGATTTTATATTATTTATTTTTTCTTGTTTTTAAGAACTTTTATTGACATTCAACAAACTGCATATATTTAAAGTATACAATTTGATATACATTTTTTCTTATTAGTTATGTATGTATGGAAATCTCAGTATTGTTATTGATTTTTAAAATGTCTCCTCTCTCCTTCAAGAATGTATAGGCCAGCCTGAATCATAGGCAAAGAGTAAATTCATGTCCAATAAAAGGGCCAACTCTGTGTTGTTGACAGCACATGGTCCAAGTTGAGAGGAAGTGGCTTGGGGTGACATAGGAGGGCCACCTGGGGAAGAAAATACTCAAGCTGGGCCTTGAAGGGGAAACTGAACAGCATCTTAAATGAAGGCACTGGGACTTTCCTGAAGGTCCAGTGGTTAAACTCTGTGCTAATACTGCACTGATGTGGGTCCAATCACCAGTCAGTTGAAGAAGATCACAAATGGATTTAAAAAAAAATCAAATGAGGGTACCATTCTGAGCAAAGGCTGTGAGGCATGGTGGTTGGAAAATGATTTGAGGACACATGAGACATCTCAAGGAAGGCAGCAGTCCAGGAATCAAGGGTGGCCAGGGCAGCCAGGCTTGCCCTTACCATCTATCCCTAACCACCGTAGCTGGCCTATGCTGGTAAAATCACCATTGGAACACCCCCTCAGGAGTTGAGGGTTCTATTTGATACCAGCACAGCTGACATGTGGGTGTCCTGCATCCAGTGCTCCTGTTCCTCCTGCCGTGAGTACCTGCCCCACCCCTCACCGTCCGCCCATCTTATACTCCCTTCCCAGCCATTACTCCTTCCTTGGCGCATGAGGGAAACACATCACTTGTATCTGCAGGTAGACACAATCACTTCAACCCTTACTTGTCCACCACCTCCCGGCTCACAGGCCACGCCTTCGATGTCAAATATGGTGCTGGCAGGATTGTTGGATTTGTTGCCTCTGACACTGTACAGGTAAGTGGAAACCAGAAGCTGAGTCAGGGTTGGGCCTGGGAGCAACTGCTGCTTACAAAGGAGATGCAGGACCAACTGGGAGGGCCTGTCTTTCCCAACTGGGAGGGCCTGTCTTCCCCAACATCCCCTAGTGGCAGGCCACCCTCCCCTCAGGGAATGTCCCTAGGGATATAGCACTGCTGCTGACACACAAACTTCCAGAACAGCTAACCCAGAGTGTGGCCTGGGGTGTGGATTTGTAGCTCCTTTGCCCATGAGCAGCTCAAGGTTCACTTTGCTGGGAGGCGAGAGAGGGGCAAAAATCCCTAACCCTAACCCACTTTTCTACTCTCAGACTGTACCGGGCACTTTCACAGTAATAGCATGTTTAATCCTGGAACAAACTCACACAGCAGGTACTATAATTAGCTCCATTATACGGAAGAGGTAACTGAGGTGCAGAGAGCCAGGACCCTGCAAAGGTCACACATTTAGTAAGCGGTGGAGCTGGCCTGAAGTCAGGATTCTTGATGGTATGAAGATATTTGGGGGGGGAGGATAAAACTGATGTTGGGCACCTGGGGTCAGCCGATTGCTTCAGGCATCTGGGCAGGGAAAGCAGGGGCCACAGATGTGGGAAGGGCCTGAAAAATGGTTTTTCACTGTAGGGGGCCTTTGAGAGCCCAATAAAATCTATGGCCTGCCTCCAAGGAGGGCCTGAGTACTCTCTGTCTCTCTCTGTCTCTCTCTGTCTCTCTCTCTACCTCTGACACATAAAACCCCAAAAGCATTTTCCTATGCAGAATTTTCATAAGAACTGTGGCATCAACATTGTATAAAGGTCTTCTCTCTTCTTGGGCAGATGCAGAATCCACAATGCATTTCAATGAATTTGGTCCATTTCTGTCATCTGATCAGAGTGATGCCAAAGAGAAGACCACCATGCTCTCTAATCATTTTGTCCTCAAGTAGGAACCATTTGGTCCTGCCCTGAATCTTAGTTTCCCCACTCATACATGAGGCCATTTTGACTCCCTTCAGATGGTGTGGGCAGAAGGCGCAGGTGTTGGTTAAAATCCATAGTTCTGCACAAATGGAACCAGATTACCTGCCCCTGAATGGTCTAACCATCTGTGGTCCACCCAGGGCACAGTCAGGCCTCAGGTCTTCTCTGAGATGTTGGTAGCATCTCCTTCCTAGCCCAGTCGCAGATCCATATCCCAAACATTTATGGGGGAACACTCTCCTCCCCCACAGATCATGAACCTTGTTGACCTGGGCCAGGAATTTGGGCTGAGCGTGAAAGAGACTGGGTTTGATAATTCAATCGCTGATGGCGTCCTGGGCCTGGCCTACCCCAGCCGTGCCTCCAAAGGGATCACCCCTGTCTTTGACAGGCTGAAGACACGAGGCCTCATTTCTCAGCCTGTCTTTGCCTTCTACTTGAGCACGTAAGTCTGAGCCTGACAAGCCCTCTCTCTAAATCAACTGTAAGATACTGTCTGATTCATGAAAAGTTACAGACCACCTGATCAGAGTTTTCCTGAGAGACTGCCTACCCCAGCATAACTACAGCCCCAGGGCCACCACTGGCCCCACCACTGGTTTCTCTAAATTAAATTTTCCTGGAACACAACCATGCTCATGGGCTCAAAGACAGCTGCTTGTTCCAGAGGGTTGGAGGGAAGAGAGAGAGTAATGGAAGGTGTCAGGCTACAGGTTGGAGGGAAAGGCAGCAGGGTTTACTGATGGATTTGATTTGGAAGGAAGGAGAGGCATGGCGGAAATATTTTCTTCCTCATTAACATTGTACTGGGAGCCCAGGACCAGCTACACGATTGGCAGGAGCCAATGCAAAATGAAAATGTGGGACCTCCTGCTCAAAATGTGTTAAGAATTTCAAGACAGGGAGAGCAGAGGTGTGGTGCTGAGGGTGGGACCCCATGGATGGCACAGGTCACAGGCCCATGAAGCCAAGCCTGGGTAAGCCTGAACCCATGCACTTAGTGCACTAGGGCCTCAGCTTTTCTGAAAAATGACGGGTTACACAAAGAAGACGGCAGAGCCCTCAAATATGGTGTCCTCTGAAGGTATCTCTGAGCACTTTGCTTGGAGAAGGGGAATATGCCCTCTTCAGAAGGGTGGTGGTCGGAGCCCAGCCAGGCTGTCCAGTTTTGAACCTTTTCTGTGCCACTTATTATTCGGTGACCCACCCTGGTCATGTAATTAATCCCTCCATGCCTCAGTTTCTGCATTTGTAAAATGAAGACCATAGTAGTGTCTCTGATGGGTGGATAAGCAGAGCCCTCAGACAGTGAGTGGCGTTATTCTCTGACAAAGAGCCCTCCCTCTTCCTTCTCTCCTCAGCCGGAAGGAGAATGGCAGTGTGGTGATGCTTGGTGGGGTGGACCACAGCTACCACAAAGGAGAGCTGAAGTGGATACCAGTGTCCCGAGCCCACTTCTGGCAGATAACCATGACCAGGTAAGCCTCTCCCTCTGAGGGCCATCTGTAGTGATGCTCCCACAGGTACACACAGACAGACACATGCAGACACATACAAATGCTTACACAGACACACAGTCACACACAGACATATATGCTCCAACCACAAAGACACAGAAATAAACACACACAGACACACATATAAACACACACATTGGCACAAATATAAACATGCACAGGAACACAGATATACACACAAGCGTGCACACACACACACAGATACATATACAAACACACATCCAAACAAACACATAAACACCCATTGGCTCAAAATCACCCCAGTCCTCCCGACCAGGGCCCTGACCAGGATCCTGAACATGGTCCTGAGAGGTGTGTGCAGTCTGGACAGGGCTGCACACACTGCACTGCGAAGCAGATGACAGGCTTTGAGGACCCTAAAGTGCAGTGAAAAGAGGATCAGGGAGAATTTCACCAGCCTAAACAGAGATGAGACAAGATTACCAACTCTCCAGGGCTACTCAGGACCAAAGGAGTTCTTAGTACACAATAATCCTAGTTTATAAACAGGGAAAGTCCTTCACAAATTTGGAAAGGTGGTCTCCTTAGGAAAAAGATTAACAGCAGTGGAGAGAGGTTGGCTGCATTCTTGAGACTTGAAAGTACCCATACAAAGAGACAATTCTGCTACCCATTGCCACACAATCTCACATCCCGGAAAACTTGTGGGGCAGAGGCTGTGGCAGAGAGAATCAGGAAGCTGGGATCCAGGAGTGACCTGAGAACAAGGGTAAATAACTGATGAGATTCTGTGTGATACCCTTAGCCAGAAGAATATGGGTCCTTTGGAGGCCCCTGGGCTAGCTTGGGCATCTCCTGGTCGGTGGCCTTAGTGTCTGAGCCGGGTAGGAATCCATGCTGGGAAACAAGTTCCCCCAGGGCAGCCTGTGTCTCCCTCCCCACCACTCTGAGCACCTGCTGCTCCAGAGAACCTCCAGTTTCACTGTGTGAATTGACTCATTATTTGTCAGACACCACACACAGCTCTCTGGTTATTCCTCAGGCATATTTTCACTCACTCACTCACTCACTCACTCACTTATTTATTCATTAATTCACTCAAAAAAGATACATTGTTCATCCATTGTGTGCTGGGCACTTGAGGGAGGCACTGAGGATAAACCTTGCCCTTACATCTAGTGAGGCAGACATACATCAAATGAGTCACACACATAAGGAGTTACCGCATCAGTATTTGCTACAAATAAGCAAGAATCTTCATAGAGAGAGTGACCAAGACAGAAGGCAGATCTACTCTGGGGGAATTCTTGCCTGAAAAAGGGACATTTAAGCTGGAACCTGGAAGATGAGGAGAAGTAAGCTAGACAAAAGGCATGGGAGTCCTCTAGGAAGGGTGACCAGCACATGCCAAAGCCCTGAGGCACCAAAGAGCCTCATGCATTCAAAAACTCAAAGGAAGTCAAAGAAGTTTGTGTGACTAGAGCAAACGGAACCAGAGTCAGGGCATGTCCTGAAGTGTCGTTTTGGAAGTGGTCTGGGAGGGGGGCAGCCGTGGGGGAAGACTTCAGAATGATCCTGGTGCCCACTTTGTCCCACTGTCTCTCAGCATCATCATGAATGGGAAGATTGTTGGTTGTTACCTTGGATGTGAGGCTATTCTGGATACCGGGACTCCATTGCTGGTTGGCCCAACAAAACTGGTCACCGCCATCCATAAGCTTGTCAATGCCACGCCTTCTGGTCAACAGGTGAAGGGACATGCTACGGGGTCACTCTGGGGCTTTCCACACACCAGGGATCAGCTGAGCCAACCCCTCTCCTCTATATCTAACAGTACCTGGTTCCATGTGGCAACATTAGAAAACTGCCTACAATTATCTTCACCATCAATCACATTGACTATCCAGTGCCTGCTCAAACCTACATCTGGAAGGTGAGAGGAAAACCCTGGGGGCTGATTCTCAAATCTGGGTCTTTCAGGAATCCTTGGGCTGCTGCTGGGAGGAGGGCGCCCTCTGGAGGCCAAGTCACACCACTGCAGCTGCTGAGCCAGCAGACTAGGCCAGTGCCTCTCACAAAACTAACCACTTGAGCATAAAGGGCAGTCTGGGACATCCATCATCCTGGAATAAATGCAGACACCACCCTGTGCCAGCATGGTGTGAGGCACAAATAGAGGGGAATATTAAGCGCCTCTGCCCTCAAAGAGCTTCAGTTCCACCAGAGCCCTCAGATGGATGAATATGGAAAGTCAGCTCTAGCAATCCCTGAAATAGGCCAAGTGGCCAGTGAGTTTGGCTGGGGTCAGTCTCAGTGTGCTGTCCCACCGTCATAATTAACATTCTCCCTTCCCATATCGAAAGTTTACTGATTGGATCATCCATTACATGGTTCCCCTAGTCTAGGTGCACCTTCTGCTTGCTAAGCCCCAACTACCCCTCTGTGAGTTGAGCCACCAGACCCCTCTGTGGGGGTGTTGGGTGCTCATGTGAGTAAAGTATGCACAGTAACTGCACGGCCCAGGCAAAAGGTTGAGGCTTAATGACCCCTCCCTATGACAATTTAGAGGCTGATGGGCTCAAAGAAGGCTTTCAGGAAGAGTGGGAATTTCAGTGATATGAAACCCCCAGCCTCATGCAGGCATAAGGAGGTCTGCTTGGGGTGAGGCAAATCTACACTGGACTCCATTCAAATGGCACCCCCAGAGGCTTTGCTAAGTGTTTCTGGGTCCGGATTAGGGATGATGAGGGCTGCAGACGAGGGGAGCACCAGGGTAAGTCACCCAACCTGGCCTGGAGTGCTGGAGTGGCCAGGGAGGGTGAGCTTGGGTCCAGGAAGTCTTCCTAGAGGGGTTGAGCACAGTCTCAAAGAACAAGTTGGAGGGAGGAGGGAGAAGGAAGGGCATTCTCTGCAGAGAAAAGAGCGAGCATGGGTCAGAAGGAAAGAACGGGAATGATGGGCCATTCTTGTCCCTTTTTTTTTTTTTTGATTGTATTGAAGTATACTTGATTTAAAAAGTTGTGTTAATATCTGCTGTACAGGAAAGTGACTCAGTTATGCATATATATATATATATATATACACACACACACACATACATATTTATAAATATTTTTTCTATTCTTTTCTATTATGGTTCATCATGGGATATTAAATATTGTAGTACCATGTGCTGTACACTAGGACCTTGTTATTTATCCATTCTCTATATAGTAGTATGCATCTGCTAATCCCAAACTCCAAAGCGTCCCTCTCCTACCCCGTTACCTCAGGGCAACCACGTGTCTTGGCTGTGTTTGTTTTTGGAAGGGTACCCACTTCCCCATCTGCTGAGACAGGAATTTGGTTCTTACTAAAGGAGGGAAATAAAACTGAGAAGCCACCAGCTCTGGATACTGAGGGGCGTGGAAGGTAAAGGATCAGGCTAACTGGGGTGTATTTCTATCTTCCCCAGAGTCCTGCTGGACCTTGTATCAGCTTTCTACGAGGGGGCACAGAGACCTTGAAGCAGCCGGAGACGTGGGTCCTGGGTAATGCCTTCCTGAGGCTGTATTTCTCTGTTTATGATCGGGGAAACAATAGGGTTGGCCTGGCTCCCGCAGTGTAACTGCTGGGGCTGCTACAGGAATCAATTAGACTCACTCCAAACACACACTGACACACACCTAGGGCACTCCCACCCGGGGATGCTGGTGGACTGTGTTTGGAGCTCTGCAAAGCCCTATTCTCAGTAAAGAATAAATGATTCTTTTCCCAATGGTGTTAATACGAATCGGTACCTCTTGTTGGGTTGGGGAGGTGCATCATAATAGGGCAGGATCTAGAACATCCTCTGAACCAATGTGAGAGAAGCCCACCTCCAACTGGCTTCAGGGAAAGGGGAGACTTACTGAAAGGGTATTGGGCATATGGAACATAGGAATCAGAGCAGATCCAAACATCTCAGTGACTGGACCCAAGAAATCAGAAGCCATCAGCTCACTCTTTCTCTCCCTCACTCTTTCCCATCTCTCATCTTTGATTCTCTTGGCCTGACATCTTTCCTCCCTCATGCTTCTTCACATATATCTCCAAGGCATGTACCCCAGAAGCAAACAACTCAGGAAACATCGTGGTACCAGAGAGGGCTCTGATTGATCCACGTCAGATCAAGTGTCCAGCCCTTGACCATCCATCCTGACAGGCACATGGAGTAATATGAATGGATTTACTTGGTCACGTTGCCTTGCCCCATATGATTGACAGTTTCTTCAACAACACGTGACTGGAGCAGGGGTGAGGAAGCCACAAAGGAAGTTGCAGGGGGGCGTTCTAGACCATGGAGCAGTTAGCAACAGCCCCACAAACTCTGCCACCTCCTCATTCAGAGGGATAGAAAGCGGTAATAAAAACAGATTCTATTCTTCCCACTTCAGAGGAACTCTGGCAGTGGCCTTCTGTTCCAGGGGGTTTCTGGGTGAGGCCCTGAAACCTGAGATGGTTCCCCTTGGTTCCTTTACCCCAGTCATCAGCTCTCTGCTACCCATACAGTGGGTGTCCTTTCTAGCCCCACTTGCCGAGTGACGGACCGTGTGGATCCCTAGCCTGCCCCACCCCTCCAGGGCCCAGCATGTTCCTTCCCTTGGCCTCCAGGTGTGTTGAGGAAGATGCCACTCATATAAAGGGGGACTCAGGGTGCACAAAGCCTTCAACCTTTCTGAGATTCCTCCAGGGGCAGATCAACAAAGCATTTGGTTTAAGTTGCCATGGTTTGGCACAATTAGATTAGAAGCATCACTTCTTCCCAACTGTAGACCCTTGGCAGAGGCCCAGCTTGAGGACAGCAAGGGTCAGAGGTGGAGGGAAACTGAGTGAAGAAAAGGAGCAGGAAGGAGTAAATAAGGTGGAAAACACACCCCGATGCAATGCATAGTATAAGACTTTAAGTAGGCAAGAGAAACATGAGTGAAAGGGATGTCTCCCTTCCTTCTTCATCATTTCAGTCAGTCCAAATTGACTGAGAACCTACAGTGTGCCAGGGGCTGTGGTGGACCCCAGGGATAGAGGGCTGGGTTAGGAACCCACCACCAGTTCATGGAGACAGATAAAGAGACAACCCTAAATGGGGAGGGCCAGATGGAAACAAACAACAGAGCTGTGGGTAGCAGGTCAGAGGAGTGAGGGGCTTCCTTTACTTGGAAGCAGGGAATGGCTACAGGAGGGCTAGAGTGGCGTCACTGACTTCCAACTTGCCACCATACTTTGAAACATACCAATAAGGCCTCTAGTTACTATGTGTGTGCAGATCTGCCATATGTCCAGGGTGACTTGTGCCTGGTCCCTTTGGGTTGGCACTGGATTATGATGGGCTTGAGGGAACTGAAAAAGGACCGATTGCAAAACTGATAAAGGGGGAAAGGTGAGAGCAGAAACATTATATTTTCTTTTTTAACAGCAAAATCATGGTGTGGGCTTAATGGAGATTTAAATGACCAATTTGTCAAATTTCTTTTCCAAGCAGTCTTCATGGAACCCTAAGCAATGTCTCTCTCTTTTGAGAAACTCTAATAATAATAATAATAATAATAATAATAATAATAATAGATCAGGTTAATAGCATATGCCATTTCCCTGTGTCTTCATGAGCCCCTGCAGGGCATGACCCCCACTATACAGATGCAGGAAGTCTCCTCCAACTTCTGGCCCCACTACTGGTGACAGGCACAGAATTGGCCCTCAATAAATACATGTTGAATAAATGAATGGATGACTTGGTAGATGCTTCTGCTAGAACACACTGCTGCATCCATGTTGGGAGACCTATGGCATCAGCAGGGCTAACTGCCATATCAACCAGAAAAAGTCAGGTTTTGCTTCCCTAGATGAGCCTAAGGCTGGGGCTAGAACTGTGTCTGCTAATGAGCTGACTGTTCTTCAGGCTCTGTATCTGCAGCCTGAGCTACCAACAGGAGGATAAATTCTGGTCTTCATCTTTTTTTTTTTTTTGGCCTCACTTCATGGCATGTTGTATCTTAGTTTCCCATCCAGTCATCAAACCCACATCCGCTGCATTGAAATCTTGGAATCGTAACCACAGGATCACCAGGGAAGTCCCAAAGTCCGATCTTCAAGGCAACAATATTCCTCCACCTTCCACTTTTATTCTTTACCCACCACAGACCAGAGGGATTTATACCCACCACTGGCAATAAATATAGAAAAAACAGGAAAATAATAGATCTTGGATCCTTCTTGAAATAATGTAAATTGATACAATCTTTTTAGTGGTGACTTTTTCTTAAAATAGTTATGGCCTTTGTCCCAGCAATTTTGCTTCTAAGGTTTATGCTAAAGCAATGTGTAGAAGCACCCTAAAACTTAAATAGCAAGGATATAGTCCTCAGAGTCTCTTACAAAAGGGAAAGTCTGGGACATACCAAGGCTCATTAAACATAAGGTGTCCACTCCATAGATAGGCCATCATGCAATCATCTGCCTTCAAATTGTGTTTTAGGAGAATATTCAGCATTATGAGAAATCGTTCTGTTATGGCATTGAGAGAAAAGAACAGAATACAAAATAACATGCTCCCACATTTGCTAAATACATGGAAGACAGTGCAGCATACTCACCAGGCTTGTACATCCTGGAGCTTATCTGCCTGGGTTCAAATCCCAGCTTTGAGTCCTACCAATCATGTGACCTTGATAAGTTCATTTCTGGACATCGGTTTCCTATTCTGTAAATTTGGGAGAAGGATAGTTCCTCCCTCGCTAATTATCAGGAAATTTCAAATTGAATGACATAAAGATACCATCTCACATCCATTAGATGGTCATTATCAAAAACAAATTATAACAAGTGTGGACAAGGATGTGGAATCCTGTATGGTATTTGTGTGGATATAAACTGGTGTTGCCACAAATGAACATAATGGAGACTCCTCACAAAACTAAAAAGAGAATTCCTCTTTGATCTAGCTATTTCAATTCTGGGTATTTATTCCAAAAAATGAAAATCATTGTATCAAAGGGATATTTGTGTTGTTATGTACATTGCAGCATCATTCACAATAGCCAAGATGTAGAAACAACATATATCCATCAACAGTTGAATGGATAAAGAAAATGTGGTAGAGACATACAATGGAATATCATCAGGGCTTTTTTTTAAATATTCATTTATTTGGCTGTGCCCTCTCTTAGTTGCAGCACACAAGATCTTCAGTTGCGGCATGCAGGATCTTTAGTTCAGGCATGTGAACAATTAGTTGTGGCATGTGGGATCTAGTTCTTGAACCAGGCATTGAACGCAGGCCCCTGCATTGGGAGCATGATATGTTCTTCACTGTGCCACCAGGGAAGTCCCAGTCATGGCTGTTTATATATTTAATTTGTTTCAGTGGATATCCTGTGATGTTAAACTTGGAACTTTGCACTTCAGATTGGAATTTGACCCCTGGCAGCCAGGACACAAACCCAGCAAAAACACAGACTGGGACTCAACCCACGTGGTTGGGATGCCAACCCTGCCAAAACCCTGAGTAGGGCTTGAACTCATGCTGCTGAGACTCAAACCAGGCTAAAACTCAGTCTTCCAACTGAGATTGCATTCCTGCTTTCAAGACTTAAGGAAGCTCAGGTTCTTGATGTTTCACTGTATAACAAATTCAGTGAGAGACCAACTGATAGGTAAGAAATTGTTTATTTAGAGAGAAACACACCCCAAAGACAGACTGTGTGACATCTCAAAAGGTGAGAAAAGCACCAGGGTGTGGGGTTATCAGTTTTTATTGGGGTGGAATATTTCATAGACTACTGAGTGGGAGGAGAATTCCAGCTATTTCAGCAGGAGTCAGGGATTCCAGAAATTGGGCCACTGCCCACTTTTTGATCCTTATAGTTTTATTACTGGGGTCCAATGTCTAGTGGAACTCGACTTGTCCGTCATCTTGGACCCTTCTGGCTCTACTCAGTTTATGTCATGTCCTCAGGCTAGTCCACCCTTTCAAAGGCTGTGCTCTGCCCTCTTCCTTTCTTTTTCATTCCCTCCTCAGAGATTTTAATTCCATATTCTTATGGGATGCAGAAGGAAAACGGTCCTTCTTCTGTAACCACTTTAAGGCTGAGTAGAGATGTCAATCCTGCATCTCAGGGAGTAATAATCTCTGCATGCATGATCTAGGAATCCCCAGGGTAGGAAACCTCCTGGTTTTAGGGCAGTATAGGCTGGAATCCTCACATAGCCATCATCTTGGCATGGAATTGTTGTAATGTAAATATGTATATGTGTATGACAGAAGACTTAGAAGGCATGGTTAAATATTTCATTACGGTATAGTCAATAAACTTGGTTAAAATAACCAGAATTAGGTATGATTACATTTAACTAAATACACCAACAAATCCTACTTAAATATTTCTCTTTAAGATACCTCAGGGGTCCTCTAAAGTACCCCATATTTGGCTGGAAATCAAAAGAAACAATTAAAATTTGATACTTGGGAAGATTGTCAAAAAGTTTTAAAACACTTGGTCAAATTAGATCATAGGTCATTGTGAGACAATATGTATTCCTTAACCAACATAAAAAAAGGTCTAAAAAGCAAATACAGATTGCTTAAAATAAAAGAAATTCATATACTGGCTTCCTTTACAAAGAAAGAAAAGATGATTTGGACTATTAATAAATATGTTTGGTGTCATGTTCTCTAAAGTAAACAAATATCTTAGAAATTATCACTGATGTTTGTGTTCACCAATCTACACAATGCTATCATAAAGGACAGTTAATCACTGCTTAAGGAAAGTAGAACATGTGTTTTCAAGAAGGCATGAGAAATGAAATTACCTTTTAGTGAAAAGAAAGTAGGTCTCATTTATAGAGGGTTGTTTTGAATGGGAAAATAAAGTAATAGATATAGAAAGTGATAAGAAGGTTTGTGAAAGGAGCAAGGCCAAAACCCACATGACAAAATAAATGAAAAGGAAATAGGCAAATTGCCTGAAACAGAATTCAGAGTAACAATAGTAAAGGTGATTTAAAATCCCCAAAACAAAATTGAGAAAATACAAGAAACATTTAATAAGGATCTAGAAGAACTAAAGAGCAACAAACAGTAATGAACAGCACAATAATGGCAATTAAAAATACTCTAGATGGTATAAGCACCAGAACAACTGAGGCAGAAGAACAAGTAAGTGAGTTGGAAGAATGGTGGAAATAACTGTCACAGAGCAGGAAAAAGAAAAAAGAATAAAAAATTGGAAGATAGTCCCAGAGACCTCGGTGACCACATTAAGCAAAACCACATTCGAATCATAAGCATCCCAGAAGAACAAAAAAGAAAGGGTCTGAAAAGATATTTGAAGAGGTTATAGTGGAGAACTTCCCTAAAATGGGAAAGGAAATAAATAATTAACTCCAAGAAGCACAGAGAGTCCCATACAGAATAAACCCAAGAAGAAATACACCTAGGCACATATTAATCAAACTATTGAAAATTAAACACACAAAAAATATTAAAAACAGCAAGAGGAAAACAATAAGTAACACATAAGGGAAAATCCATAAAGATAAGAGCTGATCTTTTTGCAGAATCTCTGCAGGCCAGAAGGGAATGGTAGGATATACTGAAAGTCCTGAAAGAGAAAAAACAACAGCCAAGGATTCTACCCAGCAAAAGTCTCATTCAGATTCAATGGATAAATCAAAAGCTTTACAGATAAGCAAAAGTTAAGAGAATTCAGCACCACCAAGCCAGCCTTACAACAATTGCTAAAGGAACTTTTCTAAGTAGGAAACACAAGAGAAGGAAAAGATCTACAAAAACAAATCCAAAACAATTAAGAAAATGGTAATAGGAACATAAATGTCAATAATCATCTTAAATGTAAATGGATTAAATGTTCCAACCAAAAGACACAGACTGGCTGAATGGATACAAAAACAAGACCATTATATGTGCTGTCTATAAGAAACAAACTTCAGACCTAGGGACACATACAGACTGAAAGTAAGGGGATAGAAAAAGATATTCCATGCAAATGGAAGTCAAAAGAAAGCTGGAGTAGCAATACTTATGTCAGACAAATTAGACCTTAAAGTGAAAAATATTACAAGAGACAAGGAAGGACACTCCATAATGATCAAGGGATCAATCCAAGAAGAAGAAGATAAATCAATAGTAAATATCTATGCACCCAACATAGGAGCACCTCAATACATAAGGCAAATGCTAACAGCCATAAAAGAGGAAATTGACATTAACACAATAATAGTAGGAGACTTTGACTCCCCACTTACACCAAGGGACAGATCATACAAACAGTAAATAAAAAAGGAAACACAAGCTTTAAATGACACAGAAAATTTCAATGTAATTGATATTTATAGGACAGTCCATCCAAAAATAACAGAATACACTTTATTCTCAAGTGCTCACGGAACATTCTCCAGCATAGATCACATCTTGGATCACAAATCAAGCCTTGGCAAATTCAAGAAAATTGATATCATATCAAGCACCTTCTCTGACCACAATGCCATGAGATTGCATATCAATTACATGAAAAAAAACTGTAAAAAATACAAACATATGAAGGATAAACAATATGTTATTAAACAACAAATAAATCATTGAAGAAATTAAGGAGGAAATAAAAAAAAATAGCTGGAAATAAATGATAATGAAAACACAACCCAAAACCTGGGGATGCAACAAAAGTAGTGCTAAGAGGGAAGTTTATAGAAATAGAGTCCTACCTCAAGAAATAAGAAAAATATTGAATAAACAACATAACCTTACACCTAAAGCAATCAGAGAAAGAAGAATAAAAAAAAAGTGAGCAGAAGGAAAGAAATCATAAAGATCACATCAGAACAGCAACAACAACACCAACAACAAAAGACAAATAAATGAAGGAAAAATAGCAAAGATCAATAAAACTAAAAGCTCGTTATTTGAGAAGATAAAATTGATAAACCATTAGCCAGACTCATCAGGAAAAAAAAAGAAGATGCAAATCAAAAGAATTAGAAATAAAAAAGGAAAGGTAACAACAGACATGGCAAAATAAAAAGATCATGAGAGACTATTACAAGCTAATTTGCTAATAAATTGAACAACCTGAAAGAAATGGATAAATTCTTAGAAAAGTACAATCTTCCAAGACTGAACCAGTAAGAAATAGAAACTATGAACAGAACAATCACAAGCACTGAAATTGAGACTATGACTAAAAATCATGCAACAAACAAAAGTCCAGGGCCAGATGGCTTCACAGGTGAATTCTAACAAACATTTAGAGAAGAGCTAACACCTATCCTTCTCAAAATTTTCCAAAATACAGCCAAAGGGGGAACACTTCCAAACTCATGCTACAAGGCCATTATAACCCATCCCAAAACCAGAAAATGATGTCAAAAAGAAAGAGAATTACAAGCCAATATCACTGATGAATTTAGAAGCAAAAATCCTTAACAAAATACTAGCAAACAGAATTCAACAGCATATTAAAAAGATCAAGAAATTGAAGAAAATTGAAATCGTATCAAGCATCTTCTCCAACCACAACGCTATGAGATTAGAAATCAACTACTGGAAAAAAAAAAAAAAACTGTAAAAGCACAAACACATGGAGGCTAAATTATATGCTGCTAAATAACCAAGAGATCACTGAAGAAATCAAAGAGAAAATCAAAAAATACTGAGAGACAAATGACAATGAAAACACAACGATCCAAAACCTATGGGATGCAGCAAAAGGAGCTCTAAAAGGGAAGGTTGTAGTGATACAATTCTACCTCAAGAAACAAGAAAAAAACCCAAATAAACAATCTAAACTTACACCTAAAGAAACTAGAGAAAGAAGAGCAAAAAAACCCAAAGTTAGTAGAAGGAGAGAAACCATAATCATCAGAGCAGAAATAAATGAAATAGAAACAAAGAAAACAATAGTAAAAATCAATAAAACTAAAAGCTGGTTCTTTGAGAAGATAAATAAAATTGATAAACACCTAACAAGACTCATCAAGAAAAAGAGGGAGAGGACTCAAATCAATAAAATCAGAAAGGAAACAGGAGAAGTTACAACAGACACCACAGAAATAAAAAGCACCATAAGGAACTACTACGAGCAACTATATGCCAATAAAATGGACAACCTGGATAAAATGGACAGATTCTTAGAAATGTATAACCTTCCAAGACTTAATCAGGAAGACATAGAAAATATGAACAGACCAATCACAAGGAATGAAATTGAAACTGTGATTAAAAATCTCCCAACAAACAAAAGTCCAGGACCAGATGGATTCACAGGTGAATTTTATCAAACATTTAGAGAAGAGCTAACACTCATCCTTCTTAAGCTCTTCCAAAACATTGCAAAGAAAGGAACACTCCCAAACTCATTTTATGGGGCCACCATTACCCTGATACCAAAACCAGGCAAAGATACTACAAAAAAAAAAAAAAAAAAAAAAAGAAAATTACAGACCAATATCACTGGTGAATTTAGATGCAAAAATCCTCAATAAAATTCTAGCCAACAGAATCCAACAAAACATTAAAAGGATCATACACCATGATCAAGGGGAGTTTATCCCTGGAATGCAAGGATTCTTTAATATATGCAAATTAATCAATGTGATACACCATGTTAACAAGGATAAAAACCACATGATTATCTCAATAGATTCAGAAAAAGCTTTTGACAAAATTCAACACCCATTTATGATAAAAACTCTCCAGAGGTGGGCATAGAGGGAACCTACCTAAAAATAATAAAGGCCATGTATGACAAACCCACAGCAAACATCATTCCCTCTAAGATGAGGAACAAGATAAGGATGTCCACTGTCACCACTACTATTCAACATAGTTTTGGAAGTCCTTGCCACAGCAATCAGAGAAGAAAAAGAAATCAAAGGAATCCAAATTGGAAAAGAAGAAGTAAAACTGTCACTGTTTGCAGATGGCATGATATTATACATAGAAAATCCTAAAGATGCCACCAGAAAACTCCTTGAACTAATCAATGAATTTGGTAAAGGTGAAGGATACAAAATTAACACACAAAAATCTCTTGCATTTCTATACACTAACCATGAAAGGTCAGAAAGAGAAATTAAGGAAACAATTCTATTCACCATTGCAACAAAAAGAAAAAAATACCTAGGAATAAACCTAACCAAGGAGGTAAAAGACCTGTACTCAGAAAATTATAAGACACTAATGAAGGAAATCAAAGATGACACAAACAGATGGAGGGACATACCATGTTCTTGGATTGGAAGAATCAGTATTGTGAAAATGGCTATACTACCCAAATCAACTTACAGATTCAATGCAATCCCTATCAAATTACCAATGACATTTTTCACAGAACTAGAACAAGAAATTTTATGAATTGTATGGAAACGCAAAAGACCCCGAATAGCGAAAACAATTTTTTGAAGGAAAGAAGGAGTTGGTGAAATCAGGCTTCCTGACTTCAGGCTATACTACAAGGCTACAGAGCTCAAGACACTATGGTACTGGCAGAAAAACAGAAATAGAGATTAATGGAACAGGATAGAAAGCCCAGAGATATACTATGGTCAACTAATCTATGACAAAGGAGGCAAGGATATACATTGGAGAAAAGACAGTCTCTTCAATAAGTGGTGATGGGAAAACTGGACAGCTACATGCAAAAGAATGAGATTAGAACACTTCCTAACACCATGCACAAAAATACACTCAAAATGGATTCAAGACCTAAATATAAGGCCAGACACTATAAAACTCCTGGAGGAAAATATAGGAAGAACAGTCTTTGACGTAAGTCACAGCAAGACCTTTTTTCATCCACCCCCTAGAGTAATGGAAATAAAAACAAAACAAAACAAAAAATAAGTGGGACCTGATGAAACTTCAAAGCTTCTGCACAGCAAAGGAAACTATAAACAAGACAAAAAGACAACCCTTAGAATGGGAGAAAATATTTGCAAATGAATCAACAGACAAAAGACTAATTTCCAAAATATATAAACAGTTCATCCAGCTCAATATCAAAAAAACAAGCAACTCAATCAAAAAATGGTCAGAAGACCTAAATAGGCATTTCTCCAAAGACAACATACAGATGGCTAAGAGGCACATGAAAAGCTGCTCGACATCACTAATTATTATAGAAATGCAAATCAAAACTACAATGAGGTATCACCTCACACCAGTTAGAATGGGCATCATCAGAAAGTCTGCAAACAGTAAATGCTGGAAAGGATGTGGAGAAAATGGAACACTCTTGAACTGTTGGTGGGAATGTACGTTGATACAGCCACTATAGAGAACAGTATGGAGATTCCTTGCAAAACTAAAAATAAAGTTACCATATGACCCATCAATCCCATTGCTAGGCATATACCCAGAGAACAACATAATTCAAAAATACACATGCACTCCAATGTTCTTTGCAGTACTATTTACAATAGCCAGGACATGAAAGCAAACTAAATGTCCATCAACAGATGAATGGATAAAGAAAATTTGGTACATATATACAATGGAATATTACTCAGCTGTAAAAAGCAATGAAACTGGGACATTTTTAGAGACATGGATGGACCTAGAGACTGTCATACAGAGTGAAGTGACTCAGAAATAGAAAAACAAATACCATATATTAACACATATATGTGGACTATAGCAAAATGGTACATATCAACTGGTTTGCAAGGCAGAAATAGAGACACAGATGTACAGAACAAAGATATGGACAGCAAGTGGGGAAAGCATGGAGGGTTGGGGGGGAATGAATTGGGAGATTGGGATACCAAATTGTATGCTCTAAATATATGCAGTTTATTGTACGTTAAATGTATCTCAATAAAGTTTCCAAAAAAATGAAATAAAGTAAGATAAAAAAGATAAAAAAAAAAAAAGATCATACACAATGATCAAGTGGGGTTTATCCCTGGAATGCAAGAATTCTTCAATATATGCAAATCAATCAATATGATACATCTTATTAACAAACTGAAGGATAAAAACCATATGATCATCTCAATAGATGCCAATAAGGTCTGAAAAATTTAACCTCCATTTATGATAAAAATGTAACTCTCCAGAAAATGGGCATGAGAGGAAATTACTTCAACATAATAAAAGACATATATGAGAAACAAACAGCCAACATCATTTTAAAGTGTGAAAAAAACTGAAAGCATTCCTCCTAAGAACAGGAACAAGACAAGGGTGACCACTCTCATTACTATTATTCAACATAGATTGGAAGTGTTAGCTACAACAAGCAGAGAAGAAAATGAAATAAAAGGAATCCAAATTGGAAAAGAATTAAAATTGTCACTCTTTGCAGATAACATATTATACACAGAAAAACCTAAAGATGCTACCAGAAAACAGCTAACACTAATCAATGAATTTAGTAAAGTAGCAGGATACAAAATTAATGGACATAAATTCCTAGCAATCCTATACACTAACAATTAAAAAGCAGAAAGTGAAATTAAGGAAACACTGCCATTTACCATTGCAACAAAAAGAATGAAATGCCTAAGAATAAATCTGCCAAGGAGGCAAAAGACCTGTAGGCAGAAAGCTATAAGGCACTAATGAAAGGAATCAAAGATGATACAATCAGATTGTGGGACATACCATGTTCTTGGATTGGAAGAATCAACATTGTGGAAATGACTATACTACTCAAAGCAATTTACAGATTCAATGCAACCCATATCAAATTAACAATGACATTTTTCACAGAACCAGAACAAAAATTGTATGATTTGTATGAAAACCAAAAGATCCTGAGTAGCCAATGCAATTTTTTTAAGCTCTTTATTGGAATATAATTGCTTTACACTGTTGTGCCAGTTTTCTTTTTCCTGTACACCAAAGTGAATCAGCTGAATTCATATGTATGCCTATATGCCCTCCCTATTGGCACTCCCTCCCACCCTCCCTCCCTATCCCAGCCCTCCAAGTCATCACTGATCATTGAGTTGATCTCTCTATGATATGTGGCAACTTTCCACTAGCTATTTTACATTTGGTAGTGCATACATGTCAATGCTACTCTCTCACTTTGTCCCAGCTTACCTTTCACACCCCCACCCACCCCTTGTCCTCAAGTCCATTCTCTACATCTCCATCTTTATTAATTCCCTGTCACTGGGTTCATACCATATGCTAACTCAGCATTACATATATGAGTTAGAATATGGTATTTGTTTTTCTCTTTCTGGCTTACTTTGCTCTGTATGACAGTCTCTAGGTCCATCCACCTCACTATAAATAACTCAATTTCATTCTTTTTTATGGCTGAGTAATATTCCATTGTATATACATGTTACATCTTTATCCTTTCATCCATCGATGGACATTTAGGTTACTTCCATGTCCTGGCTTTTGTAAATAGTGAGCCAAAGCAATCTTAAGAGGGAAAGATGGAGATGGTGGAATCAGGCTCCTTGAATTCAAACTATACAACAAGGTTACCATGATCAAGACACAAAAACAGAAATACAGGTGAATGGAATAGAATAGATAGAGCAGAGATTAACCCATGCACATATGGGCACTTCATCTTTGACAAAGGAGGCAAAAATATCTAATAGCATAAAGGCAGCCTGTTCAATATGTGGTGCTGGGAAAATTGGGCAGTTACATGTAAAAGAAAGAAATTAGAAAATTTCCTAACATGATACACAAAAATACATTCAAAATGGATTAAAAAGCTAAATGTAAGTCCAGACAGTATAAAACTCTTAGAGGAAAACATAGGCAGAACACTCTATGACATACATCAAAATAAGATCCTATTTGACCCACCTCCTAGAATAACGAAAATAAAAAAAAAAAAAATAAACAAATGGGACCTAATGAAACTTAAAAGCTTTTGCACAGCAAAAAAAACATAAACAAGACAAGAAGACAACCCTCAGAATGGGAGAAAATATTTGTCTATGAAGCAACAGACAAAGGATTAATCTCCAAATATACAAGCAGTTCATGCACCTTAATACCAAAAAAGCAAATAACTGAATCTAAACATGGGCAGAAGACCTAATTAAACATTTCTCCAAAGAAGACATGCAAGTGGCTAACAACCACAAGAAAATATGTTCAACATCACTAATCATTAAAGAAATGCAAGTCAAAGCCACAATGAAGTATCAACTCACACCAGTTAGAATAGCCATCATCAAAAAATCTAGAAACAATAAATGCTGGAGAGGGTGCAGAGAAAAGGGAACCCTGCCTGCACTATTGGTGGGAATGTAAAATAGTACAGGCTCTATGGAAAATAGTATGGAGGTTCCTTAGAAAACTAAAAATAAAACTACCATATAACCCAGCAATCCTACTACTGGGCATATACCCCAAGGAAACCATAATCCAAAGAGAAACATGTACCACAATATTCATTGCAGCACTATTTACAATAGCCAGGACATGGAAACAACCTAAATGCCCATCAATGAATGAAAGGATAAAGAAGATGTGGCATATATATATATATATACATATATATATATATATATGTATATATATATACAATGGAATATTATTCAGCCATAAAAAGCAATGGAATTGAGTTATTTGTAGCTAGAGGGATGGAATTAGAGTCTGTCATACAGAAAAAAGTAAGCTAGAAAGATAAAAGCAAATATGTTTGCTAACTCACATATAAGGAATCTAAAAAAATGGTACTGATGAACCCAGTGACAAGGCAAGAATAAAGATGTTAATGTGGAGAACAGACTTGAGGCACAGGTTAGGGGGTGAAAGGGAAGCTGAGATGAAGTGAGAGAGTAGCATTGACATGTATACACCACCAAATATAAAATAGAAAGCTAGTGAGATGCTGCTGCATAACACAGGGAGATCAACACCATGATGGGTGATGACTTAGAGGGCTGGGACAGGGAAGCCTGTAGTGAGTCATGGGAGGGAGGGGATATGGGCATATATGTATAAATACAGTTGATTCATTTTGATGTACAGCAAAAACTGGCACAGCAATGTAAAGCAATTGTATTCCAAAAAAGGTCTATTAAAAAAAAAATTTGTGGAAAGTGGATCCTGAGAAAAGAGGTTTGTGCATGGTCAGGATTGACTAAATTTAGATAAATTTAGTTGAATAAATTAATTTTTAAACTAACTGGTGCAAAACTTGAATTTGGCTTTTCTCTCTGTTGACAGGACAAGTTTTCTTAAAATATTGAACTTCCTTTTGATAACAGATTTTAAGTTTTCTTACCTTTTAAGTGATCTGTTCTCTATTTGCCTTTGAAATATTTTATTGTTACTTTGGCTGAGTGAATAACTATTGTTTCACAGTGATATGAGATCTTATCTGACTGAGTGTACTAAACCCTTTTTGATATTTTTGAAATAACTTCCTGTATTAAATTCTAATGCAGTCCTTTGATGTCTAACTAACTTTGGGATGTTTCAAAGGGCCCCTGAAACATCCCAAAGAGAGATATAAACTAGGTTCATTTGGTACATTAAAGTTACATAGGAAGTGTGGTCAAATGAGTAATAACTCTTCTTAGGTTTTAGTGCATGGTAAACCCACACACTAAAACCTAATATAGATACTAATATCGATATTCTAGATTAACATAGATATTCTAGATTAATATAGATATTCTAGAAGTTGTATGAGTTCCTGAAATCCTGATATGTCCTACATTATCAGTCATAATTCTAGTTTTTATCTTAAAGTGTTGTATGTCACATCAATAATGAGATACCTTGCTGATTACATTGCAATCAGATTTGAATTGTGCCTTCTTAAGCCCTATGTCATTATAGACAGTTAAGGTTTTATTCTGATGCCTTTGCAAAAATGCTTCCTCTTCAAGAAGATTTATAAAAATGATTTTTGGATAAATACAGGTTTCTAACTTTCAGAGAATAATGCTGAACTGGGTAAGAAGTTGAAGGATCCTAATGAGAAATGTTGTTAACAAAAAGGATTAGTTACATAGGAGTAGCAAACTGGTGAATATAGTCATAAATTTTATGGTTTCTATCTGAAAAAATACTGGTTTAAATCTTTGTTTTCCAGGTGTAAGGAAAACTTTCCCCTCAAACTAATTATGACTTACACTAATCTGGCAAATTATAACTTATAAGCAGGATTGAAACATTTATCTTTTCTCTCTATCTATTCCCTCTAGACATTGAAAACTTAGGTTCCCGCAACTTTATCAGATAAATTAGAAAGGCTACCTCACTAACAGGTATAGAAAACTCAAGGTATTTTGGGGTCTTTAAAAAGGGAGGAATTCACCTAGATCTGTTAGGCAAAATCTGTGATAAGCAGTTGGCTTGACTTTCCTAGCCCTGAGAGCTCTTTTAAAAATTCAGTCTGAGGCTTCTTATAAAAGTTTCATAAAAAAAAAAAGCCTATATGATAAATTATAGTTACATAAATTATCACCAGGCCAATAAGTTTTTTTTTTTTTTTTTGAGACCAAGCTTATTTCACAAAGAAATTAATCTTAATTTGGTTATATTTGGTAAAAATGACGGTAATTTTAGAGAGAAAAAAATGTTTCAATAAATATTGTATCAATTTTGCTGATGGAGGTCTATATTTACTAAGATTCCCTTTCTGGATAGTTTCTTGCTGTTACAGTATATTAATGTAAAGTCTGATTGAAATTTTAAAAGGACACTGTAAATTTGTTTCTGAAGCTTATCCTAGTAATCTATCTTTTGGTGAAAATCAGATGCCCCACGGCATGCAACCAGGGAGTTATGCATACTGGAGAGGATATAATTTAAAGGACTATCTCCAACCCAAATGGAACAACACTTATCACAGGAGAAACTACACCCACACTAGGAAAAGAATAGGCCAACATCAGGAATAAACAGGTAGCCCAAGATTGTAGACCTGACTCATGTGATCATTTGTAATATTTTCTTGACTTCTTGGAGATTTGTATATGAATCAAATGTTTTCCTAGCATGGACACAATCCTATGTTAATTTAAAAAATCAATCCAATTCTTGAATTTGTGGCCATTTACCTATGATTAGTACTTTTAGGTTGCCTTTGTGGATTTCTCCCCTCTAAGGCCCAAATTGGATGGCCCTTGGAAATATCCTCTGTAGAAAGAAAAAAAAAAAAATCTGTTCAGGGGATCCCCTCACCTGACCAATAAAACCTTCTCTGACCCTGGCCATAAAGAAATGAATTTTCCTCTAAAGTTACTCAAGCTCATTCAGAGCAACAAGGAATAAAATATCCTGCAATTGTGGAATGGTCTTATATGGTTAATAATAGTCTGTGGTCATTTAAGTTTTAACACTCCTCTTTATCGTGGGAACAATTAAATTATACTAAGGATAACCAGTCTCGTAACACTAGGAAATTGGCTGAGGGCCTTATGGACAACATCAAAATATAATTTCCCTGAAAGATAAAGATTGGTACAAAATAGACTCAGTCAGGTGACCTGAGGATATACTGGGCTACACCTAATGGAAGCTCTTTGGCTTAAATATTTACTTATAACTCTATTAATGCTATTAGCATATTATTTGTGTTTTGCCTGTTTTATAAGATTATCGTTTCTTGTATTAACAACTGTGTGACTGAGCCACTGACAAAAATAATGATGACTAGGTGACTGGGAACAGCTGATCAAATATATAGTTCTGTATGTGATCAATGATTGCAACAGTGCAACTCTAGATATGGGAAGACACAACAAGAGGGACTTTTTCCTGGACCATGACAGACTAGAAATACAGGTGGCCCAGAGACCTTTGACCTCATTGGAAAGATCTAGCCAATAATAGCACATTGAGTGGCCTATCAGTGAAATCTTGCCAGACCTTGGAATTAGATTTCCTAGCAAAGAGGGACAAAATGGTTATGAAAAGCCTCCTAAAGCATGATCAAATTTATGACCATGAGGGGTCCCTGTCAACTAAAAATGGCACTTGCCATCTACCTCTGTGAAGATTAAATCATGTGCTGCTGCAGCTGCTGACTGCCAATGCCCCCCTGAAAGGTGTTCAGCATGGAGAGCTGAAATGAGGCACTCTGTGTTCTGTGGAAAATTGGCAGAACAGGTCTTTAGATAGTTAGATATTTTCAGTGGCCAACTTCATGGACCCAGTTCTTGTGTCTCCTCATATCTAGAAAAACAATAAAATCCTTCATGGTGATGACTGCTCCTTGTGACTAGCAGTAACCTTCTTTAAACAATATGTGCTTGTTTGCATGTTTTTCCCTTTCACCAATACCACATAAATATTGAGCTTCCCTCCTGCCTCTTTGGAACAGTTTCTCAGAGCTGTTGGGGTTGCTGCCTCCTGGGTTGAAATCCTCATTTTGCCCCAAACAAAACTTGAATTGCAACTTTCATGTTGTACATTTTTTTTAGGTCAACACTTGCAACTCTTGCATTGTGAATTTTTTTTAAGTCAATAGCTACAACATAAAACCCATTATTTAAAAGAGTTTGGATTCAAATTGGGTTTCCTGCAGATGGAACAAATCAAAGTCACTTATCTAGGTGGCTAAACCATTTTTACTAGTGTTTTCAGAAAAGACATTTAGGATTTCCATTTATCCTTCACAAGTCAAGTTTTAAATTGCTTTACCCTCTTTGTTAAAATTTGCATTTTAAAGGATGGCAGACATAAGCCTTCCAGAGAAGACCAAATAGGACATTTGAATCTCAAAGATACAGGCAAGGTCCTCCTAGTTTGTTTCTCCTCTGTTTAATACTTACAAGCCTCTTAAGATAAATAGGGAATGTGTTAGGAGTGGTAAAATGATTGGCAGGCTTTGGATTACTTTTGGAGCCACACCTCTCCTCCTGTAAAAATTACATTTGGAAAACAAGGACAGTTTTGTTTTTTTTGTTTTCTTTTCAAAGAATTGGGTGGTTAACTCAATGATAATGAAGGCCTGACTTACCAATTCATATATGTTGGAAAATTTTATGTTTCCTCATTTAGCTTAGGGGATAAGGCCTCTTCCAAAATTCCTCTCAGGCTTTGAACATCAGCTATGGTCAGTTTAGTCAGACCAGTGGCCTCCTATTTTAAGAATATATTTACAAACAATTTTGAGAAGTTTCTCTAGGTTTAGAAATCTGTACATTATATTTAAACATTATATAACCCTTTTTACTTAATAATCATTGGCTGGATATTTTTGTCCAAGCCTGGAACCTTGATATTCCATATTCCAGAGTTTTTTACTAAGGCTTCAAATTCAGCTTCAGATTTTATATATTCCTTTTTTGCTTTTTGTTAGAACCATTTGCTGATGAGGGTGGTTCCCTTGCCCCTCAAGAAACAGAGTGGCCCCTACCTTAGTTAATAAGTCTCTTCCCATTAAAAAGAAAAGACAGTCAGACACACACAGGAAGGAATGCAAAAACAGCTAGCCATTGATCTTGCACAACAGGTGTTCCAGGACAGCATGTCCCTGTCTCTTCCCTAACAACCCCATTATGTCTTCCTTGTGAGTGCTAAGCTTTCCAATCCTTTGGGTTAAGACTGAGAAGGTTGCACCTGTGTCCATGAGAAACTTCATCAAATGGCCCACCACATCATTGACTACACGAAGCTATACATTAGTTATCAATATGGTATCTCTAGGCAGAGTCACTTTCAGCCTTGGGTCCCCACAGTCTTCTGATTGCAAAACCATCAATGGCTGAGGGGCACCCATCACTCTCTGGCTTCTGGGGCATTCCCTCTTCCTATTCCCTGACTGTTTGCAAAGGGCACATAGATCACAATCCTCCCTCATTGCCACTTTTGTCCACACAGGGTACACTGGCCTTTTATAGGTACCCATGAGCCTTGTGGTCTTCCAAGACCAGATTGTCCAGGAAAAGCAAGATTCCCATTTGGTGGTCTCTGAGCAGACAAAGCCACTGCCATCATAAGGGCTTTTGCATATTTCTCTGGGTGTGTTCAGCCTTTTCCACCATATCCTTTTTACTGAAACAGTAAGCCAATTACAAATAAGCCAATTACAACAAATCATTCATCGGAGTCTGAGAACCAGCCATTGTTTCCTGCATTTCCTGATGTCTTGGGCTGACTAGGCTAGGAATTTCATAGCAAAGAGGGCACCAAAGCTGTTGACAATTAGCAGGAGTTGGCCTAGCTATAATTTGGGAATAAAGGGTCAGAACTTGTAAGTGTCAGAGGGAGGGGAGTCAAAGAAATAAAAGTACACCTTGGTGGTCACATAGGTTTTCCAGGGTTAACAGAAGAAAGAAAGAAAGAAAGAAAGAAAGAAAGAAAGAAAGAAAGCAAGCAAGCAGGGAGGGAAGGAAGGTAGGAAGGAAGCAAGGAAAGAAGGAAGCAAGGAAGGGAGGGATAGAGCAGGAATGAATAAGAATGTAAGAATGTAGGAGAAAAATCTCAGAGTCAAGGATAAGAGCATAGAGATTAACAATTTTGTCCTGGACCTACTGTTGAACATGTATAAGCATGGTTCATTGAGCCACCAGTCAAAAATGAGCAGACATCAGCAGAGTGCCCTCCCCAGTATACCTGGATCATGTACCATGGGCCTCTTTAGAACCAACACCTAACTCTCAACATTTTCTTACCTTATCACTGTCCCTTCCTGGTCACCAGCTGAAACTGAGCACCTCAGATTGAAACTTGAACCCACATGCCAGGACACAAACCCCGCCAAAACTCTGATTGGAACATGAACTCATGTAGCCGGGATTCAAACCTGGCCAAAACCCAAAGACTTACAACTGAGATCACACACCTGGTTTCAGGATTTAAGGAGGCTCAGATTATTAACATCTCATCCTGGAAAGAATTCAGGGAGAGACAAACTGATAGGTAAGAAGTGGATTTATTTAGAGAGAAACACAGTCCACAGACAGACTGTGAGCCATCCCAGAAGGTTGAAAGGGACTAGAGTATGGGGTTTTCAGTTTTTATAGTATGGGTACTTCCATAGGCAAAAGAGTGGGAAGAGTATTCCAGCTATTTAAGATAGTGGTGGGGATTTTCAAGAATTAGGCAACCACCTACTCTTTGATCCTTATGTTTTTATTACTGAGGCTCAAGGTCTAGTGGAAGTCAATCTGTCTGCCATCTTGGACACATTTGATTCTACCTGGTTTATGTCATGTCCTAGGGTTATGTCATTCTTTCAAAGGTTGTGCCCTGTCCCCTACCCTCATGTTTCAAAATTGTCCCAATTTTGTCCTCTTCATATGGATTCCAAAAATTTTGTCTGGCCCCTGGTGGTCTTTGAAAGCCCTCAACTTTCTGGTCCTGCAAGAATCCCAGGCTTATCTTGTGCATTTCTTGGTCCATCCCTGAAATCAGCCATCTCTTCAAGAATCTCCAGATCCTCTGGTGGGAAATGGTATTTAGAGGTCACAAGTTAGGCCCTGGATAGTCACTGTTATCAAGCTGTCATTGCTTCTAGGCTTTTCAGAGGTCAGAGCCAAGAAGTACAGATTTTCTATTAAAAAGAGGAAAATAATTTATTGGTACAAACATACTTCCAATTCAAGTTTTAAGAACACAGGGTTTTACTTAAACTTTTTGCTTTTATACTTAAAACTCTTTATACTCTTCCACTGAAAATCTTGCTTCATCACAAGAGTGTAAGTAACTTACTTGCTTTAACTTGCATGCACATACATATGATACTTTCAAAATCAAAGTAGCAATATCAAGAATAAGGTGTTAGATATAGTTTTAGATTCCTTTGGCTTTTTGTTTTTGATTTTATTTTGGAGGAAGGGTATTTTTGTTTGTCTTTTTCCTTAGAAGATATCCCACTCTGAATGTAGAGTCAAAATTCTGCATTGTAAAGCCCCTTAAGTAATGTTTTGTTCTGTGGGGCTAAGTCACCAACTTGATAGAATTAGGCTTATTTGTCTTAGTTCTCAAATTTGACAGATGTGTTTATTTTTTGATTATGTAACACATTTACATGGTTGAAAAGGCAAACTATAAAAGAAAAAAATCTTATTTCCAACCCTGCCCTTTCCCCAACAATTATTATTATTATTATTATTATTATTATTATTTTAATTTGGTTTCCACCTTTTCCACCTTCCACCTTTTTCTTAATGAAAATAGATATATGTGTGTATGGAAAACCAAAAAACTATAAGAAATTTTCCAGTCCCTCTTTTTTAAAAACTAAGCAGTGTAACCTGAGGATCTCACCAATTCCACTCCTCCATCCATCCCCATTATAACCAATTGTTTGGATGCCCTAAGTCTGATTCAACATCCCCCTGTGGATAGTCACTAGAGGTATGTTTCTAATCTTTTGCTTTTGCAAACAAGGTTGCAGTGAATACTTTGTGCCTATGTCTTTTTGTATTTTTGCTAGTGTATCATTGGGATATATTCCTGGAAGTAGAATTGCTGAGCTAAATGATATTTCTATTTGTTATTTGCTAGATGCTCTCAAATCCTCTCCATAGGAACTGACCCACCAAAATTGAAACTTAACAACGTGGAAAAATGAGTAGGAAGATGTAGCTCCCCATCTATCACCCACCTGGTGACCAGACCAGTCTCCCCTTGTTCCCAAGAGACAGACCTCGATAGCTCTCATGCAGGAACACTCAGGCCCTGGGAAACCTGGAAGGAGCCATAAAACTCTGTTGACTTTACCTTGGCTGGAATGATAGTTTAACAGGTAGCCTGTTCATCTCAGGCTGAGCAGGAACTCTGAGTGTTCTTTTATGTCTTCTTTGAGAGATAAGACATTAAAATTATTTTTTTTATGTTCAGTTTGATAGAAGAAAAATTTCAAGGCATGGATCATATTAGGGATCATATCAGGTGCTCAGCAAATGGACATTATTAAATTATTTCATTTATATGACCCTGGTGATCTTTCTTTAGAAACTAAAAAAAAATTAACATGGTTAAGTTGCATTCAGTCTCTTATTCATTCCACCAACATGAATTGAACCTCCTCTCTCCTCCCTCTCTACTCCCATCTGTAGGCCAGAAATAAAAACATGCAAAGCCTGCCTGCTGAATCCAGCACACTGTTGTTTCAGGTTTGGTTCACCCAATGTTTTGCAAAGAAGAAAAACAAAATTAGTTCTAACATTTAAAATCATGTAATTTTACCTGATTTTATATCCAGACTTCTCACTTCTCTTGAAAACTTGGCCAACCAGGATTCTTTCCATCATTGCAGATAGCGGTTTAGGCTGAGATGAGACTGCTTCCAATGGTAGGGCACTTGCTGCCTGCCCAGTTTCCATGATGCCACCCAGCACTTCCATTCATTTCTCTTGCCTCCTAGGCCATGAGTTTGTGAGAACTGCGCTAGACTGCTAGTTCCCTGAAGATAAGGACCACCTGTCTTTTACTCAACTTTGACTTTCCAGCATCTAACCTGGACTCCAGTACACAGGGTCCTCCGTATATGTTTGTTGGATAATATAAAGTATCTTGCAGATGCATGCATCACATTTCTTATAATAGTGAAACTATGCAATTGTGGTACTACTCTAGCCTAGATTTTTGATGGAGATTGACATCATAAGTGCCCTGAGTCTGTGCCATCTGTTTCACTATTTAAAGCCAGTCACTCATATGTCACTTGGCTGCCCCTCAGTTCTTCACTTTGCTATTTAACCTCTTTTCCTCCCAGCAATTTCCTCTCCAATTGAGGACAGAAATGCGCATCTCATGAAGTTGCTAAGAAGACCACGTGAGATCACAAATGTTAAAGATGGCCCCTAGCATTTACTTTTATTACGTTAGTAGCAGTGTTTTATCTCCAAGATGGCAAGAGTCTCCCCATTCTTAATTAACCCGTGCAGTTCAGTTTGGTTTTGCAGGCATGCCTTGGATTATAGTAGAAATCTCTGTATTCTGAGAATTTTCTAAGTCCATCCTCCAGGGACATCAATGGAAGTGAAGATTTTATCAAGAGGTTCAAATTTCTTATCAGATCCAGTATTGCCATAAAGGGGACAATTAAGGCAGCTTGCAGCATATATAAGTAGGAGCTCTTGGCCATCACTACATGCTTAGGATCTGGTCTTTCCTTAGTACTTAGACCCGACAAAGGAAAATGAAGTGTCTTGTAATCCTCGAGCTACTGGCCCTCTCAGAGTGTCCAGTCATGTAAGAATGGGGGCTGTAAGGGGCATCATCTCCATTTCTGGGTTTTTTCTTGTCCTCTTATTCTTCCACCCATCAGGATTAGAAGGAAATGTAATCATTCCCTGACAGTCTTAAACTTCAACTCCCACTTATTGATGACTACTTTGCATGGAAACCAAGTGTCTTGGGGTGGGTTTGCAAGGTTGCACAACTCTGGGGGTGCCAGTCACATCATGACCTATGTGAAAATGGCACTTCTTGGAATTGTTCAGTGCACAACCTCTCCAACTGTTAAGTGTGGTTCTATGGGACAGCATTTTTCCTTTATTAGCTTCTAGGTCTTCTCTCTACTGTCTCTCCATTTCTGCATGAAGGTATATGTGTCTTTATCTCTGTATCTCCCTTTTATCTCTGGATCACTTTGCATATCTCTGTGCATGCAGAACATGTTTTCTATTTTGACTCTTCCTTGCTTCTCTAGCTTCTTATTTCCCTAATTTATTCCCCATCTCCTGGATTCCTCTCTCACCCCTCTCTTTTTCTTGAGCCCTGGAGAAAGATCAGAAAGGCTACTTCTAGGCTGTTATACCTCTAACAAGCAGTGTGACCAGAGAAAGTCACAAACTCCCTGCATTTCAAATCCCCCCTGTAAAAAGAAGATAATGACCCCCTTCTACCTGCTTCCCAGAGCTACTTTGAAAAAGATACATTGTGATGGCCATAGCAATGGTAATGGCTGGTATTGTTGAGAGTTTCTATATATCAGGTACATTATATCCATCATTTCACTTAATACCCACAACATCCTATATGGGGGATGGGGATTATTATATCCCATCTGTTTACCAATGAGGAAATTGAGACTCCAAATGGTCATACGACTTACCCAAGATTACACAACAGAACCTGTATTTAAACCGAGGTCTTTGCCCTGATCTTTGCATGGTGTTCTGATAATAACTGACAATCATAAAAGTGCTGGGAAAATACACACCACCATTACAATGCAAGGTATGACAGTCCTACAATAACAAGGACAGCTGATTGCTGCCCCTTCTTTGTTTCCTTTTCCCAATATTTTGTGAAAGAATTCTGCTAATGGAGATTAAGACCGTGAGAGAAACCCTCAGGGAGAAAAATCTGCTGACAAATTTTCTGGAGGAGAACACTGATGACAAGCCCCAAAATAAAGCTCATGACTGAAAAAATTCTCTTCAACCCCTGAGGAACAACCTGGATGTGACTGGCTTGGGAGGATGGCACTCCCCAGAATCCCCTGGTGCTCTGGCCTATCACTGCAGTTCATCTGGATGTGCCAGCCTGGATGCTGGGGCTGGGGTTCCTGCAGGAAGCATAAACCATGGGAAACAGAGACCCCATTCCCAGAGGAGAAGACACTCATCCTCAGCACTTGGTCTGTGATGACTGGGCCCAGCAATGGCCAGGGGACAGGTAATCCTCCATTTCTGTGCCAAAAATATGTCATTAGTTTGAGGGAGATTGTTCTTTCTTAACTAACTGAGTCACAGAGTTTTAGGTGAAAGGTGAGCCATGTCTGATCAAAAGATATAGCCAACTACACATCAACTTTGAAACCTCAGGCAGAGGAAGCTCAGCATCTGCAGATCTAAGAAGTAAACCAGCAAAAACTACTGAGCCCTGTGGCCTGTGATGCCAAGAAATCTATCACTAAAGTTATGTTATTGATTTTAAAAACAGCCTCATGTGTCCTTCAAGAATTCATATGCCAACATGAGTCATAAGCAAAGAGTAAATATTTGTCCAATAAAAGGGCCAGCTGCATGCTGCTGTTAGGAAATGGTCCAAGTTAAGAAGAAGTGGCCTGGGGTGACTGAGGAGAGCCACCTGCAGAAAGAAACATTCAGGCTGGGGGTTGAATGGGAGACTGGAAAACTTCTCAAATGAAGGTACTGGGAGTTCCCTGGATGTCCAGTGGTTAAGATTCTGCACTAATAGTGCACAATCTCGGGTTTGATCCCTTATTGGGGACCTGAGATTGTACATGGACAAAAAAATAAAATAAAAGTATTAAGTGAAAGCACATGTCTGAGCAGAGGCTGTGAGGTGGAGTGGTTGGAATGTGATTTCAAGAGACAGGGGAGAGATATGGTTCAAGATGGTGGAGTAGAAAGATGCGTGTCCAATCCCTCTTGCAAGAACAGAAGAATTACAACTAAGTGCTGAATAATCATTGACAGAAAGACACTGGAACTCACCAAAAATACACCCCACATCCAGAGACAAAGGAGAGCCACAATGAGTCAGCAGGAAGGGTGATTTATGATAAAATCAAATCCCAAAACCACTGCATGGGTGACTCACAAACTGGAGAACAGTTATACCACAGAAGTCCACCCCCTAAAGTGAGGGTTCTGAGCCCCACGTCAGCCTTCCCAACCTGGGGGTCTGGCAATGGGAGGAGGAATCCCCAGAGAATCAGACTTTGAGTCAGTGGGATTTGATTGCAGGACCTCCACAGGACTGGGGTAAATAGAGACTCCACATTTGGAAGGCACACAAAAATAGAGTGTGAACCAGGACCCAGGAGAAAGGAGCAATGATCCCATAGGAGACTGAACCAGACCTACCTGCTAGTGTTGGAGGGTTGCCTGCAGAGTTGGGGGCAGCTCTGGCTCACCACAGGGACAGGGACACTGGTGTTAGGGGTTCTGGTAAGCACTCATTGGCCTGAGCTTTCCTGGAGTATGGAGTCTGCCATTAGCCCCACCAAAGAGCCTGTAAGCTCCAGTGCTGGGAACCCTCAGGACAAATAACCAACAGGGTGAGAGTACAGCCCCACTCAGTGGCAGACAAGTGGATTAAAGTTTTATTGACTTGTGCCCACCCAGCCCTACCCACCATCAGTATCTCCCATCAGGAAGCATGCACAAGCCTCTTAGATAGCTTCCACCACAAGAGAGTCAGCAGCAGTATCAAGCAGTATCAGCAGCATTTCATTCTGTGGAACTGAAAATCACAGCCACAGAAAGATAGAGAAAATGAAAAAGCAGAGGACTTTGTATCGGATGAAGGAACAAGGTAAAACCATAGAGAAACAACTAAATGAAGTGGACTAAGGCACTATTCCAGGAAAAGAATTCACAATAATAATGGTGAAGATGATCCAGCAGTTTGAAAAAAGACTGGATGCAAATATCAAAAAGATGAAAGAAAAGTTTAACGAAGACCTAGAAGATTAAAGAACAAATAAACAGAGATAAGCAACACAATAACTGAAGTGAAAAATACACTAGAAGGAACCAATAGCAGATTAACTGAGGCAGAAGGCTGAATAGGTGACCTGGAAGACAGAATAGTGAAAATCACTGAGGCAGGAAAAAAAAAAAAAAAAAGAAATGAAGACAGCCTGAGAGACCTCTTGGACAACATTAAACGCATGAACATTTGCATTATAGGGGTCCCAGAAGGAGAAGGGAGAGAAAAAGGACACGAGAAAATATTGGAAGAGATTATAGACAAATTATTAGATGCAAGAAGGGAAAAATGACAAATAACATACAAGGGAACTCCCATAAGGTTAAGAGCTGAATTCTCAGCAGAAGCTCTGCAAGCCAGAAGAGAGTGGAACAATATATTAAGTGATGAAAAGGAAGAACCTACAACCAATAATACTCTACCCAGCAAGGATCTCATCCAGATTCAATGACACCACCCATCAATGAGTTGATCTCCCTATGTTATGCAGCAACTTCCCACTAGCCAGCTATATTACAGTTGGTAGTGTATATTTGTCAATGCTATTCTCTCACTTCATTCCAGCTTCCTCTTCCTTTCCTCCCAACCCTGTGTCATCAAGCCCGTCCTCTACAATTGCATCCTTATTCTTGCCCTGCCACTGGGTTCATCAGTACCATTTTTTTTTAGATTCCATATATATGAGTTAGCATATAGTATTTGTTTTTCTCTTTCTGGCTTACTTTCCTCTCTATGACAGTCTCTAGGTCTATCCACCTCATTACATATAATTCAATTCCATTCCTTTTTATGGCTGAGTAATATTCCATTGTATATATGTGCCACGTCTTCTTTATCCATTCATCTGTTGATGGGCATTTAGGTTGCTTCTATGTCCTGGCTATTGTAAATAGTGCTGCAACGAACATTACGGTACATATTTCTTTTTGGATTATGGTTTTCTCTGGGTATACACCCAGTAGTGGGATTGATGGGTCATATGATAATTCCATTTTTAGTTTTTTAAGGAACCTCCAAAATGTTTTCCATAATGGTTCTACCAACTTACATTCCCACCAACAGTGCAGCAGTGTTCCCTTTTCTCCACACCCTCTGCAGCATTTTTTTTTTTTCTAGATTTTTTGATGATGGTCACTCTGACTGGTGTGAGGTGATACCTCATTGTGGATTTGACTTGCATTTCTCTAACGATTAGTGATGTTGAGCATCTTTTCATGTGTTTGTTAGGCATCTACTTGTCTTCTTTGGAGAAATGTCTATTTAGGTCTTCTGCCCATTTGTGGATTGGGTTATTTGCTTCTTTGGTATTAAGCTGCATGCGTTGTTTGTATATTTTGGAGATTAATCCTTTGTCCATTGCTTCATTGGCAAATATCTTCTCCCATTCTGAGGGCTGTCTTCTTGTCTTGTTTATGGTTTCTTTTGCTGTGCAAAAAGCTTTGTTTCATTAAGCCTCTTTTGTTTATTTTTTATTTTACTTCTATTATTCTAGGAGGTGGGTCAAACAGGATCTTGCTTTGATTTATGTCATAGTGTTCTGCCTATGTTTTCCCCTAATAGTTTTGTCGTGTCTGGCCTTAAATGTAGGTCTTTAATCCATTTTGTGTTTATTTTTGTGTACAGTGTTAGGGAGTGCTCTAATTTCATTCTTTTGCATGTATGTAACTGCCCAACTTTCCCAGCACCACTTATTGAAGAGGTTTTTTCCATTGTATATTTTTGCCTCCTTTGTCAAAGATAAGGTGCCCCTATGTGCTTGAGTATACCTCTGGGTTCTCTATTTTGTTCCACTGATCTTCCTTTCCATTTTTGTACCAGTACCATACTGCCTTGATCAATGTAGCCTTGCAGTATATTTTGAAGTCAGGAAGCCTAATTCCACCAACTCTATCTTTGCTTTTCAGGGCTGCTTTGGCTATACAGGGTCTTTTGCATTTCCACACAAATTGTAAGATTTCTTGTTCTACTTCTATGAAAACTGCCATTGGTAATTTGATAGAGATTGCATTGAATCTGTAAAGTGCTTTGGGTAGTATAGTCATTTTCACAAAGTTGATTCTTCCAATCCAAGAACGTGGTATGTCTCTCCATCTGTTTGTATCATATTTGATTTCTTTCATCAGTCTTATAGTTTTCTGCCTACGGGTCTTTTTCCTCCTTAGGGGGGTTAAATCCTAGGTATTGTATTATTTTGGTTGCAATGGTAAATAGGAGAGTTTCCTTAATTTCTCTTTCTGCTTTTCGTTGTTAGTGTATAGGAATGCAAGAGAATTCTGCACATTAATTTTGTGTCCTGTTACTTTACTAAATTCATCAATTAGTGCTAGCAGATTTCTGGTAGAATCTTTAGGGTTTTCTATGTAAAATACAATGTTCTCTGCAAAGAGTGACAATTTTACTTCTTTTCCAATTTGGATTCCTTTTATTTCATTTCCTTTTCTGCTTGTTGTGGCTAAAATTTCCAAAACTATGTTGAATAATAATTGTGAGAGTGGACACCCTTGTCTTGTTCCTGTTCTTAGTGAGAATGCTTTGAGTTTTTCACCATTTACAATGATGTTGGCTGTTGGTTTGTCACATATGGCTTTTCTTATGTTGAGGTTATTTCCTTCTATGCACATTTTATGGAGATTTTTTATCATAAATGGATGTTGAATTTTGTCAAAAGCTTTTTCTTCATCTATTGAGATGATCATGTGGTTTTTATCCTTCAATTTGTTTATATGGTGTATCACATTGATAGGTTTGCATATATTGAGGAATCCCTGCATTACCAGGATAAACCCCACTTGATCATGGTGTAGGATCTTTTTAATGAGCTGTTGGATTCTGTTAGCTAGTCTTTTGTTAAGTATTTTTACATCCATGTTCATCAGTGATATTAGCTTGTAATGTTCTTTTGTTGTGACATCTTTGCCTGGTTTTGGTATCAGGGTGATGGTGGCCTCGTAGAATGAGTTTGGAAGTGTTTCTCCTTCTGCTTTTTTTTTGGAAGAATTTGAGAAGGGTGGGTGTTAGCTTTTCTCTAAATGTTTGATAGAATCCCCCTGTGAAGCCACCTGGCCCTCTGCTTTTATTTGTTGGGAGATTTTTAAATCACTGTTTCAATTTCAGTGCTTATGATTGGTCTGTTCATATTTTCTAGTTGTTCCTTGTTCAGTATTTGAAGACTGTACTTTTCTAAGAATTTATTCATTTCTTCTAGATTAATTAATTGGCATATACTTTCTTGTATTAGTCTCTCATGATCTTTTGTATTTTTGTTGTGTCAGTTGTTACTTCTCTTTTTTCATTTCTAACTCTGTTGATTTGTGTCTTCCTTTTTATTCCTAATGAGTCTGGCTAATGGTTTATCAATTTTGTTTATCTTCTCAAAAAACCAGCTTTTAGTTTTATTGATCTTTGCTATTGTTTCCTTCATTCTTTTTTGTTGATTTCTGATCTGATCTTTATGATTTCTTTCCTTCTGCTCACTTTCAGGTTTTCTTGTTCTTATTTCTCTGATTGCTTTAGGTGTAAGCTTAGGTAGTTTATTTGATCTTTTTCTTGTTTCTTGAAGTAGGACTGTATTGCTATAAACTTCCCTCAGCACTACTTTTGCTGCGTCCCCAGGATTTGGGTAGTTGTGTTTACATTGTCATTTGTTTCTAGGTATCTTTTGATTTCCTCTTTGATTTCCACAATGATCTCTTCAATGATTTAATAATATATTGTTTATCTTTCATGTATTTGTATTTTTACAGGTTTTTCTCATGTAATTGATATCTAATCTCATGGCATTGTGGTCAGAGAATTTGTTTGATATGATTTCAATTTTCTTGAATTTACCGAAGCTTGATTTGTGACCCAAGATGAGATCTATTCTGGAGAATGTTCTTGTGCACTTGAGAAGAAAGTGTATTCTGTAGTTTTTGGATGGAATGTCCTACCAATATTGATTAAATTGAGATGGTCTAATGTATCATTTAAAGCTTGTGTTTCCTTATTTATTTTCTGTTTGGATGATCTGTCCATTGGTACAAGTGGGGCGTTAAAGTCTCCTACTATTATTGTGTTAGTGTCGATTTCCCATTTTATGGCTGTTAGCATTTCCCTTGTGTATTGAGGTGCTCCTATGTTGGGTGTGTAGATATTTACAAATGTTTTATGTTTTTCTTGGATTGATCCCTTGATCATTATGGAGTAAAGTCAGTACTTTAAAGTCTAATTTGTCTGATATGAGTATTGCTACTCCAGCTTTCTTTTGACTTCCATTTGCATGGAATATCTTTTCCATCCCCTTACTTTCAGTCTGTATGTGTCCCTAGGCCTGAAGTTTGTTTCTTGCAGACAGCATATATAACGGTCCTGTTTTTGTATCCATTCAGCCAGGTTGTGTCTTTTGATTGGAACATTTAATCCATTTACATTTAAGGTAATTATTGACATGTATGTTCCTATTACCATTTTCTTAATTGCTTTGGGTTTGTTTTTGGAGGTCTTTCCCTTCACTTGTGTTTCCTGTTTAGAAAAGCCCCTTTAGCAATTCTTGTAACGCTAGTTTGGTGATGCTGAATTCTCTTACTTTTGCTTGTTTGTAAAGTTTTGATTTCTCCATCAAATCTGAATGAGATTCTTGCTGGTAAAGTATTCTTGCCTGTAGTTTTTTCTGTTTCAAGACTTTCAGTTTATCCTGCCATTCCCTTCTGGCCTGCAGAGTTTCTTCAGAAAGATCAGCTGTTATCCTTATGGGTTTTCCCTTATGTGTTATTTGTTGCTTTTCTCTTGCTGCTTTTAGTATGTTTCCTTTCTGTTTATTTTTCATTAGTTTGATTAATATGTACCTCAGTGTATTTCTCATTGGCTTTTTTCTGTATGGAACTCTCTTCATTCAGACTCTATTAATTATTTCCTTTCTCATGTTGTGGAAGTTTTCCACTATAACCTCTTGAAATATTTTCTCAGACCCTTTTTTTTTCTTCCTCTGGGATGCCTATAATTTGAATGTTGATGTGCTTAGTGTTGTCACCAAGGTCTCTGAGTCTGTCACCCATTCTTGTCTTTTGTTTTTTCCTGCTCTGTGGCAGTTATTGCTCCCATTCTATTTTCCAACTCACTTACTCATTCTTCTGCCTCAGTTATTCTACTGTTTATACCATCTAGAGTATTTTTTTAATTTCTGTTATTGTGTTTTTCATTACTGTTTTCTCTTTAGTTCTTCTAGGTTCTTATTAAATGTTTCTTGTATTTTCTTTATTTCACTTTTGAGATTTTGGAACATCTTTAGTGTCATTACTCTGAATTATTTTTTCAGGCAATTTGCCTATTTGCTCTTCACTTATTTGGTCTTGTGGGTTTTTATTTTGCTCCTTTGTCTGAAAGGTGTTTCTTTGTTTTCTCATTACTACTAGGCAGTAGTAATTCTTCTTGTTCCTGCTCTCTGCCCCCTGTATTCAGTTTGCTGCAGTGTCTTGATTAGGTTTCCTGGTGGGAGGGTCTGGTGCCTGCTTGCTGGTGTGCAGACCTGTTTCTTTTCTCTCTGATGAGCAGAGTCATATCAAGTCATGTGTTTTAGGGTATTTGTGAGCTTAATATGGCTTTAGGTAGTCTGTGTGCTGATAGGGTGTATTTGTGTTCCTCTCTTGTTTGTTGTTTGGTGTGAGGTATCCAGTACTAGAAGCTGCAGACAGCCAGGTGAAGCTGGGTCTTAAACTCTGATAGAGGATTCCATGGGAATTCTCTGCAGTTAATCTCCATGGCCGAAGACTCTCTAGTGGCTACCATCCTGGATTTGGTGCTCTCTCCCCAGAGTCTCCAACTTGACTTCTGGTTAAGTAATCCAGACTTCAGAGGTCATTGTCCAGGCAATAAAAGAGATTAAAAAGGACTATCCAAGCACTAGACTAGAGGCAAAGTGTTAAGTCAAACAAATACTAAATTAAGGAAACATGTACATGCACAAGACACACAAATAGTGAACCCAATACAACATAAAGCACTAGAAAAACCTGACAGAAGAACCCCAGAACACAATCAGACAATCAAATATAATAAAGAGCAAGAGAACAACCAGACAGACTGAAAATCCCCAAAACAAAATCAAACAATTACAATTAGAACTAAGATAAAGACAAAACCTAATAACAAAAACCAAAGCAGTTTGTCATCTGCAGAATAAAGCAAGGACACAGAGCAGACCAATAATATTGATTAAAAGTATATTAAGATAATGTAAGCTAAAAAAAGATAGAAGACAGAGCAACAGAAGAGTGTAGTATGACTGGAAATATGACAAGAAAAAGAAAAAAAAATAATGTATAAAAGATAAAGAAGAAAAGATGATAGGAGAGATAAAGTCAGCAGTATAAAAAACCTACCTATGTTGTAAAATGTGTAGTTCCCTTAGGACTAAGAGTGTAAAAAAAAAAAAAAAAAAAAAAAAAAAAAAAAAAAAAAAAAAAACTAGAAGTGACCACAGAATGGACCGGATCAATATAATTAATGATAATAATATAATACTGTTTCTTTGGGATCTCAGCTGTAAGTGTCCTTTTCTCTGCCTTGGGCCTCAGTTCACCTTTGCCTCTCCAAGAGGCCCTCTTCTGCCTCTGGGTTGAACTCTGGACATTTTGTGGGTCCTGTAGGGTCCACTGAGGCTCTGATCTGGCCCAATTCCTATGTGTGCTTGCTCCCACAATCCACCACTGCCAGAATTAGACCTTTTTCATTTGTTAGAACACTCATTGTTTACTCAGATGTTCCAAAGACATAGGGTCTACCTAGCTGATTACAGGGATTTAGATTGCAGTGTGTACATCCAATGGAAAGAGTTTAGAACCTCTTCCTCAGTTCCCCTATCCCTGGTGTTTAGCTTTGGTTCTGTCACTGCTTCTGTATGTGGTCTAACTACCAGAGTCTGGTTCTTAGACTGCCTTGAAGTTCTTTGGGTCTGCCTCAGTGAAGGTTTCCTTTATTGGTCATCTGCACATGCAGGTTTGTGAGGAGAGAGATGCTTTGATAGTGACTCCCCTCCCTGTGTGACTCCACAGTAGCACCCTGCTTGGATTACAGGAGCCCCAGTGTTGACATCAAATGCTGGCAGCACGGCTATAGGGAATCTGGTTCTTTACTGATGCCTGGTGTAAGGTGCCTGATGGGCAGCCCTTGGGAGCTTTTTATATTACTCTGTGACCAGCAGAGCTTCCTTTATTGTTCATCTGTAGGTGCCAGTGTGTGGGGAGAGAGAGGGTACAGTTGTGGCTCCTTCCCCTGGGAATGAGTGAGCAGTAGTGCCCTGCCTGGGTCACGGGAGCCCTGGTAGCTGTGGTGGTCCCTATTGCAGAGGGAATCCAGTGGGCTCAAGTGTAAGCAGAATTTCTCCAGAGCTGGACCACTCTGCAGACTTCTGGCTCTAGGCTACAGGCACACCAGGACAGCCCCATCAGGCAGCTTTTTCTATCCCTTGTTGACTGTGACAGCCAGGCCCAGAGGGGACCTCCCTTTTTCCATTGCAGGTGTCTAGAGAGAGGCCACACCTGTGGCTCCCCCCCTCTGCTTGTGAGACAGCACTAGTGGGCCACCATCATGGCCACCAAGCTTTCTGCAGTAGGCATTCTCTGTTGTGGATTTCTTTCCTCCTGTCCCCTTAGTCTGTCTCCCCACAGCCAACACTCTTTCTCACCCTGAACCAGTTCTCTAGTTCCCACGTTCCAGCTCCCAGACCCCCTATTCAGCTGTGAATCCATGACACACAGAACCACTCTGTGGACCCTGTGTGTGTTTCTCACTCTTTCCCATCTGCCACAGATCAGCTGCTTCACCCTCTTTGAACAGTCTCAAATGCCTCCCTTCTGACCCAATGAAATTCCCCATTGGTTAGGGGGTTTCACCATCAGATAAGGGATGTTTCTCTGAAATCGGCAATCTCTCCTCTGTTGCAGCTCCCACTGCCCCAGGGTGTAGGACCCATTCCTTTCCATTCTTCTCCTCCTCTTTCTCCTTTATTTACTTTTTTCCCCTCTGTCCTACCCAATTATGTAGGGGTCATTGCAGTCCTTTCTGATGTCCAAGGTCTTCTGCTGGTGTTCAGCTGGTTTTCTGTGGGAATTATTTCATCTTTTGATGTATTCCTGATGCATCTGTGGAGTGGTATGCATTCTATGTCCTTCTCTTTTGCCACCATCTTCCCCCTCTCCCCCATGGTTTCTTTGGCTGTGCAAAAGCTTTTAAATTTCACTAGGTCCCATTTGTCCATTTCTGTTTTTATTTGCAGTATTCTAGGAGGTGGGTCAAAAGGATCTTACTTTCATTTATATCATAGACTCTTCTGCCTATGTTTTCCTCTAAGACCTTTTGTTTTCTGATAATTACCACCCTAATGGATGTGAGACAGTATCTTACTGTCATTTGATTTGCATTTTCCTGATGATAAGTGAGGAAGAAACTATCCTTCTCCCGAATTTACAGAATAGGAGACCAATGTCCAGAAATGAACTTATCAAGGTCACAGCATTGGTAGATGTCATAGGTGGGATTTGAACCCAGGCATAAAAGCTGCAGGACATACATGTGTGAGTCTCCTAAGGCCTGTCCATACCAGGCGTGGATGGTGGGGCCTCTTCAGTCTAAAGTTCAAACAAAGGAGGAACAGAAAGGGCTGTCTCCACCTCTAGTCTTTTTCAATCATGGGTTCTTTAAAACAATCTTAATTGTAAGCCCCAGGTAATGATTACCTGGAGGGACACAGATCACTGAGCTTTTTCAAATCTTGTTGTCTCACTTCCTTTGGGAGTAATCAATGCCTGCTCCTTAGAATCAATCCATTGTTCCAGACCATTGTTGATTGTTTCAATTATGAGCCCCTTTCTGTATGATTTATAACTCTCTAAAGCCCCTTTCTATATGATTTATACCTCTATAAGATGTATGTACAACTCCCTTGTAGGTTTGCCCACCCACTTCTGGTGCTCTTGCCAGAAGCTACTGTACTTTTGCTTTCCTCTAACAAACTTCTACTCTGTTACACCAACTCAAGCAGCACCTTGTTATTATCTCAGGAGAAATTCTTTTCTTCCAGAGATCATGAATCCGCACCCCTAGATGGATTTCATGGCATCACATGACTGGCCAGTACGCTGCACTGTCTACCATGTCTTAGCAAATGTGGGATCATGTTGTTTTGTATTTCTGTTCTTTTCTCTCAATGTCATATTGGAATGATTTCTCATAACACTATATATTCTCCTAAAACACACTTTTAAGGCAGTTGATTGAATGATGGCCTATCTATCCTGTGGACACTTTATGTTTAATGGACCTTGGGATGTCATAGATTTTCCCCTTTTTTTAAGAGACTCTGAGGACTACATCCTTGCTTATGTATGTTTGAAGGCACTTCAGATCATCACTTTAGCATAAATTGTAGAAGCAAAATTATTTTACTATATGTATTTTAAGAACAAGCCATGTCCAAATAGATTGTACCAATTTGCACTCTTTCAAGATTTATCGGTTTCTTGATTTTTTTTTTCTACCTTTTCTCTCACTGTTGGCCATAAATCTCTCTGGTCTGTAATAGGTAAAGGATAAAAGTTAAGGGGTAGGGGGGGGCTGTTGCTTTGAAGGACAGATTTTGGGACTTCCCTGGTGGTACAGTGATTAAGACGCCATGCTTCCAGTGCAGGAGATGGGGTTTAATCCCTGATCAGGGAACTAAAATCCCACGTGCCTTGTGGTGGGGCAAAAAAAAAAAAAAAAAAAAAAAAGTTGATGAAGGTCAGATTTATCCACATGTTGGTAGCACAGGCTACAAGTATAGAGTCTCAGGAACAGTGGGCTCGTTAGCAGACACAGGTCCAGTTCCAGCCTTAGGCCCATCTAGGTATGCAAATCCTGACTTCTTCTGTTTGATGTCAGTAACAATGGTGACACAATATGTCTCCCAACATGAATGCAACAGTGTGTTCTAGTTGAAACATCTACTAAATCATCCATTCACTTATGCAGCAGGTATTTATTGAGGATCTATTATGTGCCCGTCACCAGTACTGGGACCAGAAGATTGGAGGGCACTTCCTTTGTTTGTACAATGGGGGTCATGCCTAGCAGAAGCTCATTGGGAAGACAGTGAAATGGCTTATGTCCTTAACCAGGGCTATTATTTTTACTCTTATTGGTGGTTTCTCACCAATAGGGGGACATCGCTTATGGTTCCATGAAGACCACTTGATAATGAGTTTGACAAACTGTTCACGTGAGTCTCCATTAAGCCCAAAACATGATATTTAGTGTTAAAACAAATACCAGTATTGCTTTCACTTTTCCCCCCTTATCAGCTCTGCAACAGGTCCTCTTTCACTCCCCTCAAGCTGATCATAATCCAGTGCCATCCAAAGGTACCAGGTACATGTAACTATGGACATATAGCAGATCTGCACACACATGGTAACTGCAGGGACTAAAGGTGTGATTCTGAGAGGGTGCACCCCCTCACCCTATCCCAGCCTTTCCCTGACTCCCTGAAGTGGGAGACCCTCTTCTGTCCTCCTCCCCTCACCTCTTTTGTTTTCTCTATCTGGCCCTTCTCATTGGGGGTTTTCTTCTTATCCATCTCCATGAACCGTTGGTGGGTTCCTAACCTAGCCATCTATCCTGGGGTCCACCACAGCACATGGCATGTAATAGGTGTTCAGTAAATTTGTACTGAATGAAAGCTGAGAAAGAAAGTTAGAACGTCCCTTTCACTGATATTTGTCTTGCCTGAGTAAAGGCCCATACTATGCATTGGGTTGGGGTATGTTTTCTACCTTATATATTCTTTGCTTCTCCTTCTCCAATCTGGGTCTCCCTCCACCTCTGACTCTGCTATCCCAGCCTGGGCCACTACTTAGGGTCTCCAGGTGAAAAGAAGTGATGCTTCTATTACAAATATACTAAACCATGACAGCTCTAACCAAGTGGTTTGTTGATGTGTCCCTCAAGGAAACTCATAAAGGCTGAGAGCTTTGTGCAACCTAGTACTCCCTTTACATGAGTGTCATCCTTCCCACAGGCTTGGACGTGAGTGGAAGGGGCATGCTGTGCCCTGGAGGGATGGGGCTTCAGCAGGGATCCACACAGCCTGTCACTTAGGAAGTGGGACTGGAAAGGACCATGCAGCTGTGGGTGGCAGAGAGCTGGTGACAGGGGTGGCGGGCACAGGAGAACCATCCCAGCTTGAAGGGGCTCACCTAGAAAAATCCTGGCAGAAAGACACTGCCAAAGTTCCTCTGAGATGGGAATCATAGAATTGATTTTCATTAACCCTTACCATCCCTGTGAATGAGGAGGTGTTGGCATTGATGGGGCCAACACCAAAACTTCCATGGTCTAGGACACCCCCTTTCCCTTCCTTTGGGGCTGCCTCTCCCCAGCTTCAGTCATGTGGTACTGGAGGAAACTTTTAATCATGTTGAAAAGGGCCACATGACCAAGTAAAGCCAATTATAGTACCCCATGTACCTGCCAGCATGGTTGGTGGAGGGCTGGACACATGATCTGAGGTGGATCAGTTGGAGCCCTGCCTGGTAGACTGATCTTCTTTCCTTAGGAGTGAGATGCCTTGAGGATATACATGTAGAAACCTGAGGGAAGAAAGCTGTCAGGTTAAAAGAATCAAAGATGAGAGAATGGAAATAGCAAGGGAGAAAAAGAGTGAACTGATGGCTTCTGATTTCTTGGATCCAGTCACTGAGGTGTTTGGATCTGCTCTGGTTCCTATGTCGCACATCCTCAGTATTTTTCTAATAAGTCTCCCCTTTCCTTGAAGTCAGTTGGAGTTGAGCTACTCTCACATGTAGTTCAGAGGAGGTTCTAGATTCTGCCCGATTATGATGCACCCCCCCCCACATTCAAATAGAGTCACACATTCTATTAGCACCATTGGAAACATAATTGTTTATTCGACTGAGAATAGGGCTTTGCAGAGCACCAAAATCCACCATCATCCCTGGGCTGGAGTGCCCCATGTGTGAGTGTGTGCTTGGAGTGGGCCTGTTTGCTTCCTGAAACAGTGCCAGCATTTACACTGTGGAAGCCAGGCCAATCCTATTGTTTCCCTGATCATAAACCGAGAAATGGAGGCTCAAGAAGACGTCTCCCAGGACCCAGGTCTCTGACTTGCTCAAGTTCTCTGAGCCCCCTCCAAACATGTTGACACAGGGCCCATGAGGACCCTTGGGGAGATGGAAATCCACCCCAGTCAGCCTGAGCCCTTACCTGCTAGCCTCTCAGTATCCAGACATGGTGGCTTCTTGCTTGTATTTTCCTCCTTTAGTAAGAACCAAGTGGCTCTCTCAGAGGCTCTGGAAGTGTGGTGGTCTTCCAGAGCAAGAACGGCCAAGGCATGTGCTTGCCCTGGGGGGGGGGGGAAGGATTGTATTTTGGGATTATCAGATGCAAAATACTATACAGAGGATGCATAAACAATAAGGCCCTCCTGTATAGCGCAGGGAACTATAGTCAGCATTCCGTGATAAACCATAATGTAAAATATTAGGAAAAACAATGTAATATATGCATAACTGAGTCACTTTGCTGTGCAGCAGAGGTTAAAACAACATTGTAAATCAACTCTACTTCAATAAAATCAAAAGAAAAAGCAAAAAAGAACAAGAATGTCCTGTAGTTCTTCTGTTCTTTACATCTGACTCAGGCTTGCTGTTTTCTCTGCAGAAGTTGCCTTTTCTTCTCCCTCTTCCCCACAACCTGTACTTTAAAACTGTGCACAGCCCCTCTAGGAAGACTTCCTGGACCTATGCTCACCCTCCCTGGACACTCCAGGCTGGGTGGGAGACTTCCCTGGTGCTCCCCTTGTTTGTGGCTCTCATCACCCCTAATCTGGCCCTGACAGAGCTTGGCACAGCCCAGCACAGCCCAAAGGTGTTACCTTTGCGTGGAGTCCTGTGTAGATCTGTCTCAAGTCAAGCAGGCCCCTCCTCATGCCACCATGAGGCTGAGGGTTCCTTATTACTGAAATCCCCTGTCTTCCTCAATGTTTTTTAAGCCCATCAGCCTCCTCTGAACTCCCACAGGGAGCTGACATGAAGCCTCAACCTGGTGCCGGGGCTGTGCAGTCACTGTGCACCCTTTACTCACGTAAGCATCCAACCTCCCCGCAGAGGGGTCTGGTAGCCCAACTCACAGAGGGGGAACTGAGGCTTAGCAAGGGGGGTTGCAGCTAAGGACTAGGGGAACCATGTAATTGATCATCCAACCAGGACACTTTTGAGATGGGAACTGAGACTGTTAATCATTATGTTGCGACAACACACTGAGACTGTCCCCAGCCAACCCCACTGGTCACAGGGCCTATTTGAGGGATTGCTAAAGCTGACTTTCCACGTTCATCCATCTGAGGGCTTTGGTGGAACTGAAGCTCTTTGAGGGCAGATGCACTTAGTGTTGCCCTCTCCTAGTGCCTCGCACCATGGCAGCACAGAAGGTGTCTCCACTTATTCCACGATGATGGATGTCCCAGACTGCCCTCTACTCTCATGCGCTTGGTTTTGTGGGAGGCATTGGCCCAACCTCCAGGGCTCAGCAGAATCTGCAGTGGTGTTGCTTGGCCTGCAGAGGGCCCCCTCCTCTCAGCCAAAGTCCAATTTTTCCTATAAGGTCCAAATTTGAGAACAAGCAAGCCCCCAGGATTGGCCCTTCATCTTCCACATGTAGGCTTGAGTGGGCACTGGGTATTTGTTGCCATTGGTGGTGATGATGATGCTAACCAGGCTATTGATGTTGCTACATGGAACCAAGTAATGTTAGAGAAAGAAGAGAGAGGTTGACCCCATTGATCGCTGGTGTGTGGAGAGCCCCAGAGTGATCCTATGGCATGTCCCTTCACCTGTTGATCAAAAGGCCTGGCATTGATGCGGTTCTGGATGATGGTGATCACTCTGGTTGGGCCAAGCAGCAACGCAATCCCAGTATCCATAATGGTATGGTAGCCACAGGAACAACCAAGAAGCATCCCAACCATGGTGATGATGAGAGACAGTAGGAGAAAGTGGTCATCAAGATCATATTGAAGTCTCCCCCCATAACAGCTCCCTTCCCTGACTGTCTCCACAACTGTCATTTGCTCATGCCCTGACTCTGTTTTCCTTTGCTCTGGTCATGTAACCTTCTTTGGCTTCCTTTCAGTTCTTGAATGTCCCTGGTCCTCTTGTGCCTCAGGGCCTTGGCATGTGCTGGTCGCCTTTCCTAGAAGACCCCCAGCCACTTTGTCTGACTAATTTCTATTTATCTTCCAGGTTCCAGCTTAAATTTCACTTTTCAAGGAAGTCTTCCACCCAGACTAGATCAGGTTCCTGTCTTAGAAACTCTCTGTAGACTCTTCCTCATTTGTACCAAGTACCGAAGTGGTAATTCATTATGTGTGTGACTCGTTTCATGTACATCTGCCTCACCAGATGTAAGGGCATGTTGTATCCTCAGTGCCTGCTTCAAGTGACCAGCACACAGTGGATGCACAATGTATCTTATCTGAGTGAATGAATGAATGAGTGATTGAGTGAGTTAGTGCTTAAGTGGAAAAATGCATGAGGAGTAACCAGAGACCTGTGTCTGTTGGGTGACCAATAATGGGTCAACCCACATTGTTAAAATTGATGTTTCCTGGAGCAGCAGATGCACAGAGTGTTGAGAAGGGAAAAACAAGCTGCCCTGGGAGAGGTCGTTTCCTAGCACAGCCCCCTCACCCAGCTCAGACACTGAAATCCTACGCAGGCTATGCCTAAACTAGCTCAGAGGGCCTCCAAAGGACATGTAAGCTTCTATGTGAGGGTGTCACACAGAATCCCATCAGTTATTGCTCCTTGTTCTCAGGCCATTCCTGGATCCCAGCTTCCTGATTCTCTCCATCCCAGCCCCTGCCCCACTCTGTTCCTGGGTTGTGGTGTTTGTGTGGCAATGGGTAGGGGGAGTGTCTCTTTGTATGTGTTGCTTTCAGGTCTCAAGAATCCAGTGCACCTCTCTCCACTGCTGGGGAGCTTCTCCCTAAGAAGACCAGCTTTTCCAGTTTGTCCAGAACTTTCATTGTTTTTAAACTAGCAGTTTTTTTTGTGCTAGGAACTCTCTCATTCCCAGGTGGCCTTGGGCAGTTGCTGATCTGTTCAGGCTGGTGAAATTCTCCCTGATTCTCTTTTCATCTGACTTTAAGGTCCCTAAACCATGTCATCTGCCTGACAGCACAGTGGGTGCTACCCTCTCTAGGCTGCACACATCTCTGAGGACCCTGTTTAGGACCCTGGTCAGGGCCCTGGGTAGGAGGCCTGGGGTTATTATGAGCCTAAGGGTGATGTGTGTATCTGTGTGTGTGGGCACCTGTGTATCTCTGTCTGTGTCTGTGTGTGTGTTTGGGTATATGTATCTGTGTTCCTATGTATGTTTGTATGCATGCTAATATATGTTTATATATGTGTCTTTGTGGTTGGAGCCTATGTGTCTGTGTATGACTGTGTGTCTGATCGTGCATTTGTGTGTGTCTTCATGTGTCCATGTGCATGTGTGGAGCATCACTTGTGGTGGTCCTCAGAGGGAGCGGCTTACCGGTTAATATTCATCTGCCAGTAGTCAGGTTTGGACACTTGTATCCATTTGAGTTGTCCTTTGTGGTAGCTGTGGTCCACCCCATCAAACATCATCATTCTGTCATTCTCCTTCCCACTGAGGAGAGAAAGAAGATGGAGGGCTCTTTCTCAGAGAGTTATGCCACTCAGTGTCTGAGGGCTGTGCTTATCCATCCATCAGAGGCATGACTATGGTCTACATTTTACAGACGTGAAAATTAAGGCACGGACAGATTCATTACCTGACCAAGGTCAGTCAATGACTAATGAGTGGCAGAGAAGAGATTCAAAGCTGGGCAGCCTGGCTGGGCTCCAACCACCTACCCTTCTGAAGAGGGCCTGGTCCCCTCCAGCAACCAGAGTGCTCATAGATACCCTCAGAGGACACCCTCCTGGAGGGGTCTGGCCTCCCCCTTGTGTAGCCTGTCATTTCTCAGAAAAGCCTAGGCCCATAGGCACTAAGGGTGTGGGTTCAGGCTCACATTCAGTTTCAAAGGCCTTTGACCTGCACCATCTTTGGGACCCCATGCTCAGCATGGTCCCACACCTCTGCTATCCCTGTGTTAAAATTCCTAATTCTTTTTGAACAGGATGTCCCATATTTTCAGTATGTGCTGGGGCCTCTCAACTGTGTAGCTGGTCCTGGGATCCCAGTAAAATGTGACTGAGGACCTAAATATTCCTGCTGTCCCTCTCCTTCCTTTCATATCAAATCCATCAGCAGATCCTGTTGCCTTTTCCTGCAACATATATCCTGACACCTTCCATGCTATCCCTTTTACCTCCAACTCCCTGGACCAAGTAACTGCCCTTGAGCACATGTAACATTGTTGTGCTCCAATAAAATTTTATTTAGAGTAATAAGTGGGGGGCCAGATGTGGCCCTGGGGCCTTAGATATGCAGAGCTAGACAGTCTCTCAGGAAACTTATGGATCAGGTGGCCTATATTTTTTATGCAACTGAAAGCAACTTACAGCTGCTTTAGAGAGCTCTAAAGAGAGCTGCTCTGTCCACCTCAGATTTATGTGCTCAAGTAGAAGGCAAAGACAGGCTGAGAAATGATGCCTCATGTCTTCAGGTTGTCAAAGACAGGAGTCGTCCCTTCGAGGGCAAGCCTGGGATAGCCCAGGCCCAGGAAACCATCAAATTTTGTTTCATCCAACTCAATCTATTTCTCACTCAGGGCAAATGCCTGCCCCGGGTTGACAAGGTTCCCAACCTGTGGCAGGGAAGATGGTTCCCACTTTAAGGTTTGGGAAGTGGGTTTGGAACTGGGCTGGGGTGGAGCTGCCATTAGCACCTCAGAGAAGACCTGAGGTCTGGCTGTGCCCTGGGGTGACCACAGATAGTTATACCAAGCTCGGACAGAAGTTCAGGTTCCATTTGTGCAGGGCTGTGGATTTTAACCAACACCTGCTCCTCCTGCACGTGCCATCTGAGGGAGTCAGGTTGGCCTCATGTCTTCTGTACAGGTGGGGAAACTGAGACTCAAGACAGGACCAAAGGGTTCCCACTTGGGGACAAAAAGAATAGAGCCTAGGGTAGTCTTCACTTTGACATCACTATGGTCATTTCCCAGAAATGAACTGAATTCAGTACAATGCACTGTGGATTCTACATCTGCCTGAGAAGACAGAAGCCCATTACACAGCATCGCTGCCAGAGTTCTTATGAAAATCATGGCTTGGAAACTTGCTTTTGAGGATGTGTCTGTGTCAGAGAGAGAGGGAGAGGGAGAGAAAGACAGTACTCAGGCCTTTTCAGGAGATAGGCCATAGGTTTTTTTTTTGACTCTCAAAGGCCCCCTAGAGGGGGGAAACATTTGTCATTCCCCTCCCACATCTCTGGCCCTCTGCTTGATAAGCTCACATTCCTGAAGCACATGACTTCCCACAGGAACCCAACATTAGTTTTATCCTCTCTCCAAATACCCCACAGCTGCATAAGTTCTGACTGGCCAGCCCAGCTCTACTCCTTAGCAGATACCACACCTTGACAAAGGCCTGGCTCTCTGCACCTTAGTACCCTCCTCTGTATAATGGAGATAATCATAGTACTTGCTGTGTGGGGTTGTTGCAGGATTAAACATGCTATTACCATGAATGTGCCTAACACAGTCTGAAAAAAAAAAAAAAAGTGGTTGCTTTTTCCTGTCTCTCCCTGCTCCCAGCAAAACGAACCTTGAACTGCTCATGGGCAAAGGAGATGCAAATCCACACCCCAAGCCACTCTCTGGGATAGCCATGCTTTGCGTGTCACCTGGGTGCTTTCCCCTCAAGAATATGTGCTGTGGGGTGGGTGCCAGCCACTAGGGGAGTTTGGGAAAGAAGCGACCCACAAGTTGGTCTTGCATCAGTTTCGTAAGCAGCAGTCTCTCCCAGGGCCAGCCCTGACTCAGCTTCTGGTTGCCAGTTACCCAAATGGCGTCATAGCCAAGAAATCCAACCATCCTCCCTGAGCCGTATCTGATGTGCATAGGCCAGCCTGATATCTGGAAGGTGGTGGACGAGTGAGGATCAAAGAGCTTATGTGTACCTGCAGGCACAAGTGTTGAGTGTCCCTCAGGTGCCAAAGATGGAGAAGTGGGTGGTAGGGGGAGTATAAGTTTGGCGAGGGGGGTACAGGTACTCACGGCAGGAGGGACTGGAACAGTAGATGGAGGGCACCTACAAGTCGGATGAGCCAGTGTCAAGGATGACCCTGAACTCCAGAGGGGGCATTCCAATGGTGGTGTTGCTGGCATAGGACACTTATGGGGGTGGGGAGGGGAGGTTAAGGCAGGCCTGGCTGCCCTGACCACTTTGATTCCCATAGTGTTGCACCCCTCCAGGTGTCCCATGTCTCCTGAAATCACTTTCCAACTGCTCCACCTCACAACTTCTGCTCAGACCTGTCCCTTCATTTATTTATTTATTTGTTTTTTGTCCATGTGCTATCTCAGTTCCCTGACCAGTGATCGAACCTGAGACAGTGCAGTATTAGTGCAGAGTCGTAACCACTGAAACTCCAGGGAGGTCCTTCATCTGAGAAGCTCTCCAGTCTCCCCTTCAATGCCTAGTCTGAGTGTTTTGTTCTCCAGATGGCCCTCTTAGGTCATCCCAGGCCACTTTAAACTCAGACCATGCCCTATCAACACCATGCAGTTGGCCCTTTTATTGGATATATATTTACTCTTTGGCTATCACTCAGGCTGGACTAAGCATTCTTGAAGGAGAGATGAGACCTTTTTCAAAATCAATAACAATAACCAGAGTGTTAGCTTTTTAGGGCATCACAGTCCATAGGGTTCACTAACTTTATTCTGGTATCCTTCTTGGATCTGTGGAGGCTGGCCTTCCTCTCCCTGGGGTTTCAAGCTTGATTTGCAGTTGCCATTATCTTTTAATCAGACATGGCTCACATTTCACCAATAACTCCATGGATCACTTAGTTTAGATAGAGAAGTCTCCCTGAACTAATGACATATATTTGGCACAGAAATGAAAGTTTACCTGCCCCCTGGTCATTGCTGGGCCCAGTCACCACAGACGAAGAGCTGAGGGTGAGACTGCCTTCTCCTCTGGGAGTGGGCTCCCTGATCTCCAGTGTTTATGCTTCCTGCAGGAGCCCCAGCCCCAACATCCAGCCTAGCACCTCCAGATGAACCCCAGTGCAAGGCCGGAACACCAGAGGGTGCTGTGGAGTGCCATCCTGCCAGCACACGCACATCCAGGGTGTTCCTCAGGGTTTGAAGAGGAATATTTGGGTCATCAGCGGCTTTCTGGGATGTGTCATCAGTGTTCTCCTCCAGGAAATTTGTCAGCAGGTTTTTTTCTTGAGGATTTCTCTCATGGTCTTGATCTTTGTTAGAGTGATTCTTTCACCAGGCATTGGGAAAAGGACACAGAAGGAGCAGCAATTATCTGTCCATGTTATTGTACGATCTTCATACTTTGCATTGTAAAGATGCTGCGTATTTTCTCAACATTTTTATGAGTGTCATGTTATTATCAGGACACCATGCAAAGAGCAGGGCAAAGGCCTCGGTTTTAATACCAGATTTGTTGTGTAGTCTTGGGTAAGCTGTATGGCCATTTAGAGTCTCAGTTTCCCCATCAGTAAAAAGGTGGAATATAATAACCCCCATCTCCCATATAAGATGTTGTGGGGATTAAGTGAGGTGATGGATATAATGTACCTGACATGTAGGAAGTCTCAACAATGACAACCTTTACCATTGCTATTGCCATCCCACTGTATATTTTTCAGAGAAGCTCTGGGAGGAACATAGAAGGGGGATCATTATCTTCTTTTTACAGGGGAGGAATTTCACATGCAGGGAGATTGTGACTTGGCTGTGGGCACAATGCTTGTTAGAGGTAAAACAGTCTACAATTTGCCTTCCTGATGTTTCTCCAGGGCTCAAGCAGAAGAGAAGGTGGAGAGAGGAAGTCAGGTGATGACCTATAAATAGGGAAATTAAGAGATGAGAGAAGCAAGGAAGAGTCAAAATAAGAAGAAAAAAACTCAGAGAGATCTGCATGTACAGAGACTGCCAAAGAGATGCAGAGGTAAAAGATAGAGATACAGAGATGAAGACACAGACACATTCACAAAGAAATGGAGAAAGAGCCAAGAAAAATCTAGACGCAAAGACAAGAGAATCGGTGTTCCATAGGACCACATTTACTGTTGCAGAGGTTGTGCACTGAACAATTCCAAGGAGTGCCATTTTCACATAGATCAGGATGTGACTGGCACCCGCAGAATTGTGCAAACCTGTCGGCCTACCCCAAGACACTTCGACCCCACAGTACTCATGAAAAGGTACTCTTGAATAAGTGTGAGTTGAACTTTAAACTGGCCAAGAATGGTTATATTTCCTCTAGCCCTGATGGATGGAAGCATAAAAGGACAAGAAAAACCCCAGAAAGAGAGACAATGCCACTTACAGTCCCTGTACTTACATGACTGGGCCCTCTGAGAGGGCCACCAGCCCAAGGATCCCAAGCCACTTCATGTTTCTTACCTGGCTCCAATTACTCAGGAAAGAACATGCAGCAGTGTCCAAGAGCTCCTAGTTATATATGCTCTGACCTGCCCTAATTGTCCCCTGTAGGCCACTAATGGATCTGATAAGAAATACAAACCTCTCAATGAAATCTTTGCCTCCATCGGTGTCCATGGAGATTGCACTTAGAAAATTCTCACAATGCAGAGATTTCAACTGTAATCTCTTCCTTGGGGTTTGGCTGCAAAACTAAACAGGGCCATATAGACTAACTAATAGTGGGGAGACTCTTGCCAACTTGGAGATAGAACACTGGTACTAATGTGATAAAACTAAATGCTAGGAGTCATGCTTGATAGTTGTGATATCATGTGGTCTTCCTAGCAACTTCATGAGATGTTCATTGCTGTCCTCATTTTGGCAGGAGATTACTAGAAGGGAAAGAGGTCAAATGGCAAAGTGAAGACTTGAGGGGCAGCCTAGTGACATACAAGTGAATGGATTTAGGTAATGGGACAGATGGCACAGATCAGGGGCACTTATGATGGCAATCTGCCTCAAAAATCTAGGCTAGAGTAGTATTACAGTTGCAGAATTTCACCATTGGAAGAATCGTGATGCATGCATCCCCAAGATACTTCATATCATCCAACAAACATATACTGAGCAGCCTGTGTGAAGGGATCTGGGTTAGATGCTGGAGAGTCAAAGTTGAGTAAGACACAGGTGGTCCTTGTCTTCAGGGATTTAACAGTCTAGGGCAGTCCTCACAAGCTCATGGCCCAGGAGGCAAGAGAAATGAATGGAAGGGCTGGGCAGGCATCATGGACATGGGACAGGCAGCACATGCCCTACCAGTGGAGGCAGCCTCTCCTCAGCTCCAACCATAAACTGCCATGCTAGAAAGCAGCCTGGTTGGCCAAGTTTTCAGAAGTCAGAAGCCTGGATATTTATGTAAAATCCCCTGATTTTAAATGTTAGCAACTATTTTTTTCTTCTTCACAAAATATAATGTGAGCTAAACTTGAAACAACTGTATATTGGATTCAGCCTGCAAGACCAGAGAAGTGCTTATAGTTTGTTGCTTTTCCATACACGTGTCTATTTTCATTAAGAAATAGTGAACAACAGCCAAAAACTAATAAAATTTGTAATTTATGGGAGAGGGGGTGGGATGGAAATGACACTTTTATTCTTTTATAGTTTGGCTTTGCAACCATTTAAAAGTGTTACAGAATCAAAAAATAGATAAACACATCTGTCAAAAATTGAATACTAAGGCAAATGAACCTAATTCTATCAAGTTGGTGACATAACCACACAGAAGAAAACATTACTTAAGTGTTTTTAAAATGCAGAATTTTGACTCTACATTCAGAGTGGGATATCTTCCAAGGACAAAGAGAAGCAAACAAACAAAAACACCCTCCCTTCAAAACAAAAACAAAAAAGAAAAGCTAAAGAAATCTGAAACTATATGAAACGCCTTATTGTTGGTGACATTGCTACCATGATTTTGAAAGCATCATATATACATGCATACAAGTTAAAGCAAGTAAATAATTACCACTCACGTTGTTTTGAAGCAAGACTATCAGTGGAAGAGAGAAAAAGAGATTTAAGTATACAACCAAAAAGCTTAAGTAAAACACTGTGGCCATAAAACTTGAATCGGAACTATAAGTTTGTACCAATGAATTATTCTCCTTTTTTTTTTTTAAGAAATTGTGTACTTCTTGGCTCTGACCACTGAAAAATCTAGAAGCAATGTCATCTTGATAACAGTAACTATCCTGAGCTCTAGCCTCGGGGCTCTATATACCATTTCCCAGCAGAGGATCCAGAGATTCTTGAAGAGGTGGCTGATTTCAGGGCTGAGATAAAAAATATACAAGATAAGCCTCCAAATCTTGAAGGACCAGAAAGTTGAGGGCCTTCAAAGACCACCAGGTTCCAGATGAAAGTTCTAAGAATTCATACGAAGAGGACAAAATTGGGAAAATTTTTAAACAGGAGGGAAGGCGGCAGGGCACAACCTTTAAAAGAATAACAAAGCCCGAGGATATGACATAAACTGACTAGAAACCAGTGTGTCCAAGATGACAGACAAGTTTATTTCCAATAGACATTGAGCCTCAGTAACACAAGAATAAGGATCAAAAAGTGGGTCCAAATTCCGGGAAATCCCCACCCCTTCCTGAAATAGCTGGAATACTCATCCCACTCATCATCCCATGGACGTACCCACCCCTATAAAGAGACAACCGCATACCCTGATTCCTTTCTCACTTTCAGAGATGGCCCACAGCCTGTCTGTGGAGTGTGTTTCTCTCTAAATAAATCCACTTCTTACCTATCACTTTGCCTCTCATTGAATACTTTTCATGATGTGACATCAAGAATTTGAGCTTCCTTATACCCTGAAACCCAGGTGTGTGACTTCAGTTGGAAGACTTTGGGTTTTGACCTGGTTTCAGTCTCAGCAGAATGGATTCAAGTTCCATTTGGGGTTTTGCTAGGGTGTGTGTCCTGGCATGTGTGTTCAAGTTCCAATATGAGGTGCCCAGTTTCAAGCTGATGACCACAAAGGGACACTGATAATGTAAACAAATGTGGAGGGTTCAATCTTGGTTCTAAAGAGGCCCATGGTACAACATGATCCAGGTATACTGGGGAGGACTCTCTGCTGATTTCTGCTCATTTTTTATTGTTGGGCCAACCCTCTATGCTTATAAACTTTTGACAGCATGTCCAGGACAAAATTGTTAATCTTCTCCTTGTATACTCAAAATTGTATACTCTTCTTGACTCTGAGGTTTTTCTCCTACGTTCTCACATTCTTATTAATTCCTGCTCTGTTTTGTTCTTTCTTTCTTCTGTTCACCCCAGAACCTGTGTGACCACCAATGTTTACTTTTCATTGCTTTTTCTCCCTTCCCTCTGACCAATACAAGTGCTGACCTTTAGTCCCAATTTATAGCTAGATCAACTCCCACTCATTGACAACACTGTTGGGGACATCTTCTGTGCCATATCTTTGTGACAACTTTCTGGGCACTAACACCTGGTTGGAAGACTACCTTGGATGGGATAGCATCTAAAATCACAAGTGCAAATCTTGACCACATTGTGTGGTTGATTTTACTTAAGATTGTAATTTTGGATAGCTCGGGACTTAGAAATGTAACTTGAGGCTTGTCTGAAGTGGACCAGGCTGTATCACTCCCAACCAATACCACTCTGGGCCATATATTCCAGGATTGGAAAAGATTTGGACAATAGGAATTAGAAGGAAAAAACAAGTTAGTTGTTTATGTCATCAGGTTTGTCCACAATATGAGTTATGAAATTTAAAATGGAGTGAAGTACACTATGTTCAAATTTTCATGACCTCCTTTCTAGACACTGGAACCCAAAATGAATTTAAGGCATGTGTAGCTCTGAGGGATAATTCTAGGGAGACACAGAGGACATTTTAACTGACACACCTTACAGATCCATGGATCCCGTGTGATAGTGGGTGCCTCCTTCCCTGAGGTTTAGGCCCTTTCGGCTATGCATTTCCTAGCCCAGTCTGACCCAGACATCAGATGCAAAACTCAGGAAACAATGGTTGGTCCTCAGACTGATGAATGGTTAGTTCCAAATGGCTTATTTGGTTTCAGTAATAGGGATAAGGTGGAAAAGGCTAACACACCCTGAGAAATATGCAAAAGGCCCAAATGATGGCAGTGGCTTTGTCTGCTCAGAGGCCACTAAATGGGATGTTGCCTTTTCCAGGCCAATCTGGCCCTGGTAGACCACAAGCCCCACAAGGCCAGTGAACTCTTTGTGGAAAAAAGGGGCACTGAGGGAGGATTGTTATCCATGTTCCCTTTCCAAACAGCCAGGACATTGGAAGGTGGAATGCCCCAGATGACAGAGAGTGATGGGGGACCATCGACCATTGATGGTTTTCCAATCAGAAGACTGCAGGGATGCAAGGATGAAAGTGGCTCTGCATAGAGATTCCATTTACATAAGTAATGTAGAGCCTCAGGTGGTCATCGATGTGGTGGGCCACTTGATAGAATTTCTCATAGACAATGGTGCAAACTTCTTGGTTTAAAGCCAAAAGATTGGAACACTTAGCAGTCTTAAGGAAAACATAATGGGGTTGCCAGGGAAGACAGAGGCACACTTTCCTGGAACCTCTTTTGTGCAAGATCAATGGCCAGCTGTTTTTACATTCCTTTCAGTTTGTGCCTGACTATCCCATCCCTTAAATGGGAAGAGATCTATTAACTAAGTTAGGGGCCACTATGTTTTTTGAGGGACAAAGGAAACACCCTCATCCCCAAATGGTTCTAACAAAAAAGAAAAGGAACAGATAAAATCTGAAGCTGCAATAGAAGCCTTATTAAAGACCCTGGAATACTGAACATTAAGGTTCTGGGCTTGGCCAATGATATGCAGCCAGTGATTATTAAATAAAAATGGGTTATATAGTATCTAAATATAAGGTACAGATTTCTTAAACCTAGGGAAGATCCTCAAAAATATTTGTAAATAGATTACCAAAATAGAAGGCCCCTGGTCTGACTAAACCTACCATAGCTGATATTTAGGGCCTGAGAAGAATTTCTGAAGGGGCCTTGTCCTCTAAGCTAAATGAGGAAAAGTAAAACTTTGCAACATAGGTGAATGGGATGCCAGGCCTTCATTATCATTGAGGTAACCACCCAATACTTTGAAAAAGAAAACCAAACTGTCCTTGTTTTCCAAATGTAGTCTTTACAGGACCTGAGGTATGGCTCAGAAAGTAATCCAAAGCACACCAGTCACTTACCATTTCCCAAACCTTCCCTATTATCTTAAAAGGCTTGTATGTATTAAACCAGGAGAAACAAAGTCAAACTGAGAGGAACTTGCCTGTACCTTGAGATATAAATGTCCTATTTGGCCTTCTCAGGAAGACTTATGTCTACCATCTTTTAAAATGCAAAATTAAAAAAAAAGAATGATAAAATAATTTAGAACTTGACTTGTCAAAGATAAAGATAAATCCTAACTTTTCTGTAAACACTAGGAAAAGGGTTTAGCCATCTAGATAGGTGACCTTCATTTTTCCCATCTGCCAGAAGCCCATTTAGTATCCAAACTCTTGTAACCATTGAATTTTCTGTTGTAACTGTCAACTTGAAAAAAAAATGCACATGAGAGTTGTGACTTAAATTTTATTTGGGCAAAATGAGGACTGCAGCCATAGAAACAGCATCCCAGATAGCTCTAAGAAACTGTTCCAAACAGGCAGAGGGAAAGTCAGTATATATGTTATTTTGTTGAAGGGGCAGTGCGTGCCATTGAGCCTATATGTATATATATGTGTGTGTGTATATATATATATATATATATATATATTTTAGCAGAAGGTTTCTGCTAGTCATGAGGAGAAGTTGTCCCCATGAAGGATTTTAGTATTTTTCTAGATGTGAGGAGATACAAGAATTGGGCTCCTAAAATCAGGCCCTGAAAAAATCTGACTATCTGAAGACCTGTTCCACCAGTTTTTTACAGAGCACACAGTGCCTCATTTCAGCCCTCCAACCTGAACTCCTTTCAGGGTGATTTTGAAAAACAGTGGGTGCAATAGTACATGATTTAATCCCTGTAGAGACAGATGGCAATTCCAATGGTGAATGCAAATTGTAGTTGACATACCTGATGCAGGACTGAAATTTAGGAATGGGAACTATGAGGCCCCAGTCCTTTGTTTGTGCTTGTGTGTTCATATGTACCTATGTGTGTGTCTTAGATGTATGGTATGGCCAAAAATTAACCCATAAAACAATTCTAATTGACTTAAAGGAAATTAAGTGCTTATATAAATACTCAGAAATGGAAAATCATCTGCACAGAATGAATTTCAGTTTCATGGCATTTGAAAAATATTCAGTACTAAACTGATATCTGGTATTGAAGGTAGCATAAACTTGTTGGTTTGATTTATATAGACATGTCTTTAGAGTCATCCATGTTGAGTATACTACTTCTGTTGTAAGTAGGTTTACTAGAGGTCAAACAAACTTTATTTTGTAATAAATTTGTCAACAAGAAAAGTAACACGATGTGAAAAAAACTTTTAAGGAAAGCAATATGCACATTTTCAGTAAAAGACGTTCGGAGGAATGATAAAAAAAATACTGAAAAAGATTTGTGCATGATCAGGATTTTCTAAAATTGGATTAAATTTAGTTGGGTAAATGGATTTTGTTGGGAGAGGGCTGGACAAAGACTGAATTTTGTTTCACCCTCCAAAGTTTTCTTGAAATGATGTTTTTAATAACAGATAGTATGAATTTCTTTGCCTTTAAGTGATCTGTATTTGCTTTTAAGACCTTTTGTAACTTTGCCTAAGGAATACGAATTGTCTTACAGTGACTGATGATCTCATCTGACCAAGTGTTTTAAAGCTTTTTGACAATTTTCCCAAATAGAAAATTTTAATTGAGTTTCTTTTGATTTCCAGCTAACTGAGATGTACCGTAGAGGGCCCCTGAGGTATGCTTATTTTTTAAGAACTTTTATTTAGATATAATTGACCTACAATAAACTGCATATATTTAAATTGTACAATTTGATAATTTTTCTTATTAGTAACATATATATAGAAATCCCAATCTCCCAATTCATCCCACCCCAATCTCCACATCACTTTCTCCCCTTGGTGTCCATACATTTTCTGACACACTGCACTGCTTATGACAGTCTTTATGTCCATCCATATCTGTACAAATGTCCAGTATTGTTCCTTTTTATGCCTGAGTGATATATATATATATTATATTATATATACATACCACATTTTCTTTATCCATTCATCTGTCAGTGGACACTTAGATTGCTTCCATGTCTTGGGTATTGTAAATACTGCTGCAAAGAATATTAGGGTACATGTGTTTGTTTGAATTACTGTTTTCTCTGGTTATCCCAGTAGTAGGATTGCTTTGTCATATGGTAATTCTATTTTTAGTATTTTAAGGAAACTCCATACTGTTTTCCATAGTGGCTGTATCAATTTACATTCCCAGCAACAGTGCCAGAGGGTTCCCTTTTCTTCACACCCTCTCCAGCATTTATTGTTTGTAGATTTTCTGATGATGCCCATTCTAATTGGTGTGAGGTGATAGTTTCTTGTAGCTTTGATTTGCATTTCTCTAATAATTAGCAATGCTGTGCAGCTTTCCATGTGCCTTTTGGCCATCCATATGTCTTCTTTGGAAAAATGCCTGTTTAAGTCTTCTGCCATTTTTTGATTGGGTTGTTTGTTTGTTTGTTTGTTTTTTTTTTGATAATGAGCTGCATGGATTTTTTATATATTTTGGAGATTAATCCTTCATCTGTTGATTTGTTTACAAATATTTCCCCCCATTCTGAGGGTTGTCTTTTCATTTTGCTTATAGTTTCCTTTGCTGTGCAAAAGATTTTGTTTCATTAGGTCCCATTTGTTTATTTTTGGTTTCATTTCAATTACTCTAGGAGGTGGGTCAAAAAAATCTTGCTGTGATTAGTGTCAAAGAGAGTTCTTCTTAAGTTTTGCTCTAGGACTTTTATAACGTCTGCCATTACATTTCGGTCTATAATCCATTTTTAGATTATTTTTTGTGGATGGTGTTAGGGAGTGTTCTAATTTCATTATTTTGCATGTAGCTGTCCAGTTTTCCCGGAACCACTTTTTAAAGAGGCTGTCTTTTCTCCATTATATATCCTTGCCTCCTTTGTCATGGACTAGTTGAACTTAGATTATCTCTGGGCTTTCTAAACATAGTTTTTTTTTTTTCTGTTCCATTGATCTCTATTTCTGTTTTTGTGCCAGTACCATATTGTGTTGATTACTGTATCTTTGTAGTATAGTCTGAAGTCAGGGAGCCTGATTCCTCCAGCTCTCTCTCTCTTTTTTTTTTTTTTTCCTTCAGGATTGCATTGGCTATCCAGGGTCTTCTGTGTCTCCATACAAATTTTAGGATTTTTTGTTCTAGTTTTGTAAAAAATGCCGTTGGTAATTTAATAGGGATTGCATTGAATCTGTAGATTGCTTTGGGTAGTATAGTCATTTTCACTATGTTTTTTCTTCCAATCTAAGAACATTGTATATCTCTCCATTTGTTTGTGTCATGTTTGATCTCTTTCATCTGTGTTATAGTTTTCTGAGGACAGGTCCTTTACCTAAATAGTTACGTTTATTCTTAAGTATTTTATTCTGTCTGTTGTAATTGTGAATGGGATTGTTTCCTTAATTTCCCTTTCTGATCTTTCATTGTTAGGGTATAGGAATCCAAGTGACCTGTCTGTTAATTCTGCATCCCACAACTTTACCAAATTCATTGATTAGCTCAAATAATTGTCTGGCAGAATCTTTAGGATTTTTTATGTACAGTATCATGTCATCTGCAAACAGTAAGCTTTACTTCTTTTCCAATTTGGATTTATTTTATTTTATTTTACTTTTTTCTTCTCTGATTGCTGTGGCAAGGACTTCCAAAATTATGTTGAATGTTAGTGGCAAGAATGGATGTCCTTGTCTTGTTCCTGATCTTAGAGGGAATGCTTTCAGTGTTTCACCATTGAGAATGATGTTTGCTATGGGTTTGGCATAATGACCTTTATTGTGTTGAAGTAGGTTCCCTCTATGCCCATTTTCTGGGGACTTTTTAATCATAAATTCATGTTGAATTTGTCAAAAGCTTTTTCTGCATCTATTGAGATGATCAGATGGTTTTCAAACTTCAATTTGTTAAGATGGTACATCACATTGATTCATTTGTATATATTAAAGAATCCTTGCATCCCTGGGATAAATCCCACTTGATCATGGTGTATGATCTTTTAATGTGTTCTTGGATTCTATTTGCTAATATTTTGTTGAGGATTTTAACATTTACATTCATAAGAGATATTGGTTTTTAATTTTCTTTTTTTTTGTAGTATCTTTCTGGTATCAGTATCATTGTGATGGTGGCTTTCTAGAATGAGTTTGGGGGTGTTTTTTCCTTTGAAACTTTTTGCAAGTGTTTGAGAAGGACGTGTGTTAGCTTTTCTCCAAATGTTTGATAGAATTCACCTGTGAAGCCATCCACTCCTGCACTTTTGTTTGTTGGAAAAATTTTAATCACAGTTTCAATTTCATTACTTGTGATTTGTATGTTCATATTTTCTATTTCATCATCATTTAGTCTTAGAGGGTTATACCTTTCTAAGATTTTGTTCATTTCTTCCAGGTTTTCCATTTTATGGGCATATAGTTGCTTGTAATAGTCTCTTATGATGCTTTTTATTTCTGTGGTGTCCATTGCAACTTCTCCTGTTTCATTCCCAATTTTATTGAATTGAGTCCCCTCCTACTTTTTCTTGATGAGTCTGGCTAAAGCTTTATCAATTTGTTTATCTTCTCAAAGAACCAGCTTTTACATTTATTGATCTTTGCTATAGTTTTCTTTGTTTCCATATCATTTCTTTCTGCTCTGATCTTTATAATTTCTTTCCTTCTACTAACTTAGGGTATTGTTTGTTCTTCTTTCTCTGGTTTCTTTAGGTGTAAGGTTATATTACTTATTTGGAATTTTTCTTGTTTCTTGTTTTTTGAGGTAGGAATGTATTACTATAAACTTCCCTCTTAAAACTGCTTTTGGTGCATCCCATAGGTTTTAGATTGTTGTGTTTTCATTGTCATTTCTTTGTTGATTTCCTCTTTGATTTCTTCAATGATCTTTTGGGTATTAAGTAACATATTGTTTAACCTCCATGTGTTTGTGTTTTTTTACAGTTTTTTTTCCTGTAATTGATTTCTAATCTCATAGCCTTTTGTTCAGAAAAAGATGCTTAATACAATTTCAATTTTCTTAAATTTATCAAGGATTGATTTGTGAACAAAGACGTGATCTCTCCTGGAGAATGTTCCATGTGCACTTGAGAAGAGTATAATATGCTGTTTTCAGATGGAATGTCATATAAATATCAATTAAATCTATCTGGTCTATTGTGTCATTTAAAGATTGTGTTTCCTTATTAATTATCTTGCTGGATGATCTGTCCATTGGTGTTAAGTGAGGTGTTAAAGTCCCCCAATATTTTTGTGTTACTATTTCCTCTTTTTACACTTCTTAGCCTTTGCCTTGTGTATTAAGGTGCTCCTATATTGGGTGCATATATATTTATAATTGTTCTCTCCTCTTCTTGGACTGATCCCTTGATCATTATGTAATATCCTTTCTTATCTTTTGCAACATTTTTTTTTTATTTTAAAGTCTATTTTATCTGATATGAGTATTGCTACTCCAGCTTTCTTTTGATTTCCATTTGCACTGAATATCTTTTTTCATCCCCTCACTTTCAGTCTGTATGTGTGCCTAGGTCTGAAATGGGTCTCTTTTAGATAGCATATATATAGGTCTTGTTTCTGTATCCATTCAGCCAGTCTGTGTCTTTTGGTTGGTGCATTTAGTCCATTTACATTCAAGGTAATTATCAATATGTATATTCCTATTACCAATTTCTTAATTGTTTTTGGTTTGTTTTTGTAGGTCCTTTTGTTTTCTTGTATTTCCCACTTAGAGAAATTCCTTTCACATTTGTTGTAGGGCTGGTTTGGTGTTGCTGAATTCTCTTAACTTTTGCTTGTCTGTAAAGCTTTTGATGTCTCCATAGAATGTGAATGAGATTCTTGCTGTGTAGAGTATTCTTGGTTGTAGGTGTTTCCCTTTCATAAATGTAAATGTATCGAGCCACTCCCTTTTGGCTTTCAGAGTTTCTGCTGAAAGTTCAGCAGTTAACCTTAACTTTACATGTTAAGTCCTGGATCATCTTCACTAACATTATTCTGAATTCTTTTTCTGGAAGGTTTCCTCTCTCCACTTCATTTATTTGTTTTTCTGGGTGTTTAACTTGTTCCTTTATCTGGTACAAAGTCATCTGCCTTTTAATTTTATCTGTCTTTCTGTGGCTTTGGTTTTCATTATTCAGGCTGCAGGATTATAGTTCTTCTTGGTACTGCTGTCTGCTCTCTGGTGGATGACACTGTCTAACAGGCTTGTGAACACTTTCTGTTGGAAGTTACTGGTGGTGGTTAGGGCTGGGTGTATCTTTGTTGGGCAGAGCTCAGTATAGCTTTAATCCACTTGTCTGCCAATGGGTCAGGCTGAATTCCCACTCTGTTGGTTGTTTGACCTGAGGCAGCCCAGCACTGGAGATTACAGGCACTTGGTGGGCTAATGGTAGACTCTGGGAGGCTCATGCCAATGAACCTTTTCCAGAACCCCCACCACCAGCATCCTTATCCCTGTGATGAGCCACAACTGTCCCCATCTCTGCAGGTTACCCTCCAATACAAACAGGCAGGTCTTGTTCAGTCTCCTATGTAGTCACTGCTCCTTCCCCCTGGATCCTGCTGTATAAACTAACTTTTGTGTGGCCACAAAGAATGGAGTCTCTATTTACCCCAGTCATGTGGATGTCCTGTAATCAAATCCTGCTGACCCTCACAGTCTGATCCCCTGGGGATTCCTCCTCCTGTTGCCAAACCGTTGGTTGAGAAGCCTGACATGGAGCTCAGAATCCTCACTCCAGTGGGTGGAAATCTGTGGTTTAACTGTTCTCAAGTTTGTGAGTCAACCATCAAGTGGTTATGGGATTTGATTTTATCACAATATTGCCCCTTCTATGGTCTCACTGTGGCTTCTCTTTTGTCCCTTGATGTGGAGTGTATTTCTTGGTAAGTTCCAGTGTCAATGATTATTAAGCAGTTACTTATGATTCCAGTGCTCTTGCAAGAGGGAGTGAGCACATGACCTTCTACTTCACCATCTTGAAACAGAAATAAGGGCCCATGAGGTATCTTAAAGGGAAACATTTAGCTAGGATTATTTGGTATATTAAGTTAAATGCAATTATTCATAATTCTGGTGTTTGTAAACAAGTTTATTGATTATACTATAATGAGACGTTTAACCATGCCTTTTAAGTCTTCTATCCTTTATAGATTTTTTTTGCACTCTGAAGCTGTTGCAAAAAGCACTTCATCATCAAGGAGTTTCATAGAAAATCTATTGGAGCAATTACACCAATTCCAAGATGATGGCTATGTGAGGATTCCAGCCTATACTGATTTAAAACAAGGAAGTTTCCTGCTCTGGGTGATGCTAGATCAGGCATCCAGAGATTTTTACTCCCTGACAAGGAGGTTTGCCCCCTACTTAGTCTTGAAGTGGTTACAAAGATGGACCATTGCCCTTATGCTTCGCATAAGAATATGGAAGTAAAATATCTTAGGGAAGAATGAAACAGGAGGGAAGGGGACAGCACACAACCTTTGAAAGAATGGCATAGCCCGAGGACATGACATAAACTGAGTAGAACCAAATGAGTCCAAATGGTGGACAAGTCAATTTCCACTAGATCTTGACCCTCATAATACAACCATAAGGATCAAAAAGTGGGCAGTGGCCCAATTGCTGGAAATCTCCTCCCCTTCTTAAAATAGCTGGAATATTCTTCCCAATTATCAGCCTGTGAAATTACTCAACACTATAAAAACTGACAACCACATACACTTGTGCATTTCTCACCTTCTGAGATGACCCACAGTCTGTCTGTGGAGTGTGTTTCTCTCTAAATAAATTCACTTCTTAACTATTAGTGTGTCTCTCACTGAATTCTTTCTGCAATAAGACATCAAGAACTTGAGCTTTCTTAGGTGCTGAAATGAGTGGTGTGATATCAGTTGGAAGACTTTAGGTTCTGACTGGGTTCGAGTCTCAGCAGCATGGGTTCAAGTCCCAATCAGGGTTTTGTCTGGGTTTTTGTCCAAACCATATGAGTTCATATCTCAGTCAGGGTTTTGTTGGGTTTTGAGTCCTGGCCACCAGAGTTCAAACCCCTTTCTGAGATGTAAGATTTCAATTTTAGCATCACATCAATTCAACTGAAACATATTAACCATAAAAAAGTTAGCCATGACTGGGACATCCCTGATGGCACAGTGGAGAAGACTCTGCCCTCCCAATGCAGAGGCCTCTGTTTGATGCCTGGTCAGAGAACTAGATCCCACATACCACAACTAATAGTTCACATGTCACAACTAAAGATCCTGCATGCTTCAAAAGAAGATCCTGCATGATGCAACTAAGTAAAGGCACAGCCAAATAAATGAGTAATAAAAATAAAAGTTCTAATGATATTCCATTTTATGTCTCTACCTCATTTTCTTTACCCGTTTTACTGTTGATGGATCTAAGTTGTTTCTACATCTTGGCTCTTGTGAATGATGCTGTAATGTACATGACAGGACAAATATCCCTTTGAGATCATGATTTTAATTTTTTGGAATCAATACCCAGAAGTAGGATTGCTGGAACAAAGCAAATTATCTTTTTAGGTTTTTTGTGGAATTTCCATATGTTCCCCAACAGCTATAACAGTTTACTTCCCCACCAACAACATGCAGGAATCCACATCCCAGTCAACACTTGTTATCTTTTGTTTTCTGATAATGAAAACCCTAATGGAAGTGAGGTGGTATCTTATTGTCATTTGATTTGCTGATGATTAGTGAGGGAGGAATTATCCTTCTCCCAAATATGCAGAATAGGAAACTGATGTCCAGAAATGAACTTATCAATGTCACATGACTGGTAGATGTCAGAGGTGGGACTTAAACCAAGGTAGAAAAGCTCCAGAATGTACATGCCTGGTGAGTACCCTGTACTGTTTTCCATGTGATTAGAAAAACTGGGATCTTGCTGTTTTGTATTCTGTTCTCTTCTGCCAATGTAATATTGGAACAATTTCTCATAACACTAAATATTATCTTAAAACACAATTTTATGGTGGTTGGTTACATGATGGCCTACCTAATCTGTGGAGAGTTTATGTTTAATGGGCCTTGGGATGTCCCAGATTTTCCCTTTTGTAAGAGACTCTGAGGATTACATCCTTGCTTATTTAAGTTTTGGGGTGCTTCTGATCATTGCTTTAGCATAAACCTTAGAGAAAAATTACTGGGACAAAGACCATACATACTTAAAAACAGTCATCTCCAAAAACATTGTACCAATTTACACTCTTTCAAGAAGTGTTCAATATCTGTCTTAGTCCTGTTTTTTCCTACCTTTTTTTTTTTTTTTTTTCTCACAGGTGGTTGAAAATCTCTCTGGTATGCAGTGGGTAAAGGATAAAAGTGGAAGCTGGTGAAATACTGTTGCTTTGAAGATCCAACTTTGGAACTTCATTGGTGATCCTGTTGTTAAGTCTCTGCACTTCCAATGCAGTGGACATGGGTTTGATGCCTATCAGCGAACTTAGATCCCACATGATGTGTGGCATGGCCAAAAAAAAGTTGATGAAAAACAGAATTTATCCTCATATAGGAAGCACAGGCTACAAACATAGAGACAGAAGCCTAGGGAAGCAAATCCTGACTTTTCTGGCTGATATTATGGTAGTAAGCCCTGCTGACAACATAGGTCTCCCAACATGGATGCAGCAGTGTGTTTTAGTGGATGCATCTACCAATTCATCCATTCATTTATTCAACATGTATTTATTGAGGGCCTGTTATGAGCCTATCACTATTCCTGGTGCCAGAAGATTGGAGGAGACTTCCTTTATCTGTACAATGGGGTCATACCGTGCAGGGGCTCATAGGGAGACAGTGAAATGGCATATGTAATTAACCAGATCTATTATTTTTACTCTTATTGGTGGTTTCTCACTAATAGAGACACATTGCTTATAGTTCCATGAAGATCATTTGGAAATTGAGTTTGACAAACTGTTCACTTAAATCTCCATTAGGGCAAGATCATATTTACTTAAAAAAAAAAAAAAAAAACAAAAAATACTGGTTATACTCTCACCTTTCCCCCCTTTATCAGCTCTGCAACCAGTCCTCTTTCATTCCCCTCAAGCCAAAAATAATCCAGTCCCATCCCAAAGGGACCAGGCACACATAACCATGGACATATGGCCAATCTCCACACACATGATAACTGCAGGGCTTAGAGATGAGTTTTAGGGTGGAATGGCAGATTAAAGGCAATGATCCCCCTTGCTCTACCCCACCTAGCCTTTCCCTGACTCCCTGAAGAGGAAGTCCTTCACTCCTCTGACCTTCTTCCCACACCTCTGTTGTTTCCTCAATCTGGCCTTCCTCATTGTGTGTTGTCTCTTTATCTGTCCTCATGAACCGGTGGTGGGTTCGTAACCTAGCACTTTATCCCTGGGGTCCACCACAGCACCTGATACACAGTAGATGATCAGCAAACCAGTATTGAATGAAAAGCTGAGGAAGGAAGGGAGACATATCTTTAACTGATGTTTGTCTTGTGTGAGTAAGAACTCATACTATGCAATGCATTGCAGTATGTTTACCACCATATTTATTCTTTCCTATTCCTTCTCTCATCCAGGTCTCCCTCCAACACTGACCCCTGCTATCCCCAGCCAAGGCCTCTACCTAGGTTCTCCAGGTGGGAAGAAGTGATGCTTCCACTCTAAATGTGCCAAACCATGAGACTTGAACTAAATGGGTTATAGCCCTGACCCTGGAGGAAGCTCAGAAGCTGAAGGTCTTGTTCAGCCTGAGTCCCCCTTTACATGCACAGCATCTTCCTCAACAGCCTTGGAGGCCAAGGGAAGGGGCATACTCAAGCCTGGAGTAGTGGGGCTGGCTGAGGGAGCCACAGGGCCCAATCCCTTGCCCAGTGGGGCATGAAAGGGCACCCATTGTATGGGTGAAGAGAGCTGATGACTGGGGTGGAGGGACTAAATTGCAAAATATCAGCTTGAAGGGCCTCACACAGAACCCCCATGGAGCAGAAGGTGATTGGCAAAGTTGTTCTGAGATGGGAAGAATATAAACTATTTTGTTTTTACCCCTTATTATCCCTTTTGCATGAGGAGGTGCCAGAGTTGGTAGGGCCATCACTAACACTTCCATGGTTAGAACACCACAATGCCACTTCATTTGGGGCTGCCCCTCCCAGATACAGTCACGTGGTACTGGGGGAAACTGTCAATCATGTTGGGAAGGGCCATGTGACAAACCAAAGCCAATCATAGTGCCCCATGCACCTGTCAGGATAGATGGTCTAGGGCTAGACCCATGATCTGAGGTTATCCAATCAGAGCCCTCTCTGGTACCCTGATGTTTCCTGAGCCTGTTTCCTTATGGGTTAAATGCCTTGGGGATATACATGTAGAAGCCTGAGGGAAGAAAGTTGTCAGGCCAAGATAATCAAAGATGAGAGAAGGGAGAGAGGGAGGGAGAGAAAGAGTGAGATGATGGCTTCTGATTTCTTGGGTCCAGTCACTGAGATGTTTGAATCTGCTCAGGTTCCTCTGTCCTGGATCCCAAGTATCCTTCCAATAAGTCACCCTTCCCTTGAAGCCAGGTGGAGTTGGGCTCCTCTCACTTGTGGTTCAGACAAGGCTCTAGATCCTGCTGGATTATGAAACACCTCCCCAACCCAAAGAGAGTCACTCATTCGTATTATCATTATTGGGAACAGAATCCTTTATTCTTTACTGAGAATAGGGCTTTTCAGAGCACCAGGCAGAGTTCACCACCATTCTTGGGCAGGCGTGCCCTACATGTGGGTGATTGTGTTCTTGGAGTGGGCCTTATTGATTCCTGAAGCAGCCCCAGCAGTTACACTGTGGGAGCCAGGCCAATCCTGTTGTTTCCCTGATTATAAACTGAGAAATACAGCCTCAGGAAGACTTTACCCAGGATCCAGGTCTCCAATGGTTTCAGGTTCTCTGTGTCCCCTCGAAACTTGCTGATACAGGTGCCCTGAGGCCCATGGGGGGGATGGAAATACACCCCAGTCAGCCAAATCCCTTACCTGCCAGCCCCCTTACTATCCAGAGCTGGTGGCTTCTCAGTTTTATTTCCCTCCTTTGGTAAGAACCAAGTGGCTCTCTCAGCAGCTCCAGAAGTGGAGTTCACATACAAGAACAAGAACAGCCAAGACATGTGGTTACCCTGAGGGAGGCAGGGTGGGGGTGGGAAGGATAGGAGTTTGGGATTAGCAGATGCAAATTACTATACAGAGGATGGATAAACAACAAGGTCCTCCTGTATAGCACAGGGAACAATATTCAACATTCTGTGATAAACCATAATGGAAAAGATTAGGAAAAACAATGAAATATATGTATAACTGAGTCACTTTGCTGTACAGCAGAAATTAACACAACATTGTAAATGAACCATACCTTAATACAATTAAAAAAAATAAGAATGGCCCCTAGTTCCCTTGTTCTTCTCTTCTGACCCATGCTTGCTGTTTATTCTGCAGAGAATGTTTTTCTTCTCCCTCTTCGCCACAAACGTTTCTGTAAGACTGTGCTCAACCCCTCTATTAAGACTTCCTGGACCCACGCTCACACTCCCTGGTCACTCCAGGGTGGGTTGGGTGACTTACCCTGATGCTCCCCTTGTCTATAGCTCTCGTCACCTCTAATCTGACCCCAGCACACCTTCACACAGCTCCTGGGGGTGCCATTTGTATGCAGTCCAGTGTATATTTGCATCAACCCAAGCATGCCTCCTCATGCCTCCATGAGACTGTGGGTTTCATATTACTGATATTCCATCTCTTCTTCAAAGGCTTCTTTGAGCCATCAGCGTTCTGTCAACTGCCATAGGGAGCTGACATTAAGCCTCAACCCTGTGCTGTGTCTGCGCACTCACTGTGGACCCTTTACTCACATGAGCACCCAACCTCCCCACAGAGGGCTCTGGTAGCTCAAGTCACAGAGGGGGAACTGGAGCTTAGAAAGAGGGATTGCAGCTGAGGACTAGGGGAACCATGTAATTGATCATCCAACCAGGACATTTTCCAGATGGGAAGGCACACAATTAATCATGATAGTGGGACAACACACTGAGATTCTTCCCAGCCAACCCACTTGTCATTTGGCCTATTTCAGGGGTGGCTAGAGCTGACTTTCCGTGTTCATCCATCTGAGGGCTCTGGTGGAACTGAAGCTCTTTGAGGGCAGAAGCCCTTAGCACTCCCCACTCCTTGTGCCTCACGCCATGGCAGTACGGGGTGGTGTCTCAATTTATTCCATGATGATGGATGTCCCAGACTTCCCTCTACTCTCAAGTGGTTGGTTTTTTGGGAGGCACTGGCCCAGCCACAGGGACTCAGCAACATCTGTACTGGTGTGGCTTGGCCTGCAGAGAGTCCACTCTTCCCAGCTGTAGCACAATAGTGACTGCAAGTCTCAGATTTGAAAACCAGCCCCGAGGGTTGGCCCCCCACCTTCCTCCTGCAGGTTTCAGAGGGCACTGGGTAGACACTGTGGTTGATGGTGAAGATAGCAGGCAGCAGCCTGCTGGATCTACATGGAACCACATACTGTTAGAGAAAGAGGACAGAGATTGGCCCAAATGATCTCTGGTGTGTGGAAAGCCCTGGACAGAGCCTGTGGCATGTCCCTTCACCTCCTTACCAACAGGCCTGGCCGTGATGAGCTTCTGGATGGTGGTGACTAGTCTAGCTGGGCCAAGCAGCAATGCAGTCTCAGTAGCTATGGTGGCCAGGCAGCTGTGGAAACAACCAACAACTACCCCATTCACAGTGATGCTGAGAGACAGTGGGACAAAGTGGGCACCAGGATCACCCTGAAGTCTCCTCCCATGACTGCCCCCCTCACTGACTGTGTGCAGAACAGCCCTTCAGCTTGTCCTCTGTCTCTGTTTTCCTTTGCTCTGGTCACATAACTTTCTTCAACTTCCTATGAGCTCTTGAAATCATCAGGCTCCTTTGTGCCTCAGGGCCTTGGCATTTGCTGGTCACCCTTCCTAGAAGACCTCCATCCCCTTTGTCCAGCTAATTTCTCCTCATCTTCCAGGTTCCAGCTTAAATGTCACTTGTCCAGGGACGTCTTCCCCTAGACTACATCAGGCTTCTGTTTGGTCATTCTGTCTAGACTCTTCCTCATTTGCAGTAAATACCAAACTGGTAAATCATTATGTACGTGACTCGTTTCATGTATGCCTGCCTCATTAGAGGTAAGGCCAAGTTTTATGCGCAGTGCCTCTCTCAAGTGCCAAGTATACAGTGGATGGACAATGTGTCACTGTTGATGGAGTGAACGAATGGCTAAGTGAGTGAAGAAATGTGCTAGGAATAACCAGAGACCTGTGTCCGGTGTCTGACCAATAATTCATCAACGCAAATAGTGAAGATGGGTGTTCTCTCAAGCAGCAGATGCTCAGAGTGTGGTGGAGGGAACACAGGCTGCCCTGGGAGAGGTTGTTTCCCAGCACGGCTCCCTCACCTGACTCAAACACTGAGGCCCCAGACCTGGTGATACTCAAGCTAGCCCAGGGGCCTCCAAAGGACACGTAGGAATGTCTGCGGGTATGACACAGAATCTCTGTTTGTGTTATCGGACAGAATCCCCATTCCAGTGTGTCTTTGTATGTGTCTGTGTTTGTGTCTGTGTGTGTGTAACTGTGTTCTTGTGTGTGTTTATATGTGTGCCTATATGTGTGTTTATATGTGTCTCTGTGTTAGTCTTTGTTGTGGAGCGTATGTCTGTGTGTAACTGTGTGTCTGTGGGTGCATCTGTGTATTTTGTATGTGTCCATGTGCACATGTGGGAGCATCACTAGGAATGGCCCTCAGAGGGAGAGGCTCACCGGTTCATGGTGTCCTCCCAGTAGTGGGCTCGGGACACTGGCATCCACCTGAGCCTTCCTCTGTGGTAGCTGTGGTCCACCCCGCCAAACATCACCACACTGCCATTCTCCTTCTGGCTGAGGCGAGAAGGACTAGGGAGGGCTCCTTGTCAGAGAAGAGTGCCACTCACTGTCTGAGGGCTGTGCTTATCCGCCCACCAGAGGCACTGCTATGGTTCCCATTTTACAGATGTGGAAATTGAGGCATGGAGGGATTCATTACCCAACCAAGGTCAGTCACCCACTAATGAATGGCACAGAAGAGGTTCAAAATTTGGCAGCCTGGCCGGACTCTGACCACCACCCTTCTGAAGACGCCTTGTCCCTCCAGTAACCAGAGTGCTCAGAGATACCTTCAGAGGACATAGTGCTGGAGGAGTCTGGCTTCCCCTTAGTGTAGCCTGTCGTTTTTCAGAAAATGACTGAGGGCACTAAGGGCATGGGTTTAGGCTCATCTAGGATTGGCTTCACCAGCCTGTGATCTGTGCCTTCCATGGTACCCCATACTCAGTAGGGCCCCATACCTCTGCTCTTGCTGTGTTGAAATTCCTAATAGTTTTTGAACAACTGGTTCCACATTTTCATTTTGGCTCCTGCCAATTGTGTGGCTGGTCCTGGGCTCCCAGTAAAATGTTAGTGAGGAAGTAAAAACTCACGCTGTCCCTCTCCTCCCTTCCATATCAAATCCAACAGCAAATCTTGTTTTCCTATCCTCTAACCTGTATCCTGACACCTTCCATTGTTCTCCTGTTTCCTTCCTCCCCCCTGGACCAAGCTGCTGCCCTTGAGCCCATCAGCATGGTTGGGTTCCAGTAAAACTTTATTTATAAAACCAGTGGCTGAGACAGATGTCGCCCTGGGGCCATAGTTATGCTGTGCTAGACAGTCTCTGAGGAAGTGTCTGGATCAGGTGATCTATAATTTTTCATGCAACTGAAAGCATCTTACAGCTGGTTCAGAGAGAGGGCTTGTCCAGCTCAGACTTACCTGCTCAAACAGAAAGCAAAGAATGGCTGAGAAATAATGCCTTGTCTCTTCAGGCTGTCAAAGACAGGGGTGGTCACTTGGCTCAAAGCTGGGATAGCCCAGGCCCAGGATGCCATCAAAGGGTGCATAATCCAACCCAGTCTGCATCTTGTTCAGGCCAAATGCCCGGACTATGTTGAAAGGTTCCCGATCTGTGGGAGAGGAGAGTGTTCCCACATAAAGGTTTGTGATGTGGGTCTGGGTCTGGGCTAGAGATGCCACTAGCACCTCAGAGAAGACCTGAGGCCTGGCGGTGCCCTGGGTTGACCTCATATGGTTAGACAAAGCTGGGACAGGAATTCAGATTCTGTTTGTGCAGGGCTATGGATTTTAACCAACACCTGCTCTTCCAGCACACACCATCTGAAATAAGTCAAATTGTCCTCATGTCTTCTACACAGGCGGGGAAACTGAGATCAGGACAGGACCAAATGGTTTCCACTTGAGGGCAAAATGAGTAGTGAGTAGGGTAGTCTTGTCGTTGGCATCACTATGATCAGATGACAGAAATGGACTGAATTATTTACATTGTGTTGTGGATTCTGCATCTGCCCAGGAAGACAGCAGCCCATTATAAAATATTGCTACCAGCGTTCTTACGAAAATTCCTCCTGGGAAACGTCTTTTTGAGGGTGTGTGTGTGTGTGTGTGTGAGTGTGTGTATGAGAGAGAGAGACAGAGACAGAGACAGAGCGATAGAGGGAGACAGAGTACTCAGACCCTTTGAGGGAGGCAGGCCACAGTTTTTTATTTGACTTTCAAAGGGCCCCTAGAATGAGCACCCATTTATCAGGCCCCTCCCACATCTGTAGTCCTCTGCTTCCCATACATAGATGCCCAAAGCCCTCGGCTACCCACAGGAGCCCAAGAACAGCTCTATCCTCTCTCCAAATACCCTGTTCCTGCATGAGTCCTGCTGACCAGTCCAGCTCCACTGCTTACCAGATGCTTGATCTTGACGAGGCCCTGGCTCTGTGGACCTCAGTTGCCTCCTATGTATTATGGGGCTAATCATAGTATTTGCTGTGTGTAGCTGTTGCAGGATTAAACAGGTTATTACCATGAAAGTGCCTGTCACAGTCTGAGAATAAAAACGTGGAGGCTTTCTTCTCCCCCTTTTCCTGCTCCCAGCAAAAGGAACCTTGAGCTCCTTATGGGGAAAGGAGCTACAAATCCACACTCCAAGCCACTCTCTGGGTTAGCCATGCTGAGAATTTGTGTCAACAGGTGAGGTGTCTCCCCAGGGACACTTGCTGCTGGGCAGGTGGCCTGCCTCTATGGCACTTTGGGAGAGCCAGGTCCTCCCAGGTGTTCCTGAATCTCTTTTGTAAGCAGTGGTCAACTCCAAGGCCACCCCTGACTCAGCTTCTGGTTCCCAGTTACCCAAACAGTGTCAAAGCCAAGAAATCCAATCTTCCTCCAAGAGCTGAGATAGAGGCGCCAGGTTGAGAGCCAGAAGGTGTTGGATGTGTGAGGGTTGAAGACCTTGTGTTTATCTGCAGATACAAGAGGTGAGTGTCCGTTAGGTGCCAGGGACGGAGAACTGGATTGGAAGGGGAGTACATGATGGGTGGGGCTGCTGGCCTGGGCAGGTACTCATGGAAGGAGGGACTGGAGCAGTAGATGGAGGGCACCCACAAGTCAGATGAGCTGGGTTCAAAGATAACCCTGAACTACTGAGAGGGCATTCCAATGGAGATGTTGCCTACATAGGCCAGCTAGAGGGGTGGTTAGGGGAGGACTGACTGGTCAGGCCACCCTTCATTCCCAGATTTCTGCCCACTTCCAGGGTCCCATATCTCCTGAGATAACTTTGTTAAGGCCTCACCTCACAGCCTCCACTCAGAATGGTGCCTTCATTTGTTTTGTTTTGTTTTTTATTTCCATGTGTGATCTTAGTAGCCTGAACTGGCTTTGAAATTGAACCAGTGCAGTATTGGTGCAAAGTTTTAACCACTGGATATCCAGGGAAGTCTCAGTGTCTTAATTTGAGAAGCTCTCCAGTCTCCTCTTCAAGGTCCAGCCTGTTTCCCTCTCCAGGTGACCCTCCTAGGTCACCCCAGGCCACTTCCTTTAAACTCAGATCATGTCCTATCAACACCATGCAGTTGACCCTTTTACTGTTCATGTATTTACTCTTTCCCTATCACTCAGCCTGACCTGTGCATTCTTGAAGGAGAGATGAGACCTTTTTAAAATCAGTAACAATAACCAGACTGTTAGATTTTTATGGTGTCACAGGCCATAGGCTTCAGTAGTCTTTACTGGTGTCCTTCTTGGATCTGCAGAGGCTGACCTTCCTCTGCCTGGGATTGCAAACTTGCTGAGCAGTTGGCTTTATCTTTTGATCAGACATGGCTCACCTTTCACCTGCAACTCCGTAGCTCACTTAGTTCATAAAGAACAATATTCCTTACACTAATGATATATCTTTGGCACAGAAATGAATGTTTACCTGCCCCCGTCATCACTGGGTCCAGTCACCACAGCACAAGAGCTGAGGATGAGAGTGCCTTCTCCTCTGGGGATGCGGTCCCTGTTCCCCAGTGTTTCTGCTTCCTGCAGGAGCCCCAGCCCCAACATCCAGCCTGACCCCTCCAGGTCAACCCCAGTGCTAGGCCAGAGCACCAGGGGGTGCTGTGGAGTGGCATCCTCCCAACCCTCAGAGGTTGAAGGTAAATATTTGGGGCATAAGTGGCATTCTGGGATGTGTTGTCAGTGTTCTCCTCCAGGAAATTTGTCAACAGGTTTTCTTCCCTGAGGGTTTCTCACAAGCTCTTAATCTTTGTTAGAGGGATTCTTTCAATGTGCATTTGGAAAAGGAAACAAAGAAGGGGCAGCTATCAGCTGTACATGTTACTGTATGACTGTCATACTTTGCATTACATGGTGCTCTGTATTTTCCCAGCATTTTTATGAGTGTCATGTAATAATCAGGACACCATGCAAAGACCCGGGCAAAGACCTCGGTTTGAATACAGGTTCTATTGTGTACTCTTGGGTAAGTCATATGACCATTTGGCATTTCAGTTTCCCCACTGGTAAAGAGGTGGAATATGATAACCCCCATTCCCCATATAGAATGTTGTGGGTATTAAGTGAGAAGATGGATATAATATACCTGACATGTAGGAAGTCTCAACAATGACAGGCATTACACTTGCTATTGCCATCCTGCTGTGTCTTTTTCGAAGAAGCTCTAGGAAGCAGGTAGAAGGGGGATCGTGATCTCCTTTTACAAGGGAGAATTTGAATGCAGGGAGTTTGTGACTTGGCTGTGGTCACACTGCTTGTTAGAGGTAAAACAGACTAGAATCAGCCTTCCTGATCTTTCTGCAGGGTTCAAGCAGAAGAGAGGGGTAAGAGAGGAAGCTAGGAGATGGGGTATAAATTAAGGAAATTCAGAGTCTAGAGAAGCAAATAAGAGTCAAATAGAAAATAAACAAACAAATCAAAAAAACTCAGAGTTCTGCATGCACAGAGACAGCCAAAATGATGGAGAGATAAAAGACAGAGATACAGAGATGAAGATATAGATATATTCTCACTGAAATGGAGAGAGATCAGAGAGAAGACACAGAAGCAAATACAGGTGAAATGCTGTTCCATAGGCCCACACTTACAGTTGCAGAATTTGTGCACTGAACAATTCTAAGGATTGACATTTTCACATAGGTCATGATATGACTGGCACTCACAGAGTCATGCAACCCTGCAGGCTGACCCCAAGACCCTGGGAACCCTCAATGCCCATGGCAAAGTACTAATCAATAAATGTGAATTGAATTTAAGACTGTCAGAGAATTGTTACATTCCCTTTGAACTCTAATGGGTGGAAGCATAAGAGGAGGGGAAAAACCCCAGAGATGGAAATGGTGCCACTTACAGTCCCTGCATTTGCATGACTAGGCACTCTGAGAGGGCCACCAGCCCGAGGATCCCAAGCCAGTTCATGCTTCTTTCCTGGCTCCAAATACTCAGAAAAGAGCAAGTTCTGAGCATGCCACGGTGTCCAAGAGCTTTTAGTTATTTATGATCTGACCTGCCCTAAATTTCCCCTTTAGGCCACTAATGGATCTGATAAAATATATGAACCTCTAGATGAAATCTTTTCTACCATCAGTGTCCCTGCAGTGTTGACATGGAAAATTCTCAAAATTCAGAGATTTCTACACTAATCTCTTCCTTGGGGCTTGGCTGAAAAATGGAAGTGAACTGCACAGACTAAGAGTCTGGAGACTCTGGTCAACTTGGAGATAAAACACTGCACTAACCTGATGAGAGTAAATGCTGGGGGCCAAGCTTGATATTCATGATCACACGTGGTCTTCTTAGCAACTTCATGAGTTGTGCATTGCTGTCCTCAGTTGGAGAGGAAATTGCTAGGAGGAAAAGAGGTCAAATGGCAAAGTGAAGACTTGAGGGGCAGCCCAGTGACATACAAGTGAGTGGCTTTAAGTAGTGGGACAGATGGCACAGATCAGGGGCACTTATGGTGCCAATCTGCATCAAAAATCTAGGCTAGATTAGTATTACTATTGCAGAATTTCACTATTGGAGGAAATGTGATGCATGCATCCACAGGATACTTTATATCATCCAGCAAACATATATGGAGGACCCTGTGTGCTGGGGTCTGGGTTACATGCTAGAGGGTCAAAGTTGAGTAGACACAGGGGGTCCTTACCTTCAGGGAGCTAACAGTCTAGGCCATTTCTCACAAATTCATGGCCCAGGAGGCAATAGAAATGAATGGAAGGGCTGGACAGGCATCATGGACACCAGGCAGGCAGCACATGCCCTACCAGTAGGGACAGCCTTTCCTCAATTCCAAACACGGATGCCATGTTGGGAAGAAGCCTAGTTGGCCAAGTTTTCAAGAGAAATTAGAAGTCTGGATATTTATATAAAATCCACTGACTTTAAATGTTTATAACTAATTTTTTTTGCCAACTAAACAGTGTGAGCCAAATGTGAAACAACTATATGCTACATTCAACCTGCAGGCTGTGCAGGTTTTTATTTCTGGCCTAGAGGAAGGAGTAGAGAGGGAACAGAGATGGGGTTCAATTCATGTTGGTCAAAGGAATAAGAGACTGAATGTGAAGAAAATTCACCAGGGTTCTACAAACCAGCTAATTTAATAGTGTCCACTTGCTGAGCATCTGATATAATTCCTCAATAGCATCTATGCCTTGAAATATTTTATCTACCAAACCAAATATACAAAGGAATAATTTTTAATCATCTTATCCATCAAAAAAGTCAAAAAAGCCACTCAGAACTGCAGCTCAGACTGAGATGAACAGGCTACCTGTTAAACTGTGATTCCAGACATAGTAAAGATGATGGAGTTTATTGTCTCCCTTCAGGATTCCCAGGCCCTGGGTGTTCCTGGGTGAGATCTATCCAGGCCTGTCCCTTGGGTAGAACAACAGGAGACTGGCCTGGTCACCAGGTGGGTGATAGATGAGGTGCTGTGTCTTCCTACAAATTTTTACACGTTATTAAAATTCAGTTTTGTGGTTCAATCCCTGCGGAGGGGATTTGACAGCACCTAGCAACTGACACACACAAATACCAATTAGCTCAGCAATTCTACCTCTAGGAATTTATCCCAAATGCACTGGCAAAAAATATAAAAGGACACATGCACAAGGTATTCACTGAAATTTTTTTTGTAAAAGCAAAAGATTAGAAACATACCTGAAGTGAGTATCCACAGGGGAGTGCTGAATAAGGCTTAGAGCATCTGAACAATTGGGTATAATGCAGATGGAGGGAGGCATGGAATGGGTGAGATCTTCAGGATAGACTGCTTACGTTTTAGAAGAGGGACCAGAAAAGTGCTTATAGCTTGTTGCTTTTCCAGACACATATATGTCTATTTTTACGAAGGGAGTGTGGAAAAAGAAACCAAAAAGTAATAAAAATTGTAATGGAGGAGGGGCAGGGACAGAAATGAGATTTTTCTTGTTTAATAGTTTCACTTTGCACCCAGGTAAATGTGTTACAGAATCATAAATAGATAAATAAACACATCTGTCAAAATTGAGAACTAAGACAACTAAGCCTAATTCTATCAAGTTGGTGACTGCTGTACAGAACAAAACATTACTTAAGTGGTTTTAAAATGCAGAACTTTGATTCTACATTCAGGGTGGGATATCTTCTAAGGACAAAGACAAACAAACAAACAAAACACCCTCCCTCCGAAACAAAATCAAAACCAAAAAACCAAAGTAATCTGAAACTATATCCAAAACCTTATGATTAGTGATACTGCTACTGTTGTTTTGAAAGTATGCTAAGCATGTTACAGGTTCAAGCAAGTAAGTAAACAATGTTAATGTTTTGTGAAGCAAGACTTTCAGTGCGGGAGAGAAAAGAGATTTAAGTATATAACCAAAAAGCTTCAGGAAAACCCTGTGGTCTTACAAGTTGAATTGGAAGTATAAGTGTGTACCAATTAATTATTTTCCTTTTTTTTAAAGATACTCTGCACTTCATGGCTCTGACCACTGAGAAACCTAGAAGCAATGGCAACTGGATAACAGTGACTATCCTGAGGCCTAGCTTGTGGCCTCTAAATACCATTTCCCACCAGAGGATCCAGAGATTCTTAAAGAGATGGCTGATTTCAGGGCTGGGCCCAGAAGGCACAAGATAGGCCTGGGAATCTGGAAGGACCGGAAAGTTGAGGGCCTTCAAGCACCAACAGGGGCAAGCACATGCAGGGGTTTGGGTTCAATCATTGGTCAGGGATATAGATCCCACATGCCACAACTAATAGTTCACATGCCACAACTAAAGTTCCTACATGCCAAAACAGAGGATCATGCATGTCTCAAGTAAGACAGAGTATAAGAAAATACAAAATCAAATCACATCAATCAATAAATAAATAATTTCTTAAAATGCCAAATAATATTCCATGGTACGTCTCCACCACATTTTCTTTATCCATTCAACTGTTGATGGATCTAAGTTTTTTCTACATCTTCTATATTGTGAATGATGCTGCGATGTACATGACAGTGATCTAAGAGGGACAGCAGTGAGCGGTCTTGAAGAGCTGATCTTCATTTCTTTCCCAGGAATTGAACCTGGGTAGCCTGGATGAAACTCCAGGAATTCTAACCACTAGACCATTAGGGGCTAGAGGCTAGAAGCAACGTGGCCCTAGCTCTTTCCCCCATTTGAAGGAAAGAATGTTTCAAGGAGGCAAAAACTGTAAAAACAGGTACAGAGTTTATTATTAGAGGCACAGCACAACATATGGGAGAGCACACAGAGAAGCAGTTTATTTCTTTAAGACAAAAGCGAGGCAGAAATACACACCCAGAGAGGAAGGGTATGGGGGTCCTCTCTAATGAGGAAGAGCACAGTAAGTCAGAAACTGGTCAGAGATACACACCAGGGAGGAGTGCGGGCCTCCTGAAGGAGGAAGGTAGGAAAGGTGATTTAAATTACATATATAGGACACAACTTTTGAGTCTTTGTTTACCTTTGGCCAAGAATCTTGTTTCATTTTTCACACCTGGCTGGTCCTAAGCCCCTCCCCAAGACACGTGCATAATCTTTTGCTAAGATGGATCCCACTGCAGAGGCCTATGGGTGCAGGTCCACACTTATTGGGGGGGGGGGGTGTTCCCACTCCCTTTTGACCCCCAAGGAGCCTCCTTAGCAAGTGCAAACAGCGAAGATTTCTTTCACCTCAGGAGTCGGCACCTCATCTCTTTATTCAGCAGAGCTCAGCTTCTGCCACGAGCTTTGTCCTTGGAGTGCCTGGGTGAGAACACGTCTTCAGTTTGACTCTGCTTGACAAACACCAGCTGTCCAGCCCAGGGGACCATCTATCTCCTCCCTCAACAAGGCACATATTCCTTTGAGACCATGATTTTCATTTTTTGGAATAAAATACCCAGAAATGGGAATGCTGCATCAAATAAGGATTTTCTTTTTGACTTTTCTGAGGAAAATGCATTATGTTCTCCAGTGGCTATACCATTTTACATCCCCATCAACAGTGTACAGGGTTTCACATCCTCATCAACACTTATTATCTTTCATTTTTTGACAGTAACCATCCTAATAAATGTGAGATCGTATCTTATTGTCATTTGATGTGCATTTTCTTGATAATGAGTGAGGCAGGAAGTATCCTTATCCCAAATTTACAGAATGGGACACAGATGTCCACAAATGAACTTGTCAGGGTCACGTGACTAGTAGGTATCAGTGGTGGGATTTGAACCCAGGCAGAAAATCTCCAGAATGTACATGCCTGGGGAGTATGCAGCACTGTCCTCCATCTGCTTAGCAAACCTGCGATCATGCTGTTTTGGATTCTGTTCCTTTCTCTCAATGTCATATAGGAATGATTTCTTTTACCATTACATATTCTCCTAAACCAGAATTTTAAGGCAGTTGGTTGCATGATGGCCTGTTTATGCTGTGGACACTTTCTGTTGAATGGAGTGAGATGTCCCAGATTTTCCCTTTTGTAAAAGACTTTGATGTCTACATCCTACTTAAGTTTTCGGGTGCTTCTGATCATCACTTTAGCATAAACCTTAGAACAAAAATTGCTAGGAAAAAGACCATACATATTTTGAGGACAAATCATCTCCAAAAACATGTACCAATTTGCAATCCTTGAAGAAGTGTTCAAGGTCTATCTTTTTCCTGTTTTTTCTAGCTTTTCTTTCACCAATGGCTATAAATCTTTTTGGTCTGCAATGGGTAAAGGATAAAAGTGGAGGATGGGGAAATATAGTTGCTTTGAAAATCAGACTTTGGCATTTCCCTGGCAATACAGAGGTTAAGAATCCATGCTACCAATGTAGGGGACATGGGTTTGATGGCTGGTTGGGGAACTAAGATACCACAAGCTGTGCAGTGTGGCCAAAAAAAAAAAAAAAAAAGTGGTTGATGAAGATCAGATTTATCCTCATGTTGGTAGCACAGGCTATAAATACAGAGCCTGAAGAACAGTGGGCTCATTAGCAGACACAGCTCCAGCCCCAGGCTTAGGCCTCATCCAAGGAAACAAAGCCTTTTTCTGGTTGATATTATGGCAATAAGACTGCTGACACCATATGCAGCAGTGAGTTCTAGTGGAAGCGTCTATGAATTCATCCATTCAATTTTTCAACATGTATTTATTGAGCATCTGCTATGTGCCTGTCACCAGTACTGGAGCCAGAAGTTTGAAGGAGACTTCCTATATCTATACAATGGGGGTAATGCCCTGCAGGGGTTCATGGGCAAAGAGTGAAATGGCGTATGTAATAAACCAGAGCTTTTACTCTTACTCTTATTGGTGGTTTCTCAGCAACAGAGAGACATTGCTTATGGTTCCATGAAGAGCACTTGGAAAATGAGTTTGACAAACTGTTCACATGCGTCTCCGTTACAGCCAGATCATGATATTTACTGTTAAAAATTAATGGTTCTGCTCTCACCTTTTCCCCCTTTATCATCTCTGCAACCAGTCCTCTTTCACTCACCTCAAGCCAAAAATAATCCAGTCCTATCTCAAAGGGACCAGGCACATGTAACCATGGATATATGGCAGATCTCCACACACATGGTAACTGCAGTGTTTAGGGATACGTCTCAGGGTGGGGTGGCAGAATGAAGTCAATGCCCCCCCTTGCCCTACCCCAGCCTTTCCCTGGCTCCCTGAAGAGGAAGCCCCTCACTCCTCTGGCCTCCTACCCACACCTCTGCTATTTTCTTGACCTGGCCCTCTGCTTTAGGGGTTGTCTCTTTATCTGTCTCCATGAACCAGTGGTGAGTTCCTAACTTAGCCCTCTATCCCTGGGGTGCAGCATAGTACCTGGCACACAGTACGTGCTCAGTAAATCTGTACACAGTGAAAAGTTGAGGAGGGAAGGGGATGTCCCTTTCAAGGATGTTTGTCTTGTCTGAGCAAAGGACCATATTATGCACTGAGCTGGGGTGTGTTTTCCACCTTATTTATTCTTTCCGGCTCCTTCTCTCATCTGGGTCTCCCTCCACCTATGACTCTTGCTGTCCCCAACCTGGGCCTCTGCTTAGGGTCTCCAGTTGGGAAGAAGTGATGCTTCCATTCCAAATGTGCCAAACCATAGCAACTTGAACCAAATGATTTGTAGCTCTGCCCCTGGAGGAAGCCCAGAAATGCTGAAGGCTTTGTGCACCCTGGGTCCCCCTTTACATGTGTGGCATCCTCCCCACAGCCTTGGAGGTCAAGGTAAGGAACATGCTGGGCCCTCGAGGGGCGGGGCTGTTTTAGGGATCCACATGGCTCGTCACTTGGCAAGTGGGAGTAGAAAGGGTACCCACTGTGTGGTGGCAGAAAACTGTTGACTGGGATGGGGGGACAAAGGAGAAACATCTCAGCTTGACTGGCCTCACCCAAAACCCCGCAGAAGCAGAAGCCCTCTGACAAAGGTCCTCGAGGATGGGAAAACTAGAATCTACTTTTATGAGCCCTTACCATTCCTCTGAATGAGAAGGTACTGGATTTGGTGGGGCCATCTCCAACTCTTGCGTGGTCTAGAACACCCTCCTGCCACTTCCTTTGGGGCTGCCTCTTCCCAGTTCCAGTCACGTGGTGCTGGAGGAAATTTTCAGTTGTTGGGCAGGTCCTCATGACCAAGTAAATCCAATCATAGTACCCCGTGCACCTGCCGTGATGGTTTATCCAGGGCTGGACATATGAGCTGAGGTGGACCAATCAGAGCCCTCCAAGTTACACTGGTGTTTTCTGAGCTTCTCTCCTTAGGGGTGAGATGCCTTGGGGATATACATGTAGGAGCCTGAGGGAAGAAAGCTGTCAGGCTAAGAGAATCAAAGATGAGAGCAGGGAAAGAGGGAGGGAGAGAAAGGGTGAGCTGATGTCTTCTGATTTCTTGAGTCCAATCACTGAGATGTTTGGATCTGCTCTGGTTCCTGTGTATTTCCAGTAAGTCTCCCCTTTCCTTGAAGCCAGTTGGAGTTGGTCTCTGCTCACTTGTGGTTCAGAGGAGGTTCTAGATCCTGTCCAATTAGGATGCACCTCCCCGACACGAAGAGAGACACCCATACTAATAGCACCATTGGGAATAGAATCCTTTATTTATTTTTTATTATTATTATTTTTTACTGAGAAAAGGGCTTTGCAGAGCCTGAAACACAGTCCACCTGTGTGTGGGAGTGCCCTATGTGTGAGTGAGGGTGTGCTTGGAGTGGGCCTGATTAATTCCTGAGGCAGCCCCAGCAGTTACACTGCGGGAGCCAGGCCTATTTTGTTGTTTCCCCGATCATAAACCGAGAAATACAGCCTCAGGAAGACATCACCCAGGATCCAGGTCTCTGATGGGAACAAGTTCTCTAGGCCCCCTCGAAACATGCTGGAACAGGTGCCGTCATGATGCTGGGAGAGATGGAAATACATCCCAGTAAGCCTGAGCCCTTATTTGCCACCCGTCTCAATATCCAGAGCCAGCAGCTTCTTGGTTTTATTTCCCTCCTTTAGTAAGAAACAAGGGGCTCGCTCAGCATCTGTTGAATTAGGGTACTAATACAAAAACAAGAATGGCCAAGATGTGTGGTTTTACTGAGGGTGGGGGATGGAGGAGAGAAAAATTGGGAATTTGGGGTAAGTAGATGCAAACTACTCTATAGAGGATGGATACACAACAAGGTCCTATGCAGGAAACTACATTCAATATACTGTAATAAATTGTATAGGAAAATATTAGGAAAAAGAATATATATATGCATAACTGAGTCACTTTGCTGTACAGAAGATATTAACACAACATTATAGATCAACTATACTTCATTACAATCATAAAAAGCAAAAAACAAACAAGAATGGTGCATAGTTACCCGCTTTCACTCCTTCTGAGCCATGCTCGCTGTTTCCTCTGCAGAGAATTCCTTTTCTTTTCCCTCTTCCCCAGAACCTGTTCTTTAAGACTGTGCTCAGGCTCTCTAGGAGGCCTTCCTCGACCCACACTCACCCTCCCTGGCCACTGCAGCACTCCAGGCTGGGTTGGGTGACTTACCCTTGGGCTTCGCTTGTCTGTAGCCCTCATCACCCCTCATCTAGTGCCAGCATCACTTGGCACAGCCCCCAGGATTGCCATGTGTGTGGAGTCCAGTGGAGATTTGCCTCAACCCAAGCAGGCCTCCTCATGCCTCCATGAGGCTGAAGTTTCATATTACTGAAATTCCCTGTCTTCCTCAAACCCTTCTTTGAGCCCATTAGCCTCCTCAGAACTCCCAAAAAGAGTTTGGCATTAAGCCTCAACCCTGTACAGAGGCTGTGCAGTCACTGTGCCTCTACCCTCTACTCACGTGAGCCTCCAACCTCCCCACAGAGGGGTCTGGTAGCCCAACTCAGAGAGGGGAACTGGGGCTTAGCAATCAGAAGCTGCAGCTGCGGACTAGGGGAACAATGTAATTTATCACTCAACTAGGGCACTTTTGAGCTGCGAAGGGAGACCATTGATCATTATGGTGGGACAACACGCTGAGACTGTCCCCAGCCAACCCCACTGGTCACTTGGCTTATTTCAGTAATTGCTAGAGCTGACTTTTTGTGTTCATCCATCTGAGGGCTCTGGTGGAACTGAAGCTCTCTGAGGGCAGAGGCCCTTAGCACTCCCCTCTCCCTGTGCCTCACACCATGGCAGCATGGGCCGGTGTCCCAATTTATTCCACGATGATGGATGTCCCAGACTTCCCTCTACTCTCAAGTGGTTGGTTTTCTGGGAGTCACTGCCCCAGCCACAAGGGCTCAGCACCATCTGCAATGGAGGAGCTTGGCCTGTAGAGTGTCTCCTCCCCCCAGCAGCAGCCCAAGGGTTTCTGCAAAGCCCAGATTTGAGAACCAGCCTCCAGTATTGGCCTCTCACCTTTTTGAAGTAGGCTCGAGCAGGCACTGGGTAATTGTAGCCATTGATGGTGAAGATGATACTAGGTAGGCTCGTGATGTTGCTACATTGAACCATGTACTATTAGAGAAAGTAGAGAGGGGTTGGCCCAGCTGATCCCTGATATGTGGAGAACCCCAGAGCGACCCTTTGGCATGTCCCTTCACCTTTCGACCGCCAGGCCTGGCAGTGATGAGCTTCTGGATGGTAACGATCAGTCTAGTTGGACCCATCAGGAACGTGGTCCCCGTATCCACAATGGCCTGGCAGCCCCGGAAACAACCAACAACCATCCCGTTCAGGGTGATGCTGAGAGACAGTGGGACAAAGTGGGCACCAGGATCACACTGAAATCTCCCCCCACGACTGCCCCCTCCCTGACTGTCTGCAGAACAGCCCTTTAGCTCATGCTCTTCCTCTGTTTTCTTTGCTCTGGTTATGCAACTTTCTTTAACTTCTTTTGAGTTCTTGAAAGTACCAGGCTCTTTTGTGCCTCAGGGCCTTGGCATGTGCTGGTCTCCCCTGCTAGAGGACCCCTTTTCCACTTGTCTAGCTAATTTCTCCTCATCTTCCAGATTCCAGCTTAAATGTCACTTTTCCAGGCAAGTCTTCCCCCAGACTAGATCAGGCTCCTGTCTTGGTCACTCTCTCTGGACTCTTCCTCATTTTTGGCAAATAGTGAAGCGGCGTTTCATTGTGTGTGACTTGTTTCATGTACATCTGCCTTACTTGATGTGAGGGCAAGTTGTATCCTCAGTGCCTCCCTCAAGTGCCCAGCACACAGTGGATGCATAATGTATCTTATTTGAGTGAATGAATGAATGAGTTAAAAATGAATGAGGAATAACCAGACCTGTGTCTGGTGTCTGACCAGCAATGGGTCAACCCACACAGTGAAGACGGAGGTTCTCTGGGGCAGCAGATGCTCAGAGTGGTGGGGAGGGAGACACAGGCTGCCCTGGGAGAGGTTGTCTTCCAGCATGGCCCCCTACCCTGCTCAGACATTGAGGCCCCTGGCCAGGCAATGCCCATGGGCCTCCAAAGGACATGTAAACTTCTGTCTGAGGGTATCACACAGAATCCCATCAATTATTGCCCCTTGTTCTCATCCCACTCAGGGATCCCAGCTTCCTGATTCTTTCTGTCACAGTCCCAACCCCATTGTGTGCCCGGGATGGAGGGTGACTGGCAATAGGTTGCGGGAGTGTTTCTTTGTATGTGCTGCTTTCAGGTGCCAAGACCATAGGTAACGTCTCTCCACTGCTGGGGAGCTTCTATCTAAGAAGAGCAGTTTTCCAAGTTTGTCCAGGACTTCCCCTGGTTTTAATATAGCAATTCTGTGTCCTGAGAACTCCTTCGGTCCCCGTAGCTCTGGACAGTTGGTCATCTTATCACAGTGCTGTTCAGGCTGGTGAAATTCTACCTGATCCTTTTTTTTTTTTTCACTGCACTTTAGGGTCCTCAAACCATGCCACCTGCCGCACAGAGCAGTGGGTGCAGCCCTCTCCAGTCTACACACACTTCTCTGAACCCTGTTCAGGACCCTGGTCAGGAGGCCTGGGGCGATTATGAGCCCATGGGTGGATTGTGTGTATGTGTGTCTGTGTGTGCCTGAATGTGCATCTGTGTGTGTGTCTGTGCATGCCTGTTTATCTCTGTCTGTGTCTTTGTGTGTGTGTGTGTGTGTGTGTGTGTGTATCTCTGTTCCTGTGCATATTTACATGTGTGCTTATGTGTGTGTTTATATGTGTGTTTTTGTGGGTGCAGGGTATGTATCTGTGTGTGACTGTTTCTGTGCATGAATTTGTGTCTGCGTGTGTCCATGTGCATGAGTGAGAGCATCACTTGGGGTGGCCCTCAGAGGGAGAGGCTTACCGGTTCATGGTTATCTGCCAGTTGTGGGTTCGGGACACTGGTATCCACTTGAGCCTTCCTTTGTGGTATCTGTGGTCCACCCCACCAAACATCACCATGCTGCCATTCTCCTTCCTACTGAGGAGAGAGGGAAGAGGGAAGGCTCTTTTTAGCACAATAATTTCACTCACTGTCTGAGGGCTGTGCTTATCTACCCATCAGAGGCAGTACTATTGTACCCATTTTACAGATGTGGAAATTGAAGCACGGAGGGATTGAGTACACAACTAAGGTCAGTCACCCACTAATGAGTGGCACAGAAGAGGTTCGAAGCTGGGCAGCCTGCCTGGGCTCTGATCACCCACCCTTCTGAAGAGGGACTGGTCCTCTCCAGCAACCAGAGTGCTGAGAGATACTCTCAGAGGACAGCATGCTGGAGGGGTCTGGTTTCCCACTTGTGTAGCCTTTCACTTTTCAGAAAAACCAAGGCCCAAGGGCACTAACTGCATGGGTTCAGGCTCACCCAGGCTTGGCTTCACAGGCCTGTGACCTGTGCCATCCATGGGGCCCCATGCACAGCAGAGCCTGGTTAGCTTCTGCTAACCTTGTCTTGAAATTCTGAATACTTTTTGAACAACAGGTCTCACATTTTCATTTTGCACTGACTCCTGCCAGGTCTGTAGCTGGTCCTAGGGTCCCAGTAAAAAGTTAGAGAGGAAGAAAACATTTCACCTTCCCTCTCCTTTCTTCCAAATAAAATCCATTAGCAAATCCTGTTGCCTTTTCCTCCAACCTGTATCCTGACACCTTCCATTGCTCTCCCTCTTCCCTCCATCCCCCTGGACCAAGCTGCTTCCCTTGAACCCATGAGCATGGTTGTGTTCCAATAAATGTTTATTTATAAAAACTTGCTTTGGGGCCAAATGTGGCCCTGTGGCTATAGTTATGCTGGGATAGGCAGTATCGTAGGAAACTCTTGGATCAGGTGGTCTATAATTTTGTTGCAACTGAAAGCATGTTGCAACTGATTTAGAGATAGGGATTGTCCAGCTCAGACTTACCTGGTCAAGTAGAAGGCAAAGACAGGCCGAGAAATGAGGCCCCGGTTCTTCAGGTTGTCGAAGATGGGGGTGGTCCCTTTGAAAGCGAGACTGGGGTAGCCCAGGCCCAGCATGCCATCAAAGGGTACATACTCAAACCCAATCTGCGCATGGCTCAGGACAAACGCCTGGCCCAAGATGACAAGGTTTCCGATCTGTGGGAGAGGAGAGTGTTCCCACATAAAGGTTTGGGAAGTGGGGCTAGGACTGGGCTGGGGTGGAGATGACATTAGCACCGCGGAGAAGACCTGTGGTCTGGCTGTACCCTGGGGTGACCTCAGATGGTTACATAAAGCTGGGACTGGAATTTGGATTCCATTTGGGCAGGGCAGTGGATTTTAACCAACACCTGCTCCTCCTGTACACACCACCTGAAGGGAGTCACATTGGCCTCATGCCTTCTGTATAGGTGGGGAAACTGAGAGGCATGGCAGAACTAAATGGTTCTCACTTAAAGAAAAAATGAAGAGACAGCAGGGTAGCCTTGTCCTTGGCATCACTATGATCAGATGACAGAAACAGACTGAATTCATTGCAATGCATTGTGGATTCTGCATCTGCCCAGGAAGACAGAAGCCCAGTATACAATGTCACTACCAGTGTTCTTATGAAAATCCTGCCTGGGAAACATGCTTTTGGGGGATGTTCATGCATGTTTGTGTGTGTGTGTGTGTGTGTGTGTGTGTGTGTGTGAGAGAGAGAGAGAAAGAGAGAGAGAGAGAGAACTAAGGCCCTTTGCGGGAAGCAGGCCATAGTTTTTACTAGACTCTCAAAGGCCCCCTAGAGTGAGAACCCATTTGTCTGCCCCTTCCCACATCTGTGGCCCCCTGATTTCCCTGCCAACGTGCCTGAAGCCCTCAGCTGCCACCAGAGGCCCAAGATCAGTTTTATCCTCTCCCCAAATACCCCACACCTGCATGAATCCTGACTGCCCAGCCTGACCCCACCACTTGCCAGATGCGTGAGCTTGGCAAGGCCCTGATTCTCTGCACCTCAGTTCCCTCCTCTGTATAATGCAGCTAATCATAGTACTTGCTGTGTGGAGTTGTTGCAGCATTAAACACATTATTACCATTGAAGTGCCCGGCACAGTCTGAAAATAGAAAAGTGAGTGTTTTTTTCCCCTCTCTCCCTGTTCCCAGCAAAATGAACCTTGAACTGCTCATCAGCAAAGTAGCTGCAAATCCACACCCCAAGCCACTCTCTGGGCCAGCTCTTCTGTGAGTTTGTGTGTCAGCAGGGGTGCTGTCTCCCCAGGCTGTTGGGTGGGTGGCCTGCCACTAGGGGACCTTGAGAAAGAAAGGCCCTCCCAGCTGGCCCTACATCTGTTCTGTAAGCAGTAGTCACTCCCAGGGCCAGCCCTGACTTAGCTTTTTGTTTCCAGTTACCCGAACGGTTTCATAGCCAAGAAATCCAACAGTCCTCCCAGCGACAAATCTGTTTTCAATGCACCGGTTCTGGAAATGATATGTGGTGGACAATACAGGGTTGAAGACCCTGTGTTTATCTGCAGACACAAGAGATGAGTGTCTGGCAGGTTCCAAGGATGGAGAAGTGGGTTGTAAGGGGAGTATAAGTGGGCATGGTGGGGGGTGGGTGGGTACTCACGACAGAAGGCACTGTGGCAGTAGATAGAGGGCACCCACAAGTCAGATGAGCCAGTGTCAAACATGACCCTGAACTCCTGAGGGGGCGTTCCAATGGTGATGTTGCCGATGTAGACCACCTAGAAGGGTGTGGGGAGGGGTGGTTAGGGCAGGCCTGGCTGCCCTGGCCACCCTCGATTCCCAGAGGGCTGCCTCCCTCGAGGTGTCCCATGTCTCCTGAAGTCACTTTCCAACTGCCTCACCTCACAGCCGCTGCTTCAATGTGTGACTTCATTTGATTATTTCTTCTTCTGTTTTCTGTCGTGTGATTTGTTTAACCGACCACGGATCAAACACGCACTCTTTGCAGTAGAAGTGCACAGTTTTACCCACTGGACCTCCAGGGAAATCCTGGTGGCTTCATTTGAGAAGCTCTCCAGTTTCCCCTTCAAGGTCCAGCCTGAGTGTTTCCTTCTCCAGGTGGCCCTCCTAGGTCACCCCAGGCCACTTCCTCTAAACTCAGATCATGTCCTATCAACACCACACAGTTGGCCCTTTTACTGTTCATGTATTTACTCTTTGCCTATCACTCAGGCTGGCCTATGCATTCTTGAACAAGAGATGAGACAGTTTTAAAAATCAATAACAATAACCAGAGTGTCAGATTTTTATGGTGTCACAGGCCATAGGGCTCAGTAACTTTCACTGGTGTCCTTCTTGGATCTGCGGAGGCTGACCTTCCTCTGCCTGGGATTACAAACTTGATTTGCAGTTGGCTTTATCTTTTGACCAGATGTGGCTCACTTTTCACCTGTACCTCCATGGCCAACTTAGTTCATAAAGAACAATCTCCCTCAAACTTATGACATATCTTTTGCACAGAAATGAATGTTTACCTGCCCCCGTCATCACTGGGTCCAGTCACCACAGCCCAAGAGCTGAGGATGAGAGTGCCTTCTCCTCTGGGGATGTGGTCCCTGTTCCCCAGTGTTTCTGCTTCCTGCTGGAGCCCCAGCCCCAACATCCAGTCTGTCCCCTCCAGGTGAACACCAGTGCTAGGCCAGAGCACCAGGGGGTGCTGTGGAGCACCATCCTCCCAACACACTCACGTCCTGGTAGTTCTTCAGGGGTTGAAGAGAAATATTTGGGTCATCAGTGGCATTCTGGAGTGTTCCATCAATGTTCTTCTCCAGGAACTTTGTCAGCAGGTTTTTTTCCCTGAGGGTTTCCCGCATGGTCTTCACCTTCGTTAGAGGGATTCTTTCACCAAGCATTGAGAAAAGGAAACAAACAAGGGGCAGCAATCAGCTGTCCATGTTATTGTATGACTGTCATACCTTGCATTGTTATGACGCTGTGTATTTTCTCAGCATTTTTATGAGTGTCAGGTATCATGTAAAGACTAGGAGAAAGACCTCAGTTTGAGTACAGGTTCTGTTGTGTAATCTTGGATAAGTCTTATGACCCATTGGGGTCTCACTTTCCCCATTGGTAAAAAATGTGGAATATAATAACCCCCACCCACCATGTGGAATGTTGTGGGTGTTAAGTGAGATGACGGATATAATGTACCTGATATGTAGGAGGTCTCAACAATGACATCCATTATCATTGCTATGGCCATCCCACTCTATCTATTTCAAAGAAGCCTGAGAAGGAGGTGGAAGGGAGATCATTATCTTCTTATTACAAGAGAGGAATTTGAAATGCAGGGATATTGTGACTTGACTCTTTTCACACTGCTTGTTTGAGACAGAACAGCCTAGAAGTAGTCTTCCTGATCTTTCTCCAGAGTTCAAGCAAAAGAGAGGGGTAAGAGAGGAAGCCAGAAGAAGGGAATAAATTAGGGAAATGAGAGGCTAGAGAAACAAGGAAGAGTCAAAATAGGAAGAAAAATACTCAGAGAGTTCTGCATGCACAGAGACAGCCAAAGAGATGGAGATATAAAAGAGAAAGGTGCAGAAATAAAAACACAGACACATTCACAATGAAAGGGAGAGCAGGCAGAGAGGAGACGTAAAAGCAATTACAGGAGAATTGCTCTTCCATAGGACCTCACTTACAGTTGCAGATGTTGTGCACTGAACAACTCCAAGGAATGCCAATTTCACACAGATCATGAGGTGACTGGCACCCCAGAGTTGTGCAAGCCTGCAGGTCCACCCCAAGACACTTGGGTTCCACTGTACTCATGGGAAGATAGTCATCAATAAGTGTGAGTTGAACTTTAAGACTGTCAGGGAATGATTACACTCCCTTCTAACTCTGATTAATGGAAGAAAAAGAGGGCAAGAAAAACCCCAGAAAGAGAGATGATGACACTTATATTCCCTGTACTTACATGACCAGGCACTCTGAGAGGGCCACCAGCCCGAGGATTACAAGCCACTTCATGTTTCTTTTCTGGCTCCAATTACTCAGCAAACAGAATGCAGTGGTGGCCAAGGGCTCCTGGTTATATATGTTCTGACCCGCCCTAATTGTTCCCTATAGGCCACTAATGCATCTGTTAAGAAATATGAACCCGTCGATAAAATCTTTACCTCCATCGGTGTCCGTGGCGGTGGACTTAGGAAATTCTCAGAAAACAGAGATTTCTATGGTAATCTCTTCCTTTGGGCTTGGCTGCAATTCTAAACTGAATCACATGCACTGACTAAAAGTGGGGAGACCCTTGGTAACTTGGAAAAAAAAAAAAAAAAAAAAACACTGGTGCTAGTGTGATAAAAGTAAATGCTAATGTCCTTGCTTGAAATTCATGATCTTATGTGGTCTTTCTAGCAACTTCATGTGATGTGCATTGCTGTCCTCAGTTGGACAGGAGATTGCTAGGAGGTAAAGAGGTCAAATGGCAAAGACTTGAGGGGCAGCCCAGTGATATACAAGTGAGCAGTTTTAGGTAGTGGGACAGATGGCACAGATCAGGGGCACTTATGATGCCAATCTGCATCAAAAATCTAGGCTAGCATAGTGTTACAATTGCAGAGTTTCACTATGGGAAGACATGTGACACATGCATCCCCAAGATACTTTCTCTCATCCAACAAACATATACAGAGGCCCCTGTGTGCTGGGGTCTGGGTTAGATCCTGGAGAGTCAAAGTTGAGTAAGTAACAGGATGTCCTTATCTTCAGGGAGAGAACAGTCTAGGACAGTTCTCAGAAACTCATGGGCCAAAAGGTGAGAGAAATGAACAGGAGAGCTGGGCGGACATCAAGGACACAGGGCAGGCAGCACGTGCCCTACCAGTGGGGGCAGTCCTTCCTCAGCTCTAACCAGCATCTGCCATGCTGGAAAGGAGCTAAGTTGGTGAAGTTTTCAAGAGAAGTCAGATCTGGATATTTATGTAAAAGCCCCTGATTTTAAATGTTGGCAACTGTTATTTTTTTCTTCACAAAACCTGGTGTGAGACAAACCTGAAACAACTGTGTGCTGGATTCAGCCTGCAGGCTGTGCAGGTTATTATTTCTGGCCTAGAGGTGGTAGTAGAGAGGGACCAGAGATGGTGTTCAATTCACTTTGCTCAAATGAATAAGAGACTGAATACATCTTAACCATATTAAGTTTCCTTCCATTTGTAAAGAAAAGCACCAGGGTCCTATCAACCAATGAATGTATTAATGTCCACTTGCTGAGCATTTAATATAATCCCCTAACACAATCGATGTATTGAAACATTTTGTCTACCAAACCAAACATACAAAGGAATAATTTTAAGCATCTTATCTGTCAAAGACAGAAAAGACCACTCAGAGCTCCTGCTCAGCCTGAGATGAACAAGCTAACTTTTAAACTGTGATTGCAGCCAAAGTAAAGAGGATGGAGTTTTATGGGTCCTTCTAGGATTCCCAGGGCCTGGGTGTTCCTGTGTGAGATCTATCCAGGCCTCTCCCTTGGGTAGAACAATGTTAGGCTTGCCTGGTCACCATATGGGTGATAGGTGGAGTGACTGTCTTCCTACTCATTTTCATGCATTGTTAAAATTCAATGTTGGTGGCTCAGTTCCTCTGGAGGTATTTGACAGCATCTAGCAAATGACAAACACAAATACCATTTAGGTCAGCAATTCTACTTCTAGGGATTTATCCCAAAGATACACTGCCAAAAATACAAAAAGACATACAAGCAAGCAATCTACTGCAACACTGTTTATAAAAGTAAAAGATTGGAAACATACTTGTATTAACAATCCATGGGGGAGTTTTGGATAAGGCATAACTCATCTGAATAATTGGGTATAGGGGGGATGCAGGGAGGCGTGGAATGGGTCAGATCAGTGTATACTGTTTACTTTTTAAAATAGAGGGACCAGAAAAGTGCTTATAGCATGATGCTTTCGTGTATTTTCATTGAGAAATTGTGTAAGAATAAACCAAAAGCTAATGAAAATTGTAATATAGGGGGAGGGTCAGGGACAGAAGTGAGAATTTTCTTGATATATAATTTTACTTTGCAGCCATGTAAATGTGTTACAGAATCAAAAATAGATAAACACATCTGTCGAAATTGAGAAATAAGGCAATGGAAACTAATTCTAATACATTGGTGATATAGCCACACAGAAGAAAACATTATTTAAGTGGCTTTAAAATGCAGAATTCTGACTCTACATTGAGAGAGGGATATCTTCTGAGGACAAAGAGAAACAAGCAAACAGGAACACCCTCCCTCCAAAACGAAACCAAAACAAAAAACCCTAAGAAATCTGAGAGTATATGCAACATCTTATTGTTGTTGATATTGCTACTGTGATTTTGAAAGTATCATATGTATGTGCATACAAGTTAAAACAAGTTAGTAATTAACGCTTATGTTTTTATGAAGCAAAATTTTCAGTGGAAGAGAGGAAAGAGATTTAAATATACAACCAAAAAGCTTAAGAAAAACACTGTGTTCTTAAAACTTGAATTAGAAGTATAAGTTTGTACCAATTAATTATTTTCTTTTTTAATAGCAACTCTGCACTTCTTGGCTCTAACCACTGAAAAGCCTAGAAGCAATGGCAACTCAATAACAGTGAGTATCCTGAGGCTAGCTTGTGACCTCTAGATACCATTTTCACCAGAGGATTCAGAGATACCTGAAAAGATGGCTGATTTCAAGGATGGGCCTTGCACAAGATAAGCCTGGGAATCTTGAAGGACCAGAAAGTTGAGGGCCTCCAAAGATCACCAGTGGCCAGACAAAACTTTAGGAATCCATGTGAAGAGGCCAAAAGTGGGACAATTTTGAAACAGGAGGGAAGGGGACAGCGCACAACCTTTGAAAGAATGACAGAGCCCAAGGACATGACATAAACTGTGTAGAACAAAATATGTCCAAGATGGCAGACAAGTTGACTTCCACTAGACCTTGAGCCTCAGAAATACAAGCATAAGGATCAGCAAGTGGGTGGTGGCCCAATTCCTCAAAATCCCAACCCCTTCCTGCAATAGCTGGAATACTCTTCCTATTCATTAGCCTATGGAAGTACCCACCCCCATAAAAACTGACAACCCCATACCCTGGTACCTTTCTCACCTTCTGAGATGGCCCACAGTCTATCTGTGGAGTGTGTTTCTCTCTAAATAGATCCGCTTCTTACCTATCACTTAGTCTCTCAGTGAATTCTTTCTGCGATGAGACATCAAGAACCTGAGCTCCCTTAAGTCCTGAAACCAGGTAAGTGGTCTCAGTTGGAAGACTTTGGGCTTTGGCCAGCCTCGAGTCTCAGAAGTGTGGCTTCAAGTCCCAATCAGGGATTTGGCTGGGTGGAATCCCAGCTGTGTGGTATCAAGTTCCATTCAGGGAAAATATGAATGTGAAGATATTAGCATTTTTTATATGGAAACAAGTGTTGAATCTACATTCTTACCATCCTTGATATGAAGCTAGACACTGGTATACATATCTGAATGAAGATGGTAGCTCTCAAAAAGGTGTAAAATGTTTGCACGCATTTCAGAGCATGCACTAAAGAGAATTTTTGGCAGCTTTGTTTGGGCTTCACCTAAGTTTAACCAAACTTATTGCAGTGATCATTTTGCAATGTGTGTGTGTCAGGTCATTTTGTGGTACATCTTAAACTTATACAAAGCTGTGTGTCACTTATATCTCCGTAAAATTGAAAAAGTAAAACAAACAACAAATAAATAGATGTCAAGTTAAGAAAAACAAAAGACAACTATGAGGAGATAGCTCTGTATTTGATCATGGCATGCTGCAGGTCCTTTGGCCCCCTTGAGCTGATAGCAGTGGGATATGCAGAACAACTCATCTTGGATCTGAGGGTGGAAGTCAGAGTATTTTCCTGGAAAGAAATGGATGTTAAACTAAGCTGCAAAGGCATTTGGGCAAAAGTGTTTTGTTGTTGTTGTTTCCTTACTTTTTAATTCTCAATACTCCACTCTTTAAAAATACTTCAGAGTTTAAAAAAGGAAATGAGTTGATTCACATGACCAATTTTTGGATATCATCAAACTCTTTTGTTTTAAATGGTATATACTCTACATTTACATTATGCTTTAAAATTGAATTTTTTTGGAACAGAAGAAAGGAAATAACAAATAAAACATTTTTACAAATATATAAAGCTTGCATTTAATGTGTGTATTATTATAGTGAAAATTATCTGTTTATTTTTATAATAGGGATTTATGGTAGGGAGTTTCTCCCAATAGTTTGACTTAGATATTTAAAGAGACTTATTGTTGCAAAATTAATTCCAGCTGAAAAATCTATCATATCAAAAAGTGGAATCCAATTTTCACAATGTACAATGTTTAAATTTAAACTGATTATGTTTTGAAGGCATATGAAATATGAAATCTAAAAAGATGATATAAATAAAATATGAAACATTTTGTTTAAAAAAAGTTCCAATCAGGGTTTTGTCTGGGTTTGTGACCCTCCCCATGGGTTCAAATTCTAGTCTGAGGATCTGAGGTGCACAGTTTCAGGTGGTTACCATGAAGGGACAGTGATAAGGTAAGAAAATGTTGAGTTAAGCCTTGGTTCTAAAGAGGCCCATAGTACACCATGTTCCAGGTATACTGGGGAGTGTGCTCTGCTGACGTCTGCTCATTTGTGACTGGTAGATCAAACTTCTATGTTTATACACATTCAACAGCAGGTCCAGGACAACGTTGTTAATCTCTATACTCTTCTTGACTCTAAGGTTTTTCTCCTGCATTCTTACATTCTTATTCATTCCAGCTCTATTTCTTTCGATTTTCCTTCCTTCCTTCCTCCCTTCCTTTCTTTCTTTCTCTTTTTCTTTCTTTCTTTCTTTCTTTCTTTCTTTCTTTCTTTCTTTCTTTCTTTCTTTCTTTCTCTCTCTCTCTCTCTCTCTCTCTTCCTTCCTTCCTTTCTTTCTTTCTTTCTTTCTTTCTTTCTTTCTTTCTTTCTTCCTTCCTTCCTTCCTTCCTTCCTTCCTTCCTTCCTTCCTTCCTTTCTTTCTTTCTTTCTTTCTTTCTTTCTTTTCTTCCTTCCTTCCTTCCTTCCTTCCTTCCTTCCTTCCTTCCTTCCTTTCTTTCTTTTTCTTTTTCTTTCTTTCTTTCTTTCTTTCTTTCTTTCTTTCTTTCTTTCTTTCTTTCTTTCTTTCTTCTTTCTTTCTTTCTTTCTTTCTTTTCTTTCCTTCTCTTTCCTTCTTTCTTTCTTCTAAGTTAACCTCAGAAGACCTGTGTCAGTGACCACCACTGTGTATGTTTTATTGCTTTTACTCCCCTCCCTCTGACCCTTACAAATGCTGACCATTATTTCCAACTTACAGCTAGACCAACTCCTGGTCATTGTCAACATCATTGGGGACGTAAGCTGTGCCATTTCTTTGTGACAACTTTTTGGACACTAACACCTGGTTGGGAGACTACCTTGGAAGGGATAGCATCTAAAGTTGTAAGTGCAAAACTTGACCATACTGTGTGGATGATTTTGACTTGAGCAAAATTTTGGATAGCTTGGGACTTAGAGACATAACTTCAGGCTTTTCTGAAGTGGGTCAGGCTGTATCAATCCTAACCAATACCCCTTTGGGCCATGTACACTGGAATTGGGAAGTATTTGGACAACAGGAATTAAAAGGAAAAATATTAGTAGGTTTTGTCATCGGGTTTGGCCACAATATGAGTTAAGAAATTTAAAATGGGGTGAAGTACACTATGTTCAAACTTTCATGGCCTCGTTTCTAGGCAATGGACCCAAAGTGAATTGAAAGCATGTGTAGCTCACAGGGATAACTCCAGGAGGGAAACAGAGGACATTTTAACTGACACACCCTACAGGGACGTGGATCCTGAATGAACATGGATCTCACTTCCCCCGAGGTTTAGGGCCTTTTGGATATGCATTTCCTAGTCCAGTCTGCCCCAGATATTAGGCGCAAAATTCAGGAAACAATGGCTTGTCCTCAGACGCTGATGAACACTCTGTTCCAATTGGCTTTTTGGTTTTCAATAATAGGGATGTGGTGGAAAAGTCTGAACACACCCTGAGAAATACGCAAAAGGTCCAAATGATGGCAGTGACTTTGTCTGTTCAGAGACCACCCAGGGGGAAGCTGGCTTTTCCAAGCCAATCTATCCCTGGCAGACCACCAGGCCCACAAGTGATCATACATACCAGTGTACCCTGTGTGGACAAAAGGGGCACTGAGGGAGGATTGTGATTGATGTGCCCTTTACAAACAGGCAGGGCATTGGAAGAGGGAATGCCCCAGATGCCAGAGAGCAATGGAGGCCCCACAGCCATTGATGGTTTTGCAATCAGAAGACTGTAGGGACAAAAGGCCAAGAGTGGCTCTGCCTAGAGATAACATTTACATGACTAATGTGGAGCATCAGGTGGTCATTGATGTGGTGATCCACTTGATAGAATTTCTCCTAGACAATGGTACAACCTTCTCGGTCTTAACCCAAAGGATAGGAAACCTTAGCAGTCATAAGGAATACATAATGGGGTTGTTAGGGAAGAGACAGAGGCATACTTCCCTGGAACACCTTTTGTGCTAGATCAATGGCTAGCTGTTTTTACGTTCCTTTCTGCTTGTGTCTGACTATTCCACCCCTTTAATGGGAAGAGATTTATTAACTAAATTAGGGACCACCCTGTTTCTTGAGGAGCAAAAGAACCACACTCATCGCCAAGTGGTTTTAACAAAAAGCAAAAAGGAACAGATAAAATCTGAAGCTAAAAGTAAAGGGCCTTAGTAAAGACCCTGGAATGTGGAATATTAAGGTTCTGGGCTTGGCCAAAGATATCCAGCCAGTTATTATTAAGTATATAGTGTCTAAATATAAAGTTCAGGGAAGATCCTCAAAAATGTTTGTAAATAAATAACCAAAATAGAAAGTCACTGGTCTGACTAAAGTGACCATAACTGATATTCCAGACCTGATAGGAATTTTGGAAGATGCCTTCTCCCCTAAGCTAAATAAGGACAAATAAAACTTTGCAACATAGGTGAATGGGTATGTCAGGCTTTCAATAAAATATAAGTAGTGTCTCACAGTGACCTATGATCCTATTTGACCAAGTGTTTTAAAACTTTTTGATAATCTTCCCAAATATCAGATTCTAATTGAATTTATTTTGATTTCCAGCTAACTGTGGGGTAATTTAGAGGGCCCCTGATGTATCTTAAAGAGAAATATTTAACTAGGATTATTTGGTATGTTAAATGTAATCATTCATAATTCTGGTCATTGTAACCAAGTTTATTGATTATACTGTAATGAGATGTTTAACCATGCCTTTTAAGTCTTCTGTCATTTATACGTATTTTTGTACTCTGATGCTGGTATGAAAAGTGCTTCATCATGAAGGTGTTTCATAGGAAAACTCTGGAAGCAATTATAGCAATTCCAAACCAAGATGATGGCTATGTGAGGATTCCAGCCTATACTGACTTAAGGAGGCTGCCACAGGGGTTCCTAGATCAGGAATCCAGAGACAGGCAGGGTTTCCTCCCTACTCTGCCTTAAAGTGGTTACAGATGATGGTCCTCCTGCTTCCCATAAGAATATGGGATTAAAACCTCTGAGGAGGGAATGAAACAGGAGGGGAAGGGGACAGGGCACAACTTTGACAGAATGACATAGCCCAAGGATGTGACATAAACTGAGTAGAGACAGATGGGTCCTAGATGGCAGACAAGTTGATTTCCCCTAGACCATGAAATGGAGCAATACAAGCATAAGCATCAAGAAGTGGGTGGTGGCCCAAATCCTTCAAATCCCCACCCCTTCCCAAAACAGCTGCAATACTCTTCCCACTTGGTAGCCTATGGAAGTAACCACCCCTATAAAAACGGATAACCCCATAACCTGGTGCATTTCTCACCTTCTGAGATGGCCCACACTCTGTCTGTGGAGCGTTTTTCTCTCTAAATAGATCCACTTCTTACCTATGGGTTTGTCTCTCAGTGAATTCTTTCTGCGACGAGACATCAAAAACCTGCGCTTCCTTAAGTACTGAAACCAGGTGTGTGATCTCAGTGGGAAGACTTTGGGTTTGGGCCGGATTCAAGTCTTGGCAACATAAGCTCATGTCATAGTCAGGGTTTTGGTGGGGTTTGGGTCCTGACCACCAGGGTTCCAATCTCAAGCTGAGGTGCAAGTTTTCAACTTTAGCATCACATTAAATAGACTGAAACAAATTAAATATAAAAACAGTCATGACTGGCACTTCCCTGGTGGTGCAGTGAAGAAGACTCTCTCCTCCCAAGGCAAGGGCCTGGGTTCAATGTCTGGTAAGGGGACAAGATCCCACTTGCCAAAACTAATAGTTCACATGCTACAACTACAGAGCCTGCATGCTGCTGCTGATGATTCCAAGTGCTGCAAAAAAGACCTGGCACAGCCAAATAAATGAATACATTTTTTTAAGACCTAATGATATTCCATTGCATGGCTCTACCACATTTTCTTTTTCCATTCAACTGTTGATGAATCTACGTTGTTTCTATATCTCGGCTGCTGTGAATGATGCTGCAATGTACATGACAGGACAAATATCCCTTTGAGATCATGATTTTAATTTTTTGGAAAAAATACCCAGAAGTGAAATTGAGGGATCAAATAGGTATCCTCTTTTTGACTTTTCTGAGGAACGTCCATTATGTTCTCCAGTGGCTACACCATTTTACATCTCCACCAACAGAGTACATGGTTCCACATCCTTATCAACACTTGTTAGTTTCTTTTTTGATAATAACCATGCTAATGTATGTAAGATGGTATTTCATTGTCATTTGATTTACATTTTCCTGATGATAACTGAGGGAGGAACTATCCTTGCCCCAAATATACAGAATAGGAAACTGATGTCCAGAAATGAACTTATTAAGGTCATATGACTGGTAGGCTTCAGAGGTGGGATGTGAACCCAGGCAGAAAATCTCTAGGATGTACGTGCCTGGTGAGTACACTGCACTGTCTTCCAAGTGCTTAGCAAACCTAGGATCATGAAATGCATGTAATACAAAAGCATTCTGCTCTTTTCTCTCAATGTCTTATTGGAACGATTTCTCATAACCCTAAATATTCTCTTCAAACACAATTTTCTGGTAGTTAATTTTATGATGGCCTATCTGTGCTGTGGTCAATTTATGTTTAATGAGTTTTGGGATGTCCTAGATTTTCTCTTTTGTGAGAGACTCTGAGCTACGTCCTTGCTTATGTAAGTTATTGGGTGCTTCTGATCATCACTTTAGCATAAACATTAGAAGAAAAATTGCTGGGACAAGACCATACATACTTTAGGAAGAAGTCAGCTTCAAAAAAGATTGTATCAATTTATACTCTTTCTAGAAGTGTTTAAGATATTTTTCCTGCTTTTTTCTATCTTTCTTCCCACCAGTGGCTATAAAACTCTGTGGTCTGCAGTGGGCAAAGTATAAAAGTGGAAGATGGGGCAAAATTGTTGCTGTCAAGATCAGAGGTTGGGACTTCACTAGTGATACAGTGTTTAAGACTGCTTTAAATGCAGGGGACCTGGATTTAATATCTATCTAACTATAACCCCACATGATATGCTATGCAGCCAAAAAACAAACAAAAAAAATATGAAAATCAGAATTTATCCCCCTGTTGGTAGCACAGGATACAAATACAGATCCTGGAGAACAGTGGGCTCATTAACAGACACAGCATTAGCTCTGGCCTTAGACTCATCTAGGGAAGCAAAGCCTGACTTTTTCTGGTTGATAATATGGCACTAAGCCCTGCTGATACCAAATGTCTCCCAACATGGATGCAGCACTGTTGTCTAGTGGAAGCATTTACCAATTCATCCATTCATTTATTCAACATGTATTTACTGAGGGCCTACTATGTGCCTGTCAACAGTACTGGGGCCAGAAATTGGAGGAGACTTCCTTCATCTGTACAATGGGGGTCATAACATGCAGGGGCTCATGGAGACACAGGAAAATGGCATATGCAATTCACCTGAGCTATTGTGATTTAACTTATTGGTGGTTTCTCAAAACAGAGAGACATTACTTGTGGTTGACACACTGTTCCATTAAATATCCATTAAGCCTGTCATGATATTTGCTAATAAAAAAAATACTGGTCCTGCTCTCACCTTTTCCCCCTTTATGAACCCTGCAACCAGTCCTTTTTCACTCCCCTCAAGCCAAAAATAATCCAGTGCCATCCCAAAGGGACCAGGCATACGTCACCCTGGACATATGGCAGATCTGCACACACATGAAAAGTACGGGACTTAGGGATGTGTTTCAAAGTGGGGTGGCAAGTCTGAAGTCAATTTCCCCAGTCTTACCCTACTCCAACCATTCCCTGCCTCCCTGAGAAGGAAGACCCTCGTCCCTCTGACTTATCTACACTTCTGTTGTTTTCTCCATCTGGCCCTCCTCACTGGGGATTGTCTCTTTATCTGTCTCCATGAACCAGTAGTGTGTTCCTACTCAAGCCCTCTGTCCCTGGGGCCCACCACAGCAACTGACACGCTATAGGTGCTCAGTCAATTTGTTCTGAATGAAAAGATAAGGAAGGAAGGGAGATGACCCTTTCACTCATGTTTGTCTTGCCTGAGTAAAGGTCCATACTATGCATAGCATTGCGGTGTGTTTTCCACTTCATTTACTCTTTCCTGCTCCTCTCTCCTCTCAGTCTCTGTCCACATCTGACCCTTGCTGTCCTGAGGCTGGGCCTCTGCTTAGGGTAATGAGTTTGGAAGAAGTAATGCTTCCACTCTGACTGTGCCAAACCATGTTGACTTGAACCAAATGTTTTGCTGATCTGCCCCTGGAGGAAGCTCAGAAAGGTTGAAGGCTTTGTACACCCTAGGGTCCCCTTTACATGAGTGGCATCTTCATCAACAACCTTGGAGGCCAAGGGAAGGAACATTCTGGGCCCTGGAGGGGTGGGGCTGGCTTGGGATCCACATGGGCTGTCACTTGGCAAGTGGGGCTAGAAAGGATACCCATTGTGTGGGTGGCAGAGAGCAGATGACTGGAGTGAGGGGACCAAGGGGAACCAACTCAGGTTGCAGAGTCTCACCCAGAACCCCCCTGGAGCAGAAGGCCACTGCCAGAGTTCCTCTGAGATGGGAAGAATAGAGTATATTTTTATTACCCCTTTCTATCCCTCTGAATGAGGAGGTGGCAGAGTTTGTGGAGCTTTTGCCAAATCCTCCATGGTCTAGAACAGCCCCCTGCCACTTCCTTTGGGGCTGCCTCTCCCCTGCTCCAGTCACATGTTGTTGAAGAAACTGTCAATGTGACCAAGTAAAGGCACTCACGTACCCCCATGTGCCTGCCAGGGTGGATGATTGAGGGCTGGACACATGATCTGACATGGAACAATCGGAGCCCTCCATCTTACCCTGATGTTTTCTAAGCTTCTTTCCTTATGGGTTAGATATCTTGTGAGTATATGTGTAGAATCCTGAGGGAAGAAAGCTGTCAGGCTAAGAGAATCAGCAATGAGAGGAAGGAAAGACTTAGGGAGAGAAAGAGTGTGCTGATGGCACCTGATGTGTGTATCTGCTCTGTTTCCTGTGTCCTGTAACCCTACTATCCTTCCAGTAAGACTCCCCTTTCCTAGATGCCAGTTGGAGTTGGGATCCTCTCACTTGCAATTCAGATGAAGTTCTAGATCATACCGGATTATGAAGCACCTCCCAGACCCCAAAAGAGGCACCCATTCATATTAACACCATTGGGAATGGAATCCTTTATTTTATAATGAGAACAGGGCTTGGCGGAGAACCAAACACAGTCGACCAGCTTCCCTGAGCAGGGGTGCCCTATGTGTGAATGAGTGTGTGCTTGGAGTGGGTCTGACTGATTCCTGAAGCAGCCCCAGGATTTATACCACAGAAGCCAGGCCACACCTGTTGTTTGCCCGACCATAAGCTGAGAAATACAGCCTCAAGAAGACATCACCCAGGACCCAGATCTCCGACTGGTATCAGGTCTCTGTGTCCCCTCAAAACCGCTGATGCAGGTGCCGTGAGGACCCTGGGGGAGATGGAAATACACCCCAGTCAGCCTCATCCCTTACTAACCGCACCACCCCATAGCATCTAGAGCTGGCGGCTTCTCAGTTTTATTTCCCTCCTTTGGTAAGTACCAAATTACTGTCTCAGCAGCTGTGGAAGTGGAGTGCCCTTCCAAAAACAAGAATGACCAGGACATGTGGTTGCCCTGAGGTAGGGAGTGTGGGAGAGGGAAGGTTTGGAATTTAGGATTAACAGATGCATACTACTATATAGAGAATGGATAAAAAACAAGGTCCTACTGTATAGCACAGTGTTCAATATCCTGTGACAAACTGTAATGGAAAATAATAGAAAAAAGTATATGTGTATATATATACACATATACTCACAACTGAGTTACTTTTCTCTACAGCAGATATTAACACAACATTGTAAATCAAGTATATTTCAATACAAACAAAAGAAAAAAAGGACAAGAATGGCCCATATTCCCCCTGTTATTTCCTTCTGAACAGTGCTTGCTGTTTTCTCTGCAGAGAATGCCTTTTCTTCTCCCTCTTCCCCATCACCTCTTCTTTAAGACTGTGCTCAGCACCTCTAGGAAGACTTCCTGGACCCACACTCACCCTCCCTCGGCACTCCAGGCTGGTTTGGATGACTTACCATGGTCCTCCCCTTGTCTGTAGCCCTCATCACATCTAACCTGTCCCTGGCAACACTTGGCACAGCCCCCGGAGGTGCTATTTGCATGGACTCCAGTGTAGATTTGCCTCAACCCATGAGGCTGGGGGTTTCATATTACTGAAATTCCCTTTATTCCTGAAAGCTTTCTTTGAGCCCATCAACCTCCTCTAAATTCCCACAGGGAGCTGACATTAAGCCTCAATCTTGTTGCTGGGCTCTGCAGTCACTGTGTACCCTTTACTCACATGAGCATCCAACCTCCCCTCAGAGGTGTCTGGTGGTCCAGCTCACAGAAGGGGAACTGGGGCTTAGCAAGTGGAAATTGTAGCTGAGGACTAGGACAACCGTGTAATTGATCCTCTAACCAGGACTATTTCAAGATTGGAAGGAAGAACGTTAATCATTATGATGGAACAGCACATTGAAACTGTTCCCAGACAACGTGATTGGTCACTTGGAGTATTTCAGTAATTGCTAGAGCTGACGTTCTGTGTTCATGCATCTGAGGACTCTGGTGGAATTGAAGCTTTTTTAGGGCAGAGGCCCTTAGTGTCCCCCTCTCCTTGTGCCTTGCACCATGCCAGCATGGGATGGTGTCTCCATTTATTCCAGGATGATGGATGTCCCAAACTGCCCTCTACTCTCCAGTGGTTGGATAGTGGGAGGTGCTGACCCAGCCACTTGGGCTCAGCAGCATCTGCAGTGATGTGGGTTGGCCCGCAGAGGACATTCTCCTCTCAGCCGAAGCCCAAGGTTTCCTGTAAGGGCCAGATTTGAGAACAAGCCCCCAGGGTAGGCACCTCACGTTCCAGATTTAAGGCTTCAGTGGGCACTGGGTAGTCATTGCTGTTGATGGTGAAGATGATAGTAAGCAGGCTGGTGATGTTGCTACATGGAACCAGGTACTGTTAGAGAAAGAGGAGAGAAGTTGGCCCAGATGATCCCTTGTGTGTAGAGAGCCCAGCACAACCCTGTGTCATATACCTTCACCTCTTCACTGAAAGGTGTGGTGTTGATGAGCCTCTGGTTGGCGGTGACTGGTCTAGTTGGACCAAGAAGCAATGCAGTCCCAGTATCCAGAATGGCCTGGCATCCACAGTAACAACCAACAATCACCCTGCTCATGGTGGTGCTGAGAGACAGTGGGACAAAGTGGGCACCAGGATCACACTGAAGTCTCCCCCCACAACTACTCCCCTTCCCGACTGTCTCCAGAGCAGCCCTTAAGTTCATGCTGATGCCATGAAATCCCTCTAGGAAGTGGATTTATGATCTCCAAAGGAAAATAATTTCTCCTTGGGATCAATAGCAAGTTGTCACTCAGGTTTAACTAACAGAATAACAGTTTATTGAGGAGAGGGATGCAAGATCGATTAACGAGAGAGATGTGAGATCTCTCTTTCTCCTTAATAAACTGTTATTCTGTTACTTAAACTTGAGCAACGGCTTGTTTTTGATCCTGAGGAGAAATTCTTTTCCTTCAGAGATCACAAATCCACTCCCTACATGGATTTCATGGCATCATTTGGGGGCTCATCCAGGATCGATGACAAAGTAAGGTCACTCAGGCTTCTCTGATTTCTGCCCTTTCCTGTTTCTGCTAACCTCTTCACTACAGTATGAGTGATTGAGAGAGTGAGGCATCCAATTGAGGATGGAGAGAGTGTGGAGCCCCACTCCGTGGTTCTGTGAGTGCCTTCATATGGCTAAGGGCAGCCCGTAAGGGAGCCTGTCAGGGGTTTATACTGACCTGCAAATACGAAGAAGCACCCCATGTCCCCAAGAGGGGAGCGGCCAGATAAGGACGAAGAGTTTGGATTTTCCTTCTTCCTCCCCATCTCCTCCTTTCTTTTCTGACCTCTTTGAACACTTTCCTATGACCTGGGGAAGTTATGGAACTAACCTAACACTCAGGCTATGCAAGGCTCAGGGCATCTGCTCTCCCTGCTGTTATGGCCATTTTCCGCTGATTTCCACATCAAGACAACACTCTTGGGTTACTCAGCCTCATCCCCATAAAGACATAAGAGTCCATTTGCATTGTCTGTTGATACACTGTCAGGAGCAGCATGTTAAAGAGTTGGGAGGCACCCTAGCCCCAGGCACCACTCTACAGCTAGAGGTCATGTTATCAGAGGCTAGTAGCCAAGCTACACCTGGAAGAGATCGTTTGCTTCAATGACTATGTCTTGAGATTTTATGGATAGAGACCCTTATGATTTGTATGGGCTTTCTCAGAACCCTGAATGGCAGCCCCTTTATATGGGCAGGTTGGAAATGCAGTGGAGTTCTTCCCTTGGTCTCTCTGGCTGATAGTGGACCACCTTATGCTATTAAATTATTGTTAAAAACCTGCTATGGTATTCTTATTTTTCCATCTGTTGCATAAGGATGAGTGCTTTTGAAGACCCCAAGCACTTTCCTTTGGGTTGTCAACACCACCGTGGCCATCTCTACACCATTTCTTTTGCTATCATCTAACATGGTGTGGAAATCCCAGGGTATGGCACCATGGAATTCAAAACAGGCTGGTAAAAATATATCTCTTCCACAGAGATTATCCCCCTCCACTGTTGTGTCCTAGAAGGAAAACTCAGGTGCTTTCACTTCGGCAGTTAGCATGGGAAGCCTATCAATGGTATGTTAGGTGATGAGACAATCCTATAAATGTTTTTTTTTATTATTTTTTATTTTTTTGGGGGTACACCAGGTTCAATCAACTGTTCCTATAAATGTTTTAATGGTGAGGAACTGGCAACATATCTGGGGTGATGCCAGATCCACCTCTGGCTCATACCCACCCCTACTAGTTGGTGGAATGAGTGGGGAGGAGGGACACCTGTGTCAGTAAATAGTGGGCAAATTAAGTCCAACCAGAGGGCAGGAGGAAGCTTTTGGTGGAAGTTTGCCTTCACCCCCACCTGGGATTAGGAGGGACGCCTCTGGGGGGAAAATTGGTGCTGGATGCTGTATTTTTGTTTTACAGATGGGAGCTTCCCAAAGTTCCAATCCCGCCTCTATAGATTGCATCTTGAAAAACTGGGACAAGTTTGATCTGCAGAGTATAAAAAGAAGCGCCTGATTTTCTTTTGTAATACTGCCTGGCCACAATACCCTTTGGGAGATGGTGAACGTTGGCCCCAGGGAGGGACACTTAACTATAATATGATCCTTCAACTTGATTTGTTTTGTAGGAAACAAGGGAAATGGGTAAAACTTCCTTATGTAGTGCTGTTTTTGTTTGCTTGTGTGTGTGTTTGTTTTTACCCTAAGGGATAGACCTGAGATGCCTCTCTCTCAGTTACCCCCATATTCTGACTCCCCTGAGGGAACTAAGCAGATGCCTCAATTACCCTTAGCTCCCCTGGAGTCAGACTGGGAGGTACAGTCCAATCAGGGAGAACATTATAAGTTACCAGTTGAGACCTCTCTCAAGTCTGAACCTCCTAAAATGATACTTCTTTAAGAAGTGGCTAATGGAGAGTTTGGACCCACAAAAATTAAAAAAACCCTTTCCTTATCAGGAAGTACAAAGGGTGAAAGGAGACTTGGGAGACTATTTAGAAGACCCTGATAAATATTTAAAGACTTTTGTGACTCTTAATCACTTGTATGATTTGACTTGGAAAGATGTGATGATGTTACTAAGTCAGACTCTGACCCAGGATTCTCTAGACTGAGTTTTATCCTAAGCTTGGAAGTTTGGGGATGAATGGTATGAATCAAATGCTGGGTGAAATCTGAGGAAGAAAGTAAGGCACTTCCCATGGGAGTGCAAGCTGTTTCCCTGACTGAGCCTGATTGGGATTTTGATACTGAAAGGGGTGAATGGTATAGAAATCATTTTGTCACATCTATTCTTGTGGGATTCTGGAAGGCAAGAGCTAAGCCCCTTAATTACTCTAAATTGGCAGATATTGAACAAGGAGAGAGGGAGACTCCCAGCAGATTTTTAGAAAGGCTGAGAGAAACTGTACAAAAATTTACTGATTTAGATCCTGAAAGCCTGAGGGCAAAGTTATTTTGAAGGATAAATTCCTCACTAAATCAGCACCAGATATTTGAAAGAAATTACAGAAGCATGCTTTTGGAGCAGACCAGTCTTTAGACAGACTGTTACAATTGGCACAAAGAGTTTATTATGGTCGAGATGCCGAGGAGGAAAGATGTAAACAAAGGAGGACGAAGGAGAAAGCTGAAGCCTTGGTGATGGCAGTCCAGGCTATAATGAAACAACCTGGGGCCCCAAGAGGTTCCTCAAATCGGGACTTCCCTGGCGAGGGACTGAGCTGCTTTTTGTGTGGAAAAGAGGGGCACTTCAGACGAGAGTGTCACTGGGCTATAAAGCCGCCCCCAGCTCCTTGTCCTATCTGCAAGGGACCACACTGGAGGAGGAACTGCCCCCAGAGGTGAAGGTCTCAGGGATCAGACCTCCCAGAAACCCAAGATTGATGGAGCCCGGGGGTCCCCATGCAGGCACCTGTCATAACATCTGAGGAACCCCAGTGCAAATAACAGTGGACGGCCAATCTACCAACTTCTTATGAGATACTAGGGCAACTTTCTCTCTTCTTGCTGGGACCCCTGGTCCACTTTCCTCTCATTCCATGACTGTAAAGGGGCTGTCAAACAAAACAATACGACTTTAGTCAGCCCTTAAGCTGTGATTGGGACTCTGTTCTTTTTTATTCATGCCTTTCTGATAGTGCCTGAGATTCCATCTCCTTTATTAGGATGAGACATATTAATGAAAGTTCCAACATAGCCCATTATACTAACCAAATGAGTCAAATGATAAGTCTTTAAGCTCACCTGAAGTTTCTCTTTGGAATAACTTTAGGTCCTGGACTACTGGATCATCATGAGGAAGGATGTTATTAACTGTTACTATACATATCATCTTATTGTTTGCTCCTTGTCTTTTTTTTTTTTTAAGCTCTTTATTGGAATATATTTGCTTTACACTCTTGTACCAGTTTTTGAGGTACACAAAAGTGAACCAGCTATATTTATACATATATCCTCATACCCCCCACCCCGTGGCTCCCTCCCCCACTCCCTGTCCTGGCCTTCTAAGGCATCTCCCATCATCAAGTTGATCTCCTTTTGTTATACAACATATTCCCACTAGATATCTATTTTACAGTTGGTAGTGTAAATATGTCTATGCTACTCTCTCACTTTGTCCCAGCTTCCCTTTCGCCCCCCCACCCCAGCCCAGTGTCCTCAAGTCCATTCTCTACTTCTGTATCTCCAATCTTGCCTGTCACTGGGTTCATCAGTACCATTTCTTAAGATTCCATTTATATGTGTTAGCATATGATATTTGCTTTTCTCTTTCTGGCTTACTTCACTCTGTATGACAGCCTCTAGGTCTATCCACCTCATTACATAGAGTTCAATTTCATTCCTTTTTATGGCTGAGTAATATTCCTTCATATATATGTGCCACATTTCTCCAAAGAAGATATAGAGATGGGTAACAGACACATGAAAAGATGCTCAACATCACTCATCATCAGAGAAATGCAAGTCAAAGCCACAATGATGTATCACCTCACACCAGTCAGAATGGCCATCATCAAAAAATCTAGAAATAATAAATGTTGGAGAGGATGTAGAGAAAAGGGAACTCTCCTGCACTGTTGGTGGGAATGTAAGCTGGTACAGCCACTATGGAAAACAGTTTGGAGATTCCTTAACAAAGTAAAAATGGAACTACCATATGATCCAGTAATCCCACTACTGGACATATACCCAGAGAAAACCATAATCCAAAAAGAAACATGCTCCATAATGTTCATTGCAGCACTGTTTACAATAGCCAGGACATGGAAACAACCTATATGCTCCTTGTCTTTTTAATTGTATAAGCAGATTGATTTCCAGATGACTGAAAGCCTTCAACTTACAGATAGTTGTGGAGCATTCTTCCATTTATCCCCTGGGCTATGCTGGACTTTACTTAGGCCCTTTGCATCCAGGGCCCCCCTGGAAGGGATGATGGAAATAATGTTGCTTTCCCTTGAATGACGATGCCCCTTCTCAGTAAGAAGTGGTGTGAGGAACAAGGCACCACTTTTCCATGCAGCATTGATTTCCATCTCAAAGAGGGGGGATTATGAGAGTTCCAGGAGTTGAGTTTGCCAGGGGAGGGGTGGAAGAACTGGAAAAATGTGCCTTATCATCACTAATTCTTTAAGACTGATTCTTAAGACTCTAGGGTGGGGGTTACTGGGGACATCACAAGATCACTGTGTAATGAAATTCTTTGAATATCACATATGTTTCTAAAGAAGTGATCAGTTCTAAGGTGGGGACTGTAATTAACTCTGCTCTCAAGGTATAAAACAAGCTTATGTAAGACCCCTTCTCAGGTCTCTCCACCCACTTCTTGTGTCTGTGTCAGAAGCTATTGGACTCTCTCTCTCTCCTTGATAAACAGTTATTCTGTTACTTAAACCTAAGCTATGGCTTATTATTGATCCTGAGGAAAAATTCTTTTCCTTTGGAGATCATGAATCCACTCCCTAGACGGATTTCACAGCATCAGTGCTCTGACTCTGTTTCCCTTTGCTCTGGCCACAAAACCTTCTTTGATTTCCTTTGACTTCCTGAATGCACCAGGCTCTGTTGTGTCTCAGGGCCTTGCCATGTGCAGGTTGCCCTTCCTAGAAGCCCCCATTCCCTTATCTAGCTAATTTCTCCTCATCTTGCAGTTTCTAGCTTAAATGTCCCTTTATCAGGGAAATCCTCCCCCCAGACTAGATCAGATTCTTGTCTTGGTCACTCTCTCTGAAGACTCATCTTCATTTTCACAAATACCAAAGTGGCAATTCATTATGCATGTGACTTGTTTCATGTAGGTCTGCCTCACTGTATGTAAGGGCAAGTTGTATCCACAGTGTCTTCCTCAAGTGACCGGCACACAGTGGATGCACAATGTATCTTTGCTGAGTGAATGAATGAATGAATAAGTGAGTGAGTGAAAAAATGCATGAGAAATAACCAGAGACCTGTGTCTGATGTCTGACCAGCAATGGGTCAACCCACACAGTGAAGATGAGGTTCTCTGGGGCAGCAGATGCTCAGAGTGGTGGGGAGGGAGACACAGGCTACCCTGGGAGAGGTTAGTTCCCAGCATGGCCCCCTCCCTGGCTCAGATATTAAGGCCCTGGCCAGGTGATGCCCGAAGTAGCCCAGGGGGGCTCCAAAGCACCTGTAAGCTTCTGTCTGAAGATGTCACACAGAATCTCATCAGTTATTGCCCCTTGTTCTCAGGCCACTCCTGGATTCCAGCTTCCTGATTCTCTCTGCCACAGCCTGTGCCCCACTGTGTTCCTGGGCTGTGGAGATGGATGGCAATGGGTAGGGGGAGTGGCTCTTGGTATGAATGCTTTCAGTTATCAAGAATGAAGCCAACCCCTCTCCACTGCTGGTAAGCTTCTTCCTAAGGAGACCAGTTGTCCCAGTTTGTCTAGGACCTCCCCTGTTTTTAACTAGCAGTTTTGTGTACTAAGAACTCCCTTGGTCCTGGGTAGCCCTGGCAGTTGGGAATCTAATCTCAACCCTGTTCATGTTGGAGAAATTCTATCTGATTATCTTTTCACTGTATTTTAGGGTCCTCAAAGCCTGCTCTCAGCCTCACAGCTCAGTGGGTTCAGCCCTCCTGAGGCTGCACACACCTCTCAGGACTCTCATCAGAGCCCTGGTCAGCAGGCCTGGGGTGATTATGAGCCCATGGATCATGTGTCTATCTATGTTTATGTGTTTGTTTGGATGTGTGCCTCTATGTGTCTCTGAGTGTTTTTGTGTGCATCTGTGAGTGTGTTTGTGTGTGTGTCTGTGTGTGTGTTTGTGTATATGTGTTCCTGTGCATGTTTCCATGTGTGCCAATGTGTGTGTTTATATGTGTCACTGTGTGTGATTACATGTGTGTCTTTGTGGTTGGAGTATATGGTTCTGTGTGTGACTGGGTGTCTGATCTTGCATTTGTGTGTGTGTGTGTGTCTGTGTGCTTGTGTGGGAGCATCACTTGGGCAGCCTTGAGGGAGAGGCTTACCGGTTCATGGTTATCTGCCAGTAGTGGGTTCAGGACACTGGTATCCACTTGAGCTGTCCTTTGTGGTAGCTGTAGTCCACCCCACCAAACATCCCCACACTGCCATTCTCCTTCCTGCTGAGGAGGGAAGGAAGAGGGAGGGATCCTTGTCAGAGAATAATGCCACTCACAGTCTGAGGGCTGTGGTTATCCACTCATCAGAGGCACTGCTATGGTCCCCATTTTACAGTTGTGGAAATTGAAGCACGGAGGGATTGAGTACACGACTAAGGTCTGTCACTTACTAATGAGTAGCACAGAAGAGGTTTGAAGCTGGGCAGCCTGGCCGGGCTCTGACCACCCACCCTTCTGCAGAGGGCCTGGTCCCACCCAGCAATCAGAGTGCTCAGAAATGCCCCCAGAGGACACTGTACTCGAGAGGTCGGGATTTCCCTTTATGTAGCCTGTCATTTTTCAGAAAAACCGAGGCCCAAGGACCCGAAGGGCATGGGTTCGGGCTCACCCAGGCTTGGCCTCAAAGGCCTGTGACCAGTGCCATCCCTGGGGGCCCACGCTCAGCATGGCCCCGCGCCACTGCTATCCCTCTCGGGAAATCTCTAATACTTTTTGAACAGGAGTTCCCAGATTTTCATTTTGCACTGGCTGCTGCCAATTATGCAGCTTGTCCTGGGCTGCTGGTAAAATGTTAGTGAGGAAGAAAATTTTCCCTCCATCCCTCTCCTTCCTTCCATTTCAAATCCATCAGTAAATCCAGCCTGTAGCCTGACACCTTCCATTCTTCTCCCTCTTCCCTCATCCCTGCTGGACCAAGCCTCTGTTCTTGAGCCCATGAGCATGGTTGTGTTCCAATAAAACTTAATTTAGAGAAACCAGTGGCTGGGACCAGAGGTGGCCCTGGGCCCATAGTTATGCTGAGCTAGACAGTCTCTCAGGAAAATTCTGGATCAGGTGGTGTATAATTTTTCATGCATCTGAAATCATCTTACAGCTGCTTTAAAGAGAGAGCTTGTCCAGATCAGACTTATGTGCTTAAATAGAATGCAAAGATGGGGTGAGAAATGATGCCGCATGTCATCAGGTTTTCTCAAATGGGGGTGATAGTTCTGGGAGCAAGGCTGGGATAGCCCAGGCCCAGGATGCAATCAAAGATTGCATCATCCAACCCACTCTTTTTCTCTCTCAGGAGAAATGTCTGCCCCAGTTCGACAAGGTTCATGACCTATAGGAGAAGAGAGTGTTCCTGCAGAATGGTTTGGGAAGTGGGGCTGGGACTGGGCTGGGGTGGAGTTGCCACTAGCACCTCAGAGAAGACCTGAGGCCTAGCTGTGCCCTGGGTTGACTTCAGATGGATAGACTAAGCTGGTACAGGAACTTGGGTTCCATTTGTGCAGGGCTATGGATTTTAACTAACACCTGCTCCTCCTGCACACACCAACTGAAGGGAGTCAAATGGCCTCACATCTTCTGTATAGGTGGGAAAATGGAGACTCAGGACAGGACCAAATGGTTCCCACTTGAGAACAAAATGAGTAGAGAGCAGGGTAGTCTTGTCTTTGGCATCATCATGATCAGATGACAGAAATGGACTGAATTCGTTGCAATGTATTGTGGATCTTGCATCTGCCTAGGAAGGCAAAAGCCCTTTATACAATGTTGGTGCCAGGGTTCTTATGAGAATTCTGCCTGAAAATATGATTTTGGGGTTGTGTGTGTGTGTTAGATAGAGAGAGTACCCAGGCCGTTATGGGAGGCAGGCCATAGATTTTATTGAACTCTTAAAGGCCCCCTGCAGAGGAAACCCATTTATCAGGGCCTTCACACATTTTTGACCACTGTTTTCACTGCCCACATGCCTGAAGCCATCGGACAACCCCAGGGGCCCAACATCAGTTTTATCCTCTCCCTTAGTACCTCACAACTGTGTGATTCCTGACTGGTCACCCCAGCTCCACCACTTACTAAACTCCTGATGTTTATAAGACCCTGGCTCTCGGTACCTCAGTTCCCTCCTCTGTATAATGGAGCTAATCATAGTACTTGTCGTGTGGAGTTGTTGCAGCATTAAACACGTTATTACCACAAAAGTGCCCAGCACAGACTGAGGATTGAAAAGTGGGTGCTTTTTCCCCTCTCTCCCTGCTCCCAGCAAAGTGAACCTTGAGCTGCTCATGGGCTAAGGAGCTGCAAATCCACACCCCAAGCCACTCTTTGGGTTAGCCATTTGAGAGTCTGTGTGTCAGCAAGGGCACTGTTATACTCAGGGACATGCCCTGTGGGGAGGGCGGCATGTCACTAAGGGAACTTGGGGAAGAAAGTCCCTCTCAGTTGCACCTGCATCTGTTTTGTAAGCAGTGGTTGCTCCCAGGGCCAGTTCTGACTCACCAAAGGGTGTCATAGGCAAGAATTTCAAAATTCTCCCAGTGCCGTATTTGAGGTTGAAGGACTGGCCTGAGAGTTGCAAGGTGGTGGGTAACTGAGGGTTGAAGAGATTGTTTGTGCCTGTAGACACAAGTGATTAATATCCATCAGATGTCAAGGAAGGAGTAATGGGTGGGAGGCAATATAAGATGGGGGGGGTGGTTGGGGGTGTGGCGGGTACTCACAGAAGGAGGGACTGGTGCAGTGAATGGAGGGCACCCACATGAAAGATAAGCCAGTGTCAAAGACAACCTTGAACTCCTTAGGGGGTGTTCCAATGGTGATGTTGCCAACATAGCACAGCTATGGGGGGAGGGGATGAATATTTAGGGCAGGCCTGGCTGCCCTGGCCACCCTAGGTTCCCAGAGTTCTGCTTTCTTCAAGTTGTCCCACGTCTCCCGAAATCATTTTCCAACCACCACACCTCAAAGCCTCTGCTGAGAGCGATGTATTCATTTAATTATTTTTATTGTTGTTATTCACTTGCAATCTCGTTTAATTGACCAGAGATTTAACCTGGGTCATTGCAGTATTAGCTCAGAGTCTTAACCAAAGGACCATCAGAGGGTCCTGGTGCCTTCAATTGAGAAGCCCTCCAGTCTCCCCTTCAAGGCCCAGCCTGAGTGTTTCCTTCTCCAGGTGGCCCTCCTAGGTCACCCCAGGTCACTTCCTCTAAACTTGGACAGTGTCATAACAACACCAAACAGTTGGCCCTTTATCGAACATGTTTTTACTCTTTGCCTATCATTCAGGCTGGCCTATGCACTCTTGAAGGAGAGACAGGAGCTTTTTTAAAATCAATAACAATAACCAGAGTGTCAGATTTTTATGGTGTCAAAGGTCATAGAGCTTAGTAACTTTTTTTATGGTTTCCTTGGGCCTGTGGAGGCTGACCTTCCTTTGCTGGGGTTTTAAACTTGATGTACAGTTGGTTTTATATTTTGATCACACATGGCTCACCTTTCATCTGTAACTCCGTGTCTCACCTAGTTCAGAAAGAACAAGCTCCCTCAAACTAATGACATATCTTTGGCATGAAATGAGTGTTTTCCTGCCCCCTGGTCATTTCTGGCCCCAGTAACCACAGACCAAGAGCTGAGGATGAGAGTGCCTGCTCCTCTGGGAATGGGGTCCATGTTCCCCAGTGTTTCTGCTTCCTGCAGGAGCCCCAGCCCCAACATCCAGCCTGGCCCCTCCAGATGAATCCCAGTGTTAGGACAGAGCATCCCAGGGAGATGTGGATGGCAATTCCCCCAACACACTCACAACCTGGTAGTTCTTCAGAGGTTTAAGAGAAATATTCAGGTCATCAGTGGCATTCTGGGATGTGTCATCAGTGTTCTCCTTCAGGAAATTGTCAGTAGGTTTTCTTCCCTGAGGGTTCCTCACATGGTCTTCATCTTCTTCAGAGGGATTCTTTCACCAAAGTTGGGAAAAGGAAACAAAGAAGGGGCAGCAATCAACTGTCCATGTTATTATATGACTGACATACCTTCTATTGTTACGATGTTGTGTATTTCCCCAGCATTTTTACGAGTGTTATATTATTATCAGGCCACAGGCAAAGAGGTCCATTTGAATACTGGTTCCGTTGTGTAATCTTGGGTATATCGTATGACACTTGAGAGTCTCAGTATCCTCATCGCTAAAAAAGTCGAATATTATAAACACAACCCACCATATAGAATGTGGTGGGTATTAAATGAGATGATGGATATAATGTACCTGACATGTAGGAAGTCTCATCAATGACAGCCCTTACCATTGCTATGGCCATCCCACTGTATCTTTTTCAAAGAAGCTCTGAAAAGCAGATAGAAGGGGCATCATTATCTTCTTTTACTGGGAAGAATTTGAAATGCAGGGAGTTTGTGATTCAGCTGTGGTCACACTGCTTGTTAGAGGTAAAACAACCTAGAAGTAGCCTTCCTGATGTTTCTCCAGGGCTCAAGCAGAAGAGAGTGGTGAGAGCGGAAGCCAGGAGATGGGGAATACATTAGAGAAATTAAGAGGCTAGAGAAGGAAGGAAGAGCCAAAATAGAAATCAAACAAACAAAGAAACACAAACTCAGAAGGCTCTGCATGCACAGAGGTATCCAATATGATGGAAGACATAAAAAAGAGAGAGAAAGAGATGAAGGGACAGACACATTCACACTAAAATGGGGAGAGAGCAGAGAGAAGATGCAGAGGCAATTACAGGAGAAATGCTGTTCCATAGGCCCTCACTTACAGTTGCAAAGGTTGTGCACTGAACCATTCTAAGGAGTGTCATTTTCACATAGGTCATGATGTGACTGGCACCCCCAGTGTTGTGTAACCCTGCAGGCCGACCCCAAGACACTTGTTTCCATGGGGAGGTACTCATCAATAAGTGTGAGCTGAGCTTTCAGACTGCCAGGGAATTATTATATTTCCTTCTAACCCTGATGCAGGGAATAAAAAGAGGGCAAGAAAAACCCCAGAAACAGAGATGATGCCACTTACAGTCCACATCCTCACATAACTAGGCACTGTGAGAGGGCCACCAGCCCGAGGATCCCAAGCCACTTCGTGCTTCTAACCTGGGGTAAGGTACTCAAGAAAGGGTGAGTTTGGACCACACCATGATGGCCAAGAGCTCCTAGTTATATATGCTCTGAACTCCTCTCATTGTCCCCTTTAGGCCAATAATGGATCAGATAAGAAATATGAACCTCTCGATACAATTTTCACCTTGATCAATGTCTGTGGGGAGTGGACTTTGAAAATGCTCTGAATACAGTGATTTCTACTGCAATATCTTCCTTGGGGCTTGGTTGCAAAAGCAAAGCTGAACCCCATGGACTAATTAACAGGGGGGAGACTCTTGCCAACTTGAATACAAAACACTGCTACTATCATGACAAAAATAAATGCTAGGGGCTATGTTTGACATTCAAGATCTCCTGTGGTCTTCCAAACAACTTCATGAGATGTGCATTGCAGTCCTCAGTTGAAGAGGAGATTCTAAGGAGGAATAGAGGTCCAATGGCAAATGAAGACATGAGGGGCAGCCCAGTGACATATACGTGAGAGGCTTTAGGTAGAGAGACAGATGGCACAGATGAGGCGCACTTATGATGCCAATCTGCATCAAAAATCTAGCTAGAGTAGTATCACAATTGAAGAGTTTCACTATGGGAAGAAATGTGTTGCATGTATCCCCAAGATACTTCATATCATCCAAGAAAGGTAGACAGAGCACCTTGTGTGCAGGGATCTGGGTTAGATGCTGGAAAGTCAAAGTTGAGTAAGATACAGGTAGTCCTTTTCTTCACGCAGCTAGCAATCTAAGGCAGTCCACACAAACTCATGGTCTAGGTGGCAAGAGAAAGAAATGGAAGGGCTGGGCAGGCATCATGGATGTGGGGCAGACAGCATCTGCGCTACCTGTGGGGCAGCCTCTCCTTAGTTCTAACCAGCAGCTGCCATGCTAGAAAGCAGCCTGGTAGGTCAAATTTTTAAGAGGAGTCAGAAGTCCGGGTATTTATGTAAAATCCCCTGATTTTAAATGTTAGCAAATAATTGTTGTTCTTCTTCACAAGATCAGTGTGAGTTGAAACTGAAACACCTGTGTGCTGGATTCAGCATGCAGGCTGTGCAGGTTTTTATTTCTGCCCTAGAGGTGGAAGTAGAGAGTGCACAGAAAGAGGGTTGAACTCATGTTTGTTGAATGAATAAGAGACTGAATGCATCCTAACCATGTTAATTTTCCTTCCGTTTGTAAACTAAGATCACCAGGGTCCTATCAACCAATGAATTTAATAATGTCCAACTGCTAATGTTGACTTATAAAATATATGCACAATGTGAGAGTTGTGAGTTAAGTTTTATTTGGAAACAAATGAGGACTGCAGTCTGTGAGGCAACATCTCAGATAGCTCTGAGAAACTGTTCCAAGGAGGTGAGCAGAGGAGCCAGGATATATAGGGGTTATGCAACAAAGGACGGGTAGTCAGGAATGTCCGTTAAAGGAGGCTAGATATCTCATGTTAAGGAACTTAGTGCTTTTATATGTATGGAAAGATGCAAGATTTGGGCTCACTGAAATCATTCCTTTGCTATGCCCTTTAGGTCTCTGGGGCCTGCATTTTCACAGCCTGAGTTTCCTCAGGGCTCACCACAGGGATTGACTTGCAGTCTGAAGGCAGGTATTGTTTTCAGTGAGGGCCGCAATCCTTGATGATTGTGACATCCTTTGCTTATTGATATGACAGGGAATATTCCATTTATAAATATTCCATTCATCACTAAGCATCTGACATAATTCCATATTAGCATCCATATATTGAACCATTTTGTCTACCAAACCAGACATACAAAGGAATAATTTTTAAGCTTCTTATCAATCAGAGAAGACAGAAAAGACCGCTCAGAGCTCCTGCTCAGCCTGAGATGAACAGGCTACCTGTTAAATAGTTATTTCAGCCAAAGTAAAGACAATAGAGTTTTATGCCTCCTTCCAGGGTTCCCAGGGCCTGAGTGTTCCTGTGTGAGATCTATCCAGGCCTGTCTTGGTCAGAACAATAGGAGGCTAGCCTGGTCACCTAGTGGGTGATAGATGGGGTGCTGCATTTTCCTCCTCATTTTTACACATTGTTAAAATTTGGTTTTGGTGGTTTGATTCCCCTGGAGGGGATTTGACAAGACCTAGCAAATGACACACACAAATACCATTAAACTCAGCAATTCTACTTCTAGGGATATCCCAAAGATATACTGGCAAAAATACAAAAAAATGAAACAAAACAAAAAATATGCACATTATATTCACCTCAACATTGTTGGTAAAAGGAGAAGTTTAGAAACATACGTGAAGTGACCATCCATGGGAGACTGTTGAATAAGGCATAGGGTATCCTAACATTTGGGTATAATGGGGATGGGGTGAGGCATGGAATGATGAGATCTTCAGGGTGTACTGTCTAGTTTTTAAAAAAGAGGGTGCAGAAAAGTGCTTATACTTTGCTGCTTTTCCATACATATATATGTCTATTTTCATGAAAAAAGAGTGGAATAATAAACCAAATAGAAATAAAAAGTATAATTTATGCAGGAGGGGCAGGAACAAGTGAGATTTTTCTTGGTTTATATTTTGACTTTACAACCATGTCAATGGGTTACAGAATCAAAAAAATATGAAAATTAAAACACATCTGTCCAAATTAAAAACTAAGATCCATGAGCCTAAATCTATCAAGTTGGTGACAGACTCACAGAACAAAACATTACTTAAGCAGCATTGGAAAGCAACATTTGACACTTCATTCAGAGTGGGATATCTTCTAAGGACAAAGACACAGAAACAAAGATATATAGCCCCCTCCAAAACAAAACAAAAAACAAAAAGCCAAAGACATCTGAAACTATATCCAACACTTTATTGTTGGTGATATTGCTACTGCTATTTTGAAAGTATTGTAAATATGTTACAGGTTAAAGCAACTAAGTAATCAATGTTAATATTGTTATGAAGCAATACTTTCCTTGGAAGGGAGAAAGGAGTTTTAAAAACACAACCAAAAAGCTTAAGTAGAACCCTGTTGTCTTAAAACTTGTATCAGAAGTATATGTTTGTAGCATTTAATTATTTTTATTTTTTAAAAAGAAAAACTGTACTTCTTGGCTCTGACCACTGAAAAGCCTAGAAGCAATGGCAACTGGATAACGGTGACTATCCTTAGGCCTAGCTTGTGGCCTCTAAATACCATTTGCCACCATAGGATCCAGAGATTCTTGAAGAGATGGCTGATTTCAGGGCTTGCCCAAGAAATGCACAAGATAAGCCTGGGAATCTGAAGGACCAGAAATTTAAGAGCTTTCAAAGACCACTGGGGGCCAAACAAAAAGTTTAGGAAACCAGATGAAGTGGCCAAAGGTGGGTTAATTTTAGCATCACATGGAATTGTTTACAACAAATGAAATATATAAAAAGCCATGACTGAGAATTCCCTGGTGGCGCAGGGGACAAGACTCCAAGCTCCCAAGGCAGGAGACTTGGGTCTAATCCTTGGTCAGGGAACTAGATCCCAAATGCCATAACTAGTAGCTCACATGCCATAATTAAAATTCCTGTATGCCTCAAGAGAAAATCCCCCATAATGCAAATTACACCCTGTGAAGCCAAATAAATAAGTAAATACTTTTTAAATGTGAAAAAATATTCCATTGTATGTCTCTACCACATTTTCTTTATCCATTCAACTGCTGATGGATCTAAGTTATTTCTATATCTCTCATATTGTGAGTGATGCTGCAATGTACATGACAGTGATCTTGGAGAGATAGCAGTGAGTGCTCCTGAAGAGAGATCTTAGTTTCTTTCCCAGGAATTGATACTTGATAGTGTTAGGGCCTAGATGGAGACTCATTGTCAAAACAACTCTAACAAGTTAGAGACAGCTCAGGGTGATTGATTGTATTGCTCAGGAAGCATCCCATTCTGACTGCTGGCACCTGTTGCCTGAAGGCTAAGTGACCACCAGCACATCTCCGACTCTCTCCAAGGCCAAAGATAAATCATCCAACAACAGGCACAACTGCTGGCTATTGATGAACCAAACTCTCTCCCTATATAAGAAACCAGCCCAAAGGGAGGGCACTGGATATCCTTAAGGGTCAGTCTCTCTCTCTCTCTTCTTCTCGCTTCCCTTTAATAAACTTTCCTCAGTATCTGATGGCCTGGCTTGCTCTCTTTTTCTCCACACTTGCCTTATATTCTGGTGCCAAAACCATGGAGAGGAAATCCTGCTGTGACTTGTTAAGCTTTGCTCCCAGGCCCATCTCCCAACGGACTCCACTCCCAAACCTCTCTTCCCTAGAAAAAGAGAGCTACCCTCCGGAACTCTCCACTTGCTTTGCTGGACCAACATCCACACATCAGCTCATTCTCCATTCAGTGGTTGCAAGGGTGAGTGAAATCTCATCTCAGATCCTCTCCCTCTCTCTCTCACCTTGTCCTGAAAGTCCTAGCGCCAGGCGGGGAGGATCTCCCATGGCCTTCGGGTCCTCGGCCTTGTGCTGCTTGGTCTGACTTTGAAATAGGGGACACCCATGTCAAGGCAGACCCCTCTACTCTCTGAGAAGGCCCTGAGAACGGGGACGCCTTTTCTCTGGGACCTTTCTCCTCGCCTTTCCTTGCACTAGTACACCCTGCAATGGGAAATTCTCAATCCCGAACTTCTAAGTCCACCCTTCCTGGATGCCTCTTCCGAACCTTATTGTCTCCACGGGGCAATTAGACCAAAAAGACTTGTTTATTATTGTGACACCATCTGGCCACAATACAAACTTGATAACAGGTCCCAATGTCCAGAAAATGGAAGTCTCAACTAGAATACTCTAAGACACCTAAACAACCTCTGCCATCTCAATGGTAAGTGGTCAGAGATCTCTTATGTCCAGGCTTTCTTCACCCTTCGCTCTCGACCTTCTCTCTGTAAATCTTGCTCTACTTCCCAAGTACTCTTAGCCCGCTATGGGCCACCTCATCCTAACACAACATCTCCTTATCCCTGTTCAGACTTTTCTTCTTCTTCCTTCAACCCTTCTGATCAAAGCCCACCCCCTATCACTCCTAATCCCATTGCAGCTGCCCCAGATCCCATTTCAGTCCCACAACCTCCACCTTATCCTCCCTCTCAGTCTGATTCCCTTCCCAAGTCAGAAACAAACCCTGTAACCTCAGTTCCATCCTCTGTCCCACAGGGTCCAAGGCTCTACCCTGACCTCCTTAAGTCTCCACCATATACTCGATCCAGAGCCACTTCAAAGCAGGAAATTTCACAACAGGAGCCTGCTCCTTCCCCCACTCCACTCCTCCCTTTAGGAGAGGTCGCTGGGGCAGAAGGCATCGTTTGAGTTCACATCCTGTTTTCCCTCTCTGATCTGTCCCAAATTGAGAAGCAACTTGATTCCTTCTCTTCAGATCCTGATAATTATTTAAAATAATTCAAATATCTCACCCAGTCTTACGACTTGACCTGGCATGATATTTACATCATATTCTCCTCTACCCTCCTCCCAGAGAAAAAGGAACGAGTATGGCCAGCCTCTCAAGCACATGCTGATGAGATACATGAAACTGATGACACAAAGCCCGTAGGGGCAATGGCTGTCCCCCGAGATGATCCCAACTGGGATTATCAGGCAGGCAGGCTGGGGTGGGCAGCTCGTAATCATATGGTTGCTTGCCTTATTGCAGGCCTTCAGAAGGCAGGACACAAAGCTGTCAACTTTGATAAACTCCGAGAAATAACTCAAGGGTCAGACAAAAGCCTGGCACAGTTTCTAGCCAGACTGATGGAAGCCTTACAAGAGTATACAAAATTAGATTCCTCTTCAGTGGAGGGCACTATTGTCCTTAACACCCATTTTATTTCCCAATCATTCCCTGATATCTGAAAAAAGTTCAGAAAGGCAGAAGAAGGCCCTCATACCCCTCAATGAGACCTTTTAAATTTGATTTTTAAGATTTGCAATAACCGGGAACAACAGGCAAAACTAGAGAAGGCCCAAAGAGATTAGGTAAAATACCATCTTTTAGCCACTGCCCTACAAGGCTCCAAACATCCATGGATAAACAAGGAAAGCAAACCACCTGGGCCCTACCTTAAATGTGGCAGAGAAGGCCACTGGGCCCACTCATGCCCCAAGCCATAGCCCCCAACAGGCCCATGTCCCAGCTGTGACATGAAGGGACCTTGGGAGGTCGACTGTCCAAATCCCCCTCCAGGGACCCAGACATCTCCTCCTGGTCCCAAACAGGAGTCTTCTGACCCAGCTCTGCCCAGCCTCCTTGGACTTGCTGCTGAAGACTGAAAGTGCCCAGGGTTCACGGCCCCAACTCTCAACACCTCTACGGAGCCCAGGGTAACTCTTAATGTGGCAGGTGAGCTGATATCTTTTCTCATCGACGTGGGGGCCAGTTACTCTGCTATGCCTGCCTATTCTGGAGAAATATAGATCTCTCAGGTCCCTGTTGTGGGAGTTGATGGTTTAATATCTACACCACAAATCATTGAATCTCTGCCTTGCACACTCCAAGACACCCCATTTTCTCATTCTTTTCTCATACTCCCAAAATGCCCTACCCCTATTTTTGGGAGGGATCTCCTCTCCAAATTTAAAGCCTCTATCACTATACCAAGTCCACCCTCTGATCTAGCCTGGCTACTACTTCTTAACCCTACTTTCTTTTCTCCACTGCCACTACCCTCCATAAACCCCACAGTTTGGGACACAGACAGCCCATTGGTCGCTTTTCACCATGCTACTATTTGTATCAGTGTCAAGCATCCCTTTAAATCCCCCAATCAACCCCAATATCCTATCACCCAAGAGCATCAACAGGGATTAAAACCTATTATCACATGACTCCTAGGAGAGGGTCTCTTGCTCCCAACTTCAAACCTTCATTCTTGGGGAACAAGGCCTTTACCTCAAAGGGATAGAAATCTCCATTTAAATGGCTTCTTAATGCACTGTCAGGAAAAAACATGTTAAAGAATTGGGAAGAGAGCTGGCTCCTGGCAAAGCTCTCAGCTACTTGCTGGGCTTGACCTAAGGAGGGAGTGCTCTCTCCACTGGCTGTGCCTTGAGACTCTACGGATAGAAGCTGTAGACCTGCAATGTGCGCCAGGGATAATCTTATGGTGGTGGCTCCCCCTCCTCTCCCTCCATTGCCTCTGTATTCTGCTTCTCACAAGGGAACCTGATGGTGTCTCAATCACCCCCAGTCCCCTCAGAGGTAAATTCAGAGATGAAACCCAATCTGGAAAGGGTTAAGAATTTGTCTGACAGGCTCCTTCTAGGCCTGAGCCTCCTAAGATGACGCCCCTCCAAGAGGTGGCAAATGGGGAGTTTGGACCTACAAAAAACTAACCCTAGACAAGTTTCTATCTGAAGTCCAAAAATATAGGGATAAATGGTATGAATACTACAAAAGGAAAGATGATTTTTGACACTGATGGCCACAATATTATTTCGACTCCGGAGAAAATTGGTTAAAATAAAAATTTTTGAAATTGCAAGACTGGTTCCTTTTACACATGCAATTAGAGAAAGCTAGCTTGTGAAAATACTTTTTCCAAAATTCTGACCCTGAGGGAACAAAAATATGCCTAGGAGAAAGCTTTAAGTTAACTCTTATCATGTCCTTAGTATACAAACACAGCCCACTTTGCCAGAGACTTTGGCCTTGGTTTGCTTAGTGAAACTTCAAGTCAAGAAACAAAAAAAGGGGGGGGGGGTAAAAAGACATTTTAAACCTTAAGCAGGAAACTATGAGATCTCTGTCTGTCTGGATATGTGTGTATGTCTCAATGTATATGTGTTTGTCTATGGATAATATTGGTGAGGTTAATTTGTAAATGAGCTCTACTTAATTGACCTAAAAGAAAAGTAAGCACTTACAAATCAACAATTCTAAATACAAAAAAATTAAGTTAAATAAATTTCAGGTTCACCTGAACTGGGACATATGCAATATTAAATTAGCACCTGGTATTATTGTTTGTTGGTCTAATAAATACAGACATGTATTTAAAGCCATCAACATTAATTATGACTTTTATTGTGCCTAGGTTTAATATAAGCTATCTGTTACAAATATGTCAGCAATGTGAAGAAAGTTTTAAGGAAAAAATAATACAAATGAGAAAAGAGCATTGAGTAAACATTTAAGAATAAAACAAGACACTAAAACATTACTTACTAAATACTGGCTTCCTTTTACAGAGAAACAAAGGTTTAAAACTATTAATGAATGTGTTTGATGCCACACTAGGATATTTTCTATATAAAAGAACATTTTTCAAGAAAATATCACTGATATTTGTGTTCTCCAGTCTGCGGAGTGCTGGTGTGAAGGACAGTTCATGATTGCTTGCTTTTTGGTTTTCATGGGAAATTGGGGCTTTGGGAGGTGAGGATTCTGCTTTGGACATGTAACTAAAACTAATAAAAATAGTAAAGGGGATGTTTCAGTATACAGTGGGAGAGTGGAATGTGTGTTTTCAGTGGAGACGGTATGCGGAATGAAGTTACATGTTATTAATGAAAAAGGAAATAACTCTGACTTACAGGTGGCTATTTCTGAATGAAAGTAAATAAATTTCTGAATAAAGTGATTATAGGAAGTGAAGAAAGCTTTATGGAAAGTAGACCCCAAAAAGAGTTTTATGCATGGTCAAGACTGGCTAGGGTTGAAATAAATTTAATGGAATAAATGAATTTTAAAAATAAGTAGGTACAAAAACTTAAACTTGGCTTTTCTCTTTCTTAAGAGGACAGAATTTCTTAAAATGTTGAGCTGCTTTTGATAACAGATTTTAAGTTTCTTTACCTTTTAAGTGATCTACTCCACATTTGCTTTTAAATTCTTTTGTTACTTTGGTTAAGTGAGTAAGTAGTATTTCACAATGATCTATGAAGACTGTGATATGTGTAGATAAAGTTCATTCTGCTTCTACAAAAATTGTCAGACTTTTGCCATCCTGATGTCCTTAAAGCATGGAAACAGTCCATTCCTAAATCAGGGTTTTCAAAATGGGAAAACAATGGCTATAAAGTAAACAGTCAGGTGTGTGGGAAATCCAAGATGGCCATTTGGATTTTCCCTGCTCCCTGGCAAAACTCATTTTTATTATTTGAAGGGTTAAAGTCTTTCCTGGCTGCAGGGTTGATGCCCTCACAATGAAAACTCACTTCCTAGATAGTTCCTTGCCATTATGTTATACTGTTACAAGACTTGATTGAGTTATTGAAGGGACACTCTAAGTTTGTTTCTGAAGCCTAACTTCATACAGAGCAGACAAGGCCAGATAACCTGGGTACATACTAGGCTACACCTAATGAAAGTTCTTGACGTAAATTCTTATTTATAACCTTACTAATACTGCTAGCTATATTGTTTTCTATAATTGTCTGTTTCAAAATTTTTTGTTTCTTGCATTACCTAATGTGTGACTGAGCCTCTGATAAAAAGATGATATATGGTTCCATATGAGATAAATGGTGGTAATGGTGTAACTCTAGCTATGAGAAAAAGCAACAAGAGGGAATACATTCCTGGACCATAAGAGACTATAGTAAGACAGGTGTCCAGAGACTTTTGCTAAAAGAAAGTCCTAATCCAGTAACAGCACATTCAGTGACCTATCAGTGGAATCTTCATCAGACCTGGGAATGAACATTCCTAGCACCGTGGGGCAAATGGTTATGAAATGCTCCCACAACCCATGGTCAAATCTATGGCCATAAAGAGGTCCTGCTGGAAGGAAACTGACACTTGCTGTCTACCTCTACAAAGATTTAATTCAGGAGCTGCTGCAGCTGCTCACCCTCAACACCTCCTGAAAGGAATTTGGGGTGGAAACCAGAAGTAAGGCACCTGTGCTCTGGATAAAACAAAACTGGCAGAACAGGTCTTCAGATACTTAGATTTTTTTTCAGGTAAAGGATTTTTATGAGCCCAATTCTTGCATCTTCTCATATTTAGAAAAACACTAAAATCATTAACAATGACAACTGCTTTGGTTTATGTGTTAATACCACATCAAATGTAAATGTAACTTAATATTTCCAGTTTTGTGTGTCCCATTTGTTCTGCAGGATGATCATTTTACTTCTCCTATCCTTGATGATCGCCTTGTCTCTGCCAGATCAACATTTCAAATGAACAAGATCATGGATCGCTGGATCATCTTGGGCCGTTTATGAGCCTTTACCAATCAAAACATTCATGAGCTGTTTTTAACTCGTTCAAATTATAAAAAGCTTCGAGTCCACACAGATCCTCTCGACCCATGTTCCAGCCTTTCCTTATCTCGCCCCTGCGACGTCCCTGTCCAGTAGGAAGCAGTTACTGAAGATTGCCTTTTGGCCCTCATCCTAAGTTAAAAAAGGCTTGAATGTTAGCTTCTAGATGGAGACTTATTGTTAGAGTTGTTTTTAACAAATTAGAGACAGCTCAGGGTGATTGATTGTATTGCTTAAGAAGCATCCCATTCCAACCACTGGCGCATGCTTCCCCAAGGCTATGTGACCATCAGCACATCTCCGACTCTCTCCAAGGCCAAAGATAAATCAGCCAACAGCAGGCACAGCTGCTGGCTATTGATAAAAAAAAACTTTCTCCCTATATAAGAAACCAACCCAAAGGGAAGGCACTGTCTCTCCTTAAGGGTCAGTCTCTCTCTCTTTCTTGCTTCCCTTTAATAAACTTTCCTCATTGTCTGATTGACTGGCTCACTGTCTTTTTCTCCACACTTGCTTTATGGATAGCATGGATGAAAACAAGGAATTCTAACCACTATGCCATTAGGGGCTAGAGGTTAGAAGCAAATTGGCCCTAGCTCTTTCCCCCATTTGAAAGCAAGAATGTTCCAAGGAGGCAAAAAATGTAAAAACAGGTACAAAGTTTATTTTTAGAGACACAGCACAATGTATAGGAGAGCACACAGAAGTAGTTCATTTAAGACAAAGGCAAGGCAGAAATACACACCCAGAGGGAAAGGGTGTGGCTCTTCTCTCTAATGAGGAGGAGCCCAGTAAGTCAGAAACTAGGCAGAGATACACACCCAGGGAGGAGTGTGGGCATCCTGAACTAGGAATGCAGGAAACAGGTGATTTAAATTACTTATTTAGAACAGACATCCTGCATCTTTTTTTTTAACTTTGGCCAATTATCTTATTTCTTTTTCCACACCTGACTGGTCCTAGGACCCTCCAAAATATGTGTGTGCAACTTTTTCTAAGATGTATGCCACTTCATAAACCTATTGGTGTATGTCCACACTTATCATGGGGTGGTGCCCCGTCCCTGTTTGACTCCCAAGGAGCCTTCCTACACATGGGCAGACAGGGAAGATTTCCTTGACCTTAGGAAGGGGACCTTAACTCATTAAGTCAGCAGACCTCAACTTCTGCCATGAGCTTTGTCCTTGGAGTATCAGGATGAGAACAAAGCTTTAATTTGACTCCATTTGACAAACACCAGCTGTCCAGCTCAGGGGCCCATCTATCTCCTATCTCAGCAAGGTAAATATCCCTTTGAGATCATGATTTTAATTATCTGGAATAAATACCAATAAGTGAGATTTGTGGATCATGTAAGAATTATCATTTTAATTTTTTTGAGGAACCTCCATTATGTTCTTCAGCAGCTATACCATTTTACATTCCCACCAGTTGTGTACAGGGTTCCACATCCTTGTCAAAACTTGTTCCCTTTTGTATTGTGTATTTTTTAAGCTCTTTATTGGAGTATATTTGCTTTACACTGTAGTGCCAGTTTCTGCTGTACAACTAAGTGAATCAGTTGTATTTATACATTTACCCCCATATCCCCTCCACCCCATGACTCCTTTCCACTCTCCTGATTTCACCACTCTAAGTCATCACCAGTTATCGAGTTAATATCCCTGTGTTATGCAGCAGCTTCCCACTACCTATCTATTTTACATTTGGTGGTGTATGTATGTCAATGCTACTCTCTCAATTCCTACCAGTCTACCATTTGCCACCCCACAAGGTGTCCTCAAGTCCATTCTCTGTATCTGCATCTTCATTCTTGCCCTGTCACTGGGTTCAACAGAACCATTTTTTTTTAGATTCCATATATATGCATTAGCATACTGTATTTTTTTTTCTCTTTCTGGCTTACTTTACTCTGTATAACAGAATCTAGGTCCATCCGCTTCACTACATGTGGAGATAACATCCACACGAATGAACATGAATGTGAGTGGCATGGCGGAATTAAGAAAATTCACACAAGAGTATAGGAAAGCATGGGGTCAGGGGACTCAAGACCAAGTCAGTCAAGAGCCCCAAGCTCTGATTCCCATAGCATTATTTACTGAGAAAGATCAAAAGCATTCTAGCAGAGACCAAATTATAAAACAAAATAATGAATAACACAAGGCATAAGACTTTAGAAGAGCTAAAACAGAACACCCCGTGTATATTATGACTACTAGGGAGGATAGCTAAGCTTTAACCCGGAGCCGGCACCACCAGGCTATGTGACTGCCTTATCTCAGTCGGTTTTCCTTTGAAATTGGTTCTGCTTTCAGAACATGTTTGCAATCACGTAGCCATCATGTGCCCTCTGAGATTTTTCCAAGTTACTGTCCTCTGAGTCCTCTCTGGTTCCCCACAACTACAAAGAACTCAATTTCATTCCTTTTTATGGCTGAATAATATTCCATTGTATATGTACCACATCTTCTTCATCCATTCATCTGTTGGTGGGCTTTTAGGTTGCTTCCATGTCCTGCCTATTGTAAATAGTGCTGCAAAGAACATTGTGGTACATATATTTTTTGAATTATGGTTTTATCAGGGTATATGCCCAGTAGTGGGATTCCTGAGTCATATGGTAATTCTATTTTTAGTTTTCTAAGGAACCTCCATACTATTTTCCATAGTGGCTGTACCAATTTACAATCCCACCAACAGTGCAGGAGGCTTCCCTTTTCTCCACACCCTTGCCAGCATGTATTATTTCTAGATTTTTTGATGATGGCTGTTCTGACGAGTGTGAGGTGGCACCTCATTGTGGCTTTGACTTGCATTTTTCTAATGATTAGTGATATTGAGCATTTTTTCATGTGTTTGTTAGCCATCTGCATGTCTTCTTTGAAGACATGTCTATTTAGGTCTTTTGCCCATTTTTGGATTCGGTTATTTGCTTTTTTAATATTGAGCAGCGTGCACTGCTTGTATATTTTGGAGATTAATCCTTTGTCCGTTGCTTCATTGACAAATATTTTCTCCCATTCTGCAGGCTGTCTTCTTGTCTTGTTCATGGTTTCTTTGGCTGTGCAAAAGATTTTAAGTATCACTAGGTCCCATTTGTTCATTTCTGTTTTTATTTCCAGTATTCTAGGAGGTGGGTCAAAAAGGATCTTACTTTGATTTATGTCATAGAGTGTTCTGCCTATGTTTTCCTGTAAGACCTTTTGCTTTTTGATAATGAACATCCTAATGAATGTGAGATGGTATTTTACTGCCATTTGATTTATATTTTCCTGATAAGTGAGGGAGGATCTATCCTTCTCTGTTATTTACAGAATAGGAAACCAATATCCAGAAATGAACTTATCAAGGTCACATCACTGGTACATGCCATAGGTGGGATTTGAACCCAAGCAGAAAAGCTCCAGGAGGTACATGTCTGGACAGTATGCTAAACTGTTTGCCATGTCTTAGAAAATGTGGAATCATGTTGTTTTGTATTCTGTTCTTTTCTCTCAATGTCATATCGGAAAAATTTCTCATAACACTGAACATTTTCCTAAAACACAATTTTAAGGCATTTGATTACATGATGCCCTATCTAACCTGTGGACACTTTATGTTTCATGGACCTTGGAATGTCCCAGATTTTCCCTTTTTTAAGAGACTCTGAGGACTCCTCCTTGCTTATATATGTTCAAAAGAGCTTCTGATCATCGCTTTAACATAAACTTTAGAAGAAAAATTGCTGGGACAAAGACAGTGCATATTTTAAGAACAAGCCATCTCCAAATAGACTGTACCAATTTACACTCTTTCAAGAAGGGTTCAAAATATATATTTTCCCTGATTTATTTTTCTACCTGTTTTCTCACTGTTGGCTGTAAATCTCTCTGGTCTGCAATGCCTAAGGATAAAAGTTGAAGGCGGTGAGGGGGAGATGTTGCTTTGAAGAACAGACTTTGGGACTTCCCTGATGGTCCAGTGGTTAAAATTATATGCCTCCAATGCAGGGTACAGGGTTTAATCCCTGGTCAGGGAACAAAGATCCCACATGTCTTGTGGTGGGTCAAAAAAAAAAAAAAAATGAACAGATTTATCATCATGTTGGTAGCACAGGCTACAAATATAGAGTTTCAGGAACAGTAGGCTCATTAACAGACACAGGTCTGGTTTCAGCCTTAGGCTTGTCTAGGGCAGCAAATCCTGACTTCTTCTGGTTGACGTTATGTCAGTAACAATGGTAACATCATATATCTGCTGACATGGATGCAGCAGTGTGTTCTAGTGGAAGCATCGAGGAATTCATCCATTCACTTATGCAACATGTATTTTTTGAGGGCCTACTATGTGCCTGTCACCAGTATTGGGGCCAGAAGATTAGAAGACATTTCATCTGTACGATGGGGGGGGGGGGCATGCCCTGCAGGGGCTCATGGGAGACAGTGAAATGGAATAAGTAATTAACCAGATCTATTAATCTTGTTGGTGGTTTCTCACCAACAGATAGACTTTGCTTATTGTTCCATGAAGAGCACTTGACAATGAGCTTGACAAACTGTTCAAGGGAGTCTCCATTAAGTCAAAAAAAAAAAAAGATATCTAGTGTTAAAAGAAAAAATACTAATACAGCTCTCACATTTCCTCCTTTTATCAGCTCTGCAACTGGTCCTCCTTCACTCCCCTTAAGACCATAATAATCCAGTGTCATCTCAAAGGGACCAGGCACATGTGATTGTGGACATATGGCAGATCTGCACACACATGGTAACTGCAGGGATTAGGCCTGTGTTTCTGGGAGAGTGCACCCTCTTGCCCTCTCCCAGCCTTTCCCTGGCTCCCTGATGTTGAAGGCCCCTCTTCTGGCCTCCTACTCACACCTCTCTTGTTTTCTTCATCTGGGCCTTCCCATTGTGGGTTTTCTCTTTATCTGTCTTCATGAACAGGTGGTGGATTCCTAACCCAGCCATCTATCTCTGGGTTCCACCACAGCACTTGGCACACAGTAGGTCCTCAGTAAATTTGTACTAAATGGAAAGATTGGGAAGGAAGTTAGAACCTTTCTTTCACGGATGTTTGTCTTCCCTGAGTAAAGGCCCATACTATGCATTGCATTGGGTTGTGTTTTCCGCCTTACTTATTATTTCCTGCTCCTTCTCTCATCTGGGTTTCCCTCCACCTCTGACCCTTGCTGTCCCCAGCCTGGGCCTCTGCCTAGGGTCTTCAGGTCAGAAGAAATGATGTTTCCATGACAAATGTGTCAAACCATGCAGCTCTAACCAAATGGTTTGTAGATGTGCCACACAAGGAAGCTCAGAAAGGCTGAAAGTTTTGTGTACCCTGGGCCCCCCTTTACATGAGTGTCATCCTCCCCACAGCCTTGGAGGTGAGTGGATGGGGCATTCTGTGCCTTGGAACATGAGACTGGTACAGGGTTCCATATGGCCTATCACTTAGAAAATGGGACTGGAAAGGACCTCTGCAGCTGTGGGTGACATAGAGCTGGTGATTGAGGTGGTTGGGCAAAGGGGAACCTTCCGAGATTGAAAGGCCTCATCTAGAAACCCCCTGGGCAGAAGTCCACTCCAACATTCCTATGAGGTGGGAATTATAGAATCTCTTTTTATTAACCCTTACCATCCCTCTGAATGAGGAGGTGTTGGCATTGATGGGGCTGCTGCCAACAACTCCGTGGTCTAGGACACCTCCTACCACTTCTTTTGGGGCTGCCTCTTCCCATTTCCAGTCCTGTGATACTGGAGGAAACTGTCAGTCATGTAGGGCAGGGCCATGTGACCAAGTAAAGGCAATCATAGTCCCCCATGCACCTGCCAGGATGGTTGGTGGAGGGCTGAACACATGATTTGAGTTGGACCAATCGGACACCTCCCTGGTAGCCTGATCTTTGCTAAGCTTCTTTCCTTAGCGGTGAGATGCCTTGAGAATATACTTATAGAAGCCTGAGGGAATAAAACTGTCAAGTTGAGAGAATCAAAGATGAGAGATGGGAAAGTGTGAGGGAGAGAAAGAATGAGCTGATGGCTTCTGATTTCTTACGTTCTAGTCACCGAGATGTTTGCATCTGCTCTGGTTCCTTTGTCCCAGATTCCTGGTATTTTTCCAATAAGTCCCCCCTTTCCTTGAAGTCAGTTGGAGTTGGGCTACTCTCACATGTGGTTCAGAGGAGGTTCTAGAGCCTCCCCAATGAGGATGCACCTCCCCCATCCAAACAGAGTCACACCTTCTATTAGCACCACTGGGAAATGAATTGTTCATTCTACTGAGAATAGGGCTTTGCAGAGCACCAAAGTCCACCACCATCCCTGGGCAGGAGTGCCCTACATTGTGACTGAATGTGTGCTTGGAGTAGGCCTGATTGATCCTGAAGCAGCCCCAGCATTTACACTGTGGGAGCCAGGCCATCCCTGCTGTTCCCTAGATCATAAATGAGATATGCAGTCTCAGGAAGACGTCACCCAGGATCCAAGACTCCAACTCGCTCAGGTTTTCCGCCCCTCCTCAAAACATGCTGACACAGGTGACATGAGGACCCTGGGGGAGATGGAAATACACCCCAGTCAGCCTGAACCTTTACCTGCCACCTCCCTCAGTATCCAGACATGGATGATTCTTGCTTCTATTTTCCTCCTTTGGTAAGAACCAAGTGGCTCTCTCAGCAGCTGTGGATGTGCAGGGGTCTTTCAAGAACAAGAATGGCCAAGACATATGGTTGCTCTGAGGTAGGGGGGTGGGGGAGGGGAGGATTGTATTTTGGGATTATCAGATGCAAAATACTATACAGAGGACGCATAAACAAGATCCTCCTGTGTAGCACAGGGAACTATATTCAATATCCTGTGATAAAGTATAATGAAAAATATTAGGGAAACAATATAATATATGCTTAACTGAGTCACTTGGATGTACAGCAGAAATAAAAGCAACACTGTAAATCAACTATACTTCAATGCAATCAAAAGACAAAGAAAAAAGGGAGAAGAATTGGGTGTAGTTACCCTGTCCTTTCCTTCTGATACATGCTCACTGTTTTCTCTGCAGAGAATGCATTTTCTTCTCCCTATTCCCCACAACTTCTTTAAGACTGTGCTCAGCCCCTGTAGGAAGACTTCCTGGACTCACTCTTACCCTCCCTGGTCACTCCAGGCTGGTTTGGGAGACTTACCCTGGTGCTCCCCTTGTCTCATCATCACCCCTAATCTGGCCCCAGCTTCTTTTGGCACAGCCCAAGCATGTTCCCTTTGCATGGAGTCCAGTATTGATTTGCTTCAACCCAAGCAGGCCTGCTCATGCCTCCATGAAGCTGAGCTTTCTTATTACTGAAATTCCCTGTCTTCCTCAAAGTTTTTTTGAGCCCATCAGACTCCTCTGAACTTTAAAGGGAACTGACATGAAGCCTCAGCCATGTGCCAGGACTGTGAAGTCACTTTGCTAACCCTTACTCATGTGAGCATCCAACCTCCCCACAGAAGGGTCTGGTAGCCCAAGTCACAAGTTCCCCAAGGGGGAACTGGAGCTTAGTAAGGGGACTTGCAACTGAGGACTAGGTTAACCATGTATTGATACCCAGCCAGGATACTTTCAAGATGGGTAGGGAGATTATTAATCATTATGGTGGGACAACACATTTAGACTGTTCCCAGTCAACCACAATTGTCACTTGCCCTATTTTAGGGATTGCTAGAGCTGACTTTGTGTGTTCATCTCTCAGAGGGCTTTGGTTAAACTAAAGCTCTTCGTGGGCAGAGACCCTTAATGTTCCCCTCTTCCCTGCACCTCTAACCATTTTGGCATGGGGTGGTGTCTCCATTTATTCCAGGATGGTGGATGTCCCAGACTGCCCTTTGCTCTCATGTGCTTGGATTTGTGGGAGGCACTGGCATAAACACTTGGGCTCACCAGCATCTGCAGTGGTGTGTCTTGGCTGGCAGATGACCTCCTCCTCCCAGCAGCAGAACAAGGGTTTGTGCAAGGCCCAGATTTGAGAACATGCGACCAGGGTTGGGCCCAAAACTTCCAGATGTAGGCTGGAGTGGGAACTGGATATTAGTTTCCATTGATGGTGAAGATGATACTAGGGAGGCTATTGATGTTGCTTCATGGAACCATGTACTATCAGAGAAAGAGGAGAGAGATTGACTCAGCTGATTCCTGGTGTGTGGAGAGCCCCAGAGGGACCCTGTGGCATGTCCATTCACCTGTTGATCAATAGGCCTGGTGTTGATGAGGTTCTAGATGATGGTGATCAATCTAGTTGGGCCAAGCAGCAGTGCAGTCCCAGTATCCATAATGGCTTAGCCGTGGGAGTAACAACCAAGAAAAACCGCAACCATGCTGATGCTGAGAGACAGTGGGACAAAGTTGGCACCAGGATCACACTGAAGTCTCCCCCCACGACTGCCCCCTTCCCTGACTGTCCCCAAAACAGCCCTTTTCTCATGCCCTAGTCTGTTTTCCTTTGCTCTGTTCACATAATCTTCAACTTTCTTTGAGTTCTTGAATGCAGCAGGCTCCTTTGGGCCTCAGGGCCTTGGCGTGTGCTGGTCACCCTTCCGAAAAGACCCCCAGCCTCGTTGTCTAGACTATTTCTCTTTATCTCCCAGGTTCCAGCTTAAATTTCATTTTCTCAAGGTAGTCTTCCCCCTAGACTACATCAGGCTCCTGTCTCGGTCACTCTCTATAGACTCTTCCTCATTTGTAGCAAGTGCCAAAGTGGTAATTCATTATGTGTGTGACTCGTTTCATATACATCTGCCTCAACAGATGTAAGGACAAGTTGTATCCTCACTGCCTCCCTCAAGTGACCAGCACACAGTGGATGCACAATGTGTCTTATCTGAGTGAATAAATGAGTGAGTGAGTGAGTGAGTGAGTGAGTGAGTGAATGAGTGAGTGAGAAAGTGAAAAAATTCATGAGGAGTAACCAGAGATCTTGTCTGGTGTCTGACCAATAATGGGTCAACCCACATTGTTAAGATGGATGTTTGCTGTAGCAACATATGCACAGATTGTTGAGGAGGGAAAAAGAGGCTGCCCTGGGAGAGGTTGTTTCCTAGCAGTGCCCCTCACCCAGCTCAGACACTGAGACACTGGCCAGGCTATGCCCGAGCTAGCCCAGGGGGCCTCCAAAGGACATATAAGCTTCTGTCTGAGGGTGTCACACAGAATCCCATCAGTTATTGTCCCTTGTCCTCAGGGCTCTCCTGGATCCCAGCTTCCTGATTCTCTCTGTTCCAGCCCCTGCCCCACTGTGTTCCTGGGATGGGGTGTTTGTATGGCAAAGGGTAGGGGGAGTGTCTCTTTGTATGTGTTGCTTTCAGGTTTCAAGAATGCAGTGCACATCTCTCCACTGCTGATGAGCTTCTCTCTAAGGAGAACAGTTTTCCCAGTTTGTCTAGGACTTTCCCTGTTTTTAAACTAGCAATTTTTTGCACTAAGAACTCCCTCATTCCCAGGTAGCCCTGGGCAGTTGTTGATCTGTTCAGGGTGGTGAAATACTCCCTGGCCATCTTTTCACCACACAAAAGGCTCCTGAAACCATGCCATGTTTCTCACAGCATAGTGGGTGCAGCCCTCTGTGGGCTGCACACAGGTCTCGGGACCCTGTTCAGGACCCTGGTCAGGGCTGTGGGTAGGAGGCTCTGGGTGATTATGAGCCTATGATTTATGTGTGTATCTGTGTGTTTGTGTGTCTCTTTGTGTGTGTGTCTGTATATGTATCTGTGTGTGTGTGTGTTTCCCAGTGTGTCTCTGTTTGTGTCTTTGTGTGTTTTGGTGTGTATCTGTGTTCCTGTGCAAGTTTATAAGTGTGCAAATGTGTGTTTCTATGCATCTCTGTGTGTGTTTATATGTGTCTCTTTGTGGTTGGTGGCTATGTGTCTGTGTTTGTGTGTCTGATCGTATATTTCTGTGTTTCTCCATGTGTCCATGTTCATGTGTGGGAGCATCACTTGGGGTGGTCCTTCGAGGGAGAGGCTTACCCATTCATGTTCAACTGCCAGTAACCTGGTCTGGACATTTGTACGCAATTGAGATGTCCTTTGTGGTAGCTGTGGTCCACCCCATCAAGCATCATCAAGTTGATATTCTCCTTCCCACTCAGGAGAGAAAGAAGACAGAGGGCTCCTTTTCAGAGAATGATGCTACTCAGTGTCTGAGGGCTGTGCTGATCCACCCATCGGAGATCCACCACTATGGTCTACATTTTACACATGTGGAAATTGAGGCACAGATGGATTCATTACCTGACCAAGGTCAGTCACCGAATAATGAACAGCAGAGAAGAGGCTCAAAGCTGGCTGGCCCCCTACCTGCCACACTTCTGAAGAGGGCCTGGTTCCCTCCAGCAACCAGAGTGCTGAGAGAGTCCCTCAGAGGACACCATGCTGGAGGGTTCTGGCCTCACCCTTCCATAATCTGTCATTTTTTAGAAAAGCCTAGGTCTGAAGGCAGTAAGGGTATGGGGTCAGGATCACTTAGAATTTGTATCACAGTTCTGTGACCTGCGCCATACATGGGGTCCCACACTTAGCAGGGTCCCACGCCACTGCTATCCCTGTGTTGAAATTCTTAATACTTTTTGAACAGGAGGCCCCACATTGCACTGTTTCCTCCCAATTATATAGCTAGTCCTGGGCTCCCAGTAAAATGCTAGTGAAGAAGCAAACATTCCTGCTGTCCCTCTCCTTCATTTCATATCAAATTTTATCATATATATGGGTATATATATGGGTAGAGAGGCCATTAGCTCCTCAGAGATGACCTGAGGCCTGGCTGTGCCCTGGAATGACCTCAGATGGTTAGACCAAGATGGGACCGGAATTCAGGTGATCAACAGGCCCTTTGCAAACAGCCAGGACATTGGAAAATGGAATGCCCCAGATGACAGAGAGTAACGGGAGACCCTCAAATATTGATGGTTTTGCAATTATAAGACTGTAGGGGTGCCCGGCCAAAAGGGGCTCTGCAAAGTGATACCATCTACATAAGTAATATAAAGCCTCAGGTGGTCATTGATGTGGTGATGCAATATCTCATAAACACTGGTGCAACCTTCTTGTTCTTAACCCAAAGGATTAGAACCCTCAGCAGTCTTAAGGAAAATGTAATGGGGTTGTCAGGAAAGACAGGGACACACTTTCCTGGAAACTTTTTTTTTTTTTTTGCAAGGTCAATGGCCAGGTGTTTTTACATTCCTTTCTGTTTGGACCTGATTGTCCCACGCCTTTAGTGGGAAGAGATTTATTAACTACATTAGGGGCCACTCTGTTTTTTGAGGGACAAGAGAAACACCCTCATTCACAAATGCTTCTAACAAAAACAAAAAGGAACAGATAAAATCTGAAGCTGAAATAGAAGCCTTAGTAAAGACTCTGGAATGTGGAATTTCAAAGTTCCAGGCTTTGTCAAAGATATCCAGCCAGTGATTATTAAGTATAAAGGGTTATATAGTGTCTAAATATAAGGAACAGATTTCTAAAACCTAAGGAAGATCCTCAGAAATGTTTGTAAATTGACTACCAAAATAGGAGGCCACTGGTCTGACTAAAGCTACCATAGCTTTTATGTAAGACCTGAGAGGAATTTCCAATGGCAGGCTTCTCCCCTAAGCTAAATGAGGAAAACTAAAACTTTCCAACATAGGTGAAGGGGATACGAGGCCTTCATTATCATTGAGGTAACCACCCAATTCTTTGAAAAAGATAACAAAACAGTCCTTGTTTTCCAAATGTACACTTTACAGGACCAGAAGGTAATTTTGGATTATAAGAAATGTAATCCAAAGCCCACCAATCCTTTGAGCACTTCCCAAATCTTCTCTATTTATCTTAAGAGGTTTGTAGGTATTAAATAAGGAGAAACAAAATCAAACTGAGAAGAACTTGCCTGTACCTTTGAGATGCAAATGTCCTACTTGGTCTTCTCAAGAAGACCTATGTCTGCCACCTTTTAAAATGTAAATTTAAAAAAGAGGGTAAGGTAATATAGAACTTAATTTGCCAAGGATAAAGAGAAATCCTAACTTTCTTTTCTATAAACCCTAGGAAAATGGGTGTAGCCCTCTAGATAGTGAATGTGAATTGTTCCATCTGCCAGAAGCCCAGTTTGTATCCAACCTCTTGTAGCTGTTAAGTTTTCTGTTGTACCTGTTGACTTGAAAAAATGCACAATGTGAGGGTGGTGACAAGTTTTATTTGGGGCAAAATGAGGACTGCAGCCAGGGACAACAGCATATTAAATAGCTCTAAGAAACTGTTCCAAACAGGCATGTGGAAGGTCAGTATATATGTGATTTTGGTGAAGGGGGAGTACATACTATTCAGCATACATTTTTTAGCAGAAGATCTCTGTTAGTCATGAGGAGATTTTGTCCCCATGGAAGATTTTAGTGTTTTTCTAGATATGAGGAGATACAAAAATTAGGCTCATAAAACCAGCCCCTGTAAATATCTGACTATTTGAAGACCTCTTCTGCCAGTTTTTTACAAAGCACAGAGTACCTCATTTCAGCTCCCAAAACTGAACTCCTTTCAGGGTGAGTTTGAAAACAAGCAGGTTCAGCAGCACATGATTTAATCCTTATACGGGTTGATGTCAAGTTCCAAAGGTGTGTGCCAATTGTAGCTGACATACCTGACTCAGGGCTGAAATTTTAGAATGGGATCTATAAGGCCTCAATGTTTATTTTGTCTGTGTATTGAAATGTACCTGTGTGTATTGTAGATGTACGGTACGGCCAAAGTTAATCAGTAAAATAATTCTAATTGACTTAAAGGAAATTAAGTGCTTATAAAAATACTCAGAAATGGAAAATTATCTGGACAGAATGAATTTCAGGTTCAGGTCATTTGGAAAATATACAATATTAAACTGATATCTGGTAGTGAAGGTGGCATGAATTTGATGGTTTGATTTATATAGACCTGTCTTTATAGTCATCCATGTTGAGTATAATCCTTCTGTTGTACCTAGGTTTAATAGAAGTCAAACAAAACTTTATTTGGTTATAAATTTTTCAATAAGAAAAGTAACTTGATGTCAAAAAAAGAAAAACTTTTAAGGAAAGTAAGCTGTACATTTTCAGTAAAAGAAGGTTGGAGGAATGAGAAAAAAAATACTGAAAAAAGAGTTGTACATGATTAGGATTTTCTAAAATTGGGTTAAGTTTAGATGGGTAAATGGATTTTGTTGGGAGTAGGCCAGTGAAGAGTGAATTTGGTTTCACTCTCCAATGTTTTCTTGAAATGCTGCTTTTCATAACAAATAGTATGAATTTCTTTGCCTTTAAGTTATCTGTGTTTGCTTTTGAGGCCTTTTGTAACTTTGGCTAAAGAATAAGTGTCATCTCACAGTGAGCTACGATCTTAACTGAACAAATGTTTTAAAACATTTTGACAATTTTCCCAAATAGAACATTTTAATTGAGTTTCTTTTGATTTCCAGCTAACTGTGGAGTGCTTTACAGAGCCAATGAAGTGTCTTTACTTTTTTAAGAACTTTTATGTAGATATAATTGACATACAATAAACTGCATATACTTAAACTGCAGAATTCAATATTTTTTCTTATTACTAATGTATATATGGCAATCGCAATCGCCCAACTCATTCTACCTCAGTCCCCATCCCGTTTTCCCCTATTGGTGTCCATATGTTTGCTCTATACATCTGTGTCTCTATTTCTGACTTGCAAACCAGTTGATCTGTAACTTTTTTTGAGACTCTGCATATATGCATTAATATATGATATTTGTTTTTCTCTTTCTGACTTACTTCACTCCTCATGACAGGCTTTAGATCCATGCTTGTCTATACAAATGTTGCAATTTCCTTCTTTTTTATGGTTGAGTAATATTCCAATGTCTATATGTACCACATCTTCTTTATCCATGCATCTGTTGATGGACATTTAGATTGCTTCCGTTACCTGGGTATTGTGAATAGTGCTGCAAAGAAGATTGGAGTGTATGGGTCTGCTGAATTATGGTTTTCTCTGGGTATAGGTCCTGTAGTGGGATTGCTGGGTCATATAGTAATTCTATTTTTAATATTTTAAGGAACCACCATACTGTTTCCCATTGTGGCTGTATCAATTTACATTCCCACCAACAGTGCCAGAGGGTTCCCTTTTCTTCATACTCTCTCCAGTATTTATTGTTTGAAGATTTTCTGATGATGCCCATTCTAACCAGTGTGAGGTGAAACTTTCTTTTATTTTTGGTTTGCATATCTCTAATAATTAGTGATGATTTTACAACTTTTCATGTGCCTCTTTTTCATCTGTATATCCTCTTTGGAAAAATGCCTATTTAAGTCTTCTGCCATTTTTGATTGGATTGATTATTTTTTGATATTGAGCTGCCTAGACTGTTTATATACTTTGCAGATTAATCCATTGCCTGCTGATTGGTTTGCAAATATTTCCTCCCATTCTGAGGGTTGTCTTTTCATCTTATTTATAGTTTCCTTTGCTGTGCAAAACTTTTAAGTTTTGTTATGTCCCATGGATTTATTTTTGGTTTTATTTCCATTACTCTCGGACGTGGGTCAAAAAAATCTTGCTGTGATTAATGTCAAAGAGAATTCTTCCAAAGTTTTCCTCTAGGTGTTTTATACTGTCTGGCCTTTCATTTATGTCCTTAATCCATTTTGACATTATTTTTCTGTATGGTATTAGGGAGTGTTCTAATTTCATTCTTTTACATGCAGCTGTCCAGTTTTCCCAGCATCACTTATTAAAGAGGTTATCTTTTCTCCGTTGTATATCCTTTCCTCCTTTTTCATAGATTAGTTGAACATACTTTTTCTCTGGGCTTTCTAAACATAGTTTATCTCCTATTCCATTGATCTATATTTATGTTTTCATGCCAGTACCATATTGTCTTGATTAGTGTAGATTTGTAGTACACTCTGAAGTCAGGGAGTCTGATTCCTCCAGCTCTAGGTTTTTCCTCAGGAGTGATGTGACTATCCAGGGTCTTTTGTGTCTCCATACAAATTTAGAATTTTTTGTTCTAGTTCTGTGAAAAATGCCCTTGGTAATTTGATAGGGATTGCATAGAATGTGTAGATTACTTTGGGTAGTATAGTCATTTTCACATTGTTGATTCTTCCAATCCAAGGGCATAATATATCTCTCCATCTCTTTGTGTCAACTTCGATCTCTTTCTTCTGTGGTATACTTTTGTGAGTACAGGACATGTGCCTCCATAGTTAGGTTTAGTCCTAGGTATATTACTCTTTTTGTTGCAATGGTGAGTGGGATTGTTTCCTTAACTTCTCTTCCTCATCTTTAGTTGTTAGTGTATAGGAATGCAAGTGATCTCTATGTTAATTTTGTATCCCACAGTTTTACCAAATTCATTGATTAGCTCAGATAGTGTCCTGATGGCATCTTTCGGATTTTCTATGTCTAGTATCATGTCATCTGCAGACAGTAAGTTTTACTTCTTTTTCAATGTGGACTCATTTTATTTTATTTTTTTCTTCTCTGATTGCTGTAGCAAGGACTTCCCCAACTATGTTGAATATTAGTGATGAGAGAGGACATCCTTGTCTTGTTCCTGATCTTAGAGGGAAAGCTTTCAGTTTTTCACCTTTGAGAGTGATGTTTGCTGTAGGTTTGTTATATGTGGCCTTTATTATGTTGAAATAGGTTCCCCCACGCACACTTTCTGGGGATTTTTTTTTTTTTATCATAAATTGGTTTTGAATTTTGTCAAAAGCTTTTCTGCATCTATTGAGATGATCACATGGTTTTTATTCTTCAATTTGTTAATATGGTGTATCACATTGATTAATTTGTGTATATTGAAGAATGCTTGCATCCCTGGGATACATCCCACCTGATCATGATGTATGATCTTTTTAATGTGTTGCTGGATTCCATTTGCTAGTATTTTTTGAGGATTTTTACAACCAAACTCATAAGTGATATTGGTCTTTAATTTTCTTTTTTTGTAGTGTCTTTGTCTGGTTTTCATATCAGGGTGATGCTGGCCTCCTATTTTGAGTTTGGGAGTGTTCCTTCCTCTGAAACTTTTTGGAAGTGTTTGAGAAGGATGGGTTTTAACTCTTCTCTAAATGTTTGATAGAATTCACCTGTGAAGCCAACTGGTCCTGGACTTCTGTTTGTTGGAAGATTTTTCATCACAGTTTGAATTTCATTACTTGTGATTGGTCTGTTCATATATTGTATTTCTTCCTGATTTAGTCCTGGAAGGTTATACCTTTCTAAGAATTTGTCCATGTCTTTCAGGTTGTCCATTTTATTGTCATATAGTTGCTTGTAGTAGTCTCTTATGATGCTTTTTTTTTAATTTCTGTGGCGTCCTTTTTAATTTCCCCTGTTTCAATTCTGATTTTATTGATTTGAGTCCTCTCCCTCTTTTTCTAGCTGAATCTCACTAAATGTTTATCAATTTGTTTATCTTCCCAAAGAAACAGGTTTCATTTTGATTGATCTTTGCCATCGTTTTCTTTCTTTTTATTTCACTGATTTTTGCTCTTATCTTTATGATTTCTTTCCTTCTGCTCACTTGGGGTTTTGTTTGTTCTTCTTTCTCTAGTTTTGGGCATAGGTTTATGTTGCTTATTTGGGATTTCCCTTTTTTTTTTTTTTTGAGGTAGCAATTTATTGCCATAAACTTCATTCTTAGAACTGCTTTTGCTGCATCCCATGGGTTTTGTATTGTTGTGTTTTAATTGTCATTTGTCTCTAGGTATTTTCTGGTTTCCTCTTCAATGTCTTCAGTGATCTGTTGGGTATTTAGTATCGTATTGTTTCACCTCCATGTGTTTGTGTTCTTTACAATTTTTTTTCTGTAATTCATTTCTAATCTCATAGCCTTGTGTTCAGAAAATATAGTTGATACAATTTCAATTTTCTTAAGTTTATCAAGGATTGATTTGTGACTAAAGATGTGGTCTACCCTGGAGAATATTCCACGTGCACTTGAGAAGTGTAATATGCTGTTTTCACATGGAATGTCACATAAACATCAGTTATATCTATCTGGTCTATTGTGTCATGTATAGATTGTATTTCCTTATTAATTATCTGGCTGGATGATATGTCCATTGGTATAACCAGGGTGTTAAAGTCCCCCAATATTTTTGTGTTATTGTCAATTTCCTATTTTATAGTTGTTAGCCTTTGCCTTGAGTATTGAGGTGGTCCTGTATTGGGTGCATATATATTTTTAATTGTTCTATCCACTTCTTGGTTTGATCCCATTATCATTATGTAGTATCCTTCCTTGTCTCTTGCAACATTCTTTATTTGAAAGTCTATTTTATCTAATATGAGTATTGCGACTTCAGCATTCTTTTGATTTTCATTTGCATGGAATATCATTTTCCATCTCCTCATTTTCAGTCTGTATGTGTCCTCAGGTCTGAAATCGGTCTCTTTTAGATAGCATATATATGGGTCTTGTTTTTTTATCCATTCAGCCAGTCTGTGTCTTCTGTTTGGTGCATTTAGTCCATTTGCATTCAAGGTAATTATCGACATGTATATTCCTATTGACATTTTCTTAATTATTTTGGGTTTGTTTTTGCAGGTCCTTTTGTTCTCTGGTATTTCCCACTTAGAGAAATTCCTGTAGCATTTGGTGTAGGGCTGGTTTGATTGTACTGAATTCTCTTAACATTTGCTTCTTTTTTTTTTAAGAACTTTTATTGAGATACAGTTCACATACAATAAACTGCATATATTTAGAGCATACAATTTGGTATCCCAGTCTCCCAATTCATTTCTGCCCAACCCTCCCCACTTTCCCCACTTGGTGTCCATATGTTTGTTCTCTACCTCTGTGTCTCTATTTCCACCTTGCAAACTGGTTGATTTGTACCATTTTTCTATAGTCTACATATATGTATTAATATATGGTATTTGTTTTTCTCTTTCTGACTCACTTCACTCTGTATGAAAGTCGCCAAGTCCATCCATGTCTCTAGAAATGTCCCAGTTTCATTGCTTTTTACGGATGAGTAATATTCCATTGTATGTATATACCACATCTTTTTTTTCCATTCATCTGTTGATGGACATTGAGGTTGCTTCCATGTCCTGGCTATTGTAAATAGTGCTGCCATGAACACTGGAGTGCATGTGTCTTTTGGAATTATGGTGCTCTCTGGGAATATGCCCAGCAGTGGGATTGATGGGTCATATGGTAACTCTATTTTTAGTTTTGCAAGGAACCTCCATACTGTTCACCATAGTGGCTGTATCAATTTACATTCCCATCAGCAATGCAAGAGTGTTCCCTTTTCTCCACACCCTCTCCAGCATTTACTGTTTGTAGATTTTCTGATGATGCTCATTCTGACTTGTGTGAGGTGATACCTCATTGTAATTTTGATTTGCATTTCTCTAATAATTAGTGATGTTGAGCAGCTTTTCATGTGCCTCTTGGCCATCCATGTGTCATCTTTGGAGAAATGCCTATTTAGGTCTTCTGCCCATTTTTTGATTGGGTTGCTTGTTTTTTTTCTTTTTTTTAAATATTGAGCTGGATAAACTGTTTATATATTTTGGAGATTATTCCTTTGTCTGTTGATTCATTTGCAAATATTTTCTCCCATTCTGAGGGTTGTCCTTTCATCTTGCTTCTAGTTTCCTTTGCTGTGCAGAAGCTTTGAAGTTTCATTAGGTCCCACATATTTTTTTTTGTTTGTTTTTATTTCCATTACTGTAGGGAGTGGATCGAAAAAGGTCTTGCTGTTATTTACGTTGAAGAGTGTTCTTCCTATGTTTTCCTCCAGGAGTTTTATAGTGTCTGGCCTTACATTAAGGTCTTTAATCCATTTTGAGTTTATTATTGTATATGGTGTAAGGAAGTGTTCTAATCTCATTCTTTTACATGTAGCGGCCCAGTTTTCCCAGTACTACTTATTGAAGAGGCTGCCTTTTCTCCATTGTATATCCTTGCCTCCTTTGTCATAGATTAGTTGACCATAGTTTATCTCTGGGCTTTCTATTCTGTTCCTTTGATCTATATTTATGTTTTTGTGCCAGTACGATGCTGTCTTGATCACTATAGCCTTGTAGTATAGCCTGAAGTCAGGAAGGCTGATTCCACTGACTCCGACTTTCCTTCTCAAGATTGCTTTGGCTATTCGGAGTCTTTTGTGCTTCCATACAAATCGTAAAATTTCTTGTTCTAGTTCTGTGAAAAATGCCATTGGTAATTTATGGGGATTGCGTTGAATCTGTAAATTGCTCTGGGTAGTAGTAATTTTCACTATGTTGATTCTTCCAATCCAAGAACATGGTATGTCCCTCCATCTGTTTGTATCATCTTTGATTTCATTCATAAGTGTCTTATAGTTCTCTGAGTATAGGTCTTTTACCCCCTTGGTTAGGTTTATTCCTAGGAACTTTATTCATTTTGTTGCAATGGTGAATGGGATTGTTTCCTTAATTTCTCTTTCTGATTTTCCATCGTTAGTGTATAGAAAAGCAAAAGATTTCTGTGCGTTAATTTTGTATCCTGGAACTTTACCAGATTCATTGATTAGCTCAAGTAGTTTTCTGGCGACATCTTTAGGATTTTCTATGTATAATATCATGTCATCTGCAAACAGTGACAGTTTTACTTCTTCTTTTCCAATTTGGATTCCTTTTATTTCTTTTTCTTCTCTGATTGTTTTGGCAAGGACTTCCAAAACTATGTTGAATAGTAGTGGTGAGAGTGGACATCCTTGTCTTGTTCCTGATCTTGGAACGCTTGCAGATTTTCCACCATTGAGAATCATGTTTGCTGTGGGTTTGTCATATATTGCCTCTATTATGTTGAGGTAGTTTCCCTCTAAGCCCACCTTCTGGAGAGTTTTTATCAAACATGAGTGTTGAATTCTGTGAAAAGCTTTTTCTGCATCTATTGAGATGATCATGTGGTTTTTATCCTTCAATTTGTTAATATGGTATATCACATTGATTTGCATATATTGAAGAAACCTTGCATTCCAGGGATAAACCCCACTTGATCATGGTGTGTGATTCTTTTAATGTGTTGTTGGATTCTGTTGGCTAGTATTTTGTTGAGGATTTTTGCATCTAAATTCATCAGTGATATTGGTCTCTAATTTTCTTTTTTTGTAGTATGTTCGTCTGGTTTTGGTATCAGGGTGATGGTGGCCTCATAAAATGAGTTTGGGAGTGCTCCTTCCTCTGCAATTTTTTGGAAGAGTTTGAGAAGGATGGGTGTTAGCTTTTCTCTAAATGTTTGATAAAATTCACCTGTGAATCCACCTGGTCCTGGACTTTTGTTTTTTGGGAGATTTTTAATCACAGTTTCAATTTCCTTCCTTGTGATTGGTCTGTTCATATTTTCTATTTCTTCCTGATTAAGTCTTGGAAGGTTAAAACTTTCTAAGAATCTGTCCATTTCAACCAGGTTGTCCATTTTATTGGCATATAGTTGCTTGTAGTATTTTCTTATGGTGCTTTTCATTTCTGCAGTGTCTGTTGTAACTTTTCCTGTTTCCTTTCTAAATTTATTGATTTGAGTCCTCTCCTTCTTTTTCTTGATGAATCTTGCTAGAGGTTTATCAATTTTATTTACCTTCTCAAAGAACCAGCTTTTAGTTCTATTGATTTTTACTATTGTTTTCTTTGTCTCTATTTCATTTATTTCTGCTCTGATCTTTATTTCTCTCCATCTACTAACTTTGGGTTCTGTTTGCTCTTCTTTCTCTAGTTTCTTTAGGTGTAAGGTTAGATTGTTTATTTGGGATTTTTCTTGTTTCTTGAGGTAGGATTGTATTACTGTAAACTTCCCTCTTAGGACTGCCTTTGCTGCATCCCATAGATACTGCATCATTGTGTTTTCATTGTCATTTGTCTCTAGGTATTTTTTGACTTCCTCTTTGATTTCTTCAGTGATCTGTTGGTTATTTAGTAGCATATTGTTTACCCTCCATGTGTTTGTGTTTTTTACAGTTTTCTTCCTGTGATTGGTTTTAAATCTCATAGTGTTGTGGTCAGAAAAGATGCTTGATATGATTTCCATTTTCTTGAACTTACCAAGGCTTGATTTATGACCCAAAATGTGATCTATCCTGGAGAATGTTCCACGTGCACTGGAGAAGAATGTGTAAACTACTATTTTTGGATGTAATGTCCTGTAGATATCTATTAAATCCAGCTGGTTTATTGTGTCATTTAAAGCTTGTGTTTCCTTATTAATTTTCTGTCTGGATGATCTGTCCATTGGTGTAAGTGAGGTGTTAAAGTCCCCCACTATGATTGTGTTATTGTCAATTTCCTCTTTCATGGTTGTTAGCATTTGTCTTATGTATTGAGGTGCTCCTATATTGGGTGCATATATATTTATAATTGTTATCTCTTCTTCTGGGATTGATCCCTCAATCTTTATGTAGTGTCCTTTCTTGTCTCTTGTAACACTTTTCTTATTTTAAAGTCTATTTTAACTGATATAAGTATTGCTACTCCAGCTTTCTTTTGATTTCCATTTGCATGGAATATCTTTTTCCATCGCCTCACTTTCCATCTGTATGTGTGCCTAGGTCTGAAGTGGGTCTCTTCAAGACAGCATATATATGGGTCTTGCTTTTGTATCCATTCAGCCAGTCTGTGTCTTTTGTTCGGTGCACTGAGTCCATTTATATTCAAGTTAATTATTGATATGTATGTTCCTATTACCATTTTCTTAACTCTTTTGTTTATGTTTTTGTAGGTCCTTTTCTTCTCTTATATTTCCTGCTTAGAGAAGTTCCTTTAGCATTTGTTGTAGGGATGGTTTGGTGGTGCTGAAATCTCTTAGCTGTTGCTTGTCTGTAAAGCTTTTGATTTCTCCATTGAATCTGAATGACATCCTTGCTGGTTAGAGCATTCTTGGTTGTAGGCTCTTTTCTTTCATCACTTGAAGTATATCATGCCACTCCCTTCTGGCTTGCAGAGTTTCTGCTGAGAGATCAGCTGTTAACCTTATGGGAATTCCTTTGTATGTTGTCATTTTTCCCTTGTTGCTTTTAATAACATTTCTCTGTCTTTAATTTTTGTCAATTTGACTACTATGTGTCTTGGTGTGTTTCTCCTTGGGTTTATCCTTCCTGGGACTCTCTGGACTTCCTGGACTTGGGTAGCTCTTTGCTTTCCCATTTTAGGGAAGATTTCAACTATAATCTCTTCCAATATCTTCTCGGGTCCTTTCTTTCTCTCTTCTCTTCTCTTTCTGGGACCCCTATAATGCGAATGTTGGTGTGTTTAACATTGCCCCAGAGGTCTCTTAGGCTGTCTTCAGTTCTTTTCATTCTTTTTTCTTTATTCTTTTCTGCATCAGTGATTATCACCATTCTGTCTTCCAGGTCACTTACTTGCCCTTTTGCCTCAGTTAACCTGCTATTGGTTCCTTCTAGTGTATTTTTCATTTCAGTTATTGTGTTGCATATCTCTGTTTGTTTGCTCTTTAATTCTTCTAGGTCTTTGGTAAACTCTTCAATCTCTGCCTCCAGTCTTTTTTTAAAGTCCTGGATTATCTTCACTACAATTATTCTGAATTCTTTTTCTGGAAAGATGCCTATCTCCTCTTCATTTAGTTGTTTTTCTTGGGTTTTAGCTTGTCCCTTCATCTGGTACAAAGTCCTCTGCTTTTTCATTTTCTGTATCTTTCTGTGGCTGTGGTTTTCATTTCCACGGAAGGAAATACTGCTGATACTGCTTGATACTGCTGTCTGCCCTCTTGTGGAGGAAGCTATCTAGGAGGCTCCTGTGTGCTTCCTGAAGGGAGGGACTGATGGTGAGTAGAGCTGTGTGGGCGGAGCTCAGTAAGACTTTAATCTGATTTAGTGGGTGGAGATCAGTAAAACTTTTATCTGCTTTTCTGCCAATGGGTGGGGTTGTGTTCCCACCTTGTTTGATGTTTGGCCTGAGGGTACCTAGCAGTTCAACTTGCAGGGTCTTTAGTGGGGCTAATGGCATACTCTGGGAGGGCTTATGCCAATGAGCATTTCCCAGAACCCCTGCCCCCAGTTCCCCTGTCTCCTCAGTGAGCCACAGCTACCCCCCACCTCTGCCAGCAACCCTCCAACACCAGCCAGTAGGTCTGGTTCAGTCACCTATGGGGTCACTGCTTCATCCCCCTGGGTCCTGGTGAGCACACTATTTTTGTGCCCTCCAAGAGTGGAGTCTCTGTTTCCCCCAGTCCTGTGAAGGTCCTGCAATCAAATCCCACTGGCTTTCAAAGTCTGATTCTCTGGGGATTCCTTCCCCCATTGCCGGACTCCCAGGTTGCGAAGCCTGAGGTGGGGCTCAGAACCCTCACTTTAGTAGGTGGACTTCTGTGGTATAACTGTTCTCCAGTTTGTGTGTCACCCACCCAGCATTTATGGAATTTGATTTTAACATGATTGCACCCCTCCTACCACCTAATTGCAGCTTCTCCTTTGTCTCTGGATGTGTGGTGTCTTTTTGGGTCAGTTCCAGTGTCTTTCTGTCTATGATTGTTCAACAGTTAATTGTAATTCTGGTGCTCTTGCAAGAAGGAGTAAGCACATGTCTACCTACTCCACCATGTTTAACTTTTGCTTCTTGGTAAAGCTTTTGATGTCTCCATCAAGTCTGAATGAGATCCTTGCTGAGCAGAGTATTCTTGGTTGTTGGTATTTCCCTTTCATCACTTTAAATATATCATGCCACTCCCTTCTGGCTTGCAGAGTTTCCGTTGAGAAATAGCTGTTAACCTTAACCTTATGGGAGATCCCTGTTATGTTATTCATCATTCTTCCCTTGTTGCCTTTAATAATTTTCCTTTGTCTTTAATTTTTGTGAATTTGACTAATATTTGTCTTGATGTGTTTCTCCTTGGGATTATCCTACTTGGGATTCTTTGTGCTTCCTGTATTTGGGTGAATACTTCCTTTCCCAAATTAGGAAAGTTTTCAAATATAGTCTCTTCAAATATTTTCTTGGGTCCTTTTTCTCTCTTCTCCTCAGACCCCTATAATGTAAATGTTGCTGTGTTTAATGTTGTCCCAGAGGTCTCCTAGGCTGTCTTAATTTCTTTTCATTCTTTTTTGTTTATTCTGGTTCAAATGAGTAATTTCTACCATTCTGTCTTCCAGGTCACTTATCTTTACTTCTGCCTCAGTTATTCTGCTATTAGTTCCTTCTAGTGTATTTTTCATTTCACTTATTGTATTGTTTATCTCTGTTTGTTTGTTCTTTAATTCTTCTAGGTCTTTCTTAAATTTCTCTTGCATCTTTTCAGTCTTTGTATCCTGTCTTTTTTTGAAGTCCTGTATCTTCTTCACTATCATTATTGTGGATTCGTTATATGGAAGGTTGCCTAACTCCACTTCATTTTTTTTCCCCTGGGGATTAATCTTGTTCCATCTTGTGGTACAAAATCCTCTGCCTTTTCATTTTCTCTGTCTTTCTGTGGTTGTGATTTTCATTCTGCAGGCTGCAGGATTAAAGTTCTTCTTGATACTGCTGATTGCTCTTTGGAAGATGATGCTGTCTATCAGGCTTATGCACAATTCCTAATGGGAAAAACTGGTGATGGTTAGGACTGGGTGTTCCTTTGGTGGGCGAGCACAGTAAAACTTTAATCCACTTGTCTGCCAATGAGTGGGGCTGAGTTCCCACTCTCTTGGTTGTTTTGCCTGAAGCAGCCCAGCACTGGAGTTTATAGGCTTTTTGGTGTGGCTAATGGAAGACTCCAGGAGGGTTCATCCCAATTAACCCTTCCCAAAATCCCCACCACCAGCATCCTCAGCCCTGCAGAGAGCCACAACTTCCCCCACATCTGCAGGTGACCTTCCAACACAAGCAGGTAAGTCTGGTTCAGTCTCCTACATAGTCACTGCTCCTCCGCCTTGGTCCTGGTGTGCACACTACTTTTTGTGTGACCTGCAAGAATGGAGTATCTATTTACCACAGTCATGTGGATGTCCTGCAATCAAATCCTGCTGAACTTCAAAGTCTCATTCTCTGGATTTGGCTTCTCCTGTTACCAGGTCCACATGTTGGGAATCCTGATGCAATGCTCAGAACCCTCACTTCAGTGGTTGGACCTCTATGGTATAACTGTACTCAAGTTTGGGAGTCAACCAACCAGTGTTTATGGGATTTGATTTTATCACAATAGTTCCCCTCCTATTTTCACACTGTGGCTTCTCTTTTGTCCCTGGAGGTGGGGTGTATTTCTTAGTAAGTTCCAGTATCTACCTGTCTATGATTGTTCAGCAGTTACTTGTGATTCCAGTGCTCTTGAAAGAGGGAGTGCGTACATGTCCTTTTACTCCACCATCTTGAACCAGAAATGAGGCCCATGAGGTATCTAAAAGAGAAATATTTAACTAGGATTGTTTGGTATATTAAGTGAAATGCAATTATTCATAATTCTGGTTAAGGTAACTAAGCTTATGGATTATACCGTAATGAGATGTTTAACCATTCCTTTTAAGTTTTCTATCTTTTATAGATATTTTTTGTACTTTGAAGCTGTTACAAAAAGTGCTTCATCATCAAGGAGTTTCATTTTTTTTAAAAACTGTGGAAGCAATTACAACACTTCCACACCAAAATAATGGTTATGTGAGGATTCCAGACTATACTGACTTAATTCAAGGAACTTCCTCCCCCAGGGGCTGCTAGATAAGGCATCCAGTGATGTTTTTCCCTGACAAACAAGGTGGCCCCCCTATTTAGCCTTAAAGCAGTTACAAAAGGGGATTATCACCCTTCTGCTTCCCATAAGAATATGTGAGTAAAATCTCTTACAGGGGAATGAAACAGGAGGGAAGGGGACAGAGCAGAAGCTTTGAAAGAATAACATAGCCTGAGGAAAATATGTAAACTGAGTAGAATCAAATGAGTCCAAGATGGTGGACAACACCACTTCCACTAGACCTTGAACATCATAATAGAACTATAAGAATGAAAAATTAGGCAGTGCCACAATTCCAGGAAATCTCCTGCCCTTCCTGAAATAGCTGGAATACTCTTCCCAATTATTAGCCTATGAAATAGCTCACTCCTATGAAAACTGACAACCACATACACTGGTACATTTCTCACCTTCTGAGATGGCCCATAGTCTGTCTGTGGAGTTTGTTTCTGTCTAAATAAATTCACTTCTTACCTATTAGTGTGTTTCTCACTGAATTCTGCCTGCAATGAGACATTAAGAACCTGAGCTTCCTTAGGTCCTGAAATAAAGTGTGTGATCTCAGTTGGAAGATTTTGGGTTTTGGCCAGGTTCCAGCCTTGGCAGTGTGTATTCAGGTCCCTATCAGGGTTTTGCTGGGTTCAAGACCTGGCTGCATGAGCTTGAGCCCCAGCCTGAGTTTTGGCTGGGTTTGAGTCCAAGCCACGTGGGTTCATGTCACAATCAGGGTTTTGGAGGGGTTTCATTCCCAGACATCATGGTTCAAATCCCAATCTGAGGTGAAGGTTTCAATTTTAGCATCACATCAAGTCAACTGAACAAAAAATAAAAATAAAAACAGCCATAACTGGGACTCCTTTGGTGGCACAGTGGAGAAGACCCTGTCCTCCCAATGCAGGGGCCTCAGTTCGAAGCCTGGTCAGGAAACTACATCCCACCTACAACAGATAGTAGTTCACATACCACATCAAAAGAACCCGCATGCCTCAACAAAAGATCGTGTGTGATGCAACTCAGTGATGTCACAGCCAAATAAATGAGTAAATTTTTTTTAAAAAGTTCTAATGATATCCCGTTGTATGTCTCTATCACATTTTCTTTATCCATTCAACTGTTGATGGATCTAAGTTTTTTGTACATCTTGGCTATTGTGAATGATGCTGCAATGTACATGACAAGACAGATATCCCTTTGAGATCATGATTTTAATTTTTTGGAATACATACCCAAAAGTGGGATTACTGAATCACAGTGAATTTTCTTTTTAGTTTTTGGAGGAGTCAACGTTATGTTCTCCAGCGACTGTACCAATTTACTTCCCCATGAACACCATGCTGGAATCCACATCCTCGTCAAAGCTTATTATAGTTTGTTTTCTGATAATTACCATACTAATGGATGTGAGATTGTATCTTATTGTCATTTGATTTGTATTTTCTCGATGATCAGTGAGGGAGGGACTATCCTTCCAAATTTACAGAGTAGGTAATCGATGTGCAGAAATCAACTTGTGAAGGTCATATGACCAGTATGCTTCAGAGGTGGGATGTGAACCCAGGCAGAAAAGCTCCAGGATATACATGCTTGGTGAGTATGCTGCACTGTCTTCCATGTGCTTAGCAAATCTGGGATCATGCAATACATGCAATACAAAAATATTCTGCTCTTTTCTCTTAAGGTCTTATTGAAATGATTTCTTATAACACCAAATATTCTCTTAAAACACAATTTCATGGTAGTTAATTGCATGATGGCCTATCTGTAGTGTGGTCAATGTATTTTTTTTTATATGTCTTGGGATGTCCCAGATTTTCCCTTGTGTAAGAGATTCTGAGGACTACATCCTTGCTTATGTAAGTTTTGGGGTGCTTCCAATCATCACATTAGCATAAACCTTAGAAGAAAAATTCCTGGGACAAGACCATAGATACTTTAAGAACAAGTCAACTCCAAAAAAGATTGCACCAATTTATACTCTTTCTATAAGTGTTTAAGATCTATCTTTTTCTGGGTTTTTCTAACTTTCCTCCCAGCAGTGGCTATACATTTCTGTGGTCTGCAGTGGGTAAAGAACAAAAGTGTAATGTTGGGCAAGATTGTTGTTTCAATATCAGAGATTGGGACTTTGCTGGTGGTCCAGTGTTTAAGATTCCATGGTTTAAGTCTGGGGACTTAGATTTGATGCCTGTCAGGGAACCAAAATTCCATATGATGTGCTGTTCAGACAAAAAACAAAAAAAAGTTATGAAGATCAGATTGGATCCTAATGTTGGTAGCACAGGCTACAAATATAAAGCCTCAATAACACTGGGCTTGTTAACAGAAACAGCTCTAACCCTGGCCTTAGGCTCATCTAGGGAAGAAAAACCCGAATTGTTTTGGTGATATCATGGAAGTAAACACTGCTGATGCCAAATATCTCCCAACATGGATGTAGCACTGTGTTCTAGTGGAAGCATCTACTAATTCATCCATTCATTTATTCAACGTGTATTTATTGAGGGTTTACTCTGTGCCTGTCACCAGTAGCGGGGCCAGAAGTTTGGAGGAAACATCCTTCACCTTTACAGTGGGGGTCATAAGCTGCAGGGGGTCATGGTGACACAGGGAGATGGCATATGCAAGTAACCTGAGCTAATATTATCATTCTTATTGGTGGTTTCTCAAAACAGAGAGACATTGCTTATGGTTCCATGAAGACCAGTTGGAGAATGAGTTTGACACACTCCTCCATTAAATCTCCATTAAGCCCAGACCATGATATTTGCTATTCAAAAAAACAAACAAACAAACAAAAACAGCCCTGCTCTCACCTATTCCCATTTGTCAGCTCTGCAACTGGTCCTCTTTCATTGCCAACAAGCTGATCTTTATCCATTGATATCTGAAAAGGACCAGGCACACAGAACCCTGGACATACAGCAGATCTGCACATGCATGGGAACTGCAGGGCTCACAAGTGTGTTTCAAAGTGAGGAGGCAAGTTTAAAGTCAAAGACCCCACTGTTGTCCTAACCCAGCCATTCCCTGCCTACCTGAGAAGGAAGACCCTCACTCTTCTGACCTCCTTTCTACACCTCTTTTGTTTTCTCCATCTGTTTCCCTCATTTGGGGTTGTCTCTTTATCTGTCTCCATGAACCGGTGGTGGGTTCCTAACCCAGCCCACTATCCTTGGGGTCCACCACAGCACCTGACGCACTGTAGGTGCTCAGTCAATTTGTACTGAATGAAAAGATAAGGAAGGAAGGGAGACATCCCTTTCACTCATGTTTGTCTTGCCTGAGTAAAGGCCAACACTATGCATTGCATTGGGGTGTGTTTTCCACCTTATTTACTCATTCTTGCTCCTTTTCTCCTCTAGGTATCCCTCCACCTCTAAGCCTTGCTGTCCTGAGTCTGGGCCTCTGCCAAGGGTCTCCAGTTGGGAAGAAGTGATGCTTCCACTCTATTTGTGCCAAACCATGGCAACTTGAACCAAAGGCTTTGTTGATCTACCCCCAGAGCAAGCTCAGAAAAACTGAAGGCTTTGTGCACTCTGGGCCCTCCTTTACATGAGTGACATCTTCCTCAACAAGCTTGGAGGCCAAAGGAAGGAACATGCTCGGCCCTGGAGGGGTGGGGCAGGGTAGGGATCCACACAGGCTGTCACTTGGCAAATGAAGCTAGAAAGGACACCCACTGTGTGGTTGCCTGAGAGCTGGTGACTGGATTGAGGGGAACAAAGAGAACCACCTCTGCTTGAAGGGTCTCACCCAGAAACCCCCTGGAGCAGAAGGCCACTGGCAAAGTTCCTCAGAGAGGAGAAGAATAGAATCTATTTTTATTATCCCTTCCTATCTCTCTGAATGAGGAGGTGGCAGAGTTTATGGAGATGTTGCCAACTCTTCGATGGTCTAGAACAGACCAATGCCACTTCCCTTGGGGCTGCCTCTCCCCTGCTCCAGGCACATGCTGTTGAAGGAACTGTCAATCATGTGGGACAAGGCAATGAGACCAAGTAAAGACAATCATAGTACCCCATGTGCCTGCCAGAATGGATGGTCGAGGGCTGGACACATGATCTGAGATGGACCAATCCGAGCCCTCCCTGGTATCCTGAAGTATTCTGAGTTCCTTTCATTATGGGTTAGATGCCATGCACATATACGTGTAGAAGCCTGAGTGAAGAATGTTGTCAGGCCAAGAATTCAACAATGAGAGAAGGGAAAGAGTTAGGGAGAGGAAGAGTGAGCTGAAGACTTCTGAATTCTTGGGTCCAGTCACTGAGATGCGTGGAATTGCTCTGGTTCCTGGGTCTTGTAACCCCACTGTCCTTCCAGTTAAGTCTCCCCTTTCCTTGAGGCAAGTTGGAGTTGAGCTCTTCTCACTTGTGGTTCAGACAAGGTTCTAGATGCTGCCCGATTATGAAACACCTACCCAACCCAAAGAGAGTCACTCATTCATATTAGATTCATTGAGAATGGAGTCTTTTATTCTTTACTGAGAATAGGGCTTTGCAGAGCAACAAACACCATCCACCACGATCCCTGGGAGGGAGTGCTCTACGTGTGAGTGAATGTGTGCTTGGATTAGGCCTGATTGATTCCTGAAGCAGCCCCAGGATTTACACAGCGCGAGCCAGGCCAACCCTGTTGTTTCCCCGATCATAAACAGAGAAATACAGCCTCAAGAAGGCGTCACCCAGGACCCAAGTCTCCAACAGATTCCAGGTCTCTGTGCCCCCTCGAAAACGGCTGATACAGGTGCTGTAAGGACCCTGGGGAGACATAAATACACCCCAGTCAGACTCATCCCTTACCTACCACTCCCACAGCATCCATAGCTAGTGGTTTCTCAGTTTTATTTCCCTCCTTTAGTAGGTACCAAATTACTGTCTGAGCAGCTGCAGAACTGGAATGCGCTTCCAAAAACAAGAACAGCCAGGACATGTGGTTGCCCTGTGGTAGGTGGGTGGGAGAGGGAAGGTTTGGAGTTTTGGATTAGCAGATGCATACTACTATATAAAGAGTGGATAAACAACAAGGACCTACTGTATAGCACAGTATTCAACATCCTGTGACAAACTGTAATGGAAAAGAATAGAATAAAGTATATGTGTATATATATATAAATATACACATATACACACAACTGAGTCACTTTGCCATATAGCAGATATTACCACAACACTGTAAATCAAGTATATTTCAATATTAAAAAAATTGAAAATAAAAAAGGACAAGAATGGCCCATAATTTCCCTGTTCTTTCCTTCTGACCCATGCTCGCTCTTTTCTCTGCAGAGAATGCCTTTTCTTCTCTTTTTTCCCCACAGTGTGTTCTCCAGGCTGTGTTCAGCCCATCTAGGAAGACTTCCTGGACCCACACTCACCCTCCCTGGCCACTCCAGGCTGGGTTGGCTGACTTATCATGGGGCACCCCTTGTATGTAGCCTTTGTCACCCCTATTCTGGACCTGGCACCACTTTGCACAGCCCCTGGATGTGCTATTTGCATGGACTCCAGTGTAGATTTGCCTCAACCCAAGCAAGCCTCTTCATGCCTCCATGAGGCTGGGGGTTTCATATTACTGAAATTCCCTACCTTCCTCAAAGCCTCTTTTGAGCCCATCAACCTCCTCTGAATTCCCATAGAGTGCTGACATTAAGCCTCAATCTTGTTTCTGGACTGTGCAGTCACTGTACACCCTTTACTCATGTGAGCATCCAGCTTCCCCATAGAGGGGTCTGGTAGCGCAGCTCACTGAGGGGGAACTGAGGCTTAGCAAGTGGGAATTATACCTGAGGACTAGGACAACAAGGTAATTGATCATCCAATCAGGACTCTTTCCAGATGGAAGGGAGAACGTCAATGATGATGGTGCGATAACACACTGAGACTGTCCCCAGACAGCGCCACTGGTCACTTGGCCTATTACAGGGATTGCTAGAGCTAACTTTCTATATGCATCCATCTGAGAGATCTGGTGGAACTGAAGCTCTTTGAGGGCAGAGGCCCTTAGTGTTCCCCTCTCCTTGTGCCCCACGCCATGCTGGCATGGGGTCGTGTCTCCATTTAATCCAGGATGATGGAGGTCCTAGACTGCCCTCTATTCTCAAGTTGTTGTTCTTGTGGGAGGCACTGGCCCAGTCACTTGGGCTCAGCAGCATCTGCATTGCTTTGGTTTTGCCTGCTGTGGATACTCCACCTAGTCAAAGCCCAAGGGTTCCTGTAAGGGACAGATTTGAAAACCAGCCCCCAAGTTTTCCCCCTCACCTTCCAGATGTAGGCTGCAGCAGGCACTGGGTAGTCATTGCCATTGATGGTGTAGATGATAGTAGGCAGGCTCCTGATGTGGCTACATGTTACGTGATACTGTTAGATAAAGAGGGGAGAGGTTGGCCCAGCTGATCCCTGGCGTGGGGAGAGCCCCCGGGGTGACCTTGAAGCATGTCCCTTCACCTCTTCACCGAAAGGCATGGCACTGATGAGCTTCTGGATGATGGTGACCAGTGTAGTTGGGCCAGCCAGCAATGTAGTCCCAGTACTCAGAATGGCCTGGCATCCATGGTAACAACCAACAACCACCCCATTCATGGTGATGCTGAGAGACAGTGGCACAGAGTTGGGAACAAGATCACACTTAAGTCTCCCCCACAACTGCCCCCCTCCCTGACTGTCTACAGAATAGCCCATCAGCTCATGCCCTGACTCTGTTTCCCTATGCTGTGGTCATATAAACTTCTTTGACTTCCTTTGAGTTATTGAATGCACCAGGCTCTTTTGAGCCTCAGGGCCTTGGCGTGTGCTGGTTGTCCTTCCAAGAAGACCCCCATCCCCTTTTTCTAGCTAATTTCTCCTTATCTTTAAGTTTCTAGCTTAAATGTCCCTTTGTCAGGGAAACGTTCCCCCCAGACTGCATCAGGCTCCTGCCTTGGTCACTCTCTGAAGATTCATCCTGATTTGTAGCAAGTACTGAAGTGGTAATTCATCATGTGTGTGACTCGTTTCATGTACATCTGCCTCACTAGATGTAAGGGCAAGTTGAATCCTCAGTGCCTCCCTCAACTGCAGTGCACACATTGGGTGCACAACGTATCTTTATTGAGTGCATAAATGAATGAGTAAATGAATGAATGAATGCATGAATGTATAAGTGAGTGAGTCAAAAAATGCATGAGGAATAACCAGAGACCTGTGTCTGTGTCTGACCAGTCATGAATCAACCCACACAGTGAAGATGAGGTTCTCTGGGTCAGCAGATGCTCAGAGTGGTGGGGAGGGAGACACAGGCTACCTTGTGAGAAATTGTTTTTCACCATGGCACCCTACCCAGCTTAGAGACCAAGGCTCCTGGCCAGGTGATGCCCAAGGTAGCCCGGGGGCCTCCAAAGGACCCGTAAGCTTCTGTCTGAGGGTGTCACACAGAATCCCATCAGTTATCGCTCCTTGTTCTCAGACCACTCCTGGATTCTAGCTTCTGATTCTCTCTGTCACAGCTTCTGCCCCTCTGTGTTCCTGGGTTGTAGACGTGGATGGCAAAATGTAGGGAGAGTGTCTCTTGGTATGAGTGCTTTCAGTTATAAAGAATGCAGCCAACCCCTCTCCACTGCTGGTAAGCTTCTCCCTAAGGGACCAGTTTTCCCAGTTTGTCTAGGACTTACCCTGTTTTTAAACTAGCAGTGTTGTGTACTAAGAAATCCCTTGGTGCTGGGTAGCCCTGGACAGGTGGTCCTTATCTCAACTCTGTTCAAGCTGGTGAAATTCTCCCTGATCCATTTTTCACTGTATTTTAGGGTCACCAAAGCACGCAATCTGCCTCACAGGACAGTGGATGCAGCCATCCCCAGGCAGCACACACATCTCAGGACCCTTACCAGGGCCCTGGTCTGGAAGCCTGGGGTGATTATGAGCCCGTGTGTGGTGTGTGTATCTGTGTGTTTTTGTGTTTGTTTGGATGTGTGTCTGTATGTGTCTCTGAGTGTGTGTGTGTGTGTATCTCTGTTCCTGTGCATGTTTCCATGTGTGTCAATGTGTGTGTTTATATGTGTCACTGTGTGTGTTTACATGCGTGTATTTGTTTTTGGAAGACATATGTCTGTGTGTGACTGGGTGTCTGATCTTGCATTTGTGTGTGTCTGCATGTGTCTGTGTGCTTGTGAGGGAGCATCACTTGGGGTGGGCCTCAGAGGGAGAGGCTTACCGGTCCATGGCTATCTGCCAGTAGTGTTTTCGGGACACTGGTATCCACTTGAGCTCTCCTTTGTAGTAGCTGTTGTCCACTCCACCAAACATCACCACACTGCCTGTCTCCTTCTTGCTGAGGAAAAAAGGAAGAGGAAGGGATCCTTGTCAGATAATAACAGCACTCACTGTCTGAGGGGTGTTGTTATCCACTCATCAGAGGCACTACTATAGTCCCCATTTCACAGATGTGTAAACTGAAGCACTCAAGAATTGAGTACCTGATTATGGTTGGTCACAGACTAATGAGTGGCACAGAAGAGGCTGTAAACTGGACAGCCTCTCTGGGTTCCAACAACTCACTCTTCTGAAGAGGGCCTGGTCCCTTCCAGCATTCAGAATGCTCAGACATGCCCTCAAAGAACACTTTAAGCGAGGGATCTAGATCCCCATTTGTGTAGTCTGTCATTTTTCAGAAAAGCCAAGGCCCAAGGACACTAAGTGCATGGATTCAGGCTCACCAAGGCTTGGCTTCACAGACTTGTGACCAGTGCCATCTGTGGGGCCCCATGCTCAGTAGGACCCCACACCTATGTTTTCCCTGTCTTGAAATTTCTAATACTTTTTTAACAGGAGGTCCCATATTTTCATCTTGCACTGGCTCTTGTGAATTGTGTAGCTGGTCCTGGTCTGCTGGTAAAATGTCAGTGAGAAAGCAAATATTCCTGCCATCCCTCTCCTCCCTTCCATATCAAATTCATCAGCAAATCCTGCTGCCTTTTCCTCCAGCCTGTACCCTGACACCTTACATTGCTCTCACTCTTACCTCAACTCTCCTGGACCAAACAGCTGTCTTTGAGCCTATGAGAATGGTTGTGTTCCAATAAAACTTAACTTTGACAAACCAGTGGCTGGGGCAGAAGTGGCCCTGTGGCCATAGTTATGCTGGGCTAAACAGTCTCTCAGGATAATTCTGGATCAGGTCTATAATTTTTCATGCATCAGAAATCATCCTGAAGGTGATTTACAGAGAGGGCCTGTCCAGCTCAGACTTACGTGCTTAAGTAGAAGGCAAAGACAGGCTGAGAAATGATGCCTCGTGTCTTCAGGTTGTCAAAAATGGGGGTGATCCTCTTGGGAGCAAGGCTGGGATAGCCCAGGCCCAGGACACCATCAAAGATTGCATCATCCAACCCACTCTGCCTCACACTCAGCCCAAATTCCTGGTGCAGGTTCACAAGGTTCATGATCTGCAAGACAGGAGAATGTTCCACATAAACATTTGGGACGTGGGGTTGGGACTGGGCTGAGGTAGAGATGCCATTAGCACCTCAGGGAAGACATGAGGCCTAGCTGTGCCCTGACCGGACTTCAGATTGTTAGACCAAGCTGGGACAGGAACTTGGGGTCCATTTGTGCAGGGCTATGGTTTTTAACCAACACCTGCTCCTGCTGCACACACCATCTTAAGGGAGTCAAAATGGCCTCATGTCTTCTATACAGGTGGGGAAATGGAGACTCAGGACAGGACCAAATGGTTTCCACTTGAGGATAAAATGAGTAGAGAGCAGGATAGTCTTTTCTTAGCAACCACTATGATCAGATGACAGATATGGACCACATTCAATGCAATATATTGTGGACCCTGCATCTGCCCAGGAAGGCAAAACCCCTTTATTCAATGCTGGTGCCAGGGTTCTTAAATTCTGCATGGAAAAATGCTTTTGGGGTTGTGTGTGTGTGTTAGACAGAGATAGAGAGAGAGAGAGAGAGAGCACTCAGACCCTTACAGGAGGCAGGCCTTAGATTTTATTGAACTCTCAAAGGCCCCCTGCAGGGAAAACCCATTTATCATGCCCTTCCCACATCTGTGGCCCTCTGCTTTCCCTGCACACATGCCTGAAGGCTTTGGCTAAACCCAGGGGCCCAACAACAGTTTTATCCTCTCCCTATGTACCTGACACTTGCATGAATCTTGATGGGCCAACACAGCTCCACTGCTTACTAAATGTGTGATATTTGCAAGACCATGGCTCTCTGTACCTCAGTTCCCTCTTCTGTATAATGGAGCTAATCATAGTACTTGCTGTGTGGGGTTGTTGCAGGATTAAACATATTATTACTATGAAAGTGCGCAGCAGTCTGAGAATAGAAATGTGGGTGCTTTTCACCTCTCTCCCTTCTCCAAGCCAAATGAACCTTGAGGTGTTCCTGGGCAAAGGAGCTGAAAATCCTCACGCCAAGCCACTCTCTGGGTTAGCCTTTTGGGTATCTGTGTGTCAGCAGGGGGGCTGTATGCTCAGGGACATGCTTTGTTGGGAGGGCAGACTGCCACTAGGGGCCTTGGGAAAGATGGGTCCTTCATGTTGATCCTGCATGTTTGGTAGTCAGTGGTTTCTTCCAGGGCCATCCTTGACTCAGCTTCTGGTTTCCAGAAAATGAGAAAAGCCTTATTACCCGAACGGTGTCATAGACAAGATTTCCAACAATCATCCCAGTGCTGTATTTGAGGTTGAAGGACTGGTCTGAGAACTTGAAGGTGGTGGACAGCTGAGGTTTGAAGAAATCGTGTGTACCTGCAGACACAGTTGGTAAGTGTCCCTTAGGTGTCAAGAAAGAAGTAATGAATGGGAGGGTAGTATAAGATGTGTGGATGGTGGGTGGTGGGGCAAGTACTCACGGCAGAAGGGATTGTGGCAGTAGATGGCGGGCACCCACATGAAAGATGAGCTGGTGTCAAAGACGACCCTGATCTCCTGAGGGGGTGTTCCAATGGTGATGTTGCCAATATAGCACAGCTACGGGGGTTGGGAATGAATGGTTAGGACAGGCCTGGCTGCTCTGGCCACCCTTGATTCCCAGAGTTCTGCCTTCCTAGAGTTGTCCCATGTCTCCTGAAATCACTTTCAAACTACCACACATCATAGCCTCTGCTGAAAGTGGTGCCTTCATTTGATTTTTTTTTTTTCCATTTGCAATCTTGTTTAACTGACCAGGGATTGAACCCAGATCAGTGCAGTATTAGCACAGAGTCTTAACCACAGGACCTCCAGGGAAGTCCTGGGGCCTTCAACTGAAAAGCTCTCCAGTCTCCCCTTCAAGGCCCAACCTGAGTGTTTCCTTCTCCAGGTGGCCCTCCTAGGTCACGCCAGGCCACTTCCTCTAAAGCCGGACCATATGCTATCAACGCTACAAAGTTGCCCATTTTATTGGACATGTATTTACTCTTTGCCTATCATTCAGGCTGGCCTATGAACTCTTGAAGGAGAGACAAGTGCTTTTATTAAAATCAATAACAGTAACCAGAGTGGCAGATTTTTATGGTGTCACAGGCCACAGTGCTTAGTAAATTTTTTTCTGGTGTCCTTCGGCCTATAGAAGCTGACCTTCCCCTGCCTGTGGTTTCAAACTTGATATGCAGTTGGCTTTATATTTTGATCAGACATGGCACAACTTTCATCTGTAACTCCATGACTCTCCTATTTCAGAAAGAACAAGCTCCCTCAGACTAATGACTTATCTTTGGCATGAAATGAGTGTTTTACTGACCCCTGGTCATTGCTGGCCCCAGTAGCCACAGACCAAGAGCTGAGGATGAGAATGCCTTCTCCTCTGGGAATGGGGTCTCTCTTCCCCAATGTTTCTGCTTCCTGAAGGAGTCCCAGCCCCAACAGCCAGCCTGGCCCCTCCAGGTGAACCCCAGTGCTAGGCCAGAGCACCAGGGGGAGCTGTGGAGGACAATTCTCCCAACAAACTCACATCTTGGTAGTTCTTCAGAGGTTGAAGTGTAGTATGTGGGTCATCAGTGGCATTCTGGGATGTGTCATCAGTGTTCTCCTCCAGGAAATTTCTCAGCAGGTCTTCTTCCTTCAAGGTTTCTTGCCTGGTCCTGATCTTTGTTAGAGGGATTCTTTCACCAAACATTGGGAAAAGGACACAAAGAAGGGGCAGCAATCAGCTGGATATGTATGACTGTCATACCTTACATTGTAGTGATGATGTGCATTATTTTAGAATTTTTTTGAGTGTCACATTATTATCAGGATGCTATGCAAAGACACAGGCAAAGACCTCCGTTTGAATACTGCTTCTGTTGTGTAATCTTGGGTAAATTGTATGACCCTTTGGAGTCTCAGCATCTTCATCGGTAAAAAGGTGGCTATAATAGCACCCATCCACCATGTAGAATGTTGTGGGTATTAGGTGAGATGATGGATATGAGGTACCTGATATGTAGGAAGTCTCAACAATGATAGACATTACCATTGCTATGGCCATCCCACTGTCTTTTTTTTTTAATTTTATTTATTTATTTATTATTTTTGGGGGGCACACCAAGTTCAATCATCTGTTTTTATACACATATCCCAGTATTCCCTCCCTCCCTTGACTCCCCCCCCGCCACCCTCCCTCGAAAGGAAGATCAATGGAATAGAATAGAGAACTCAGAAGTGAGCCCAAACACATATGGGCACCTTATCTTTGACAAAGGAGGCACGAATATACAATGGAAAAAAGACAGCCTCTTCAATAAGTGGTGCTGGGAACACTGGACAGGAACATGTCAAAGAATGAAATTAGAACACTTCCTAACACCAGACACAAAAATAAACTCCAAATGGATTAAAGACCTACATGTAAGGCCAGACACTATAAAACTCCTAGAGGAAAACATAGGCAGGACACTCTATGACATACATCAAAGCAAGATCCTTTTGGACCCACCTCCTAGAATCATGGAAATAAAATCAGGAATAAACAAATGGGACCTCATGAAACTTAAAAGCTTTTGCACAGTGAAAGAAACCATAGACAAGACTAAAAGGCAACCCTCAGAATGGGAAAAGATAGTTGCCTATGAAACAATGGACAAAGGATTAACCTCCAAAATATACAAGCAGCTCATGAAGCTTAATACCAAAAAAGCAAATAACCCAATCCACAAATGGGCGGAAGACCTAAATAGACATTTCTCCAAAGAAGACATACAGATGGCCAACAAATACATGAAAAGATGCTCAACATCACTCATCATCAGAGAAATGCAAGTCAAAGCCACAATGAGGTATCACCTCACATCGATCAGAATGGCCATCATCCCCAAATCTGGAAACCACAAATGTTGGAGAGCGTGTGGAGAAAAGGGAAATCTCCTGCACTGTTGGTGTTAAAGTAAGTTGGTACAGCCACTATGGAAAACAATTTGGAGGTTCCTTAAAAACCTACAAATAGAACTACCATATGATCCAGTAATCCCACTACTGGGCATATACCCAAAGAAAACCATAATCCCAAAAGAAACATGTACCATAGTGTTTATTGCAGCACTATTTACAATAGCCAGGACATGGAAGCAACCTAAATGCCCATCAACAAACAAATGGATAAAGAAGATGTGGCATATATATATACAATGGAATATTACTCAGCTATAAAAAGGGATGAGATGGAGCTATATGTAATGAGGTGGATAGACCTAGAGTCTGTCATACAGAGTGAAGTAAGTCAGAAAGAGAAAGGCAAATATTGTATGCTAACTCACATATACGGAATCTAAAAATGGTACTGATGAACTCAGTGACAAGAACAAGGACAAAGATGCAGAGAATGGACTGGAGAACTCGAGCTTTGGGGGGGGGCGGGGGGTGAAGGGGAAGCTGCAATGAAGCAAGAGAGTAGCACAGACATATATATACTACTAACTGTAAAGTAGATAGTCAGTGGGAAGTTGTTGTATAACAACGGGGAGGGTGGGGGGGGCCCACTGTGTCTTTTTCAAAGAAGCTCTGGGAAGTAGGTAGAAGGTGGATCATTATCTTCTTTTTACTGGCAGGAATTTGAAATGCAGGGAATTTGTGACGTACCTGTGGTCACACTGCTTGTTAGAGGTAAAACAGCCTAGAAGTAATCTTCCTAATATTCCTCCAGGGCTCAAGCAGAAGAGAGTGGTAAGAGAGAAAGCCAGGAGATGGGGAATAAGTTAGATAAATTATGAGGCTAGAGAAGCAAGGAAGAGTGAAAATAGAAAGCAAAGAAACAAAAACTCAGAGAGTTCTTCATGCACAGAGATATCCAATATGATGGAAGACATTAAAGAGAGAGAGAAAGAGATGAAAAGAGACACATGTACACTGACATGGAGCGAGAACAGAGAGAAGATGCAGAAGCAAATATAGGAGAAGTGCTGTTCCATTAGACCTCACTTACAGTTGCAGACGTTGTGCACTGAACCATTCCAAGGAGTGCCATTTTCACATAGGTCATGGTGTGACTGGCACCCTTTGAGTTGTATAACCCTGCATGCCGACCCCAAGACACTTGTTTCCGTGGGAAGTTACTCATCAATAAGTGTGAGCTGAGCTTTCAGCCTGTCAGGGAATGATTATATTTCCTTCTAACCCTGAGGGGTGGAAATATAAGAGGACAAGAAAAACCCCAGAAACAGAGATGATGCCACTTACAGTCCCCGTACTTACATGACTAGGCACTGTGAGAGGGCCACCAGCCCGAGGATCCCAAGCCACTTCATGCTTCTAATCTGGGACCAAGTATTCCAGAAAGAGTGAGAGTGGAGCATGGCATGGTGGCCAAGAGCTCCTAGTTATATATGCTCTGACCAGCCATAATTGTCCCCTTTAGGCCAATAATGGATCAGATAAGAAATGTGAATCTCATGATAAAATTTAACCTTGATCAATGTCTGTGGGGAATGCACTTCAAAAAATTCTATGAATACAGACATTTCTACAGTAATGTCTTCCTTGGGGCTTGATTACAAAATCAAAACCGAACCTTTCGGACTGACTAAGAGGGGAGAGACTCTTGCCAACTTGACTGCAAAACACTGTTACTATCGAATAAAAGTAAATGCTAGGGGCCATGCTTGATACTCATGATCTCATGTGATCTTCTGAACAACTTCATGACATGCATTGCAGTGCTAAGTTGAAGAGGAGATTTCAAGAAGGTATAGAGATCAAAAGTAAATGTAGACATGAGGGGCAGCCAGTGACAGACACATGAATGGCTTTCGGTAGTGGGACAGACGGCACAGACCAGCGGCACTTATGATACCAATCTGCATCAAAAATGTAGGCTAGAGTAGTATTACAATTGCAGAGTTTCACTATGGGAAGAAATGTGATGCATGCACCCCCAAGATACTTCATATCATCCAACAAACATATACAGAGCACCCTGGTGCAGGGATCTGGTTTAGATGCTGGAGAGTCAAAGTCAAGTAGGACCCAGCAGGTCCTTACCATCAGGGAGCTAGCAGTCTAGAGCAGTCCTCATAAGCTCATTGCCTAGGGAGCAAGAGAAATATATAGAAGGGCTGGATGGGTATCATGGACACGGTGCAGGAAGCCTCTCTGCTACTAGTTGGGGCAGCCTCTCCTTAGCTCTAACAGCAGCTGCCATGCTGGAAAGCAGCCTGGTTGGCCAAATATTTGAGCGAACTCAGAAGTCTGGATAATTATGTAAAATCCCCTGATTTTAAATGTTAGCAAATAATTGTTGTTCGTCTTCACAAAATCAGTGTGAGTCGAAACTGAAACACCTGTGTGCTGAATTCAGCTTGCAGGCTGTTCAGGTTTTTATATCTGCCCTAGAGGTGGTTGTACAAAGTGCAGAGAAAGAGGGTTGAACTCATGTTGTTCGAATGAATAAGAGACTGAATGCATCTTAACCATATTAATTTTCCCTTCATTTGTAAAGAAAGATCAACCGGGAGCTATCAACCAGTAAATTTAGTAATGTCCAATTGCTAATGTTGACTTAAAAAATATATGCACAATGTGAGAGTTCTGAGTTAAGTTTTATTTGGGGTCAAATGAGGACTGCAGCCCTGGAGACAGCATCTCAGATAGCTCTGAGAAACTGCTCCAAAGAGGCACAGGGAGGAGCCAGAATATATAGGGGTTTTGCAACAAAAGACAGGTAGTCAGGAACATCCATTAAAGGAAACTAGATATCTCAGGTTAAGGAACTAAGTGCTTTTCTATAAATGGGAAGAGGCAAGCTTTGGGCTCACTGAAATTATTCCTTTGCTATGCACCTTAGCTATCTGGGGCCTGCATTTTCACATCCTGAGTTTCCTCGGGGCTCACCAAAGGCAGTGACTTACAGTCTGATGGCAGGTATTCTTTTCAGTGAGGGCTGCAATCCTTGATGACTGTGACATCCCTTGCTTATTGATATGACAGGGAATATTCCATTATTAAATATTTCATTCATCACTAAGCATCTGATATAATTCTCCATTAGGGTCTGTGTTCTCAACCATTTTGTCTACCAATGCAAACATACAAAGGAACAATTTCTAAGCTTCTTATCAATCAAAGAAGTCAGAAAAGACCACTCAGAGCTCCTGCTCAGCCTGAGATGAGCAGGCTACCAGTTAAACTGTGATTGCAGCCAAAGTAAAGACAATGGAGTTTTATGGCTCCTTCCAGGATTTCCAGGCCCTGCATGTTCCCGGGGGAGATCGCTCCAGGTCTGACCTTGAGTAGAAAAACAGGAGGCTGACCTGATCACTAGGTGATAGATGGGGTGCTGCATTTTCCTACACATTTTGCACATGCTAAAATTCTGTTTTGGTGGTTCAATCCCTCCACAGGGGATTTGACAAGACCTAGCAAATGACACACACAAATACCATTTAGCTCAGCAAGTCTACTTCTAGGGATTTATCCCAAAGATACAATGCCAAAAATCCAAAAACAAACAAACAAACAAAAAACATGCACAGTCTATTCACTGCAACATTTTTTGCAAAAGGAAAAGATTAGAAAAATATCTGAAGTGACCATCTATGGGCTAGTGTTGAAGAAGGCATAGGGAATCCAAACAATTGGGTATAATGGGTATTGGGGAGGCATGGAATGGCTCAGACCTTCAGGGTATACTGTTTAGTTTTCAAAGAAGAGGTACCAGAAAATTGCTTATAGTTTGCTGCTTTTCCATACACACATATGTCTATTTTCATTAAAAAATAGGGGAAGAATAAATTAAAAACTAACAAAAATTATAACTTATGGGGAGGGAGAGGGATACAATGGAGGTATTTCTTGCTTTATACATTGACTTTTCAAACATGTAAATGTGTTATAAAATAAAAAAAATATGTAAATAAACACATCTTTCCAAATTAAGAACTAAAGCAAATGAACCTAATTCTATTAAGTTGATGATTTAGACTCACAGAACAAAACATTACTTAAGTGGCTTTAAAATGCAGATTTTAACACTAAGTTCAGATTGGCATGTCTTCTAAGGACAAAGACAAAGAAACAAAGAAATGGACCGCCCCCCCCCCCATAAAAACAAAAACAAAAAGTCAAAGAAATATTAAACTATATCCAACACTTTAGTGTTGGGGATATTGCTACTGTTATGTTGAAAGTATTTTAAGTATGCTACAGGTTAAATCAAGTAAGTACTCTATGTTAATATTGTTATGAAGCAAGACTTTCCTTGGAAGGGAGAAAGCAGGTATAAAAATACAACCAAAAAGCTTAAGTAATACCCTGTGGTCTTAAAACTTGAATCAAAAGTATAACTTTGTACCATTTAATTATTTTTATTTTTTGAGAAGAAAATCTGTACTTCTTGGTTGTGACCACTGAAAGGCCTAGAAACAACGGAAACTTGATAACAGTGACTATCCTGAGGCCTAGCTTGTGGCCTCTAAATACCATTTGCCACCAAAGGATCCAGAAATTCTTGAAGAGATGGCTGATTTCAGGGCTGGACCAAGAAACACACAAGATAAGCCTAGGAATCTTGAAGGACCAGAAATTTGAAAGCTTTCAAAGTCCTCCGAGCGCCGGACAAAAAGTTTAGGAATCTATCAGAAGAGGCCAAAGGTGGGACAATTTTAGTATCATATCCAATTGATTAAAACAAATTAAATATATACAAAGCCATGACTGAGAGCTCCTTGGTGGTGCAGAGGACCAGACTCCAAGCTCTCAATGCAGGGGGCTTGGGTCTGATCCTTGGTCAGGGCACAAGATCCCACATGCCATAACTAATAGTTCATAAGCCATGTCTAAAATTCCAGCATGCCTCAACAGAAAATCTCCCATACTGCAAATTACACACTGTGAAGCCAAATTAATACATACTTTTTAAATGCTGAATAATATTCCATTGCATGTCTCTACCACATTTTCCTTATCCATTCAAATACTGATGGATCTAAGTTATTTCTCCATCTTGTCTATTGTGAGTGATGCTGCAATGTACATGACAGTGATCTTGGAGAGACAGCAGTGAGTGGTCCTGAAGAGAGATCTTCATTTATTTCCCAGTAATTGAACCTTGGTAGGCTGGATGAAACACCAGGAATTCTAACCACTAGACCATTAGAGGCTAGAGGCTAGAACCAAAGTGGCCCTAGCTCTTTCCCCCATTTGAAAGCAAGAATATTTCAAGGAGGCAAAAACTGTAAAAAGAGGTACAAAGTTTGTTTTTAGAGACACAACACAATGTATGAGAGAGCACACACAGAAGCAGTTTATTTAAGACAAGAGGAAGGCAGAAATACACACCCAGAGAGAAAGTGTATGATTATCCTCTCTAACGAGAAGGCATACAGTAAGTCCGAAACTAGGCAGAGATACACTCATAGGGAGAAGTGCAGGTGTCCTGAAGGAGGAGTGTAGGAAAGATGTGATGTAAATTATTTATATAGGACAGCCCTCCCGGGGCTTGGTTTACCTTTGACCAATTATCTTAATGCTTTTCTCATACCTGATTGGTCCTACGACCATCCCCAAGTTGTGCACGCAACTTTCTGCTAAGGTGATCCCACTGCAGAGGCCTATGGGTGCATGTCCACACTTATCATGTGGTGGTGTCCCATCCCTTTTTGAACCCCAAAGACCTTCCTATGCATGGGCAAACTGGGAAGTTTTCCTCGACCTTAGGTGTGGGCACCTTCTCTCTGTACCTCAGCAGAGCTCAGCTTCTGCCACAAGCTTTGTCCTTGGAGTTTCAGGGTGAGAACAAAGGTTAAATTTGATTCCACTTGACAAACACCAGGTGTCCAGGCCAGGGCCCCATCTATCTCCTACCTCAGCAGGGCAAATATCCCTTTGAGATCATGATTTTAATTTTCTGGAATAAATATGCATGAGTGAGGTTACTGGATCATATAGGAATTCTCTTCGTAACTTTCTTAAGGAAAAATTCTCCATTGGTACACTATTTTACATTCCCACCAACAGCCTACAGCATTCCACATCTTTGTCAATACTTGTTCCATTTTGTATTTTTTAAGCTCTTTATTGGAGTATAATTGCTTTACACTGTTGTTCCAGTTTCTGTTGTACAACAAAGTGAGTCAGTTGTATTTATACATATATTCCCATATCCCCTCCCTCACATGACTCCTTCCCACCCTCCCTATCTTATCTCTCTAAGTCATCACCAATCATCAAATTAATCTCCCTGTGTTATGCAGCATCTTCCCACTACCTATCTATTTCACATTTGGTGGTGTATGTATGTCAATTGTCCTCTCTATTCATACCAGCTTCCCCTATACCACCCACCTCAAGATGTCCTCAAGTCCATTCTTTGCATCTGCATCTTTATTCTGGCCCTGTGAGCGGGTTCATCACTACCATTTATTTTAGATTCCATGTATACGTGTTAGCATACAGTATTTGTTTTTCTCTTTCTGGCTTACTTCACTCTGTAAGACACACTATAGGTCCATCCACCTCACTACAAATAACTCAATTTCATTCCTTTTTATGGGTAATATTCCATTGTATGTACCACATCTTCTTTATGCATTCATCAAATGATGGACTTTAAGCTTTCTTCCAGGTCCGGGCTATTGTAAATAGTGCTGCAAAGAACATTGTGGTACATGTATCTTTTGGTATTATGGTTTTCTCAGTGTATAGGCCCAGTATTGCGTATGCTGGGTCATATGGTAGTTCTATTTTTAGTTTTTTAAGGAAACTCCATACTGTTTTCCACAGTGGCTGTACCAATTTACATTCCAACCAACACTGCAGGAAGGTTCCCTTTTCTCCACCCCCTCACCAGCATTTATTTTTTCTAGATTTTTTGATGATGGACATTTTTAGGGGTGTGAGATAGTACCTCATTGTGGCTTTGACTTACATTTCTCTAATGATTCGTGATGGTGAGCATTTTCTCACGTGTTTGTTAGCCATCTGCGTGTCTTCTTTGGAGACATGTCTATTTAGGTCTTCTGCTCACTTCTGGATTGGGCTGTTTGCTTTTTTGATGTTGCGCTGTGTGTGCTGCTTGTATATTTGGAGATTAATCCTTTGTCTGTTGCTTCATTGCCTAATATTTTCTCCCCATCTGAGGGTTGTCTTCTTGTCTTGTTCATGGTTTCTTTTGCTGTGCAAAAGCTTTAGGGTTTCATTAGGTCCCATTTGTTTACTTATTTTTTTATTCCAGTATTCTAGGAGGTGAGTCAAAACAGATCTTACATCGATTTATGCCATAGAGTGTTCTGCCTATGTTCTCCTCTAAGACCTTTTGTTTTTTCATCCTAATGGATGTGAGATTGTATCTTACTGTCATTTGGTTTTCATTTTCCTGATGATAAATGAGGGAGGAACTTTCATTCTCCCAAATTTACAAAATAGGAAATCAATGTCCAGCAATGAACTTATCAAGGTCACATCACTGGTACATGTCACAGGTGGGATTTGAACCCAGGCAGAAAAGCTCCAGGATGTACATGTCTGGTGAGTACACTGCACTGTCTATCATGTCTTAGCAAATGTGATCATGTTGTTTTGTTTTCTGTTCCTTTCTTTCAATGTCATATTGGAACGAATTCTCATAACAATAAATAGTCTCCTAAAACACAATTTTAAGACAGTTGATTGAATGATGGGCTATCTATCCTGTGGACAATTTTTGTTTAACAGACCATGAGATGTCATAGATTTTCCCCTTTCTAAGAGGCTCTGAGGGCTACATCCTTCCTTATGTATGTTTTAAGGTGCTTCTGGTCATTGCTTTAGCATACACATTAGAAGCAAAATTGCTAGGACAAAGACAATGCATATTTGAAGAACAAGCCATCTCTGAATAGATTGTACTAATTTACACTCTTTCAAGAAGATTTCAAGATCTATCTTTTTCCTGATTTTTTTCTACCTTTTCTTTTACTGTTGGCTATAAACCTCTCTGGTCTACAATACGTAAAAGATAAAAGTTGAGGAGTAGGTGGGAACTGTGGATTTGAAGAACAGATTTCTTGACTTCCCTGTTGGTCCAGTGGTTTAGACACTGTGCTTCTGATGCAGGGGATGGGCATGCCTTGCGGTGTGGCAAAAAATAAAAATAAAAAATTGGATGAAGATCAGATTTATCCTCTTGTTGGTAGCACAGGCTACAAAAATTGAGTCTCAGGAACAGTGGGCTCATTAACAGACACAGGTCCAGTTCCAGCCTTAGGCTCATCTAGGAAAGTAAATCCTGACTTCTTCTGGTTGACATTCTGTCAGTAACAATGGTGACACCATATGTCTCCCGACATGAATGCAACAGTGTATTCTAGTGGAAGCATCTACCAATTAATCCATTCACTTATGCAACATGTATTTATTGAGGGTATACTATGTGCCTGTCAATAGTACTGGGGCCAGAAGCTTGGAGAACACTTCCTTTGTCTGTACAATTGGGGTCATGCCCTGCAGCGGCTCATCGGAGACACTGAAATGGCATATGTAATTCACCAGAGCTATTATTCTTACTCTTATTGGTGGTTTCTCACCAACAGAGAGACATTGCTTATGCTTCCAAGAAGAGCACTTGACAATGAGTTTGAAAACTGTTCACTTGAGACTCCATTAAGCCCAAAACATGATACTTACTGTTAAAAAAATACCAATACTGCTCTCACCTTTCCTCCCTTTATTAGCTCTGCAACTGGTCTTTCACTCCCCTGAACCCATCATAATCCAGTGTCATCTCAAAGGGACCAGGCACTTGTAACTGTACACATACAGCAGATCTGCACACATATTATTACTGCAGGGATTAGGGGTGTGTTTCAGGGAGGGTGCACCCCCTTGCCCTATCACAGCCTTTCCCTGGTTCCCTGAAGTGGAAGCACCTCCTCTTCTGGTTTCCTACCCACACCTCTGTTGTTTTCTTCATCTGGCCTTCCACATAGTGGGTTGTCTCTTTATCTGTCTGTATGAATTGGTGGTGGGTTCCTAGCCCAGCCATATATCCCTGGGGTCCACCACAGCACATGACACAGAGTAGGGGATCAGTAAATTTGTACTGAATGAGAAGATGAGGAAGGAAGTTAGAACATCCCTTTCACTGATGTTTGTCTTGCCTGAGTAAAGGCCAATACTATGCATTAGGTTGGGGTGTGTTTTCCACCTTATGTATTCTTTCTTGCTCCTTCTCTCATCTGGGTCTCCCTCCAACTGTGACCCTTGCTGTTCCCAGCCTGCACCTCTGCCTAGCTTCTCCAGGTCAGAAGAAGTGATGCTTCCATTAAAAATGTGCCAAACCATTACACTCTAACCAAGTGGTGTGTAGATGTGCCCTTCGAGGAAGCTCAGAAAGGCTGAAAGCTTTGTGCACCCTGGGTCCCCTTTACATGAGTGGCATCCTTCCCACAGCCTTGGAGGTGAGTGGAAGGGCCATGCTGTAGGTGGCAGAGAGCTGGTGACTGGGATGATAGGCCAAAGGGGAACTTTCCGAGATTGAAAGGCCTCACCTAGAAACTCCCTGCACAGAAGACCACTGCCAACGTTCCTATGAGATGGGGATGATAGACTCTGTTTTTATTAACCCTTACCATCCCTCTGAATGAGGAGGTGTTGGCATTGATGGGGCCATCACCAACTTTTCTGTGATCTAGGATACCACCTGCCACTTTCTTTAGGGCTGCCTCTCCAGAGGTCCGGTCCTGTGATGCTGCAGGAGACTGTCAGTCATGTTGGGCAGGGCCACATGAACAAGTAAGCCAATCATAGTACCCAATGCACCTGCCAGGATGGGTGGTTCAGGGCGGGACACATGATCTGAGGTGGACCAATTGGAGCACTGCCTTGTAGCCTGATCTTTCCTGAGCTTCTTTCATTAGGGGTGAGCTGCCTTGAGGATATATGTGTAGAAGCCTGCGGGAAGAAAGCTGTCATGCTAAGAGAATCAAAGATGAGAGAATGGAAAGAGCAAAGGAGAGAAAAAATGAGCTGATGGCTTCTGATTTCTTAGGTTCTAGTCACCGAGATATTTGCATCTGCTCTGGTTCCTTTGTCCCGGATCCCCAGTACTCTTCCAATAAGTCTCCCCTCTCCTTGAAGTCAGTTGGAGTTGGGCTTCCCTCACATGTGGCTCAGAGGAGGTTCTAGATTCTGCCCAATTAGGATACACCTCCCCCATTCAAACAGAGTCACACATTCTATTAGCACAATTGGGAATGGAATTGTTTATTCTACTCAGAATAAGGCTTTGCAGAGCACCTAAGTCCACCACCATCCCTGGGAGGGAGTGTCCTATGTGTGAGTGAGTGTGTGCTTAGAGTGGGCCTGATTGATTCCTGAAGCAGCCCCAGCATTTACACTGTGGGAGCCAGGCCAATCCTTTTGTTCCCTCAATCATAATCTGAGAAATACAGTCTCAGGAGGGTTTCATTCAGGATCCAGGGCTCTGACTCGCTCAAGTTCTCTGCAACCCTTCAAAACATGCTGACACAAGTGCCATTAGGACCCTGGGGGAGATGGAAATACACTCCAGTCAGCCTGACCCCTTACCTGCCACCCCTAGTCAGTATCCAGACATGATGGCTTCTTGCTTCTATTTTCCTCTTTTAGTAAGAACCAAGTGGCTCTCTCAGCAGCTGGAGAAGTGCAGGGGTCTTTCAAGAACAAGAACAGCCAAGACATGAGACTGCCCTGAGGAAGGGGGGTGGGGGAGGGAAGGGTAGTAGTTTGGGATTATAAGATGCAAAATACTACACTGAGAATGCATAAGCAAGACCCTCCTGTTTAGCACAGGGAACTATATTCAATATCCTGTGATAAACCGTAATGGAAAAGATTGGGAAAAACAATATAATATATGCATAACTGAGTCACTTTTCTGTACAGCAGAAATAAACACATCATTTAAAATCAACTATACTTCTATATAATCAAAAGTCAGAGAAGAAAAGGAGAAGAATGGCACATAGTTACCCTGTTCTTTCCTTCTGACCCATGCTCGCTGTTTTCTTTGCAGAGAATGCCTTTTCTTCTCCCTCTTCCCCACAACCTCTTCTTTAAGACTGTGCTCAGCCCCTGTAGGAAGATTTCCTGGACCCACGCTCACCCTCCCTGACCACTCCAGGCTGGGTTGGGAGACTTGCCCTGGTGCTCCCCTTGTCTGTAGCCTTCATCACCCATAATCTGACCCCAGCCCACCTTGGCACAGCCCAAGTGAGTTCCTTTTGCATGGAGTCCAGTGTAGATTTGCCTCAACCCAAGCAGGCCTCCTTATGCCTCCATGAGGCTGGGGTTTCCTATTACTGAAATTCCCTCTTTTCCTCAAAGCTTTTCTTGAGTCCATCTCTCTCCTCTGAACTCCCACAGGGAACTGACATGAAGTCTCAACATGTGTTGGGGCTGTGCAGTCACTGTGCACACTTTATTCACGTGAGCATCCAACCTCCCCACAGAGGAGTCTCCTAACCCAAGTCACAGAGGAGGAAATGCAGCTTAGTAACTGGGGTTTCAGCTGAGGACTAGGGGAACCACATAATTGATCATCCAACCAGGACACTTTCAAGATGGGAAGTGAGACCATTAATCATCATGGTTGGGCAACACCCTGAGACTGTCCACAGCCAACCCCACTTATCACTTGCCTTATTTCGGGAATGGCTAGAGCTGACTTTCTGTGTTCATCTCATAGGGCTTTGTTTAAACTTTGTTTAAGCCTCTCTGAGGCTACAGACCCTTGATATTACCCTCTCCTCCATGCCTCTAACCATTTGGCATGGGGTGATGTCACCATTTATTCCAAGATTATGGATGTCCCAGACTGCTCTTTGCTCTCACATGCTTGGTTTTGTGGGAGGAACTGGCCTAACCTAATGGCCTCAGCAGCATCTGCAGTGGTGTGGCTTGGCCTGCAGAGGGCGCCCTCCACCCAGCAGCACCCCAAGTCCTAGATTTGAGAATCAGCCCCCAGAGTTGGCCCCTGATCTTTCAGATGTAGGCTTGAGTGGACACTAGGTATTTGTTGCCATTGATGGTAAAGGTGATACCAGGCAGGTTACTGATTTTGCTACATGGAACCAAGTACTGTTAGAGAAAGAGGAGAGAGGTTGACCCAGCTGATCCCTGCTGTGTGGAGAAACCCTGAGGGACCCTGTGGCATGTCCCTTCACCTGTTGATCAAAAGGCCTTGATGAGCTTCTGGATGATGGTGATCATTCTAGGTTGGCCAAGATGAAATGCAGTCCCAGTATCCATAATGGCCTGGCAGGCATGGGAACCATCAGGAAGCACCCCAGCCATGGTGATGCTGAGAGATACTTGGTGAAATTGGGCACCAGCATCACACTGAAGTATCCCCCCCATGACTGTCCCACCCTGACTGTCTCCACAACAGCCCTTTGCTCATGCCCTGACTGTGTTTTTCTTTGCTCTGGTCATATAATCTTGGTCAACTTCCTTTGAGTTCTTGAATGCACCAGGCTCTTTTGTCCTCAGGGCCTTGACCTGTGCTGCCCGCCCTTCCTAGAAGACCCCCAGCCCCTTTGTCTACCTTATTTCTCTTCATCTTCCAGGTTCCATCTTAAATTTCATTTATTCAAGGAAGTCTTCCCCCCAGACTAGATGAGGCCCCTGTCTTTGTCACTCTCTGTATACTGTTCCTTATTTGTAGCAAGCACCAAAGTGGTAATTCAGTATGTGTGTGACTCGTTTCATGTATGTCTGCCTCTCCTGATGTAAGGGTAAGTTATATCCTCAGTGCCTCCCTCAAGTGACCAGTACACAGTGGATGCACAATATATCTTATTTGATTGAGTGAATGAGTGAGTGAGTGAGTAAGTGAGCCAGTGAGTGAGTGAGTGAGTGAATGCAAAATTGAAAAAGTGCATAAGGAATAACCAGAGACCTTTGTTGGGTGTCTGACCAAAAATGGGTCAGCCCACATTGTTAAGATGGATGTTCCCTGGAGAGAAGATGCTCAGAGTGTCCAGGAGGGAGAAACAGGCTGCCCTGGGGGAGGTTGTTTCCTAGCACTGCCCCTCACCCAGCTGAGACACTGAGACCCTGGCCAGGCTATGCCCCTGCTAGCCCAGGGGGCCTCCATGGGACATGCAAGCCCTTCTCTGAGGGTGTCACACAGAATCCCATCAATTATTGCCCCTTGTCCTCAGGCAACTCCTGGATCACAGCTTCCTGATTCTCTCTGTTTCAGCTCCTGCCCCACTGTGTTCCCGAGACGAGGTGTTTGGGTGGCAATATGTCTTTCTATATGTTGCTTTCAGGTCTCTAGAACACAGTGCACCTCCCTCCACTGCTGGTAAGCTTCTCTCTGAAGAAACTAGTTTTCCCAGTTTGTCCAGGTCTTTCCCTGTTTTTAAAGTGACAGTTTTGTGCAGTAATAACTCCCTCATTCCCAGGTATCCCTGGGCAATTGCTGATCTGTTCAGACTGGTGAAATACTCCCTGCTCGTCTTTTCACTGCACATGAGGGTGCTCAAACCATGCCATCTGCCTCACAGCACAGTGGATGCAGCCCTCTGTGGACTACACACAGATCTCAGGACCCTGTTCAGGGCCCTGGGCAGGAGCCCTGGAGAGATTATGAGCCTATGGGTTGTGTGTGTCTCTACGTGTATATGTGTGTGTGTATGTGTGCCTGTGTGTCTCTGTCTGTCTTTGTGTGTGTTTGGGTGTGTATCTGTGTTCCTGTGCAAGTTTATATGTGTTCCAATGTGTGTGTTTATATGTGTGTCTTTGTGGGTGGATCCTATGTGTCTGTGTGTGACTGTGTGTCTTATCGTGCATTTCTGTGTGTCTCCATGTGTCTGTGTGCATGTGTGGGAGCATCACTTGGGCTGGCCCTCAAAGGGAGAGGCTTACCCATTCATGTTTATCTGCCAGTAGTTGGGTCTGGACATTCATATCCACTTGAGATGTCCTTTGTAGTAGCTGTGGTCCACCCCTCCAAACATCACCATGCTGTCACTCTCTTTTCCACTGAAGAGAGAAAGAAGATGGAAGGCTCCTTTTCAGAGACTAAAGCCACTCAGTGTCTGAGGGCTGTGCTTATCCACCCATTAGAGACACGACTATGGTCTACATTTTACATATTTGAAAATTGAAGAACGGACAAATTCATTACCTGACCAAGGTCATTCACCGAATAATGAGTGACAAAGAAGAGGTTCAAAGCTGGGCAGCCTGGCCAGGCTCCAACCTCCCAGCCTTCTGAAGTGGGCTTGGTCCCCTCCAGCAACATTAGTGCTCAGAAATACCCTCAGAGGACACCATGCTGGAAGGGTATGTCCTCCCCCTTCTGTACCCTGTCATTTCTCAGAAAAGCCTAGGCTTGATGGCACAAAGGTTGTGGGTTCAGGCTCACTCAGAGTTGGTATCACAGGTCTGTGACCTGCGCCATCCATTGGCCCCACACTCAGGAGGTTCTCACATCTCTGCTATCCCTGTGTTGAAATTCCTAATACTTTTGGAACTGGAGATCCCACATTGCACTGGGTCCTCCCAATTGTGTCTCTGGTTCTGGGTGCTTAGTAAAATGTTAGTGAGGAAGTAACATTCCTGCTCTCCCTCTCCTTCATTTCACATCAAAATTATCAGCAAATCTTGTTGCATTTTCCTCAAAGTGTATCCTGACACCTTCCATACTATACCTTTTCCCTCCACCTCCCCGGATCAAGTAACTGCCTTTGAGCCCAGGAATGTTGTTGTGTTCCAATAAAACTTTATTTAGAGTGACCAGTGGAGGGCCAGATGTGGCCCTAGGGCCATAGTTATGCTGACCTAGACAGTCTCTCAGGAAACTTATGGATCAGGTGGTCTATTATTTTTATGCAACTGAAAGCAAGGTACAGCTGATTTAGAGATAGGGTGTGTCCATCTCAGATTTAAGTGCTCAAGTAGAAAGCAAAGACAGGCTGAGAAATGATGCCTCATGTCTTCAGGCTGTCGAAGACAGGGGTGGTCCCTTCGAGGGCAAGGCTGGTGTAGCCCAGGCCCAAGAAGTCATCAAACTTGTTTTACCCAACTCAATTTGTTTCTTTCTCAGGAGAAATACCAGGGGCAGGTTTACATGGTTCCTGATCTATGGGAGGGGAGAGGGTTCCCACATTAAGGTTTGAGAAGAGGGGTTGGGACTGGGCTGGGGTGGAGATGCCATTAGCACCTCAGAGAAGAACTGAGGCCTGGTTGTGCTTTGGGTGACCTCAGATGGTTAGACCAACATGGAACAGGAATTCGAATGATTGATGTGCCCTTTGCACACTGTGAGGGTGTTGGAAGATGGAATGCCCCAGATGACAGATAGTGGTGGGGGACCCTCAACCATTGATCATTTTGCAATCAGAAAACTATAGTGGTGCTAGGCCTAAAGTGGCTCTGCATATAGAGTCCATCAACATAAGTAATGTAGAGCCTCACACAGTCATTGATGTGGTGGGCCAGTTGACAGAATTTCTCCTAAACAATGGTGCAAACTTCTCATCTTAACCCAAAGGATTGGAACCCTTAGCAGTCATAAGGTAAACATAATAGGATTGTCAGGGAAGGTAGGGGCATGTTAACCTGGAACCCCTTTTGTGCAAAATCAATGGCCAGCTGTTTTTACATTCCTTTCAGTTTGTGCCTCACTGTCCCATCCCTTTAATGGGAAGAGGTTTATTAACTAAGGCAGGGGCCACTCTGTTTCTTGAGGAGTAAAGTAAGCACGCTCATCACCAAATGGTTCTAACAAAAAGCAAAAAGGAACAGATAAAATCTGAAGCTGAAATAGAAGCCCTAGTGAAGACCCTGGAATGTGGAGTATCAAGGGTCTGGTCTTAGCCAAAGATATCCAGGCAGTGACTAGTAAGTAAACAGTGTTAAAGAGTGTCTAAATATAAGGTACAGATTTCTTAAACCTAGAGAGGATCCACAAAATATTTGTAAATAGATAACCAAAATAGGAGGCTACTGGTCTGACTAAACTGACCATAGATGAAAATCAGGGCCTGATAGGAATTTTGGAACAGGTGTTCACCGCTCCTCTAAATGAGGAAAAGTAAAACTTTCCAACATATGTGACTTGGTATGTAGACCATCAATATCATTGAGGTAACCACCCAATTCTTTGAAAAAGAAAAAAAAATGTCCTTGTTTTTCATTTGTAGTCTTTACAGGACCAGAGGTGTGGTTCCAATGTAATCCAAAGCCCACCAATCCTTTTCCACTCCCAAAACCTTCCCTACTTATCTTAAGGGTTTGTAAGTATTAAACAGAGTAGAAACAAAGTCAAACTAGAAGGAACATGCCTGTAACATGGAGATATAAATGCCCTATTGGTCTTCTTAGGAACCCTTATGTCCTGCCATGCTTTAAAATGCAAATTTTAACAAAGAGGGTAAAGGTATTTGGAACTTGACTTGTGAAGGATAAATGGAAATCCTAAGTGTCTTTTCTGAAAACACAGGTAAAAAGGGTTTAGCCATCTATATAAGTGACCTTGATTTGTTCCATCTGCAGGAAGCCCAATTTGAATCCAATGTCCTATAAATATTCGGTTTTATGTTTTTCATGTTGACTTGAAAAAAATGTAAAATGTGAGAGTTGGAGTGTGACACTAAAAAAATGCACAACTTGAGAGTTGCAAGTTAAGTTTTATTTGGGGCAAAATGAGGATTGCAGCCTGGGAGACAGCATCCCAGATATCTTTGAGAAACTGTTCCAAAGAGGCAGGGGGGGAGCTCAGTATATATGTGGTTTTGCTGAAAGGGGAAAACATGAAATCAAGCACATGTTATTCACAGGAGGTTACTGATAGTCAGAAGGAGCAGTCGTCACCATGAAGGATTTTACTGTTTTTCTAGATCTGAGGAGATACAAGAATTGGGCCCATAAAGTTGGCTCCTGAAAATATCTAACTACCTAAAGACCTGTTCTGCCAGTTTTTCACAGAAATCAGACTGCCTCACTTCAGCTCTCCACCCTGAACGCTTTTCAGGGGGGCATTGGCAGTGAGCAGCGACAGCAGCACATGATTTAGTCTTTGTAGAGGTAGATGGCAAGTGCCAATTGTAGTTGACAGGATCTCCTCATGGTCAAATATTTGACCATGCTTTGGGAGGCATTTCACAACCATTTTGTCCCACAGTGCTAGGAAAGTTCATTTCTAGGTCTGGTGAAAATTTGCCTGGTAGGCCACTCAATGTGCTATTACTGGTTAGATCTTTCTAACAAAGGTCAAAGTTCTCTGGGCCACCTATATTTCTACTTTGTTATCATCCAGTAAAAATTCTCTCTTGTTGTATCTTATATCTAGAGTTACATTAGTACAATGATTGATCACATACAGAACTATGTATTTGATCAGCTGTTTCCAGTAGCCTGGTGATCATTATTTTTGTTGGTGGCTCAGTTACACAGTTGCTAATACAAGAAAAAATAATCTTTAAAACAGGCACAATAGAAATAATATAGCTAAGAATATTAATAGAGTTATAAGTAAATATTTAAGCCAAGAACTTCCATTAGGTGTAGCCAAGTATATCCTCAAGTCATCTGACTGAGTCTATTTTGTGCCAACCTTTAACATTCAGGGAAATTATTTTTTGATGTTGTCCATAAGGCCCCCAGCCCAATTTCCTAGTGTTATGAGACAGGTTATCCTTAGTTTGATTTAGTTGTTCCCAAGATAAAGGGGGGTGTTAAACCTTAAATAGCCACAGCCTATTAACCACCAAAAACCATCCCATAATTGTGGGACATTTTATTCCTTGGCTGAAATATTACTTGTTGCTCTGATTGTGCTTGAGTAACTTTGGAGGAAAATTCATTTTTTATGACCAGGGTCAGAGCAGGTGTTATTAACTGTGCAGGTGAGGGGATCCCCTGAACAGGACTATATTTTTTTTCTCTAGAATAAATTTCCAAAGGGCCATCGAATTAGAGCCTTGGAGGGGAGAAATCCACCAAGGTAACCCAAAGTTACTAGTCATAAGTAATTAGCCCCAAACCCAACAAATGGATTGGTTTTTAAAATTAGCATATGATTGTGTTCATGACAGGAAAACAATTGATTCATATGCAAAGCTCCAAGAAGTCAAGAAAACATTACGAATGCTCATAGGAGTCAGGTCCAGGATCTTGGGATAGCGCTATACTTCTGATGTTGGCTTCCTATTGTCCTAGTGTGGGTGTAGTTTCTCCTCTGATAAGGGTCTTTCCATCTAGGTTGGAGATTGTCCTTTAAATTAAGTCCTTTTCAGTATGCATAATTGCCTGGTTGTAGGTCATGGGGCATCGGATTTTCATCCAAAGATAGATTACTGAGATAAGCTTCAGAAACAAACCTAGAGTGTCCTTTTAAAATTTTAATCAGACTTTACATAAATATAGTGTAACAACAAGAAACTATCCAGGAAGGGAATCTTAATAAATATGGACACCATCAGCAAAACTGGCACTTAATATTTATTGAAACATAATCTTTTTCTCTCTAAGATGACCCTCATTTTTACAAAATATAACCAAATTAAGACTAATTTTTTTTGCAAAATACATCTGGTCTCAAAAACAAAACAAAAGAAAACAAAAACGAACAAACAAAAACAAACAAAAAATTGACCTCATCATTTATGTAACTATAATTGATCATATAGGATTTGTTTTGCTGAAATTTTTATAAGGATCACAGACTGAAATTTTAGAAGGCCTGGAAAGTTATGCCAAGTGCTGATCACAGATTTTGCCTAATACTTCTAGTTGAATGCCTCTCTTAGTAAAGTCCCCCAACTACACTGAGTTTTCTATGCCCATTTGTGAGGTATCCTTTCTAATTTATCTGATATAGCTGCTGGGAACCTAATTTCCAATGTCTAGAGGGAACAGATAGAAAAGATAAATGTTTCAATGCTTCTTATGATAGTATCATTTGCCAGATTAGTGTGAGTCATAATTACTTTGATGGGAAGATTTTCCTTACACCTGGAAAACAAATATTTAAACCAGTAGTTTTTTCAGATAGAAACCATATAATTTATGACCATAGTCAACAGTTTGATCAGTCCTACGTAACTAATCCTTTTTGTTTACAACTTATGCAACCATCAGTTTTCTAATTAGGATGGATCAATTTCTCACTCAGTTTAGCATTATGGTTTGAGAGTCAGGAACTTATATTTATCCAAAAGTCCTTTTTATAAATCCTCTTGAACAGGAAGCATTTTTGCAAATGTATCAGAATAAAACCATATCTATGTTACTATCATTTACCATATACTAAATCCTAAAAAGACTTATACTCATTTGATAACACGTCCCATGTAACTTTAACGTACCAAATGAACCTAGATTATATGTCCCTTTGGGACGTTTCAGGGGCCCTTTGAAGCTTCCCAAAGTTAGGTAGATATCAGAGGACTTCATTAGATTTTGATAACAGTGGTTTTGTCAAAAATATCAAAAATGGTTTAGAACACTCAGTCCGAAAAGGTCTCAGGTCACTGTGAAACAATTGTTATTCACTTAGCCAAAGTAACAATAAAAGATTTCAAAGGCACATACAGAACAGATCACTTAAAAGGTAAGGAAACTACAAAACTGTTCTCAAGAAGCAGTTCAACATTTTAAGAAAACTTTTCCTGTTAAAAGACAGGAAAGCCGAATTCAAGTTTTGCACCTGTTACTTTATAAATTAATTTCCTTGACTAAGTTAACTTAGTCAATCCTGACCATGCACAAAACTCTTTTCTCAGGGTCCACTTTCCACAAAATTTCTTATCACTTTCTATATCTATTACTTTATTTTTCCATTGAAAAACAGCCACCTGTAAGTCAGACTTGCTTGCTTGTCCTGAAAATATAATTCCATTCCTCATGCCTTCTTGAAAACATGCATGCTGCTTTCCTTAAGCAACCATGAACTGTCCTTATGATAGCATTCTCTAGATTTGTGAATATAAATATCAGTATTAATTTCTAAGACATTTGCTTACTTTAGAGAACATGGCACCAAACTTAGTTATTAATAGTCAAAATCATGTTTTGTTTCTTTGTAAGAGGAAGCCATTGTTCAGTAAGTAATGTTTCAGTGTCTTATTTTATGTGGGAATGACCTAGCTAATGAATAAGCTTACATCACTTAACTAATTTAGCACAATTTTAGAATGCCAACTTACCAGAATCTGGAGAGACTATTTTAGATAGACATTCCTAGACCATAAGTATTTTAATAGAGTTTATCTACATGCTCTTATTGAATTTACTTTTTCTGTCCTTAAAAGTTCTTTCACATGCAGTTACTTCCCTTGCTGACAGATTTGTGACAGATATAACAAGATTTATTTAACTTATATTACACCTAGGCATAATAAAAAAGTGGATGAGTCTTAAAACATGTCTATATGAATTAGATCAATAAACTTAAACATTCATACCAGATATTAATTTAATGCTGAATATTTCCCTGTTGACATGAACTTCAAATATATTTACCTTAATTTCTCTTGTATTTAGAATTGTTTCAATTTGTAAGTGCTTACTTTTCTTTAAGCCAATTAAATAGAGCTCATTTACAAACTAACCACAGCAATATTATCCAAAGACAAGAACATATACTGAGATATAGCTATATCCAGACAGACACAAGGAATGTAGCTGCATTTTCTGAACTTCATCATGAGTCAGATATCATAATATAAACTCATTAGTTTATTTTTTAACTTTTTAATTTTTTTACAATAAACTGGATATATTTAGAGTGTACAATTTGGTATCCCATTCTCCCAATATCCCCCCCCCAATCCTCCCCACTTTCCCCACTTGGTGTCCATATGTTTGTTCTCTACATCTGGGTCTCTATTTCTGTCTTGCAAACCAGTGGATTTGTACCATTTTTCTATAGTCCACATTTATGTGTTAATATACAATATTTGTTTTTCTCTTTCTGACTCACTTTACTCTGTATGACAGTCTCCAGGTCCAACCATGTCTCTAAAAATGTCCCAGTTTCATTGCTTTTTACAGCTGAATAATATTCCATTGTATGTATGTACCACATCTTCTTTATCCATTCAACTGTTGATGGACATTTAGGTTGCTTCCATGTCCTGGCTATTGTAAATAGTGCTGCAATAAACATTGGAGTGCATGTGTATTTTTGAATTATGGTGTTCTCTTGGTATATGCCCGATAGTGGGATTGCTGGGTCATATGGTAGTTCTATTTTTAGTTTTGCAAGGAACCTCCATACTGTTTTCCATAGTGGCTGTATCAATTTACATTCCCACCAGCAATGCAAGAGTGTTCTTTTTTCTCCACATTCTCTCCAGCATTTACTGTTTGTAGATTTTCTGATGATGCCCATTCTAACCGGTGTGAGGTGGTACCTCATTGTAATTTTGATTTGCATTTCTCTAATAATTAGTAATGTTGAGCAGCTTTTCATGTGCCTCTTGGCCATCTGTATGTCTTCTTTGGAGAAATGCTTATTTAGGTCTTCTGCCCATTTTTTAATTGGGTTGTTTGTTTTTTTGATATTGAGCTGAATGAACTGTTTATATATTTTGGAGATCAATCCTTTGTCTGTTGATTCATATGCAAATTTTTTTTTTTTTCCATTCTGAGGGTTGTCTTTTCATCTTGCTAGTTTCCTTTGCTGTGCAGAAGCTTTGAAGTTTCATTAGGTTCCACTTATTTATTTTTGTTTTTATTTCCATTATTCTAGGGAGTAGATCAAAAAAGATATTGCTGTTATTTACGTCCAAGAGTGTTCTTCCTATGTTTTCCTCCAGGAGTTTTATAGTGTCTGCCCTTACTTTTAGGTCTTTTATCCATTTTGAGTTTATTTTTGTGTATGGTGTTAGGAAGTGTTCTAATTTCATTCTTTTACATGTAACTCAGTTTATAAATAACAGCTGAAATACGATCAATTTTAAAAGGCTTCTTCAATTTTTTTTTGTTTGTTTTTATTTTTTCCTTTTTCAATCTCAGGAAGTAGAGATTGTTTAGATAATTGTTCCTGAGAGCTCCCATCTCAAGGTACAGGGAGAGAATATTAGGTTCTCCTAGTACTAGGTATTCCCAAAGGGCCAGAATTCTGAGGAGATTTTTTTTTTTCCCCTTCAAGCTAGTTTTCTCTACTGGGTGGGAATTAAATGAGGGTTGGTTAAATCCTCGACTAGCATCGTGTACTTGATGCAATTGAAGCTTTATAATTTTCATAGATACCTACTTTTCTTTCTTTTTTTTTTTTTGTTGTTGTTGTTATGGTTATGAAAAGTTGATTGGCCAATATAGCAAGGGTATTTGTACATAACGCAGACCAACCTAGATTGTGTCTTTTAATTAGAGTAGGCGCATCCTCTTCTAAGCCTTCTAAAAAGGTCAAGTAAAGAAAAGGATCATTTTGGTGGTTAGAGAATGATTCAAGTGTCAAGACAGAATATTGTTTAAAAGTTGTTTTTATTTTTCCCTCAAACCTTTCCTAATAGTCCAGAATTTACTCACTCTATCTTTGCTTGTATAGTTGAATCACTGTCCGGCCTACGTGTGTTTTGGGAAAAACTTTGGGATAATTTTGAACAATTTCTGAGATAATTCCTCATACTTAGTGTGAAGTTGTGGTTCAAAACCCATTCAGGGAGGTTTTCATCCTGCTTTTTTTTTTTCCATTCCTTTGCTTTGCTTTCAGAAACTATCATCTGTATTAACTGATATACTTATGAAACCGCAGGCCCACAGGTCCAGATGGTGAACTGAAATTCCTTAGTAAGGCTTTACATTCTGCTTAGCTTGAGGATGTGTACTAAGCACCAGAGAATGACTCACCTTCCCCGTAACAGGTTTCTTCTTAAAGGGAGCTATAATCTCTTCTGATATTTTCTTCTCCTTTGCTGGGGAGAGGGAAACAATAGGAGGTGGAAGAGTTGGAGAAGAAAAAGAGAGACAATTCAGATAGAAGAGGACAAATGGGAGAGACAGAGTCAGAAGCAGAGTGCTTGCTAACAGTCTTTTTAGTTTAGACGCCTTAGATTTGCATCAAAGTAAACACTCCACTCATTCTGTTTGATAGTAAGCTTTTTTTGAGTGTGCACAAAATAGAAATTTTGGAAGATCAAAAAATGCCATTTTAGTTGAGATCTCCTTTAGTGTAATTTCCCAAATTAAGTAGGTACTTGCAAGTGCAAGTTTTTGTATATACATAAACCTGGCTGTGGTATTAGAAAGAGGCTCTGATGCCCCTTGTTTCTGTGAGAGGCTCTATTTTCCATTTTAAAGTTGAATTTGTCTGGCATAAAAACACTACTGAAATTGTGTGGAGGGCCTGTGTGCTGCTTATGAGCTTAACTCCTCTAGGCATCACCCAAGAGTCATTTCAGCTCTCTTATGGGTCCCAATTTTTCCCTTTGATAGTCTAAGACCACTGCGCATGCTCAGAGCAGTGAATGGCCAATTCTTATTGTGATCCCGGGTGAGCAAGTGTTTTAATTAATGAGTGGGCTTCCTTATGGCACCACTGCATGGTATGAGGACTGTGCCTCCACCACCTCTGTAAATCTCTCAGTTGCCTGAGGGAATGGTACTGACCAGGAGGAATCCATGTCCCTTGTTTTTGGAGCAAAGCTCTCATGTAACATCTTCATTTTTATTCCAACAAATTCAATGAATGCAGCCAAATTGAGGAAAAGTGTCTACCATCAGCCAAGATCACTCAGTCTCCTACAACTGAGCAAACCCTGATACCTTTCAACCAGCCCCCTCCCCTAGGATCCCAGTATCTTTCACTTGGGTGTGTGTTAACTGTTATTTTTCAAATGAGACACCTCCCCCCCCCAGTGTATTTCAACTAAGTGGGTGTCTCCCTGGTATCTTTCAACCAGCACCCCTACCCTCAAGTATCTTTCAACTGTGAGGAGGCGGATCCCTGCTACATAATCAAATAAAACTCAGGATCATCAATCAATATGGAAGATCCAAGAACTTGGAGAGACTTGCCCAAGTGCATCTGGACTCTCTGAGGAGGCAGATGGGCACAAGGGGCCCTGCTTGTACCAAAGCTCTAGTTCCTCACAGAGTTCAGGTGAAGGAGAGAAGTCCACTCTGAGTCCCTTCATGGTCACCAAAATGGTTGACTTAACAAGAGTGCACAATGTAAGACTTGTGAGTTACATTATTGGGAGCAAAATGAGGACTGCAGTCCAGGAGACAGCTTCCCAGATAGCTCTGAGAAACTATTCCAAAGAGGCAGGGGGTAAGCTCAGTATATACGTGGTTTTGGTGAAAGGGAAAAACATGCAATGAAGCACATATTGTTCACAGAAGGTTACTGCTAGTCACAAGCAGCAGTCATCACCATGAAGGATTTTAGTGTTTTTCTGGATATGAGGAGATACAACAAATCAGCCTATAAAGTTGGCTCCTGAAAATATCTATCTAAAGACCTGTTCTGCCAGTTTTTCACAGAGCACAAAGTGCCTCATTTCAGCTCTCCACCCTGAACACCTTTAAGGGGGGGGGGGGGCATTGGCAGTTAGGAGTTGCAACACCACATTATTTAATTTTCATAGAGGTAGATGGCAAGTGCCAACTCTAGTTGATATGAGTTTAGTTTTGCTTGGGAAAAGTGAGGACAGCAGCCCTGAACACAGCATCCCAGATAGTTCTGAGAGACTGTTCCAAGCAGGCAGGGGAAGATGAGTATACATGAGATTTTGGTGAAGGAGTGTATGCAACTGAACATATATTTCTTAGCAGAAGGTCTCTGCTATTCATGAGGAGAAATTGTCCCCATGAAGATTTTAGTGTTTTTCTAGATATGAGGAGATACAAGAATTGGGCTCAAAAAATCAGCTCCTGAAAATATCTGGCTATTTGAAGACCTGTTTTGCCAGATTTTACAGAGCACGCAATGCTTCTTTTCAGCTCTCCACACTAAGCTCCTTTCAGGATCATTGTGAAAATCAGGAGCTGCAACAACACATGATTTAATCCTTACGTAGGCTGATAGCAAGTGTCTATGGTGAGAGCCAATTGTAGTTGACATACCTGATGCAGGACTGAAATTTTGGAATGGGAACCAAGAGACCTCGGTGTCTGTTTCTGTTTTTGTGTTCATATGTACCTATGTGTATGTCATAGATGTATGGTATGGCCAAGTATTAATCTGTTAAATAACTCTGTTTAATTGACTAAAGGAAATTAAGTGCATATATAAATACTCAGAAATAGAAAATAAGCTGGACAGAATGAATTTTAATTTCATGTTATTTGGAAAATATTCAGTACTAAACTGATATCTGATATTGAAGGTGGCATAAACATGTTGGTTTCATTTATATAGATATGTCTTTGGATTCATCTATGTTGATATAATACTTCTGTTGTACTTAGGTTTAGTAGAATTCAAATAGAAACTTATTTTGTTAAAACTTTATCAAAAAGAAATGTAACTAAATGTGAATAGATAAAACTTTTAAGATAAGTAAGATGTATGTTTTCATTTAAAGAAGGTGGGAGAAGCCATATATGAGGAACCAAAAGCCAACATCGTTCTAAATGGGGAAAAACTGAAAGCATTCCCTCTAAAAACAGGAACAAAACAAGGGTGTCCACTCTCACCATTATTATTCAACATAGTTTTGAAAGTTTTAGCCACAACAATCAGAGAAGAAAAAGAAATAAAAGGAATCCAAATTGGAAAAGAAGAAGTACAATTGTCACTCTTTACAGATGGCATGATATTATATATAGAAAACCTGAAAGATTCTATCAGGAAACTGCTAGCACTAATTGATGAGTTTAGTAAAGTAGCAGGGTAGAAAATTAATGCACAGAAATCTCTTGCATTCCTATACATTAACAATGGAAGTGCAGAAAGATAATTTTAGGAAACTCTCCCATTTACCATTGCCACAAAAAGAATAAAATACCTACGAATAAACCTACCTAAGGAGGCAAAAGATCTGTATGCAGAAAACTTTAAGACACTGATGAAAGAAATCAAAGATGACACAACCAGATGGAGGGACATACCATGTTCCTGGATTGGAAGAATCAACATAGTGAAAATGATATACTGCCCAAAGCAATTTACAGATTCAATGCAATCCCGATCAAATTACCAATGACATTTTTCACAGAACTAGAGCAAGAAATCTTATGATTTGTATGGAAACGCAAAAGACCCCGAATAGCCAAAGCAATCTTGAGAAGGAAAAATGGAGTTGGTGGAATCAGGCTTCCAGACTTCAAACTATACTGCGAGGCCATAATGATCAGGACAGTATGGTACTGGCATAAAAATAGAAAGGAAGATCGATGGAACAGAATAGAGAACTCAGAGGTAAGCCCACACACTTATGGGCAACTTATCTTTGACAAAGGAGGCATGAATATACAATGGAAAAAAGACTGCCTCTTCAATAAGTGGTGCTGGGAACATTGGACAGCAACATGTCAAAGAATGAAATTAGAACACTTCCTAACAGCATACACAAAAATAAATTCCAAATGGATTAAAGACCTACATGTAAGGCCAGACACTGTCAAACTCCTAGAGGAAAACGTAGGCAGAACTCTCTATGACATCCATCAAAGCAAGATCCTTTTGGACCCACCTCCTAGAATCATGGAAATAAAATCAAGAATAAACAAATGGGACCTCATGAAACTTAAAAGCTTTTACACAGTGAAAGAAACCATAAACAAGACAAGAAGGCAACCCTCAGAATGGGAAAAAATAGTAGCCTATGAAACAACGGACAAAGGATTAATCTCCAAAATATACAAGCAGCTCATGCAGCTTAATACCAAAAAAGCAAATAACCCAATCCACAAATGGGCAGAAGACTTAAATAGACATTTCTCCAAAGAGGACATACAGATGGCCAACACACACATGAAAAGATGCTCAACATCACTAATCTTCAGAGAAATGTAAGTCAAAGTCACAATGAGGTATCACCTCACACCAGTCAGAATGGCCATCAACAAGTAACCTAGAAAAAACAAATGTTGGAGAGGGTGTGGAGAAAAAGGAACGCTCCTGCATTGTTGGTGGGAATATAAATTGGTACAGCCACTATGGAAAACAGTTTGGAGTTTCCTTAAAAAACTACAACTAGAACTACCATATGATCCAGTAATCCCACTCCTGGGCATTTACCCAGAGAAAACCATAATCCCCAAAGAAACACGTACTATAATGTTCATTGCAGTACGATTTACAATAGCCAGGACATGGAAGCAACCTAAATATCCATCAACAAATGAATGGATAAAGAAGATGTGGCATATATATACAATGGAATATTACTCAGCTGTAAAAAGGAATGAGATGGAGCTATATGTAATGAGATAGATAGACCTAGAGTCTGTCATACAGAGTGAAGTAAGTCAGCAAGAGAAAGACAAGTATTGTATGCTAACTCATATATACGGAATCTAAAAATGGTACTGCTGAACTCAGTGACAAGACAAGAACAAGCACACAGATGCAGAGAATGGACTGGAGAATTTGAGGTTTGGGGGGTGGGAGGTGAAGGGGAAGCTGAGATGAAGTGAGAGAGTATCATAGACATATATATACTGTCAACTGTAAAATAGATAGCCAGTGGGAAGTTGCTGTATAACAAAGGGAGTTCAACTCGAGGATGGATGATGTCTTAGAGGACTGGGATGGGGAGGGTGGGGGGGAGTCATGGGAGGGAGGGAATAAGGGGAAATGTGTATAATTACAGATGATTGAACTTGGTGTACCTCAAGAAAATAATAAATAAATAAATAAATAAATAAATAACAAAAAAGATAATGATTACTTTAAACAGTCAATCAAATTCTGTGATATTGAGGGAGGAAGAATGTTTCATAAAACAGAAATTAAGAGGAAATTGTTTCAAATCTCTTAAAAAAAGCATAATGGTGCTGCTTACTGTGATAGGGAAGACTATGGGAGAAAAAAAGTTTGAGGTGGGTGGTTAGGAATAAATATTTTGTTTAAGTTTAAAATGATTTTTTTTGACACTTATGTGGAGCTGTCAAGAGGCCAGTTGAATTTATGAGACTGGAATTCAGCGGATCGCCAGGGCTGTGTGTGTGTGTGTGTGTGTGTGTGTACACATATATATATATATATATATATATATATATGTCATTGACAACTGTGTTAAATTTCAGGAAAGAGGGAGTGTGTAGAAGACAAGAAGAGGTCCAGGGCTAGTAAATCAGCAAAGGGGACTGGGAAGGAGTACCAATGATACTGATGAAAACAAAGTGAATGTGATATAGAGAGTAAGGGAACTTAGATTTTCCAAGGAGGGAGAGAGAGGCCATTTGTGGTGAGTATGACAAACAGGTAGGTGAAATGAGAAAGAAATTACAGAGAAGTGAGCACTGGGTATGATGGACTTGACATTTGCTGTTAGTGCAGTATACAGTAAGTCTCCCTACGAACCTTCAAATTGCAAACTTTCAAAGATGTGAACGTGCGTGCCAGCCCCTGTATGCCAGCTGTTGTACTGTACTACTGTACTTTTCAAGGTGCTATATTGTGAGATTTAAAATGTTTTCTTTAAAAATAAATAAATAAATAAATAAATAAATTAAAAATAATAAAGTAAATATGAGAACTAAAAAAAAAAGGTGGGAGGAATGAGAAATAAAAAGAGAAAAGAGTTGTGCATGATTAGGATTTCATAAGGTTAGATTAAATTCAGTTGGGTAAATGGATTTTCTTGAGAGTAGACCTGGCAAAGACTGGATTTGGTTTCTCCCTCCAACGTGTTCTTGAAATGTTCCTTTTAATAACAGACAGTATGAGTTTCTTTGCCTTTAAGTGATCTATATTTGCTTTTGAGACCTTTCGTTATTTTGGTTAAGGAATATCTATTGCCTCCCACTGACCTATGATCTTATTTGACCAAGTGTTTCAAAACTTTTTGACAATCTTTCCAAATATCAAATTTTAATTGAGTTTCCTTTGATTTCCAGCTAAATTTGGACGGCCTCTTAGGTATCTTAATGAGAAATATTTAAGTAGTATTATTTGGTATGTTAAGTTAAATGTAATCATTCATAATTTTGGCTACTGTAACCACGTTTATCGACTATACTGTAATGAAATGTTTAACCATGACTTTCAAGTCTTCTGTCATTTATAGATATATTTGTACTCTGATGCTGTTAGAAAAAGTGCTTCATCATCAAAGGGAGTCATAGAAAAACTATGGAAGCCATTACAACAATTCCACACAAAGATGATGGCTATGTGAGGATTCCAGCCTATGCGGACTTAAAACAAGTAGGTTTCCTGGACTGGGGAGCCCTAGATCAAGCATCCAGCGATTTTTTTCTTCCTCAGAGGCAGGGTTGATATCCCTAATCTGCCTTGAAGCAGTTACAGAAGATGAACCATTGCCCTTCTGCATCCCATAACAATATGGGTTTAAAATCTCTGAGAGGGGATCAAAAAGCTGGGAAGAGGGCAGGGCACAACTTTTGAAAGAATGACATACCCTGAAGACATGACATAAAGTGAACAGAGCCATAATGGTTTAACATGGTGAACAAGTCAACTTCTACTAGAACTTGAGCCCTGGTAATAAAACCATAAGGATCAAAAAGTGGATAATGGCCCAATTCCTGGAATTCCCACCCCTTGCTGAAATAGCTGGAGTTTGACTCACACTCGTTAGCGTATGAAATATCCCAACCCAATAAAAACTGATAACCCCATACCCAGATACTTGTCTCACCTTCTGAGATGGCCCACAGTCTGTCTTTTTTTTTTTCCAAGCCAAACTGTATCCAGCTTTATTAAAGATACTTTTCATAAACAATCATGGTATTTCAGGCAGGACAAGGACAGACAATCATTAACAGTATACAACAACTTTCAAACTCCCTTTTTCAATGGACTACCAAAATCACAAAGCCACTATAAAACCCAATGAAGCCTTCATGTGATGCTCTGAATAGGGAAAGTTTAGAGTGAGGGTTGAACTTTCACATTTAGCATGTTGTTTAACAATTTTTCACAAGCCAACCCTGACTTTCAGGAAATGGAAATGAAAATGGCAGAAGTATCAATCTGAAGATCCATAATCTAAAAAAGGAACCATTGCTCTTTTGAGGGATGCCATCTCAATGGTGACACGGGAAAGTCCAGATTGCCTGACATACTAGTAACCAATCTTTGGGAGTCAGGTTCCAACAGGTCTCTGGGTTTAAGGGAGTCAAGTCTATGCTGAAGGTGGAGACAGAGAAGAGGACATAAAAACTAATTTTAGTTTTTCCATACCACAAGGCATTTGTGCCAAGGTGGCTACTGCGTCAACATTAAGGAATCCCTCCTTCCTGGGAACCAAGAGGAAGTCTCTCAAAACTAGACGGGAAAGGTGTTTTTCCCCCACGTTAATCCAGCTTTGGAGACAAACTATTAGTGACGTGTGCCCTTCACCCAAAAAACAACAATGAAGTGTTCTGTGTGCTAACAACATAGCTTAAAAAAAAAAAAGTAAAACAAAGTTCTGCATTTTTATAAAATGATAAAAAATAGTATTTCAAACTGTACAGTCACCAGAAGTACAGTTATCAAAAATGCACACACTTCACTTGGCATCTCCAGCACCTTCAGCTTTCTGTGCCTGGTCTGTTTTGGCATCTCCATTTTCTGCAGGGTTATTCCCATCCTTGCCAGCATCAGCCTTCCCCTTTTTCCTTTTGGGTACCTTCTCTCCCTTCTTTGCAGGGGCTTTTTAGGCTTGGGCTCTGGCTTTGGAGGAGCGGGTTTAGCAGATAACCTTGCAGATCTTCTCTGTGGTTCGTCCTTCACCTTGGCTTTATCTCCTTTAGCATCCCCTTCAGCCTTTCTCTTGGGCATGGTGGCGACGGCAGCGGGACGTACGCGCTGGACACGGGAATGCAGTGGCACGTGGGATATCGCCGGTCCAGGGGTCGCTTTCGCCTCTTCTTCTCACTGCTCCCACAGTCTGTCTTTGGAGTGTGTTTCTCTCTCAATGAATCCATTCTTACTTATCAATTGGACTCTCACTGAATCTTTGTGCAATGAGACATCAAGAACCTGAGCTTCCTTAAGTTCTGAGACCAGGAGTGTCATCTCAGTTGGAAGACTTTAGGTTTTGGCCAGGTTCTACTCTCAGCAACACGGGTTCAAGCCCCAGTCAGGGTTTTGGCCTTGTTGGCATCCTGCCCACATGGGTCGTGTCCCAGTCTGAGTTCTGTGTATAGTTGAGTCCCAGCTTCCAGGGGTCAAATCACATTCTGACTTGCAAGGTTTCAAGTTTAGCATCACAGAACATCCACTGAAACAAATTAAATATATTAACAGCCATGACTGGGACTTCCCCTGTGACACAGTGAAGAAGATTCTATGTTCTCCATGCAAGGGCCTGAGTTTGATGCCTGCTCAGGGAACTAGATCCTACATGCCACAACTAATAGTTCACATGCAGCAACTAAAATCCTGCATGTCACAACTGAAGAACCTGCATGCTCCAATGAGGAGACAGCACAGCCAAATAAATGAATATTTTCTTAAAAGCTCGAATGATCTTCCATTGTATGTCTCTGCCACATTTTCTTTATATATGCAACTGTTGATGGGTCTAAGTTGTTTCCACATCTTGGCTATTGTGAATGATGCTGCAGTGTACATGACAGGACAAATATCCCTTTGAGATCATAATTTTAAGTTTTTGGAATAATACCCAGAAATGAGATTGCAGGGTCAAAGAGGAAATCTCTTTTTAGTTTTTTGAGGAATCTCCATTATGTTCTCAAGTGCCTATACCATTTTGCATCTCCACCAACTGTGTACAGAGTTCCTCATCCTTGTCAACACTTGTTATAATTTGTTTTTGATAATGACCATCCTAATGGATGTGATATGATATTTTATTGTCATTTGATTTGCACTTTCTTGATAATTAGTGAGGGAGGAATTATCCTTATCCCAAAGTTACTGAATGGGAAACCAATGTCCAGAAATGAACTTATCAAGGCCACATGACTGGTAAGATTTGAAAACAGGCAGAAAATCTCCAGGATGTACATTCCTGGTGAGTATGCTGCACTGTCTTCCATGTGCTAAGCAAATGTGGGATCATGTTGTTTTGCATTCTGTTCTTTTCTCTCAAAGCTATATTGGAACAATTTCTCATAACACTGAATATTCTCCTAAAACACAATTTTAAGGGGGATGATTACATGACAGCCTATCTATGGTGTGGACACATTATGTTTAATGAGCCTTGGAATGTTCCATATTTTCCATTTTGTAAGAGACTCTGAGGACTACATTCTTGCTCTTTAAGTGTTTGGGAGCTTCTGCTCATTGCTTTAGCATAAACCTTAGAAGCAAAATTACTGGGAGAATGGCCATACATATTTTAAGATCAAGCCATTTTTGAAAAGATTGTACCAATTTACACAATTTCAAGAAGGGCTCAAGATCTATCATTTTATTGTTTTTTCTATATTTATCCTCACCAGTGGCTTTAAATCTCTTTGGTCTGCAGTGGTTAAAACATAAAAGTGGAAGCTGGAGGAAGATAGTTGCCTTGAAGACCCAACTTTGGAACTTCCCTGGTGGTCCTGTGCTTAAGCTTCCAGGATTTCAGTGCAGGGGATGTGGGTATGATGCCTGGATGGGCAACTAAGATAAAACATACCATGCAGTGTGACCTTAAAAAAAAAAAAAAAAAAAAAGGTGATTAAGATCAGAATTGATTCTCCTGTTAGTAGTACAGGCTACAAATACAGAGCCTGAAACACAGTGGGCTCATTAAGAAAAACAGCTCCAGTCCCGGGCTTAGGCTCATATATGGAAAGGAAGCCTGCATTTTTCTAGTTGATACTATGGCAGTAAGCCCTGCTGACACCGTATGTGTCTCAATATGGATGCAGCAGTGTGTTCTAGTAGAAGCATCTATGAATTCATCTATTCATTTATTCAACCTGTATTTATTGATGGCCTACTATGTGCTTGTTATCAGTACTGGGGCCAGAAGTTTGGAGGAGACTTTTCATCTGTACAGTTGTGGTCCTACCCTGCAGTGGCTCATGGAGAGACAGGGAAATGGCATATGCAATGAACCAGAGCTATTATTATTATTCTTATTGGTGGTTTCTCAAAACAGAGAGATATTGCTTATGGTTCCTTGAAGAGCACTTGGAAAATGAGAATTGACAAACTGTTCACTTAAATCTCCATTAAGCCCAGACCATGATATTTGCTATTCAAAAAAACAAAACAAAACAAAACAAAAAACATACTGGTTCTGCTCTTACCTTTTCCTCCTTTATCAGCTCTGCAACCAGTCCTCGTTCACTCCCCTCAAGCCCATCATAATCCAATGCCATCCCAAAGTGAGCAGTTATACGTAACCCTGGACATACGGCAGGCCTGCACACACTTGGGAACTGCAGGGCTTAGGGGTGTGTTTCAAAGTGGGGTGGCAAGACTGAACTCAATGACCCCACTCTTGCCCTACCCCAGCCATTCCTTGACTCCCTGAAAAGGAAGCCCCTCCCTCCTCTGACCTCCTATCCACACCTCTGTTGTTTCCTCTGTTTGGCCCTCCCTTTTGGGGTTTGTGTCTTTATCTGTCTCCGTGAATTGGTGGTGGGTTCCTAACCCAGCCCTCTATCCCTGGGATTCATCACAGCACCTGGCACAGTGTAGTTGATCAGTAAATTTGTACTGAATAAAAAGGTGAGGAAGAAGCTAGACACCCCTTTCAGTCATGTTTGTTTTGCCTGAGTCAAGGCCCACATGGTGCATTGCGTTGGGGTATGTTTTCAACCTTATTTACACTCCTGCTCCTTTTCTGCTCTCAGTCTCCTTCCACCTTTGAGCCTTGCTGTCCACAGGCTGCGCCTTTGTCAAGGTCTCCAGATGGGAAGAAGTGATGCTTCCACTCTAATTGTTCCAAATCACAGTGACTTGAACCAAATGTTTTGTTGATCTGGCCCTGGAGGAAGCTCAGAAAAGCTAAAGGCTTTGTGCACCCTGGGTCACTGTTCACATGAGGGGCATCTTCCTCAACAGCCTTGGAGGCCAAGGGAAGGAACATGCTGGGCCCAGGATAGGTGGGGTTGGCTAGGGATCCACAGGGGCCGTCATTTGGCAAATGGAGCTAAAAGGACACTAAGTGTGTGATTGGCAGAGAACTTGTGAATGGGGTGAGGGGAGAAAAGAGAACCACATAAGCCTGAAGAGCCTTACCCCGAACCCCACGGAGGAGAAGAACACTGCCAGAGTTCCTCTGAGATAGGAAGAATAGAATCTCTTTTTATTACCGTTTACCAGCCCTTTGCATGAGAAAGTGACAGAGTTTATGGAGTTGTTGCCAACTCTTACATGCTCTAGGACACCCCCCTGAAACTTCCTTTGGGGCTGCCCTTCCCAAGCCCCAGTGGCATGTTGAAGAAGCTGTCAAACATGTGGGGCAGGACACCGTGACCAGGTAAGTCAATCATAGGACCCCATGTACCTGCCAGGATGGATGGTTTAGGCCTGGAAACATGATGTGTTGTGGACCCATCAGAGCCTTTCCTAGTACCAGGATGTTTCCTGAGCTTGTTTCCTTATGGGTTAGATGCCTTGGGGATATCAGTATAGAAGCCTGAGAGAAGAAAGCTGTCAGGCTAAGACAAACAAAGTTGAGAGAAGGGAACGACTGAGGGAGAGAAAGAGTGAGCTGATGGCTTCTGATTTCTTGGGTCCAGTCACTGAGATGTTTGGATCTGCTCTGGTTCCTGTGTCCTCTAACACCACTATCTTTCCAGTAAGTGTCCCCTTTCCTTGAAGCCACTTGCAGTCGGCTCCCTCACTTTTGGTTCAGGGGAAGTTCTAGATACTGCCTAATTATGATGTACCTCCTTGACCCAAAGAAAGACACCCATTCATCTTAACACCATTGGGAATATAATTCATTATTCTTTACTGAGAAAAGGGATTTTCAGAGCACCAAAGTCCACTACCATCCCTGGGTGGGAGTGCCCTATGTATGAGTGAGTGTGTGCTTGGAGTGGGCCTGATTGATTCCTGAAGCAGCCCTAGCATTTACACTGTGGGAGACAGGCCAATCGTGTTGTTTCCCCAATCATAAACTGAGAAACACAGCCTCAGGAAAGTGACACGCGGGATCCTGGTCTCTGACATTGTCGAGGTCTCTGTGCCACTTTGAAACCAGCTGGCACAGGTACCCTGAGGACCCTGAGAGAGACAGAAATACACCGCAGTTAGCCAGAGCCCTGAACTGCCATCCCCCACAGTATCCAGAGCTGGCAGCTTCTTGTTTTAATTTACCTCTTTAGTAAGAACCAAATTACTGTGTCAGCAGCTGCGAAAGTGCGATGCCCTTCAAAAAAAGAATGGCCAAGACATGTGGCTGTTCTGAGGTAGAGGGGGTAGAGGGGTGGGAGAGGGAAGGTTTGGAATTTGAGATTAGCAGATGCACGCTATATTAGACAAGGGATAAACAACAGGGTCCTAGTGTATAGTATAGGGTACTACAGTATTCAATATCCTGGGACAAACCGTAACAGAAAAAAATAGAAAAAAGTACATATATATATATATATATATATATATATATATATATATACACATAACTGAGTCACTTTCCTGTACAACAGATATTAACACAACTCTGTAAATCAAGTATATTTCTATACAATCAAAAAAATGTACAAGAATGGCTGGTAGTTTCCTGGTTCCTTCCTTCTGATCCATGCATGCCATTTTCTCTGCAGTGAATGCCTTTTCTTCTCCCTCTTCCCCACAACCTGTTCTTTACCACTGTGCTCAGCCCCTCTAGGAAGACTTCCTGAACACAGGCTCACTCTCCCTGGCCACTCCAGGATGCATTGTAGACTTACCCTGTTGCTGTCCTTGTCTGTAGTCCTCATCACCCCTAATCTGGCCCTGACACAGCTTGGCACACCCCACTGGGTGCCATTCGTATGGAGTCCAGTATGGATTTGCCCCAACCCAAGCAGGCCTCTGCATGCCTCTGTGCAGCTGGGGGTTTCATATTACTGAAATTCCCGGTCTTCCTCAAAGCACTTTTTGAGCTGAACAGCCTCCTCTAAACTCCCATAGGGAGCTAACATTAAGTCTTAACTTTGTTCCTGGACTGTGCAGTCACTGTGCACCCTTTACTCACATGAGAATCCAACCTCCCCGCAGATGAGTCTGGTACCCCAACTCACAGAGGGGAAACTGGGGCTTAGCAAGGGAAAGATGCAGCAGAGGACTAGGGGAACCATGTAGTTGATCACCAACCCAGTAGACTTTTGAGATGGGGAGGATGACTGTTAATTATTATTTTGGGATAACACACTAAGACTGTCCCCAAGCAACAAAACTGGTCCCTTGACCTACTTCCAGGATTGTTAGAGCTGACTTTCCGTGTTCATGCATATTAGACCTCTGGTGGAACCGAAGCTCTCTGAGGGCAGAGGCCCTTGATGTTCCCCTCTCCTTGTGCCTCATACCATGCCAGCATGGGGTGGTGTCTCCCTTTATTCCAGGATGATGGAAGTCCCAGATTCCCCTTTGCTTTCCAGTGGTTGGATTTTTGGTAGGTGCTGGGCCAGGTTCAGGGGCTCAGCAGAATCTTCAGGGGTGTGGCTGGCCTGCAGAGGACCCCTCCTCCCAGTAGTAGCCCAAGGGTTCTTGCAAGGCCAAGATTTGAGGACCAGCCCCCAGAGTTGGCCCCTCACCTTCCAGATGTAGGCTGCAGCGGGCACTGAATAGTCTTTGATTTTGATGGTCAAGATGATTGTAGGCAGGGGACTAATGTCACCACATGGAACCAGGTTCTATGAGAGAAAGAGGAGAGAGGTTGGTGCAGCTGAACGCTGTGTGTGGAGAGCCCCAGAGTGACCCTGTGGCATGTCCCTTTACCTCTTGAATGAAAGGCATGGCACTGATGAGCTTGGGATTGAAAGTGACCCATCTAGTTGGGCCAACCAGCAACGCAGTTCCAGTATTCAAAATGGCCTTTCATCCAAGGTTACAACCAATAGCCTCCCCGTTCCTTGTCACGCTGAGGAACAGTGGGACAAAGTGGGCACAAGGATCACGCTGAAGTCTCCCCTCATGACTGTCACCCTCCCTGCCTATCTCCACAACAGCACTTCAGCTCATGCCCTGACTCTGTTTCCCTTTGTTCTGTTCATGTAACTTCTTTGACTTCTTTTGACTTCTTGAATGCACCAGGCTCTTCTGTGCCTCAGGGTGTTGGCATGTGCTAGTCACCCTTCCTAGAAGACCCCCATCCCTTTGTCTAGCTAATTTCTCCTTATCTTCCAGTTTCTGGGTTAAATATCCTTTTAGCAGGGAAGTCCTCCCCCCCACCCCTCGGCCCAGACTAGATCAGTTTCCTATCTTGGTCACTGTCTGTGAAGACTCATCCTGATTTGTAGCAAGTACTGAAGTGGTAAATCATTATGTGTGTGACTCTTTTCATGTGCATCTGGCTCACTGGATGTAAGGGCAAGTTGAATCCTCAGTGCCTCCCTCAACTGCCCAGTACACAGTGGGTGCACAATGTATATTTTTTGAGTGAATGAATGAATTAATAAGTGAGTGAGGGAAAAAAATACATGGGGAATGACCAAAGACCTGTGCATGGTGTCTGACTAATAATGGGTCAACCCACACAGTGAAGCTGGAGGCTCTCTGGGGCAGCAGATGCACAGAGTGGTGGATAGGGAGACACAGGCTCCCCTGGGAGAGGTTGTCTCCCAGCATGGCCCCCTACCTGGCTCAGAAACTCAGGCCCCCAGCCAGGTGATGCTTCAAATAGCCCAGGGGCCTCCAAAGGACTGTAAGCTTCTGCCTAATTGTATCACACAAAATCCCATCAGTTACTGCCCCTTGTTCTCAGGCTGCTCCTGCATCCCAGTTTCCTAATTCTCTCTGTCACAGCCTCTGCCCCATGTTGTGCCCAGGTTGTGGGTATGGGTGGCAATGGGTAGGGGAATTGTCTCTTTACATCAATTGCTGTCAGGTCTCAAGAAAGCAGCCAACCTTGCTCCACTGCTGTTAATCTTTTCCCTAAGGAGACCAGTTTTCCCAGTTTTTACAGGACTTTGCAATTTTTTTTTTTTATTCTACCTTTCTTTTGACTTTGCAGTTTTTAAACTAACATTATTGTGTACTAAGAATCCCTTGGTCCTGGGTAGCCCTGGGCAGTTGGTCATCTTATCTCAACCCTGTTCAGGCTGGTGAAATTCTCCCTGATCCTCATCTTTTCATTGCTCTTTAGGGTCCTCAAAGCATATCATCTGCCTCACAGCCCAGTGGGTGCAGCCCTCTCCAGGCTGTATGCACCTCTCAGGACACTCTTCAGGATCCTGGTGAAGGCCCAAGTCAGGAGGCCTGAGATGATTATAAGCCCACGGGTGGTGTGTGTATCTGTGTGTTTATGTGTTTGATTGGATGTGTGTCTGTATGTGTATCTGTTATGTGTCTGTGTGTGTTTGTGTGTCTCTGTGTGTGTCTGTGTGCATCTCTGTGTGTGTATATCTGTGTTCCTGTGCATGTTGGTATGTGTGCCAATGTGTGTGTTGATATGTGTCTCTGTGTGTGTTTATATGTGTCTGTTCCTGGTTGGATTATAAGTGTCTGTGTGTGACTGTTTGTGTGTGTGCATTTGTGTGTGTCTGCATGTGTCCATGGGAAGGAGTGGGAGTATCACTTGGGGTGGCCCTCAGAGGGAGAGGCTTACTGGTTCATGGTTATCTGATACAAGTGTGTTAAGGACACTGGTATCCACTTGAGCTGCCCTTTATGGTAGCTGTGGTCCACCCCTCCAAACATCACCACACTACGATTATCATTTCAGCGGAGGACAGAAGGAAGAGGGAAGGCTCCTTGTCGAAGAATAACCCACTCACTTTCTGAGGGCTGTGCATATCTACCCATTAGAGTCTCTAGTATGGTCCCCATTTTACATCTGTGGAATTTGAGTCATAGAGGGATTTAGTAGCTGACCAAGGTCTGTCACAAAAATATGAGTGGCACATAAGAGGTTTAAAGCTGGGCAGCCTGGCTGGGCTCCGAACACTCACCTTTCTGAAGAGGGCCTGGGCCCCTGCAGCAACTAGAGTGCTCAGAGATACCCTCAGATGACACCATGCTGAAGAGGTCTGGCGTCCCCTTTGTGTAGCCTGTCATGTTTCAAAAAAGCCAAGGCACGAGGACACTGAGGGCGTGGGTTAAGGCTCACCCAGGGTTGGCTTCATGGGCCTGTGACCTGCACCATCCATGAGGCCCCACACTTAGCAGGGCCCAACGCCTCTGTTACCTCTGTCTTTCATTTCCTAATACATTTTGAGCAGGAGATCCCACATTTTCATTTTATATAGTCTCCTGCCATTTGTGTAGCTGGATCTGGGCCCCCGGAAAAATGTTAGTCAGGAAGAAAATATTCCCACCATCCCTCTCCTTCCTTTCATATCACATCCATCAGCAAATCCTGCTGTCTTTTCCTCCAGCCTGTACCCTGACACCTTCCACTGCTCTCTCTCTTCCCTCACCCCTCCAGATCACGCAGCTGTCCTTTAGCCCATGAGCATGTTTGTGTTCCAATAAAACTTAATTTAGAGAAACCAGTGGTGGGAGCAGAGGTGGCCCTGGGGCTGTAGTTATGCTGGGCTAAACAGTCTCTCAGGAAAATTCTGGATCAGGAGTTCTATAATTTTTTATGCAACTGGAATCATCTTACCACTGATTTAGAGAGAGGGATTGTCCATCTCAGACTTACGTGCTAAAGTAGAAGGCAAAGATAGATTGAGAAATGACACCTCCTGTCTTCAGGTTGTTGAAGATGGGGTGATCCCTTTGGGGCTGAGGCTGGGGTAGGCCAGGCTCAGGACCCCATCAGAAATTCCATGACCCAACCCAATCTGTTTCTTGCTCAGGACAAATGCCTGGCACAGGTCCACAAGTTTCATGTTCTGTGGGAAGGGAAAGTGTTCCCACATAAATGTTTGGAATGTGGGGCTGGGACTTGGATGGGGTGGAGATGCTGTTAGCACCATAGAGAAGACCTGAGGCCTGGCTGTTCCCTGGGTGGACCACAGATGTTTAGACCAATCAGGGGCAGGATTCCAGATGCATTTGTGCAGGGCTGTGGATTTTAATCAACACCTGATCCTCCGGTACACACCATCTGAAGTCAGTCATATTGGCTTCCTATCTACTGTACAGTTGGGGAAGCTGAGACTCAGGACAGGACCAAATGGTTCCCACTTGAGGACATAGTGAATAGAGAGCAGGATACGCTTCTCTTTGGCAGCACTATGATCAGATAACATAAGTGGCCTGAAATCATTGAAATGCATTGTGGATTCTGCCTTTGCCCAGGAAGACAAAATCCCTTACACAATGTCAGTGCCAGGGTTCTTATGAAAATTCTGCCTGGGAAAAAGTTTTTGGAGTTGTGTATGTGTGTGTGTGTGAGAGAGAGAGTATCCATGCCTTTTGGGGGAGGCAGGGCGTAGATTTTATTGGACTCTCAAAGGCCCCCTGCAGTGAAAACCCATTTATCAGGCCCTTCCCACATCTTGGCCCCAGCTTTCCCTGCTCACATGCCTGAAGCCTTTGGCTAACCCCAGGGCCCCAACATCAGATTTATCTTCTCCCCAAATACCTCATACCTCCATGAAGCCTGATGGGCCAGCCCAGCTCCACCACTTACTAAATGCCTGATATTTACAAGGCCCTGGCTCTCTGCACCTCAGTTCCCTGCTCTGTATAATGGAGCTAATCATAGTACTTGCTGTGTGGGGTTGTTGCAGGATTAAACATGTCATTACCATGAAAGTGCCCAGCACACTCTGAGAATAGAAAAACGGTTGTTTTATTCCACCTCTTCCCGCTCCCTGCAAAGTGGACTTGACCTGTTCATGGGCAAAGGAGCTGCAAATCCACACCCCAAGCCACTCTCTGGGTTAGCCACTTGGGAGTTTGCATTTCAGTGGTGGGCTGCACCCTTAGGGACACTCCTTGTGGGGAGGGAAACTAGCTACTAGGGAATGTTGAGAAAGACAGGCCCTCCCAGTTGATCCTGCATCTGTTTTGTAAGTTGTGCCAGCCCTGACTCAGATTCTGGTTTCCAATTACCCAAACAGTGTCATAGCCAAGAATTCCAAAAATACTTCCAGCAACTTTTTCGAGGTTTAAGGACTAGCCTGCGAGCTGGAAGGTGGTGGACAACTGAGAGTTGAAGAGATAGTGTGTGTCTGCAGACATAAGTGATGAGTTTCCCTCAGGTGCCAAGGAAGGAGTGATGGGTGGGAGGGGAGTATAAGATGAGCAGGCAGTGGGGGGTGGGGCAGGTACCCACAGCAGGAGGAATTGGAGCATTGGATGGAGGGCACCCACATATCAGCTGTGCTGGTGTTAAAGATGACCCTGACCTCCTGAGGGGATATTTCAATGGTGATTTTGCCAGCATAGGCCAGCTATGGGGTTTGGGGGTGGATGGTTAGGGCAGGCCTGGCTGCCGCGGCCACCCTTGAGTCCCAGACTGCTGCCCCCCTAGAGTTGTAACATGTCTCCTGAAATCATTTTCCAACTGCCACACTGCACAACCTCTGCTGAGAGTGGTTCCTTCATTTGATTTTCTGTTTCCTCCATTTACAATCTTCTTTAACTGACCAGGTTTGAAGCCAGATCAGTACAGTATTAGCACAGAGTCTTAACCACAGAACTTCCAGGGAAGTCCCAGTGCCTTCAATTGAGAAGTTCTCCAGTGCCCCCTTCAAGCCCCAGCCTAGGTGTATCTTTCTCCAGGTGGCCCTCCTAGGGCATCCCAGGCCAGTTCCTCTAAAGTTGAAATGTGCTATCAAGACCACACAGTTGGCCCTTTTATTGGACATGTATTTACTCTTTGCCTATCATTCAGGCTGCCCTATGCATTCTTGAAGGAGAGATGAGACCTTTTTAAAAATCAATAACAATAACCAGAGTGTTAGATTTTTGTGGTGTCACATGCCATAGGGCTCAGTAATATTTTACCAGTGTCTTTCATGAATCTGTGGAGGCTGAATTTCCTCTGCCTGGGGTTGCAATCTTGATGTGAAGTTGGCTTTGTCTTTTGATCAGACATGGCTCATCTTTCATCTATAACTCTGTGGCTCTCTTGGTTCAGAAAGAAGAATCTCCCTCAAATTAATGACATATCTTTTGCACAGAAATGGATGTTTACCTGCCCCATGGTCATTGCTGGGCCCAATCACCACAGACCAAGAGCTGAGGATGAGAGTGTCTCCTCCTCTTGTAATGGGGTCCCTTTTCCCCAGTGTTTCTGCTTCCTGCAGGAGCCCCAGCCCCAACATGTTGCCTGGCACCTCCAGGTGAACCCCAGTGCTAAACCAAGAGCCAGGAGGCACTGTGGAGTGTCATCCCCCCAACACACTCACATCCAGGTAGTTCCTCAGGGGTTGAAGGGAAATATTCAGGTCATTCGTGGCATTCTGGGACCTGTCATCAGTGTTCTCCTCCAGGAAATTTGTCAGCAGGTTTTTTCCTCTGAGGGTTTCTCGCATGGTCTTGACCTTCATTAGAGGGATTCTTTCATCGAACATTGGGAAAAGGAAACAAAGAAGGGACAGCAAGCAGCTGTCCTTAGCATTGTATAACTGTCAAACCTTGCATTGTAATGGCCTGTGTATTTTCCCAGCATTTTTATGAGTGTCATGTTATTATCAAGCCACCATGCAAAGATCAGAGCAAAGACCTCGGTTTAAAACAGGTTCTGATATGTAATCTTGGGGAAGTCGTCTGACCATTTGGAGAATCAGTTTCCCCACTGGTAATAAGGTGGAATATAATAACCCCCATCCCCCATATAGAATGTGGTGGGTGTTAAGTGAGATGATGTATATAATGTACCTGACATGTAGGAAGTCTCAACTATGACCTCCATTACCATTGCTATGGCCATTCCACTGTATTTTTTTCAAAAAAGCTCTGGGAAGCAGTTAGAAGGAGGATCATTATCTTTCTTTTACAGGGGAGGGATTTGAAATTCAGGGAGTCTGTGACTTGGCTGTGTTCACACTGCTTGTTAGAGGTAAAACAGCCTTCAAGTAGCCTTCCTGATCTATCTCCAGGGCTCAAACAAGAAAAGACTGATGAGAGAAAAAGCCAGGAGATGGAGAATAACCTAGGGAAATTAAGAGACTAGAGAAGCAAGGGAGAGACAAAATGGAAAACATGTGCTGCATGCACAGAGATATCCAAAATGATGGAAGAGATAAAAGAGAGAGGTACAGAGATGAAGACATACACATTCACATGGAAATGGAGAGAGAGCACAGAGGAGACTGACAAACAAATCAGGAGAAATGCTATTCCATAGAACCACATTTACAGTTGCAGAGGTTGTGCACTGAACCATTCCAAGGAGTGCTATTTTTGCATAGGTCATGATGTGACTGGCACCCCCAGAGTTGTGCAATGCTGCAGGTCAACCCCAAGATACTTTTTCCCATGGCAAAGCACTAATCAACAAGTGAGAGTTGAACTTTCAGCCTGTCAGGGAATGATTATATTTCCTTCTAACCCTGAGGGGTGGAAGAATAAGAGGACAAGAAAACCCCCAGGAACATAGATGATGCCACTCACAGTCCCTATACGTACATAACTAGGCACTCTGAAAGGGCCAGCAGTTCCAGGATCCCAAGCCACTTCATGCTTCCTTCCTGAGTCCAAGTAGTCAAGAAAGAGTGAGTTCTTAGCATGCTGAGGTAGCCAAGAGCTCCTAGTTTATATGCTCTGACCTACCTTAATTGTCCCCTTTAAGTCATTAATGTATCAGATAAGAAGTATGAACCTCTTGGTAAAATCTTTACCTCCATCAGTGTCTGTGGAGAGTGGACTTAATTCTCTGAATAGAGAGATTCCTACTGTCAGGTCTTCCTTTGGGCTTGGCTGCAAAACCAAAACTGAACCATGTGGACTAACTAAGATAGGGGAGACTCTTACCAATTTGCAGATAAAACACTGCTACTAACATGATGAAAGGAAATGCTAGGGGCCATGCTTGATATTTGTGATCACATGTGGTCTTCTAAACAACTTGATAAGATGTGCATTGCACCCCTCAGTTGGAGAGGAGTTTGGTAGAAGGAAAAGCAGTCAAAGAGCAAAGTGAAGACATGAGGGGCAGCCCAGTGTCATATGAGCGAGTGGCTTTAGGTAGTGGGACAGATGGCACAGATCAGGGGCACTTATGATGCAAATCTGCATCAAAATCAAGGCTAAAGTACTACTGCAATTGTGGCACTTCACTGTTGGAAGAAATGTGATGCATGCATCAACAAAAAGTTAGAAGTCTGAATAATTATGTAAAATCCCCTGACTTTAAATAATAGCAACTATTCTTTTTTTCCTCACCAAATTTTATTTGAACAAAACCTGAAACAACCCTGTGTTGAAATCAGCCCGTAGGCTGTACAGATTTTTCTTTCTGACTTAAAGGTGGGAGTAGAGAGGGAACAGAGAGGGGGTGCAATTCATGTTGGTCAAATGAATAAGAGACTGAAAGCATCTTAACCATGTTAATTTTCCTTCCATTTGTAAGGAAAGATCACCAAGGTCCTATACACCAATGAATTTAATAATGTTCGCTTGCTGGCATCTGATATAATTTCCTAATAGGATCCATGCCTTGAAACATTTTGTCTACCAAAACAAATATATAGAGAAATAATTTTTAAGCATCTTTTCTCTCAAAGAAGATAGAAAAGACCACTCAGAGCTCCTGCTCAGGCTGAGATGAACAGGCTACCTGCTAAACTATAATTCCCCCAAAGTAAAGACAATGGTGTTTAAAGGATCTTTTCAAGATTTCCAGTTCCCCAGTGTTCCTGCCTGAGATCTAAGGAGGCCTGTCCCTTGGGTAGATCAAAGGGAGTATGGCCAGATATCAGGTGAGGGATAAATGGGGTGCTGAGCCTTCTTATTCATTTTGGCATATTGTTAAAATTCAGTATTGGTGGTTCAATGCCTCTAGAGGGGATTTGAAAGCATCTAGGAAAACACACACACAAACACCATTTAGCTCAGCAATTCTACTTCTAGGGATCTATCCCAAAGATATACTGGCAACAATACAAAAAGATATATGCACAAGCTAATCACTGCAACATTGTTTGTCAAAGGAAAAGATTAGAAACATACCTGAAGTGACCATCCAGGGATGAGTTTTGAATAAGGCCTAGGGATCCGAAAAATTGAAAACAATGGGGATGCAGAGAGGCATGGAATGGGTATGATTTTTAGATGACACTATTTAGACTTTTCAAAAGAGGGAGCAAAAAGTGCTTATATTTTGTTGCTTTTCCATATGTATATACGTTTATTTTCAATAAGAAAGGGTGGAAGAAGAAAGCAAAATCTAATAAAAATTGTAATTTATGGGAGAGGGACAGTGCCAGAAGTGAGATATTTCTGGTTTTAAACTTTGAATTTGCAACCATGTAAATGTGTAACAGAATATTAATAAAAAAGATAAATTAAAAATCTGTCAAAATTGAGACTAAGTCAAATGAGCCTAATTCTATGAAGTTAGTGACATTGCCCCACAGAATAAAACATTACTTAAGTGTCTTTAAAATGAAGACTTTTGACTGTGCATTCAGAGTGGGATATCTTTGAAGGACAAAGACAAAAAACAAACAAAATCACCTTCCCTCTAAAACAAAACCAAATCAAACCAAAGAAATCTGAAACTATATGCAAAACATTACTGTTGGTGATATTGCTGCTGTGATTTGAAAGTATCATATGTGTGTACACACAAGTTAAAGCAAGTAAGTTATTAATGCTGATGTCATGAAGCAAGACTTTCAGTGGAGGAGAGATAAAAGAGATTTAATTATATAACCAAAAAGCTTCAGTAAAACCCTGTTGTCTTAAACCTTGAATTGGAAGTGTAAGTTTGTACCAATGAATTCTTTTCCTTTTCCTTTAAAAGAAAATTTGTACTTCTTGGCCCCAAACACTGAGAATTTGAGAAGCAATGTCAACTTGATAACAATGACTATCCTGAGACCCACCTTGTGGCCTCTAAATACAATTTTCTACCAGAGGATCTATACATTCTTGAAGAGATGTCTGATTTCAGGGCTGGACCAAGAAATGCACAAGATAAGTCTGGGAATCTTGAAAGACCAAATACTTGAACACCTTCAAATACCACCAGTGGCAAATGAAAAGTTTAGGAATCCATATGAAGAGGTCAAAAGTGGGACAATTTTTAAAAAGGTGGGAAGGGCAGGACACAGCCTTTGAAAAATGACATAGACATAGGAAAAGACATAAACTGAGTAGAAAAAATGGTCCAAGATGGTGGACAAGCTGATATCCACTGTATCTTGAGCTTCAGTTATATGACTTTAAGGATCAAAAAGTGTGTGGTGACCCAAATCCTATAAGTCCTCTTGCCTTCCTGAAATAGCTGGAATACTCCTCCTACTCATTAGCCTATGGAAGTACCCACCGCTATGAAAACTGATGACCCTATATCCTGGCAGCTTACTCATTTTCTGAGGTGGCCCAAAGTCTTTGGAGTGCACTTCTCTCTAAATAAATCCACTTCTTAGCTTTCAGTTTGTCCCTCACTGAATTCTTTCTGGGATGAGACATCAAGAACCTGTGCTTCCTTAAGTCCTCAAATCACGTATGTGATCTCAATTGGAAAACTTTGAGTTTTGGCTGGATTGGAATCTTTGCAATGTGTGTTCCAGTCCTAATCAGGCTTTTGGCCATGTTTGAGTCATCGTCACATTGCTTCATATCTCAACCAGGGTTTTGGTGGGGTTTGAGTCCCAGCCAACAGGGTTCAAATCCCAATGTGAGGTGCAAGCTTTCTCTTTTAGAATCACGTCAAATCGATTGAAACAAATTAAATATATAAAGAGCCATGATGGGTACTTTACTGTGGCACAGTGGTGAAGACTCCATGCTCCCAAGGCACAGGGCTTGGGTTCAAGCAACTGTCAGTATAATATATTTCACATGTCACAAATAATAGTTCACATTCCGCAACTAAATTCCATGCATGTCACAACAGTGGATCCTACATGTCACAAATTCCAACTGCGACAGCCACAAAATAAATAAGTATATATGTTTTATTATTTTTTATTTTTTGGGGGGTACACCAGGTTCAATCATATGTTTTTATACACATATCCCTGTATGCCCTCCCTTCCTTGACTCCCCCCCCCTCAAGTTCCCCCCACCCTCCCTGCCCCAGTCCTCTAAGGCATCTTCCATCCTCGAGTTGGACTCCCTTTGTTATACAACAGCTTCCCACTGACTATTTTACAGTTGGTAGTATATATATGTCTGTGCTACTCTCTCGCTTCGTCTCAGTTTCCCCTTCACCCCCCGCCCCCTCCCATACCTCGAGTTCTCCACTCCATTCTGTGTATCTGCATCCTTATTCCTGTCACTGAGTTCATCAGTACCATTTTTAGATTCCGTATATGTGAGTGAGCATACAATATTTGTCCTTCTCTTTCTGACTTACTTCACTATGTATGACAGATTGTAGTTCTATCCACCTCATTACATATAGCTACATCTCATCCCTTTTAATAGCTGAGTAATATTCCATTGTATATATATGCCACATCTTCTGTATCCATTCATTTGTTGATGGGCATTTAGGTTGCTTCCATGTTCTGGCTATTGTAAATAGTGCTGCAATAAACATTATGGTACAAGTTTCTTTTGGGGTTATGGTTTTCTTTGGGTATATGCCCAGGAGTGGGATTACTGGATCATATGCTAGTTCTATTTGTAGTTTTTTAAGGAACCTCCAAATTGTTTTCCATAGTGGCTGTACCAACTTACATTCCCACCAACAGTGCAGGAGAGTTCCCTTTTCTCCACACCCTCTCCAACATTTGTTGTTTCCAGACTTTGTGATGATGGCCATTCTGATTGGTGTGAGGTGATACCTCACTGTAGCTTTGACTTGCATTTCTCTGATGATGAGTGATGTTGAACATCTTTTCATGTGTTTGTTGGCCATCTGTATGTCTTCTTTGGAGAAATGTCTATTTAGGTCTTCTGCCCATTTGTGGATTGGGTTATTTGCTTTTTTGGTATTAAGCTTCATGAGCTGCTTGTATATTTTGGAGGTTAATCTTTTGTCCGTTGTTTCATAGGCAATTATTTTTTCCCATTCTGAGGGTTGCCTTTTAGTCTTGTTTACGGTTTCCTTTGCTGTGCAAAAGCTTTTAAGTTTCATGAGGTCCCATTTGCTTATTCTTGATTTTATTTCCCTGATTCTAGGAGGTGGGTCCAAAAGGATGTTGCTTTGATGTATGTCATAGAGTGTTCTGCCTATGTTTTCCTCTAGGAGTTTTATAGTGTCTGGCCTTACATGTAGGTCTTTAATCCATTTGGAGTTTATTTTTGTGTCTGGTGCTAGGAAGTGTTCTAATTTCATTCTTTTACATGTTGCTGTCCAATTTTCCCAGCACCACTTACTGAAGAGGCTGTCGTTTTTCCATTGTATACTCGTGCCTCCTTTGTCAAAGATAAGGTGCCCATATGTGTTTGGGCTTAATTGTGAGTTCTCTATTCTATTCCATTGGTCTTCCTTTCTATTTTTTTGCCAGTTCCATACTGTCTTGATCACTATGGCCTTGTAGTCTAGTTTGAAGTCAGGAAGCCTGATTCCACCAACTCCATTTTTCCTTCTCAAGATTGCTTTGGCTATTCGGGGTCTTTTGCGTTTCCATACAAATCATAAGATTTCTTGCTCTAGTTCTGTGAAAAATGCCATTGGTCATTTGATCGGGATTGCATTGAATCTGTAAATTGCTTTGGGTAGTACAGACATTTTCACGATGTTGATTCTTCCAATCCAGGAACATTGTATGTCCCTCCATCTGTTTGTGTCGTCTTTGATTTCTTTCATCAATGTCTTAAAGTTTTCTGCATACAGACCTTTTGCCTCCTTAGGCAGGTTTATTCCTAGGTATTTTATTCTTTTTGTTGCAATGGTGAATGGGAGAGTTTCCTTAATTTCTCTTTCTGCTCTTCCGTTGTTAGTGTATAGGAATGCAAGAGATTTCTGGGCATTCATTTTGTATCCTGCTACTTTACTAAACTCATCAATGAGTGCTAGCAGTTTTCTGGTAGAGTCTTTAGGGTTTTCTATATATAATATCATGTCATCTGCAAAGAGTGACAATTTTACTTCTTCTTTTCCAATTTGGATTCCTTTAATTTCTTTTTCTTCTCTGATTGCTATGGCTAAAACTTCCAAAACTATGTTGAATAATAGTGGTGAGAGTGGACACCCTTGTCTTGTTCCTGTTCTTAGAGGGAATTCTTCCAGTTTTTCCCCATTGAGAACGATGTGGCCTTTTGGTTTTTCATATATGGCTTTTATTATGTTGAGGTAATTTCCTCCTATGCCCATTTTCTGGAGAGCTCTTATCATAAATGGATGTTGAACTTTGTCAAAAGCTTTTTCTGCATCTATTGAAATGATCATATGGTTTTTATCCTTCAATTTGTTGATATGATGTATCACGTTGATTGATTTGTGTATATTGAAGAATCCTTGCATCCCAGGGATAAACCCCACTTGATCATGGTGTATGATTTTTTTAATGTGCTGTTGGAGTCTGTTAGCTAGTATTTTGTTGAGGATTTTTGCATCTATATTCATCAGTGATATTGGCCTGTATTTTTTTTTTTTTTTTTTGGTGACATCTTTGCCTGGTTTTGGTATCAGGGTGATGGTGGCCTCGTAGAATGAGTTTGGGAGTGCTCCGCCTTCTGCAATGTTTTGGACGAGTTTGAGAAGGATAGGTGTTAACTCTTCTTGAAATGTTTGATAGAATTCGCCCGTGAACCCATCTGGTCCTGGGCTTTTGTGTGTTGGGAGATTTGTAATCACTGCCTCAATTTCCGTACTTGTGATTGGTCTGTTCATAGTTTCTATTTCTTCCTGGTTCAGTCTTGGAAGATTGTATTTTTCTAAGAATGTATCCATTGCTTCCAGGTTATCCAATTGATTGGCATATACTTGCTTGTAGTAGTCTCTCATGATGTTTTGTATTTCTGAGGTGTCCGTTGTTACTTCTCCTTTTTCATTTCTAATTCTGCTGATTTGCACCTTCTCCCTTTTTTTCTTGATGAGTCTGGCTAATGGTTTATCAATGTTGGTAATCTTCTCAAAGAACCAGCTTTTAGTTTTATTTATTTTTCTTATGGTTTCTTTCCTTTCTTTTTCATTTGTTTCTGCTCTGATCTTTATGATTTCTTTCCTTCTGCTCACTTTGGGGTTTCTTTGTTCTTCTTTCTGTAGTTGTTTTAGGTGTAAGGTTAGGTTGTTTATTCGATCGTTTTCTTGTTTCTTAAGGTAGGACTGTATTGCTATAAACTTCCCTCTTAGAACTGCTTTTGCTGCATCCCATAGGTTTTGGGTTGTTGTGTTTTCATTGTCATTTGTTTCTAGATATTTTTTGATTTCCTCTTTGATTTCTTTAGTGATTCCTTGGTTGTTTAAAAGAGAATTGTTTAGCCTCCATGTGTTCGTATTTTTTGCAGTTTTTTTCCTGTAATTGATATCTAGTCTCATGGCGTTGTGGTCTGAGAAGATGCTTGATATGATTTCAATTTTCTTGAATTTGCTGAGGTTTGATTTGTGACCCAAGATGTGATCTATCCTGGAAAATGATCCATGTGCACTTGAGAAGAAAGTGTAGTCTGTCATTTTTGGATGGAATGTCCTATAAATATCAATTAAGTTGAGATGGTCTAATGTGTCATTTAAAGCTTGTGTGTCTTTATTTATTTTCTGTTTGGATGATCTGTCCATTGATGTAAGTGGGGTGTTCAAGTCTCCTACTATTATTGTGTTCCTGCCGATGTCCCCTTTTATAGCTGTTAGCATTTGCCTTATGTATTGAGGTGCTCCTATATTGGGGCATAGATATTTACCATTGTGATATGTTCTTCTTGAATGGATCCCTTGATCATTAGGTAGTGTCCTTCCTTGTCTCTTTTAATAGTCTTTACTTTAAAGTCTAATTTGTCTGATATGAGTATTGCTACTCCAGCTTTCTTTGGACTTCCATTTGCATGGAATATCTTTTTCCATCCCTTTCCTTTCAGTCTATATGTATCCCTCGGTCTGAAGTGGGTTTCTTGTAGGCAGCATAGAGAAGGATCTTGTTTTTGGATCCATTCAGCCAGTCTGTGTCTTTTGGTTGAAGCATTTAATCCATTGACATTTAAAGTGATTATTGACATGTGTGTTCCAATTCCCATTTTCTTAATTGTTTTGGGTTTGTATTTGTAGGTGTTTTCCTTTTCTTGTGTTTCCTACTTAGAGAAGTTCCTTTAGCACTTGTTGTAAGGCTGGTTTGGTGGTGCTGAATTCTCTTAACTTTTGCTTGTCTGGAAAGCTTTTGATTTCTCCCTCACATCTGAATGAGATTCTTGCTGGGTAGAGTATTCTTGGCTGTAGGTTTCTCTCTTTCAGGACTTTCAGTATATCCTGCCATTCCCTTCTGGCCTGCAGAGTTTCTGTAGAAAGGTCAGCTGTTATCCTGATGGGTTTTCCCTTATATGTTATTTGTTGCTTTTCTCTTGCTGCTTTTAATATTTTTTCTTTGTGTTGAATTGTCGTTAGTTTGATTAATATGTGTCTTGGTGTATTTCTCCTTGGGTTTATTCTGTATGGGACTCTCTGTGCTTCTTGGGCTTGTTTAATTATTTCCTTTCCCATGTTGGGGAAGTTTTCCACTATAACCTCTTCAAATATTTTCTCAGACCCTTTCTTGTTTTCTTCTTCTTCTGGGATGCCTATAATTCGAATGTTGGTATGTTTAATGTTATCACTGAGGTCTCTGAGACTGTCTTCTAATCTTTTTATTCTTTTTTCTTTTTCCTGCTCTGTGGCATTTATTTCCCCCATTCTATCTTCCAACTCACTTATTCGTTCTTCTGCCTCAGTCATTCTGCTGGTTATAGCATCTAGAGTATTTTTAATTTCAGTTATTTTGTTATCCATTGCTGTTTGTTTTTCTGAGTTCTTATGAACTGTTTCTTGTACTTTCTCTATTTTGTTATCGAGATTTTGTATCATTTTTACTATCATTACTCTAAATTCTTTTTCAGGTATTTTTCCTATTTCCTCTTCATTTATTTGGTCTTGTGGGTTTCTTTCCTGCTCCTTTGCCTGCGTGGTGTTTCTTTGTTTCCTCATGGTTGTCCAAACTTTTGGGGTTGCTTGTCCTGGCGATAGAGGTGTTGATAGAAGACTGTCCAAGCCTCAGACTAATGTCCAATTATTGGATTAAACGAATATTAAGTCTAGAAAACACATACATGTATAAGACACACAATTACTGGCTCCGTTAGGACATAAGGCTCTAGAAAGACCTGACAGAACCCCAGTGTGCTATCAGATATTCAAAGAGAAACCCAGCAGAAATTGACAACTGAAACAGAACAAATCAGAGACAAAAGCAAAAGCAAACAAACAACAAATAACACCCTACACATACAAACATCAATCCAGGGAGATTTTGTAAGCTAGGATCAAATATAGAAAAGAGCTGAAGTACCACCAGAGAGAATGGAGATTCTCAGAATGTAATTAGCCAACTGTATTAAGAACTAAGATAAAGACAAAAGCCTAATATTAAATACCAAGGCAGTGCGTCATCTGGAGAATAGAGCAAGGAGTCTGAGCAGACCGATAGTGTTGCTTATAAGTATGTTAAGATAAAATAAACTTAAAAAAGCTGGAAGAAAGGGGAACAGAAGAGCGTAATGTGGTTGGAAATATGCAAATAAAAAGAAAGGAATAGAAATGTATAAAAGATAGGGATGAAAGGAAAGTATGAGAGATATTTTGTCCATACTACTAAAAACTTAGCTAGATATAGAAGTATATAAAAAGGCAAAAAAGAAAAAAAAGAAAAAAAGAATAAAAAATATCATGAAAAATTATGTTATAAAACTTGTAGATCCCTTAGGGCTAAGATCATATTTAATAAATCAAAAAAAAAAAAAAAAAAAAGAGAAAGAGAGAGAGAAAGAAAAAAAAAATCCAGAACTGATCCCAGAATGGACCAGTTCAATAGGTATTGATACTACTATTTCTGTTTCCTTAGCATCTCAGCTGTAAGTGTCCTTCTCCTTGCCTTGGTTTTTTTTTTTTTTTTTTTTTTTTTTTTTTTTGCGTTATTCTGTGACCAGCAGAGGTTCCTTTATTGTTCCTCTGTAAGCATCGGTGTGTGGGGAGGGAGAGGGTACAATAGTGGCTCCTTCTCCTGGGAGTGAGTGAGCAGTAGCGCATTGTTGTTTCAGTCGGGCTTGGAGGTGCCTGTTGCAGAGGGCGCTGGTGGCTCAGGCGTAAACAGAAAGTCTTAGAGTTGGGCCTCTCTTGGGTTTTTTTTTTCTTTTTGATGCTTTTTTTTTTTTTCTCTCGGCAGCCTCCCTGCTGCTGGCGTTGCAAGGGGTTTTAATCTAGCCCCGCCCGAGTGCCTGAGGGTGCTTGTTATCCCTGAGCGCCTTAGGTGGCCCACAGGGCATCTCTCCACTGCCTGTTGCAGAGGCGCTGAAAGAGAGAGAGAGGCTATGCGCGTGGCTCCTCCCCCTCGCCCGTGAGCCTGCAGCCTTCATCCGCCATCATGGCCAGGCAGCTCTCAGCGACGGGTACTCCTCTCCGTGGACCTCCTCCCTCCTGTCCTCTCGGTCCGTCACCCTACCGGCAACAATGTTTCTCACCCTGAACCAGCTCTCCGGTTCCCACGCTCCCACTCCTGGACCCTCCGTTCAGCCGTGGATCAATGTCTCGGTCCAGGAACGCTGAGCTGCGCTGCGGACCCTCCGTATGTTTCTCACTGCCTCCCGTCTGCCACAGCTCCACCACTTCACCCTCTTTGAGCCCTCGTAGATGCCTCCCTACTGGCTATGTCGAGCTCCCCGCAGCCCTTTCTGGTGTCCAAGGCCGTCTGCTGGTGTTCAGCTGGTTCTCTGTGGGAATTACTGCATCCTTCCGTGCATCCCCAATGCCTCTGTGGAGAGGGATGCACTCCACGTCTCTCTACTTTGCCGCCATCTTTTCTCCTTTAGTATATATGTTTTAAATGTCAAATAACATTCCATTGTATGTCTTTACCACACTTTATTTATCCATTCAAATGTTGATGGATCTAAGTTGTTTCCAAATCTAGGCTATAGTGAAAGGCTCTTTGCTATATAGGACAGTGATCTCACAGAGACAGCTGTAGGCAATTCTGAAAAGAGAGCATAGTTTCCTTCCTAGGAATTGTACCTAGGTAACCTGGATGAGAAACCAGGAATTCTAACCTCCAGAACATTCAGGCCTAGAGCCTAGAACAAAATGGCCCTAAGTCTTTCCAACGTTTGAAACCAAGACTATTTCAAGGAGGCAAAAACTGTAAAAATAGGTACAAAGTTTATTATTGGAGACACAGCACAACGTATGGGAGAGCACACAGAGAAGCAGTTTATTTATTTGAGAGAAGCAAGGCAGAAATCCACAGCAAGAGAGAAAGGGTATTAGATTCCTCTCTAATGAGGAAGAGCGCAGTAAGCCAGGAAACTAATTAGAGATACAAAAGAGGAGTGTGTGCATTTTGAACAAGTAACACAATAAATCAGAAACTAGGCAGAAATACACACTGAGAGGAGAGTGGGCATCCTGAATAAGGAGTGCAGGAAAGAGGTGATTTAAATTACTTATATACAATATTCTTTCCCTGTGTTTATTTACCTGTGGCTAAATGTCTTGCTTCTTTTTTCCCACCTGACCATTCCTAAGACTATCCCCAAGATGTGTGCACAATATTTTGCTAAGATGAATCCCACTGCAGAGGTCTATGGGTGCATGTCCACACATATTATGGAGTGGTTTTCCTTCCTTGTTTGGCTGCCAAGGAGCCTTCCTAAGCATATGCAGACAGGGAAGATTTCCTTGAGCTCAAGTGTGGGCACCTTATATCTTTACTTGAGCAGAGCTCAACTTGTGCCACTAGCTTTGTCCTTGGAGTGTCTGGGTAAAAACAAAGCTTCAATTTGACTCCACTTGACAAACACCAGCTGTCCAACTGAGGGGCCCATCTATCTCCTATCTCAAATACACCCTGAGAGTCAGGAACACCAAAAAATCTTTTTTGGTAGGATGAGGGGTGGCGGTCCATCATCTGTACTTTCTTCAGGATGGCAAGGACCTCATAGACCCTACTTAACTGGGGTCATGGTCTCCTTCCCTCTCTTCTTAAGTGGCCTCAGGGTGACTTCTGTTGTCATTTCAACAGGATCTGTACTGAGGAGTGGCTGGAATTTCTGTATCGGTGTCATCTTGATGTGGAACTGTTGCAATCTGGAACAAATTAGCTTACCAAGTAATTTTAAAAAGGAAGGGACTAAAGATCAGTAAAATAATTATTTAAACCAGAGTTCTAAGCAGGAGTAAGAACCAAGTTATGAAAAAAAAAAAAAAAAAAAGAGAGCGAGAGAAAAACAAAGAACCAAGTTAGATTTGGTAACAATATTTGATCCTGGTCCAGATAGAGTCAGTGCTTGGGGTATCCTGTCCAAAGCAACAAAGCCATTTGGCATGTTCATATATTTTAATGTCTTTTTTATTGGCCCATTGTGATCAATGTAGGTGTAGAAGACTCAGTTAGAAGTAGTTGAGGGAAGAGGATATGGTTCAAGATGGTGGAGTAGGCGGATGTGGGCTCAGTCCCTCTTGCAAGACACCACAATTAGAACTAGTGGTAGAGCAATCATTAACAGAAAGTCACTGAAAATCACCAAAAAACACACCCCATTTCCAGAGACAAAGGAGAAGTAGCAATGAGACTGTAGGAGGGGCACAATCACATTAAAATTAAATCCCATAAAAGCTGGGGGTTGACTCACAAACTGGAGAACAGTTATATCACAGAAATCAACCCACTAAAGTGAGGGATCTGAGCCCCACTTCAGGCTTCTTAACCTGGGGGTCGAGCAACAGGGGGCGGAATCCACAGAGAATCAGACTTTGAAAGCCAGCCAGATTTGATTGCAGGACCTCCACAGGACTAGGAGAAACAGAGACTCCACTCTTGGAAGGCACACAAAAAATAGTGTGTGCAGGACCCAGGGGGAAGGAGTAGTGACCCCAGAGAAGACTGAACCAGACTTACCTGCTGGTGTTGGAGGGTTGCCTGTAGAGCCGCAGCACAGGTGTGGCTCAGCATGGGAACAGGGACACTGGCAGCAGGGCTTCAGGGAGGTGCTCATTGGTGTGGGGCCTCCAAGAGTCAGGAGTCTGTCCCTCTTTAGTCCCATCAAAGAGCTTGTAACTTCTGGTGCTGGATAGTCTCAGGCCAACAACCAACAATGTGGGAATACAGTCACACACATTGGCAGATTAAAGTTTTATTGTGTTCCAACCACCAAAGTGGATTAAAGTTTTACTGAGCTTCACCCAACTAGCCCTACCCACCATCAGTCCCTCCCATCAGGAAGCATGCACAAGCCTCTTAGATAGTTTCCTCTGCAAGAGGGCAGACAGCAGTATCAAGCAGAACCAGCAATATTTCATTCTGTGGTTCTGAAAACCACAACCACAGAAAAATAGAGAAAATGAAAAGGCAGAGGATAATAGTACCAGATGAAGGGACAAGATAAAACCCCAGAAAAACAAATAAATGAACTAGAGATAGACACTCTTCCAGAAAAAGAATTCAGATTAATGATGGTGAAGATGGTCTAGGACATTGAAGAAAAACTGGATGTAAGGATCAAAAAGATGCAAGAAAAGTTTAACAAAGACTTAGAAGAATTAAAGAACAAAGAAACATGCATAAGCCACACAATAACTGAAATGAAAAAATACACTAGAAATAACCAATAGCAAATTAACTGAGGCAGAAGGGTGAATAAGTGACCTGGAAGAGAGAATGGTGAAAATCAGTGATGTGGAAAAGAATAAAGAAAAAGGAATGAAAAGAAATGAAGACAGCCTAAGAGACCTCCTAGAATGTTAAACACACCAACATTCCCATTAGAAGGTTTCAAAAGGAGAAGAGAGAGAGAATGGACATGAGGAAATATAGGAAGAGAGTATAGTTGAAAACTTCCGTAAAATGGGAAAGGAAATAGCCATCCAAGTACGGAAAGTGCACAGTCCCACACAGGAGTATGCTAACAACTATGAATGAGGAAATCAACAGTAACACAAAAATAGTGGGGGACTATAACAACTCACTGACACCAATGCACAGATCATCCAGGCAGAAAATTAATAAGGAAACACATGTTTTAATTGACATAAATCAGCTAGATTTAATGGATATTTACAAGACATTATATCCAAACACAGCAAATTACACTTTCTTCTCAAGTGCACATGGAACATTCTCCAGGATACATCATATTTTGTGTCATAAAAAAAAAAAAAAAAACCTTGGTAAATTTATGGAAATTGAAATCATATCAAGCATCTTTTCTGACCACAAAGCTATGAGATTATAAATCAAATAAAAAAAAGTAAAAAAGACAAACACATGGAGGCTAAACAATATGCTATTAAATAACCAAGACATCACTGAAAAAAATCAAAGAGGAAAGCAAAAAAATACATAGAGGCAAATGACAATGAAAACAAAATGATCCCAAACCTATGGGATGCAGTAAAAGCAATTCTAAAAGGGAAGTATATAGCAATACAAACCTACCTCAAGAAACAAGAAAAATCCCAGATAAACAATCTAAGCTTTCACATAAAGAAACTAGAGGAAGAAGAGCAAACAAAACCCAAAGTTAGTATGAGAGAAAACACAACAATCACAGCAGAAATAAATGAAATAGAAACAAAGAAAACAATAGCAAAAATCAATAAAATTAAAAGTTGGGTCTTTGGAAAGAAAAATAAAAATGATAAACCTCTAGCAAGACACAGGAAGAAAAAGAGGTAGAGGACTCAAGACAATAAAATTAGAAATGAAACAGGAGAAATTAAAATGAACACCACAGAAATAAAAAGCACCATAAGAGATGACTACAAGAAACTATATGCCAATAAAATGGAAAACTTTGATGAAATGGACAGATGCTTAGGAACATATAAACTTCTAAGACTGAATTTTAGGAAGAGATAGAAAACATGAACAGACCAATCACAAGTAATGAAATTGAAACTGTGATAAAACATCTCCCAACAAACAAAAGTCCAGGAGCAGAAGAGTTCACAGATGAATGTGATCAAACATTTAGAGAAGAGCTAACACCTGTACTTCTGAAACTCTTCCAAAAAATTTCAGAGGAAGGAATGCTCCCAAACTCATTCTATGTGGCCACCATCACCCTGATATCAAAAGCAAACATACTGAAAAAAAAAAGAAAATTAGAGACTAATATCACTCATGAATTCAGATGCAAAAATCCTCAACAAAATGCTGGCAAACAGAATTCAACCACACGTTGAAAGTTTCATATACATGATCAAGAGGGGTTTATCTCTGGAATGTGAGAATTCTTCAATATATGCAAATCAAACAATGTGATATACCATATAAACAACCTGAAAGATAAAAACCACACAATCATTTCAATAGATGCAGAAAAAGCTTTTGACAAAATTCAATGTCTATTTATGATTAAGAACTCTCCAGAAGGTGGGCAGAGAGGATATCTATCTCAACATAATAAAAGCCATATATGAAAAACCCACAGGAAACATCCTTCTTAATGGTGAAAAACTGAAGCATTCCCTCTAAGATCAGGAACAAGACAAGGATATCCACTCTCTCCACTACTATTCAACATAGTTTTGGAAGTCCTTGCCACAGCAATCAGAGAAGAAAAAGAAATAAAAGGAGCCCAATTTGAAAAGAAGAAGCAAAACTGTCACTGTTCACAGATGACATGACACTATACATAGAAAACCCTAAAGATGCCACCAGAAAACCACTTGAGCTAATCAATGAATTTGATAACATTGCAGGATACAAAATTAACACAAAGAAATATCTTGCATTTCTATACATTAACAATGAAAGACCAGAAAGAGAAATTAAAGACGCAATCTCATTCATCATTCCAAAAAAAAAAAAAAAAAAAAAGAATAAAATACCTAGGAATAAACCTACCTAAGGCAGTAAAAAACCTGCACTCAGAAAACTATAAGACACTAATGAAAGAAATCAAAGACAACACAAACAGATGGAGAGATATACCATATTCTTGGACTGGAAGAATCAACATTGTGAAAATGAAGATACCTTCCAAACAATCTACAGATTCAATGCAATCCCTATCAAATTACCAATGGCATTTTTCACAGAACTAGAACAAAAAATCCTAAAATTTGTATGGAGACACAAAAGACCCCAAATAGCCAAAGCAATCTTGAGGGAAAAAAATGGAGCTGGAGGAATCAGACTCCCTGACATCAGACTATCGTACAAAGTTACAGCAGTCAATACAGTATGGTATGGGAACAAAAACATAAATATAGATCAATGGAACAGGATAGAAAGCCCAGAGATAAACTATGGTCAATTAATCCACGACAAAGGAGGCCAGGATATACAATGGAATAACAGCAGCCTCTTTAATAAGTGGTGCTGGGAAAACTGGACAGCTACATGTAAAAGAATGACATTAGAACACTCCCTAACACCATACATAAGATAAACTCAAAATGGATTAAAGACCTAAATATAAGGCCAGACAATATAAAACACCTAGAGGAAAACATAGGGAGAACACTCTTCAATATAAATCACAGCAAGATCTTTTTTGACCCACCTCCTAGAGTAATGGAAATAAAAACAAAAATAAATAAATGGGACCTAATGAAACTTAAATGCTACTGCACAGCAAGGAAACTATAAGCAAGAGGAAAAGACAACCCTCAGAATGGGAGAAAATATTTGCAAATGAATCAACAGATAAAGGATTAAATTACAAGATATATAAACAGTACATGCAGCAAAATATCAAAAAACAAGCACTCCAATCCAAATCTGGGCAGTAGACCTAAATAAGCATTTCTCCAAAGAAGACATACAAATGGCCAAGGGGCACATGAAAAGCCGCTGAATATCACTACGTATTAGAGAAATGCAAATCAAGTCTACAGTGAGATATCACCTCACATTGGGCAGAATGGACATCTTCAGAATATCTACAAACAGAAATTTCTGGAGAGGGTATGGAAAAAAGGGAACGCACTTGCACTGTTGGTGGAAATGTAAATTGATAAAGCCACTATGGACAACAGTCTGCAGGTTCCTTGAAAAACTGAAAATAGAGTTACCATATGACCCAGCAATCCCACTACTGGGCACATACCCAGAGAACACCATCATTCAAAAGGCCATATGTACTCCAATGTTCACTGCAGCACTATTTACAACAGCCAGGACATGGAAGCAACCTAAATATCCATCAACATTTTTTTTATTTTATTGGAAAATAATTGCTTTACACACTTGTACCAGTTTTTGAGGTACACCGAGGTCAATCATCTGTATTGATACACATATCCCTGCATTCCCTCCCTCCCTCGACTCCCCCCCACCACCCTCCCCTTCCCAGTCCTCCAACGTATCATCCATCCTCGAGTTGAACTCCCTTTGTTATACCACAACTTACAACTGGCTATTTTACAGTTGGTAGTATATATATGTCTATGCTACTCTCTCACTTTGTCTCAGCATCCCCTTTACCTGCCGCCCCCCAAACCTCGAGATCTCCAGTCCATTCTCTGCATCTGTGTCCTTATTCTTGTCTTGTTACGGAGTTCATCAGTATCATTTTTAGATTCCATATATGTGAGTTAGCATACAATATTTGTCTTTCTCTTTCTGACTTACTTCACTCTGTATGACAGACTCTAGGTCTATCCACCTCATTACATATAGCCCCATCTCATTTCTTTTTATAGCTGAGTAATGTACAATTGTATATATATGCCACATCTTCTTTATCCATTCATTTGTTGTTGGGCATTTAGGTTGCTTCCATGTCCTGGCTACTGTAAATAGTGCTGCAATGAACATTATGGTACATGTTTCTTTTGGGATTATGGTTTTCTCTGGGTATATGCCCAGGAGTGGGATTACTGGATCATACAGTAGTTCTATTTTTAGTTTTTTAAGGAACCTCCAAACTGATTTCCATAATGGCTGTACCAATTTACATTCCCACCAACAGTGCAGGAGCGTTCCCTTTTCTCCACACCCTCTCCAACATTTGTTGTTTCCAGATGTTATGATGATGGCCATTCTGACTGGTGTGAGGTGATACCTCATTGTGGCTTTGACTTGCATTTCTCTGATGGTTAGTGATGTTGAACATCTTTTCATGTGTTTGTTGACCATCTGTATGTCTTCTTTGGAGACATGTCTATTTAGTTCTTCCACCCATTTGTGGATTGGGTTATTTGCTTTTTTGGTATTAAGCTGCATGAGCTGCTTGTATGTTTTGGAGATTAATCCTTTGTCCATTGCATTGTTAACAAGTATTTTCTCCCATTCTGAGGGTTGTCTTCTTGTCTTATTTATGGTTTCTTTCACTGTCCAAAAGCTATTAAGTTTCATGAGGTCCCATTTCTTTATTCTTGATTTTATTTCCATGATTCTAGGAGGTGGGTCCAAAAGGATCTTGCTTTGATGTATGTTACTCAGCAATAAAAATGAATGAAATTGAACTCTATGTCATGAGGTGGATAGACCTATAATCTATCATACAGAGTGAAGTAAGCCAGAAAGTGAAAAACAAATATCATATGCTAACCCATGTATATGGAATCTGAAGAAATTGTACTGATGAACCCAGTGACAGGCAAGAGTGGAGATACAGAAGTAGAGAATGGACTTGAGGACACCAGGCTGGGGTGGGGGGAGAAGGGGAAGCTGGGACGAAGTGAGAGAGTAGCGTAGACATATTTACAGTATCAACTGTAAAATAGATAGCTAGTGGGAATTTGCTGTATAACAAATGGAGATCAACTTGATGATGGGAGATGCCTTAGAGGGCCAAGACAAGGAAGGTGGGAGGGAGTGATGGGAGGGAGGGGATATGGTGATATATGTATAAATACAGCTGATTCACATTGGTATACCTCAAAAGCTGGTAAAAGAGTGTAAAGCAAATATATTCCAATAAAGAGCTTAAAAAAATAAAAATAAAATCATGTGAAAGAAAAAAAAATCAGGAATTCTAATGAATAGACCATTAAGAGCTAGAGGCTAGAAGCAAGGAGGCCCTAGATTTTTACATCATTTGAAAGCAAGAATGTTTCAAGGAGGCAAAAAGTGTGAAAACAGTTACAAATTTTATTATTAGAGACAGCATGATGTATAGAAGAGTTCTCAGAGAAGCTGTTTATTTATTTAAGACAAAAGCCAGGCAGAAATACACAGGCAGAGAGAAAGGGTATGGGCAATCTCTCTAATGAGGAAGAGCACAGTAAATAAGAAACTAAGCAGAGATACACACCCAGGGAGGAGTGTGGGTGTTCTCAACGAGCAGTGCAGTAAATTGGTGATTTAAATTACTTGCATAGGAGAGTTCTTCCAGGTCTTATTTGCCTTTGGCCAAATATGTTGTTTCTTTTCCACACCTTACTGGTCCAAGGACTCTGCCCAAGATGCACATGCAATGTTTTGTTAAGATGGATCTCACTGCAGAGGACTATGGATGCAGGGCTACACCTATTGTGGGGTGACACTGCCTCCCTTTTTCACCCTCTAGGAGTCTTCCCAAGCATGTGCAGACAGGGAAGTTTTTCTTGACCACAGGAGTGTGTGCCTAATCATTTTACTTCAGCAGAGCTCACCTTTGCCACTACATTTGTCCTTGGAGTGTCTAGGTGAGAACAAAGTTTCAGTTTGACTCCCTTTGACAAACACCATCTGTCCAGCCCAGGGACCCATCTATCTCCTGACTCAACATTGCAAATATCCCTTTGAGACCATGATTTATTTTTTTGGAAAATATATCCATATATTGGAATGCTGGATCAAAGAAGAATTTTCTTTTTAACTTTTTGAGGAACCTACATTATGTTCTCCAGCAGCTACACCATTTTACATCCCCACCAACCATTCACAGGGCTTCACATCCTCATCAACACTTGTTATCTTTTGGTTTTGATAAAGATGATCCTATTGGACATCCTTACTGACATTTGACTTACATTTTCTTGATGATTATTGAGGGAGGAGCTATCCTTATCCCAAATTTATGAAATAGGAAAATGATATCCAGGAAGGAACTTACCTTGACTGGTAGATGTCACAGGTGGGATTTGAACCAAGGCAGAAAATCTTCAGGGTATACAAGCCTGGGGGTACACTGCACTGCCTTCCAGGAGCTTTGCAAACCTGGGAACATGCTGCTTTGCATTTTGTTCTTTTCTCTCAATGTCATACTGATATGATTTCTCAAAACACTAAATAGGCTCCCAAAACACAATTTTAAGGCAGTTGATTGCATAATGACCTATTTGCTATGGACATTTTATGTTTAATGGGGCATGGGATGTCCCAGATTTTCCCATTCATAAGAGTATCTGAGGCCTAATTCCTTGCCCATTTAAGTTTTGGGAGCTTCTGTTCATCACTTTAGCATAGACCTAAGAAACACAATTCCTGGGGCAAAGACTACACATAATTTAAGAACCTATCATCTCCAAAAACATGCACCACTTTAAAGTCTTTCAAGAAGTGTTCAAGATGTGACATAGTCCTGTTTTTTGCAAACTTTTCTCACCGGTGGCTATAAATCTCTCTGGTCTGCAATGGGTAATGGATAAAAGTGAAAAGTAGGGGATAATTGTTTCTTTGAAGATCAGACTTTGGCACTTCCATGGCAGTTTAGTGGTAAAGACTCTATGCTTGCAGTGCATTGGGTATTGGTTTGATCTTTGGTTCAGGAACTAAGATTCCACATACTGTGCAGTGTGGTCAAAAAAAAAAAAAGTTGATGAAGATCAGAATTTATCCTTATGTTGGTAGCACAGGTTATAAACACACAGCCTGAAGAACAGTGGGCTCACTAACAGACACAGGTCCAGCCCTGGCCTTAGGCTCATGTAGGGAAGCAAAGCCTGAATTTTCTGGTTGATATTATGGCAGTAAGCCCTGCTGACACCCTAGGATGCCCAACATGGGTGCAGCAGTGCATTCTAGTGGAAGCACCTACCAATTCATCATTTCAATTATTTAACAAATGTTTATTGAATGTCTACTCTGTGCCTGTCACCAGTATTGGGGCCAGAAGATAGGTGGAGACTTCCTTCATCTGTATAATGGGTGTCATGCCCAGTAGGGGCTCATGGGGAGACAGTGAAATGTCATATGTAATTAACCAGAGCTATTATTCTTAATTTTATTGTTGGTTTCTCACCATCAGAGTCATTGCTTATGTTTTCTTGAAGAACTCTTGGAAAGTCAGTTTGACAAACTGTTCACTTGAGTATCCATTAAGACCAGACCATAATATTTGTTGTTAAAATTTATATATATACCACTTCTGCTCCCACCTTTCCTCCCCTTATCAGCAATGCAAGCAGTCCTCTTTCACTCTCCAAAAGCCAGTCATAATCCAATGCCATCTTAAAGGGTCCAGGGACACATCACCATAGACATATGACAAATCTGCACTCACACACACTAACTGCAGGGCTTAGGGGTGTGTTTCAGGGTGAGGTGGCAAGACTGAAATAAATGCTCCTGCCATGCCCTACCACAGCGTTTCCCTGGCTCCCTGAAGAGGAAGCCCTTCACACCTCTGGCTGGACACCCACACCTCTGTTTTTTTTCCTCCATCTGGCCCTCCTCAATGTGTTTGTCTCTTTATCTGTCTCTATGAACACGTGCTGGGTTCCTAATATAACCCTCTATCCCTTGGGTCCACTGAAGCACCTGACATGCAGTAGGTGCTCAGGAAATTTGTATTAAATGAAAGATGAGGAAGATAGGGGGATGTCCTTTTCCCAGATGTTGGCCTTGCCTGAGTAAAGGCTCATACTATGCATTTTGTTGAGGGTAGGGTTGACCTTATTTATTCTTTCTTGCTCATTCTCTCCTCTGGGTCTCCCTCCACCTCTGAGCCTTGTTGTTCCAAGCCTGGGCCTTTTCCTAGGGTATTCAGGGGGGAAGAAGTGATGCATCCACTCCAATTGTGCCAAACCATGGCAGCTTGAACCAAATGGTTTGTAGGTCTGTCCCTAGAGGATGCTCATAAAGGTGGAAGGCTTTGTGTAACCTTGGTCCCACTTTACAGGAGTGGCATCCTCCCCAATAGCCATAGAGGCAAATGCAATGGGCATTCTGCACCTTGGAGGGGTGGGGCTGGCTCAGAGATCCACATGGTCCTGTCACTGGGGAAGTGGGACTTGAAAGGACTCTTTAACTGTGGGTGGCAGAGCAATGGTGACTGGGGTGGGGGGGAAAGGGGGAACCATCTCAGATTGAAGGGCCTCAAACAGAACAGCCCTGGCAGAGATGGCCACTGCCAAAATTCCTTTAAGATTGGAAGAATAGAATCTATTTTTACTAACTCTTATCATCCCTCTGAATGAGGAGGTTTTGGCATAGATAGGGCCATCACTAATATTTCTGTGGTCTAGAACCCCCCCCCACTTCCTTTGGGGATTCCATTCCCCAGCTCTTATCCCATGGTGCTAGAGGAAACTGACAATCATGTTGGGCAAGGCCACATGACCAAGTAAAGCACTCATAGTACCCCATGCACCTGCCAGGATGGTTGCTCCAGGGCTGGAAACATGATGTGAGTTGGACAATTGGAGCCCTCCCTGGTAACCTAATGTTTTCTGAACTTCTCTTCTTAGGGGATAGACACCTTGGGGATAAAGGTGTAGAAGCCTGAGGGAAGAAAGCTGTCAGCTTAAGAGAATTAAAGATGAGACAAAGGAAAGAATGAGGAAGAGAAAAAGTGAGTTGAAGGTTTCTGATTTCTTGGATCTAGTCACTGAAATGTTTGGATCGACCCTGGTTCCTGTGTCCAAGATCCCCAGTATCCTTCCAATAAGGCTCCCCTTTCCTTGAAGCCAATTGGAGTTCGGATCCTCTCACTTGTAGTTCAGATGAGATTCTAGATCCTGCCCAATTCTGATGCACTTCACCAACCCAAAGAGAGGCACCCATTCTTATTAGCACCATTGGGAATATAATTCTTTATTTTTTACTGAAATTATGTCTTTTCAGAGCACCAAACACAGTCTACCACCATCCCTGGGCAGAAGTGCCCTACTTGTGAGTGAGTGTGTGCTTGAAGTGGGCCTGATTGATTACTGAAGCCGACCCAGCATTTACGTTGCTGGAGCCAACCAATCTTGTTGTTTCCTGAACATAAACTGAGAAGGACAGCCTCAGGAAGATGTCACCCAGGATCAGGTTCTCTGGCTCCTTCAAGTTATCTGTGCCTCATGAAAAGGTGCTGAGACAGTGGCCCTGACAATTTTGGGGGAGATGGAAATACACTCCAATCAATCTGAGACCTTACCTGCAACCCACCTCAGTATCCAGAGGTGGCAGCTTCTCAGTTATTTCCCTCTGTTGGTAAGAACCAAGTGTCTTTCTCAGGAGCTGAGAAAGTAGGTTGCCCTGCAAAAGAATAAGACCCACCAAGACATGTGGTTACCCTGAGGGAGGGGGTGGGGGAGGGAAGGATTGGAAGTTTGGGATTAACAGAGGAAAACTTCCATCAAGAGGATGAATAAATGACATGGTCCTCCTGTGTTGCCCAGGGAAATATATTTAGTTTCCTGTGATAAACTGTAATGGAAAAGAATAGAAAAAAATCACACACACACACACACACACACACACACACATAACTGAGTAACTTTGCTGTACAGCTGAAAGTAAAAAAAAAAAAAAAAAGTTGTAAATCAACTATAATTTAATCAAAAATAAAAAATTAAACAAAAAGCAAGAATGCCTCTTTCCTTCTGTCCCATGCTTCCCATTTTCTCTGCAGAAAATGCCTTTTCTTCTCCCTCTTCCCCATAACCCAATCATTAAGACTGTGCTCAGCCTCTCTGTGAAGCCTTCCTGCAACCATGCTCACTCTCCCTGGCCACTCCAGGATGGGGTTTCGAATACTGACAACTCTGTCTTCCTCAAAGCCTTCTTTGAGACCATTAGCTGCCTCTGAACACTGATAGGGAGCTGATAGTAAGTCTCAATCCTGTGCTGTGGCTGTGAAGTCACTGGGCGCCCTTTACTCACATGAGCATCCAACCTCCCCACAGAGGGGTCAGATAGCTCAACTCATTGTGGAAAAATTGAGCTTAGCCAGGGGAAATTGCAGCTGAGGACTAGGGGGACCATGTAATTGATCATCCAAAGAGGACACTTCCGAGATGGGAAGGGAGAACATTAATCATTATGTCTAAATATAAGGTACAGACTTCTTAAGCCTAGGGAAGATCCTCAAAAATGTTTGTAACTGGATTAACAAAATAGGAGGCCACTGGTCTGACTAAAGCTACCATAGCTGATATTTAGGGCCTGAGAGGAATTTTCAGTGGTGGCCTTCTCCCCTAAGCTAAATGAGAAAAAATAAAACTTTCCAAAAGAGGTGAATGGGATGTCAGGCCTTGTTTATCATTGAGGTAACCACCCAATTCTTTGAAGAGAAACCAAAACTGTCCTTAGTTTCCAAATGTAATCTTTAAAGGACCAGAGGTGTGGCTTCCAAAGTAATCCAAAGCCCATCAATGCTTTGAACACACCCCAAATCTTCCCTATTTACCTTAAGAGTCTTGTATGTATTCAACAAAGGAGAAAAAATGTCAAAGGGAGAGGAACTTGCTAGTACCTTTGAGATGCAAATGTTCTATTTGGTTTTCTCAGGAAGACTTATCTCTGCCATCTTTTAAAATGCAAATTTGAAAAAAAATAAGTAATTTAGAACTTGACTTTTCAAGGATAAAGAGAAATCCTAATTTTGTTTTGTGTAAACACTAGGAAAAAAGGTTTACCAACCTAGATAGGTGACCTTGATTTGTTCCATCTGCCAGAAGCCCATTTTGTATCCAAAGTCTTATAACCATTGGGTTTTCTGTTGTACCTGTCAACTTGAAAAAATGCACAATATCAGAGTTGTGCGTTAAATATTATCTAGGGCAAAATGAGGACTGCAGCCATGGACAACAGCATCCCAGAGAACTCTAAGAAACTCTTCCAATCAGGCAGGTCAGTATATATGTGATTTTGTTGAAGCAGGAGTACATGCTATAGAGCACATATTTTTTAGCAGCAGGTCTCTGCTAGTCATGAGGAGAGGTTGTCCCCATGAAGGATTTTAGTGTTTTTCTAGATATGAGGAGATATAAGAATTGTGCTCACAAAATCAGCCCCTGAAAATATCTGAGCATCTGAAGACATGCTCTGCTAGTTTTTACAGAGCACACTGTGCCTCATTTCAGTTCACCCTGAAAGGTGTTCAGGGTGATTTTGAAACCCTCAGGTGCAGCAGCACATAATTTAATCCTTGTATAGGTTGATGGCAAGTTCCAATCGCATTTGCCAACTGTAGTTGACATACCTGACTCAGGAATGAAATTTAGGAATGGGAAATATGAGGCCTCAGTGTTTGTCTTTGTTTGTTTGTTCATATGTACCTATGTGTGTATCATAAATGCATGATATGGCAAAAATTAATACATAAAATAATGCTAACTGACTTGAAGGAAATTAAGTACTTTTATAAATACTCAGAAATGGAAAATTGTCTGGATAGAATGAATTTCAGGGTCATGGCATTTGGAAAATATTCAGTACTAAAGTGATATATGGTATTGAAGGTGGCATAACCTTGTTGGTTTGATTCATATAGACATGTCTTTAGAGTCATCCATGTTGAGAATAATCCTTCTGTTGTACCTAGGTTTACTAATGGTCAAAAAAAATTTTTTGTAATAAATTTGTCAACAAGAAAAGTAATTTAATGTGAAAAAAAGAAAACCTTTTAAGGAAAGTAAACTTCACGTTTTCAGTAAAAGTAGATGGAGGAATGAGAAAAAAAATACTGAAAAAGAGTTGTGCATAATCAGAATTTTCTGAAATTGGATTAAATTTAATAAGGCATATGGATTTTTTTGGGAGTGGGCCTGGCCAAGATGGAGTTTGGTTTCATCCTCCATTGTGTTCTTGAGTTGCTGATTTAATAACAGATAGCATGCATTTCTATGCCTTTAAGTGATCTGTATTTACTTTTGAGAACTTTTGTAACTTTGGCAAAGGAATAAGCATTGTCTCACAGTGAACTATGATATTATCTGACCAACTGTTTTAAAACTTTTTGACAATTTTCACAAATATAAAATTTGAATTCAGGTTCTTTTGATTTCCAGCTAACTGTGGAGTACTTTACAAGGCCTCTGAGGTATGATTATTTTTAAGAACTTTTATTTAGATATAACTGACATAAAATAAGCTGCATATATATAAAGCATACAATTTGATATTTGTTTATTACTATTAACGTATATATGGCAATCCCAATTTCCCAGTTCATCCCACCTCAATCCCCATCCCACTTTTCCCCCTTGGTGTCCAAGTGTTTGCTCTATACAATTGTGTCTCTATTTCTTCCTTGCAAAGCAGTTGATCTGTATCATTTTTCTAGACTCTGCATATATGTGTGTATATACAATATTTGTTTTTCTCTTTCTGACTTCCCTCCTCATGACAGTCTTGAGGTCCATCCATGACTCTTCAAGTGTTCCAATTTTGTTCATTTTAATGGCTGAGTAATACTCCAATGTATATAATGTAGCACTTCTTCTTAACCCATGCATCTGTCATTGAACATTTTACTTTTTTTTATTTTTTATTGGAATATAATTGCTTTACACTCTTGTACCAGCTTTTGAGGTACACTGAAGTCAATCAGCTGTATTTATACACATATCCCCATATTCCCTCCCTCCCTCAACTCCCCCCAACCCTTCCTGTCCTGGCCCTCTAAAGCATCTTCCATCATCAAATTGATCTCCCTTTGTTATACAGCAATATCTCACTGGCTATCTATTTTACAGTTGGTAGTATATATATGTCTATGCTACTCTCTCATTTCATCCGAGCTTTCCCTCCACCCCCCACCCACCCCCTCAACCTCGAGTTCTCCAGTCCATTCTCTGCATCTGCGTCATTATTCTTGTCTTGTCACTGGGTTCACCAGTAACTATTTATTTATTTATTTATTTATTTATTTATTTATTTATTTATTTTAGATTCTGTATATGTGAGTTAGCATACAATATGTGTTTTTCTCCTTCTGGCTTATGTCACTCTGTATGACAGACTCTAGGTCTATCCACCTCATTACATATAGCTCCATCTCATTCCTTTTTATAGCTGAGTAATATTCCATTGTATATATATGCCACCTCTTCTTTACCCATTTGTTTGTTGATGGGCATTTAGGTTGCTTCCATGTCCTGGCTATTGTAAATAGTGCTGCAATGAACATTATGGTACATGTTGCTTTTGGGATTATGGTTTTCTCTGGGTATATGCCCAGGAGTGGGATTACTGGATCATATGGTAGTTCTAGTTGTAGTTTTTTAAGGAAACTCCAAACTGTTTTCCATAGTGGCTGTACCAACTTACAGTCCCACCAACAGTGCAGGAGAATTCCCTTTTCTCCACACCCTCTCCAACATTTGTGGTTTCCAGATGTGATGATGGCGGCCATTCTGATTGGTGTGAGGTGATACCTCATTGTGGCTTTGACTTGCATTTCTCTGATGATTAGTGATGTTGAGCATCTTTCCATGTGTTTGTTGGGCATCTGTATGTCTTCTTTGGAGACATGTCTATTTAGGTGTTCTGCCCATTTGTGGATTGAGTTATTTACTTTTTTTGGTATTAAGCTGCATGAGCTGCTTATATATGCTGGAGATTAATCCTTAGTCCTTTGCATTGTTGGCAAGTATTGTCTCCCATTCTGAGGGTTGTCTTCTTGACTTGTTTAAGATTTCTTTCGCTGTGCAAAAGCTTTTAAGTTTCATGAGGTCCCATTTGTTTATTCTTGATTTTATTTCCATGATTCTAGGTGGTGGGTCCAAAAGGATCTTGCTTTGATGGATGTCATAGAGTGTTCTGCCTATGTTTTCCTCTAGGAGTTTGATAGTGTCTGGCCTTACATGTAGGTCTTTAATCCATTTGGAGTTTCTTTTTGTGTATGGTGTTAGGAAGTGTTCTAATTGCATTCTTTGGCAGGTAGCTGTCCAATTTTCCCAGCACCACTTATTAAGGAGGCTATATTTTCTTCATTGTATATTCATGCCTCCTTTGTCAAAGATAAGGTGCCCATAATTGCTTGGGTTTACCTCTGGATTCTCTATTCTGTTTCATTGATCTTCCTTTCTATTTTTGTGCCAGTACCATACTGTCTTGATCACTATGGCCTTGTAGTATAGTTTGAAGTCAGGAAGCATAATTCCACCAACTCCATTTTTCCTTCTCAAGATTGCTTTGGCTATTCGGGGTCTTTTGCATTTCCAAACAAATCATAAGATTTTTGTTCTCGTTCCGTAAAAAATGCCATTGTTAATTTGAACAGGATTGCATCGAATCTGTAAATTGCTTTGGGTAGTACAGTCATTTTCACAATGTTGATTCTTCTAGTCCAAGGACATGGTATGTCCCTCCATCTGTCTGTATCGTATTTGATTTCTTTCATCAGTGTCTTAAAGTTTTCTGCATACAGATCTTTTGTCTCCTTAGGCAGGTTTATTGCTAGGTATTTTATTCTTTTTGTGGCATTGGTAAATGGGAGAGTTTCCTTAATTTCTCTTTCTGCTCTTTTGTTGTTAGTGTATAGGAATGCAAGAGATTTCTGTGCATTATTTTTTTATCCTGCTGCTTTACTACATTCATCAATCAGTGCTAGCAGTTTTCTGGTAGAGTCTTTCCAGTTTTCTATGTATAATATCATGTCATCTGCAAAGAGTGACAATTTTACTTCTTCTTTTCCAATTTGGATTCCTTTTATTTCTTTTTCTTCTCTGATTGCTGTGGCTAAAACTTCCAACACTATGTTGAATAGTAATGGTGAGAGAGGACACCCTTGTCTTGTTCCTTTCCTAAGAGGGAATTCTTTCAGTTTTTCACTGTTAAGAACAATGTTGACTTTTGGTTTTCCCTATGTGGCTTTTATTATATTGAGGTAATTTCCTTCTATGCCCATTTCCTGGAGAGTTTTTATCATAAATGGATGTTGAATTTTGACAAAAGATTTTTCTGCATCTATTGAGATGATCATATGGTTTTTATCCTTCAGTTTGTTATGATGTATCACATTGATTGATTTGTGTATACTGAAGAATCCTTGCATCCCAGGGATAAACCCCACTTGATCACGGTTTATGATTTTTTTCTTGTGCTGTTTGATTCTGTTCACTAGTATTTTGTTGAGGATTTTTGCATCTATATTCATCAGTGATATGGGTCTGTAATTGCCTTTTTTTGTGACATCTTTGCCTAGTTTTGGTATCAGGGGGAGGGTGGCTTCATAGAATGCATTTGATTGTGTTCCTCCTTTTGCTATATTTTGGAAGAGTTTGAGAAGGATAGGTACTAGCTCATCTTGAAATGTTTGATAGAATTCATCTATGAATCCATCTTCCCTGTGCTTTTGTTTGTTGGGAGATTTTTAATCACAGCCTTAATTTCCGTACTTGTGATTTGTCTGTTCATAGTTTCTATTTCTTCCTGGTTCAGTCTTGGAAGATTGTATTTTTCAAAGAATTTACCTATTTCCTCTAGGTTATCCAATTTATTGGCATATAGTTGCTTGTAGTAGTCTCTCATGATCTTTTGCATTTCTGTGTTGTCTGTTGTTACTTCTCCTTTTTCATTTCTAATTCTGTTGATTTGTGTCTTCTCCCTCTTTTTCCTGATGAGTCTGGCTAATGGTTTATCAATTTTGTTTATCTTCTCAAAGAACCAGCTTTTAGTTTCATTAATTTTTGCTACTGCTTCCTTCCTTTCTTTTTCATTTATTTCTGCTCTGATCTTTATGATTTATTTCCTTCTGTTCACTCTGGGGTTTCTTTGTTCTTCTTTCTCTGATTGTTTTAGGTGTAAGGTTAGGTTGTTTATCTAATATTTTTCTTGTTTCTTAAGGTAGGACTGTATTGCTATAAATTTTGCTCTTATAACTGCTTTTGCTGCATCCCATAGGTTCTGGGTGGTTTTGTTTACATTGTCATTTGTTTCTAGATACTTTTTGATTTCCTCTGATTTCTTTAATGATTTCTTGGTTGTTTGATAGTGTAAGGTTTAGGCTCCATGTGTTTCTGTTTTTTGCAGTTTTTTTCCTGTAATTGATATCTTGTCCCATGGCATTGTGGTCAGAGAAGATTTGATTTGATTTCAATTTTCTTCAGTGTACTGAGGCTTGATTTGTGACCCAAGGTGTGATCTATCCTGGAAAATGTTCCAAGTGCACTTGAGAAGAAAGTGTATTCTGTCATTTTTGGATGGAATGTCCTATAGATATCAATTAAGTCGAATAGTCTAATGTGTCATTTAAAGCTTGTGTGTCCTTATTTATTTTCTGATTGGATGATCTGCCCATTGATGTAGGTGTGTTGTTCCAGTCTCCCACTATTATTGTGTTACTGTTGATTTCCCCTTTTATGGCTGTTAGCATTTGCCTTATGTATTGAGGTGCTCCTATGGTGGATGCAGAGATAATTACCATTGTGATATGTTCTTCTTGGATGGATCCCTTGATCATTATGTAGTGTCCTTCCTAATCTCTTGTAATAGTCTTTAAAGTCTAATTTGTCTGATATGAATATTGCTACTCCAGCTTTCTTTTGACTTCCATTTGCATGGAATCTCTTTTTCCATCCCTTTCCTTTCAGTCTATATGTATCCCCTGGTCTGATGTGGGTTCTTGTAGGCAGCATATAGAAGGGTTTTGTTTCTGTATCCATTCAGCCAGTCTGTGTCTTTTGGTTGGATAATTTAATCCATTTACATTTAAGGTGATTATTGACATGTGTGTTCCTATTATTATTTTCTTAATTGTTTTGAGTTTGTTTTTGTAGGTGATTTACTTCTCTTGAGTTTCCTACTTAGAGAAGTTCCTTAAGCAATTTTTTTAAGGCTGGTTTGGTGGTGCTGAATTCTCTTAGCTTTTGCTTGTTTGTAAAGCTTTTGATATTTCTGTTGAATCTGAATGTGATTCTTGCTGGGTAGAGTATTCTTGGCTGTAGGTTTTTCTCTTTCAGGACTTTCAGTATATCCTGACATTCCCTTTTGGCCTGCAGACTTTCTGCAGAAAGGTCAGCTTTTATCCTCATGGGTTTTCCCTTATATGTTTTTTGTTGTTTTTCTCTTTCTGCATTTAATATTTTTTCTTTGTGTTTAATTGTCATTAGTTTGATTAATATGTGCCTTGGTATATTTCTCCTTGGGTTTATTCTGTATGAGACTCTCTGTGCTTCTTGGACTTGGTTATTTATTTCCTTTCCCATGTTTGGGAAGTTTTCCACTATAACCTCTTCAAATATTTTCTCAGACCCTTTCCTTTTTTCCTTCTTCTTCTGGGATTCCTATAATTTGAATGTTAGTACACAATGTTATCACTGAGGTCTCTTCTATTCTTTTTATTCTTTTTTATTTTTCTGCTCTGTGGCAGTTATTTTCCCCATTCTATCTTCCAATTCACTTATTCATTCTTCTGCCTCAGTTATTCTGCTGTTTATACCATCTAGAGTGTTTTGAACTTTAGTTATTTTGTTGTCCATTGCTGTTTGTTCTTTAGTTCTTCTGAGTCCTTATTAACTATTTCTTGTATTTTCTGTATTTTGTTATTGAGATTTTTTTTATCATTTTTACTATCATTACTCTGAATTGTTTTTCAGGCATTTTTCCTATTTCCTCTTCATTCAGTTGGTCTTGTGGGTTTTTTTCCTGCTCCTTTGCCTGCATGATGTTTTTTTGTTTTCTCATGGTAGACCAAACTTCAGCGGTTCCTTGTTCCAACAATAAAAGTGTTTCAAGGAGACTGTCCAAGCCCCAGACTAATGTCAGAGTGTTGAGTCAAAAAAAATAATAAGTCTAGGAAACACATACATGTATAAGACACACAAATACTGAATCCGATAGAACATTAGTCACTAGAAAGACCTGACAGAAGAACCCCAGTATGCTATCAAACATTCAAAGAAGAAACCAACAGAATTTTATAAACAAAACAGAACAAAACAGAAACAAAAGCAAAAACAAACACACAAACAAATAACACCACACACACACAAATGCAAATCCAGGGAGATATTGAAAGCTAGGATCAAATATAAAAAAGAGCTAGAGTACCACCAGACAGACTGGAGATTCTCAGAATTAAATTAAACAATTATACTAAGAACTAAGATAAAGACAAAAACCTAATAATAAATATCAAGTTGGTGTGTCATCTGGAAAATAAAGCAAGGAGACTGAGCAGATTAATAATGTTGCTTATAAGTATGTTAAGATAAAATAAACTAAAATAGGGTAGAAGACAGGGCAATAGAAGAGTGTAGTGTGACTGGCAATATGATAATAAAAAGAAATAGAAATGTATAAAAGATAGAGATGAAAAGAAGATAGGAGATATATATAGTCAGCACTATAAAAAACTTAGCTTGATATAGATATATATATAAAAAGGCTAAAAATAAACATAGAATAAAAATAGAGTAAAGAAATATGTTCTAAAATTTGTAGATCCCTTAGACCTAAGACTGTAATTAATAAAGAGAGGAAACAAATAAAAAAAAAAAAAAAAAAAAAAAAAAAAAAACTAGAACTGACCCCAGAATGAACCAGTTCAGTAGAATTAATACTAATATTTCTGTTTCCTTGGGGTCTCAGCTGTAAGTGTCCTTCTACCTGCCTTGGGTTTTTGTATTATTCTGTGACCCAGCAGAGCTTCCTTTATTGTTCATCTGTAAGCGTTGGTGTGTGGGAAGGGAGAGGGTACAATAGTGTCTCTTTCCCCTGGGAGTGAGTGAGCAGTGGCCCACTGTCTGGGTCAGTTCAGTTGGTCATGGAGGTGCCTGTTGCAGAGGGACATGGAGGTGCCTGTTGCAGAGGGTTGCAGCAGGTGGTTCAGTTGGACATGGAGGTGCCTGTTGCAGAGGGATGCTTGTGGCTCAGGTGTAAACAGAATGTCTCAGAGTTGGGCCTCTCTCCAGGCTTTTTTGCTCTCAACTGCCTGCTGGCACTCTAAGCCGGCCCTGCCTGAGGGTATGAGGGGCTTTATTATCCCTGAGTGCCTTAGCTTGGCCCCTCCGGGGTCCTTCCTCTGTCTGTTGCAGGTGCCACGAGAGAGGCTACACCCACGACTCCTCCCCCCTGCTTGTAGGTCAGCAGTATCCAGCCACCACTATGGTCTTTCAGCCCTCTGCAGTAGGCACTCCTCGCTGTGGACCTCTTCCCTCCTGTCCTCTTGGTCCATCTACCCACTGCCAGCAATGTTTTTCACCCTGAACCAGTTCTCTGGTTCCCATGCTCCTGCTCCTAGACCCCCTGTTCAGCTGTGAATCAACGTCTCAGTCTGGGAACCCTGAGCCGTGGTGTGGACCCTCTGTGTGTTTCTCACTCCCCGTCTGCAACAGCTCAGCTGCTTCACCCTATTTAAGCCATCATAAATGCCTCCCTACCAGTTATGTTGGGATACTTGAGTCCCCTCTGGTGTTCGAGGTCGTCTGGTTGTGTTCAGTTGGTTCTCTGTGGAAATTATTGTGTCTTTTGGTACATTCCCAATGCATATGTGGAGAGGGATGCATTCCACATCCCTCTACTTCAGCGCCATCTTAACCATCCTCGATGAACATTTAGATTGCTTCCTTGACCTGGGTGTTGTAAAGGCTGCTGCAAAGAACATTGGAGTCCATGGGTCTGCTGAATTACGGTTTTCTCTGGGTATAAGCCCAGTAGTGGGACTTCTGGGTCATACGGTAGTTCTATCTTTAGTATTTTAAGGAACCTCCATACTGTTTTCCATAGTGGCTGTATGAATTTACATTCCCACCAACAGTACAAGAGGGTTCCCTTTTCTCCACACCCTCTCCAGCATTTATAGTTTGGAGATTTCTTGATGGTACCCATTCTAAAGGTGTGAGGTGATACATCCTTGTAGTTTTGATTTGCATTGCTCTAATAATTAGTGATGTTGTGTAGCTTTTCATTTGCCTCTTGGCCATCAGTATGTCTTCTTTGGAAAAATGCCTATTTAAGTCTTCTGGCATTATTTTGATTGGGTTGTTTGCTCTTTTGATATTGAGCTGCATGGACTCTATATATTTTGGAGATTAATGTTTTGGCTGTAGATTCATTTGCAAATACTTTCTCCCATTCTGAGGGCTGTCTTTTTGTCTTCTTTATAGTTTCCTTTGTTGTGCAAAAGCTTTTAAGTTTCATTAGGTCCCATTTGTTTATTTTTGGTTTTATTTCCATCACTCTAGGAGGTGGGTCAAAATATCTTGCGATGATTACTGTCAAAGGGTGTTCTTCCTATGTTTTCCTAAAGGAGTTTTATAGTGTCTAGCCTTATATTTAGGTCTTTAATCCATTTGGAGTTTATTTTTGTGAATGGTGTGATGGAGTGTTCTAATTTTATTGTTTTACATGTAGCTTCCCAGTTTTGCACGACCTTTAAAGAAGATGTCTTTTCTCCATTGTATATATTTTCCTCCTTTGTCATAGATTAGTTGAATATAGTTTCTCTCTGGGTTTTCTAAACATAGTTTACCACCTGTTCCATTGATCTATATTTCTGTTTTTGTGCCAGAATCCTCTTGTCTTCTATAGTGGGGCTTTGTGGTATAGTCTGAACTCAGGGAGTCTGATTCCTCCAGCCCTGTTATTTATTTATTTATTTATTTATTTATTTATTTATTTATTTATTTATTTTCTTTTTTTATCCTCAGAATGATTTAGTTATTCAGTGTCTTTTATGTCTCCATTTAAATTTTAGGATTTTTTGTTCTAGTCTTTAAAACATACCATTGGTAATTTGATGGGAATTGCATTGAATCTGTAGTTTGCTTTGTGTAGTATAGTCACTTTCACAATGTTGCTTCTTCCAATCCAAGAACATTATGTATCTCTCCATCTGTTTGTGTCATGTTTGATCTCTTTCATCTATGTTGCAGTTTTCTGAGTACAAGTCTTTTACCTCCTTAATTATGTTTATTCCTAGGTATTTTATTATTTTTGTTGCAATGGTGAATGGGATTGTTTCCTTACTTTATCTTCCTTATCCTTTGCTGTAAGTGTATATGAATGTAAAAATCTGTCTGTTAATTTTGTATCCCATAACTTTATCAAATTCATTGATTAGCTCAAATAGATTTCAGGTGGCATCTTTAGGATTTTCTATGTCCAGTATCATGTCATCTGCAAATAGTAAGTTTTACTTCTTCTTTTGAAATTTGAACTCCTTTTATTTTTATTTTTTTCTTCTTCTCTGATTGCTGTGGCAAGGACTTTGGAAACAATGTTGAATAGTAGTGGTGAGAGTGGTCATCCTTGTCTTGTTCCTGATCTTAGAGGGAATGCTTTCAGATTTTCACCATAGATAAAGATGTTTGTTGTGGCTTTGTCATATATGGTCTTTATTATGTTGAAGTAGATTCCCTCTATGCCCACTTTCTCAGAAGTTTTTAATCATAAAACAGTGTTGAATTTTGTCAACAGCTTTTTCTGCATCTAGTGAGATGATTACATGGTTTTTATTTTTCAGTTTGTTAATATGGTGTATCACATTGATTCATTAGTGTATATTGAAGAATCCTTGCATCTCTGGGGTAAATCCCACTTGATCATGGTGTATGATCTTTTTAATATGTTGTTGGAACCCGTTTGCTAATATTTTGTTGAGGATTTTTGCATCTAAATTCTTAATTGATATTGGTCTTTTAATTTTCTTTTTTTTTATAGTATCTTTGTCTTGTTTTGGTATCAGGATAATGCTGGCCTCCTAAAATGGGTCTGGGAGTGTTCCTTCCCCTGCAACTGTTTGGTAGTGTTTGAGAAGAATGGGCGTTACCTCTTGTCTAAATGTTTGATAGAATTCACCTGTGAAGTCATCTGTTCTGGACTTTTGTTTGTTGGAATATTTTTAATCACAGTTCCAAAATCATTATTTGTGATTGGTCTGTTCATATTTTCTATTTATTTCTGATTTAGTCTTGGAAGGTTATACCTTTCTAAGAATTTGTCCATTACCCCAGGATTACCATTTTATTGGCACATAGTTGCTTCTAGCAGTCTTTTACTATGCTGTTTTTTTATGTGGGTGATGTCCATTGTAACATCTCCTGTTTCATTTCTAATTTTATTGATTTCAGTTGTCTCTCACTTTTTCTTGAGGATTCTGGCTAAAGATTTATCAAATTGTTTATCTTCTCAAAAATTCAGCTTTTACTTTTATTGATCTTTGCAATTGTTTTATTTGTTTCTATTCCATTTATTTTTGCTCTGATCTTTATGATTTATTTCCTTCTACTAACTTGGGGTTTTGTTTGTTCTTCTTTCTTTACATGTAAAGTTATATTGCTTATTTGGAATTTTTCTTATTTTTTTGAGGTTGGAGTGTATTGCTATAAACTTCCCTTCTAAAACTGCTTTTGCTGTATCCCATGGGTTTTGGATTGTTGTGTTTTCATTGTCATTAGTCTCTAGGTAATTTTTGATTTTCTCCTCAATGTCTTCAGTGATCTCTTGGGTATTTAGTAGTGTAATGTTTAGCCTCCGTGTGTTGTGTTTTTCACAACTGTAATTGATTTCTAATCTCATAGCCTTGTGTTCAGAAAAGATGCTTGATACAATTGCAACTTTTTAAAATTGATCAGGTCTTGATTTGTGACCAAAGATGTGATCTATCCTGGAGAATATTCCATGTGTACTTCAGAGGTGTAATATGCTGTTTTCAGATGGAATGTCATATAAATATCAATTAAACATATCTGATCTATTGTGTCATTTAAAGATTGTGTTTCCTTATTAATTATCTGGCTTGATGATCTGTCCATTGCTGTAAGTGTGGAGGTAAAATCCCCCAATATTTTTGTGTTACTGTTGATTTCCTCTTTTTATGTTTGTTAGCCTTTGCCTTGTGTATTGAGCTGCTCCTATATTGGGTGCATATATATTTATATTGTTCTAACCGCTTCCTGGATCAATCCTTGATCATTATATAATGTCCTTTCTTGTCTCTTGCAACATTCTTTATTTGAAAATCCACTTTATCTAAGATGAGTATTGCTACTCCAGCTTTCTTTTGATTTCCGTTTGCATGGAATATCTTTTTCCATCTCCTCATTTTCAGTTGGTATGTGTCCCTAGATCTGAAATGGGTCTCTTGTAGAGAGCATATATATAGGGCTTGTTTTTGTATGCATTCAGCCAGTCTGTGTATTTTGGTTGGTGCACTTAGTCCATTTGCATTCAAGGTAATTATTGACATGTATATCCCTATTGCCATTGTCTTAAGTGTTTTGGGTTTGTTTTTTGTGGGCCCTTTTGTTCTCTTGTATTTCCCACTTTGAGAAATTCCTTTAGCATTTGTTGTAGGGCTGGTTTGGTGGTGCTGAATTCTCTTAACTTTTGCTTGTCTGTAAAACTTTTGTTTTCTCCATCAAATCTGAATGAAATCCTTACTGTGTAGAGTATTCTTGGTTGTAGGTATTTCCCTTTCATCAATTTAAATATATCATGCCACTCCCTTCTGGCTTGCAGAGATTCTTCTGAAAACTCAGCTGTTAACTGTAACATTACGGGAGTTCCCTGGTATGCCATCTGTCATTTTTCTCTTGTTGCTTTTAATAATTTTTCTTTGTCTTTAATTTTTGTCAATTTGACTACTATGTGTCTTGGTATATTTATCCTTGGGTTTTTCCTGCTTGGGATTATTTGCACTTCCTGAACTTGGGTGGCTATTTCCTTTCCCATGTTAGGGAAGTTTTCGAATATAGTCTCTTCAAATATTTTCTTGGGTCCTTTCTTTCTCTCTCTATTCTTCTGGTATCCCTATAATGTGAATGTTGCTGCATTTAATGTTGTCCCAGAGGTCTCTTACACTGCCTTAATTTCATTTCATTCTTTTTTCTTTATTCTTTTTCACTTCAGTGATTTCCACCAGTCTGTCTTCCAGGGCACTTATCCTTAATTCTGCCTTAGTTTTTCTGCTAATAGTCCCTTCTATTTTTTTCCCATTTCTCTTATTGTATTCTTTATCTCTGTTTGTTCTTTAATTTTCCTAGGTCTTTGTTAAACTTTTCTCGCATCTTTTTGTTCTTTGCATCCAGTCTTTTTTTGACATCCTGGATCATCTTAACTATCATTATTCTGAATTCTTTTTCTGGAAGGTTACCTATCTCTACTTCATTTAGATTTTTTTCTGGGGGTTTATCTTGTTCCATCTTGTGGTACAAAATCCTCTGCCTTTTCATTTTATCTGTCTTTCTGTGGCTGTGGTTTTCATTCTGAAGGCTTCAGCAATATAGTTATTCTTGATACTGCTGTCTGCCCTCTGGTGCAGGATGCTGTCTAACAGGCTTGTGCACACTTCCTGATGGGAGCAGCTGGTGGTGGGTAGGGCTAGGTGCTGCTTTGGCGGGCAGAACCTAGTTAAACTTTAATGCACTTGTCTGACAATGAATGGGGCTGAGTTCCCACCCTGTTGGTTGTTTGGTCTGAGGTGGCCCAGAACTGGAGATTACAGGCTCTCTGGTGGGGCTAATGGCAGGCTCCAAGAGGGCTCATGCCAATGAGCCCTTCCGAGAAGTCTCACTGCCAGCATCCTCACCCATGCAGAGAGCAGCAACTGCCCTCATCTCAGCAGATGACCTTCCAACACAAGCAGGTATGTCTGGTTCAGTCTCCTATGGAGTCACTTCTCCTTCCCCCTGGATCCTGGTGTGCACACTACTTTTTGTGTCACCTCCAAGAGTGGAGTTTCTATTTATGAGAGTCATGTGGATGTCATGCATTCAAATCCTGCTGACCTTCAAAGCTTGATTCTCTATGGATTCCTCCTCCTGTCGCCAGATCCCCAGCTTGGGAAGCCTAACACAGAACTCAGAACCCTCACCCCAGTGGGTGGACATCTGTGGTATAATTGTTTTCAAATTTGTGAGTCAAACAACCAGTGCTTATGGGATTTGATTTTATTGCAATAGTGTCTCTCCTAGCATCTCACTGTGGCTTCTCTTTTGTTCCTGAAGAGGGGTGTATTTCTTGGTAAGTTCCAGTGTCTTCTTGTTGATGATTGTTCAGTAGCTACTTGTGATTCCAGTGCCCTAGCAAGAGGAGTTGGGTGCATGTTTATTTACTCTGCCATTTTGAACCAGGAATGATGCCTGTGAGGTATCTTATAGAGAAATATTTAACTAGGATTATTTGGTATAACAAGTGAAATGCAATTATTCATAATTGTGGTTGTTGTAACCAAGTTTATTGTTTATATGATAATGAGATGTTTAACCATGTCTTTTGTCTTCTATTTATTATAGATTTTTTGTACTCTGAGCTATTACAAAAAGTGCCTTATCATCAAGGAGTTTCTTACAAAAACTATTGGAGCAATTTCAACACTTGCACACCATGATGTTGTGAGCATTCCAGCCTATACTGACATAATACATGAAAGTTTCCTGCCCCAGGGGCCAGTAGATAAGGCAGCCAGAGATTTTTACTCCCTGACAACCAGGCTCGACCCCCTACTCAGCCATGAAGCAATTACAGAAGATGGATCATTGCCCTCTGTTTCCCATAAGAATATGAGAGTAACATCTCTTAGAGGGGAATGAAACAAGAGGGAAGGGATCAGGGCACAACCTTTGAAAGAATGACATAGCCCAAGAACATGATAGAAACTGAGTAGAACCAAATGGGTCCAAGATGGTGGACAACTCAACTTCCACTAGACCTTGAGCCTCATAATACCACCATAAGTATCAAAAGTGGGCAGTGCCCCAATTCTAGGAAATCTCACCTTTCTGAAATAACTGGAATAATCTTCCCAATTATTAGCCTGTGAAATAACTCACCCGTATGAAAACTGACAACCACATATACTGGAACATTTCTCACCTTCTGAGATGACCCGTAGTCTGTCTGTGGAGTGTGTTTCTCTCTAAATAAATTAATTTCTCACCTATTTGTCTTCCTCTCACTGAATTCTTTCTGCAATGAGATATCAAGAACCTGAGCTTCATTAGGTCCTGAAATGAGGTGTGTGATCTCACTTGGAAGAGTTTGGGTTTTGGCTCTGTGCCTGTCTTGGCATCATGGTTTCAAGCCTCTATCGGGGTTGTGGCTGGTTTCAAGTCCCTGCTGCATAGGTTTGGGCCCCAGATTGTGTTTTGGCTGTGTTTGATTTCAAGCTGTGTGGGTTCACATCTCAATCATGGTTTTGGTGGGGTTTGAGTCCTGGCTACAAGGCTTCAAATCCCAATCTGAGGTGCAAGGTTTCATTTTAAGCATCACATCAAATCAACTGATACACATTATATATAAAAATAGCCATGAATGGGACTCCCTGGTGGCACAGTGGAGAAGGTCCTGCTCTCCCAAAGCAGGGACCTCTGTTTGATGCTTGGTCAGGGAACTAGGTCCAATATACCAAAACTAGTAGTTCACATACTGCAACTAAAGATCCAGCATGCTGCAACAGAAGATTCTGTATGCTGTAACTAAGTGATGGCACAGCCAAATAAATGAATAATTATTTTTAAAAGTTGTAATGATATTCCATTGTATTCTACATTTTGTTTACCCATTTAACTGTTAATGGATCTAAGGTGTTTCTACATCTTGGCTCTTGTGAATGATACTGCAAAGTACATGACAGGACAATAATCTCTTTGAAATCATGATTTTAATTTTTTGGAATAACTATTTAGAAGTGGGATTGCTAGATCAAATATCAATTCTCTTTCTGAATTTTCTGAGGAATTTCCATTATGTTCTCCAGCGGCTAAAGCATTTTACATACTCAGCAACAGTGTACAGTGTTCCACATCCTCATCAACACGTCATTGTTTTCTTTTTGATAATGACCATGCTAAAGGATGTGAGATGGTATCTCATTGTCATTTGATTTGCATTTTCTTTATGATCAGTGAGGGAGGAACTATCCTTCTCCCAAATTTACAGAATAAGAAATTGCTGTCCAAAAATGAACTTATGAAGTTCATATGACTGGTAGGCATCAGAGGTGGGATATGAATCCAGGCAGAAAAGCTCTAGGGTGGACATGCCTGGTGAGTATGCTGCACTGTCTTCCATGTGCATAGCATACCTGGGATCATGCAATACATGCATTATAAAAGTATTCTGCTCTTTTCTCTCAATGTCTTATTCAAGTGATTTCTCATAACACTAAATATTCTCTTAAAACACAATTTCATGGTAGTTGATTGCATGATGGCCCATCTGTACTGTGGTCAATTTATGTTAAATGTGTTTGGGGATGTCCCAGATTTTCCCTTGTGTAAGAGATTCTGAGAACTATGTCCTTGTTTATGGAAGTTTTGGAGTGCTTCTGATAATCTCTTTAGCACAAACCTTAGAGGAAAAAATGCTGGGACAAGACCATAAATACTTTAAGAACATGTTAACCCCAAAAAAGATTGTATCAATTTATACTCTTCCTAGAAGTGTTTAAGATCTATCTTTCCCTGTTTTTTTTTTTTTTTTTTTTTTACCTATCTTCCCACCAGTGACTATAAACCTCTGTAGTCTGCAGTGAGTTGAGAATAAAAGTGGAAGGTGGGGCAAGATTATTGCTTTCAAGATGAGAGATTGGGTCTTCACTGGTGGTCCAGTTTTTAAGATTACATGCCTTAAGTCTGGGGACTTGGATTTGATGCCTTTTAGGGAACTGAAATTCCACATGATGTGCTGTGCAGTCAAAAAAAAACACGAAAAACAAAAACAAACAAACAAAAAAAACTTATGAAGATCAGATTTTCTCCTAGTGTTGGTAGGACAGACTACAAATATAGAACCTGAATAACATTGAACTCATTAGCAGACACAGCACTAAACCTGGCCTTAGACTCATCTAGGGAATCAAGCCTGACTTTTTCTGGTTGATATTATGACAGTAAGCTCTGCAGATACCAAATATCTCCCAACATGGATGCAGCACTGTTTTCTAGTGGAAGTATCTACCAATTCATCCATTCATTTATTCAACATGTATTTATTGAGAGCCTACTATGTGCCTGTCACCAGTAGTTGGGCCAAAAGTTTGGAGGAGACTTCCTTCAGCTACAGTGGGGGTCATAACCTGCATGGGTTCATGGAGACACAGGGAAGTGGCATATGCAATAAACCTGAGCTATTCTTATTATTCTTATTGGTGGTTTCTCAAAACAGAGAGACATTGCTTATGCTTCCATGAAGATCACTTGGCGAATGAGTTTGATACACTGTTCCATTAAATCTCCATTAAGCCCAGACCATGATATTTGCTATTCAAAAAAAAAATTACCAGTTCTGCTCCCACCTTTTCCCATTTATCAGCTCTGCAACTGGTCATCTTTCACTCCCCTCAAACCAATCATTATCCAGTGATATCCCAAAAGGACCAGGCACACAGCACCCTGGACATACAGCAGATCTGCACACACATGAGAATTGCAGGGCTTAGGAGTGTGTTTCAAAGCGAGGAGGCAAGTCTTAAGTCAGTGACCCAACTCTCACCCTGCCTCAGCCATTCCCTGCCTCCCAGAGAAGGAATATCCTCACTCCTCTGACTGCCTATCTACCCTACTCTTGTTTTCTCCATCTGTTCCCCCCCATTTGGGGTTGTCTCTTTAACTGTATCCATGAACTGGTGGTGGATTCCTAATCCAGCCCACTATCCCTGGGGTCCACCACAGCACCTGATGCACTGTAGGTGCTCAGTCAATTTGTACTGATTGAAAAGATAAGGAAGGAAGGAAGGGGGACATCCCTTTCACTCATATTTGTCTTGCCTGAGTAAAGGCCAGCACTACGCATTGCGTTGGGGTGTGTTTTCCACCTTATTTACTCTTTCCTTCTCCTTTTCCCCTCTTGTCTCCCTCCACTTCTGAGCCTTGCTGTCCTGAGTCTGGGCCTCTGCCAAAGGTCTCCAGTTGGGAAGAAGTGATGCTTCCACTCTAATTGTGCTAAACCATGGTGACATGAACCAAAGGCTTTGCTGATCTGCCCCTGTAGCACCTTCAGAAAGGATGAAGGCTCTGTGCATGCTGAGTCCTCCTTTACTTGAGTGGCATGTTCCTTCACAAACTTGGAGGCCAAAGGAAGGAACATGCTGGGCCCTGGAGGGGTGGGGCTGGCTAAGGACCCACATGGGCCGTCACTTGGCAAATGGGGCTAGAAAGGACACCCACTGTGTGGGAGTCAGAGAGCTGGTGACTGGGGTGAAGGGATGAAGGGGAACCATCTCAGCTTGAAGGGCCTCACCCACAACACCCCTGGAGCAGAAGGCCACTGGCAAAGTTCCTCTGAGATGGGAGGAATATAATTTATGTTTTATCCCTTTCTATCCCTCTGAATAAGGAGGTGGCAGAGTTTGTGGAGCTGTTGCCAACTCCTCCATGATCTAGAACACCCCAATGCCACTTCCTTTGGAGCTTCCTTTCCCCTGCTCCAGGCACATGCTGTTGAAGAAACTGTCAATCATGTGGGACAAGGCAATGTGACCAAGTAAAGGCATTCACGGTACCCCCATGTGCCTGACAGGATGGATGGTCAAGGGCTGGACATATGATCTGACGTGGAATACTCAGAGCCCTCCCTGGTACCCAGATGTTTTATGAGCTTCTTCTTTATGGGTTAGATGCCTTGCACATATATGTGTAGAAGTCTGAGTGAAGAAAGGGCTCAGGCTAAGAGAATCAACAATGAGAGAAGGGAAAGAGTTAGAGAGAGAACAAGTGAGCTGAAAGCTTCTGATTTATTGGGTCCAGTCACTGAGATGCATGGAATTGCTCTGGTTCCTGGGTCCTGTAAATGCACTATCCTTCCTGTAAGTCTTCTCTTTCCTTGAAGCCAGTTGAAGTTGGGCTCCTCTCCCTTGTGGTTCAGATGAGGTTCGAGACCCTACCAGATTCTGAAACACCTCCCCCACACAAAGAGAGGTACCCATTCGTATTAGCATCATTGGGAACGGAATCGTTTATTCTTTACTGAAAATAGGGTTTTACAGAGCATCAAACACAGTCCACCACCATCCCTGGGAGGGAGTGCCCTATGTGTAAGTGAATGTGTGCTTGGAGTGGGCCTGACAGATTCCTGATGCAGCCCCAGGATTTATACTGCGGGAGCCAGGCCAACCCTGTTGTTTCCCCGATCATAAACTGAGAAATACTGCCTCAAGAAGGGATAACCCAGGACCCAGATCTCCAACTGGTCCCAGGTGTCTGTGCCCCCTCGAATCTGGCTTATACAGGTGCCGAAAGGACCCTAGGGGAGACAGAAATACACCCCAGTCAGCCTCGCCCCTTACCTACCCACCCCATAGCATCCAGAGCTGGCAGCTTCTTAGTTTTATTTCCCTCCTTTAGTAAGTACCAAATTACTGTCTCAGCAGCTGCAGAACTGGAGTGCCCTTCCAAAAACAAGAGCAGCCAAGACATGTGGCTGCCCTGAGGTATGTGGGTGGGAGAGGGAAGGTTTGGAGTTTTGGATTAGCAGATGCATTCTACTATATAGAGAGTGGATAAACAACAAGGTCCTACTGTATAGCACAGTGTTCAATATCCTGTGACAAACTGTAATGGAAAAGAATAGAATAAAGTATATGTGTATATATGTATATACACATATGCACAAGTGAATCACTTTGCCTAACAGCAGATATTAACAAAACATTGTAAGTCAAGTATATTTCAATACAATAAAAAAACAAAAATACAAGAATGGCCCATAATTCCCCTGTTCTTTCCTTCTGACCCATGCTCGCTCTTTTCTCTGCAGAGAATGCCTTTTCGTTTCTCTTTTCCCCACAATGTGTTCTCCAGGCTGTGCTCAGCCCATCTAGGAAGACTTCCTGGAACCATGCTCACCCTCCCTGGCCACTCCAGGCTGGGTTGGCTGACTTACCCTTGTGCTCAACTTGTATGTAGCCCTAACCATTCCTATTCTGGACCTGGCACCACTTTGCACAGCCCCTGGATGTGCTATTTGCATGGACTCCAGTGTAGATTTGCCTCAACCCAAGCAAGCCTCTTCATGCCTCCATGAGGCTGGGGGTTTCATGTTACTGAAATTCCCTACCTTCCTCAAAGCCTCCTTTGAGCCCATCAGCCTCCTCTAAATTCCCATAGAGAGCTGATATTAAGCCTCAATCTTGTTCCTGGACTGTGCAGTCACTGTGCACCCTTTGCTCATGTAGCATCCAAATTCCCCACAGAGGCATCTGGTAGCGCATCTCACAGAGGGGGAATTGAGACTTAGCAAGTGGAAATTGTAGCTGAGGACTAGGACAACCAGGTATTTTATCATCCAGTCAGGACTCTTTCCAGGTGGAAGGGAGAATATTAATGATGATGGTGCGATAACACACTGAGGCTGTCCCCAGAAAACACCATTGGTCACTTGGCCTATTTCAGGGATTGCTAAAGCTGACTTTCTGTGTTCATCCATCTGAGAGATCTGGTGGAACTGAAGCGCTTTGAGGGCAGAGGCACTTAGTGTTCCCCTCTCCTTGTGCCTCGCACCATGCTGGCATGGGGTGGTGTCTCCATTTATTCCAGGATGATGGATGTCCTAGACTGTCCTCTACTCTCAAGTGGTTGGTTTTGTGGTAGGTGCTGCACAGCCACTTGAGCTCAGCAGCAGCTGCAGTGGTGTGGCTTGGCCTGCAGAGGGCCCCCTCCCCCCAGCTGAAGCCCAGGGTTCCTGCAAGGGACATATTTGAAAACCAGCCCCCAAGGTTGCCCTCTCACCTTCCAGATGTAGGCTTCAGGGGGGACTAGGTAGTCATTGCCATTGATGGTGAAGATGATAGCAGGTAGGCTCGTCATGTTGCTACATGGAACCACGTACTGTTAGAGAAAGAGAAGAGAGTTTGGCCCAGCCGATCCCTGGTGTGTGGAGAGCCCCCGGGTGACACTGAGGCATGTCCTATCACCTGTGCATGGAAAGGGATCGCCTTGATGAACTTCAGGATGGTGGCGACCGGTCTAGTTGGGCCAGCCAGCAACATAGTCCCGGTACTCAGAATGGCCTGGCATCCATGGTAACAACCAACAACCAACCCGTTCACGGTGATGCTGAGAGACAGTGTGACAAAGTGGGCACAAGGATCTCCATGAAGTCTCCCCCATCGACTGACCCCCTCCCTGACTATCTCCAGAACAGCCCTTCAGCTCATGACCTGATTCTGCTTCCCTTTGCTCTGGTCACATACATTTCTTTGACTTCCTTTGAGTTCTTTTTTTTTTTTTTTTGGGGGGGTACACCAAGTTCAATCATCTGTTTTTATACACATATCCCCATATTCCCTCCCTCCCTCAACTACCCCCCACCCTCCCTCGAGTCCCCCCCACCCTCCCCGTCCCAGTCCTCCTTTGAGTTCTTGAATACACCATGCTCTTTTGAGCCTCAGGGCTTTGGCATGTGCTGGTTGCCCTTCTTAAAGACCCCCATTCCCTTTGTCTAGCTAATTTCTCCTCACCTTCCAGTTTCTAGTTTAAATGTCACTTTATCAGGGAAATCTTCCTCCCAGACTAGATCAGGCTCTTGTCTTGGTCACTGTCTGTGATGACTCATCCTGATTTGTAGCAGGTACTGAAGTGGTAATTCATTATGTGTGTGACTCATTTCATGTGTGTATGCCTCACTAGATGTAAGGGCAAGTTGTATCCTCAGTGCCTCCCTAACCTGTGATGCACACAGTGGATGCACAACGTATCCTTGCTGAGTGAGTAAATGAATGAATGAATAAATGAGTCAATGAAAAAGTGAGTGAGTCAAAAAATGCATGAGTAATAACCAGAGACCTGTGTCTGGTGTCTGACCAGTCATGAATCAACCCACACAGTGAAGATGAGGTTCTCTGCATCAGGAGATGCTCAGAGTGGTGGGGAGGGAGACACAGGCTACCTTGTGAGAAATTGTTTCCCAGCATGGCCCCCTACCCGGCTTACAGACCAAGGCCCCTGGCCAGGCGATGCCCGAGGTAGCCCAGGGGGCCTCCAAAGGACAAGTAAGCTTCTGTCTGAGGGTGTCACACATAATCACATCAGTTATTGCCCCTTGTTCTCAGGCCCTCCTGGATCCCAGCTTCCTAATTCTCTCTGCCACAGCCTCTGCCCACTATGTTCCTGGGTTGTGGAGATGGATGGCAATTGGTAGGGGGAGTGGCTCTTTGTATGAGTTGCTTTCAGTATCAAGAATGCAGCCAACCCCTCTCCACTGCTGGTAAGTTTCTCCCTTGGTGAGCATTTTTCCCAGTTTGTCTAGGACTTCCCCTGTTTTAAAACTAGAAGTTTTGTGTACTGAGAATTCCCTTGTTCCTGGGTAGCCCTGGACAGGTGGTCATCTTATATCAACCCTGTTCAGGCTGGCCAAATTCTCCCTGACCCATTTTTCACTGTACTTAGGGTCACCAAATCCTGCCATCTGCCTCACAGCCCAGCGGGTGCAGCCCTCCCCGGGCTGTACGCACCTCTCAGGACCCTGGTCATGACCCTCGCCAGGTCCCTGGTCAGGAGGTCTGGGGTGATTATGAGCCCATGGGTGGTTTGTGTATCTGTGTGTTTATGTGTTTGTTTGGATGTGTGTCTGTATGTGTCTCTGAATGTGTGTGTGTGTGTGTGTCTGTATTCATGTGCATGTTTCCTTGTGTGCCAATGTGTATGTTTATATGCGTCACTGTGTGTGTTTACATGTGTGTTTTTTAGTTGAAGTATATGTGTGTATGTTTGACTGTGTCTTATCGTGCAATTGTGTGTGTCAGCATGTGTCCGTGTGCTTGTGTGGGAGCATCAATAGGGTTGGCCCTCAGAGGGAGAGGCTTACCGGCTCATGGTTATCTGCCAGTAGTGGGCTCGGGACACTGGTACCCACTTGAGCCTTCCTTTGTGGTAGCTGTGGTCCACCCCACCAAACATCACCACGCTGCCATTCTCCTTCCCACTGATGAGAAAAAGAAGAGGGAGGGATCCTTCTCAGAAAATAATGCCACTCACTTTCTAAGGGCTGTACTTATCCACCCATCAGAGGCACTACTATGGTCCCCATTTCACAGATGTGTAAACTGAAGCATGCAGCAATTGAGTACCTGATTATGGTTGGTCACAGACTAATGAATGGCACAGAGAGGTCTGAACCTGGGCAGACTGGCTGGGCTCTGACCACCCACCCTTCTGAAGAGGTCCCTCCAGCAACCAGAGTGCTCAGAGATACCCTCAGAAGACACCATGCTACTGGGGTCTGGCTTCCCCCTTGTGTACCTGTCATTTTTCAGAAAACCCGAGGCCCAAGGACACTACGGCCATGGGTTCAGGCTCATCCAGTGTTTGTTTCATGGGTCTGAGCTCAGTTGCATACATCGGGCCACATACTAGGCAGAGCCCCACACCTCTGCTATCCCTGCCTTGAAATTCCTAATACTTTTGGAATAGGAGGTCCCACATTTTCATTTTACCCTGGCTCTTGCCAATTGTGTGGTTGGTCCTTCACTGCTGGTAAAATCTAAGTGAGGTAGAAAATATTCCCTCCATCCCTCTCCTTCCTTCCATGTCAAATCCATCAGCCAATCCTGCTGACTTTACCTTCAGCCTGTAGCCTGACACCTTCCATTTCTCTCACTCTTCCCTCAACTACCCTGGACAAAGCAGCTGTCCTTGAGCCCATGTGTATGGTTGTGTTACAATAAAGCTTAACTTAGAGAAAACAGTGGCATGGCCAGGGGTGTATGTGGGGCATTTGTTATGCTGGCCTAAGCAGTCTCTCAGGAAAATTCTGGATCAGGAGGTCTATAATTTTTCATGCATCTGAAATCATCTTACAGCTCATTTAGAGAGAGGGCTTGTCCAGATCAGACTTACGTGCTCAAGTAGAAGGCAAAGACAGGCTGAGAAATGATGCCTTGTGTCTTCAGGTTGTCGAAAACAGGGGTGAACCAATTGGGACCACGGCTGGGATAGGCCAGCCCCAGGGCACCATCAAATTTTGCACGAAATAATCCACTCTGGTTCGTGCTCAGGACAAATGGCTGGCCCAGGTTGACAAGGTTCATGATCTGTAGTGGGGAAGAGTAATCCCACATAAAGTTTTGGGAAGTGGGGTTGGGACTGGGCTGGAGTGGAGTTGCCATTACCACCTCAGAGAAGACATGAGGCCTGGCTCTGCCCTGGGTGCACTTCAGATGGATAGACCAAGCTGGGGCAGGGACTTGGGGTCCATTTGTGCAGGGCTATGGATTTTAACCAACACCTATTCCTCCTGAACACACCACCTGACGGGACTCTAAATGGCCTCATGTCTTCTATACTGATGGGGAAACATAGACTCAGGACAGGACCAAATGGTTCCCACGTGAGGATAAAATGAGTGGAGAGCAGGGTAGTCTTCTCTTTGGCCTCACTCTGATCAGATGACAGAAAATTACTGAATTCATTACACTGTATTGTCAATCCTTTGTCTTCCCAGCAAGACAAAACACCTTTGTAAGGTATCGGTGCCAGGTTTCTTATGAAAATTTTGCCTGGAAAAATGCTTTTGGGGTTGTGTGTGTTTTAGAGAGACAGGGATAGTACCCAAGACCTTATGGAAGGCTGTCCATAGATTTATAGAACTCTCAAAGGCCCCCTACAGTGAAAACCCATTTGTCAAGCTCTTTCCACATCTGTGGCCCCTGCATTCCCTGCCTACATGCCTGAAGCTTTCAGATAACCCCAGGGCACCCACATCAGATTTATCCTTTTCCCAAATACCTCACACCTGCATGAATCCTGACTCACCACTTCATCTCCACCACTTACTAAATGCCTGACATTTCCAAGGCCCTAGCTCTCTGCACCTCAGGTCTCTCCTCTGCATAATGGAGCTAATCATAGTGCTTGCTGTGTGGGGTTGTTGCAGGATTAAACATGTTATTATCATGAAAGTGCCCAACACAGTCTGAGAATAAAAAAGTGGGTGCTTTTTTCCCTCTTTCCCTTCTCCCAGAAAATGAACTTTAAGCTGTTCATGGACTAAGGAACTGCAAATCCACACCCCAAGCCACTCTCTGGGTTAGCCATTTGGGAGTCTGTGTGTCAGCTTGGCAATGTCTCCTCAGGGATAGGCAATGTGGGGAAGTCAGCATGCCACTAGGGGACCTTGGGAAAGAAAAGCCATCCCAGTTGGTCCTGCATTTGTTTTGCAAGCAGTGGTTGCTCCAAGGGCCAGCACTGACTCAGCTTCTAGTTTCCAGAAGCTGCATGAGGCCTGGTTACCCGAACAGTGTCATAGGCAAGAATTCCAACAATCCTCTCAGTGCCGTATTTGAAGTCGAACGATTGGCTTGAGAACCGGAAGGTGGTGGACAACTGAGGGTTGAAGAGATTGCGTGTACCTGCAGACACAAGTGATGAGTTTCTCTCAGGTGCCAAGGAAGGAGTATTGGGTGGGAGGGGAGTATAGGTGGGTAGATGTTTGGGGGAAGGAGCAGGTACTCACGGTTGAAGGGACTGGAAGAGCTGCTGGAAGGAACCCATATGTGAGATACGGAGGTGTCAAACACGACTCTGAACTCCTGAGGGGGTGTTCCAATGGTGATGTTGCCAACATAGCATAGCTATGGAGGGCGGGGATGAATGGTTAGGCAGGACTGGCTGCTCTGGCCACCCTTGATTCCCAGAGAGCTGCCTTCCTCAAGATGTCCTATGTCTCCTGAAATCACTTTCAAACTGTGATGCCTCACAATCTCTGCTGAGAGTGGTGCCTTCATTTAATTTTTTACTTTTTTTCTTTTTTTTGGTCCATTTTCTATCTCAGTTAACTGGCCAGTAATTGAACCCTTTTCAGGGCAGTATTAGAGTCGAGTTTTAACCACAGGACATACATGGAAGTCCCAGTGCCTTCATTTGAGAAGCTCTGCAGTCTCCCCTTCAAGGCACAGTTTGAGTGTTTCCTTCTCTATGTGGTCCTCCTTGATCACCGCAGGCCTCTTCCTCTAAACTCAGACCATACCCTATCAACACCATGCACTTGGCCCTTTTATTGGACATGTATTTACTCTTTGCCTATCACTCAAGCTGGCTTATGCACTCTTGAAGGAGAGATGAGACCTTTTTTAAAATCAATAACAATAACCAGAGAGTCAGATTTTTATGGTGTCACAGGCTATAGGGCTTAGTACCCCTTTTCTGGTGTCCTCAGGCCTCTGGAATCTGACCTTCCTCTGCCTGTGGTTGCAAACTTGATGTGCAGTTGGCTTTATCTTTTGATCAGGCAAGCCTCACCTTTCATCTATAACTCTGTGGCTCATTTAGTTCAGAAAGAACAATCTCCCTCACACTAATCTTTGCCACAAAATGGATGTTTACCTGCCACCTGGACATTGCTGGGCCCAGTCACCACAGAGCAAGTGCTGAGGATGAGAGTGCCTTTTCCTCTGGGAATGGGGTCCCTGTTCCCCAGTGTTTCTGCTTCCTGCAGGAGCCCTGGCCCCAGCAACCAGCCTGGCCCCTCCAGGTTAACCCCCCTGCTAGGCTAGGGCACCAGGGGGTGCAGTGGAGGGCCATCCTCCCAACACACTCACATCCAGGTAGTTAATCATGGGTAGAAGAGAAATATTCGGGTCATCAGTGGCATTCTGGGACCTGTGGTCAGTGTTCTCCTCGAGGAAATTTGTCAGCAGGTTTTCTTCCCTGAGGGTTTCTCGCATGGTCTTGATCTTCTCTAGGGGGATTCTTTCACCGAGCATTGGGAGAAGGACACAAAAAAGGGGCAGCAATCAGCTGGTTATGTTATTGTATGACTGTCATACCTTGCATTGTAATGTCACTGTGTATCTTCCCAGCATTTTTATGAGTGTTATGTTCTTATCAGAATGGCACGCAAAGATCTGGTCAAAGACCTTGGTTTGAATACTGGTTCTGTTGTATAATCTTGGGTACATTGTATGACCCTTTGCAGTCTCAGTATCCTCACTGGTAAAAAAGTGGAATAAAATAAACCCCATCCACCATGTAGAATGTTGTGGGTATTAAGTGAGATGATGGATATAATGTACCTGATATGTAGGAGGTTTCAACAAAGACAGCCATTACCATTGCTATGGCCATCCCACTGTATCTTTTTCAAAGAAGCTCTGGGAAGTAGGTAGAAGGCTGATCATTATCTTCTTTTAACTGAGAGGAATTTGAAATGCAGGGAGTTTGTGACCTAGCTGTTGTCACCCTGCTTGTTAGAAGTAAAACAGCCAAGAGGTAGCCTTCCTGACCTTTCTCCAGGTCTCAAGTAGAAGAGAGGGGTGAGAGAGGAAGCCAGGAGATGGGGAATATAGTAGAAGAATTTGGAGGCTAGAGAAGCAAGGAAGAGAAAAAATAGAAAACAAATAAACAAAGAAACAAAATCTCAGAGAGTTCTGTATGCACAGAGACATCCAAAATGATGGAAGGCATAAGAGAGAGATAAGGAGACAGACACATTCGCACTGAAATGGAGAGAGAGAGAAGACACAAAAGCAAATACAGGAGAAATTCTATTCCATAGGATCTCACTTACAGTTGCAGAGGTGGTGCACTGAAACATTAAAGCAGTGCCATTTCCACATAGGTCATGATCTGACTGGCACCCCCAAAGTTGTGTAACCTGCAGGCTGACCCCAAGACACTTTTTTCCTTGGGAGCGTACCCATCAATAAGTGTGAGATGAAATTTCAGACTCTCAGGGAATGATTATATTTCCTTCCAACCTTGATGGGTGGAAAAATAAGAGGACAAGAAAAATCCCAGAAACATAGATGATGCCACTTACAGCCACTGTACTTACATGACTAGGCACTCTGAGAGGGCCACCAGCCCGAGGATCCCAAGCCACTTCATGCTTCTAACCTGGGACCAAGTACTCAAGAAAGAGTGTGTTCGGAGCATACCGAGGTGGCCAAGAGCTTCTGCTTATATATGCTGTGACCTTACCTAATATTCCCCTTTAGTCCACTAATGGATCAGATAAGAATTATGAACCTCTTGATAAAATCTTTACCTCCATCAATGTCAGTGGGGAGTGGACTTTGAAAATTCTCTGAATACAGACATTTCCACTGTAATGTCTTCTTTGGGGCTTGGCAACAAATCCAAAACTGAACCCCATGGATAACAAAGAGGGGGGAGGCTCTTGCCAACTTGAATACAAAACACTGCTACTAACATGATAAAAGTAAATGCCAGGGGCCATGCTTGACATTTGTGATCTCATGTGGTCTTCCAAACAACTTCATGACATACGCATTGCAGTCCTCAGTTGAAGAGTAGATTCCAAGGAGGAATAGAGGTCAAATGGCAAAGTGTAGACATGAGGAGCAGCCCAGTGACATACACGTGAGAGGCTTTGGGTAGTGGGACAGATGGCACAGGCCAGAGGCACTTATGATGCCAATCTGCATCAAAAATCAAGGCTAGAGTAGTATTACAGTTGCAGAGTTTCACTATGGGAAGAAATGTGATGCAGTCATCCCCAAGATACCTCATATCATCCAACAAACATATACGGAGGACCCTGTGTGCTGGGGTCTGGGTTAAATGCTAGAGAGTGAAAGTCGAGTAAGAAATAGGGGGTCCTTATCTTAAGGGAGCTAGCAGTCTAGGGCAGTTCTCACAAACTCATGCCCCAAGAGGTGAGAGAAATAAATAGAAGGGCTGGGTGGGCATCATGGACACAGGGCAGGCAGCATCTGTGCTACTAGTGGGGGCAGCTTCTCCTTAGCTCTAACCAGCGGCTGTCATGCTGGAAAGCAGACTGGCTGGCCAAATTGTCAAGAGAAGTCAGAAGCCTGGATATTTATGTAAAATCCCTTGATTTTAAATGTAAACAAACAATTTTTTTCTTCTTCACAAAATAAGTTTGGGTGGAAACTGAAACACCTGTGTGCTGGATTTAGCCTGCAGACTGTGCAGGTTTTTATTTCTCACCCAGAGGTGAGAGTAGAGAGTGGACAGAAAGAGAGTTGAACTCATGTTGGTCAAATGAATGAGAGACTGAATGCATCTTAAGCATGATAATTTTCCTTCTATTTGTAAAGAAAGATCACCTGGGACCTATCAACCAATAAATTTAATGATGGCCAATTGCTAATGTTGACTAAAAAATATATGCACAATCTGAGAGAGTTTTATTTGCGGCCAAATGAGGATTGCAGCCTGGGAGGCAGCATCTCAGATAGCTTTGGGAAACTGCTCCAAGGAGGCAAAGAGAGGAGCCAGGATATATAGGGGTTTTGCAACAAAAGACAGAAAGTCAGGAAAATCAGTGAAAGAAAATTAGATATCCCATGTTAAATGAATACAGTGTTTTCTATGTATGGGAAGATGCAAGCTTTGGGCTCACCAAAATCATTCCTTTACTATGCACCTTAGCTATCTGGGGCCTCCATTTTCACATCCTGAGTTTCCTCGTGGCTCACCACAGGGACAGACATGCAGTCTGATGGCAGGTATTCTTTTCAGTAAGGGCCGCAATCCTTGATGACTGTGACATCCCTCATTTATTGATATGGCAGGAAATATTCCATTTATAAATATTCCATTCAACGCTAAGTTTCTGATGTAATTCCCCATTAGGATCCGTGTCTTGAAACATTTTGTCTACCAAACCAAGCATACAAAGGAATCATTTTTAACTTCTTATCAATGAAAGAAGGCAGAAAAGACCACTCAGAGCTCCTGCTCAACCTGAGATGAACAGGCTACCAGTTAAACTGTTATTCCAGCCAAAGTAAAGACATTGGAGTTATATGGCTCCTTCCAGGATTCCCAGGGCCTGGGTGTTCCTGGGTGAGATCTATACAGATCTTTCCTTGGATAGAACAAAGGGAGGTGGAGCTGATCACCAGGTAGGTTATAGATAGGGTGTTGCACTTTCCTACTCATTTTCACACATTTTTAAAATTCAGTTTTGATGGCTCGATCCCTCTGCAGGGTATTTGACAAGACCTAGCAAATGACACACACAAATAACATTTAGCTCAGCAGTTCTACTTCTAGGGATCTCAACCAAAGATATACTATCAAAAATACCAAAAAAACCCAACAAAAACAAAAACCTATGCACAATCTATTCACCGCAACATTGTTTATAAAAGGGAAAGATTAGAAACATACCTGAAGTGAGCACCCATGGGAAAGTGTTGAATAAGGCATAGGGCATCGGAACAATTGGGTATAATGGGGATGGGGGAGGCATGGAATGGGTGAGATCTTCAGGGTATACTGTTTAGTTTTTTAAAAAAAGAGGGACCAGAAAAATGCTTAAAGATTGCTGCCTTTCCATACACATATATATCTATTTTCATTAAGAAAGAGTGGAAGAATAAACCAAAATCTAACTAAACTTATAATTTATGGGGGAGGGGCAGGGACAGAAGTCAGATTTTTCTTGCTTTATAGTTTGACTTTGCAACTGTGTAAATGTGTTACAAAATCAAAAATATGTAAATAAACACATCTTTCCAAATTTAGAACTAAGACAAATGAGCCTAATTCTATGAAGTTGGTGACAATAGACTCAGGGAACAATACATTACTTAAGTGGCATTAAGATGCAAATTTTGACCCTGATTCAGAGTGGGATATCTTGTAAGGACAAAGACAAAGAAACAAAGAAATGCATCCCCCTCCAAAACAAAACCAGAAACAAAAAGCCAAAGAAATCTGAAACTATCTCCAACACCTTAATGTTAGGGATATTTCTACTGTTATGTTGAAAGTATTGTAAGTATGTTACAGGTTAAAGCAAGTAAGTAATCAATGCTAATGGTGTTATGAAGCAGGGCTTTCCTTGGAAGGGAGAAAGGTGGTTTAAAAATACAACCAAAAAGCTTAAGCAAAACCCTGTGGTCTTAAAACTTGAATTGGAAGTGTAAGTTTGTACTATTTAATTATTTTTATTTTTTGAGAAGAAAATCTGTACTTCTTGGCTGTGACCACTGAAAGGCCTAGAAGCAATGGAAACTTGATAACAGTGACTATCCTGAGGCCTAGCTTGTGGCCTCTAAATACCATTTGCCACCAGAGGATCCAGAAATTCTTGAAGAGATGGCTGATTTCAGGGCTGGACCAAGAAACACACAAGATAAGCCTAGGAATCTTGAAGGACCAGAAATTTGAAAGCTTTCAAAGTCCTCCGAGCGCCGGACAAAAAGTTTAGGAATCTATCAGAAGAGGCCAAAGGTGGGACAATTTTAGTATCATATCCAATTGATTAAAACAAATTAAATATATACAAAGCCATGACTGAGAGCTCCCTGGTGGTGCAGAGGACCAGACTCCAAGCTCTCAATGCAGGGGGCTTGGGTCTGATCCTTGGTCAGGGCATAAGATCCCACATGCCATAACTAATAGTTCATAAGTGAGGGAGTAACTATCCTTCTCCCAAATTTACAAAATAGTAAAATACTGTCCAGAAATGAACTTATCAAGGTTATATGATTGGGAAGCTTCAGAGGTAGGATGTGAACCCAGGCAGGAAAGATCTAGGATGGACATGCTTGGTGAGTATGCTGCACTGTCTTCCATGTGCTTAGAAAACCTGGGATCCATGCAATACACACAATACAAAAGTATTCTGCTCTTTTCTCTCCATATGTTACTGGAACACTTTCTTATAACACTAAATATTCTCTTAAAATACAATTTTATGGTAGTTGATTGCATAATGCCCCATCTGTGGCATAGTTAATTTATGTTTAACGTGTCTTGGGATGTCCCAGATTTTCCCTTGTGTAAGAGATACTGAGGACTACGTCCTTGTTTAAGTAAGTTATTAGGTGCCTCTGATCATCACTTTAGCATACTCTTTAGAAGGAAAATTGGATGGAAAAGACCATGCATACTTTAAGAACAAATCAAATCCATAATAGGAACATACATATTGATAATTACCGTGAAATATAAATGGACTAAAGGCACCAACCAGAAGACGCAAGCTGGCTGAATGGATATAAAAACAAGACCCATATATACACTGTTTACAAGAGACCCACTTCAGCACTAGGGACACATACAGGCTGAAAGTGAGGGGATGGAAAAAGATATTCCATGCAAATGGAAATCAAAATAAAGCTGGAGTAGTGATACTCATGTCAGATAAAATAGACTTTAAAATGAAAAATGTTACAAGAGACAAGAAAGGACACTACATAAAGATTGAGGGATCAATCCAAGAAGAAGGGATAACAATTGTAAATATATATGCACCCAATATAGGAGCACCTCAATACAAAAGGCAAATGCTAACAACTATGAAAGAAAAAATCGACAGTAACAACACTAACAGTGGGGGATTTGGGATTTTAACACCCCACTGACACCAATGGACAGAACATCCATACAGAAAAGTAATAAGGAAATACAAGCTTTAAATGACAAAATAAATCAGCTTGATTTAATAGATATCTATAGGTCATTACATCCAAAAACATCAGATTACATGTTCTTCTCAATTGCACGTGGAACATTCTCCAGGATAGATCATATTTTGGGTCATAAATCAAGCCTTGGTAAATTTAAGAAAATTGAAATTGTATCAAGCATCTTTTGTGACCACAACACTATGAGATTATAAATCAATAACAGGAAGAAAAACTGTAAAAAACAAAAACACATAAGGCTAAACAATATGCTACTAAATAACCAAGATATCACTGAAGAAATCAAAGAGGAAATCAAAAAATACATGGAAACAAATGGCAATGAAAACACAATGATTCAAAACTGATGAGATACAGCAAAGGCAGTTCTAAGAGGGAAGTTTATACCAATGAAATTCTACCTCAAGAAACAAGAAAAATCCCAAATAAATAATCTAACCTTACACCTAAAGAAACTAGAGAAAGAAGGGCAAACAAAACCCAAAGTTAGTAGGCAGAGAGAAATCATAAAAATCAGAGCAACAATAAATGAAATAGAAACAAAGGAATAATAGCAAATATCAATAAAACTAAAAGCTGCTTCCTTGAGAAAATAAATAAAATTGATAAACCTTTAGCAAGACTCATCAAGAAAAAGAGGCAGAGGACCCAAATCAATAAAATTAGAAATGAAACAGGAGAAGTTACAACAGACACTGAACGTATAAAAAGCACCATAAGAGATTACTACAATCAACTATATGCCAATAAGATGGACAACTTGGATGAAATGGTCAGACTCTTAGAAAGGTGTAACCTTCCAAGACTGAATCAGGAAGTAATAGAACATATGAACAGACCAATCATAAGCAATTAAATTGAAACTGTGATTAAAAATCTCCCAGCAAACAAAAGTCCAGGACCAGAAGGATTCACAGGTCAATATTATCAAACATTTAGAGAAAAGCTAACACCCATTCTTCTCAAACTCTTCCAAAAATTGCAGAGGAAGGAACACTTGCAGACTCATTTTATGAGGCCACCATCACCCTGATACCAAAACCAGACAAAGATATTACAAAAAAAAAAAAAGAAAAGAAAAGAAAATTAGAGACCAATATCACTGATGAATTTAGATGCAAAAATCCTCAACAAAATACTAGCCAACGGAATTCAACAACACAGTAAAATGATCATCCACCATGATCAAGTGAGTTTTATCCATGGAATGCAAGGATTTTTCAATATACGCAAATAGTCAATGTTATACACCATATTAACAAATTGAAGGGTAAAAACCACATGATCACCTCAAGAGATGCAGAAAAAGCTTTTGACAAAATTCAACACCGATTTATGATAAAAATTCTCCAGAAGATAGGCAGAGAGGGAACCTACCTCAACATAATAAAGGCCATACACAACAAACCCACAGCAAACATGATTCTCAATAGAGAAAAACTGCAAGCATTCCCTCTAAGATCAGGAACAAGACAAGGATGTCCACTCTCTCCACTACTATTCAAAATAGTTTTGGAAGTCCTTGCTACAGCAATCAGAGAAGAAAAAGAAATAAAAGCAATCCAAATTGGAAAAGAAGAAATAAAACTGTCACTGTTTGCAGATGACATGATACTATACATAAAGAATCCTAAAGATGCCACCAGAAACCTGCTTGATCTAATTAATGAATTTGGTAAGGTTGCAGGATACAAAATTAACACACAGAAATCTCTTCCATTTCTATACACTAACAATGAAAGATCAGAAAAAGAAATTAAGGAAACAATCCCATTCACCACAGCAACAAAGAGAATAAAATACCTAGGAATAAACCTACCTACTGAGGTCAAAGACCTGTACTTAGAAAACTACAAGAGACTAATGAAAAAAATCAAAGATGACACAAACAGATGGAGGGACATATCATGTTCCTGCATTGGAAGAATCAACATTGTGAAAATTACTATGCTATCAAAAGCAATTTACAAATTCAATGCAACCCCCGATTAGCCAAAGCAATATTGAGAAGGATAGACGGAGTTGGTGTAATCAGTCTTCCTGACTTCAGTCTATACTACAAAGCTACAGTGATCAACACAGTACAGTACTGGCCAAAAAAAAAAAAAAAAAAAAAAGAAGAAAAAGAAAGAAATATAGAACAATGGAAAAGTATAGAAAGCCCAGAGATAAACTATGGTCAACTAATCTATGACAAAAGAGGGAAGGATTTTCAATGGAGAAAAGGCAGCCTCTTCAATAAGTGGTGCTGGGAAAACTGGACAGCTATGTAGGAATGAATGAAATTAGAACACTCCTTAACACCATACACAAAAATAAACTCCAAATAGATTAAAGACCTAATGTAAGGGCAGACACAATAAAACTCCTAGAGGAAAACATAGGAAGAACCCTCTTTGATGTAAATATAACAGCAAGATCTTTCTTGATCCATCCCCTAGAGTAATGGAAATAAAAACAAAAATAACTTAGTGGGACCTAATGAAACTTCAAAGCTTCTGCACAGCAAAGGAAACTCTAAGCAAGATGAAAAGACAACCATCAGAATGGGAGAAAATATTTGCAAATGAATCAACAAAGGATTGATCTCCACAATACATGAACAGTTCATCCAGCTCAATATCAAAAAACAAACAATCCAACCAATAAATGGGCAGAAGACCTAAATAGGCATTTCTCCAAAGACATATGGATTGCCAAGAGGCACATGTAAAGCTGCTCAACATCACTAATTATTAGAGAAATGCAAATCAAAACTACAATGAGGTATCGCCTCACACCAGTTAGAAGGGGAATTATCAGAATATCTACAAACAGTAAATGCTGGAGAGGGTGTGGAGAAAAGGGAACACTCTTGCTCTGTTGGTGGGAATGTAAGTTGATACAGACACTATGGAGAACAGTATAGAGGTTCCTTGAAAAACTAAAAATAGAGTTAGTATATGACCCAGCAATCCCACTTCTGAGCATACACAAAGAAAACACCGTAATTCCGGAAGACACATGCACTCTAATGTTCATTGCAGCACTATTTACAATAGCCAGGATATGGAAGCAACCTAAATGTCTATCAACAGATGAATAGATAAAAAAGATGTGGTAAATATATACAATGGAATATTACTCAGGTGTAAAAAGCAATGAAACTGGGACATTTGTAGAGATCTGGATGGACCTAGAGACTGTCATACAGAGTGAAGTGAGTCAGAACGTGAAAGACAAATATCGTATATGAACACATATATGTGGACTATAGAAAAATGGTATAAATCTACTGGTTTGCAAGGCAGAAATAGAGACCCAGATGTAGAGAACAAACATATGAACACCAAGTGGGGAAGATGGGGAGGGTTGGGGGGAATTAACTGGGAGATTGGGATACCATATTGTACACTCTAAATACATGCAGTTTATTTTATGTTAACTGTATCTCAATAAAATTTATTTAAAAAAAATCACCTCCAAAAAAGATTGTGCCAATTTATACCCTTCCTGGAAGTGTTTAAGTTCTTTTTCCTGTTTTTTCTACTTTTCTTCCCAGCAGTGCCTATAAAATTCTGTGATTTGCAGAGGGTAAGGAATAAAATTGGAACATGGGGCAAGATTGATTCTTTCAAGATCACAGGTTGGCACTTCAGATTGGTCCACTGTTTAAAACTCCATGTTTTAAATGCAGGGGATGTGGATTTGATGCCTATCAGGGAACTAAAATCTCATATGATGTGTTCTGCAGAAAAAAAAAAAAATTGAAGATGGGGATTTATCCACATGTTGTTAACACAGGCTACAAATATACAGACTGAATAACATTGGGCTCATTAACAGACAAAGCTCTATCCATGGCCTTAGGCTCATCAAGGGAAGCAAAGCAGGACTTTTTCTGATCGATATTATTGCAGTAAGCCCTGATGATACCAAATATATCCCAACATGGATGCCGCACTGTGTTCTAGTGGAAGCATCTATCCAGTAATCCATTCATTTATTTGACGTGTTTTTATTTAGTCTCTACTATGTGCCTGCCACCAGTAGTGGGTCCAGAAGATTGGAGGAGACTTCCTTCATCTCTACAGTTGGGGTCATAAACTGCAGGGGCTCCTGGAGACACAGGGAAATGGCATATGTAATTAACCTCAGCTATTATTATTATACTTATTGGTGGTTTCTCAAAACAGAGAGACATTGCTTACGGTTCCATGAAGACCACTTGGAAAATGAGTTTGACACACTGTTCCATTAAATCTCCATTAAGCCCAGACCATGATATTTGCTATTCAAAAAAAAAAAAAGATTCTGCTCTCAACTTTTCCTCCTTTATGAGCTCTGCAAACTGGTCCTCTTTCACTTCCATCAAGCCAATCATTTTCCAGTGCCATCCCAAATAGACCAAATACACGTCACCCTGGAGGGGTGGGGCTGGCTAGGAATCCACACAGGTCATCACTTGACAAATGGGACTAGAAAGAAACCGCCTGTGTGGGTGGCAATGAGCTGGTGACTTGGGTGAGGAGACCAAGGGGAAACATCTCAGCTTCAAGGGCCTCACCCCAAACCCCCCTGAAGCAGAAGACCACTGCCAGAGTTCCTCTGAGATGGGAAGAAAATAATCTATTTTTATTACCCCTCTTTATCCCTCTGAATGAGGTGGCAGAGTTTGTGGAGTTGTTGCCAACTCCTCCGTGGTTTAGAACACCCCCTGCCACTTCCTCTGGGGCTGTCTCTCCCCTGTTCCAGTCATGTGTTGTTGAAGGAACTGTCAATCATGTGGAACAATGCAATGTGACCACATAAAGCCAATCATTGTACCCCATGTGCCTGTTAGGGTGGATGGTAGACAGATGGACACATGATCTGAGGTAGACCTAACAGAAGCCTCCCTGGTGCCCTGATGTTTTCTGAGTTTCTTCCTTATGGGTTAGATGCCTTGGGGATACACATGTAGAAGCCTGAGTGAAGAAAGCTGTCAGGCTAAGAGAATCAACAATGAGAGAAGGAAAAGAGTTAGGGAGAGAAAAAGTGAGCTGAAGCCTTCTGATTTCTTGGGTCCACTCACTGAGATGTGTGGAACTGCTCTGGTTCCTGTGTCCTGTAACCCCACTAAACTTCCAGTAAGTCTCCTCTTTGCTAGAAGTCAGTTGGAGTTGGGCTCCTCTCACTTGTGGTTTAGAGGAGTTTCTAGATCCTACAGGGTTATTAAACACCTCCCCAACACAAAGAGAGTCACTCATTCGTATTAGCATCATTGGGAATGGAATCCTTTATTCTTTACTGAGAATAGGGCTTTGCAGAGCACCAAACACAGTCCACCACCATACCTGGGTGGGAGTGCCCTACATGTGAGTGAATGTGTGCTTAGAGTGGACCTGATTGATTCCTGAAGCAGCCCCAAGATTTATACTGCGGGAGCCAGGCCAACCCTCTTGTTTCCCCGATCATAAACTGAGAAATACATCTTCAAGGAGGCATCACCCAGGACCCAAGTCTCCGACCGGTTCCAGGTCTCTGTTGCCCCTCGAAACCAGCTGACACAGTTGTTATAAGGACACTGGGGGTGACAGAAATACACCCCAGTCAGACTCATCCCTTACCTACCAACCCCATAGCATCCATAGCTGGAGGTTTCTCAGTTTTATTTCCCTCCTTTACTAGGTACCAAATTACTGAATCAGCAGCTGCAGAAGTGGAGTGTCCTTCCAAAAACAAGAACAGCCAGGACATGTGGTTGCCCTCAGGTAGGTAGGTGGGAGAAGGAAAGTTTTCAGTTGTGGATTAGCAGATGATGCATACTACTATATAGAGAGTATATAAACAACAACTTCCTACTGTATAGCACAGTATTCAACATACTGTGACAAACTGTAATGGAAAAGAATAGAATAAAGTATATATATATATACACATATATGCACAACTGAGTCACTTTGCTGTATAGCAGATATTAACACAACATTGTAAATCAAGTACATTTCAATACAATCAAAAAAAATGGACAAGAATGACACATAATTCCCCTGTTATTTCCTACTGACTCATGCTTGCTCTTTTCTCTGCAGAGAATGCCTTTTCTTCTCTCTTTTCCCCCCAATAAGGTGTTCTCCATGTTGTGCTCAGCCCATCTAGGAAGACTTCCACGAACCACACTCACCCTTCCTGGCCACTCCAGTTTGGGTTGTTTGACTTAACTGGTGCTCACCTTGTGTGTAGCCCTCACCACCCCCATCCTGGACCCAGTACCACTTGTCAGAGCCCCTGCAGGTCCTATTTGCATGAACTCCAGTGTAGATTTGCCTCAACCCAAGCAGGCCTCCTCATGCCTCCATGAGGCTGGTGGCTTCATATTACTGAAATTCCCTGTCTTCCTCAGAGGCTTCTTGGGGCACATGAGGCTTCTCTAAATTCCCATATGGAGTGGACATTAAGCCTCAATCTTATTCCTGCACTGTACAGTCCTGTGCACCCTTTACTCATGTAGCATCCAACTTCCACACAGAGACGTCTGGTAGCCCAGCTCAACGAGGGGGAGCTGAGGCTCAGGAAGCGGAAATTGTAGCTGAGGATTAGGACAACCAGGTAATTGATCATCCAACCAGCACTCTTTCCAGATGGAAGGAAGAATGTTAATGATTATGGTGCTACAACACACTGAGACTGTCCCCAGACAATGTCACTGGTCACTTGGCCTATTACAGGGATTGCTAGAGAGCACTCTCTGTATTCATCAATCTGGGACTGAAGCTCTTTGAGGGCAGAGGCGCTTAGTGTTCCCCTCTCCTGTGCCTCACACCTTGTCAACACAGGGTGGTGTCTCCATTTATTCCAGGATGATGGATGTCCAAGACTGCCCTTTACTCTCAAGTAGTTGGTTTTGTGGGAAGTGCTGGCACAGCCACTTGGGCTTAGCAGTATCTGCAGTGGTGTGGGTTGGCCTGCAGAGGGCCGCCTCCTCCCAGGCGAAGCCCAGGGTTCCTGCAAGGGCCAGATTTGAGAACCAGTCCCCAAGGTTGCCCCTCACCTTCCAGATGTAGGCTTCAGCGAGCACTGGGTAGTCATTGTCATTGATGGTGGAGATGATAGTAGGCAGGCTTGTGATGTTGCTACCTGGAACCAGGTACTTTTAGAGAAAGAAGGGAGAGGTTGGCCCAGATGAACGCTGGAATTTGGTGAGCCCCAAAGTGACCCTGTGGCACGTCCCTTCAACTCTTCACCGAAAGGCATGGAGATGATGAGCTTCCAGATGATGGTGACCAGTCTAGTTGGGACATCCAGCAGAGTAGTCCCTACATTCAGAATGCCTTGGCATCCACGCTTACAACCAACAGCCACTCCATTCACAGTGATGCTGAGAGACAGTGGGACAAAGTGGGCACCAGGATCACACTGAAGTCTCCCCTCTTGACTGTCCCCCTCCCTGTCTCCAGAACAGCCCTTCAGCTCATGCCCTGACTCTGTTTCACTTTTCTCTGGTCACATAAACTGCTTTCACTTCCATTGAGTTCTTGAATGCACCAGGCTCTTTTGTGCCTCAGGGCCTTGGCATACGCTGGTCACCCTTCCTAGAAGACCCCCATCCCCTTTGTCTAGCTAATTTCTCTTCATCTTCTAGTTTCTACCTTAAATTTCCCTTTATCAGGGACATCTTCCACCTGGACTAGATCAGGCTCCTGTCTTGGTCACTCTCTCTGAAGATTCATCCTGATTTGTAGCAAGTACCGAAGTGGTAATTCATTATGTGTGTGACTCATTTCATGTGTGTATGCTTCACTAGATGTAAGGGCAAGTTGTATCCTCAGTGCCTCCCTCACCTGGGCTGCACACAGTGGATGCACAATGTATTCTTGCTGAGTGAATAAATGAATGAATGAATGCATGAATGTATAAGTGAGTGAGTCAAAAAATGCATGAGGAATAACCAGAGACCTGTGTCAGGTGTCTGACCAGCAATGGGTCAAACCACACAGTGAAGATGAGGTTCTCTGGGTCAGCAGATTCTCAGAGTGGTGGGGAAGGAAACACAGGCTACCTTGTGAGAAACTGTTTCTCACCATGGCACCCTACCCAGCTTAGAGACCAAGGCCCCTGGCCAGGCGATGCCCAAGGTAGCCCAGGGGCCCCCAAAGGACCTGTAAGCTTCTGTCAGTGGGTGTCACACATAATCCAATCAGTTATTGCCCCTTGTTGTCAGGCCACTGCTGGATCCCAGCTTCCTGATTCTGTCACAGCCTCTGCCCCACTGTGTTCCTGGGTTGTGAAGGTGGATGCAAAGGGTATGGGGACTGGCTCTTTGTATGAGTTTCTTTCAGTTATCAATAATGCAGCCAACCCCTCTCCACTGCTGGTAAACTTCTCCCTAAGGAGATGAGTTTTCCAAGTTTGTCTAGGACTTCCCCTGTTTTTAAACTAGCAGTTTTGTGTACTAAGAACTGCCTTGTTCCTGAGTAGCCCTGGACAGTAGGTCATCTTATCTCACCCCTTTTCAGGCTGATGAAATTTTCCTTGATCCTTTTTTCACTGTACATTAGGGTCTTCAAAGCATCCCATCTGCCACACAACATAGAGAGGACTGCACACACCCCTCAAGATGCTGTTCAGGATCCTTGTCAGGGCCCTGGTTAGGAGGCCTGGGGTGATTCTCAGCCCATGGGTGGTGTGTCTATATGTGTGTTTATGTGTTTGTTTGGATGTGTGTCTGTATGTGTCTCTGAGTGTGTCTCTGTGTGACTGTATGTCTGGTTGTGCATTTGTGTGTGCCTGCAAGTGCCTATGTGCTTGTGTGGGAGCATCATTAGGGATTGCACTCAGAGGGAAAGGCTTACTGGCTCATGGTTATCTGCCAGAAGCCGGTTCAGGACCCTGGTATCCACTTGAGCTGTCCTTTGTGGTAGCTGTGGTCCACCCCACCAAACATCCCCACACTACCATTCTCCTTCCTGCTGAGGAGAGAAGGAAGAGGGAGGGATCCTTCTTGGAGAATAACACCACTCACTGTCTGAGGGCTGTGGTTATCCACCCATCAAATGCACTACTGTGGTCCCCATTTTACAGATGTGGAACCTGAAGCATGCAAGGATTGAGTACCCAATTATAGTTGGTCAGACTAATGAGTGGGACAGAAGAGATTTGAAGCTGGGCAGCCTGGCTTGGCTCTGACCACCCACCCTTCTCAAGAAGGTCTGGTCCCCTCCAGCAACCAGAGTGCTCAGACATACCCTCAGAAGACACCATGCTGCTGGATATGGCTTACCCATTGTGTAGCCTGTCATTTTTCATAAAAGCCGAGGCCGGAGGGCACTAAGGCCATGGTTTCAGGTGCACCCAGTGCTGGCTTCATGCGCCTGTGACCAGTGCCATCCATGGACCCCCACTCTCAGCAGGGCCCCACACCTCTGCTATCTCTGTCTTGACATTCCTAATACTTTTGGAAGAGGAGGTCCCAGATTTTCCTTTTACTCTTGTCCCTGCCAATTGTGCAGCTGCTCCTGGGGTCCTGGTAAAATGTTAATGAGGAAGAAAATATTCCCGTCATCCCTCTCTTTCCTTCCATGTCAAATCTAGGAACAAATCCTGCTGCCTTTACCTCCAGCCTGTAGCCTGACACCTTCCATTTCTCTCACTCTTCCATCAGCTTCCCTGGACAAAACAGCTGTCCTTGAGACCATGGTCTTGGTTGAGTCCCAGTAAAACTTAAGTTAGAGAAATGAGTGGCGAGGCCAGAGTTGGCCTTCGGGCACTAGTTATGCTGGCCTAAACAGTCTCTCAGGACAATTCTGGCTCAGGAGATCTATAAATTTCATGCATCTGAAATCATCTTACAGCTAAATTAGAGAGGGGGCTTGTCCAGATCAGACTTATATGCTCAAGTAGAAGGCAAAGACAGGCTGAGAAATGAGGCCTCGTTTCTTCAGGTTGTCAAAAACAGGGGTGATCCTTCTGGAACAAAGGCTGGGATAGGCCAAGCCCAGGACGCCATCAAAGCTTGCATGATCCAACCCACTCTGTGTCTGGCTCAAGACAAATACATGGCCCAGGTCAACAAGGTTCATGATCTGTAGGGGGGGAGAGTGATCCCACATAAATGTTGCAGAAGTGGGGCTGGGACTGGGCTGGGTTGCAGATGCCATTAGCACTTTAGAGAAGACATGAGGCCTAGCTGTGCCCTGGGTGCACTTCAGATGTCTATACCAAACTGGGACAGGAACTTGGGGTCCATTTGGGCAGGGCTATGGATTTTAACCAACACTAGTCCTCCGGTGCAAACCATCTGAAGGGAGCAAATTGGCCTCATGTCTTCTATACAGGTGGGGAAACATAGACTCAGTACAGGACCAAATGGTTCCCACCTGAGGATAGAATAAGTGGAGAGCAGGTTAATCTTCTCTTTGGCATCACTATGATCAGATGACAGAAATGGACCAAATTCAATGCAGTACACTATGGATTTAGCAGTTGCCCAGGAAGACAAAGCCCTTTATACAATACCGGTGCCAGGGTTCTTATGAAAATTCTGCCTGGAAAAATGCTTTTGGGGTTTTGTGTTTGTTAGAGAGAGTGAGAGTACCCAGGCTCTTATGGGATGTATGCCATAGGTTGTATTGGGTTCTCAAAGGCCTCCTAGAGTGAAAAACCATTTATCACACCCTTCCCATATCTGTGGCCCTTGCTTTTCCTTCCCACAAGTTTGAAGCCTTCAGCTTACCCCAACATCAGATTTACCATCTCCCCCAATACTTCACACATTCATGAACCCTGACAGGCCAGCCCAGCTCCACTGCTTATTAAATGCCTGATACTTCCATGGCCCTGGCTCCCTGCACCTCAGTTTCCTCCTCTTTATAATGGAGCTAATCATAGTACTTGCTGTGTGGGGTTCTTGCAGGATTAAACATGTTATTACCATGAAAGTGCCCTGCAAAGTCTGAGAATAGAAAAGTGGGTGCTTTTTCCCTTCTTTTCGTGCTCTCAGCAAAATTAACCTTGAGCTGTTCATGAGCTAAGGAGCTGCAAATCCACACCCTAAGACACTCTCTAGGTTAGCCATCTGGGAGTCTGTGTGTCAGCTTGGTACTGTATCCTCAAACACATACACTGTGGGAAGGTCGGCATACCACTAGGGGACCTTGAGAAAGAAAGGCCCTCCCAGTTGGTCCTGCATCTGCTTGGTAAGCAGTGGTTACTTCCAAGGCCTGCCCTGATGCAGCTTCTAGTTTCCAGAAGCTGCATCAGGCCTGGTTACCTGAACAGTGTCATAGGCAAGAACTCCAATAATCCTCCCAGTGAGGTATTTGATGTTGATGGACAGGCCTGTGGGTAGGAAGATGGTGGACAACTGAGGGTTGAAGAGATTGTGTGTATCTGCAGACACAAGTGATGAATGTCTCTCAGGTGACAAGGAAGGAGTAACGGGTTGGAGGGGAGTATAAGATGGGCAGGTGTTTGGGGGTGGGGCAGGTACTCACGGTGGGAGGGACTGGAGTAGAGGATGGAAGGAACCCACATGTAAGATAAGGCAGTGTCAAAGAGGACTTTAAACTCCTGAGGGGGTGTTCCAATGGTGATGTTGCCAGTATAGTACATCTATGGGGGGCAGAGATGAATGGTTAGGGCAGGCCTGGCTGCCCTGGCCACCCTTGATTCCCAGAGTGCTGCCTTCCTTGAGTTGTCCTCTGTTCACTGAAATCACTTTCAAACTGCCACGCCTCACAGCCTCTGCTGAGAGTGGTGCCTTCATTTAATTTCTTTATTTTCTTTATTTTCTTTTTTTTGTCCATTTGCAATCTGGGTTAACTGACCGGTAATTGAACCTATATCAGGGTAGTATTAGAGCTGAGTCTTAACCACAGGACATGCATGGAAGTCCCAGTACCTTCATTTGAGAAGCTCTCCAGTCTCCCCTTCAAGGCTCAGCTTGAGTGTTTCCTTCGCTATGTTGTCCTCCTAGGTCACCACAGGCCTCTTCCTTTAAACTCAGACCACGTCCTATCAACAACCATGCACTTGGCACTTCTATTTGTCCTTTATTTACTCTTTGCCTATTACTTAGGCTGGTCTATGCACTCTTTAAGGAGAGATGTGACCTTTCTTAAAATCAATAACAATAACCAGAGAGTCAGATTTTTATGGTGTCACAAGCCATAGGGCTCAGTAACATTTTTCTGGTGGCCTTGGGCCTGTGGAGGCTGACCTTCCTCTGCCTGTGATTTCAAACTTGATGTGCAGGTACCTTTATCTTTTGATCAGGCAAGCCTCAGCTTTCACCTGTAACTCCATGGATCATTTAGTTCAGAAAGAACAATCTCCCTCACATTAATGGCATATCTTTGGCATGAAATGGATGCTTACCTGCTCCTGGTCATTGCTAGGCCCAGTTGCCACAGAGCAAGAGCTGAGGATGAGAGTGCCTTCTCCTCTGGGAATGGGGTCCCTGTTCCGCAGTGTTTCTGCTTCTGGCAGGAGCCCCAGCCCCACCATCCAGCCTGGCCCCTCCAGGTCAATCCCTTTGCTAGGCCAGAGCTCCAGGGGGCACTGTGGAGTCCCATCCTCCCAACACACTCACATCCTGGTGGTTCCTCAGGGGTTGAAGAGAAATCATTGGGTCATCAGTGGCATTCTGGGACCTGTTGACAGTGTTCTTGTCCAGGAAATTTGTCAGCAGGTTTTCTCCCCTGAGGGTTTCTTGCCTGTTCGTGATCTTTGTTAGAGGGATTCTTTCACCAAACATTGGGAAAAGGAAACAAAGAAGGGGCAGTTATCAGCTGTCCATGTTATTGTATGACTGAGAAACCTTGCATTGTCATGACACTGTGTATCTTCCCAGCATTTTTATGAGTTTGATGCTATTATCAGAATACCATGCAAAAACCTGGGCAAAGACCTTGCTTTGAATACTGGTTCTGCTATGTAATCTTGGGTGAATCCTATGACCCTTTGGAGTCTCAATATCCTCATTGGTAAGAAAGTGGAATATAATAACCACCATCCCCCATGTAGAAGGTTGTGGATATAAAGTGAGATGATGGATATAATATACCTGATATGTAGGAGGTTTCAACAATAACATCCATTACCATTGCTATGGCCATCCGATTGTATCTTTTTTAAAGAAGCTCTGGGAAGTAGGTAGAAGGCAGATCATTATCATTGTTTAACTGGGAGTAATTTGAAATGCGTGAATTTGTGACTTAGCTGTGGTCACCCTGATTGTTAGAGGTAAAACAGCCTAGAGGTAGCCTTCCTGATGTTTCTGTGGGGCTCAAGCAGAAGAGAGTGGTAAGAGAGGAAGCCAGGACATGGGGAATAAATTAGAAGAAATAAGAGGCTAGAGAAGCAAGGAAGAGTCAAAATAGAAAACAAACAAACAAAGAAACAAAAATTCAGAGAGTTCCACATGCACAGAGACATCAAATATCATGGAAGAAAGGAAAGAAAGAAAGAGATGAAGAGACAGACACATTCACACTGAAATGGAGAGACAGCAGAGAGGAGATGCAAAAGCAAATACAGGAGAAATGCTATTCCTTAGGACCTATCTTACAGTTACAGAGTTGCTGTGCTAAACCATTCCAAGGAGTGTTATTTTCACATAGGTCAAGATGTGACTGGCACCCTCAGAGCTCTGTAACCCTGCATGCTGACCCCAAGACACTTTTTTCCATGGGAAGGTACTCATCAATAAGTGTGAGATGAATTTTCAGCCTGTTAGGGAATGATTATATTTCCTTCTAACTCTGATGAGTGGAAAAATAAGAGGACAAGAAAAACCCAGAAACAGAGATGATGCCAATTACAGTCCCCATACTTACATGACTAGGCACTCTGAGAGGGTCACCAGCCTGGGGATCCCAAGCCACTTCATGCTTCTAACCCGGGACAAAGTACTCAAGACAGAGTTAGTCCAGAGCATGCCATGGTGTCCAAGAGCTCCTAGTTATATATGCTGAGACCTGTACCGATAGTCCCCTTTAAGCCACTAATAGATCAGATAAGAATTATGAACCTCTTGATAAAATTTTTACCTAGATAAATACCTGTGGTGAGTGGATTTTGAAAATTCTCTGAATACATATATTTATTCTGTAATGTCTTCCTTGGGGCTTGGCTATAGAATCAAAGCTGAGCCCTTCAGACTAACTAAGAAGGCTGAAACTCTTGGCAACTTGAATACAAAGCACTGCTACTAATGTGATAAAAATAAATGCTAGGGGCCATGCTTGACATTCGTGATCTCATGTGGTCTTCCAAATTCTTCATGAGATGTACATTGCAGTGCTCCATTGAGGAGAAGATTGCAAGGAAGAATAGAGTTCAAATGGCAAAGTGTAGACATGAGCAGCAGCCTAGTGACATACAAGTGAATGGCTTTAGGTAGTGGGACAGATGGCACAGATCAGAGCCACTTATGATGCCAGTCTGAATCAAAAATCTAGGCTAGAGCAGTATTACAATTGCAGAGTTTCACTATGGGAAGAAACGTGATGCATGCATCCCCAAGGTACTTCATATCATCCAACACACATAAACGGAGCACCCTGTGTGCAGGGATCTGGGTTAGATGCTGGAGAGTGAAAGTCGAGTGAGACCCAGGGGGTCCTTGTCTACAGGAAGCTAGCAGTCTAGGGCAGTCCTCAGAAACTCATGGTGAAGGTAGCAAGAGAAATAAATGGAAGGGCTCGGCTACCATCATGGACACAGGGCAGGCAGCATCTGCACTGCTAGTGCGGGCAGCCTCTCCTTAGCTCTAACCAGCGGCTGCCATGCTGGAAAACAGCCTGGTTGGCCATAGTTTCAAGAGAAGTCAGAAGTCTTGATACTAATGTAAAATCCACTGATTTTAAATGTTAACAAATAATTGTTGTTCTTCTTCACAAAATCAGTGTGAGTTGAGACTGAAACACCTGTGTGCTGGATTCAGACTGCAGGCTGTGCAAGTTTTTATTTCTCACCCAGAGGTGGGAGTAGAGTGTGGACAGAAAGAGGGTTGAACTCATGTTGGTCAAACGAGTAAGAGACTGAATGCATTTTAAACTATGGCCAACCAGGCTGCTTTCCAGCATGGCAGCCACTGGTTAGAGCTAAGGAGAGGCTGCCCGCACTAGCAGTGCAGATGCTGCCTGCCCTGTGTCCATGATGGTAGCCAAGCCCTTCCATTTATTTCTCTTGCTGCCTTCACCATGTTAATTTTCCTTCCATTTGTAAAGAGAGATCACCAGGGACCTATCAAGCAACAAATGTAATAGTGACCAATTGGAAATGTTGACTTAAAAAATATATGCCCAATGTGAGAGTTCTGAGTTAAGTTTTATTTGAGGTCAAATGAGGACTGTAGTCCTGGAGACAGTATTTCAGATAGCTCTGAGAAACTGTTCCAAGGAGGCGTGGGGAGGAGACAGAATATATAGGGGTTTTGCAACAAAGGACAGGTAGTCAGGAATGTCCATTAAAGGAAACATTTCATGTTAAGGAACTTAGTGCTTTTCTACATATGGGAAGATGCAAGCCTGGGCTCATTGAAATTATTCCTTTGCTATGCACCTTAGCTATCTGGAGCCTGCATTTTCACATCCCGGGTTTCCTCAGGGCTCACCACAGGGATTGACTTGCAGTCTGATGGCAGGTATTCTTTTCAGTGAGGGTCGCAATCCTTGATGACTGTGACATCCCTTGCTTATTGATATGTCAGGGAGTATTCCATTTATAAATATTCCATTCATCACTAAGTATCTGATATAATTCCCCATTAGGATCTGTGCCATCAAAAATTTTGTCTACCAAAGCAAATATACAAAGGATCCATTTCTAAGCTTGTTATCAATCAATAAAGGCAGAAAAGACCACTCAGAGCTCCTGCTTAGCCTGAGATGAACAGGCTACCTGTTAAACTGTGATTGCAGCCAAAGTAAAGACATTGGAGGTTTATGGCTCCTTTCAAGATTCCCAGGGCCTAGGTGTTCCTGGGTGAGATCTATCCAGGCCTGACCTTGGGTAGAACAGCAGGAGGCTGACTTGATCACCAAGTGGGTGATAGATGGGGCACTGCATATTCCTACTTATTTTTGCACATTCCTAAAATTCTGTTTGGGTGGCTCAATCCCTCCAGTGGGGATTTGAGAAGACCTAGCAAATGACACACACAAATACCATTTAGCTCAGCAATTCTACTTCTAGGGATTTATTCCAAAGATACACTGACAAAAATGTAAACAAAACAAAGCAAAGCAAACAAACAAAAAATGCACAAGCTATTCACTGCAACATTGTTTGTAAAAGGAAAAGATTAGAAACATACCTGAAGTAACCATCCATGGAGGACTGTTGAATAAGGCTTAGAGCATCAGAACAATTGAGTTTAATGGGGATGGGGGAGGCATGGAATGGCTCAGACATTCAGAGTACAGTGTTTAGTTTTCAAAAAAGAGGGACCAGAAAAGTGTTTATGGTTTTCTGCTTTTCCATACACTTATATGTCTACTTTCATTAAGAAAGAGTGGAAGAGTAAACCAAAAACTTATAAAAGTTTTAATTTATGGGGAAGGGGGATGGTTAGAAGTAAGGTTTTTCTTGCTTTATAGTTTGAATTTTCAAGCATGTAAATGTGTTAAAAAATCAGAAAATATGTAAATAAACGCATCTTTTCAAATTTAGAACTAAAACAAATGAGCCTAATTCTATCAAGTTGGTGACATAGACTCACAAACAAAACATTACTTAAGTGGCTTATAATGCAAATTTTGACACTACATTCAGAGTGGGATATCTTCTAATGACAAAGACTAAGAAACAAAGAAATGCACCTCCGCCTACCCCCCCCAAAAAAAAACAAACAAAAAACAAAAACAAAACCCCAAAGATATCTGAAACTATATCCAGCACCTTATTGTTGGTGATATTGCTACTGTTATGTTGAAAGTATTATAAGTATGTTACAGTTTAAAGCAAGTAAGTAACCAATGCTAATGTTGTTATGAAGCAAGACTTTCCTTGGAAGGGAGAAAGGAAATTTAAAGTATATGTGTATAGATGCAGCTGATTCATTTTGGTGTACCTCAGAGACAGGTACAAGAATGTAAAGCAAATATATTCCAATAAAGAGTTAAAAAAAAAACATTTTAGTAAAACCTTGTGGTCTTAAAACTTGAATCAGAAGTATAAGTTTCTACCATTTAATTATTTGTGTTTTTTGAAAAGAAAATCTGTACTTCTTGGCTCTGACCACTGAAAAAGCTAGAAGCAATGGCAACTTGATAACAGTGAGTATCCTGAGGCCTAGTTTGTGGCCTCTAAATACCATTTTCGACCCAAGGATCCAGAGATTCTTGAAGAGATGGCTGATTTCAGAGCTGATCCAAGAAATGCACAAGATAAGCCTGGGAATCTTGAAGAACCACTAATTTGAGAGCTTTCAAAGACCTCCGAGGGACAGACAAAAACTTTAGGACTCTATATGAAGAGGCCAAAGCTGGGACAAATTTAGTATCATATCAAATTGATTAAAACAAATTAAATATATACGAAGCCATGACTGCGAGCTCCCTGGTGGTACAGGGGACAAGACTTCAAGTTCTCAATGCAGGGGCTTCAGTCTGACTGATCCTTGGTCAGGACACTAGATCCCACATGCCATAACTTATAGTTCGCAAGCCATGTCTAAAATTTGCGCATGCCACAACAGAAAATATGCGATACTGCAAATTACACTTTGTGAAGCCATATAAATATATAAATTGTTTTTAAATGTCAAATAATATTCCATTGCATGTGTCTACCACGTTTTCCTTATCCATTCAACTGGTGATGGATCTAAGTTATTTCTCCATCTTGTCTATTGTGAGTGATGCTGCAATGTACATGACAGTGATCTTGGAGAGACAGCAGTGAGTGGTCCTGAAGAGAGATCCTCATTTCTTTCCCAGGAATTGAACCTTGGTAGGCTGGATGAAACACCAGGAATTCTAACCACTAGACCATTAGAGGCTAGAGGCTAGAACCAAAGTGGCCCTAGCTCTTTCCCCCATTTGAAAGCAAGAATATTTCAAGGAGGCAAAAACTGTAACAACAGGTACAAAGTTAATTTTTAGAGACACATCACAATGTATGAGAGAGTACACACAGAAGCAGTTTATTTAAGACAAAAGGAAGGCAGAAACATACACCCAGAGACAAAAGATATGAGTATCCTCTCTAATGAGGAGGAGCACTGTAAGTCAGAAACTAGGCAGAGATACACACCCAGGGAGGAGTGCAGGTGTCCTGAAGGAGGAGTGTAGGAAAGATGTGATTTAAATTATTTATATAGGACAGCCCTCCTGGCTTGGTTTACCTTTGGTCAAAAATCTTAATGCTTTTCTCACACCTGATTGGTCCTAGGACCACCCCCAAGATAGGCACGCAAATTTTGGCTAAGGTGATCCCACTGCAGAGGCCTATGGGTGCATGTGCACACTTATTATGGAGTGGTGTCCCGTCCCTATTTCACCCAAGACCTTCCTATGCGTGGGCAGACTGGGAAGTTTTCCTTGACCTTAGGTGTGGGCACCTTCTCTCTGTACTTCAGCAGAGCTCAGCTTCTACCACAAGCTTTGTCCTTGGAGTTTCAGGGTGAGAACAAGCTTAAATTTGACTCCACTTAACAAACACCAGGTGTCCAGGCCAGGGCCCCATCTATCTCCTACCTCAGCAGGGCAAATATCCCTTTGAGATCATGATTTTAATTTTCTGGAATAAATATGCATGAGTGAGGTTACTGGATCATATAGGAATTCTTTTTTTAACTTTTTTAAGGAAAAAGTTCTCCATTGGTACACTATTTTACATTCCCACCAACAGCCTACAGCATTCCACATCTTTGTCAACACTTGTTCCATTTTGTATTTTGTATTTTTTAAGCTCTTTATTGGAGTATAATTGCTTTACACTGTTGTTCCAGTTTCTGTTACACAACAAAGTGAATCAGTTGTATTTATACATATATTCCCATATTCCCTCCTTCACATGACTCCTTCCCACCCTCCCTATCTTATCTCTCTAAGTCACCACCAATCATCAAATTAATCTCCCTGTGTTATGCAGCATCTTCCCACTACCTATCTATTTCACATTTGGTGGTGTATGTATATCAATTGTCCTCTCTATTCATACCAGCTTCCCCTATACCACCCGCCCCAAGGTGTCCTCAAGTCCATTCTTTGCATCTGCATCTTTATTTTTGCCCTGTGATTGGGTTCATCACTACCATTTATTTTAGATTCCATATATACGTGTTAGCATATGGTATTTGTTTTTCTCTTTCTGGCTTACTTCACTCTGTAAGACACACTATAGGTCCATCCACCTCACTACAAATAACTCAATTTCATTCCTTTTTATGGGTAATATTCGATTGTATGTACCACATCTTCTTTATCCATTCATCAATTGATGGGCTTTTAGCTTGCTTCCAGTCCTGGCTATTGTAAATAATGATGCAATTAATGTTGTGGTACTTGTATCTTTTGGGATTATGGTTTTCTCAGGGTATAGGCCCAGTAGTGGGTATGCTGGGTCATATGGTAGCTCTATTTTTAGTTTTCTAAGGAAACTCCATACTGTTTTCCATAGTGGATGTACCAATTTACATTCCAACCAACACTGCAGGAAGCTTCCCTTTTCTCCACCCCCTCGCCAGCATTTACTGTTTCTAGATTTTTTGATGATGGACGTTTTGAGCTGTGTGAGATGATACCTTGTGGCTTTGACTTGCATTTCTCTAATGATTAGTGATGGTGAGCATTTCTTCATGTGTTTGTTAGCCATCTGCATGTCTTCTTTGGATAAATGTCTGTTTAGACCTTCTGCCCACTTCTGGATTGTGTTTTTTTGCCTTTTTGATGTTGAGCTGTGTGAGCTGCTTGTATATTTTGGAGATTAATCCTTTGTCCATTGCTTTGTTCGCAAACATTTTCTCCCATTCTGAGGGTTGTTTTCTTGTCTTGTTCATGGTTTCTTTTGCTATGCAAAAGGTTTAAATTTCACTAGATCCCATTTGTTTACTTTCTTTATTTCATTATTCTAGGAGGTGAGTCAAAAAGAATATTACTTTGATTTCTGTCATAGACTAGTCTGCCTGTTTTCCTCTAAGACCTTTTGTTTTGTTTTTTTTTTTTTTTCATAATGACCATCCTAATGGAGGTGAGATTGTATTTTGCTGTCATTTGCTTTTCATTTTCCTGATGATAAGTGAGGGAGGACCTATTCTTCTCCCAAATGTACAGAATAGGAAATCATTGTGCAGAAATGAACTGACCAAGGTCACATTACTGGTATATGTCACAGGTGGGATTTGAACCCAGGCAGAAAAGCTCCAGGAGGTACATGTCTGGTGAGTACACTGCACTGTCTATCATGTCTTAGCAAATGTGGGATAATCTTGTTTTAAATTCTGTTCTTTTCTCTCAATGTCATATTGGAACAATTTCTTATAACACTAAATATTCTCCTAAAACACAATTTTAAGGCAGTTGATTGCATGATAGGTTATCTATCCTGTGGACAGTTTATGTTTAATGGATGTTGGCGTGTCATAGATTTTTGCTTTTTAAGAGAAGTTGAGGACTACATCCTTCCTTATGTATGTTTTAAGGTGCTTCTGATCATTGCTTTAGCATAAACATTAAAAGCAAAATTGCTGGGACAAAGACAATGCATATTTGAAGAACAAACCATCTCCAAATAGATTGTACCAATTTACACTCTTTCAAGAAGACTTCAAGATCTATCTTTCTGCTGATTTTTTTTCTACCTTTTCTTTTACTGTTGCCTATAAAACTCTGGTCTACCATAGGTAAAATATAAAACCTGAAGGGTGGATGGGAACTGTTGCTTTGAAGAACAGACTTAAGGACTTGCCTGGTGGTCCAGTGGTTAAGACACTGTGCTTCCAATGCAAGGGAAAGGTTTAATCCCACATGCCTTATGGTGGGGCAAAAAAAAAAAAAAAAAAAAGCAAATGTTCATGAAGATCAGCTTTATCCTCATGTTTGTAGCATAGGCTACAAATATAGAGTCTCAGGAACAGTGGGCTCATTAACAGACACAGGTCCAGTTCCAGCCCTAGGCTCATATAGGGAAGCAAAGCCTGATTTCTACTGGTTGACCTTCTGTCAGTAACAATGGTGACACCATATGTCTCCCGACATGAATGCAACAGTGTATTCTAGTGGAAGCATCTACCAATTCATCCATTCACTTAGGCACCAGGTATTCATTGAGGGCCTACTATGTGCCTGTCAATAGTACTGGGGCCAGAAGTTTGGAGGACACTTCCTTTGTCTGTAGAATGGGGGTCATGCACTGAAGGGGCTCATTGGGAGACAGTGGGGTGGAATATGTAATCCACCAGAGCTATTGTTCTTACACTTACTGGTGGTTTCTCACCAACAGAGAGGCACTGCATACGGTACCATGAATACCACTTGACAAGGATTTTTGACACACTTTTCACATAAGTCTTCATTAAGCCCAAAACATGATACTTAGTGTTAAAAAAAGAAAATACCAATACTGCTCTCACCTTTCCTCCCTTTATCATCTCTGCAACTGGTCCTCTTTCACTCCCCTTGAGCCCATCATAATCTAGAGTTATCTCAAAGGGACAAGACACATATAACCAAGGACATACGGTAGATATGCACACATATGATAACTGCAGCAATTAAGGGTGTGTTTCAGGGAGGGTGCAACCCCTTGCCCTATCACAGCCTTTCCCTGGTTCCCTGAAATGGAACCCCCTCCTATTCTGCCTTCCTACCCACACCTCTCTTGTTTTCTTCATCTAGCCCTCCCCATTGGAGATTGTCTCTTGATCAGTCTCCATGAACCAGTGGTGGGTTCCTAACCCAGACATCTATCCCTGGGCTCCAGCACAGCACATGACACACAGTAGGTGGTCAATAAATTTGTATTGACTGAGAAGATGAGGAGGGAGTTAGAACATCCCTTTCACTGATGATTTCCTTGCCTGAGTAAATGTTCATACTATACATTGGGTTGGGGTGTGTTTTCCACCTTATTTATTCTTTCCTGCTCCTACTCTCATCTGGGTCTCCTGCTACCTCTGACCCTTGCTGTCCCCAGCCTGGGCCTCTACCTAGGATCTCCAGGTCAGAAGAAGTGATGCTTCCATCAAAAATGTGCCAAACCATGGCAGCTGTAACCAAGGGGTGCGTACATGTGCCCTTCAGGGAAGCTCAGAAAGGCTGAAAGCTTTTTGAACCCTTGGTTCCCCTTTACAAGAGTGACATCCTCCCCACAGCCTTGGAGGTGAGTGGAAGGGGCATGCTGTGCCCTGGATGGGTGAGGCTGGTACAGGGTTCCACAAGGCCTGTCACTTAGGAGATGGGCCTGGAAAGGACTCTGCAGCTGTGGGTGGCAGAGAGCTGGTGACAGGGGTGTTGGGACAAAGGGGAACTTTCTGAGATTGAAAGGTCTCACCTAGAAAACCCCTGGGCATAAGGTCACTGCCAATGTTCCTTTGAGATGGGAATAACAAAATCTATTTTTATTAACCCTTGCCACCCCTCTGAATGAGAAGGTATTGACATTGATGGGCCATCACCAACCATTCTGTGGTCTAGGACACCACCTGCCACTTTCTTTGTGGCTGCCTCTCCCAAGTTCCAGTCCTGTGATGCTGGAGGAAAGTATCAGTCATTTTGGGCAGGGCCAAGTGACCAAGTAAATCCAATCATAGTAACCCACGCACCTGCTGGGATGGTTGTTTCAGGGCTGGACACATGATCAGAGGTGGATCCATCAGAGCTCTTCCTGGTAGCCTAATCTTTCCTGAGCTTCTTTCCTCAGGGGTGAGATGCCTTGAGGATATGTGTAGAAGCCTGAGGGAAGAAAGCTGTCAGGCTAAGAGAATCAAAGATGAGAGAAGGGAAATGATGAGGGAGAGAAAGAATGAGCTGATGGCTTCTGATTTCTTGGGTTCTAGTCACTGAGATGTTTGCCTCTGCTCTGGTTCCTGTGTCCCAGATTCCCAGTAGTCTTCCAATAAGTGTCCGCTTTCCTTGAAGTAGGTTGGAGTTGGGATCCTCTCACATGTGGTTCAGAGGAGGTTCTAGATCCTGTCTGATTAGGATGCACTTCTTGTGAGTGAGTATGTGCTTGGAGTGGGCCTGATTGATTCCTGAAGCAGCCCCAGTATTTACACTGTGGGAGACAAGCCAATCCTGTTGTTCCCTGGAACATAAAGTGAGAAATACAGCCTCAGGAAGGCATCACCCAGGATCCAGGTCTCTGACTTACTCAAGTTCTCTGCGCTCCCTCAAAACATGCTGGCACAGGTCTCAGGAGGACCCTGGGGAAATGGAAAAACACTTCAGTCAGCCTGAGACCTTAACTGCCACCCCCCTCAGTATCCAGACATGGCAGCTTCTGGCTTCTACTCTCCTCCTTTAGTAAGAACCAATTGGCTCTATTAGCAGCTGTGCTGTGCAGTGGTCTTTCAAGGACAAAAACGGCCAAAACATGTGGTTGCTCTGAGGGAGGGGGGTGAGGAGGGAAGGGTAGTAGTTTGGGATTATAAGATGCAAAATAGTATACAAAGGATGCATAAACAGCAAGACCGTCCTGTGTAGCACAGGGAACTATATTCAATATCCTGTGATAAACTGTAAGGAAAAGAATAGGAAAAACAGTATAATATATGCATAACTGTGTCACTTCTTTGTGCAGCAGAAATAAACACAACATTTTAAATCAACTATACTTCAACAAAATCAAAAGGCAAAGAAAAATGGAGAAGAATGGCAGGTAGTTACCCTGTTCTTCCCTTCTGACCCATGCTCACTGCTTTCTCGGCCCAGAATGTCATTTTTTTCCCTCATTCTGCACAACCTCTTCTTTAACACTGTGCTCAGCCCCTGTAGGAAGACTTCCTGGACCCTCGCTCACCCTCCCTGGTCACTCCAGGCTGGGTTGGGAGACTTACCCTGGTGCTCCCCGAGTTTGTAGCCCTCATCACCTTAACCTGGCCCCAGCTCCCCTCGGCCCAGCCCAAACATGTTCCCTTTGCATGGAGTCCATTGTAGATTTGCCTCAACTCAAGTAGGCCACCTCATGCCTCCATGAGGCTGGCAGTTCCTTATTACTGAAATTCCCTCTCTTCCTCAAAGTTGTTTTTGAGATCATCTGTCTCCTCTGAACTCTCACAGGGAACTGACATGAAGGCTCAACCCTGTACTGGGGCTGTGCAGTCACTGTGCACCCTTTATTCATGCGAGCATCCAACCTTCCCACAGAGGAGTCTCCTAACCCAAGTCACAGAGAGGGAAGTGCAGCTTAACAAGAGGGGTTGCAACTGAGGCTCAGGTGAACCACGTAATTGTTCATCCAACCAGGACACTTTCAAGATGGAAAGGGAGACCATTAATCATTATGGTTGGACAACATCCTGAGAGTATCCACAGCCAACCCCACTTTTCAATTGCCTTATTCCAGGGATTGCTGGAGCTGACATACTGTGTTCGTCTCTCTGAGAGCTTTGGTTAAACTGAAGCACCTTGAGGGCAGAGACCCTTAATATTCCCCTCTCCATGTCTCTAACCATTTTTGCATGGGGTGGTATCTCCATTTATTCCAGGATGATGGATGTCCCAGCCTGCCCTTTGCCCTCATGTGCTTGGTTTTGTGGGAGGCACTGGCCCAACTTCATGGGCTCAGCTGCATCTGCGGTGGTGTGGCTTGGCCTGCAGAGGACCCCCTCCTCCCAGCAGCAGCAGCCAAAGGGTTCCTGCAAGTCCCAGATCTGAGAATCACGCCCCAGGGTTGGCCCCTGACCTTCCAGATGTAGGCTTGAATGGACACTGGGTATTCATTTCAATTGATGGTGAAGACAACATGAGGCAGGCTATGATGTTGCTACTTGGAACCAAGTACCATTAGAGAAAGAGGAGAGAGGTTGTCCCAGCTGATCCCTGCTGTGTGGAGAGCCTCAGAGGGACCCTGTGGCTTGTCCCTTCACCTGTCAATCAAAAGGACTGGCATTGATGGGGTTCTTGATGATGGTGATCACTCTAGTTTGGCCAACCTGAAATACAGTCCCAGTATCCATAACAGCCTGGCAGCCACAGTAACCATGAAGAAGCACCCCAGCCATGGTGATGCTGAGAGATACTTGGGGCAATTGGGCACTAGGGTTACACTGAAGTCTCCCCTGACAACTGCTCCACGCCGACTGTCTTCACAACTACTCTTTGCTCATGCCCTGACTGTGTTTTTCTTTGTTCTGGTCATATAATCTTCTTCAACTTCCTTTGAGTTCTTGAATGCACCAGGCTCTTATGGGCTTCAGGTCTGAGACGTGTGCTGCTCACCCTTCCTAGAAGACCCCCAGCCAATTTGTCTAGATAATTTCTCTCCATCTTCCAGATTCCAGCTTAAATTTCACTTTTTCAAGGACATCTACCCCCCAGACTAGATCAGGTTCCTATCTTGCTCACTCTCTGTAGACTGTTCCTAATTTGTTGCAAGTACCGATATGGTAATTCATTATATGTGTTACTCGTTTCATGTATGTCTGTGTCACCAGATGTAAGTGCAAGTTTTATCCCCTGTGCCTCCATCAAGTGACCAGCACACAGTGGATGCACAATATATCTAAGGTGAGTGAATGAGTGAGTGAGTGAGTCAGTCAGTGGATGAGTGTAAAAGTGAAAAAAATGCATGAGGAATAACCAGAGACTGGATCAGGTGTGTGACCAATAATGGTTCAACCCACACTGTTAAGATGGATGTTCCCTGGTGCAACAGATGCCCCAAGTGTTGAGGAGGAAAAAAAGGCTGCCCTGGGAGAGGCTGTTTCCTGTCACTGCCCTTCACACAGCTCAGACACTGAGACCCTGGCCATGCTATGCGCGAGCTAGTCCAGGGGGTCTCCATAGGACATGTAAGCTTCTGTCTGAGGGTATCACACAGAACCCCAATAATTATTGACCCTTGTCCTCAGGCCACTCTTGGATCCCAGCTTCCTGATTCTCTCTGTCCAAGACCATGCCCCACTTTGTTCCCAGGATGGGTTGTTTGGGTGTCAGTAGGTAGGGGGAGTGTCTTTTCCTGTGTGTTGCTTCAGATCTCTAGAATGCAGTGCACCTCTTTCCACTGCTGGTAAGCTTCTCTCTAAGGAGACCAGTTTTCCCATGTTGTCCAGGGCTTTCCATGTTTTTAAACTAGCAGTTTTGTGGACTAAGAACTCCATCATTCCCAGGTAGTACTAGGCAGTTGTTGATCTGTTCAGGGTGGTGAAATTCTCCCTGATCATCTTTTCACTGCATATTAGGATGCTCAAACCATGCCATCTTCCTCACAGTGGGTGCAGCGCTATGCGGGCTGCACATAGGTCTCTGGACCCTGTTCAGGACCCTGATCAGGGCCCTCGCTAGGATGCCTGGGGTGATTATGAGCCTAAGGGTTGTGTGTGTCTCTATGTATATATGTGTGTGTGTGTGTCTGTCTGTCTGTCTCTGTGTGTTTGGATGTGTATCTGTGTTTCTGTGCATGTTTATATGTGTGCCAATGTGTGTGTACATGTGTGTCTTTGTGGGTGGAGCCTACGTGTCTGTGTGGGACTGTGTGTCTAATTGTGCATTTGTGTGTGTCTCCATGTGTCCGTGTGCATGTGTGGACCATCACCTGGGGTGGCCCTTAGAGGGAGAGGCTTACCCTTTCATGTTCATCTGCCAGTAGTCGTGTGTGGACGTTCATATCCGCTTGAGATATTTCTTGTGGTAGCGTGGTCCATCCAACCAAATATCACAATGCTGTCATTCTCTTTCCTGCTGAGGAGAGAAAGAAGACAGAAGGCTCCTTGTCAGAGAATAAGGCCACTCAGTGTCTGAGGGCTGTGCTTATCCACCCATCGGAGGCACGACTGTGGTCTACATTTTACAGATGGGAAAACTGAAGAACGGACAGATTCATTACCAGATTAAGGTCAGTCACCGAATAATGAGTGACAGAGAAGAGGTTCAAAGTGGGGTGGCCTGGCCAGGATCCAACTTCCCACCCTTCTGAAGAGGGCCTTTTCCCTCCAGCAGCCAAAGTCTCAGAGATACCCTCAGTGGACACCATGCTGGAGGGGTCTGACCTCCCCCTTCTGTAGCCTGTCAATTCTCAGAAAAGCTTAGGTCTGAAGGCAGGAAGGGCGTGGGTTCAGGCTCACTCAGATTTGGTGTCACATGCCAGTGACCTGTGCCATCCAAGGGCCACCACTCTCAGCAGGGTCCCATGCCTCTGTTATCCCTGTGTTGAAATTCCTAATACTATTTGAACAGGAGGTCCCACACTGCACTGGGGCCCCCCAATTGTGTAGCTGTGGGTGGTGTCCCAGTAAAATGTTAGTGAAGAAGTAAATGTTCCTGCTGTCCCTCTCCTTCCTTTCCTACCACATCTATCAGCAAACCCTGTTGTCTTTTCCTCCAACCTGTATCCTGACACCTTCCATGCTATCCTTCTCTGCTCCATTTCCCTGGAGTAAGTAATTGCACTTGAGCCCAGGAACATGGTTGTGTTCCAATAAAACTTTATTTAGAGTGACCAGTGGGGGTCCAGATGTGGTCATTGGGCTCTAGTGATATTGAGCTAGACAGTCTCTCAAACTTATGGATCAGGTGGTCTCTAATTTCTATGCAACTGAAAGCAACTTACAACTGATTTAGAGTGAAGGCCTGTTAATCTCAGACTTAAGTACTGCAGTAGAAGGCAAAGACAGGCTGAGAAATGATGCCTCGTGTCTTCAGGTTGTCAAAGACAGGGGTGGTCCCTTCAAGGGCAAGGCTGGTGTAGCCCAGGCCCAGGATGGTATCAAATTTTGTTTCTGCTCAATTTGTTTCTCACTCAGGGCAAATGCCTTGGCCAGGTTGACATGCTTCCTGATCTGTCAGAGGAGAGAGGGTTCCCACATTAAAATTTGTGAAGTGGGGCTGGGACTGGGTTGGGGTGGAGATGCCATTAGCACTTCAGAGAAGACCTGAGACCTGGCTGTGCCTTGGCTGACCTCAGATAGTTAGACAAAAATGAGACAGGAATTCGAGTGATTGATATGCCGTTTGCAAACAGGCAGGGCATTGGAAAATGGAATGCCCCAGATGACAGCGAGTCATGGGGTACGTTGAACCATTGATCATTTTTCAATCAGAAAAGTGTAGTGGTGCTAGGCCGAAAGTGGTTCTTCATACAGGTTCCATCAGCATAAGTAATATACAGCCTCATGCAGTCATTGATGTCATGGACCAATTTATAGAATTTCTCTTAGACAATGGTACAATCTTCTTGGTCTTAACCCAAAGGATTAGAACCCTTAGCAGTCTTAAGGAAAATGTAATGAGGTTGTGAGGGAAGACAGGGGCACACTTCCCTGGAATCACTTTTGTGCAAGATCAATGGCCAGCTGTTTTTACATTCCTTTCTGTTTGTGCCTAACGGCCCCACCCCTTTAATGGGAAGAGATTTATTAACTAAGTAAGAGGCCACTCTGTTTTTTGAAGGACAAGGGAACCATGCTTATCACCAAATGGTTCTAACAAAAAGCAAAAAGGAACAGATGGAATCTGAAGCTGAAATAGAAGCCCTAGTAAAGATCCTGGAATGTGGAATATCAAGGTTCTGGGTTGGTCATAAATATCCAGCCAGTGATTAGTAACTAAAAGGTGTTATATACTGTCTAAATATAAGGCACAGGCTTCTTAAACCTAGAGAGGATCCTCAAAATATTTGGAAATAGATGAACAGAATAGGAGGCCACTGGTCTGACTAAACTGACCATTGGTGAAAATCAGGACCTGTTAGAAATTTTGGAACAGGTGTTCACCCCTACTCTAAATGAGGAAAAGTAAAACTTTCCAACATATGTGATGTGGTATGTAGGCTTTCAATATCATTGAGGTAACCACCCATTACTTTGAAAAAAAAAAAGTGTCCTTGTTTTTTTTAATTTCAGTCTTTAGAGGACTAGAGGTGTGGCTCCAATGTAATCCAAAGCCAACCAATCTTTCTCCACTCCCAAAACCTTCCCTATTTATCTTAAGAGGCTTGCAAGTATTAAACAGATGAGACACAAAGCTAAACTAGGAGGAACACGCCTGTAACTTGGAGATACAAATGCCCTATTTGGTCTTCTCAGGAACCCTTATATCTACCATCCTTTAAAATGCAAATTTTAACAAAGAGGATAAAGGTATTTGGAACTTGACTTGTGAAGGATAAATAGAAATCCTAAGTCTCTTTTCTGAAAACACTAGTAAAAAGCATTTAATCTAGATAGGGGACTTCAATGTGTTCCATCTGCAGGAAGCCCTATTTGAGTCCAGTGCCTTGTAAATGTTTGGCTTTGTGTTGTACCTGTTGACTTAAAAAAATGCACAACTTGAGAGTTGCAAGTTAAGTGTTATTTGGGGCAAAATGAGGACTGCAGCCTGGGAGATAGCATCCCAGATAGCTCTGAGAAACTGTGCCAAAGAGGCAGGGAGGAAGCTCAGTACATACGTGGTTTTGCTGAAAGGGGAAAACATGAAATCAAGCACATGTTATTCACAGGAGGTTACTGATAGTCAGAAGGAGCAGTCGTCACCATGAAGGATTTTACTGTTCTTCCAGATCTGAGGAGATACAAGAATTGGGCCCATAAAGTTGGCTCCTGAAAATATCTAACTACCTAAAGACCTGTTCTGCCAGATTTTCACAGAGCACAGAGTGCCTCATTTCAGCTCTCCACCCAGAGCATTTTTCAGGAGGGCATTGGCAGTCAGCAGCTACAGCAGCACATGATTTAGTCTTTGTAGAGGTAGATGGCAAGTGCCAATTGGCGTTGACAGGATCTCCTCATGGTCAAATATTCGACCATGATTTGGGAGGCAATTCATTACCATTTTGTTCCACGGTACTAGGAAGATTCATTCTTAGGTCTGGTGAAAATTTGGCTGGTAGGCCACTCAATGTGCTATTACTGGTTAGATCTTTATAACAAAGGTCAAAGGTCTTTGGGCCACCTGTATTTCTACTTTGTTATCGTCCAGTAAAAATTCCCTCTTCCTGTATGTTCTCATATCTAGAGTTATACTATTACAATCATTGGTCACATACAAAACTCTATACTTGATTAACTGTTTCCAGTTGCCTAGTCATCATTATTTTTGTTGGAGGCTCACTCACACATTTGCTAGTCAAGAAACAATAACATTGCAAAACGCAAAATAAAAATAACATAGCTAATAATATTAATAGAGTTATAAGTAAACATTTAAGCCAAGAACTTCAATTAGGTGTAGCTCAGTATATCCTCAGGTCGTCTGACTGAGTTTATTTTGTGCCAATCTTTAACTTTCAGGGAAATTATATTTTGACGTTGTCCATAAGGCCCCCAGCCCAATTTCCTAGTGTTATGAGACTGATTATCCTTAGCATGATTTAGTTATTCCCAAGATAGAGGGGGAGGGGGTGTTAAAATGTAAATGACCACAGGCTGTTATTAACCACCTAAAACCATCCCATAAGTGTGGGATATTTTATTCCTTGCCTGAAATAGTGCTTGTTGCTCTGATTGAGCTTGAGTAACTTTGGAGGAAAATTCATTTTTTATGGTTAGGGTCAGAGCAGGTGTTATTCATTGGCCAGGTGAGGGGATCCCCTGAACAGGACTATCTGTTTTTCTCTAGAATAAATTTCCAAGGGCCATCCAATTAGAGCCTTGGAAGGGAGAAATCCTCCAAGGTAACCCAAAGGTACCAGTCATAGGTAACTAGCTGCAAACCCAACAATTGGATGGATTTGTCAAATTAGCATGGGATTGTGTTCATGATAGGAAAACAATTGATTCATATACAAGACTCCAAGAAGTCAAGAAAACATTACCAATTCTCACAGGAGTCAGGTCCAGGATCTTGGGCTAGCTGTCTACTGATATTGGCTTCCTCTTATCCTAGTGTGGGTGTAGTTTCTCCTCTGATAAGTGCCCTTCCATCTAGGTTGGCGATTGTCCTTTAAATTATGTCCTTTTCAGTATGCATAACTGCCTGGTTGCAGGTCATGGGGCATTTGATTTTCATCCAAAGATAGATTACTGAGATGAGCTTCAGAAACAGAGTGTCCTTTAAAAAAGTCAATCAGATTTTACATTAATAAAGTGTAACAGCAAGAAACTATCCAGGAAGGGAATCTTAAAAAATATGGACACCATCAGCAAAACTGGCACTTAATATTTACTGAAAGGGGGAAGATTGGGGAGGAATGAATTGGGAGATTGGGATACCAAATAATACACTCTAAATATATACATTTTATTTTATGTTAACTGTATCTAAATAAAAGTTCTTAAAAAATTAAAAAGCAAATAAATAAATTCCATTTTAAGTTGAAATGTCCTTTAGTATAAGTTTACAAATTAAGTAAATACTTTTAAGTACAAGCTTTTGGACATACATAAACCTGACTGTGGTATTAGAAGGAGGCTGGCCCTCTGATGCCCCTTGTTTCTGTGAGAGGCTTTATTTCCCTTTTTAAAGTTGAATTTGTCTGGCATAAAAACACTAGTGAAATTGTGTGGTCGACCAGTGTGCTGCTTGTAAACTTAGCTCCTCAAGGCATCACCTAAGAGTCATTTCAGCTCCCTTACGGGTCTTGATTTTTCTCTTTGATAGTCTAAGACCACTGCAAGTGCTTGGATCAGTGAATGCACCGTTCTTATTGTGACCCCTGGTGAGTAAGTGTTTTAATTAATGAGTGGGTTTCCCTATGGGACCACTGCACAGTATGAGGACTGTGCCTCCACCACTCCTGTAAATCTCAGTTGCCTGAGAGAATGATACTGGCCAGGAGGAGTCCTTGCCCCTTGTTCTTGGAGCAAAGCTCTCATGTAATACCTTCATTTTTATTCCAACAAATTCAATTAAGGCAACCAAATTGAGGAAAAGTGTGAACAATGAGCCAAGATCACTCAGTTTCCTACAACTGAGCAAACCCTGAGAGCTTTCAACCAGCCCCCTCCCCCAGGGTCCCAGGATCTTTCACCTAGGTGGGTATTTCCTAGTATCATTCAACCAAGACCCCCTCCCAGTATCTTTCACCTGGTTGGGTATTAACTGGTATCTTTCAACCGAGATACCACCCCCTCCCCAGTATATTTCCACTAAGTGGGTATTTCCCTGGTATCTTTCAAGTAGTCCACCCTGCCACCCCCGTATCTTTCAGCTGTGAGGAGGCAGATACCTGCTACAACACCAAATCAAACACAGGATCATCAACCAATATGGAAGATGCAAGAAGCAGGAGAGACTTGCTTAAATTCACCTGGACTCTACGAGGAGGCAGATGGGTGCAAGGGGCCTCTGCTTGTACCAAGGCTCCAGTTCCTTGTAGAGTTCATCTGAAGAAGAAAAGTCTGCTCTGGGTCCCTTCGTGGTCACCAAAATGGTTGACTTAACATTAGTGCACAAGGTAACACTTGTGAGTTAAGTTATTGGGACCAAAATGAGGACTGCAACCCAGGAGACAGCATCCCAGATAGCTCTGAGGAACTCTTCCAAAGAGGCAGGGGGGAAGCTCAGTATATATGTGGTCTTGTTAAAAGAGAAAAACATGCAAACAAGCACATATTGTTCACAGAAGGTTACTGCCGGTCACAAGGAGCTCTCATCTCCATGAAGGATTTTAGTGTTTTTCTAGATGTGAGATACAAGAATTGGGCCCATAAAGTTGGCTCCTGAAAATATCTAACTACCTGAAGACCTGTTCTGCCAGATTTTCACAGAGCACAGAGTGCCTCATTTCAGCTCTCCACCCTGAAAACCTTTCAAGGGGGCATTGGCAGTCAGCTGTTGCAACACCACATGGTTTAAGCTTCATAGAAGTAGTTGGCAAGTGCCAACTGTAGTTGACATGAGTTAAGTTTTAATGGGGCAAAATGAGGACAGCAGCAATGGACACAGCATTCCGGATAGTTCTGAGTAACTATTCCAAACAGGCAGGGTGAAGGTCAGTATATATGAGATTTTAGTGAAGGAGGCGTGTATGCAATAGAGCATATTTTTTTTTAGCAGAAAGTCTCTGCTGGTCATGAGGAAAAGTTGTACCCATGAAGGATTTTAGTGTTTTTCTAGATATGAGGTGATCTAAGAATTGGACTCATAAAATAACCTCCTGAAAATATCTTACTATCTGAAGACCTGTCATGCCAGTTTTTTACAGAGCACACAGGGCCTCACTTCAGCTCTCCACACTGAATTCCTTTCAGGGTGATTTTGAAAATCAGGAGCTGCAGCAGCACTTGATTTAATCCTTCAAGAGGCAGATGTCAAGTGCCAATGATGAGTGCCAATTGTAGTTGACATACTTGATACAGGAATGAAATTTTGCAATGGGAACCAAGATACCTTGGTGTTTGTTTCTGTTTTTGTGCTCATATGTACCTATGTGTGTGTCATAGATGTATGGTATGGCCAAGAATTAATCTGCAAAATAACTCTGTTCAATTGACTTAAAGGAAATTAAGTGTATATATATATATATATATATATATATATATACATACATGTATGTATATATATACTCAGAAATGGAAAATAATCTGAACAGAACGAATTTCAGGTTCATGTTAGTTGTGAAAATATTCAGTACTAAACTGATATCTGGTATTGAAGGTGGCATTAAAATGTTAATTTGATTTATATAGATATGTCTTTAGAGTCATCTATGATGAGTATAATACTTCTGTTGTAGCTAGATTTACTAAGTTCAAATAAAAACACATTTTCTTATAAATTTGTCAACAAGAAAAGTAACTCAATATGGAAAAAAAATCTTTTAGATAAGTAAGATGTATGTTTTCATTAAAAGATGGTGGGAAGCAAGAGAAATAAAATAAAGAGTTGGACATGATTAGCATTTCATAAGACTGAATTAAATTTAGTTTGATAAATGGATTTTCTTGAGACTGGGCCTGGTGAAGCCTGGATTTGGTTTCACGCTCCCATGTTTCCTTGAAATGTTCCTTTTAATAACAGAGAATGTGAGTTTCTTTGCCTTTAAGTGATCTACATTTGCTTTTGAGACCTTTTGTTACTTTGGCTAAGGAATACATATTGCCTCACAGTGACCTATGTTCTTCTTTGACCAAGTGATTTAAAGCTTTTTCACAATCTTCCCAAATGCCAAATTTTAATTGAGTTTCTTTGACTTCCAGCTAACTTTGGAGGGCCCCTTAGGTATATTAAAGAGAAATATTTAGGTAGCATTACTTGGTATATTAAGTTAAATGTAATCATTCATAACTCTGACTATTACAACCAAGTTTAGTGACTATATTGTAATGAAATGTTTAACCACGCCTTTAAAGTATTTTTCCATTTATAGATATATTTGTACTGTGATGCTGTTACAAAAGGTAATTCCTTATCAAGAATAGTTATAGAAAAACTATGAAAGCAATTACAACAATTCCACACCGAGATGATGGCTATGTGAGGATTCCAGCCTATGCTGACTGGAAATAAGTAGGTATCCTGCACCGGGGAGCACTGGATCTTGCATCCAGAGATTTTTGCTTCTTCAGAGGCAGGGTTGACATCCCCAGTCAGCCTTGAAGCAGTTACAGAGGATGGACCATTTCCCTTTGGAACCCCTTAATAATATGGGTTTAAAATCTCTGAGGGGGGATGAAAAAGGACGGAAGAGGGCAGCACACAACCTTTGAAAGAATGACATAGCTGGAAGACATGGTATAAAGTGAGAGAGCCAAAATGGTCTGAGATGGTGGATGAGTCAACTTCTACTAGACCTTGAGCCCTGGTAATTAAACCATAAGGATCAAATGTGGGTGATAGCCCAATTCCTGGAATCCCTTCCCCTTGTTGAAATAGCTGGAATTCCCCTCATACTCATTAGCCTATGAAATGTTCCACCCCAATAACAACATAACTCCATACCCTGGTACTTTTCTCACATTCTGAGATGGCCCACAGTCTGTCTTTGGAGTGTGTTTCTCTCTAAATAAATCGATTCTTACCTATCAATTGGACTATCACTGAATTCTTTATGCAATGAGACATCAAGAAGCTGAGCTTCCTGAAATCCTGAGAAAAGGAGTGTGATGTCATTTGGAAGACTTTGTGTTTTGGCTGCATTCTAGGCTTGGCAGCATGGGTTCAAGCCCCAATCAGGATTTTGGCCTTGCTTCCCTCCTGCCCACATGCTTGAATCCCAGTCTGAGTTTTGTGTATGCTTGAGTCCCAGCCACCAGGGGTAAAATCACAATCAGAGGTACAAGGTTTCAAGTTTGGCCTCACAGGAAATCCACTGAAACAAATTAAATATATAAACAGCCATGACTGGGGCTTCCCCTGTGGTGCAGTGGAGAAGATTCCGTGTTCACCATGCAAGGGCCTGGGTTTGATGCCTGCTTAGGGAATGAGATCCTACATGCCACAACTGATACCTCAAGTGCCACAACTAAAATTCTGCATGTCACAACAGAATAACCTGCATGCTCCAACAAGGAGACAGCACAGCCAAATAAATGAATATTTGTTTTAAAAAGCCTGCATGATATTGCATGTCTCTACCATATTTTTTATCCATTCAAATGTTGATGTATCTAAGTTGTTTCTACATCTTGGCTATTGTGAATGATGATGTAATGTACATAACAGGACAAATATTCCTTTGAGATCATGATTTTAGGATTTGGGAATAATACCCAGAAGTGAGATTGCTGGATCAAAGAGGAAATCTCTTTTTAGTTTTTTGCAGAATTTCCATTATATTCTCCAGTACCTACACCATTTTACATCCCCACCAACAGTGTACAGGGTTCCACATTCTTGTCAAAAATTGCTATAATTTTTTGATAATGACCATATTAATGCATGTGATATAACATTTTATTGTCTTTTGACTTGCATTTTCTTCATAATTAGTGAGGGAGGAACTATCCTTATCCCAAAGTTACAAAATAAGAAACCAATGTCCACAAGTGAACTTATCATGGCCACATGACTGGTAGGATTCAGAGGTAGGAATTGAACCTAGGCAGAAAAGCTCCAGAATGTACATTCCTGGTGAGTATGCTACACTGTATCCATGTGAATAGCAAATGTGGGATCGTGTTGTTTTGTATTCTGTTCTTTTCTCTCAATGTTATATTGGAATGATTTCTTATAACATTGAATATTCTCCTAAAACACAATTTTAGGTTGGGTGATTGAATGACGGCCTATCTATGGTACAGACACTTTATGTTTAATGACCCTTGGAATGTCCCAGATTTTCCATTTTGTAAGATACACAGAGGACTATATCCTTGCTCTTTAAGTTTTTGGGAGGTTCTGTTTGTTGCTTTAGCATAAACCTTAGAAGCAAAAATGCTGGGAGAATGGCCATAAATATTTTAAGAACAAGTCATCTCCAAGAATACTGTATGAATTTACACTATTTCAAGAAAGGTTCAACATCTATCATTTTACTGTTTTTCTATATGTATTCTCACTGGTGGCTATAGATCTCTTTGGTCTGCAGTGGGTAAGACATAAAAGTGGAAGCTAGAGGAAGATTGCTGCCTTGAAGACCTGATTTTGGGACTTCCAGAGTGATCCTGTGGTTAAGATTCCAGGACTTCAATGCATGGGATGTGGGTAGGATGCCTGGATGGGCAACTAAGATAAAACATGCCATGTAGTGTGATCAAAAAAAAAACGTGATTAAGATCAGAATTTAAGGGAAGAATCAAGGTGGCAGAGTAGGAGGACTTGCACTCACTCTCTCTTGCAAGAGCACCAGAATTACAACTAACTGCTGAACAACCATCAACAGAAAGACACTGGAACTCACCAATAATAACCACCCCACATCCAGAGATAAAGGAGAAGCTTCAATGAGATGGTAGGAGGGGTGCAATCGCATTAAAATCAAATTGCATAAATGCTGGTTGGGTGACTAACAAGCTGGAGAACAGTTATACTGCAGAAGTCCTGTGGGTTCAGAGCCCCACATCAGGCTTCCAAACCTGGGGGTCCAGCAACAGGAGGAGGAATCCCCAGAAAATCAGACTTTGAAAGCCAGTGGGATTTGATTGCAGGACCTCCAAAGGACTGGGGTAAATGGAGACTCCACTCTTGGAGGGCACACAAAAAATTGTGATCACCAGGACCCAGGGGGAGGGAGCAGTGACCCCATAGGAGACTGAACCAGACCTCCCTGCTGGTGTTGGAGGGTTGCCTGCAGAGGTGAGGGGCAGCTGTGGCTCACCAAGGAGACAGGGTCACTAGCAGCAGGTGTTCTGAGAAGTGCTCATTGGTGTGAGCCCTTCCAGAGTCCACCATTAGCCCCACCAAAAAGCCTGTAAGCTCCAGTGCTGGGTGGCCTCAAGCCAAACGACCACCAGGGTGGGAACACAGCCCCACCCATTGGCAGACAAGCAGATTAAAGTGTCACTGAGTTCCACCTACCAAATCAGATTAAAGTTTCACTGAGCTCCACCCACCCAGTGCAGCCTCCTATCAGTCCCTCCCATCAGGAAGCACCCACGAGCGTCCTAGACAGCTTCCTTCACAAGAGGGCAGACGGCAGAATCAAGTAGTATCAGCAGTATTTCAACTTATGAAACCAAAAATCACAGCCACAGAAAGACAGAGAAAATGAAAAGGCAAAAGACTTTGTACCAGTCAAAGGGAAAAGATAAAACACCAGAAAAACAACTAAATGAAGAAGAGAGAGGCACTCTTCCAGAAAAAGAATTCAGAATAATGATGGTGACGATGATTCAGGACTTGGCAAAAAGATTGGATGCAAAGATAGAAAACTTTCAAGAAAAGTTTACCAAAGACCTAGAAGAATTAAAGAACAAAAAAACAGAGATATACAACACAATAACTGAAATAAAAAATAGAGTAGAAGGAACCAATAGCAGATTAACTGAGGCAGAAGGACGAATAAGTGACCTGGAACACAGAATGGTGATAATCACTGATGCAGAAAAGAATAAAGAAAAAAGAATGAAAAGAACTGAAGAAAGCCTGAGAGACCTCTGGGACAATGTTAAACACACCAACATTCGCATTGTAGGGGTCCCAGAAGGAGACGAGAGAGAGAAAGGACCTGAGAAAATACTGGAAGAGATTATAGTTGACAACTTTCCTAACATGGGAAAGCAAAGAGCTACCCAAGTGCTGGAAGAGCAGAGAATCCCAGGAAGGATAAACCCAAGCAGAAACACAACAAGACATATAGTAGTAAAATTGACAAGAATTAAAGACAAAGAAATGTTATTAAAAGCAACAAGGGAAAAATGACAAATAACATACAAGGGAACTCCCATAATGTTAACAGCTGATTTCTCAGCAGAAAATCTACAAGCCAGAAGGGAGTGGCATGATATATTTAAAGTGATGACAGGGAAGAAACTACAACCAAGAATACTCTACCCAGCAAGGATCTCATTCAGATTTGATGGCGAGATCAAAAGCTTTACAGACAAGCAACAGCTAAGAGAATTCAGCACCACTGAACCAGCCCTACAACAAATGCTAAAGGATCATCTCTAAGGGGGAAACATAAGAGAAGAAAAGGACCTACAAAAGCAAGAACAAAACAATTAAGAAAATGGTAATAGGAACATACATATCAATAATTACCTTGAATGTAAATGGACTAAATGCACCAACCCAAAGACACAGACTGGCTGAATGGATACAAAAACAAGACCCATATATATGCTGTCTACAAGAGACCCACTTCAGACCTAGGAATACATACAGACTGAAAGTGAGGGGATTGCAAAATATATTCCATGCAAATGGAAATCAAAGGAAAACTGGAGTAGTGATATTCATATCAGATAAAATAGCCTTTAAAATAAAAAAAGTTACAAGAGACAAGAAAGGACACTACATAAAGATTGAGGGATCAATCCAAGAAGAAGAGATAACAATTATAAATATATATGCACCTAATATAGGAGCACCTCAATACATAAGGCAAATGTTAACAACTATGAAAGAGGAAATCAAAAGTAACACAATCATAATGGGGGACTTTAACACCCCACTTACACCAATGGACAGATCATCCACACAGAAAATTAAGGAAACACAGCTTTAAATGACACAACAAATCACCTGGATTTAATAGATATCTATAGGACATTACATCCAAAAACTGCAGGTTACTCATTCTTCTCAAATGCACATGGAACATTCTCCAGGATAGATCACATTTTGGGTCAAAAATCAAGCCTTGGTAAATTTAAGAAAATTGAAAGCATATCAAGCAACTTTTTTGACCACAATGCTATGAGATTAGAAATCAATTACAGGAAAAAACTGTAAAAAACACAAACACATGGAGGCTAAACAATATGCTACTAAATAACCAAGAGATCACTGAAGAAATCAAAGACAAAATCAAAAAATACCTAGAGACAAATGACGATGAAAACACAATGATCCAAAACCTATGGAATGCAGCAAAGGCAGTTCTAAGAGGGTTGTTTATAGCAATACAATCCCACCTCAAGAAACAAGAAAAATCCCAAATAAACAATCTAACCTTACACCTAAAGAAACTAGAGAAAGAAAACAGAACACAAAGTGAGTAGACAGAGAGAAATCATAAAGATCGGAGCAAAAATAATGAAATAGAGCCAAAGAAAACAATAGCAAAAATCAGTAAAACTAAAAGCTGCTTCTTTGAGAAGATAAATAAAATTGATAAACCTCTAGCAAGAATCATCAAGAAAAAGAGGGAGAGGACTCAAATCAATAAAATTAGAACGGAAACAGGAGAAGTTACAATGGACACCACAGAAATAAAAAGTACCAAAGGAGATTACTACAAGCAACTATATGCCAGTAAAATGGACAACCTGACTGAATCAAGAAGAAATAGAAAATATGAACAGAACAAACACAAGTAATGAAATTCAAACGGTGATTAAAAATCTCCCAACAAACAAAAGTCCAGGACCAGATGGATTCACAGGTGAATTTTATCAAACATTTAGAGAAGAGCTAACACCCATCCTTCTCAAACTCTTCCAAAACATTGCAGAGGAAGGAACATTCCCAAACTCATTTTATGAGGCCACCATCACCCTGATACCAAAAGCAGACAAAGATACTACAGAAAAAGAAAACTACAGAGCAATATCCCTGATGAATTTAGAAGCAGAAAATCCTCAACAACATACTAGCCAACAGAATCCAACAACACATTAAAAGGATCATCCACCATGATCAAGGGGGTTTATCCCTGGAATTCAAGGATTCTTCAATATATGCAAATCAATGTGATACACCATATTAACTAACTGAAGGATAAAACCACATGATCATCTCAACAGATGCAGAAAAAGCTTTTGACAGAATTCAACACCCATTTATGATAAAAACTCTCTAGGAGGTGGGTAGAGAGGGAACTTCCCTGAACATAATAAAGGCCATATATGACAAACCCACAGCAAACATCATTCTCAATGGTGAAAAACTGGAAGCACTCCCTCTAAGATGAGGAACAAGTCAAGGATGTCATCGCTCACCACTCCTATTCAACATAGTTTTGGAAGTCCTTGCCGCAGCAATCAGAGATGAAAAAGAAATCAAAGGAATCCAAGTTGGAAAAGAAGTAAAACTGTCACTGTTTGCAGATGACATGATACTATAAATAGAAAATCTTAAAGATGCCACCAGAAAAATACTTGAGCTAATCAATGAATTTGGTAAAGGTTCAGGATACAAAATTAACACCCAGAAATCACCTGTATTTCTATACACCAACAATGAAAGATCAGAAAGAGAAATTCAGGAAACAATCCCTTTCACCTTTGCAACAAAAAGAATAAAATACCTAGGAATTAACCTAACCAAGGAGGTAAAAGACCTATACTCAGAAAACTATAAGACACTTATGAAAGAAACCAAAGAAGACACAAGCAGATGGAGGGACATATCATGTTCCTGCATTGGAAGAATCAACATTGTAAAAATGACTATACTACCAAAAGCAATTTACAGATTCAATGCAATCCCCATCAAATTACAAATGCCATTTTTCACAGAACTAGAACAAGAAATTTTACAATTTGTATGGAAACGCAAAAGACCCCGAATAGCCAAAGCAATCTTGAGAAGGAAAGACAGAGTTGGGGGAATCAGGCTTCCTGACTTCAGGCTATACTACAAGGCTACAGTGATCAAGACAGTATGGTACTGGCACAAAAACAGACATAGAGATTAATGGAACAGGATAGAAAGCCCAGAGATCAACTACGGTCAACTAATCTATGACAAAGGAGGCAAGGATATACAATGGAGAAAAGGCAGCCTCTTCAATAAGTGGTGCTGGGAAAACTGGACAGCTACATGTAAAAGAATGAAATTAGAACACTTCCTAACACCATACACAGAAATAAACTCAAAATGGATAAAAGACCTAAATGTAAGACCAGATGCTATAAAACTCCTGGAGGAAAACATAGGAAGAGCACTCTTCGACGTAAATAACAGCAAGACCTTTTTTGATCCACCCCCTAGAATAATGGAAATAAAAACAAAAATAAATAAGTGGGACCTAATGAAACTTCAAAGCTTCTGCACAGCAAAGGAAACTCTAAGCAAGATGAAAAGACAACCCTCAGAATGGGAGAAAATATTTGCAAATTAATCAACAGACAAAGGACTAATCTCCAGAATATATAAACAATTTATTCAGCTCAATATCAAAAAAACAAAAAACCCAATCAAAAAATGGGCAGAAGACCTAAATAGGCATTTCTACAAGAAAGACATATGGATGGCCAATAGGCACATGAAAAGCTTCACAACATCACTAATTATCAGAGAAATGCAAATCAAAACTAAAATGAGGTATCACCTCACACTAGTGAGAATGGGCATCATCAGAAAATCTACAAACAGTAAATGATGGAGAGGGTGTGGAGAAAAATGAATGCTCTTACATTGCTGGTGGGAATGTAAATTGATACAGCCACTATGGAAAACAGAATGCAGGTTCCTTGCAAAACTAAAAATAGAACTACCATATGACCCAGCAATCCCACTATTGGGCATATATCCAGAGAACACCATACTTCAAAATGACACATGCACTCCAATGTTTATTGCAGCACTATTTACAATAGCCAGGACATGGAAGCAACCTAAATGTCCATCAGCAGATGAATGGATAAAGAAGAGTGGTATATATATACAATGGAATATTACTCAGGTGTAAAAAGCAATAAAACTGGGACATTTTTAGAGACATGAATGGACCTAGAGACTGTCATACAGAGCGAAGTGAGTCAGAAAGAGAAAAACAAATATTGCATATTAACACATATTGCGGGGAGCAGCCCTGAGAAAGGGGTCCTGCTCCCAGGACATGGCCCTGGGAGCTGCCTTAATTCAAGGATTTGTGTAAAACAAACATAGCTCTCTGTCCCGCCACCCCTGACCTTGAGTATGTGCTTAAACAAAGAGCATGTGATTCCTTGGGCTGCATTGTGTGTTCCCACAGACTCCTTATCATATGAGAACATCCTGAGACCATGTAGGGTACAAGCTACTACGCAAGTTCCTGGTGCCCTTGAAGAGATAGAACAAGTTATAACAAAGAAGGAATCATTTCGTTTGATGTCCCCCTTTGTTCTGAAAGTGTATTAAAGGCCACCGCATAATAAAGAAGTTTGTCAGTTGCCCTAGAGGCTTCTGATCCTCTTGACCCCATCTTTTGTCTGTCTTTCTTTATTTCCTAGCCTCGTCGTGTTTGCCTAAGGACCTGATCGATTTTGCCGGCAGGCTCCGGCAACATATCTGTGGAGTACAGAAAAATGATACAGATCAACCAGTTTGCAAGGCAGAAATAGAGACCCAGATGTAGAGAACAAACATATGGACACCAAGTGGGGAAAGTGGGGAGGGTTGGGGGAAGAATGAATTGGGAGATTAGGATACCAAATTGTACACTCTAAATATATGCAGTTTATTGTAAAAAAAATAATAATAAATAAAATAAAAAGTTAAAAAAAAAGTTCAGAATTTATTTTCCTGTTGGTAGAACCGGCTACAAATAGAGACCTTGAAACACAGTGGGCTCATTAACAGAAACAGCTCCAGCCTCAGCCTTAGGCTCATCTAGGGTAAGGTAGCCTAAATTTTTCTAGTTGATACAATGGCAGTAAGACATGCTGACACCATATGTGTCTCAACATGAATGTAGCAGTGTGTTCTAATGGAAGTATCCATGAATTCATCTATTCATTTATTCAACATGTATTTATTGATGCCCTACTATGTGCTTGTTACCAGTAATGGGACCATAAGTTTGTAGGAGACTTCTTTCATCTGTACAGTTGGGATCATACACTGCAGTGACTCATGGAGAGACAAGGAAATGGCATATGCAATGAACCAGAGCTATTCTTCTTTTTATTGGTGGTTTCTCAAAACAGAGAGACATTGCTTATGGTTCCTTGAAGAGCACTTGGAAAATGTGATTGACATACTGTTGACTTAAATCTCCATTAAACCCAGACCATCATATTTGCTTAAAACAAACAAACAAACAAAAACAGCCGGTTCTGCTCTCACCTTTCCTTTCTTAATCAGCTCTGCAACCAGTCCTCTTTCACTCCCCTCAAGCCAATCATAACCCAGTGCCATCCCAATGCGTCCAGGTATACATAACCCTGGACATAGGGTGGGCCTGCACACACATGGGAACTGCAGGGCTTAGGGGTGAGTTTCAAAGTAGGGTGGCAAGACTGAACTCTATGACCCCACTCTTGCCCTACCCCAGCCATTCCCTGCCTCCCTGAAAGTGAAGCCCCTCCCTCCTCTGAACTCCTATCCACACTTCTGTTGTTTCCTCTGTTTGGCCCTCCCTATTGGGATTTGTCTCTTTATCTGTCTCCATGAATTGGTGGTGGGTTCCTAACTCAGCCCTCTATCCCTGGGGTTCACCACAGCACCTGGCACACTATAGTTGATCAGTAAATTTGTACTGAATAAAAAAGTGTGGAAGAAGCAAGACACCTCTTTCACTCATACTTGTCTTGCCTGAGTAAAGGCCCACATGATGCATTGCATTGGGGTGTGTTTTCCACTTTATTTACTCTCCTGCTCCTTTTCTGCTCTCGGTTTCCCTCCATCCCTAACCCTTGCTGTCTGCAGGCTGGGCCTATGCCAAGGGTCTCTATTTGGGAAGAAGTGATGCTTCCACTTTAATTGTTCCTAACCATGGGCATTTGAACCAACAGTTTTGTTGATCTGGCCCTGGAGAAAGCTCAGAAAGGCTAAAGGCTTCTTGCACCCTTGGTCCCCCTTTACATGAGGGGCATCTTCCACAACCACCTTGGAGGCCAAGTGAAGGAAAATACTGGGCCCTGGAGGGGTGGGACTGGCAAGGGATCCATGTGGGCCATCACTTGACAAGTAGGGCTAGAAAGGACAGCTACTGTGTTGTTGCCAGAGAATTTGTAAATGGGGAGAGGGGAGAAAGGGGTAACACCTCAGCTTGAAGGGCCTGACCCTGAAACCCATGGAGTAGATGACTGCTGCTAGAGTTCCTCTGAGATGGGAAGAATAGAATCTATTTTTATTACCTCTTACTATCCCTCTGAATGAGGAAGTGACAAAATTTGTGAAGCTGTTGACAACTCTTCCATGTTATAGCACATCCCCCTGACACACCCTTTAGTGCTGCCTCTCCCCAGCCCCAGTCACATGTTGTTGAAGAAACTGTCAATCATGTGGGGCAGGGCAATATGACCAGGTAAGCTAATCATAGCACCTCATGTGCCTGCTAAGATGGATGGACAAGGGCTGGACATATGATCTAAGGTTGACCAATCAGAGCCCTTCCTAGTACCAGGATGTTTGCTGAGCTTATTTCCTTATGGGTTAGGAAACTTGGGGATATCAGTATAGAAGCCTGAAGGAGGACAGCTGTCAGGCTAAGTAAGACAATCCAAGTTGAGAGAAGGGAAAGAAAGAGGGAGAGATAGAGTGAGCTGATGGCTTCTGATTTCTTGGGTCCAGTCACTGAGATGTTTGGATCTGCTCTGGATCCAGTGTCCTCTAACACCACTCTCTTTCCAGTAAGTCTCCCATTTCCTTGAAGCCACTTGCAGTGGCTTCCATCAATTGTGGTTCAGACAAAGATACTGCCCAATTATGATGCACCTCCTTGCCCCAAAGAGAGACACCCATTCATCTTAGCACTATTGGGAATAGAATCCATTATTCTTTACTGAGAAAAGGGCTTTGCAGAGCACCAAAGTCCACCATCATCCCTGGGTAGGAGTGCCCTACATGAGAGTGTGTGCTTGGAGTGGGCCTGACTGATTCTTGAAGCAGCCCCAGCATTTACACTGCAAGAGCCAGGCCAATCGTGTTGTTTCCCTGATCATAAACTGAGAAATACAGCCTCAGGAAGATGTCACCCAGGATTCAGGTCTCTGATACTGTGTAGGTTTCTGTGCCACTTCAAAACCAGATGGCACAAATGCCCTGAGGACTCTGGGGAAGACAGAAATACACCACAGTTAGCCTGAGCCCTGACTTGCCACCCCCAAAGTATTCAAAGCTGCTAGTTTCTCAGTTTTACTTCCCTCCTTTTGTAAGAACCAAATTACTGTGTCAGCAGGTGTGGAAGTGCAGTGCCCTTCAAAGAAGAATGGCCAAGACATGTGGTTACCCTGAGATAGAGGGGTGGGAGAAGCAAGGTTTGCAGTTTGGAATTAGCAGATGCTTACTATATTAAAGAAAGTATAAACAACAGAGTCTTACTGTATACTATACAACAGTACAGTATTCAATATCCTGGGACAAAGCATAAGGGAAAAGAATAGATAGATAAATAAATAAATATATATATATATATATGCGTAACTGAGTCACTTTCCTGTAGAGCAGATATTTACACAACTCTATAAATAAAGTGTATTTCTATACGATCAAAAAAAAAGTATAAGAATGGCTGGTATTTCCCCAGTTCCTTCCTTCTGCCCCATGCACACCATTTGCTCTGCAGTGAATGCCTTTTCTTCTCCCTCTTCCCCACAACCTGTTCTTTAAGACTCTGCTCAGACCCTCTAGAGAGAATTCCTGGACCCACATTCACACTCACTGGCCACTCCAGGCTTCGATGGGTGACTTATCCTAATGGTCCCCTTGTCTGTAGCCCCCATCACCCCTAATCTGAACCTGGCACAGCTTGGCACAGCCCCCGGGGTGCCATTTGCATGGAGTCCAGTATAGATTTGCCTCAACCGAAGCAGGCCTCCCTTCTTATTACTGAAATTCCCTGTCTTCCTCAAAGCCTTATTTGAGCCCAACAGCTTCCTCTGAACTCCCACAAGGAGCTGACTTTAAGTCTCAACCTTGTTCCTGGGCTGTGTACACACTGTGCACCCTTTACTCACATAAGCATCCAACATCCCCACAGGGGGAACTGGGGCTTAGCAAGGTTAAGATGCAGCTGAGGACTAGGGGAACCATGCAGTTGATCCTCCAACCAGGAGACATTTGAGATGGGGAGGATGACCGTTAATCATTATTTCAGGACAACACAATGAGACTGTCCCCAGCCAACCACACAGGTCACTTGGCCTATTTCAGGAATTGCTAGAGCTGACTTTCCGTGTTCATGCATTTTAGGGCTCTGGTGGAACTGAAGCTCTCTGAGGGCAGAGGCCCTTAATGTTCCCCTCTCCTTGTGCCTCACACCATGTCACCATTGGGTGGTGTCTCCATTTATTCCAGAATGATGGATGTCCCAGACTGCCCATTAATCTCTAGTGGTTGGTTTTGTGGAGGGCACTTGGCGAGGCTCAGTGACTCAGCAGCATCTGCAGTGGTGTGGCTTGGACTGAAGAGGGCCCCCTCCTCCCAGCAGCAACCAATGGCTCCTGCAAGGCCAAGATTTGAGAACCAGCCACCAGGTTTGGCCCCTCACCTTCCAGATATAGGCTGCAGTGGTCACTGTATAGTCATTGCCATTGATGGTGAAGATGATTGTAGGCAGGTGTCTAATGTTGCCACATGGAACCAGGTACTATTACAGAAGCAGGAGAGAGCTTGGTCCAGCGGGATCCCTGGTGTGTGGAGAACCCCAGAGTGATCCTGTGGCATGTCCCTTCACCTCTTGACTGAAAGTCCTGGTACTGATAAGTTTGTGGGTGTGGCTAATCTATCTAGTTGGGCTAAGCAGCAACACAGTCCCAGTATCCATAATGGCCTGGTATTCAAACTTAAAACCAATATCCACCCTGTTCATGGTCATAATGAGGGACAGTGAGACTAAGTGGGCATAAAGATCTGAAGCCTGCCCCCATGACTGTCACCCTCCCTGACTATCTCCAGAACAGCTCTTCAGCTCATGCCCTGACTCTGTTTTCCTTTGCTCTGGTCATGTAACATTCTTTGACTTCCTTTGTGTTCATGTTGCACCAGGTTCTTTTGTGTCTCAAGACCTTGGCATATGCTAGTCGCCCTTCCTAGAAGACTCCCACCCCCTTTGTCTAGCTAATTTCTCCTCATCTTCCAGTTTCTAGCTTAAATATCCCTTTTGCAGGGAAGTCTTCCCATCTAGATGAAATAAGGCTCCTATCTTGGTCAATCTCTGTGAAGACTCATTCTGATTTGTAGCAAGTACCTAAGTGGTAAATCATTATGTGTGTGACTCGTTTCATGTACATCTGCCTCACTAGATGTAAGGGCAAGTTGAATCCTTAGCGCCTCCCTCAACTGCCCAGTACACAGTGGGTGCACAATGTATATGTTTTGAGTGAATGAATGAATGAATGAATGAATAAGTGAGTGAGAGAAAAAATGCATGGGGAATTATAAGAGACCTGTGTCTGGTGTCTGACCAATAATGGGTCAACCCACACAGTTCATCTGGGGTATCTATGGGGCAGCAGATGCACAGAGTGGTGGGGAAGGAGACACTGGTTGCCCTGGGAGAGGTTGTCTCCCAGCATGGCCCCCTACCTGGCTCAGACAGACAGGTCCCTGGCCAGGCAATGCTTAAAATAGCCCAGGGGCCTCCAAAGGACCCATAAGCTTCTCTCCAAGGGTATCACACAAAATCCTATCAGTTATTGCCCCATGTTCTCAGGCCAATGCTGCATATCAGTTTCCTAATTCTCTCTGTCACAACCTCTGCCCCATGTTGTGCCCTTGTTGTGGGGGTGGGTGGCAATGGGTAGGGGAAGGTCCCTTTGCATGAGTTTCTGTCAGCTCTCCAGAAAGCAGCCAACCTTGCTCCACTGCTGTTAATCCTTTCCCTAAGGAGACCAGTCTTCCCAGGTCTTTGCAGTTTTTATAGTAGCATTATTGTGTAATAAGATGCCATTGCTCCTGGGTAGTCCTGGACAATTGGGCCTTTTATCTCAACCATGTTCAGGCTGGTGAAATTCTCCCTGATCCTCCTCTTTACACTGCACTTTAGGGTCCTCAAAGCCTGCCATCTGCCTCACAGCCTAGTGGGTGCAGGCCTCTCCAGACTGTACACAGCTCTCAGGACCCTGTTCAGGATCCTGGTCAAGACCCTGGTCAGGAGGCCTGAGGTGATTATGAGCCCATGGGTGGTATGTGTGTATGTGTGTTTATGTGTTTCATTGGATGTGTGTCTGTTTGTGTATCTGTGTGTGTCTGTACATGCTTGTGTGTCTCTGTGTGTGTATATGTATGTCTGTGTGTGTTTTTGTGTATATCTTATATGTGCATGCTTATATGTGCATGCTTATATGTGTGCCAATGTGTGTGTTTATAAGTGTGTCTTCCTGGTTGGATCATATGCATCTGTGTGTGACTGTGTGTGTGTGTGCATTTGGCTGTGCTTGCATGTGTGCATGGGAAGGAGTGGGAGTATCACTTGTGGTGGCCCTCAGAGGGAGAGGCTTACTGGTTCATGGTTATCAGCTAAAAGTATGTTAACGACACTGGTATCTGCCTGAGCTCTCCTCTGTGGTAGCTGTGGTCCACCCCCCAAAACAGCACTACAATACCATTATCATTACAGCTGAGGACAGAAGGAAGAGGCAGGGCTCCTTGTCAGAGAATAACCCACTCACTATTTGAGGGAAGAAATGTGAAATTCAGGGAGTCTGTGACTTGGCTGTGGTCACACTGCTTGTTAGAAGTAAAACAGCCTAGAAGTAGCCTTCCTGATCTTTCTCGAAGGCTCAATAATAAAAGACTGATGAGAAAAAAAGCTAGGAGAAGGGAATTAACCTAGGGAAATTAAGAAGCTAGAGAAGCAAGGAAGAGATAAAATAGAAAACATGTTTGGCATGCACAGAGATATCCAAAATGATGGAAGAGATAAAAGAGAGAGACACAGAGATGAAGACACAGACACATTCACACTGAAATGGAGAGAGAGCAAAGAAAAGACCTACAAGCGAATCAGGAGAAATGCTGTTGCATAGAACCACATTTACAGTTGCAGAAGTTGTGCACTGAACTATTCCAAAGAGTGCCATTTTCACATATGTCATGATGTGACTGGCACCCCCAGAGTTGTGCAACCTTGCAGGTCGACACAGACAGTTTTTCCATGCAAGGTACTCATCAATAAGTGGGGGATGAACCTTAAGCCTGTCAAGGAATGATTATATTCCTTCTAACTCTGATGGGTGGAGAGTAAAAGGACAAGAAAAACCCCTGAACCATAGATGATGCCACTCACAATCTCCATATTTACATAATTAGGTACTCTGAGAGGGCCACCAGCCCAAGGATCTCAAGCCAGTTCATGCTTCTTCCCTGGGTCCAAGTACTCAAGAGAGAGCGAGTTCTGAGCATGCCATGATGGCCAAGAGCTCCTAGTTTATATGAACTGACCTGCCCTAATTGTCCCCTTTAGGCCACTAATGGATCAGATAAGAATTATGAACCTCTTGATAAAATCTTTACCTCCATCAGTGTCTATAGGGAGCGGGCTTAGACAACCCTGTGATAGAGAGATTTCTAAAGTAATGTCTTCCTTGGGGCTTAGCTTCAAAATCAAAACTGAACCATGTGGACTAACTAAGATGGAGGAGACTTTTGCCAACTTGGAGAAAAAACTCTGCTACTAATGTGATGAAAGTAAATGCTAGGGGCCATGCTTGCTATTCGTGATCACATATGGTCTTCTAAACAATTTTATAAGATGTGCATTGCACTTCTCATTTGGAGAGAAGTTTGCTAGGAGGAAAAGAGTTCAAAGGGCAAAATGAAGACATGTGGGGCGGGCCAGTGTCATACAAGTGAGTGGCTTTAGGTGGTGGGACAGATGGCACTGACAGATGATCAGGGGCATTTATGTTGCCAACCTCCATCAAAATCTAGGCTAGAGTACTATTGCAACTGCAGAGTTTCACTATTGCAAGAAATGTGATGCATGTATCCACAAGATACTTTATATCATCCAACAAACATACTGAGCACCCTGTGTGCTGACGTCTGCGATAGATGCTAAAAATTCAAAGTCGAGTAAGAAGCACATGGTCCTTATCTTCAAGGAACTAGCAGTCTAAGGCAGTTCTCACAAAGACATGACCTATCTTTAAAGAGAAATAAATGGAATGGGTGTGCGGACATGATGGACACCAGGCAGTCAGCAAATGCCCTACTATGGGGGAAGCTTCCCCTCGGCTCCAAACAGCCTCTGTCAAGATTGAAAGCAGCCTGGTCAGCCAAGTTTCAAGAGAAGACAGAAATCTGGATATTTATGTAAAATCCCCTGATTTTAAATGTTAGCAACTGATTTTCTTTTCTTTACAAAACTTTGTTTCAGCAAAACCTGCAACAACTCTGTGCTGAATTCAGCCTCTAGGCTGCACCAGTTTTTCATTCTGACCTAGAGGTGGGAGTAGAGAGGGAACAAAGAAGGGGTCCAATTCATGTTTGTCAAATGAATAAGAGACTGAATGCATCTTAGCCATACTAATTTTCCTTCCATTTGTAAGGAAAGATCACCAAGGTACTATACAGCAATGAATATAATAATGTTCACTTTCTGGCATCTGATATAATTCCTTAATAGGATCCGTGCCTTGAAACATTTTCTCTACCAAAACAAATATAGAAAGAAATAATTTTAAGCATCTTTTCTCTCAAAGAAGATAGAAAACACCACTCAGAGCTGTGCTCAGCCCGAGATGAACAGGCCATCTGTCAAACCATTATTCCAGCCAAAGTAAAGACAATGAAATTTAATGGCTCTTTCCAGGATTCCCAGTGCCACAGTGTTCCTGTTTGAGATCTATCAAGGCCAGTCCCTTGGGTAGATCAAAGGGAGTTTGGCCACATACAAGGTGAGGGATTGATGGGGTGCTCTGTGTCTTCTTACTCGTTTTGACACATTGTTAATATTCAGTTTGGGTGGTTCAGTGCCTGTAGAGGGGATTTGAGAGCATCTAGCAAATGACACAAATAAATACCATTTAGCTCAGCAATTCTGCTTCTAGGGATCTATCCCAAAGATACACTGGCAAAAATACACAAATACATATGCGCAAGCTAATCATTTCAACATTGTTTGCCCAAGGAAAACATTAGAAACATATCTGAAATTATCATCTAGGGATTTGTTTTGAATAAGGCCTAGGGCATCCGAACAATTGAGTATAATGGGAATGGAGAAAGGCATGGAATGGGTGTGATTTTTAGGGGATACTCTTTAGACTTTTCAAAAGAGGGACCAAAAAATGCTTATATTTTCTTGCTTTTCAATGTGTATATATGTTTATTTTCAATAAGAAAGAGTGGAAGTAGAAACAAAAAGCTAATAGAATTGTAATTTATGGGGGAGGGACAGGGCCAAAAGTGAGATATACCTGGTTTTATACTTTGACTTTGCAGCCATGTACGTGTGTTACAGAATAAGAAAAAAAAAAAGAGAGAGAGAGAGAGAGATAAATGAAAACATCTATAAAAACTGAGAACTAACCTAATTCTATGAAGTTGGTGACATAGCCCTACATTACTTAAGTGTCTCTAAAATGCATAGATTTGACTCTGCATTCAGAGTGGGATATATTTGAAGGACAAATACAAAAAACAAAGAAAAACACCTTCCCTCCAAAACAAAACCAAATCAAACCAAAGAAATCTGAAACTATATGCAAAACTTTACTGTTGGTGATATTGCTGCTGTGATTTCAAAGTATCATGTGTGTGTACACACATGTTAAAGTAAGTAAGTAATTAACACTGATGTTGTTATGAAGCAAGACTTTCAGTGGAGGAGAGAAAAGAGATTTAATTATACAACCAAAAAGCTTCAGTAAAACCCTGTGGTCTTATACTTTGAATTGGAAGTGTAAATGTATACCAATGAATTCTTTTCCTTTTCCTTAAAACAAAATCTGTACTTCTTGACCCCAAACACTGAGAATCCGAGAAGCAATGTCAACCTGATAACAGTGACTATCCTGAGGCCCACCTTGTTGCCTCTAAATATTATTTTCTAACAGAGGATCTATACATTCCTGAAGAGATATCTGATTTCAGGGCTGGACCAAGAAATGCACAAGATAAGCCTGGGAATCTTGAAAGACCAGATACTTGAACACCTTCAAATACCACCAGGGGCCGATGAAAAGTTTAGGAATCCATTTGAAGTGGCCAAATGTGGGACAATTTTTAAACAGGCAGGGAGGGCAGGGCAGGGCACGACCTTTGAAAAATGACATAGACCAAGGACATGACATAAACTGAGTAGAACCAAATGGTCCAAGATGGTGGACAAGTTGACTTCCACTAGGCCTTGAGCTTCAGTTATATGAGCATAAGGATCAAAACATGTGTGGTGGCCCAATTTTCATAAGTCTTCCTGCCTTCTAGACATAGCTGGAATACTCCTCCCATGCATTAGCCTATGGAAGTACCCACCCCTATACAAATGGATGACCCTATATGCTGGTAGCTTTTTTACTCTCTGAGATGGCCCACAGTCTGTCATTGGAATGTGTTTCACTCTAAAAAAAATGCACCTTTCAGTTTGTCTCTCCCTGAATTCTTTCTGGGATGAGACATCAACAACCTGAGCTTCCTTAAGTCCTAAAACCAGCTGTATGTTCTCAGTTGGAAGACGTTGAGTTTTGGCTGGGTTGGAGTCTCAGCAATGTGGATTCAAATCCTAATCAGGCTTTTGGCTGAGTTTGAGTCTGAGTCACATGGGTTCATATCTCAATCAGTGCTTTGGCGGGGATTGAGTCCCAGCCAACAGGGTTCAAATCCCAATGTGAGGTGCAAGGTTTCTATTTTAGCATCACATCAAATTGATTGAAACAAATAAAATATGTAAACAGCCATGACTGGGACTTCACTGTGGCAGAGTGGAGAAGACTCCATGCTCCATTTGCAGGGGGCTTGGGTTCAGTCAATGGTCAATACAGTTTATTTCACATGCCACAAATAACAGTTCACATTCCACAACTACATTTCTTGCGTGTCACAACAAAGGATTCCGTATGCCACAAATAACACATGGGACAGCCAAAAAATAAAGGAGTATATATTTTTTCAATGCTGAGTTATATTCCATTGTATGTCTCTACCACATTTTCTTTATCCATTGAACTGTTAATGCATCTAAGTTGTTTCTCTATCTAGGCTGTTGTGAAAGATGCTGTGCTATACAGGACAGTGATCTCACAGAGGCAACTGTGGGCAATTCTGAAAAGAGAGCTAGTTTCCTTCCCAAGAATTGCACCTTGGTAGCCTGGGTGAAAAACCAGGAATTCTAACCTCCAGATCATTCAGGCCTAGAGCCTAGAATAAAGTGGCCCTAGATCTTTCCACCATTTGGAAGCAATAATATTTCAAGGAGGCAAAAATTGTAAAAACAGGTACAATGTTAATTATTAGAGACATGGCACAATGTATCAGAGAGCACACAGAGCAAACAGTTGATTTATTTAAGAGAGAAGCAAGGCAGAAGTACACACCCAGAGGACAGTGGGCCTCCTGAATAAGGAGTGCAGGAAATAGGTGATTTAAATTACTTATATAGATAGCCTTTCCCTATCTTTATTTACCTGTGGACAAATGTCTTGTTTCTTTTCTCATACCTGACCATTCCTAAAACTATCCCCAAGATGCGTGCACAATATTTTGATAAGATCAATCCCACTGCATAGGCCTATGTGTGCATGTCCACACTTAATATGGAGGGGTGTTCCCTCCTTATTTCACCACCAAGGAGCCATCCTAGGCATGTGCAGACAGAGGAGGTTTCCTTGAGCTCAAGTGTGGGCACTATATCTCTTTATTTCAACAGAGTTCAACTTCTGCCACCAGCTTTGTCCTTGGAGTGTCTGGGTAAGAACAGAGATTCAGTTTGATTCCACTTGACAAATACCAGCAGTCCAACCCAGGGGTCCATCTCTTTCCTATGTCAAATACCCCCTCAGAGGCATGAACACCAAAAAATCCTTATTGGGAAGATGAAGGGTGATGGTCCATAATCTGTACTTTCTTCAGGATGACAAGGGTCTCATAGACCCTAACTAGCTGGGGTCATGGTCTCTCACCCTCTCTTATTAAGTGGCCTCACATTGACTTGTGTTGTTATTTCAACTGTATCTGTACTGAGAAGTGGTTGGAATTTCTATATCAGTGTCATTTTGATGTGAAACTGTTGCAATCTGGGAGAAACAAGCTTACCAAGTAATTTTAAAAAGGTAGGGTCCAATTATCAGCAAAATAATTATTGAAACTAGGGTCCAAAGCAGGAGTAAGAACCAAGTTATGTTTGATAATAATATTTGATCCTGGTCCAGATAGGGTCAGTGCTTGTGGTATTCCATCCAAAGGAACAGAGCCATTTGACAAGGTCATATATATTGTTGATGTCTTTTTTATTGGTTTATTTTGATCAATGTAGATGTAAGAGACTCAGAAGTAGTTGGAGGAGGAGGAGGTAGCTCAAGATAGCAGAGTAGAAGCACGTGTGCCCACTCCCTCTTGCAAGAGCACCACAATTACAACTAACTGCTGAGCAATCATCAACAGAAAGACACTAGAAATCACCAAAAAAGAGACCCCACATCCAGTGACAGAGGAGAAGCCACAATGAGACAGTAGGAGAGTTACAATTGCTTTAAAATCAAATCCCATAAAAGCTGGGTGGGGGACTCAGAAACTGGAGAACAGTTATAGCTCAGATGTCCACCCACTAAAGTGAGGAGTCTGAGCCCCACATCAGGCTTCCCAACTTGGGGATCTGGCAACAGGAGGAGACATCCCCAAATAAACAGACTTTGAAAGCCAGCCATTTTTGATGGCAGGACCTATAGAAAACTATGAGAAACAGATGCTCCACACTTGGGGGGCCCACAAAAAATATTTCCTGAAGGACCCAGGGGGAAGCAGTAGGGACCCTATATAAGACTAATCCAGACCTACTTGCTGGTGTTGGAGGTTTGTCTGAAGAGATGCGGAGCAGATATCACTCAGTGTGGGAACAGGGGCAATGGCAGCAGGAGTTCTAGGAAGTGCTCATTGGCATGAGCACTCCTGGACTCAGGATTCTGTTCCCCATTAAAACCACCAAAGAGCCTATAAGCTGAAATGCTGGAAAGCCTCAGGCCAAACAACAAACAGGGAGGGAACATAGCCCCACACATTGGCAGGAAAGTGGATTAAAGTTTAACTGGGCTTCAGCCACCCATCCCTACCCACCATCATTCCCTCCCATTAGGAAGCATCCAGAAGCCTATTAGATAGCTTCCTTCACAAGTGGGCAGACTGCAGTATCAACCAGTGTCTGCAGTATTTCATTCTATGGGACTGAAAACCACAGCCACAGAAAGATAGAGAAAATGAAAAGGCAAAGGACTTTGTACCAGATGAAAGGACAAGATAAAACCCCAGAAAAACAAACAAATGAAGTGGAGAGAGGCACCCTTCAATAAAAAGAATTCAGAATAATGATGGTGAAGATGATCCAGGACTTTGAAAAAAGACTGGATGCAAAGAGCAAAAGATGCAAGAAAAGTGTAACAAAGACCTAGAAGAATTAAAGAAAAAAACAGAGATGAGCCATAAAATACCTGAAATGAAAAATACACTAGAAGAAACCAATAGCATATTAACTGAGGCAGAAGGGTGAATAAGTGACCTGGAAGACAGAATGGTGAAAATCATTGATGTGGAAAAGAATAATGAAAAAAGAATGAAAAGAACTAAAGACAGCCTAAGAGACCTCTGAGACAATGTTAAACACACCAAATTAGCATTATAGTGGTCCCAGAAGAACAAGAGAGAGAGAAAGGAGCCAAGAAAATATTGGAAGAGATTATAGCTGAAAACTTGCCTAAAATGCAAAAGGAAATAGCTACCCAAGTGCAGGAAGTGCAGAGAGTCCCAGGTAGGATCAACTCAAGCAGAGACAAGCCAAGACACATAGTAGTCAAATTGACAAAAATTAAAGACAGAAAAAATTTATTAAAAGCAACAAAGGAAAAATGAAAAATAACATACTAGGGAGGATTCTGGGATGGCGGCGAAGTAGAGGGATGTGGAATGCATCCCTCTCCTCAAATGCGTTGGGAATGCACCGAAGGATGCAATAATTCCCACAGAGAACCAGCTGAACACCAGCAGACGACCTTGGACACCAGAAAGGACGGCAAGGATCCCTACATAACCGGTAGGGAGGCATCTATGACGGCTCAAAGAGGGTGAAGTGGCGGAGCTGTGTCAGACGGGAGGGAGTGAGAAACATACGGAGGGTCCGCACCGCAGCTTAGCATTCCTGGACCAAAACAACAATTCACCGCTGAACAGAGGGTCCAGGAGCGGGAGCATGGGAACCAGAGAGCTGGTTCAGGGTGAGAAAAATTGTTGCCAGTAAGGTGACAGACCGAGAGGACAGGAGGGAAGATGTCCATGGTGAGGAGTGCCTGCCCCTGAGAGCTGCCTGGCCTTGATGGTGGCTGGAGGCTGCAGGCTCATGGGCGGGGAGTAGAAGCCATGCACATAGCCTCTCTCTCTCTTTCAGCGCCTCTGCAGTGGGCACTGGAGAGACCCCCTGTGGGCCACCTAAGGCGCTCAGGGATAACAAGTACCCTCAGGCCCTCGGGTGGGGCTAGCTTAAAACCCCTTGGAACACCAGCAGAATGGAGGCTGCCAAGAGAAAAAACAAGCAAACAAACAAACAAAAAAACCGAGAGAGGCCCAACTCTGAGACTTTCTGTTTACACCTGAGTCACCGGCGTCCCTCTGCAATAGGTACCTGCAAGACCGACAGAAACAACAGTGTGCCACTGCTCACTCACTCCCAGGGGAAGGAGCCACTATTGTACCCTCTCCCTCCCCACACATCGACTCTTACAGACAAACAATAAAGGAAGCTCTGCTGATCATAGAATAATGCAAAAAACCCCAAGGTGAGTAGAAGGACACTTACAGCTGAGACTCTAAGGAAACAGAAATATTAGTATCAATCCTATTGAACTGGTCCATTCTGGGATCAGTTCTGGATTTTTTTTTTCTTTATTAATTACAATCTTAGTCCTAAGGGATCTACAAGTTTTATAACATAATTTTTTAATGCTATTTTTTATTCTATTTTTATTTTTTTGACTTTTTATATACTTCCATTTCTAGCTAAGTTTTTGGTAGTATGGACAATATATCTCTCATACTTTCCTTTCATCCCTATCTTTTATACATTTCTATTTCTTTCTTTTTATTTGCATATTTCCAGTCACACTAGGCTCTTCTGTTCCCCTTTCTTCCATCCATTTTTTATTTTTTTTTTTATTTTTTACAATAAACTGCATATATTTAGAGTGTATAATTTGGTATTCAAGTTTCCCAATTCGTTCCCCCCCCAACCCTCCCCGCCTTCCCAATTGGTGTCCACATGTTTGCTCTCTACATCTGCACCTCCATTTCTGCCTTGCAAACCAGTTGATTTGTACCATTTTTCTGTAGTCCACATATATATGTTAATAAACACTATTTGTTTTTCTCTTTCTGACTCACTTCACTCTGTATGACAGTCTCTAGGTCCATCCATGTCTCTAAAAATGTCCCAGTTTCATTGCTTTTTACAGCTGAGTAATATTCCATTGTATATATGTACGACATCTTTTTTATCTATTCATCTGTTGATAGACATTTAGGTTGCTTCCATATCCTGGCTATTGTAAATAGTGCTGCAATGAACCTTGGAGTGCATGTGTCTTTTTAAATTATGGAGTTCTCCAGGTATATGCCCAGTAGTGGGATTGCTGGGTCATATGGTAGTTCTATTTTTAGTTTGTCAAGGAACCTCCATACTGTTTTCCATAGTGGCTGTATCAATTTACATTCCCGCCAGCAGTGCAAGAGCATTCCTTTTTCTCCACACCCTCTCCAGCATTTAATACTTGTAGATTTTTTGATGATGCCCATTCTAACTGATGTGAGATGATACCTCATTGTAGTCTTGATTTGCATTTCTCTAAAAATTAGTGATGTTGAGCAGCTTTTCATGTGCTTCTTGGCCAACCGTATGTCTTCTTTGGAGAAATGCCTATTTAGGTCTTCTGCCCATTTTTTGATTGGGTTTTTTGTTTTTTTGATATTGAGCTGGATAAACTGTTTATATATTTTGGAGATTAACCCTTTGTCTGTTGATTCACTTGCAAATATTTTCTCCCATTCTGAGGGTTGTCTTTTCATCTTGCTTAGAGTTTCCTTTGCTGTGCAGAAGCTTTGAAGTTTCATTAGGTCCCACTTATTTATTTTTGTTTTTATTTCCATTATTCTAGGGGGTGGAACAAAAAAGGTCTTGCTGTTATTTACGTTGAAGAGTGTTCTTCCTATGTTTTCAAAACTCCAGGAGTTTTATAGCATCTGGTCTTACATTTAGGTCTTTTATCCATTTTGAGTTTATTTCTGTGTATGGTGTTAGGAAGTGTTCTAATTTCATTCTTTTACATGTAGCTGTCCAGTTTTCCCAGCACCACTTATTGAAGAGGCTGCCTTTTCTCCATTGTATATCCTTGCCTCCTTTGTCATAGATTAGTTGACCATAGTTGATCTCTGGGCTTTCTATCCTGTTCCATTAATCTCTATGTCTGTTTTTGTGCCAGTACCATACTGTCTTGATCACTGTAGCCTGGTAGTATAGCCTGAAGTCAGGAAGCCTGATTCCCCCAACTCTGTCCTTCCTTCTCAAGATTGCTTTGGCTATTTGGGGTCTTTTGCGTTTCCATACAAATTGTAAAATTTCTTGTTCTAGTTCTGTGAAAAATGACATTTGTAATTTGATGGGGATTGCATTGAATCTGTAAATTGCTTTTGGTAGTATAGTCATTTTTACAATGTTGATTCTTCCAATGCAGGAACATGATATGTCCCTCCATATGTTTGTGTATTCTTTGATTTCTTTCATTAGTGTCTTATAGTTTTCTGAGTATAGGTCTTTTACCTCCTTGGTTAGGTTAATTCCTAGGTATTTTATTCTTTTTGTTGCAATGGTGAATGGGATTGTTTCCTTAATTTCTCTTTCTGATCTTTCATTGTTGGTGTATAGAAATGCAAGTGATTTCTGTGTGTTAATTTTGTATCCTGCAACTTTCCCAAATTCATTGATTAAGTTGAGTAGTTTTCTGGTGGCATTTTAGGATTTTCTATGTATAGTATCATGTCATCTGCAAACAGTGACAGGTTTACTTCTTCTTTTCCAATTTGGATTCCTTTGATTTCTTTTTCTTCTCTGATTGCTGTGGGAAGGGCTTCCAAAACTATGTTGAATAGTTGTGGTGAGAGTGGACATCCTTCTCCTGTTCCTGATCTTAGAGGGAATGCTTCCAGTTTTTCACCATTGAGAATGATGTTTGCTGTGGGTTTGTCATATATGGCATTTATTATGTTGAGGTAGGTTCCCTCTATGCCCATCTTCTGGAGAGTTTTAATCATAAATGGGTGTTGAATTCTGTCAAAAGCTTTTTCTGCATCTGTTGAGATGATCATGTGGTTTTTATCCTTCAGTTTGTTAATGTGGTGTATCACATTGATTGATTTGCATATATTGAAGAAACCTTGCATTCCAGGGATAAACCCCACTACATCATGGTCGATGATCCTTTTAATGTGTCATTGGATTCTGTTGGCTAGTATTTTGTTGAAGATTTTTGCATCTAAATTCATCAGGGATATTGGTCTCTAGTTTTCTTTTTTTGTAGTATCTTTGTCTGGTTTTGGTATCAGGGTGATGGTGGCTTCATAAAATGAGTTTGGGAGTGTTCCTTCCTCTGCAATGTTTTGGAAGAGTTTGAGAAGGATGGATGTTAGCTCTTCTCCAAATGTTTGATAAAATTCATCTGTGAATCCATCTGGTCCTGGATTTTTGTTTGTTGGGAGATTTCTAATCATAGTTTGAATTTCATTACTTGTGTTTGTTCTGTTCATATTTTCTATTTCTTCTTGATTCAATCTTGGAAGGTTATACCTTTCTAAGAATCTGTCCATTTCATACAGAATGTCCATTTTATTGTGATCTATTTGCTTGTAGTCATATCTTATGGTGCTTTTTATTTCTGCAATGCCTGTTGTAACTTCTCCTCTTTCATTTCTAATTTTATTGCTTTGAGTCCTCTCCCTCTTTTTCTTGACGATTCTTGCTGGAGGTTTATCAATATTATTTATCTTCTCAAAGAACCAGCTTTTAGTTTTATTGATTTTTACTGTTGTTTTCTTTGTCTCTATTTCATTTATTTCTGCTCTGATCTTTATGATTTCTCTCCATCTACTCACTTTAGGTTTTGTTTGCTCTTCTTTCTCTAGTTTCTTTAGGTGTAAGGTTAGATTGTTTATTTGGGATTTTTCTTGTTTCTTGAGGTAGGTTTGTATCACTATAAACTTCCCTCTTAGAACTGCCTTTGCCTCATCCCATAGGTTTTGGATCCTTGTGTTTTCATTTTCATTTGTCTCTAGGTATTTTTCGATTTCCTCTTTGATTTCTTCAGTGATCTCTTGGTTATTTAGTAGCATATTGTTTAGCCTCCATGTGTTTGTGTTTTTAGTTTTTTTCCTGTAATTGATTTCTAGTCTCATAGTGCTTGGTCAGAAAAGATGTGTGATACAATTTCAATATTCTTGAATTTACCAAGGCTTGATTTTTGACCCAAAATGTAATCTATCCTGGAGAATGTTCCATGTGCACTTGAGAAGAATGTGTAATCTGCAGTTTTTGGATGTAATGTCCTATAGATATCTATTACACTCAGCTGATTTATTGTGTCATTTAAAGGTGATGTATCCCTATTAATTTTCTGTGTGGATTATCTGTCCATTGGTATAAGTGGGGTGTTAAAGTCCCCCACTATGATTGTGTCTTCCATCCACTTTTAGTTTATCTTAACATATTTATAAGTAACACTATCGATCTACTCAGACTCCATGCTCTATTCTCCAGATGACACACTGCCTTGGTATTTAATATTAGGTTTTTGTCTTTATATTAGCTCTTAGTACAATTGTCTAATTTCATTCTGAGAATCTCCATTCTGTCTGGTGGTACTCTAGCTCTTTTCTATATTTGATTCAAGCTTACAAAATCTACCTGGAATAGTGTTTGTATGTGTAAGGTGTTATTTGTTTGTTTGTTTGCATTTGCTTTTGTCTCTGATTTGTTCTGTTTCAGTTGTCAATTTCTGTTGGGTTTCTCTTTGAATATCTGATAGCATAGTGTGGTTCGGTCAGGTCTTTCCAAAGGCTTATGTCCTAATAGATTCAGTAATTGTGTGTCTTATACATGTATGTGTTTCCTAGACTTAGTATTTGCTTAACCCATCACTTGGACATTAGTCTGAGGCTTGGACAGTATTCTATAAATACCTCTGTCCCCACGAGAAGCAACCCCAAAAGTTTGGACAACCATGAGGAAACAAAGAAACACAAAGCAGGCAAAGGAGCAGGAAAAAACCCACAAGACCAAATAAATGAGGAGGAAATAGGAAAAATGCCTGAAAAAAAAATTCAGAGTAATGCTAGTAAAAATGATACAAAATCTCAATAATGAAATAAAGTACAAGAAACAGTTCATAAGAACTCAGAAAAACAAACAGCAATGGATAACAAAATAACTGAAATTAAAAATACTCTAGATGCTATAACAAGCAGAATGACTGAGGTAGAAGAACAAATAAGTGAGATGGAAGATAGAATGGGGGAAATAACTGCCACAGAGCAGGAAAAATAAAAAAGAATAAAAAGATTAGAAGACAGTCTCAGAGACCTCAGTGATAACATTAAGTGTACTAACATTCGAATTATAGGCATCCCAGAAGAAGAAGAAAACAAGAAAGGGTCTGACAAAATATTTGAAGAGGTTAAAGTGGAAAACGTCCCCAACATGGGAAAGGAAATAATTAACCAAGTCCAAGAAGCACAGAGAGTCCCATACAGAATAAACCCAAGGAGAAATACACCAAGACACATATTAATCAAACTAATGACAATTGAACACAAAGGAAAAATATTAAAAACAGCAAGAGAAAAGCAACAAACAACATATAAGGGAAAACCCATAAGGATAACAGCTGACCTTTCCACAGAAACTCTGCAGGCCAGAAGGGAATGGCAGGATATGCTGAAAGTCCTGAAAGACAGAAACCTACAGCCAGGAATACACTACCCAGCAAGAATCTCATTCAGATGTGAGGGAGAAATCAAAAGCTTTCCAGACAAGCCAAAGTTAAGAGAATTCAGCACCACCAAACCAGCCTTACAACAAGTGCTAAAGGAACTTCTCTAAGTAGGACACAGAAGAAAAGGAAAACACCTACAAATACAAACCCAAAACAATTAAGAAAATGGTAATTGGAACACATATATCAATAATCACCTTAAATGTAAATGGATTAAATGTTCCAACCAAAAGACATAGACTGGCTGAATGGATACAAAAATATGACCCTTCTCTATGCTGCCTACAAGAAACCCACTTCAGACCAAGGGATACATACAGACTGAAAGGAAAGGGATTGAAAAAGATATTCCATGCAAATGGAAGTCCAAAGAAAGCTGGAGTAGCAATACTCATATCAGACAAATTAGACTTTAAAGTAAAGATGATTAAAAGAGACAAGGAAGGACACTGCATAATGATCAAGGGATCCATTCAAGAAGAACATATCACAATGGTAAATATCTATGCCCCCAACATAGGAGCACCTCAATACATAAGGCAAATGCTAACAGCCATAAAAGGGGACATCGACAGCAACAAAATAATAGTGGGAGACTTGAACACCCCATTTACATCAATGGACAGATCATCCAAACAGAAAATAAATAAAGACACACAAGCTTTAAATGACACATTAGACCATCTCGACTTAATTGATATTTATAGGACATTCCATCCAAAAACGACAGACTACATTTTCTTCTCAAGTGCACACGGAACATTTTCCAGGATAGATCACATCTTGGGTCACAAATCAAACCTCAGCAAATTCAAGAAAATTGAAATCATATCAAGCATCTTCTCAGACCACAACATCATGAGATTAGATATCAATTACAGGGGAAAAACTGCAAAAAATACAAACACATGGAGGCTAAATAATTCACTATTAAAAAAACAAGAAATCACTAAAGAAGTCAAAGAGGAAATCAAAAAATATCTAGAAACAAATGACAATGAAAACACAACAACCCAAAACCTGTGGGATGCAGCAAAAGCAGTTCTAAGAGGGAAGTTTATAGCAATACAGTCCTACTTTAAGAAACAAGAAAAATATTGAATAAACAATCTAATCTTACTCCTAAAACAATTAGAAAAAGAACAAAGAAACCCCAAAGGGAGCAGAAGGAAAGAAATCATAAAGATTAGAGGAGACATAAATGAAAAAGAAGGGAAGGAAGCAATAGCAAAAATTAATAAAACTAAAAGCTGGTTCTTTGAGAAGATTACCAAAATTGATAAACCATTAGCCAGACTGATCAAGAAAAAAAGGGAGAAGATGCAAATCAACAGAATTAGAAATGAAAAAGGAGAAGTAACAATGGACACCTCAGAAATACAAAACATCATGAGAGACCACTACAAGCAACTATATGCCAATCAATTGGATAACCTGGAAGAAATGGATACATTCTTAGAAAAATACAATCTTCCAAGACTGAACCAGGAAGAAATAGAAACCATGAATGGACCAATCACAAGTACGGAAATTGAGGCAGTGATTACAAATCTCCCAACACACAAAAGCCCAGGACCAGCTAGTTTCACGGGCGAATTCTATCAAACATTTCGAGAAGAGTTACCACCTATGCTTCTCAAACTCTTCCAAAATATTGCAGAAGGCAGAACACTCCCAAACTCATTCTATGAGGCCACCATCACCCTGATACCAAAACCAGGCAAAGATGTCAGCAAAAAAGAAAACTACAGACCAATATCCCTGATGAATATAGATGCAAAAATCCTCAACAAAATGCTAGCTAACAGACTGCAACAGCACATTAAAAAAATCATACACCATGATCAAGTGAGGTTTATCCCTGGGATGCAAGGATTCTTCAATATATGCAAATCAATCAACGTCATACATATCAATGAATTGAAGGATAAAAACCACAGGATCATCGCAATAGATGCAGAAATAGCTTTTGACAAAATTCAACATCCATTTATGATAAAAACTGTGTGGAAAATGGGCATAGAAGGAAATTACCTCAACATAATAAAAGCCATATATGAAAAACCAAAAGCCAACATCGTTCTCAATGGGGAAAAACTAGAAGAATTCCCTCTAAGAACAGGAACAAGACAAGGGTGTCCACTCTTACCATTATTATTCAACACAGTTTTGGAATTTTTTGCCACAGCAATCAGTGAAGAAAAAGAAATAAAAGGAATCCAAATTGGAAAAGAAGAAGTAAAATTGTCACTCTTTGCAGATGACATGATATTATATATAGAAAACCCTAAAGACTCTATCAGAAAACTGCTAGCACTAATTGATGTGTTTAGTAAAGTAGCAGGATACAAAATTAATGCACAGAAAGCTCTTGCATTCCTATACACTAACAACGGAAGAACAGAAAGATAAATTTAGGAAACTCTCCCATTCACCATTGCAACAAAAAGAATAAAATACCTAGGAATAAACCTGCCTAAGGAGGCAAAAGATCTGTATGCAGAAAACTTTAAGACATTGATGAAAGAAAGCAAAGATGACACAAACAGATGGAGGGACATACCATGTTCCTGGATTGGAAGAATCAACATCTTGAAAATGTCTGTACTACCCAAGACAATTTACAGATTCAATGCAATCCCGATCAAATTACCAATGGCATTTTTCACAGAACTAGAGCAAGAAATCTTACGATTTGTATGGAAATGGAGAAGACCCCAAATAGCCAAAGAAATCTTGAGGGGAAAAATGGAGTTGGTGAAATCAGGCTTCCTGACTTCAAACTAGACTACAAGGCCATAGTGATCAAGACAGTATGGTACTGGCACAAAAATAGAAAGGAAGACCAATGGAATAGAATAGAGAACTCAGAAGTAAGCCCAAACACATATGGGCACCTTATCTTTGACAAAGGAGGCACAAGTATACAATGGAAAAAAGACAGCCTCTGCAATAAGTGGTGCTGGGAAAATTGGACAGCAACATGTAAAAGAATGAAATTAGAACACTTCATAACACCATACACAAAAATAAACTCCAAATGGATTAAAAACCTACATGTAAGGCCTGACACTATAAAATTCCTCGAGGAAAACATAGGCAGAACACTCTATAACATCCATCAAAGCAAGATCCTTTTTGACCCACCTTATAGAATCATGGAAATAAAATCAAGAATAAACAAATGGGACCTCATGAAACTTGAAATCTTTTGCACAGTGAAAGAAACCATAGACAAGACTAGAAGGCAACCCTCAAAATGGGAAAAAAAAAAATAGTTGCCTATGAAACAACGGACAAAGGATTAACCTCCAAAATATATAAGCAGCTCATGTAGCTTCGTACCAAAAAAGCAAATAACCCAATCCACAAATGGGTGGAAGACCTAAATAGACATTTCTCCAAAGAAGACATACAGATGCCCAACAAATACATGAAAAGATGCTCAACATCACTCATCATCAGAGAAATGCAAGTCAAAGCCACAATGAGGTATCACCTCACACCGATCAGAATGACCATCATCACAATATCTGGAAACCACAAATGTTGGAGAGGGTGTGGAGAAAAGGGAACTTTTCTGCACTGTTGGTGGGAATGTAAGTTGGTACAGCCACTATGGAAAACAATTTGGAGGTTCCTTTAAAAACTACAAATAGAACTACCATATGATCCAGTAATCCCACTTCTGGACATATATCCAAAGAAAACCATAATCCCAAAAGAAACATGTACCATAATGTTCATTACAGCACTATTTACAATAGCCAGGACATGGAAGCAACCTAAATGCCCATCAACAAATGAGTGGATAAAGAAGATGTGGCATATATATACAATGGAATATTACTCAGCTATAAAAAGGGATGAGATGGAGCTATATGTCATGAGGTGGCTATACCTATAGTCTGTTATACAGAGTGAAGTAAGTAAGGAAGAGAAAGGCAAATATTGTATGCTAACTCACATATACAGAATCTAAAAATGGTACTGATGAACTCAGTGACAAGAACAAGGGAGCAGATGCAGAGAATGGACTGGAGAACTCGAGGTTTGGGAGGGGGCGGGGGATGAAGGGGAAGCTGAGATGAAGTGAGAGAGTAGCGCAGACATATATGTGCTACCAACTGTAAAATAGATAGCCAATGGGAAGCTCTTGTATAACAAAGGGAGTCCAACTCGAGGATGGAAGATGCCTTAGAGGACTGGGACAGGGAGTGTGGGGGGAACTCGTGGGAGGGTGGGGGGGGGTCGAGGGAGGGAGGGAATATGGGAATAAAAACAGATGATTGGGCTCCCAACAAGCCCCGCGCGTGGCCCGTTAGGCCCCGGGGGCTGTGGGCTTACCTGGGCTGTTGTGCTCTCTCGTCCACCGGGCATCACCGTGAGACAGGTTCGGCGCTCCAGCTCTGACCTCTGTGAACTGTACTTCTCCAGCCAAGTAAACCTCAAGGAGGACGGACCAGTTCTTGAATTTCTAAACCATGGTCCATGGATCAGTGATGTTCAGTGATGTGTCCATAGACTTCTCTCAGGAGGAGTGGGAATACCTGGACTTGGAACAGAGGGATTTGTATAAAGATGTAATGTTTGAGAACTACAGCAACTTAGTCTTATAGGGATGTTTTGTTTCTAAGCCAGATGTGTTTTCCTTCTTGGAGCAAGGAAAAGAGCCCTGGAAAGTAGTGAGGAAAGGAAGAAGACGATACCTAGATCTTTGTACTCTGTCCACAGTGTTGGAATGCAAATAGGATAACCTTGGAACCAAATCTTCTACATCCCAGTCTTTCTTGTGTCAACAAAGCAAGGTGGTTAATAGTAAACTGTGGGACTTCCCTGGTGGCGCAGTGGTTAAGAACCTACCTGCCAATGCAGGGCACATGGGTTCAATCCCTGCTCCAGGAAGATCCCACATGCCACGGAGCAGCTAAGCCCGTGAACCGCAACTACTGAGCCTATGTGCTGCAACTACTGAAGCCCGCAGACCTAGAGCCTGTGCTCCACAACAAGAGAAGCCACTACAATGAGAAGCCTGAGCACCACAATGAAGAGTAGCCCCGCTCACCACAACTAGAAAAGCTCACGTGCATCAACAAAGACCAAATGCAGGCAAAAATAATAAATAATTAATAAATAAATAAATAAATAAATAAATAAATAAATAATTAAAATAAACTTCTTAAAAAAATAGTAAAATGCCTAAACAGACTAAGTACTAAGTTCAGGTAATTTATGTGACATTTTCCAATTTAATTAAAGCTGGTTCTCTGAAAATGGGGAATCACATTTACGATTTTGTATATTTATGTATTTTTAATTGATTTTTCTGTATTCTCTTCAGCATTGTGTAACAGAATAGAAATCTTTCAGTCCAACAGAATTGGGACTGGTATTTGGTTTGTTTATTCATAAAAATGGGTTAGATATTTTATCTACATAGTAATATTTTTACTCTTAACATTAAAATGTAGGTCTTTGTCAATACTTTTGACGTATCTAAGCCTTTCTTTGGGTGGTCTCATATTTAATTTTTATCTAAAAATTATTTATCGTCTAGTACTACTTATAGCATATATTTATAGTCTACTACTATTTCTAGTTAAAAAAGTTTTACATAGAACAAGAACCAAATTTGCAACAAGTACAGAATACTTATTTTTTTATTTTTTTATTTTTTGGGGGTACACCAGGTTCAATCATCTGTTTTTATACACATATCCCCGTATGCCCTCCCTTCCTTGACTCCCCCTCCTCGAGTCCCCCCCACCCTCCCTGCCCCAGTCCTCTAAGGCATCTTCCATCTTCGAATTGGACTCGCTTTGTTATACAACAACTTCCCACTGACTATTTTACAGTTGGTAGTATATATATGTCTGTGCTACTCTCTCGCTTCATCTCAGTTTCCCCTTCACCCCCCGGCCCCTCCCATACCTCGAGTTCTCCAGTCCATTCTCTGTATCTGCATCCTTATTCTTGTCACTGAGTTCATCAGTACCATTTTTAGATTCCGTATATGTGAGTTAGCATACAATATTTGTCCTTCTCTTTCTGACTTACTTCACTATGTATGACAGATTGTAGTTCTATCCACCTCATTACATATAGCTCCATCTCATCCCTTTTTATAGCTGAGTAATATTCCATTGTATATATATGCCACATCTTCTGTATCCATTCATTTGTTGATGGGCATTTAGGTTGCTTCCATGTCCTGGCTATTGTAAATAGTGCTGCAATAAACATTATGGTACAAGTTTCTTTTGGGATTATGGTTTTCTTTGGGTATATGCCCAGGAGTGGAATTACTGGATCATATGGTAGTTCTATTTGTACGTTTTTAAGGAACCTCCAAATTGTTTTCCATAGTGGCTGTACCAACTTACATTCCCACCAACAGTGCAGGAGAGTTCCCTTTTCTCCACACCCTCTCCAACATTTGTGGTTTCCAGATTTTGTGATGATGGCCATTCTGATTGATGTGAGGTGATACCTCATTGTGGCTTTGACTTGCATTTCTCTGATGATGAGTGATGTTGAGCATCTTTTCATGTATTTGTTGGCCATCTGTATGTCTTCTTTGGAGAAATGTCTATTTAGGTCTTCTGCCCATTTGTGGATTGGGTTATTTGCTTTTTTGGTATTAAGCTGCAGGAGCTGCTTATATATTTTGGAGGTTAATCCTTTGTCCGTTGTTTCATAGGCAATTATTTTTTCCCATTCTGAGGCTTGCCTTTTAGTCTTGTTTACGGTTTCTTTTGCTGTGCAAAAGCTTTTAAGTTTCATGAGGTCCCATTTGTTTATTCTTGATTTTATTTCCATGATTCTATAAGGTGGGTCAAAAAGGATCTTGCTTGGATGTATATCATAGAGTGTTCTGCCTATGTTTTCCTCGAGGAATTTTATATTGTCAGGCCTTACATGTAGGTCTTTAATCCATTTGGAGTTTATTTTTGTGTATGGTGTTAGGAAGTGTTCTAATTTCATTCTTTTACATGTTGCTGTCCAATTTTCCCAGCACCACTTATTGCAGAGGCTGTCTTTTTTCCATTGTATACTCGTGCCTCCTTTGTCAAAGATAAGGTGCCCATATGTGTTTGGGCTTACTTCTGAGTTCTCTATTCTACTCCGTTGATTGTTCTTTCTATTTTTGTGCCAGTACCATACTGTCTTGATCACTATGGCCTTGTAGTCTAGTTTGAAGTCAGGAAGCCTGATTCCACCAACTCCATGTTTCCTTCTCAAGATTGCTTTGGCTATTCAGAGTCTTTTGCGTTTCCATACAAATCGTAAGATTTCTTGCTCTAGTTCTGTGAAAAATGCCATTGGTAATTTGATCAGGATTGCATTGAATCTGTAAATTGCTTTGGGTAGTACAGACATTTTCAAGATGTTGATTCTTCCAATCCAGGAACATGGTATGTCCCTCCATCTGTTTGTGTCGTCTTTGATTTCTTTCATCAATGTCTTAAAGTTTTCTGCATACAGATCTTTTGCCTCCTTAGGCAGGTTTATTCCTAGGGATTTTATTCTTTTGGTTGCAATGGTGAATGGGAGAGTTTCCTAAATTTATCTTTCTGTTCTTCCGTTGTTAGTGTATAGGAATGCAAGAGCTTTCTGTGCATTAATTTTGTATCCTGCTACTTTACTAAACTCATCAACTAGTGCTAGCAGTTTTCTGATAGAGTCTTTAGGGTTTTCTACATATAATATCATGTCATCTGCAAAGAGTGACAATTTTACTTCTTCTTTTCCAATTTGGATTCCTTTGATTTCTTTTTCTTCTCTGATGGCTGTGGCTAAAACTTCCAAAACTATGTTGAATAATAGTGGTGAGAGTGGACACCCTTGTCTTGTTCCTGTTCTTAGAGGGAATTCTTCCAATTTTTCCCCATTGAGAACGATGTTGGCCTTTGGTTTTCCATATATGGCTTTTATTATGTTGAGGCAATTTCCTTCTATACCCTTTTTCTGGAGAGCTTTTATCATAAATGGATATTGAACTTTGTCAAAAGCTTTTTCTGCATCTATTGAAATGATCATATGGTTTTTATGTTTCAATTTGTTGATATGATGTATCACATTGATTGATTTGCATGTATTGAAGAATCCTTGCATCCCAGGGATAAACCTCACTTGATCATGGTGTATGATTTTTTTTAATGTGCTGTTGCAGTCTGTTAGCTAGCATTTTGTTGAGGATTTTTGCATCTATATTCATCAGGGATATTGGTCTGTAGTTTCCTTTTTTTGTGACATCTTTGCCTGGTGTTGGTATCAGGGTGATGGTGGCCTCATAGAATGAGTTTGAGAGTGCTCCGCCTTCTGCAATATTTTGGAAGAGTTTGAGAAGCATAGGTGGTAACTCTTCTCGAAATGTTTGATAGAATTCGCCCGTGAAACTAGCTGGTCCTGGGCTTTTGTGTGTTGGGAGATTTGTAATCACTGCCTCAATTTCCGTACTTGTGATTGGTCCATTCATGGTTTCTATTTCTTCCTGGTTCAGTCTTGGAAGATTGTATTTTTCTAAGAATGTATCCATTTCTTCCAGGTTATCCAATTGATTGGCATATAGTTGCTTGTAGTAGTCTCTCATGATGTTTTGTATTTCTGAGGTGTCCGTTGTTACTTCTCCTTTTTCATTTCTAATTCTGTTGATTTGCATCTTCTCCCTTTTTTTCTTGATCAGTCTGGCTAATGGTTTATCAATTTTGGTAATCTTCTCAAAGAACCAGCTTTTAGTTTTATTAATTTTTGCTATTGCTTCCTTCCCTTCTTTTTCATTTATGTCTCCTCTAATCTTTATGATTTCTTTCCTTCTGCTCCCTTTGGGGTTTCTTTGTTCTTCTATTTCTAATTGTTTTAGGAGTAAGGTTAGATTATTTATTCAATATTTTTCTTGTTTCTTAAGGTAAGACTGTATTGCTATAAACTTCCCTCTTAGAACTGCTTTTGCTGCATCCCACAGGTTTTGGGTTGCTGTGTTTTCATTGTCATTTGTTTCTAGATATTTTTTGATTTCCTCTTTGACTTCTTTAGTGATTCCTTGGTTGTTTAACAGTGAATTGTTTAGCCTCCATGTGTTTGTATTTTTTGCCGTTTTTTTTCCTGTAATTGATATCTAGTCTCATGATGTTGTGGTCTGAGAAGATGCTTGATATGATTTCAATTTTCTTGAATTTGCTGAGGTTTGATTTGTGACCCAAGATGTGATCTATCCTGGAAAATGTTCCGTGTGCACTTGAGAAGAAAGTGTAGTCTGTCGTTTTTGGATGGAATGTCCTATAAATATCAATTAAGTCGAGATGGTCTAATGTGTCATTTAAAGCTTGTGTGTCTTTATTTATTTTCTGTTTGGATGATCTGTCCATTGATGTAAATGGGGTGTTCAAGTCTCCCACTATTATTTTGTTGCTGTCGATGTCCCCTTTTATGGCTGTTAGCATTTGCCTTATGTATTGAGGTGCTCCTATGTTGGGGGCATAGATATTTACCATTGTGATATGTTCTTCTTGAATGGATCCCTTGATCATTATGCAGTGTCCTTCCTTGTCTCTTTTAATCATCTTTACTTTAAAGTCTAATTTGTCTGATATGAGTATTGCTACTCCAGCTTTCTTTGGACTTCCATTTGCATGGAATATCTTTTTCAATCCCTTTCCTTTCAGTCTGTATGTATCCCTTGGTCTGAAGTGGGTTTCTTGTAGGCAGCATAGAGAAGGGTCATATTTTTGTATCCATTCAGCCAGTCTATGTCTTTTGGTTGGAACATTTAATCCATTTACATTTAAGGTGATTATTGATATATGTGTTCCAATTACCATTTTCTTAATTGTTTTGGGTTTGTATTTGTAGGTGTTTTCCTTTTCTTCTGTGTCCTACTTAGAGAAGTTCCTTTAGCACTTGTTGTAAGGCTGGTTTGGTGGTGCTGAATTCTCTTAACTTTGGCTTGTCTGGAAAGCTTTTGATTTCTCCCTCACATCTGAATGAGATTCTTGCTGGGTAGAGGATTCTTGGCTGTAGGTTTCTCTCTTTCAGGACTTTCAGTATATCCTGCCATTCCCTTCTGGCCTGCAGAGTTTCTGTAGAAAGGTCAGCTGTTATCCTGATGGGTTTTCCCTTATATGTTGTTTGTTGCTTTTCTCTTGCTGCTTTTCATATTTTTTATTTGTGTTCAATTGTCGTTAGTTTGATTAATATGTGTCTTGGTGTATTTCTCCTTGGGTTTATTCTGTATGGGACTCTCTGTGCTTCTTGGACTTGGTTAATTATTTCCTTTGCCATGTTGGGGACGTTTTCCACTTTAACCTCTTCAAATATTTTGTCAGACCCTTTCTTGTTTTCTTCTTCTTCTGGGATGCCTATAATTCGAATGTTGGTACATTTAATGTTATCACTGAGGTCTCTGAGACTGTCTTCTAATCTTTTTATTCTTTTTTCTTTTTCCTGCTCTGTGGCAATTATTTCCCCCATTCTATCTTCCAATTTACTTATTCATTCTTCTGCCTCAGTCATTCTGCTTGTTATAGCATCTAGAGTATTTTTAATTTCAGTTATTTTGTTATCCATTGCGATTTGTTTTTCTGAGTTGTTATGAACTGTTTCTTGTACTTTCTCTATTTTGTTATCAAGATTTTGTATCATTTTTACTATCATTACTCTAAATTCTTTTTCAGGTATTTTTCCTATTTCCTCCTCATTTATTTGGTCTTGTGGGGTTTTTTCCTGCTCCTTTGCCTGCATGGTGTTTTTTTGTTTCCTCATGGTTGTACAAACTTTTGGGGTTGCTTGTCTTTGTGATAGAGGTGTTTGTAGAATACTATCCAAGCCTCAAACTAATGTCCAAGTATTGGATTAAATGAATATTAGGTAGTTCTGTGTTCATCTCCAGGCTCTGAGGAGACACCAACACTCCAGAAAAATTCTTAATTATTATGGTTTCCTCATCTTTTACTGTTGTCACGCCCAAACTTAATTTTTGATAGCCTTTTTTTTTCCAGCTGTGCCATGTAGCATGTGGGATCTTAGTTCCCTGACCAGGGATTGAACCTGTAGCCCCTGCATTCTGAGCACAGAGTTTTGGCCACTGGATTGCCAGGAAAGTCCCTGATAGCCATGATTTTTAACAATGGATTTATGACCAGTTTTTCCAAAGTGTTCAATTTCATTTTCATAGAACCAGTCTCTTTTCATGGTTAGTTATGAGTTTAATTAAATTAGGTACTTTCAGGGAAAAAGTGAAACTGACCTAAACTTGTGTGGAACAAACACAGTTAACTCTTCTGAGATAGGAGTGCTTTGTCAACTGGGCCTGTGTAGGTGGCCATATCCCCTGGACATGACCAGCCACTGCTTTCTCTCATGCCTAGCTTGTGTATCTATTGCCTACTCTGAAGGCAGACAAAAGAAGTTACTATCTGGTCCAGGAGTAATAATCTGCAGGATTTGATATACCTGGCTACTTTGAGTATAGAATTTACGCTGTTGCTTACCATTGTCTCCACACCTGCTCAGCTTTTTAGCTTAAATATCCTTGATAGACTGCTGTCCCCTTGTGCAGAGTAATCTCCCTTTTGTGATTTCTTGTGTAATTTCTTTAGAAAATCTAATGCCAAATGTTTCATGAGTGTTTCAGTGTTTTCTTCATAAAGCTTATGTAAATATTTCAAGTTTACTCCTGTAGCTCTTGTGACCAGAATCTTTTTATCTTCCATCATATTTTATTATTTAATGTATACATAAAGGCTATTAGTTTTTGTATTTTATATTCTCCTACCTTATTAAATTATGTTATCATTTATATTATTTAAACCTCTTAAGTTTTCCAATTATGAATCATATCATCTGAAAATACAGTTTTATCTCATTAAAAAAAAACAGATGATTGAACTTGGTGTACCCTCAAAAAATAATAAATAAATAAATAAAATTAATAATAAAAAAATAACATACTAGGGAATTCCTGTCATGTTGACAGCTGATTTCTCAGCATAAACTCTGCTAGCAGGAAGGCAGTGGCACAATATATTTAAAGATATGAAGGGGCAGAACCTACAACCAATAAAACTCTACCTAGCGAGGATCTCATTCAGATTCAATGGAGAAATAAAATGCTTCACAGACAAGCAACAGCTAAGAGAATTCAGCACCACAAAAACAGCCCTACAGCAAATGCTAAAGGAACTTCCCTAAGCAGGAAACATAAGAGAACAAAATGATTTACAGAAACAAAAGCAAAACAATTAAGAAGATGGTAATAGGAACATACATATTGATAATTATCTTCAATGTAAATGGACTAAATGCTCCCACCAAAAGACCCAGACTGGCTGAATGGATACCAAAACAAGACCCATATATATGCTGTCTATAAGAAACCACCTCAGACCTAGGGACACATACAGACTGAAAGTGAGGGGGTGGAAAAAGATATTCCATGCAAATGGAAATCAAAAGAAAGCTGGAGTACTGATACTTATATCAGATAAAATAGATTTTAAAATAAAAAATCTTACAAGAGACAAAAAAGACACTACATAAAGATCAAGGGATCAATCCAGGAGAGGAGATAACAATTATAAATATATATGCACCCAATATGGTAGCACCTCAATTCATAAGGCAAATGTTAACAACTATGAAACAGGAAACCAACAGTAACAAAATAATAGTGGGGGACTTTAACACTGCACTTATATCAATGGAAAGATCATCCAGACAGAAAATTAATGAGATGCATGCTTTAAATGACACCATAAACCAGCAAGATTTCATAGATATCAATATGACATTACATCTAAAACAGCAGATTACACTTTCTTCTCAAGTGTACAAGGAACATTCTCCAAGATAGATGACATTTTGGGTCACAAATCAAACCTTGGTAAATTTAAGAAAATTAAAATCATATCAAGTGCCTTTTCCAATCACAAAACTATGAGATTAGAAATCAATTACAGGAAAAAAAAAAACAGTAAAAAACACAAACACATTGAGGCTAGACATTACATTATTAACCAAGAGATCCCTGAAGGAATTGAAGAGGAAATCAAAAAATACCTAGAGACAAAGGACAATGAAAACACAATGATTCAAAACCTATGGAATGCAGCAAAAGCAGTTCTAAGAGGGAAGTTTGTAGCAATACCATCTTACCTCAAGAAACAAGAAAAATCCCAAATAAACAATTTAAACTTGCACCTAAAGAAACTAGAGAAAGAAGTGCAAATAAAATGCAAAGTTAGTAGAAGGAAAGAAATCATAACCATCAGAGCAGTAATAAATGAAATAGAAACAAAGAAAACAATAGCAAAAATCAATAAAACTAAAAGCTGGTTCTTTGAGAAGTTAAATAAAATTGGTAAAACTGTAGCAAGATTCATCAAGAAAAAGGGGGAGAGGGCTCAAATCAATAAAATTAGAAATGAAACAGGAGAAGTTACAACAGACATTGCAGAAATAAAAAGCACCATAAGGTATGACTACAAGCAAATAGATCACAATAAAATGGACGTTCCAAATGAAATGGAGAGATTCTTAGACAGGTATAACCTTCCAAGACTGAATCAGGAAGAAATAGAAAATATGATCAGACCAATCACAAGTAATGAAATTGAAACTGGGTTTAAATATATTCCAACAAACAGAATACAGGACCAGATGGTTTCACAGGTGAATTATATCAAACGATTAAAGAAGAGCTAACACCCATCCTTCTCAAACACTTCCAGAAAGTTTCAGAGGAAGGAATACTCCCAAACTCATTCTATGGGTCCACCATCACCATGATATGAAAACCGATTATACTACAAAAAAACAACAATTTCAGACCAATATCACTGATGAATTTAGATGAAAAATCCTCACTAAAATACTAGCAAACAGAATTCAACAGCACATTAAAAGGATCATCCCACATGATCAAGTGGGATTTATCCCTGGAATGCAAGGATTCTTCAATATATGCAAATCAATCAATGTGATACACCATATGAACAAATTGAAGGATGAAAACCACATGATCATCTCAATAGATGCAGAATAGCTTTTGACAAATTTCAACACTGATTTATGATTAAAAACTCTCCAGAAGGTGGGCAGAGAGGGAACCTACTTCAACACAATAAAGGTCATATACGACAAACCCACAGCAAATATCCTTCTCAGTGATGAAAAACTGAAAGCTTTCCCTCTAAGATCAGGTATAAGACAAGGATGTCCGCTCCCTCCACTACTATTCAACACAGTTTTGGAATTCCTTGCCACAGCAATCAGAGAAGAAAAAGAAATCAAAGGAATTCAAATTGGAATAGAAGAAGTAAAACTGTCACTATTTGAAGATGACATGATACTATACATAGAAAATCCTAAAGAAGTCACCAGAAAATTACTTGAGCTAATCAATGAACTTGGTAAATTTGCAGGATATAAAATTAACACACAGAAATCACTTTCTTTTCTATAAACTAACAATGAAAGGTCAGAAAGACAAATTATGGAAACAATTCCATTCACCATTGCAACAAAAAGAATAAAATACCTAGGAATACAACTAAATAAGGAGATAAAAGACCTGTACTCAGAAAAGGATAACACAGATGAAAGAGTTCAAAGATGACACAAACAGTTGGAGAGATATATCATATCCTTGGATTGGAAGAATCAACATTGTGAAAATGACTCAAAAACAAAGCTATCTACAGATTTGTTGAAATCCCTATCAAATTACCAATAGCACTGTTAACACATGAGAGCAAAAAATCCTAAAATTTCTATGGAGACACAAAAGATCCCAAATAGCCAAAGCAATCTTGAGGGAAAAAAATGGAGCTGGAGAAATCAGACTCCCTGACTTTAGACTATAATACAAAGCTACAGTAATCAAGAAAATATGGTTCTGGCACAAAAACAGAAATATAGATCAATGGAACAGGATAGAAAGCCCAGAAATAACCTATGGTAAACTAACCCATAACAAAGTAGGCAAGGATATACAACGGAGAAAAGGCAATCTGTTCAATAAGTGGTGCTGGGAAAACTGGACAGTTAAATATGAAAGAATGAAATTAGGACATTCCCTAACACCATACACACAAAAAAAATGCAAAATGGATTAGAGACCTAAATGAAAGGCCAGACACTATCAAACTCCTAGAGGAAAACATAGGCAGAACACTCTTCGATATAAATCACAGCAAGATCCTTTTTGATCCACCTCCTAGAGTAATGCAATTAAAAACAAAAATAAGTAAGTGGGATGTAATGAAACTTATATGCTACTGCACAGCAAGGGAAACTATAAGCAAGATGAAAAGACAACCTCAGAATGGGAGAAAATATTTTCAAATGAATCAACAAATGATTAATCTCCAAAATATTTATCAACAGTCCATGCAGCTCAATATCAAAATAATTAACAATCCAATCAAAAAATGAGCAGAAGACCTAAATAGTCATTTCTCCAAAGAAGACATACAGATGGCCAAGAGGCACATGAAAAGCTGCTCAACATCACAAAATAATAGAGAAATGCAAATCAAAACTACAATGAGATATCACCTCACATCGATTAGAATGGGCATCATCAGAAAATTTACAAACAGTAAATGCTGGAGAGGGTGTGGAAAAAAAGGGAACTCTCTTGAAAAGTTTTTGGAATGTAAATTGATAAAGCCAGTATGGAGATTCCTTGAAAAACTGAAGATAGAGTTACCAGGTGATCCAGCCATTCCACTACTGGGCACATAGCCAAAGATCACCATCATTCAAAAGTACACATGCACTCCAATGTTCATTGTAGCACTATTTACCAAAGCCAGTACATGAAAGCAAACTAAATATCCATCAACAGATGAAAGGATAAAGAAGATGTGGTATATATATCGAATGGAATATCATATTAACACATACACATGGGATATAGGAAAATATAGAAAAATGGTAAAAATCAACAAGTTTGCAAGGCAGAAATAGAGACACAGATGTAGAGAAAAAACATATGGACACCATGTGGGGAAAGTGGGGAGGATTGGGGGGAAATGAATTGGGAGATTGGGATTGCCATATATACATTACAAATAAGAAAAACAATATCAAATTGTATACTTAAAACATATTGGCTTTGGTCACCCCCCTTCACACACACACACACACAAAGAAGTAGTTGGAGTAGTGACAACATGAACTTTAATAGACAAGATAGATCTGATTTTTTTTTTTTGAGAAAATAGACCTGAGCCCCAGACTCCTCTTGGCACTTTAAGGAGACCTGTAGCCAGATAACCACTTGTCTAGTTGTATCCAAGTAGGTTTTAACTTTTGATGTGATATTAACACATAAAACAAAGCAGCTGTCAGTGTTAATGATTTTGGTGTTTTTCTAGGTATGAGAAGAAGCAACAGTTTGGGCTCATAAAACTCCTTAGCCAGAAATATCTAACTATCTGAAGACATGTTCTCTCAGTTTTTGCAGAGCACAAATTCCCTTATTTCTAAACTTCATCCTGAACTTCTTTCAAGGGGTGTTGCGAGTCAGCAGCTACAGAGGCTCCTGATTTAATCTATGTAGTGCCAGACAGCAAGCGCCAGTCCAGATGGCAGGAAAATATCATGTCCAAAAATTCCACTATAACTTTTGGCCATTTCATGTCCACTTTGTCCCAGTAGGTCTAGGAATGCTTCTTCCCAAGTCTGGCAAAGATTCTGCTGATAAGCCACTCAATGAATTATTATTGCACTAGGCCTTGTGTGTAACCAAAACACTCTGGATCACTTGCATTACTAGTCTCTTATGGTTCAGGAAACCAGTCCCTCTTTTGCTTCCTCCCTTATCTAGAGTTACACTCTCACAATTGTTGCTCTCATATGGGACTGTATATAGTATCATTTTATCAGAGGCTAGTGACAAATTTGGAAATGTTAGATATAACAGTTTGGTTCAATAGACAAAAAAAGGATAACAATAACATAGCCAGTATGGTTAGTAAAGTCCTAAGCAAGAATTTCAGAACTTTCATTAGGTGCAAACCCAGTATATCCCCAGGTTGCCTGGCTTAGTGTGTTTTGTACTAAACCTTATGTTTAAGGGAAATTGCATACATTGGCATTGTACATAAGGCATTTGGCCAATTTCCTAGTGTTACTAGGCTGCTTATCCTTGGAATAGTCTAATTGTTTCCTTATACTTGAATGACTATAGCCTGGTGTTAATCTCCTACTTTTACAACATGGAGAATAGGATCTTTATCCAATGACTGATTATGAAGATAGTCTTCAGAAACAGACTCTCCATTTAATAAATCAATTAAATTTTGTAACAGTATAACATAAACAACAAAGAAGTACCAGGGAAGTGAGTCTCAGTAAACACAAACCTTAATTAATGGAACTAGGATAATATTTAGTGAAACATAATTTTTTAAAAAATAACCCAAATTTTATCAAAAACACCAAACTACAAATTGTACTTTGTTTTAAAAATAAGTTTGGTCCCTTGACCACACATAGGCTCCTCCACACTGACTCAGGGGTAATTTCTCAGAAGGAGTCTCACACTCAATCACAAAGGCCTCTCAAGGCCATGAAAACCATGACAAAGGCCTGGCCTCAGCTTTTGTGTTGGTGAACTTTTCTCTTCTAGAGGTTCCCAAAATATTTTAAGATTTCTGTAAATATCAGGACAGTCAATTTGTGTATGTATGTATGTATTTATATGTTTATTACATGATTAGGCTACTCAGAACCCAAGGGTCTCCAATTTCTGGAGGACCAGGCAGGGAGAAAAGAAAAACAAATTAATTTTCCCCACAGGTGTAAATTTCCAAATTGCTGTAAACCATAAGTAGCTTGAGGAGAAGAGCTTCTCTATATCAGACAAATAAAGATTAGAAGCCAGGAATATTTAAGAAAAAGTGTCTTAAAAATGTAATCATACTTAGCAGTACATTCAATCCCATGTAATTAACTTTTGTTCTGTTTGACTACAGATTGTCCTATTAGTTTTGCTGACCTGGAATGGTGGGTGAGGATGATAGTGACAGTGATAATGTTAAGTAGTTTTTGAAGGTTTTGTTACAGCTTACATGATTTGTCAGTGAAGTGGGTGCCTTTATCACTGCAGATTGTAGAATGTATACTCCAAGTGGAAGACATATTTTTAGCCATTTCATTTTCATTGTGAGGGCATCCGCCCTATAGCTGGGAAAGGCTTTAACCCATCAAATAAAAATAAGGTTTGCCAGGGAGCTGAGAAATACCAAGTGGCCATCATGGATTTCTTATGGCCCTGACTGTTTAATTTACAGCTATTCTTGACCCAATTTAAATTTCCTGATTCAGGAGTAGAGCGCTGTCATGCTACAAGGGTATTAGGATGGCAGGATTCAGACAAGGAGGGGTTAATTGCACAGAAGCAGAATGAACTTTATCTACAGGGGCCATAATCTTTATAGAGCATTGTGAAAAAATATTTATTACATCAAAGTGACAAAATATTTCAAAAGTAAATATAAAGCACTTAGAAGCAAAGAAACTCACACTATCTTTTATCAAAAGCAGTGTTTGAAGAAAAGTTTGTTCTCTTAGAGGGAGAGGGAATCTAATTTCAGTCTGGTACTGGCTCATTGTTAATAGCAAAATTTATTTACCTCATTAATATTATTCTAAACTCAATCTGTCTTAACGACATACACATTAGTTTCACAAAGTTCCTTTCCCACAAACCTTTTATCACTTTCTAGATACAGATGAACTTGTCCCTTGTTTCCCATCTATAAACAATTAACTGTAGGATAAATTTATTACTATCAAATACTTCAACAAAAATATCTCCAGGCTTTGTCTTCTCTAGCCAACAACATATATCATACTTGCCTTACACAATGAAATTCTTCCCTTGTCATTTTAGTAGCTTTGATTACTTAGTGTAATTTTTAACCCTTAAAAGACCTTAACCTCTAGTAAAAACCAAGAAGAAAGCTGTAGTGAACTGTAAGTCACATAGACATTTTCTGATTAGTAAACTCAAGAACACATAACATAACCTCTAAAACATGTATTTTTCCAAAGCATCATTTTTTTGTAAACAATGTGCCTTAATAAACCTAAAAGTCTTTAGTGTCTCTCTGGTATGTAGAATTGATTTGCAAGTGCTTATCTTTTTTAAAATCAATTAAATAAAGCTCATTTACAAATTAACCTCAGCACTAATATCCAAAGACAAAGACCCATACTGAGACTTACATATATATACAGAGACAGAGATGACATAGTTTCTCACTTGAGGTTTAAAATGGCTCTTTGCATCTTCTTTTTTTCTTTCTTTGACTTCAACTTTCATTAAGCAATGCAAGTCCGAAGACTGAGATAGTGTGTGTTGTGACTCTTTCCCAAGGACATGGTAAGTGCTAACTTCAAGCTCTCTCTTAGGCTATTTTTATTCTCTCAGGGTCAGAGTTAAAAAAAATAACATACTAGCTTTTTTAATTGCACATAAAAATAAAAATAAAGCAAAACACAAAGATAAAAAATAAAAAATAGGAAGCAAGGAAACCAAAAAACCTTTATGTTATCCATATTTCTCCAGAGTCTAAAGATTGTGACAATCCAGTGTCAGAAAAAAATCTTTCTTTTTTTATTCCTGGTTTCATAGTGAAAATATAGAACAAATACTGCTCAAATTACCCCTTATAACAGAGGCAGATTGCCTGATAAAATGTTGTCCAGTAGAGATTGTTCCTCTGGGGAGATGGGGTCTGTGTTTGATCAGAGGATTCTGGAGGAGAAAGGGAACTTGCAGGAGTGGTGGAAGCTTAGTGGCCCCCCAAGAGTTGGGAAATGTTAGAAACAGATCATTTAGAAGGTCAGGAGAGTTGTTCTGACTCCTCAGGCTTTTGATTATGGAGCCACATAGAGCAGGGTTCTGAGAAAATGCCCTCAAGTCCTGAATATCAGGAAACCTCAGCCCATTTTCTGATGTTGTGGCAATAAAAATCAAACAGTAAGACACCCATTTTCAGGGCATTTTCCATCGCCCAATTTCAATAAAGCCTGGCACTGTTACAGTAAGTAGTTTCCTCTTCTTAAGGATACACTCCAGAGGTGTTTCTTCTGGCTTACATAGGCATTTTCCCATGCTGAGTAACCTGCAACTGACAACAAAAAGTTCCCCAAGAAATGTAATTTAGCATCCTGGATATATTTCAGAGGCGCCTATTAGGGATTCAGAGCATCCTCTGAATTCCTTTTGATCTTACTGCTTCATGGGGTCTTGAGCATCCTCTATTCCCCCACTGATTCTTAACCACTAGTTTCAGTTCTTTCTTGGTACCATGTGCACGGTGTCCTCATTTCATACCTGGAGAAGACATTCTGACTAATGCAGAGCAGTTGAAAGGTCTTTTCTTGAGGTTTGTAGACAACAGATAAAGCCTGGGATGCAGGCTGCATGGAAGTGGCCAGCCCAATAAATAGTCCATTACACTTTATGGGCTGCCAAGGCCTGGAGTGAAGGAGGAGTCTCTGGGAAGAATTGGAGTTGGCCACAATGGAAAATGCCACATGGGTCAGGAGCATAGGAATTTGCTTGACACTGACAACAATGAGCTTGGCAGCAGAGAGGGTGCTGTTGTTACTCCTTCCCAAAGAGGGTGTTAAATTATTAGGTAAAGAGAAAAATTGCTGTAAAAATAATGTGGGAAAAAATCATAGAAGATGTTCTAGTTCCTCTCACTTATGGTTTAGAAGAGGTTCTAGATCCTGCCCGATTATGATGCACCTCCCAAACCCAAGCAGTGGCACCCATTCATATTAGCACCATCGGAAATGGAATCCTTTATATTTTTACTGAGACTATGGCTTTGCAGAGCACCATACACAGTCCACCACCATCCCTAGGCAGGAGTGCCCTATGTGTGAGTGAGTGCACGCTTGGAGTAGGCCTGATTGATTCCTGAAGCAGCCCCAGCCTTTACACTGCTGGAGCCAACCAATCCTGTTGTTTCCTGAATGTAAACCAAGAAGTATAGCCTCAGGAAGATGTCACCCATGATCAAGTTCTCCAGCTCATTCAAGTTCTCTGTGACTCATGGAAAGTTGCTGAGACAGTGACCCTGATGACTCTGGGGGAGATAGAAACACACTCCAATCAACCTGAGACCTTATCTGCAACCCACCTCAGTATCCAGAGGAGGCAGCCCCTCTTTTTTATTTCCCTCCATTAGTAAGAACCAAGTGGCTCTCTCAGCAGTTGCAGAAGTAGGGTGCCCTTCCAAGAACAAGACCCACCATGACATGAGTTCCCCTGCCAGAGGGGGTTGGAGAGGGATGGATTGGATGTCTGGGATTAGCAGAGGAAAACTACTGTAAAGAGGATGAATAAACAACATGGTCCTCCTGTATTGCCCAGGGAAATATATTCAGTTTCCTCTCATAAACTGTAATGGAAAAGAATAGGGAAAAAAATACACACGCACACAAAACTGTGTCACTTTGCTGTACAGCAGAAAGTAACAAAATGTTGTAAATCAACTATAATTCAATACAAACAAACAATACAAAAACAAAACAAAAACCAAGAATGGCCCTTTTCTTCTGTCCCATGTTCCCCATTTTCTCTGCAGAGAATGACTTTTCTTCTCCCTCTTCCCCATAACACAACATTTAAGACTGAGCTCAGCCGCTCTGTGAAACCTTCCTGCAACCATGCTCACTCTCCCTGGCCACTCCAGGATGGAGTTTCAAATAAGGAAATCCTTGTCTTCCTGAAATGAGCCCATCAACCTCCTCTGAACTCCCATAGGGAGCTGATATTGTCCCAATCCTGTGCCAGGGCTGTGCAGTAACTGGGTACCCTTTACTCACATGAGCATCCAACGTCCCCACAGAGGAGCATGGTAGCCCAACTCACTGAGGGGGAACTTGGGTTTAGCAAGGGGAAGTTGCAGCTGAGGACTAGGGAACCATGTAATTGATCATCCAAACAGGACACTTCTGAGATGGAAAGGGAGACCATTAATCATAATGTCTAAATATAAGGTACAGAAGTCTTAAACCTAGGGAAGATCCTCAAAAATGTTTGTAACTAGATTACTGAAAGAGGAAGCCACTGGTGTGATTAAACCTACCATAGCTGATATTTAGGGCCTGAGAGGAATTTTTGATGGTGGCCTTCTCCCCTAAGGTAAATGACAAAAAATAAAACTTTCCAACATAGGTGTTGGGAATGCTGGGCCTTCATTTTCATTGAGGTAACCACCCATTGCTTTAAACAGAAAAACAAACAAACAAAGAAAAAAAACCTGTTCTTATTTTCCAAATGTAGTCTTTACAGGACCAGAGGTGTGGTTCCAAAAGTAATCCAAAGCCCAACAATCCTTTGAACACTCCCCAAACCTTCCCTATTTACCTTAAGAGGCTTGAATGTATTCAACAAAGGAGAAACAAAGGCAAAGGGAGAGGAACTTGCCAGTACTTTTGAGATGTCAATGTCCTATTTTCTCTTCTCAGGAAGACTTATCTCCCATCTTTTTAAATTAAAATTTTTTTAAAAAAAGGAAAGGACTGTAAAGTAATTTAAAACTTGCCTTGTCAAGGATAAAGATAAGTCCTGACTTTGTTTTCTGTAAACACTAGGAAAAAGGGTTTAGTCATCTAGGTAGGTGACCTTGATTTGTTCTATCTGCCAGAAGCCCACTTTGCATCCAAACAGTTCTATCTGTTCTATACATTGGGTTTTCTGTTGTACCTGTCAACTTGAAAAAATGCACAATATCAGAGTTGTGAGTTCACTTTTATTTAGGGCAAAATGAGGACTGCATCCATGGACAACAGTATCCCAGATAGCTCTAAAAAAGTGTTCCAACAGGCAGGGGGAAGGTCAGTATATATGTGATATTGGTGAAGGGGGGAGTACATGCAATTAAGCACATATATTTGAGCAGCAGGTCTCTGCTAGTCATGAGGGGAAGTTGTCCCCATGAAGGAGTGCAGTGTTTTACTAGGTATGAGGAGATAAAAGAATTGGGCTCGTACAATTAGCCCCTTAAAACATCTGAGTATCTGAAAACCTATTCTGCCAAGATTTTACAGAGCACACAGTGCCTCATTTCAGTTCTCCACCTTGAACTCCTTTCAGGGTGATTTTGAAAACCCAGCAGGTGCAGCAGCACATGATTTGATCCTTGTAGAAGTTGATGGCAAGTTCCAATGGCATGACCCAATTGTCACTGACATACCTGACTCAGGACTGAAATTTAGGAAAGAGAACTATGAGGCCTCAGTGTTTGTCTGTGTTTGTGTGTTCATATGTACCTATGTGTGCATCGCAGATGTAAGGTATGGCCTTTATTATGCTGAAGTAGGTTCCCTCTATGCTCAATTTCTGGGAAGTTTTTGATCATAAATCAGTGTTGAATATTGTCAAAAGCTTTTTTTGCATATATTGAGATGATCACATGGTTTTTATTTTTCAATTTGTTGACATGGTGTATCATATTGATTGATTTGTTTACAGTGAAGAATTCTTGCATCCCTGGCATAAATCACACTTGAACATGGTGTTTGATCTTTTTGATGTGTTGTTGGATTCTGTTTGCTAGTATTTTGTTGAGGATTTTTACATGTAAATTCATAATTGATATTGGTCTTTAATTTTGTTTTTTTGTTTGTTTGTTTGCTTTTTGTAGTATCTTTGTCTGCTTTTGCTCTCACGGTGATTCTGGCCTCCTACAATGAGTTTGGAAATGTTCCTTCCTCTGAAACTTTCCCAGAAGTGTTTGAGAAGCACGGGTGTTAGCTCTTGTCTAAATGTTTGATAGAATTCACCTGTGAAGCCATCTGCTCCTGGACTTTTATTTGTTGGAAGATTTTTAAACACAGATTCAAAGCCATTACCTATGATTGGTCTGTTCATATTTTCTATTTCTTCCTGATTTAGTCTTGGAAGTTTATACCTTTCTAAGAATTTGTCCATGCCTTCCAGGTTGTCCATTTTATTGGCATATAGTTGGTTGTAGTATTCTCTTATGATACTTTTTTTCCCCTATAGTGTCCATTGTATCTTCTCGTGTTTCATATCTGATTTTATTGATTTCAATCCTCTCTTTTTCTTGATCACTATGGCTAAGTTTTATGAATTTATCTTATCAAAGAACTAGCTTTTAGTTTTATTGATCTTTGCTATTGTTTTCTTTGTTTCTATTTCATTTATTTCTGCTCTGATCTTTATGATTTATTTCCTTCTACTAACTTGGGGTTTCCTTTGTTCTTCATTCCCTAGTTTCTTTAGGTGTAAGGTTATATTGCTAATGTGGGATTTTTCTTGTTTTTTGAAGTAGGACTGTATTACAATAAACTTCCCACTTAGAACTGCTTTTCTGCATCCCATGGGTTTTGGATTGTTGTGTTTTCATTGTGATTTCTCTCTCGATATGTTTTGATTTCCTCTTCAATGTCTTCAGTGATCTCTTGGGTATTTTAGTGTTTTGTTTGGCCTCCATATGTTTGTGTTTTTACAGTTTGTTTTTCCTGTACTTGATTTCAAATCTCATAGCCTTGTGTTCAGAAAATTTCAATTTCCTTAAGTTTATCAAGGCTTTATTTGTGACCAAAGATGTGATCTATCCTTGAGAACATTGCATGTGCACATGAGAAAAAGTATAATATGCTGTTTTCAGATGGAATATCATATAAACATCAATTACATTTATGTGGTCTATTCTGTCATTTTTTTTTTTTACATCTATTTTGTGATTTTTTTTTTATTTTTATTTTTTTTAATTTTTTTAATATTTTTTTGGGGTACACCAGGTTCAATCATCTGTTTTTATACACATATCCCCGTATTCCCTCCCTTCCTTGACTCCCCCCTCCCTGAGTCCCCCCCACCCTCCCTGCCCCAGTCCTCTAAGGCATCTTCCATCCTTGAGTTGGACTCCCTTTGTTATACAACAACTTCCCACTGTCTATTTTACAGTTGGTAGTATATATATGTCTGTGCTACTCTCTATTCTGTCATTTAAAGACTATGTTTCATTATTAATTATCTGACTGGATGATCTGTCTTTTGGTGTAAGTGTGGTGTTAAATTCCCCCAGTGTTTTTGTGTTACTGTCAATTTCCACTTTTTATAATTGTTAGACTTTGCCTTGTGTATTGAGGTGCTCCTCTATTGGGTGCATATTTATAATTGTTCTATCATCTTCTTGGATCAATCCATTTTTCATTATGTAATGTCCTTTCCTGTCTCTTGCAACATTCTTTATTTGAAGGTCTATTTTATCTAATATGAGTATTGCTACTTCAGCTTTCTTTTGACTTCCATTTGCATGGGATAGCTTTTACCATCTCCTCACTTTCAATATGTATGTGTTCCTAGGTCTGAAATGGGTCTCTTGTAAATAGTATATGTATGGGTCTTGTTTGTGTATCCATTCAGCCAGTCTGTGTCTTTTGGTTGGTGCACTTAGTTCATTTGCGTTCGAGGTAATTATCAATATGTATATTCCTATTGCCATTTTCTTTATTTTCTTGGGTTTATTTTTGTAGGACTTTTGTAGGTCTTTTTGATCTCTTGTACTTCCCACTTAGAAAAATCCCTTTAGCATTTGGTGTAGGGCTGGACTGGTGGTGCTGAATTCTTTTAACTTTTGCTTGTCTATAAAGCTTTTGATGTCTCCGTTGAATCTGAATGAGACCCTTGCTGTGTAGAGTATTCTTGGTTGTAGGTATTTCCCTTTCATCAATTTAAATATATCCTGTCACTCTCTTCTGGCTTTCAGAGTTTCTGCTAAGAAATCAGCTGTTAACCTTAACAGTATGGGGTTTCCCTGCTATGTTATTTGTCATTTTTCCCTTGCTGCTTTAATAATTTTTCTTTGTCTTTAATTTTTGTCATTTCGACTACTATGTGTCTTGCTGTGTTTCTCCTTGGGTTTCTCCTGCCTGGGATTATTTGCCCTTCTTGGACTTGGGAGGCTATTTCCTTTTCCATGTTAGAGAATTTTTTGAATATAATCTCTTCAAATATTTTCTTGGGTCCTTTCTCTCTCCCTTTTCTTCCTGGACCCCTATAATGTGAATGTAGCTGCATTTAATGCTATCACAGAGGTCTCTTAGGATATCTTAATTATTTTTACATTCTTTTTTCCTTTATTATAGTCTGCATCCCTGTTTTTGCACCATTCTATTTTCCAGGTCACTTATCCTTACTTCTGCCTCAGTTATACTGCTATTAGTTCTTTCTAGTGTATTTTTCATTTCAGTCATTGTATTGTTTATCTCTGTTTGTTTGTTCTTTAATTCTTCTAGGTCTTTGTGAAACTTTTCTTGCATCTTTTTGATCTTTGCATCCAAGGTATTTTCAAAGTCCTGGATCATCTTCACTATTAGTATTGTGAATTCTTTTTCTGGAAGTGTGGCTATCTCCACTTCATTTAGTTGGTTTTCTGGTGGGTTATCTTGTTTCTTCATCTGGCACAAAGTCCTCTGCATTTTCACCTTCTCTGTCTTTCTGTGGCTGTGGTTTTCATTGTATAGGCTGCAGGATTATAGGTCTTCATTATACTGCTGCCTGCCTTCTGGTGGATGACACTGTCTAACAGGCTTGTACACACTTCCTGATGGGAACAACTGGTGGTGGGTAGGACTTGTTGTTGCTTTTGTGGGCAGAGCACAGGAACATTTTAATCCAATTGTATGCTAATAAGTGGGGCTGAAATCCCACCCTGTTGCTTATTTGGCCGATGTCGCTCAGCACTGGAGATTACAGGTTCTTTGGCAGAAAAATGGCAGACTCTAGGGGGGCTCATGTCAATGAACCCTTCCAAGAACCCCCATCACCAGCAACCTCATCCCTGCAGAGAGCCACAACTGCCCCCAACTCTGCAGGTGACATTCTATCTCAAGGAGGTAGGTTTGGTTTTGTCCCTTATGGAGTCACAGTTCTTTCCCCTGGATCCTGGTGTGCACACTACTTTTTGTGTGACCTTCAAAACTGGAGTCTCTATTTACCCCAGTCTTGTGGATGTCCTGCAATCAAATCCTGCTGAGATTCAAAGCCTGGTTATCTGCATATTCTCCTGTTGTTGCCAGACCCCCAAGTTGGGAAGCCTTACATGGAGTTCAGAATATTCACTCCAGTGGGTGGACATCTGTGGTATAGCTGTTCTCAAATTTGTGAGTCAATCAATCAGTGATTATGGGATTTGATTTTATCATAATAGTGAATCTCCTACTGTCACACTGTGGCTTCTCTTTTGTCCCTGGACATGGGGTGTATTTCTTGATAAGTTCCACTGTCTTCCTGTCAATGATTGCTCAACAGTTACTTGTGATTCTATGCTTTTGCAAGAGGGAGTGAGCACATTTCTTTCTACTTCATCCTCTTGAACTAGAAATGAGGCCTGTAAGATCTCTTAAAGAGAAATATTTCACTAGGATTATATGGTATATTAAGAGAAATGCAATTATTCATAAATATGGTTATTGTAACCAAGCTTATTGATTATACTGTAATGAGACATTTAACCATGCCTTTTAAGTGTTCTATCTTTTATAGATTTTTTTTGTACTCTTAAACTGTTACAAAAAGTGCTTCTTCATCAAGGAGTTTCCTAGAAAACTATAGAAGCAATTAAAATACTTCCACACCAAGACGATGGATACTAAGGATTCCAGCCTATGCTGAATTAGTGAAAGAAAGCTTCATGTCCCAGAGGCCAATAGCTCAGGCTTTCAGAGATTTTTACTCTGTGACAAACAGTGTCACTCATCTACATAGCCTTGAAGCAGTTACAGAAGATGGACCATTGCCCTTCTGCTTCTCATAAGAATATATGAGTAAAATCTCTGAGGGGGGAAGGAAACAGAAGGGAGGGGGGCAGGGCACACCCTTTGAAAGAATGACATAGCCCAAGGACATGATATAAACTGAGTAGGACCAAATGGGTCCAATATGGTGGACAACTCCACTTCCACTATGACCTTGAGCCTCAGTCATACAAGCATAAGGATCAAAAAGTGAGCAGTGGCCCAATTCCAGGAAATCTCCTCCCCTCTCTGAAATAGCTGGAATATTCTTCCCAGTCATTAGCCTATGCAATTACTCACCCCTATAAAAACTGACAACCACATGCACTGGTACATTTCTCACCTTCTGAGATGGCTCACTGTCTGTCTGTGGAGTGTGTTTCTCTCTAAAGAAATTCACTTCCTACCTATTAGTCTGCCTCTCCCCTGAATGTTTTCTGCAATGAGACATCAAGAACCTGAGCTTCTTGCCCTGAAACGAGGTGTGTTATTTCAGTTGGAAGACTTTGGGTTTTGGCTGGGTTCCAGTGTTGGCAGCATGGGTTCAAGTCTCTATTAGGGTTTTGGCTTTGAGTCCTGACTGCATGGGTTTGAGCCCCAGTCTAAGTTTTGGTTGGGTTTGAGTCCAAGCTATGTGAGTTCATATCTCTTTCAGGGTTTTGGTGGGGTTTCAATCCTGGCAACCATTGTTCAAATCCCATTCTGAGGTGGTAGGTTTCAATTTTAGCATCACATCAAATAAACTGAAACAGATAAAATACAAAAACAGCCATGACTGGGACTTCCCTGATGGCACATGGAGAAGCCTCTGCCTTCTGAATGCAGGGGCCTCTGTTAGACAACTGGTCATGGAACTAGATCCCACACACCACAGCTAATAGTTCACATGCTGCAACTAAAGATCCCACATGCTGCCACAGAAGATCCTGTGTGCTGCAAATAGGTGAAAGAACAGCCAAATAAATGTTTTTTTTTTTAATATCTTAATGATATTACAATATATGTCTCTACCTCATTTTCTTTATCTATTTAACTGTTGATGGATCTAAGTTGTTTCTGCATCTTGGCTGTTGTGAATGATGCTACAATGTACATGACAGGACAAATAGGACAAATGATCCCTTTGAGATCATGATGTCAATTTTTTGGAATAAATACCCATAAGTGTGCTTGCTAGATCCAATAAAGATTCTCTTTTTGATTTTTCTGTGAAATGTGCATTACATTCTCCAGTGGCCACACCATTTTACATCACCACCAACAGTATACAGGGTTCCACATCCTCATCACCACTTGTTATAGTTTGTTTTTTGATAATGACCATGCTAATGGATGTGAGATGGTATCTTATTGTCATTTGATTTGCATTTCTGTGATGATAAATGAGGGAGGATCTATCCTTCTCACAAATTTATGGAATAGGAAACCACTGTCCAGAAATGAACTTATCAAGGTCATATGACTGGTAAGCTTCAGAGGTGGGATGTGAACTCAGGCATAAAAGCTCCAGGATGTATATGCCTGGTGAGTATGCTGCACAATCTTCCATGTGCTTAGCAAACCTGGGATCATGTAATGCATGCAATGAAAAAGTATCCTGCTATTTTCTCTCAGTGTCTAATTGGAATGATTTCTCATAATACTAAATATTCTCTTGAAACACAATTTTATGGTAGTTGATTGCATGGTAGCCTATCTATGCTGTGGCCATTTTATGTTTAATGGGTCTTGGGATGTCCCAGATTTTCCCTTTTGTAAGAGATTCTGAGGACTACATACTTGCTTATTTAAGTTTTGGGGTGCTTCTGATGATCACATTAGCATAAACCTAAGAAGAAAATTTTCTGGGAAAAGTACATAGATACTTTAAGAAAAAGTCAACTGCAAAAAAGATTGTACAAATTTATAATCTTCCTAGAATTGTTTAAGATCTATCTTTTTCCTGTTTGTTCTACCTTTCTTCCCACCAGTGGTTGTAAATCTCGGTGGTCTGCAGTGGGTAAAGAACAAAAGTGGAAGGTGGGGAAGATCGTTGCTTTCAAGTCAGAGATTGGCACTTCATTGGTGGTCCAGTGTTTAAGACTGTGTGCTTCAAATGCAGGGGACATGGACTTGATGCCTATCAGGGAAATAAAATCCCACATGATGTGTTGTGCAGCCAAAAAAAAATTATGAAGATCAGAATTTATCTTCATGTTTGTAAACAGGCTACAAATACAGAGCCTGAATAACAGTGGGCTCATTAATGACACAGCTCTAGCCTCGGCCTTAGGCTCATCCAGAGAAGCAAAGCTTGACTTTTTCTGGTTGATATTAACACAGTTAAGCCATACTGATACCAAATATCTCCCAACATGGAAGCAGCATTCTGTTATAGTGGAAGCATCTATGCATTCATCCATTCATTTATTCAACATATATTTATTGAGGGCCTACTATGTGCCTGTCACCCGTAGTGGGGCCAGAGTTTGGAGGAGGCTCTGTCCTCCCTATAATGGTGGTCATAACCTGCAGAGGCTCATGGAGACACAGGGAAATAGCATATGCAAGTGTGAGTTACTATTCTTATTCTTATTGGTGGTTTCTCAAAACAGAGAGACATTGCTTATGGGTCCATGAAGACCACTTGGAAAATGAGACTGACAAACTGTTCACTTAAATCTCCATTAAGCCCAGACCATGATATTTGCTATTCAAAAAATAAAAAAATACCAGTTCTGCTTTCACCTTTTCCCCCTTTGTGAGCTATTCAACAGGTCCTCTTTCACTCCCCTCAAGCCAGCCATTGTCCAGTGACATCCCAATGGGCCCAGTCCCATGTCAACCTGGACATTCGGCATACCTTCACACACATGGGAACTGCAGGGCTTACAGGTGTGTTTCAAAGTTGAGGTGGCAAGTCTGAAGTCAGAGACCCAACTCTCTCCCTACACCAGCCATTCCCTGCCTTCCTTAGAAGGAAGATCCTCACTCCTCTTACCTCTTATCTACACCTTTGTTGTTTTCTCCAACTGGCCCTCCACATTGGGGGTTGTTATTTATCTGCCTCCATGAATAGGTGGTGGGTTCCTAATTCAGCCCTCTCCCCCTGGGGTCCACCACAGCACCTGATGCACTGTAGGTGTTCAGTCAATTTTCACTGAATGAAAAGGTGAGAAAGGAAGAGAGGATATTTTCATGCATGTTTGCCTTGCCTGTGTAAACGCCCATATTATGCATTGTGTTGGGGTGTGTTTTCCACCTTATTTACTTTTTCCTGCTTGTTTTCTCCTCTCAGTCTCTGTCCACATCTGACCCTTGGCCTCTGCCAAGTGTCTCCAGTTGGGAAGAAGTGATGCTTACACTCTAATTGTTCCAAACCATGCCGACTTGAACCAAATGTTTTGTTGATCTGCCCCTGGAGGAATCTCAGAAAGGCTGAAGGCTCTGTCTACCCTGGGTCCTCCTTTGCAAGAGTGGCATCTTCCTTAACAACCTTGGAGGCCAAGGAAAGGAACATACTGGGCCTTGGAGGTGTGGGGCTGGCTAAGGAGCCACACGGGCTGTCACTTGGCATGTGGGGGTAGAAAGGACACCTAGTATGTAGGTGGTAGAAAGCTGGTGACTGGGACCCCTCAGACCAAGGGGAACCATCTCAGCTTGAAAGGCCTCACCAAGATACCCCTCAAGCAGAAGAGCACTTACAGAGCTCCTCTGAGATGGGAAGAGTAGAATATAATTTATTACCTCTTCCTATACCTCTGAATGAGGAGGTGGCAGAGTTTATGGAGTTGTTGGCAACTCTTGCACCATCTAGATCACCCCCTGCCACTTCCTTTGGGACTGCCTCTCCTCTGTTCCTGTCAGCTGTTGTTGAAGAAACTGTCAATCATGTGCGGCAAGGCAATGTGCCCGAGTAAAGCCAATCAATGTACCTCATGTGCCTACCAGGATGGATGGTCCAGGGCTGGACACATGATCTGATGTGGACCAATCAGAGCCCTTCCTGGTACCCTGATGTTTTCTGAGCTTCTTCCCTTATGGGTTTGATGCCTTGGGGATATACATGTAGAAGCATGAGGGAAGAAAGCTGTCAGGCTAAGATATTCAAAGTTGAGAGAAGGCAAACAGTTATGGAGAGAAAGAGTGAGCTGAAGGCTTCTGATTCCTTGGGTCCACTCACTAAGATGTGTGGATCTGCTCTGCTTCCTGTAACCCCACTATTCTTCCAGGAAGTCTTCCTTTTCCTGAAGCCATCTGGCATTGGGCTCTTCTCACTTGTGCTTCACATGCAGTTCTAGATCATGACAGATTATGAAGCATCTCCCGAAACCAAAGAGAGGAACCCATTCATATTAGCACCATTGGGGTTGGCATCCTTTATTCTTTACTGAGAATAGGGCTTTGCAGATCACCAAACACAGTCCACTACCAACCCTGGGTGGGAGTGCCCTACATGTGAGCGAGTGTGCACTTGGAGAGGGCCTGACTGATTCCTGAAGCAGCCCCAGGATTTACACAGCGGGAGCCAGGCCAACCCTGTTGCTTCCCTGATCATAAATGGAGAAAAACAGCCTCAAGAACGCAGCACCCAGGATCCAGTTCTTCGACTGCTTCCAGGCCTCTATGCCCCTTCAAAACTGGCTGATTACAGGTGCCAAAAGGACCCTGGCGACACAGAAACACACCCCAATCAGACTCATCCCTTACCTACCACCCCTGAAGCATCAAGTGTTAGTGGTTTCTCAATTATTTTCCCCTCCTTTAGAAAGTACCAAATGACTGTCTCAGCAGCTGCACAAATGGAGTGTCCTTCCCAAAACAAGAATGGCCTGGACATGGGTTGCCCTGAGCTAGGGGGGTGGGAGAGGGAAGGTTTGGACATTGGGATTAACAGATGAATACTACTATATCGAGAGTGGATAAACAATAAGGTCTTACTGTATAACACAGTATTGAATATACTGTGACAAATCATAATGCAAAAGAATTTAAAAAAGTATATGTGTATATTTATATTGAGTGACGTACTACCGAGTCACTTTGCTATAGAGCAGATATTAACACAGCATTATAAATCAAGTATATTTCAATACAACAAAAAAAAATTAAAAGCACAAGAATAGCCCATAATTCCCCTGTGTTTTCCTTCTTAACTTTGCTCACTGATTTCTTTGCATAGAATGCCTTTTCTTCTCCCTCTTCCCCACAGCCTGTTCTCAAGACTGTTCTCAGCCCACCTAGGAAGGCTTCCTGGAGCCACATGCACACTCCCTGGCCACTCCAGGCTGGGTTGGGTGACTTACCCTGGTGCTCCCCTTGTCTGTAGTCTTCATCACCCATATTCTGGACCTGGCACCACTTTGCAGAGCCCCTAGTGGTGCTATTTGCATGGAGTCCAGTGTAGATTTGCCTCAACCAAAGCAGGCCTCCTCATGCCTCCATGAGCCTGGGGGTTTCATATTACTGAAATTCCCTCTCTTGCTCATAGCTTTCTTTGAGCCTATCAGCCTCCTCTAAATTCCCATTGGGAGCTGACATTAAGCCTCATTCTTGTTCCTGGGCTATGCAATCATTGTGCACCCTTTACTCACTTGAGCATCCTACCTCCCAACAGAGGGGTCAGGTAGCCCAGCTCACAGCCCAGCTCACAGAGGGGGAACTGCGGCATAGCAAGCAGAAGTTGTAGCTTAGGACTAGGGGAACCAAGTAATTGATTATCCAATCAGGACTCTTTCAAGATGAGAAGGGAGAATGTTAATCATGATGGTGCAGAAACACACTGAGACTGTCCGCAGGCAAAAGCATTGGTCACTTGGCATATTTGAGGGATTGCTAGAGCTCACTTTCTGTGTTCATCCATCTGAGTGATCTGGTAGAACTGAAGCTCTTTGAGGGCAGAGGCCCTTAGTGTTCCCCTTTACTTGTGTCCAACTCCATGCCTACACGGGGTGGTGTCTCCATTTATTCCAAGATGAAGGATGTCCTAGACTGTCCTCTACTCTCAAGTGGTTGGTCTTGTGGAGGGCACTGGGCCAGGCTCAGTGGCTCAGCAGCATCTGCAGTGCTGTGGCTTGGCCTGCAGAGGGCCCCCCTCCTCCCAGCCAAAGTCCAAGGGTTCCTGCAAGGGCCAGATTTGAAAACCAGCCCCCAAGGTTGGCCCCTCACCTTCCAGATGTAGGCTTCAGCAGGCCTTGTGTAGTCATTGACGTTGATGGTGAAGATGATAGTAGGCAGGCTTGTGATGTTGCTACCAGGTACTGTGAGAGAAAGAGGAGAGGTGTTGGCCCAGATGATCCCTGGAGTGTGGAGAGCCCCAAGATGACCCTGTTGTGTGTCTCTTCAGCTGTTGACCAAACTGCCTGGCATTGATGAGGTTCTGGATGATGGTGACCACTCTAGTTGTGCTAACCAGCACCGCAGACATGGTATCCAGAATGGCCTGGCATCCATGAGCCAACCAACAACCACCTCGTTCATGGTGATGCTGAGAGACAGTGGGACAAAGTAGACACCAGGATGACAATGAAGTCTCCCCCCATGACTGCCTCCCTTCCAGACTGTCTCCACAACAGCAATTCAGCTCATGCTCTGACTCTGGTTCCCCTTTCTCTGGGCACATAAACTTCTTTGACTTCCTTTGAGTTCTTGAATGTACAAGACACTTTTGGGCCTCAGGGCCTGGGCATGCGCTGGTTGCCCTTCCTAGAAGACCCCCGTCCCCTTTGTCTAGCTAATTTTTCCTCACCTTCCAGTTTCTAGCTTAAACATCACTTTATCAGGGAAATCATTCCTCCAGAATAGATCAGGCTATGGCCTTGGTCTCTCTGTGAAGACTCTTCTTCATTTATAGCAAGAAATGAAATGATAATTCACTATGTGTGTGACTTGTTTCATGTACACTTGCCTCAGCAAATGTAGGGACAAGTTGTATCCTCTGTGCCTCCCTCAAGTTCCTAGCACTCAGTGGATGTACAATGTATCTTTGCTGAGTGAAGAAATGAATGAATGAGTGAGTGAGTGGAAAAATGCATGAGGAATAACCAGAGACCTGTGTCTGGTGTCTGACCAGTAATGAATCAACTCACACATTGAAGATGAGGTTCTCTGGGGCAGTAGATGCTCAGAGTGGTGGGGAGGGAGGCATAGGCTGCTCTGGGAGAGGTTGTTTCCCAGCATGACTGCCTAACTGGCTCAGACACTGAAGCTCCTGGTCAGGAGATGCCTGAGTTAGCCCAGGGGCCTCCAAAGAACACATAACCTTCTGTCTGAGGGTATCACACAGAACCCCATCACTTATTGCTCCTTTTTCTCAGTCCACTCCTGGATCTCACTCAGCTTCCTGATTCTCTCTGTCATGGCCTCTGCCCCACTGTGTCCCCACATTTTGGAGGTGAATGGCAATTGGTAGGGGGAGTGGCTCTTTGTATGAGTTGCTTTCAGTATCAAGAATGCAGCCATCGTCTCTCCACTGCTGGTAAGCTTCTCCCTAAGGAGATGAGTTTTCCAAGTTTGTCTAGGACATCCCTTTTTTTTTAATTTATTTATTTTCTTTATTTATTGGCTGTGTTGGGTCTTCATTGCTGCACACGGGCTTTCTCTAGTTTCTGTGAGTGGGGGCTCCTCTTCATTGTGGTGCGCTGGCTCCTCATTGTAGTAGTGGCTTCTCTTGTTGTGGAGCACGGGCTCTAGGTGCGTGGGCTTCAATAGTTGTGGCACACGGGCTCAGTAGTTGTGGCTCATGGGCTCTAGAGCACAGGCTCAATAGTTGTGGTGCACAGGCTTAGTTGCTCCGTGGCATGTGGAATCTTCCCAGAGCAGGGCTCGAACCTGTGTCCCCTGCATTGGCAGGGGTATTCTTAACCACTGTGCCACCTAGGAAGTCCATCCCCTGTTTTTAAACTAGCAATTTTGTGTACTAAGAAGTGCCTTCGTCCTGGGTAGCCCTGGACAGGTGGTCATCTTATCTCAACCTTGTACAGGCTGGTGAAATTCTTCCTGATCCTCTTTTCACTGTACATTAGGGTCCTCAAAGCCTGCCATCTGCCTCACAACATAGTGGGTGCAGCCCTCCACAGACGGCACGCACCTCTAAGGACCCTGTTCAGGACCCTCATCAGGGCCCTGGTCAGGAGGTCTGGGGTGATTCTGAGCCCATGGGTGGTGTGTCTATTTGTGTGTTTATCTGTTTGTTTGGATGTGTTTGTATGTGTCTCTGACTATATCTGTGTGTGTCTGTTGTGTGTTTGTGTGTATGTCTGTGTTCCTGTGCATGTATCCACTTGTACCAATGTGTGTGTTTATATGTGAGTCTTTACGTTTGGAGGATATGTGTCTGTGGGTCACTGTGCGTCTGATTATGAATTTGTGTGTGTCTGCATGTGTCCATGTGCTTGAGTGGGAGTGATGCCAGTGAAATCCATCTAGGGGTGTGGATTCGTGATCTCTGGAAGAAGAGAATTTCTCCTCGGGATCAATAACAAGTTGTTGCTCAGGTTTAAGTCAAAGAATAACAGTTTATTAAGGTAAGAGATTTCAATAGCTTCTGGCACAGACACCAGAAGGGAGTGGAGAGATCCACGAAGGGGTCGTACATGTGAGTCTTACATACCCTAAAAAGAGGAGGTAAGTATAACTCCTACCTCCTACCTAAAGAGTTACTTCCTTCTATAAGACTTTACAATAGCCATGAAGTAATTATTCAAAAAACAAACAAACAATCAAACAAACAATATCTTAGCTGGAGGACTGATTCTTCCCCAGAAGGGCCATGATATCCATCAGAACAAGGAATTTCTTTACTCAGTGATCTGTGATGTCCTAGGAAATCATTCTAACTTACCATTAAGATTATGAAGGGGAGTCACAAGAATCAATCCTAAGGAGTGAAGGAGCTTAAATCACAGTTTCCAGTTCTTCCATCCTTCCGCCAGCCAGAGCAGCCCCTGAAACTTTCACATTCCCCCCTCTCTGAGGAAATTAATGCTGCAGGGAAAAGGAGTGCCCTGTTCCTCTAGCTACTTCCCGCTGAGTAGGGGTGTAGTCGTTTAGGGGGCAGCAGCATTATTTCCATCACCCTTTCTAGGGGGACCCAGATCTAAAGGGACCAAGTAATACCCAGCATAGTTCATGTAGCTTGGAGGATAGACAGAAGAGTTCTCCACAACCATCCATAAAGTGAAGGCCTGCAGTCGCCTAGAAGTCAATCTGCTTATCCAGGTAAAAAGACAAGGAGCAAACAGGAGAAATAAAATAATGCATATATAATAGCAGTTAATAGCATTCTCCCCATGATGACCCAGTAAACCAGGACTTGACGTTGTCCCAAAGAGAGACCTCAGGTGAGCTTAAAGGCTTTATCATCTTACTCATATGATTAGTAAAATGGGCTATGTTAGCACTTTCATCTGGAATATAAGTGCAACACTCAGTGTGAATGACAACACAGGTTTCCCCCTTGAGCTGCGATTGTTATACCTAATGCCATTTGCTTTTGCAGCACTGCCATTCGTATTTGGGTCTGTTCTGTAAAAAGGGCTTTTATGGCCTTCAGACTGTCACTTAAAGCTTGTTGAGTAAAATTATTGAAACCTTCCACTCTTATCATTATGTTAGTAGTGCCTAGAGATGGCACAAATATAACAGCTAGGTAATCATACCAATGAAAAACAGAATGAGTCCACCGGGTTTGCAGATAAAGTAGATTAGCAGGTGCTCTGGATAATTCAGCTAGAAATCTGCCCTGGCCAAAAGCTAAGCCCAAAGTGCATTGGCCTATCCATCCTGGGGGCAACCAAGGCCACAAATTTCTTTTACACACCCAGTGAGTTCCATTAGGGGCCACCCACCTCCAACCAGGGTTGAACTTCCAGTCAGTCCCAGGACACATTGTAGTTGCATCAGGATTACAAGTTACATTCAGAATAAAAGAGCACTGGTCTGGGGCCAGGTGTCTCATGGGTTTTAATTTCTCAGTGGAAACTGGGAGATCATTGTAGCCAACCCACTCTCTTCTGCTCCCAACACACAGTGGCAGGTCGAAATAAACAGCCCTTTTCTGGAGTGATCCACATATACTGGTCCCCAACCTGGTAGAGCTGATGAAAAAGCCTGGTACCTGACTGGGTTTGGTTATTTTCCTTGACCTTAACAAAATATTGAAATGCCAGGTCTCAGGTGTATTTGAAATCAAAGGCAGTATTATGTCCGCCACCAGAAGACTGAAACCAAGAGAACAAAGTCATCTTTACATTGTCCAAACTATTTACTTGGAGTCTTTCTTTAGAAGAAAGTGCATACTTCTTGCAGGTTCTTCCCTTGAAGTGGGGACACCCACCAAGGTAGTCCATAGGCAGATGAGAGTGGTACTGCTCCACATATCCAGCAATCAGACCGATTGTGGAAGGCAGCACAGGACTGGGCCCACAAGACAAACACACTGGCTTGAGGGTCCATGTGAGGAACAGGCACAGATGAAGTGATCATCCAGAATAGTAGAAATGTAATAATCATTCTGTAAAACAAAAGAAACACATAGTTCTGCAAACGTCAGGTTGGAGTTATAGCATCTGAAGGAATCCAGTTCTTTACTCTTATGTGGTGAATCCAGGAATCAATCCCAGGTACCTTGACTGCCATGGGAGAGGAAAGAAATACCAGAAAAGGGTCCCTCCCAAAGTGGCTCAAGAGAAGGACTTCCGGAAGGTAAAGTTTTCACTAACTGCTCTGTTCCAGGCTCAAACAAAGGAGGTTGGTGAGGGCTCGTTTCCAGAGTAGGTGTCCTTAAATCACATAAGATTTGCTGGAATGCAGTCAATTGAGTCACATAACGAGTCAATTCTAAAGTCTGAGAATTGACTGTAATGTCAGTTTTAAGAAAAGGATGACCATATAGGCATTCATATGATGACACACGTGTCTCCCCAGGAGAAGTTCTAACCCTCAGTAAGGAATTTGTGAGTCATTTTACCCAATAATCTTGAGTCTCCTGTGTCAGCTTGCATAAATGCTGCTTGATGATATCATTCATTTTTTCTACTTTCCCAGAGGACTGAGGTCTCTGGGCACAATGGAGATGATATTCTATTCCTAAAGCTTTAGATACTCCCTGGGTTACTGCTGCCTTAAAGGCAGACCGATTGTCACTGTGGCAACTTCGCAGCATCCCAAACCTGTGAATTATTTCCTGAAGCAAGATTTTTATTATTTCCATGGCTTTCTCAGTCCTGCAAGGAAAGGCTTCCACCCATCCAGTAAAAGTGTCTACCCACACTGGTAGGCAAGAAAAACCTCCTGCCTTCAGCATATGGATAAAGTCAATTTCCCAGTCCTCACCAAGTAAGCAACCCTGCCGTTGCAGCCCTGGCAAAGTCAGCCATCTGATTTTTGGTTTGTTCTTTTGACAAATCTTACATTGTCTCACTATATTCTTTATTTCCTTAAATATCTGTTTTCCATCAAATACTTCAGCAGCTAGTTGGTGAGTTCACTCCACATCCAAATGATGGGTTTGATGTAAGATTTTTAAAATTTTCCACTGGCTATTTCGTGGAAGCACTAGTCTGCTATCCTCTGTTTGTAGCCGCCCCTTATCTTTTGTTCTGGCTCCACTTTGTTGGTAATAAGTTAGTTCTTCTTCAGAATATTGGGGTCTTATCTCAGCATGGGGGCCAGTGCAAATTAAAGGAACTTGTGAGGGACATACTCAACAAGGGCGACTTTATGAGCCTGAGAGTCTGCAAACCGATTTCACACAGCTACCAAAGTCCCATCTTTCTGATGGCCCTGGCAGTGTATGACCTCAACCTCTTTTGGCAAGTGAACAGCTTCTAACAACCTGTGTATTTGAGATAGATATTTAATAGGACCTCCTGTCACTGTCTTAAATTGTCTTTCCCTCCAGGTGACTGCATGAGCATGCAGCGCAAAATATGCATATTTAGAATCTGTATATACATTAACCCTCTTTCTTTTACTCAACTCAAGAGCTTGAGTTAGAGCAATTATTTCTGCCAGCTGAGCACTAGTTCCAGAGGGGAGAGCATGGGCCTCTAAAATCTGCCTGTCAGTGGACGCCACATAATCTGCCTTTCTTACATCCCCTAGTATAAAAGAACTGCCATCAGTAAACAGACAATCATCAGAATTACGTATAAGAGAGTCCTTTAAGTTCACCCTAGCATCATAATTAAGTGACAAAATCTGAACACAGTCATAAGCCAGTGCATCAGTCATTTCCTCTGGCAAAAATGTAGCCAGATTTGAGACATTATATACTTTGAATTGAGTGACTGGTCCTTCTAGCAATAAAGACTCCTATTTAAGGAGACAGTAGTCAGGCATCCAAAGGTTACTTTTAAAGTTGAGAAGTCCAGACACATCGTGAGGGGTAAGAACACTTAAATTCTGGCCGTTAGTGAATTTAAGAGCTTCAGGTACAAGCAAAGAAATAGCTGCTCCCACCCTTAGGCTGTGGGGCTATTCCTGGGCTACTGCATCTAGAGTTTTGCTTAAATAAGCCACCGGTTGCTGTTGGGGACCCTCAGGGTGGGTCATGACCCCCAATGCCATTCCCTTTCTTGCAGTAGCATACAGATTAAATTCTTGACCAGTCAGAAGGCTAAGGACCAGTGCCTGTGTCAAGGCTTGCTGAAGAACCTTAAAAGCTTTTTAGCCTCATGTGTCCACAGTACCCAATCTTGTTAGCCTCCTGGGTGTCAGTTTAAAGCTGATACAGAGGCTTAGCTAATTCACCCTAGCTAGGTACCCAGATGTTACAATAACCAGTGAGACCCAAGAATCCTCGCAACTGTCTTAAAGTGGCAGACAAAGGGTGTTTAAGAATTGGCTCAATCCTCTCCAGCCCTAAAGCCCTTGAGCCTTGAGAAATTATAAGACTTAAGTATTTAATAGAAGATACACATAGTTGAGCCTTGTCTCTTGATATCCGATAGCCACAATCTGCCAGGAAATTTAATAAATTCTCAGTGATATTTGAGCAGTGTTCTTCAGTATCTGTACAAACCACAATATCATCCACATATTGTAAAGCAACTGCTCTGGGGTCTGACAACATTTGTAAATCTTGAGACAGAGCCTATCCAAATAAATGAGGGCTATCTCAAAAGCCTTGGGGCAACACTGTCCACATAAGTTGAACAACTGGTTTGGTAGACTCCTCGAAGGGAAACTGAAATTGGATTTCAGTCTCCAGTGGAACACAAAAGAAAGACTCTTTTAAATCTAAAACAGTGAACCAGCCTGCACTTTCTGGTATGTCTGAGAGCAAGGTATAGGGATTCAGAACTACAGGATGAAAAGGAATTACAGCCTCATTAATAATTCTAAAATCCTACCCCAAATGCCATTGCTCAGAGGGCTTCTTCATTCCCAAGACTGGAGTATTACAAGGACTGTTTCAGGGTATCAATAATCCCTGTTGCTTTAAATTTTCTACAACAGGCTTTAATCCCTCTTTAACTTCTGGTCTTAAAGGATATTGTTTATGATGTGGAAAGAGACTACAATCTTTAAGTCTTATCACCACAGGCTTTGGATATCTAGCTTTCCCAATCTTTCATGCTTCAGCCCAAACTTCAGGATCTACTTGTGTTTCTACCAGAGGTAGAAACAGAGGAGCAGAAGTCTCGGTATCTAGATGTACCAATGCCTGAAATTGCATTAATAATTCTCATCCTATTAGGGGAGCTGTAGTCCCCAGCACTATCAGAAAGGCATGAGAAAAAAGAACAGTGCCCCACTTACAGCTTAAAAGCTGGCTAAAGTAATGCCATTTTGGTTGACCAGGCAGCCCTCTTATGGTCATAGGACAAGAAGAAAGTGGACCAGAGGTCTCAGAGAGAACAGAGAAAGTTGCCCAAGTATCTAATAAGAAGTCAACAGATTGGTCACCCACTGTAATTTGCACCCGGGGTTCCTCAAATGTGATCATGACAGGAGTCTATGTGGGGACACCTGAGACCCATCAGTCTTGAGACTCAGGGAGGTCTGATCCCTGAGACATTCATCCCTGGGGGCAGTTCCTCCTCCAGTGTGGTCCCTTGCAGATAGGACAAGGACCTGGGGGTAGCTTTACAGCTTGGGACACTCTCATCCTAAGTGCCCCTCCTTACCACAAAGAAAACAGGTCAATCCCTTGCCAGGCACACCCCAATTTGAGTAACCCGCTTGAGGTGGTCTCATTGCAGACTGGACTGCCATCATCAAGGCTTCAGCTTTCTGCTTTGTTCTCCTTTGTCTATATTTTTCCTCCTCTGCTTCTCGACCATAATAGACCATCTGCGCCAATTGCAATAGTCTGTCTAAAGACTGTTCTGGTCCAAAGCCATGTTTTTGTATTTTCTTTTGAATATTTGGAGCCCATTGAGTGAGGAATTTATCTCTCAAGATAGCTCTGGCCTCGGGGCTCTCAGGGTGCAAATCAGTAAATTTTTGTAGGGCTTCTCTCAGCCTTTCCAGAAACCTGCCTGGAGACTCTCTCTCTCCCTGTCCAACATCTGCCAATTGAGAGTAATTAAGGAGTTTAGCTCTGGCTTTTCGCAACCCCATTGGAATGCATGTAATCCAAACTCCCCATTTGCCACCTCTTGGTGGGGCATCATCTTATGAGGTTCAGGCTTAAAAGGAGCCTTGTCAGACAAATTCTTAAACTTTTCTGGATCAGGTTTCACTTCTGAATCTACCTCGGAGGGGGCCTAGGGCAATTGAGACACCCATCTGGTTCCCTAGGGAGAAGCAGAATGCAGAGGCAATTGTGGGAGAGGAGGGGGAGCCACCACCATAAGATTATCCCTGGCACACATTTCAGGTTTATCTCTCAAAGAAAAAAAGAGCACTACATAAGGAACTTCTCATTTCCCTTGGCTTCTACAGAATAAAGCAAGTTGAAGACTTGTATTATAATTAAGTGTCCCTCCTTGAGGCCAGCATTCACCATCTCCCAAAGTATAATGAGGCCAAGCAATAATGAAAAAAAAAAAATCAGGCATTTGTTTTTTAAACTTTGTGGGTCAAAGAGGTCCCAATTCTTCAGGATGTAATCCAAAGGAGTAGAACCGGAACTTTGTGAAGTGCCCATCTGCAAAACAGAGATATGGCATCCAGCACAAATTCCCTCAGCAGAAAATACCCTTCCTATAGATGCGGTGGAGGCAGACTACCACCATGAGCTTCACCCCTGGTCACACTTATTCTGCCCATTACCTACACAGGTTAGTCCTCATCTTCACTTGTCCCACTCCCAAGTGAAGATGAAGATAAGTCAGAAGTGGCTCCAGACTTATCCCAAACATGTTGCCAGTTTCTTATCCATAAAACCTTAATGGAATTGCACTGTCACCCAATGTGCATCCAGGGTGTAAAGGAGTAGTTCTGTGAAACGCCTCCCATGCTAGGTCTTGGACAGAAAGCACTCAATATGTCTTAGGAGTTCTTGAGAGGGAAAAGGAGAAGCTGTTATGGGAAGAATATACCTGAACTGGCCTATTAGTAAATCCATAGTGCTTTGCCCAGGGATTTCCACACCATGTTAAATGGTAGCAAAAGAAATGGTATATAGATGACCAAAGAGGAGGGGGGTAGTCAGGAATTTCCTCTGATCCTCCAAAAGCACTTATTCCCAAACAGCAGATGTCACAGTAGGAATATAGCATTAACTGTCTGATTAAATTCCTGAGAGCATAAGTTGGTCTATGATTTGCTAAAGATATCAGAGGAAGTATTCCATTAGATTTCCAATCCTCCCAGAAACTCCCCTGCAGAGTCTTAAGGAAATTCATACAGGTGAGGAGAGCCTCTATCCATATAGTCTCAAGACATAGCCAGTGGAGAGAGCACTCCTTCCTCGGCCAGGCTCAGCAAGTAGCTGCCCAAAGAGTAATATCTAATCTGGCAGCTCTGCCAGCAGCCAGTGCTGCTCCCAATTCCTCAGCATGTTTCTCCTGACAGTGAATTAGGAAGCAGCTTAAATGGAGGTTTCTCTCCCTTTGAGGCAAAGACCTTGCTCCCCATGAATGTGGCTTCAAAGTTGGGTGCAACAAGAAGAGGCAGTAACAACAAGGAAAAGGGAGACCTTGGGCTTTGCATAATTTCAAGGTGAGAGTAGTCTTTAGAGGACCCCAAGTTGTTGAGACCAGTTCAAAAAGACTAGGACAATGGAAAGATGGAAACAGAATGTGAATGTCTAAGATGTTCAAATGTTTCATCCGTCTCTGGCCACGTCCCTCATGGGAACTTAGAGTGCCTCTTAGCATTGGCAGGTTCAGTATAAGTCCCAGACTGGATCCCTTTTGGGCTGCCTTTAGCCTTATGAGCTCACTCACGAAACTACAAATCAGGACTCCACACTTGCTCCGTCCTCAATTGGACGTCTCACTGTCTCAAACATGAACTCCAGAGCAAGCAGAAAAAAGAGATAGAGCTCAGAAAAACCCAAGCAGCCTTACCTTGTCGACAATCCTGGATGAGCCCCCAAAATCACTCAGTGAAATATGTCTAGGGGTGCGGATTCATGATCTCCAGAATTTCCAGAAGAAAAGAATTCCTCCTCAGAATCAATAACAAGTCACTGCTCAGGTTTAAGTCACAGAGTAACAGTTTATTAAGGTGAGAGAGTACAATAGCTTCTGACACAGACACCAGAAGGGGATGGAGTGACCCATGAAAGGCTCGTACATGTGTGTCTTATATACTCTATAAAGAGGAGTTAATTATAACTCTCACCTCCTACCTAAAGTGTTACTTCTTTCTATAAGAATTTATGGCAGCAGTGGACTAATTATAGAAAAAAAAAAAGAAAAAAGAAAAGAAAAGAAACCAAAACACGTCTTAGCCCAAGGTTTGATTGTTCCCCAGAAGGGTCATGATATCCATCAGAACAAGGATTTTCTTTACTCAGTGATCTGTGATGTCCCAGGCAATCATTCTAACTTCCAATGAAGATTACGAAGGGGAGTCAAAAGAATCAGTCCTAAGGAGTGAAGGAGCTTAAATCACTTTCCAGTTCTTCTGCCCTTCCCTTGGCCATGTAACGCCCTGAAACGCTCACAGGAGCATCACTAGCGGTGGCCTTTAGAGGGAGAGGCTTACAGGTTCATGGTCATCTGCCAGTCATGTGTTTGGGAGACTGGTATCCACTTGAGCTGTCCTTTGTGGCAGCTGTGGTCACCCCCCCACCCCAAACAGCACCACTCTGCCATTATCCTTCCCACTGTGGAGAGAAGCAAGACGGAGGGATCCTTGTCAGAAAATAACACCACTCACTGTCTGAGGCTTGTGGTTATCCATTCATCAGAGGCACTACTATGGCCCCAATTTTACAGATGTGGAAACTGAAGCATGAAGGGGTTGAGTACCAGACTATGGTCAGTCCCCGACTAATAAGTGTCACAGAAGGGGTTCGAAGCTGGGCAGCCTGGCTGGGCTCTGACCACTCATCCTTCTGAAGAGGGCCTGGGCCCTTCCTGCATTCAGACTGCTCACAGAGACCATTAGAGAACACTGTATGAGCGGGGTCTGGATTTCTATTTGTGTAGCCCCTCATTTTTCAGAAAAGCTGAGGCCCAAGGACACTAAGTGCATGGGTTCAAGCTCATCAAGGTTTGCCTAGATGGGCTTGAAACCAGTGCCATCCATGGGTCCCCATGTTTAGCAGGGGCCCACACCTCTGTAATCCCTGTCTTGAAATCCCTAATACTTTTGGAACAGGAGGTCCCAGACTTTCATTTTGCACTGGCTCCTGCCAATTGTGTAGCTGGTCCTGAGGGGCTGGTAAAATGTTAGCGAGGAGAAAATCATTCTTGCCATCCTCTCCTTCCTTCCATGTCAAGTCCATCAGCAAATCTTGCTGTCTTTCCCTCAAGCCTGTAGGCTGACAACTTCTCTTGCTCTCACACTTCCCACACCCCCTGGAACAACAGCTGTCCTTCAACCCATGAGAATTGTTAAGTTCCAATAAAACATAATTTAGTGAAATCAGTGGCTGGGACCAGGGGTGGTCCTGGGGCCATAGTTATGCTGTGCTAAGCAATCTCTCAGGAATATTCTGGATCAGGAGGTCTATAAGTATTCATGCATCTGAAATCATTTTACAGCTCAGACATACATGCTCAAGTAGAAGGCAAAGACAGGCTGAGAAATGATGCCTCCTTTCTTCAAGCTGTCAAAAGTTGGGTGATCCTTTTGGGAGTGAGGCTGGGATAGCCTACCCCCAGGACGCCATCAAAGATTGCATGAAACACCCCACTCTGTTTCTCACTCAGGACAAATGCCTGGCCCAGGTCAGCAAGGTCCATGATCCGTAGGAGAGGAGAGTGTTCCCACATAAAGGTTTGGGAAGTGGGGCTGGGACAAGCCTGGGGTGGAGATGCCATTAGCACCTCAGAGAAGACATGAGGCCTAGTTGTGCCCTGGGTGCACTTCAGATGGTTAGACCACCTGGGACAGGAACTTGGGGTCCCTTTGTGCAGGGCTATGGGTTGTAACCAACACCTGCTCCTCCTGCCCACACCATCTGAAGGGAGTCCCATTGGCCTCATGTCTTTTGTACAGGTGGGGAAAGGTACACTCAGCACAGAACCAAATGGTTCCCACGTGAGGATAAAATGAGTAGAGAGCAGGGTAGTCTTCTCTTTGGCATCACTGTGATCAGATGACAGAAATGAACTGAATTCATTGCAATATACTGTGGACACTGAATGTGCCCAGGAAGACTAAGGCCCTTTTTAAAGTGTCAATGCCAGGATTCTTGTGAAAATTCTGCCTAGGAAAATGTTTTTGGGTGTGTGTGTGTGTGTTAGAGAGAGAGAGAGAGTGTGTACCCAGGCCCATATGGTAGGCAGGTCATAGGTTTTACTGGACTATCAAAGGCCCCCTACAGTGAAAACTCATTTATCACACCCTTCCCACATCTGTGGGCCCCTGTTACCCTGCCCACATGTCTGAAGACTTTGGCTAACCCCAGGGGATCAACATCAGTTTTATCCTCTCCCCAAATTACTCACACCTGCATGAATCCTTCCTGGCCAACCTAGTTCCACCACTTCCTAAATGTCTCACATTTCTAAGGCTTTGGTTCTCTGCACCTCAGTTTCCTTCTTTGTGTAATGGAGCTAATCATAGTGCTTGCTGTGTGGGGTTATTGCAGGATTAAACATGTTATTACCATGAAAGTGCCTGGCACAGTCTTAGAAGGGAAATGTGGGTGCATTTTTCCCCTTCTCTCCCTGCTACAATCAAAATGAACCTTGAGCTGTTCATGGGCAAAGGAGCTTTAAATCCACACCCCAAGCCCCTCTCTGGGTTAGCCATTCGAGGGTCTGTGTGTCAGCAGGTCATTGTACCTTCAGGGACATGCCCTGTGGGGAGGGCAACCGGCCACTAGGGAACCTTGGGAAAGACAGGCCCACCCAGTTAGTCCTGCATCTGTTTTGTAAGCCACAGTTACCTCTAGAGCCAGCTGATTCAACTTCTAGTTTCCAGCAGCTGCATCAGTCCTGGTTACCTGCACGGTGTCATAGGCAAGTATTCCAACAATCCTCCCAGCACTGTATTTGAGGCTGAAGGACTGGCCTGAGAGCTGGAAAGTAGTGGACACCTGAGGGTTGAAGAGATTGCGTGTACCTGCGGACGTAATTGATGAGTGTCTGTCAGATGACAAAGAGGGAGCAATGCGTGGGAAGGCAGCATAAGATGAGAGGGCCGTGGGGGGTGGGGCAGGTATTCCCGCCAGGAGAGACTGGAACAGTGGATGGAGGGCACCCACATGAAAGATGAGGTCATGTCAAAGAGGACCCTGAACACGTGAGAGGGTGTTCCAATAGTGATGTTGCCAAAATAGCACAGCTATGGGGGACGGGGAGGGGATGAATGATTAGGTCTGGGTTGGCTGCACTGGCCACAGTTGATTCCCAGAGTGCTGCCTTCCTTGAGCTGCCCCATGTCTCCTGAAATCACTTTCAAACTGCCACACCTCATAGCCTCTGCTGAGAGTGGTGCCTTCATGTTTTTGTTTTTCTTTTTCTGTCCATTTGCAATCTCTGTTAACTAACCAGTAATTGAACCTGTGTCAGTGCAGTATTAGCACAGAGTCTTAACCACAGGACGTCCAAGGAAGTCCCAGTACCTTCATCTGAGAAGCTCTCCAGTCTCCCCTTCAAGCTCCAGGTTGAGTGTCTCCTGCTCTATGTGGCCCTCCTAGGTCACCACAGGCCTCTGCCTCTACGTTCGGGCCATGTCCTAACAATACCACGCACTTCGCCCTTTTATTGCACATGCATTTACTCTTTGCCTGTCACTCAGGCTGGCCTATACACTCTTGAAGGAGAGATGAGCCTTTTTTTTTTAAATCAATAAGAATAACCAGAGTGTCATATTTTTATGGTATCACAGGCCACCGGGCTTATTAACTTTTTCCTGGTGGCCTTGGGCCTGTGGAGGCTGACCTTCGTCTGCCTGCGTTTTCAAACTTAATGTGCAGTTGCCTTTATCTTCTGATCAGGCAACCCTCACTTTTCATCAGAATGCCATGCAAAGATCTGAACAAAGACCTCTGTTTGAATACTGGTTCTGTTGTGTAATTTTGGGTATATTCTTTGACACTTTGGAGTCTCAGTATCTTCATCGGTAAAAAGGTGGAATATAATAAACCCCATCTGCCATGTAGAATGTTGTGAGTATTAAGTGAGATGATAGATAAAATGCCCCTGATATGTAGAAAGGGTCAACAATGACAGCCATTACCATTACTATGGCCATTTCACTGTATCTTTTTCAAAGAAGCTCTGGGAAGTAGGTAGAAGGTGGATCATTATCTTCTTTTAACTGGGAGGAATTTGAAATGTAGGAAGTATGTGACTTAGCTGTGGTCACACTGCCTGTTAGAGGTAAAACAGCTGAGAGGTAGCCTTCCTGCTGTTTCTCCAGGGCTCACACAGAAGAGAGTGGTGAGAGAGGAAGCCAGGAGATGGGGAATAAATTAGAGGGATTAAGAGGCTAGAGAAGGAACGAAAAGTTGAAATAGAAAACAAACAAAGGATCAAAAACTCAGAGAACTCTGCATGCACAGAGACATCCAATTTGATGGTAGACATAAAAGAGAGAGAGAACGAGATGAAGAGACACACATTCATACTGAAATGGAGAGACAGCAGAGAGAAGATGTAGACACAATTACAGGAGAAATGTTCTTCCCTAAGACCTCACTTAAAGTTGCAGTTGGTGTGCACTGAACCATTCCAAGGAGTGCCATTTTCACATAGGTCATGATCTGACAGGCACCTCCAGAGTTGTGTAACCCTGCAGGCTGAACCCAAAACACTTCTTTCCATGGAAAGGTAATCATCAATAAGTGTGAGCTGAACTTTCAGACTGTCAGAGAATGCTTATATTTCCTTCTGACCCTGATGGGTGGAAAAATCAGAGGACAAGAAAAACCCCATAAACAGAGTTGGTGCCACTTACATTCTCTGTACTTACATGAATAGGCACTCTGAGAAGGCCACCAGCCCGAGGATCCCAAGTCACTTGATGCTTCTAACATGGTAACAGGTACTCAAGAAAGAGCGAGGTTGGAGCATGCTCTGGTTGCCAAGAGCTCCTAGTTTATATGCTCTGACCTGCCCTAATAGTCACGCTTAGATCACTCATGGATCAGATAAGAACCACGAATCTATTGGTAAAATTTTTACCTCGATCAATGTCACTGGCAAGTGGGCTTTGAAAATTCTCAGAATACAGAGATTTCTACTGTAATGTCTTCCTTGGGGTTTGGTTGCAAAACCAAAACTGAACCCCACAGACTAACTAAGAGTGGGGGGACCCTTGCCATCTTGAATACAAGACACTGCTACTAACGTGATAAAAGTAAATGCTGGGGCCATGCTTGACATGCGTGATCTCATGTGGTCTTCCAAACAACTTCATGAGATGTGCATTGCAGTGCTCAGTTGAAGAGGGTATTACAAGGAGGAATATAGGTCAAATGGCAAAGTAAAGACATGAGGGGCAGCCCACTGGTATGCACGTTAGACACTTTAGGTAGTGGGACAGATGGCACAGACCAGGGGCAGTTATGGCACCAATTTTCCACATGGAAAGGACACTGCGGGTATGGGTGTCAGAGAGCTGGTTACTGAGGTGATGAGGCAAAGGGGACCATTCCAAGCTAGTAAGGCCTCACCTAGAAACTCCCTGGGCAAATGGGAACTATAGAATCTCTTTTTATTAATTCTTACCATCCCTCTGAATGAGGAGGTGTGGGCATTGATGGTGCCATCAGCAACAGTTCTTTTGGTCTAGGACAGCCCCTGCTGCTTCCTTTGGGGCTGGCTGTCCTGAGTTCCAGTACTGTGATGCTGGAGGAAACTGTTAGTCATGGTGGACAGAGCCACATGGGCAAGCAAAGCCAATCATAGTAACTCATGCACCTTCATGGATGGTTGGTTGAGGGTTGGACACATGATCTGAGGTGGACCAATGGGAACCCTCCCTGGTACCCTGATCTTTCCTGAGCTCCTTTCCTTAGGGTTGAGATGTCTTGAGGATATACATGTAGAAGCTGAGGGAAGAAAGCTGCCAGGTTAAGAGAATCGAAGAAGAGAGAAGGGAAAGAGTGAGGGAGAGATAGAATCAGCTGATGGCCAATGCCTTTTCTGCCTTTTTCATTTTCTATCCACATCCTCACTTTGGCTGTTGCAGGTGTTTGACCTTCCAGTTGTTGTTCCACCTCTTTTTTTTTTTTTTAATTTATCTAATGCATCTGTTAGTTTCCTATTCTTATCATATTCTTTATCTTGCTATTGTTCTTCTGTTCTCCTAATTTTTAATTTTTTTTTCATTTTCCTGCTCCACATGGCTTGTGGGATTTTGATTCACAAGCCAAGGGTCAGGCCTGAGCTCCTGAGGTGGGAGCTCTGAGTCCAAAACATTGGACTAACAGGGAAACCCAGTTCCCAGGAAATATTCATCAGAGTGAAGTCTCCCAGAGGTTCTCACCTCAACACCAAGCCCAGCTATACACAACAGCCTACAAACACCAGTGCTTGAAACCTCAGGGCAGACCCACAGTGGGACAGGAACACAACCCCACCCACCCCAAGTGGGGGGAAAATGAGACAACAAAAAATTATGTCACAGAAAATTGGCTGAAAAGGAATTCAGATTAATGATAATAAAGATGATAAAAAATTTCAATAATAAAATAGAGAAAATACAAGAAACAGTTGATAAGGACTCAGAAGAACTGGAGAGCAAACAAACAGTAATAGACAACAAAATAACCAAAATTAAAAATACTCTAGATGGTATAAACAGCAGAATAACTGAGGCAGAAGAACAAATAAGTGAGTTGGAAGATAGAATGGGGGAAAGAACTGCCACAGAGCAAGAAAAAAAAAAATTAAAAGAATGGAAGCAAGTCTCAGAGACCTTGGTGACAACATTAAGTGCACCAACATTTGAATCATAGGCATCCCAGAAGAAGAAGAAAATAAGAAAGGGTTTGAGAAAATATTTGAAGAGTTTATACTGCAAAACTTCCCCAACATGGAAAAAGAAATAATTAATCAAGTCCAAGAAGCACAGAGTCCCATAGAGAATAAACCCAAGGGGAAATACACCAATGCACATTTTAATCAAACTAATGAAAATTAAACACAAACAAAAAATATTAAAATCAGCAAGAGAAAAACAACAAATGACATATAAGGGAAAACCCATAAGGATAACAGCTGACCTTACAGCAGAACCTCTACAGGTCAAAAGGGAGTGACAGGATATACCAGAAGTCCTGAAAGAGAAAAACCTACAGCCAAGAATAGTCTACCCAGCAAGAATCTCACTCAGATTTGATGGAGAAATCAAATGCTTTACAGACAAGCAAAGGTTAACATAATTCAGCACCACCAAACCTGACTTACAACAATTGCTAAAGGAAGTTTTCTAAGCAGGAAACACAAAAGAAGGGAAAGACCTATAAAAACAAACCCAAAGCAATTAAGAAAATGGTAATAGGAACATACATGTCAATAATCACTTTAAATGTAAGTGGATTAAATTCTCCAACCAAAAGACACAGACTGGCTGAACGGATACAAAAACAAGACCCTTACATATGCTGTCTAGAAGAAACCCACTTCAGACCAAGGGACACATATAGGCTGAAAGTAAGGGGATGGGAAAAGATATTCCATGCAAATGGAAGTTAAAAAAAGCTGGAGTGGCAATACTCATATCAGACAAATTAGACTTTAAAGTAAAGACTATTACAAGAGACAACGAAGGACACTCTCTATTGATCAAGGGATCAATCCAAGAAGAACATTTAACAATTGTAAATATCTATGCACCCAACATAGGACTACCTCAATATGTAAGGCAAACACAAACAGCCATAAAAGGGGAAATCAAGAGTAACACAATAATAGTAGGAGACTTTCACACCTCACTTACATCAATGGACATATCATCCAAGCAGAAAATATATAAGGACACACAAGCTTTAAATGACACATTAGACCAACTTGAATTAATGGATGTTTACAGGACAATCCATCCAAAAACTACAGAATACACTTTCTTCTCAAGAGCATAGGGAATATTCTCCATGACAGATCACATCTTGGGTCACAAATCAAGTCTCAGTAAAGTAAAAAAAAAATTGAATTTGTATCAAGCATCTTCTCTGACCACAATGCCATGAGACTACATATCAATTACAGGAAAAAAAAAACTGCAGAAAATGCAAACATATGGAGACAAAACAAGACCCTATTAAATAACCAAGAAATCACTGAAGAAATCAAAGAGGAAATCACAAAATACCTAGAAACAAATGACAATGAAAACACAACAACCCAAAACCTATGGGATGCAGTAAAAGTATTTCTATGAGGGAAGTTTATAGCAATACAGTCCTACCTCAAGAAACAAGAAAAATATTGAATAAACAACCCAACCTTACACCTAAAACAATAAGAGAAAGAAGAACCAAAAAAAACCCAAAGTGAGCAGAAGGAAAGAAATCATAAAGATCAGATCAGAAATAAATGAAAAAGACATGAAGGAAACAACAGGAAAGATCAGTAAAACTAAAAGCTGGCTCTTTGAGAAGGTAAACAAAGTTGAAAAACCACTAGCCAGACTTATCAGCAAAAAAAGGGAGAAGATGCAATTCAACAGAAATAGAACTGAAAAAGGAGAAATAACAACTGACAACGCAAGTTACAAAATATCATGAGAGACCACTACAAGCAACTATATGTCAATAAATAGGAGAACCTGGAAGAAATGGGTAAATTCTTAGAAAAGTACAATCCTACAAGACTGAACAAGGAAGAAATGGAAAATATGAACAGACCAATCAGAAGTACAGAAATTGAGACTGTGATTAAAAATCTCCCAACAAACAAAAGCCCAGGGCCAGATGGATTCACAAGCAAATTCTATCAAACATTTCAAGAAGAGCTAAAACCTATCCCTTTCAAACTCTTCCAAAATATAGCAGAAGGAGGAACACTCCCAAACTCGTTCTACAAGGCCACCATCACCCTGATACCAAAAGCAGGCAGAGATGTCACAAAAAAAGACAATTACAGATAAATATCACTGATGAATATAGATGCAAAAATCCTCAACAAAACACTAGGTAAAAGATTCCAACAGCACACTGAAAAGATCATATACCATGGTCAAGTGAGGTTTATCCCTAGAATGCAAGAATTCTTCAATAAATGCAAATCAATCAATGTGATACATCATATTAACAAATTGAAGCATAAAAGCCATATGATAATAGAAGCAGAAAAAGCTTTTGACAAAATTCAACATCCATTTATGATAAAAACTGTCTGGAAAATGGGCATAGAAGGAAATTACCTCAACATAAGAAAAGCCATATATGACAAACTGACAGCCAACATCATTCTAAATGGTGAAAAATTGAAAGCATTCCCTCTAAGAACAAGAGCAAGACAAGGGTGCACACTCTCACCATTATTATTCAACAGAGTTTTGGAAGTTTTAGCCACAACAATCAGAGAAGAAAATGAAATAAAAGGAATCCAATTTGGAAAAGAAGTAAAATTGTCACTCTTCGCAGATGACATAATATTATACATAGAAAAACCTAAAGATTCTACCAGGAAACTGCTCGCACTAATCAATGACTCAAGTAAAGTAGCAGCATATAAAATCAATGCACAGAAATCTCTGATATTCCTATACACTAATAACAAAAGAGCAGAAAGAGAAATTAAGGAAACACTCCCATTTACCATGGCAACAAAAAGAATAAAATACCTAGGAATACACCTGCCTAAGAAGGCAAAAGACCTCTATGCAGAAAAGTATACGACACTGGTGAATAGTCAAAGACAATACAAACAGATGGAGGGACATACCATTTCCTTGGATTGGAAAAATCAACATTGTGAAAATGACTATCCTAGTCAAAGCTTTTTACAGTTTTAACACAATCCCTATCAAGTTACCAAAGGCCATTTTCACAGAACTAGAACAAGAAATCTCACGATTTGTATGGAAATGCAAAGGACCCCGAACAGCAAAAGCAATCTTGAGAAGGAAAGATGGAGTTGGTGGGATTAGGCTTCCTGACTTCAAACTATACTACAAGGCCACAGTGATCAAGACAGTATGGTACTGGCACAAAAATGGAAAGGTAAATTAATGGAACACAATAGAGAACACAGAGGTAAACCCACACACATATGGGCAACTTATCTTTGACAAAGCAGGCAAGAATAGACAATGGAATAAAGACAGCCTCTTCAATAAGTGGTGCTGGGGAAATTGGACAGCTACATGTAAAAGAATGAAATTAGAACACTTCCTAACTCCATACATAAAAATAAACTCAAAATGAATTAAAGACCTAAATAAAGGTCAGACACTATAAAACTCCTAGAGGAAAACATAGGGAGAACACTCTATGCCATACTTAAAAGCAGGATCCTTTTGGACCCACCTCCTAGAATCATGGAAATAAAGTCAAGAGTAAACGAATGGGACCTCATGAAACTTAAAAGCTTTTGCACAGCGAAACATACCATAAGCAAGGGAAGACAACCTTCATAATGGGAGAAAATACTTGCTAACGAAGCAACAGACAAAGGAAAAATCTCTAAAATATGCAAGCAGCTCATGGAGCTTAATACCAAAAAAGCAAATAACCCAATCCACAAATGCGTGGAAGACCTAAAAAGACATTCTTCCAAAGAAGACATGCAGATGGCTAACAAACACATTAGAAAATGCTCAACATCACTAATCACTAGAGAAATGCAAGTCAAAGCCACAATGAGGTATCACCTCACACAAGTCAGAATAGCCATCATCAAAAAATCTAGAAACAATAAATGTCAGAGAGGGTGTGGAGAAAAGGAAACTCTTCTGCACTGTTGGTGGGAATGTAAGCAGGTTCAGCAACTATGGAAAAGAGTTTGGAGGTTCCTTAACAAACTAAAAATGGAACTACCATACGGCCCAGCAATCCAAATACTGGGCATATACCCAGAGAAAACCATAATCCAAAAAGAAACGTACCATAATGTTCATTGCAACACTGTTTACAATAGCTAGGACATGGAAGTAATCTAAATGCCCATCAACAGATGAATGGATAAAGAAGATGTGGCACATATATACAATGGAATATTACTCAGCCATAGAAAGGAACAAAATTGAACTCTATGTAATGAGGTGGATAGACATAGAGACTGTCATACAGAGTGAAGTAAGCCAGAAAGAGAAAAACAAATACCATATGCTAACTCATATGTATGGAATCTAAAAAAAAAATGGTACTGATGAACCCAGTGACAGGGCAAGAATAAAGATGCAGATGTAGAGAATGGACTTGTGGACACGGGGCTGGGAGGAGTCGTGAAGGGGAAGCTGGGACTAAGTGATAAAGTAGCATACACATAGATACACTACAAAATGTAAAACAGATAGCTAGTGGGATGTTGCTGTTTAACAAAGGGAGACCAACTCATTGATGGGTGATGCTTTAGAGGGCCAGTACGGAGGGTGGGAGGGAGTCAAGGGAGGGAGGGATATAGGGATATATGTACAACTACAGCTGATTCACGTTGGTGTACCTCAAAAACTGGTACAGGAGTGTAGAGCAATTATAGTCCAATAAAAGGCTTAAAAAAAAAAGAATCAGCTGATGGTTTCTGATTTCTTGGATCCTTTCACTGACGTGTTTGCATCTGCTCTGGGCCCTGTGTCCCTGATCCACAATATTCTTCCAATGAGTCTCCCCTTTCCTTGAAGTCAGTTGGAGATGGGCTCCTCACACATGTGTCTCAGAGGAGGTTCTAGAGCCTGCCCAATTAGGATGCACCTGCCTCATGCAAACAGTCACACATTCTATTAGCACCATTGGGAATGGATTTGTTTATTCTACTGAGAATAGGACTTTGCAGAGCCCCAAAGTCCACCACCTTCCCTGGGTGGGAGTACCCTACTTGTGAGTGTGTGCTTGGAGTGGGCATGATTGACTCCTGAAGCAGCCCCAGCACTTACATTGTGGGAGCCAGGCCAATCCTGTTGCTCCCTCAATCATAAACCAAGAAATACAGCCTCAGGAAGATGTCACCCAGGATCCAGGTCTCCAACTCACTCAAGTTCTCTGTGCCCCCTCAGAACATGCTGACACAGGTGCCATGAGGATCCTGGGGCAGATGGAAATACACCCCAGTCAGCCTGAGCCCTTACCTGTCACCCCCCTCAGTATCCAGACATGGCAGCTTCTTGCTTCTATTTTCCTCCTTTAGTAACAACCAAGTGGCTCTCTCAGCAGCTGTGCCGTGCAGTGGTCTTTCAAGGACAAGAACAGCCAAGACATGTGGTTGCTCTGAGGGAGGGGGGTGAGGAGGGAAGGGTAGTAGTTTGGGATTTTAAGATGCAAAATACTATACAGAGGATGCATAAACAACAAGACCCTCCTGCATAACACAAGAAATATATTCAATATCTCATGATAAACCATAATGAAAAAGATTAAGAAAAACAATATATTATATGCATAAGTGAGTCACTTTGCTGTACAGCAGAAAGAAACAGAACATTGCAAATCAACTCTACTTCAGTACAGTGAAAAGAAAAATAAAAAAAGAAGAATGACGTGTAGTTACCCTGTTCTTTCCTTCTGACCCATGTTTTTTTTTTGTTTTGTTTTTGTTTTTTCCCTGCAGAGAATTCCTTTTCTTCCTCCTTTCCCCACAACCTCTTCTTTAAGACTATGCTCAGCCCCTCTAGCAAGACTTCCTGGACCCACGCTCACCCTCCCTGGCCACCTCAGGCAGCGTTGCGAGACTTACCCTGGTGTTCCACTTGTCTGTAGCCCTCATCACCCCTAATCTGGCCCCAGTTCCCCTTGACCCAGCCCAAGCAACTTCCCTTTTCTTGGAGTCCAGTGGAGATTTGTCTCAACCCAAGCAGGTCTCATGCCCTCATGAGGCTGGGGCTTATTACTGAAATTCCCTGTATTCCTCAAAATTTTTTTTTTCAGCCCATCAGCCTCCTCTGAAATCCCACAGGGAACTGGTATGAAGCCTTACCCCTGTGTCTGGGCTGTGGAGTCACTGTGCACCCTTTACTCACATAAACATCCAACCTCCCCACAAAGGGGTCTACTAGCACAACTCACAGGAGGGAACTGGAGGTTAGCAAGGGGGCTTGCAGCTGAGGTCTAGGGGAACCAGGTATTGATATCCCACCACAACACTTTCAAGACCCTTTCAAGATGGGAAGTGAGACTGTAAATCATTATGGTGAGACAACACACTGAGACTGTCCTCAGCAAACCCCACTTGTCACTTGCCCTATTTCAGGGATAGCTAGAACTCACCTTCTCTGTTCATCTTTCTGAGGGTGTTGGTTAAACTGAAGCTCCTTGAGGGCAGAGACTCTTAATGATCCCCACTCCTCTGTGCCTCTAACCATTTCGGCATGAGGTGGTGTCTCCACTTATTCCAGGATGATGGCTGTCTCAGACTGCCATTTGCTCTCATGTGCTTGGTTGTCTGGGAGACACTGGTCCAGCCTCAAGGGCTCAGCAGCATCTGCAGTGCTGTGGCTTGGCTTGCAGAGAACCTTCTCCTCCCAGTATCATCCCAAGGGTTCCTGTAAGTCCCAGATTTGAGAAGCAGCCCCCAGGTTTGGTCCCTGACCTTCCAATTACAGGCCTGAGTGGGCAGTGTGTATTCTTTTCCATTGAAGGTGAAGATGATACAAGGCAGACTGTTGATGCTGCTACATGGAACCACATACTGTAAGAGAAAGGAGAGAGGTTGACCCAGCTGATCTCTGCTGTGTGGTAAGCCCCAGAGGGCCCCTGTGGCATCTCCCTTCACCTGTAGATTCAAAGGCCTGGCATTGATGAGGTTCTAGATAATGATGATCACTCTAGTTGGGCCAAGCATCAATGCAGTCCCAGTATCTATAATGGCCTGGTATCTGTGGGAACAACCATGAAACACCCCAATCATGGCGATGCTGAAAGACAGTGGTACAAACTGGGAACCTGGATCACACTGAAGTGTCTCCCCACGACTGTGCACCCCCCCACCCCGACTCTCTGCACAATAGCACTTTGCTCATGTATTAACTTTATTTTCCTTTTCTCTGGTCATAAAATCTTCTTTGACTTCTTTTTTTTTGCTTTTTATACCACTTTATTCCAACCTGAGCACCTCAATATAAAACTAAACACTGATGAACTGTTTTCCTTACTAATTTTGAATTACTGTAAATGTACAAGTTCTGCTAGCAGTTCAACACTTACATAGACTAAATCAACTCTGACACATGGAAGATTTCATATAATGAAAATACCTAAAACAATTAGTGCAATATACTGAACTGATCAAAATAAAACTTGAACTTTGGAAAACAAGGCTGCAAGATTATTACTAACATATCCAATACTTATGTTACAAAATTACTGCTACATTGTTTATTATGGTTCTAGCCAGGCAGGAATAATTGAAGCCCCTTCCTTTCAAAGCAGAAGAGAAGGAAAAACAGCTGTTTTAGTAACTGTGTATTTTGTATACTTTTAAGCAACTCTTAAATATTACAGAAAAGTAATAAACATACATGGAGACTACAATTCAGTACCCTATTTACAGAACAGCTGAAGATCGAATTTAAAATAATCAAGTTTGAATGTACATAATTGTTAGTGCATTGACTATATTTATGTCCAAAGGGCACATAAGCGTCCTTCCTACTCCCAAACAACAAAAAGCTATGCAATGGCCAGCAGTGATTAATCAGAAATCACAGACACCTGGTTTATTTCATTCTTGTTGAACTTGCATGTTTGAAGGGAACCCTATCCTACAAGATGCATTTTATCAGTTTTCATATTCCTAAAACAAGACGGGGTTGACTTTTTTTTTAAACCCCATTTAAAAAATAATAGGACTAGCTATAATTTAGATGCCACTTATGTTCATTTTTCCTCCTGAAGATGTGGGATTTTTTCCTTGTGGCTAATCTGTTAAAGTGTGGAATGTATACTTATAAGTAAGGATACTAAGAGAAATTACAGGCTGCCTGAACATGATAGGTAAGCATAAATATCTTTAGTACCTCCTTCCAAAGAAATATGTTTTTTTCCAAAAGCCCAAATGAGTAAGTTCCAAATATTTTTCACAGAACTGGCTAGTTAACTGCCGGTTCAGTCATTTGTTTATATCCCTGGTGAAGAGAAATGAGTTCCGCTAACCTTCCAAGGAAACAAGTGTACACATAACTCTCATTTCCCCCTTGCACTGCTGAAACATTAGTCAGAGGGTCACGTGCATGTTGTTAAAAATTAAGTTCAAAACACTTAAAATAATTCTGTATTAGAAACGACCATCGTAAGTCTCTTCTTTTTGGAAGTCATACTGGGCTGGTTAAATGCTCCAATTCCACTGTTATTAACAATTAGGAAGCAGAAGAACATTCCAGTTCGTTTAAACTGGAGTTTAGTTACTACAGCACTGACTCCTGGTTGGCTGCGTGGGTTCAGTAAGGTCTACTCCTCTTCCTCTGGCAGAATTCGCTCCTGGATTCTGTGGTTCGTTCTTTGGCAACGTTTTAGCTATTGCCATGAATATTTCATTTACATCCGTTGATGTTTTAGCTGATGTCTCCATAAATAATAAACTGTTGTCATCTGCATAGGAATGTGTTTCCTGGAAGTCAACAGCTCTTTTACTTGCGAGGTCAGCCTTGTTTCCTGATAAACCTATTACAATGTTAGGACCGGCTTGCCTCTGAAGTTCTTTAACCCAGTTTTTGGCTCTGGCAAAGGGCTCCTCCTTTGTGATGTCGTATACAACTATGACTGCTTGTGCTCCTCTGTAGTACATTGGTGCTAGGCTATGGGATCTTTCTTGACCAGCTGTATCCCATATTTCAAACTTTACTGTTGAGTCATCAAGACACACAGTTTGGGTTAGAAAAGCAACCCCGATGGTACTCTCTTGAAATTCATGAAATTGGCCCTTCACAAAACGAAGCACTAGGCGTGATTTGCCAACAGCAGGCTCTCCCAGAAGTACCAGTTCGAACTGGCATATTTTATTTCCAGTATTTGGCCCGTTGGGTCTTGTTGATCCTCGATTAGTCATGACCAAATTTGAAAGAAGTCCCTAATTTCAGCCTCTTAAATGAACTTCCAGGATGCAAGGTGTCATTTTTTGTTTTTCTTTCTGGAGGTAAAGAAACCTGAGCCTGCAGCGCGCGGAGCCTCGGCGCCGAGGCTGCCGGCTGCAGGTCCCAGTCGGAGCCTGAGAAGCAGCTGAGGCTAGGCAGAGGTTGAGGCTGAGGAGGCGGCGGCTGCGCATCTGCTCATCGTGCCGCTCCCCTCAGACTGGACGATGCGGAGCTCCTGCCCCGGTGCCGCCCCCTTCGGGCTCCATCTCCGCCTCTCCCCGCGCCACCTTCCCCTTTCCTTTCTTCTCCTCCGCCTCCGCCGCATCCACCGCCACAGCAGCTCAAGTTCCCACTAATTCTTCCTCTTCCTCCCTCCTCCCCTCAGGCCGGCCGCCTGCTCTTTGACTTCCTTTGAGTTCTTGTATACACCAGGCTCTTTGGGGACTCTGGGCCTTGGCGTGTGCTGGTCACCTTTCCTAGCAGAACCCCAGCCCCTTCATTTAGCTACTTTCTCTTCATTTTCCAGGTTTCAGCTTAAATTTCACTTTTTCTAGGAAGTCTTCCCCCAAGACTACATCAGACTGCTGTCTTGATCTCTCTCTGTAGACTATTCCTCATTTGTAGCAAGTACCAAAGTGGTAGATCATTAAGTGTGTGACTTGTTTCATGTACATCTGCCTAACCAGATGTAAGAGCAATTTGTATCCTTAGAGCCCCCCTCAAGTGATCAGCACACAGTGGATGCGCGATGTATCTTATTTGAGTGAATGAATGAGTGAGTGAGTGAGTGAGAGCGAGAGAGTGAATGAGTGAGCGAGTGCAAATGTGAAAAAATGCATGAGAAATAATCAGAGACCTGTGTCTGGTGTGTGACCAGAAATAGGTCAACCCATATTGCTAAGATGGATGTTCCCTGGAGCAGCAGATGCTCAGAGTGTTGAGGAGGGAGAAACAGGCTGCCCTGAGAGACATTGTTTCCAAGCACTGCCCCTCACCTGGCTCTGAAACTGAGAGCCTGGCCAGGATTTCCCCAAACTAGCCCAGGGGGCCTCCAAAGGACATGGAAGCTTCTGTCTGAGCGTATCACACAGAATCCCATCAGTTATTGCTCCTTGATATCAGGCCACTCCTGGGTCCCAGCTTCCTGATTCTCTCTGTCCCAGCCCCTACCCCACTGTATCCCCGGGATGGGGTGTTTGTGTGGCAAATGGAAGGGGGAATGTCTCTTTGTATGTGTTGCTTTCAGGTCTCAAGAATGCAGTGCACCTCTCTCCACTGCTGGTACGCTATTCTCTAAGGAGACCAGTTTTCCCAGTTTGTCCAGGACTTTCCCTGTTTTTAAACTAGCAGTTTTGTGTACTAAGAACTCCCTCATTCCCAGGTAGCCCTGGGCAGTTGTTGATCTGTTCAGGGTGGTGAAATTCTCCCTGATCATCTTTTCATCGCACATTAAGGTCCTCAAACTATGCCATCTGCCTCACAGCACAGTGGGTGCAGCCCACTGTGAGCTGCACACAGGTCTCAGGACCCTGGTCAGGGCCAAGTGTAGGAGGCCTGGGGTGATTATGAGCCTATGATTTATGTGTGTATCTGTGTGTTTCTGTCTCTTTGTACGTGTGTCTGTGTGTGTATCTGCATGTGTGTGTGTGTGTGTGTATGTTTCCCAATGTGTCTCTGTTTGTGTCTTTGTGTGTTTTGGTAGGTATCTGTGTTCGTGTGCAAGTTTATGTGTCAGTGCGTGTTTATATGTGTCTCTGTGTTGTTTATATGTGTATCTTTGGGGTTGAAGGCTGTGTGTCTGTGTGTGACTGTGTGTCTGATCTTATACTTGTGTGTTTCTGCATGTGTCCATATGCACGTGTGGGGGCATCAATTGGGATGGCCCTCAGAGGGAGAGGTTTACCCATTCATGTTCAACTGCCAGTAATCTGGTCCAAATATTCGTATGCAGTCAAGATGTCCTCTGTGGTAACTGTGGTCTACCCCACCAAACATCACCAAGTGGCCTTTCGCCTTCCCGCTGATGAGAGAAAGAAGACAGACTGCTCATTGTCAGAGAATAAAGCCACTTAGTGTCTAAGGGCTATGCTTTTCCATGCATTGGAGGCACGACTATGGTCTACATTTTACAAATGTGGAAATTGTGGCATGGACGGATTCATTACCTGACAAAGGTCTGTCACCGAATAATGAGTGGCAGAGAAGAGGTTCAAAGCTGGGAAGCCTGGCTGGGCACCTACCTGCCACCCTTCTGAAGAGGGCCTGGTCCCCTCCAGCAACCAGAGTGTTCAGAGAATCCCTCAGGACACCACGCTGGAGGGATCTGGCCTCCCCATTCTGTAGCCTGTCATTTCTCAGGAAAGCCTAGTTCCGAAGGCAGTAAGGGCTTGGGTTCAGGCTCACTCAGGGTTGGTATCACAGGTCTGTGACCTGTGCCATCCATGGGGTTCCGCACTCAGCAGGGACCCATGCCTCTGCTATCGCTGTGTTGAAATTTCTAATCGTTTTTGAACAGGAGGCCCCATGTTGCACTGGTTCCTCCCAACTGTATAGCTGGTCCTGGGCTCCCAGTAAAATGCTAGTGAGGAAGTAAACATTCCTGCTGTCCCTCTCCTTCATTTTATATCAAATCTATCAGCAAATCCCGTTGCCTTTTCCTCCAACGTGTGCCCTGACACCTTCCATATTATCCTTCTTCCCAAAGCCCACCAATCTTTTGACTACTCCCCAAATCTTCCCTATTTATCTTCAGAGGATTGTAGGTATTAAACAAGGAGAAACAAAATCAAACTGAGAAGAACTTGCCTGTACCTTTGAGATGCATATGTCCTTCTTGGTCTTCTCAAGAAGACCTATGTCTGCCATCTTTTAAAATGTAAATTTAAAAAAAGAGGGTAAGGTAATATAGAACTTGACTTGTCAAGGGTAAAGAGAAATCCTGTGTTTCCTATAAACACTAGGAAAATGGGCGTAGCCATCCAGATAGTGACCTTGATTTGTTCCATCTGCCAGAAGCCCATTTTGTATCCAACCTCTTGTAACTGTTAAGTTTTCTGTTGTACCTGGTGACTTGAAAAAAGGCACAACATGAGAGGGGTGACTTAAGTTTTATTTGGGGCAAAATGAGGACTGCAGCCATGGACAACAGCATCTCAGATAGCTCTAAAACTATTCCAAAGAGACAGGTAGAAGGACAGTGCATATGTGATTTTGGTGAAGGGGGAGCACATGCCATTGAGCACATATTTTTTAGCAGAAGGTCTCTGTTAGTCATGAGGAGATTTGGTCCCCATGAAGGATTTTAGTATTTTTCTAGATATGAGGAGATACAAGAATTGGGCTCATAAAACCAACCCCTGTAAATATCTGACTATCTGAAGACCTGTTCTGCCAGTTTTTTACAAAGCACACAATACCTCTTTTCAGCTCTCCAAACTGAGGTCCTTTCAGGGTGATTTTGAAAACAAGCAGGTTCAGCAGCATATCATTTAATCCTTATACAGGTTGATGTCAAGTTCTGATGGTGTGTGCCAGTTGTAGTTGACATACCTGACTCAGGACTGAAAGTTTGGAATGGGAACTCTAAGGCCTCAGTGTTTGTTTGTGTCTGTGTGTTCAAATGTACCTAAGTGTGTATTGTAGATGTATGGTATGGCCAAAGTTAATCAGTGAAATAATTCAAATTAACTTAAAGGAAATCAACTGCTTATATAAATACTCAGAAATGGTAAATTATCTGGACAGAATGAATTTCAGGTTCATGTCATTTGGAAAATATACAGTATTATACTGATATCTGGTATTGAAGGTGGCATGAATTTGATGGTTTCATTTTTATAGACATGACTTTACAGTCATCCATGTTGAGTGTAATCCTTCTGTTTTACCTAGGTTTACTAGAGGTCAAACAAAACTTTATTTTGTTATGAATTTGTCAACAAGAAAAGTAACTTGTGAAAAAAAATTAAGGAAAGTAAGCTGTGTATTTTCAGTAAAAGAAGGTTGGAGGAATGAGCAAAAAAATACTGAAAAAGAGTTGTACATGATTAGGATTTTCTAAACTTGGTTTCAGTTTATTTGGATAATTGGATTTTGTTGGGAGTGGACCGGGTGAAGAGTGAGTTTCATTTCACCCTCCAGTGTTTTCTTGAAATGCTGCTTTTCATAACAGATTGTATACATTTATTTGCCTTTAAGTGATCTGTATTTGCTTTTGAGGCCTTTTGTAAGTTTGGCTAAGGACTAAGTATTGTCTCTCAGTGACTTATCATCTTATCTGACCAAGCGTTTTAAAACTTTTGGCAATATTCCCAAATAGAGAATGTTAATTGAGTTTCTTTTGATTTCCAGCTTACTGTGGAGTACTTTAGAGGGCCCCGAAGGTATCTTTATTTTTTTAAGAACTTTTATCTAGAAATAACTGGCATACCATAAACTGCATATATTTAAAATGTACAATTCAATATTTTTTTTCTTATTAGTAACATATATATGGCAATCCCAGTCTCCCAATTCATCCCACCTCAATCCCCATCCCGCTTTCCCCCTTCGGTGTCTATATGTTTCCTCTATACATTTGTGTCTCTATTTCTGCCTTGCAAACCAGTTGATCTGTACCATGTTTTGGGACTCTGCATATATTCATTAATATATGATATTTGTTTCTTTCTTTCTTACTTACTTCACTCCTCATGACAGGCTTTAGATCCATCCTTGTCTCACAAATGTTACAGTTTTGTTCCTTTTTATGGTTGCATAATATTCTAATGAATATATGTACCACTTCTTCTTTATCCATGCATCTGTCAATGGGCATATAGGTAGTTCCCATGACCTGGGTATTGTAAACTGCTGCAAAGAACAGTGGGATGCATGGATCTGCTGAAATATGGTTTTCTCTGGGTATGTGCCCAGTAATGGGATTGCTGGGTCATATTCTATTTTTAATATTTTAAGGAACCACCATACTCTTTTCCATAGTGGCTGTATCAATTTACATTGCCAGCCACAGTGCCAGAGGGTTCCCTTTTCTTCACACCCTCTCCAGCATTTATTGTTTGTAGATTTTCTGACGATGCCCATTCTGACCGGTGTGAGGTGAAACTTGCTTGTAGTTTTGGTTTGCAATTCTCTAATAATTAGTGATGTTGTACAGCTTTTCACAGGCCTCTTGTTCATCTGTATGTCTTCTTTGGAAAAATACCTGTTTAAGTCTTCTTCCATTTTTTGATTGGATTGTTTATTTATTTTTTCATATTGAGCTGCATGGACTGTTTATATATTTTGCAGGTTAATCCTTTGTCTGTTGATTCATTTGCAAATATTTCCTCCTATTCTGAGGGTTATCTTTTCATCTTGTTTAGAGTTTCCTTTGCAGTGCAAAAACTTTTGTTTCATTATGTCCCATGTGTTTATTTTTTGCTTTTATTTCCATTACTCTAGGAGGTGGGTCAAAAAAATCTTGGAGTGATTACTGTCAAAGAGTGTTCTTCTTAAGTTTCCTCTAGGAACTTTATACTGTCTGGCCTTTCATTTATGTCCTTAATCCATTTTGACTTTAGTTTTCTGTATGGTGTTAGGGAGTGTTCTAATTTCATTCTTTTACATGTAGCTGTACAGTATTCCCAGCACCACTTATTAAAGAGGCTCTCTTTTCTCCATTACATATCCTTTCCTCCTTTTTCATAGATTAGTTGAACATAGTTTATCTCTGGGCTTTCTAAACATAGTTTTTCTCCTGTTTTGTTGATCTCTATTTCTGTTCTCATGCCAGTACCATATTGTCTTGGTTAGTGTAGCTTTGTAGTACACTCTGAAGTCGGGGAGTCTGATTCCTCCAGCTTTGGGTTTTTCCTCAGGATTGCTCTGACTATCCAGTGTGTCTCCACACAAATTTTAGAATTTCTTGTTCTAGTTGTGTGAAAAATGTCTCTGGTAATTTGACAGGGATTGCATTGAATGTGTCGATTGCTTTGGGTAGTATAGTCATTTTCACAATGTTGATTCTTCCAATCCAAAGACATAATATATCTCTCCATCTGTTTGTGTCAACTTTGATCTCTTTCTTCTGTGGTATACTTCTCTGACTACAGGTCCTTTGCCTCCATAGTTAGATTTATTCCTAGATATATTTTTCTTTTTGTTGCAATGGTGCATGGGATTGTTTCCTGAATTTCTCTTCCTCATCTTTTGTTGTTAGTGTATAGGAATGCAAGCAATCTGTCTATTAATTTTGTATCCCACAAATGTACCAAATTCATTGATTTCTTCAAATCGTTTTCTGGTGGCATGTTACAGGTTTGCTATGTCTAGCATCATGTCATCTGCAGACAGTAAGTTTTACTTCTTTTCCAAATTTCTCTTTTTATTTTTATTTATTTTTTCTTCTCTGATTGCTGTGGCAAAGACTTCCTCAAGTATGCTGAATATTAGTGATGAGAGAGGACTTCCTTGTCTTTTTCCTGATCTTAGAGGAAATGCTTTCAGCTTTTCACCTTTGAGAATGATGTTTTCTGTCAGTTTGTTGTATATGGCATTTATTATGTTGAAATGGGTTCCCGTTATGCTCACTTTCTTGGCCGTTTTCTTTTGATCATAAATTGGTGTTGAATTTTGTCAAAAGGCTTTTCTGCATTTATTGAGATGCTCACATGTTTTTTATTCTTCAATTTGTTCATATAGTGTATCACATTGATTGATTTCTGTGTATTGAAGAATCCTTGCATCCCTGGGATACATCCCACTTGATCATGATGTATCATCTCTTTAATGTGTTTCTGGATTCCATTTGCCAGTATTTTGCTGAGGATTTTTGCATCTAAATCCATAAGTGATATTGATCTTCAATTTTATTTTTTTATAGCATCTTGGTCTGGTTTTCATATCAGGAGGATGCTGGCCTCCTAGAATTAGTTTGAGAGTGTTCCTCCCTCTGCAAATTCTCAGATGTGTTTGAGAAGGATGTGTGTTAGCTCGTCTCTAAATGTTTGATAGATTTCACCTGTGAAGCCAACTGGTCCTGGACTTCTGTTGGTTGGAGGATTTTTCATCAGTTTGAATTTCCTTACTTGTGATTGTTCTGTTCATATTTTCTATTTCTTCCTGATTTAGTCCTGGAAGGTTATAGCTTTCCAGCAATTTGTCCACGTCATCCAGATTGTCCATTTTATTGGCATATAGTTGCTTGTAGTAGCCACTTATGATGCATTTTTTTATTTCTGGGGTGTCCTTTGTACCTTCTCCTGTTTCATTTCTGATTTTATTGATTTCAGTCCCCTCCCTCTTTTTCTTGTTGAATCTCTTTAAATGTTTGTCAATCTGTTTGTCTTCGCAAAGAACCAACCTTTAGTATTATTGATCTTTGCCATTGTTTTCTTTCTTTCTATTTCATTTATTTCTGCTCTCATCTTTATGATTTATTTCCTTCTACTAATGTGGGGTTTTGTTTGTTCTTCTTTCTCTAGTTTCTTTAGGTGTAAGGTTATATTGCTTATTTGGGATTTTCTTTTTAATTTGGGATTTTATTGCCATAAACTTCATTCTTGGAACTGATTTTATTGCATCCCATGGGTTTTGTATTGTTGTGTTTTAATTCTCATTTGTCTCTAGGTATTTTCTGATTTGCTCTTCAGTGTCTTCAGTGATCTCTTGGGTATGTAGTAGTGTATTGCTTGTCATCCATTTGTTTGTGTTTTTTACAGTTTTATTTCCTGTAATTGATTTCTCATCTCATAGCCTTGTGTTCAGAAAAGATGCTTGATACAATTTTAATTTGCTTAAGTTTATCAAGGTTTGATTTGTGACCAAAGATGTGTTCTACCCTGGAGAATATTCCATGTGCACTTGAGAAGTGTAATATGCTGTTTTCAAATGGAATGTCATATAAACATCAATTAAATCTATGTGTTCTATTGTGTCATTTAAAGATTGTATTTCCTTATTAATTATCTGGCTGAATGATGTGTCCATTGGTATACCTGGTGTGTTAAAGTCCCCCTATATTTTTGTGTTTCTGTGGATTTCCTCTTTTCATACTTGTTAACCTTTGCCTTGAGTATTGAGGTGCTCCTCTATTGGGTGCATATATATTTATAATTCTTCTATCCACTTCTTGGTTTGATCCCATCATCATTATGTAGTGTCCTTTCTTGTCTCTTGCAATATTCTTTATTTGAAAGTCTCTTTTTTCTAACATGAGTATTGCCACTCCAGCTTTGTTTTAATTTCCATGTGTATGGAATATCATTTTCCTTTTCCTCATTTTCAGTGTATGTGTCCCTAGGTCTGAAATGGGTCTCTTTTGGATAGCATATACATAGGTCTTGTTTTTGTGTCCATTCAGCCAGTGTGGGTCTTTTGGTTGGTGCATTTAGATCATTTGTATTCAAGGTAGTTATTGACATGAATATTCCTATTGCCATTTGCTTAATTATTGTGGGTTTGTTTTTTCTATGTCCTTTTGTTTTCTTGTATTTCCCACTTAGAAAAATTCCTTTAGCATTTGGTGTAGGGCTGGTGTGGTGGTGCTGAATTCTCTTAGCTTTTGCTTCTCAGTAAAGCTTTTGATGTCTCCATCGAGTCTGAATGAGATCCTTGCTGTGTAGAGTGGTTGTAGTTATTTCCCTTTCATCAATTTAAATATAGCCTGTCACTTCCTTCTGGCTTGCAGAGTTTCTGTTGAGAAATCAGCTTTTAACCTTAACCTTATGGGCGATCTCTGGAATGTTATTCATCCTTTTTTCCTGTGTTGCTTTTTAATAATTCTCCTTTGTCTGTAATTTTTGTGAATTTGACTGCTGTGTATTCCTGTGTTTCTCCTTGGGATTCTCCTACCTGCAATTCATTGTGCTTCCTGGACTTGGGTGGCTATTTCCTTTCCCATATTAGGGAAGATTTTAAATATAGCCTCTTCAAATATTTTCTTGGGTCCTTTCTCTCTCTCCTCTCTCTTTGGACCCCTATAATGTGAATGTTGCTGTGTTTAAGGCTATCCCAGTGGTGTCTTATGCTGTCTTAATTTCTTTTCATTCTTTTTTCTTTATTCTTGTCCACAAGTGTGATTTCCATCCTTCTCTCTTCCAGATCACTGATCCTTGCTACTGCCTCAGTCATTCTGCTATTTGTTCCTTTGTAGTTTATTTTTCATTTCAGTCATTGCATTGTTTATTTTTGTTTGTTCTTTAATTTTTCTATGTTTCTGTTAAACTTTTCCTGGATCTTTTTGATCTTCGCATCCAGCCTTTGTTCAAAGTCGAGGATCATCTTCATTATCGTTATTCTGAATTTTTTATCTGGCAGATTGCCTATCTCTACTAGATTTGGTTTTTTCCTGGGGATCACATTTGTCCCTTTTTGTGGTAGAAAATCCTCTGCCTTTTCATTTTCTCTGCCTTTCTGTGGCTGTGGTTTTCATTCTGCAGGCGGCAGGATTATAGGTCTTCTTGATACTGCTGTCTGCTCTCTGGCAGATGATGCTGTCTAACAGGCTTGTGCACAATTCCTGATGGGAGAACCTGGTGATGGTTAGAGCTGGCTGTTCCTTTGGTGGCCAGAGCACAGTAAAACTTTAATCCACTTGTCAGCCTATGGGTGGGGCTGAGTTCCCACCCTGTTGGTTGTTTTGCATGAGGCAGCCCAGCACTGAAGTTTACAGGCTCTTTGGTGGGGCTAATGGCAGTCTCCAGGAGGGTGCATGCCAATGAACTCTTCCCAGAATCCCCACCACCAGCATCTTCAGCCCTGCAGAGAGCCACACCTGCCCCCACTTCTGCAGGTTACCTTCCAACACAAGCAGATACGTATGGTTCAGTTTCCTATGGATTCACTGCTCCTCCCCCTGGATCCCGGTATGCACACTACTGTTTGTTTGACCTCCAAGAGTGGAGTCTCTATTTACCACAGTCATGTGGATGTCCTGCAAGCAAATCCTGCTGAGATTCAAAGTCTGATTCTCTGGGGATGCTTTCTCCTCTTGCCAGGTCCCCAGATTGGGAAGCCTGATGGAATGCTCAGAACCCTCACTTCAGTGGGTGGACCTCTGTGGTATAACTGTTCTCAAGTTTGTCAGTCTACCAACCAGTGTCTATGGGACTTGATTTTATCAGAGTAGTGTCCCTCCCACTGTCACACTGTGGCTTCTGTTTTGTTCCTGGATGTGGCATGTCTTTATTGGTAAGTTCCAGCATCTGCCTTTCTATGATTGTTCAGCAGTTACTTGTGATTACAGTCCTCTTGCAAGAGGGAGTGAGCACATGTCCTTCTACTCCACCATCTTGAACCAGAAATGAATCCTGTGAGGTATCTTAAAGAGAAATCTTTAACTAAGATTGTTGGGTATATTAAGTGAAATGCAATTATTCATAATTCTGGTTATTGTAATGAAGTTTATTGATTATACCGTAATGAGATGTTTAACCATTCCTTTTAAGTCTTCTAGTTTTATAGATTTTTTTGTAATCTGAAGCTCTTACAAAAAGTGCTTCATCATCAAGGAGTTTCATCGAAAAACTATGGAAGCAGTTACAACACTTCCACACCAAGAGGATGTTTATGTGAGGATTCCAGCCTATACTGACTTAATGCAAAGAAGTTTCCTGCCCCAGAGTCTGCTAGGTAAGGCATCCAGTGCTGTTTTCCCCTGACAAGAAGAATGGACTCCCTATTTGAACTTGAAGCAGTTTCAGAAGGTGGATCATTGCCCTTCTGCTTCCCCTAAGAATACGTGAGTAAAGTCTCATACAGGGGAATGAAACAGGAGGGAAGGGGACAGGGCACAAGCTTTAAAAGTGTGACATAGCCTGAGGACATGATATGAACAAGGCAGAATCAAGTAGGTCAAGAGGCTGGACAACACCACTTCCACTAGACCTTGAACATCATAATAGAACCATAAGAATGAAAAAGTAGGCAGGGTCCCAATTGCAGGAAATCTCCTCCCATGCCGGAAATAGCTGGAATACTCTTCCCAAGCATTAGCCTATGAAATAACTCACTCCTATGAAAACTGACAACCACATACACTGGTACATTTCTCACCTTCTGAGATGGCCAATAGTCTGTCTGTGGATTGTGTTTCTTTCTAAATAATTCACTTCTTACCTATTAGTGTGTTTCTCATTGAATTTTGTCTGCAAGGAGACATCAAGAACATGAGCTTCCTTAGGTCCTGAAATAAAGTGTGTGATCTCAATCAGAAGATTTTGGGTTTTGGCCAGGTTCCAGTCTTGGCAGTGTGTATTCAAGTCCCTATCAGGGTTTTACTGAGTTTGAGAACTGGCTGCATGAGCTTGAGCGCCAGTCTGAGTTTTGGCTGGGTTTGAGTCCAAGCCACGTGGGTTCATATGTCAATCAGAGTTTTGATGGGGTTTCAGTCCCAGCCATCATGGTTCAAATCCCAATCTGAGATGCAAGTTTTAATTTTAGCATCACAAAAAATGAACTGAAGCAAATAAAATATAAAAAAGAGCCATGACTGAGACACCCTTGGTGGCACAGTGGTGAAGACCCTGTTCTCCCAATGCAGGGGCTTCAGTTTGATGCCTGGTCAGGGAATTAGATACAACCTGCCACAACTAATAGTTCACATGCTGCATCTAAAAATCTTGCATGCATGCCTCAACAAAAGATCATGTGTGCTGCAACTCAGTGATGTCACAGCCAAGGAAATGAGTAAATTAAAAAAAAAAATGTCCTATTCATATCCCATTGTATGTCTCTACCACATTTTCTTTATCCATTCAAATGTTGATGGATCTAAGTTGTTTGTACATCTTGGCTATTGTGAATGATGCTGCAATGCACATAAGAGGACACATATCCCTTTGAGATCATGATTGTAGTTTTTTGGAATAAATATCCAGAATTGGGATTGCTGGACCAAAGCAAACTCACTTTTCAGTTTTTTGAGGAATCACCATTATGTTCTCCAGTGGCTGCACCAGTTTACTTCCCCACCAACCCCATGCTGAAATCCACATCCTCGTCAACACTTATTATAGTCTGTTTTCTGATAATGACCATGCTAATGGATGTGAGATGGTATCTTATTGTCATTTGTTTGCATTTTCTGGATGATCAGTGAGGGAGGAACTATCCTTCTCCTAAATTTACAGGATAGGTAACCAGTGAGAAGAAATCAACTTATGAAGGTCATATGACTGGTAGGCTTCAGAAATGGGATGTGAATCCATTCAGAAAAGCTCCAGGATGTACATGCTTGGTGAGTATGCTATTCTGTCTTCCATGTGCTTAGCAAATCTGGGATCATGCAATACCTACAACACAAAAGTATTCTGCTCTTTTCCCTTTATGTCTTATTGAAACAATTTCTTATAGCACTAAATATTCTCTTAAAACACAGTTTCATAGTAGTTGATTGCATGATGGCCTATCTGTACTGTGGTCAACTTACGTTTAATGGGTCTTGGATGTCCCAGATTTTCCCTTGTGTAAGAGATTCTGAGGTCTACATCCTTGCTTAGGGAACTCTTGGGGTGCTTCTGATCATCACATTAGCATAAACCTTAGAAGAAAAATTGCTGGGACAAGACCATACATACTTTAAGAGCAAGTCAACTCCAAAAAGATTGTACCAATTTATACTCTTCCTAGAAGTGTTTAAGATCTATTTTTTTCCCTGTTTTTTCTACCTTTCTTCCCACTAGTGGCTATAAACCTCTGTGGTCTGCAGTGGGTAAAGAACAAAAGTGGAAGGTGGAGTAAGATTGTTGCTTGCAAGATGACAGATTGGGATTTCACTGGTGGTCCAGGGTTTAAGATTCCGTGCTTTAAGTCTGGGGACTTGGCTTTGATGCCTATCATGGAACTAAACTTCCACATGGTGTGCTGTGCAGACAAAAAAAAAAAAAGTTATGAAGATCAGATTTTATCCTAATGTTGGCAGGACTGATAACAAATATAGAGCCTGAATAACATTGGTCTCATTAACAGACACAGCTCTAACCCTGGCCTTAGGCTCATGTAGGGAAGCAAAGCCTGACTTTTCTGGTTGATATTATGGCACTAAGCCCTGGTGATAGCAAATATAACCCAACATGGATACAGCACTGTGTTCTAGTGGAAGTATCTAACCATTCATTTATTCAACAGTATTTATCGAGGGCCTACTATGTGCCTGTCACATGTAGTGGAGCCAGAAGTTTAGAGGAGACTTCCTTCATCTGTACAAAGGGGGTTATATCTTGCAGAGGGTCATGGAGATACAGGGGAATGGCATATGCAAGTAATGTGACCTATTCTTATTGTTGTTATTGGTGGTTTCTCAAAACAGAGAGACATTGCTTATGGTTCCATGAAGACCACTTGGAAAATGAGTTTGACACACTGTTCCATTCAATCTCCATTAAGCCCAGACCATGATATTTGCTACTCCAAAAAAAAAAAAAAAAAAAAAACAACTGGTTCTACTCTCACCTTTTCCCATTTATCAGTTCTGCAACTAGTCCTCTTTCACTCCCCTTAAGCCGATCATTATCCAGTGCTATCCCAAAAGGACCAGGCCCACTGCACGCTGGACATACAGCAGATCTGCACAAATGGGGGAACTGCAGGGCTTAGGAGTTTGTTTCAAAGTGAGGAGGCAAGTCTGAAGTCAGTGACCCCACTCTTGCCCTACACCAGCCATTCCCTGACTCCTTGAGTACTAAGATCATCACTCTTCTGACCTCCTATCTACACCACTCTTGTTTTCTCTATCTGGCACCCCCATTTGGGGTTGTCACTTTATCTGTCTCCATGAACTGGGGTGGGTTCCTAACCCAGCCCACTATCCCTGGGGTCCACCACAGCACCTGACACACTGTAGGTGCTCAGTCAATTTGTACTGAATGAAAAGATAAGGAAGGCAGGCAGAGGTCCCTTTCACGTATGTTTGTCTTGCCTGAGTAAAGGCCAACACTATGCAATGTGGTGGGGTGTGTTTTCCACATTATTTACTTTTTCCTGCTCCTTTTCTTCTTTCTTTCTCCCTCCACCTCTGAGCCTTGCTGTCCTGAGGCTGGGCCTCTGCCAAGGGCCTCCAGTTGGAAGGAAGTGACGCTTCCACTCTAATTGTGCCAAACCATGCTGACTTGAACCAAATGCTTTGTTGATCTGTCCCTGGACAAAGCTCAGAAAGGCTGAAGCCTTTGTGCACCCTGGGACTCTTTTATAAGAGTGGCATCTTCCTCAACAACCTTGGAGGCCAGGGAAGGAACATGCTGGGCTCTGGAGGGGTGGGGCAGGCTAGGGATCCACACAGGCTGTCACTTGCCAAATGGGACTAGAAAGGACACCCACTGTGTGGGTGGCAGAAAGCTGGTGACTTGGATGAGGGGACTAAAGGGAACCATCTCAGCTTGAAGACCCTCCCCCAGAATGCCCCGGAAGCAGAAGACCACTGCCAGAGTTCCTCTGAGATGGGAAGAATAGAACCTATTATTATTATCCCTTCCTATCCCTCTGAATGAGGAGGTGGCAGAGTTTATGGAGTTGTTGCCAATTCTTCCGTGTTCTAGAACACCCCACCTGTTACTTCATTTGGGGATGCCTCTCCCCTGTTCCAATCACATGTTGATGAAGGAACTGTCAGTCATGTGGGGCACGGCAATGTGACCAAATAAAGCCAATCATAATACCCCATTTGCCTGCCAGGATGGATGATCGAGGGCTGGACACATGATCTGAGGTGGACCAATCAGAACCCTCCCTGGTACCCTGATGGTTTCTGAGCTTCTGCCTTATGGGTTAGATGCCTTGGGGATACACATATAGAAACCTGAGTGAAGAAAGCTGTCAGGCTAAGACAATCAACAGTGAGAAAGTGGAAAGAGTTAGGGAGAGATAGAGTAAGCTGAAAGCTTCTGAGTTCTTGGGTCCAGTCACTGAGATGCATGGAACTGCTCTGGTTCCTGTGTCCTGTAACCCCACTATCCTTCCATTAAGTCTGCTCTTTCCTTGGAGTCAGTTGGAGTCAGGCTCTTCTCACTTGTGGTTCAGAGGAGTTTCTATCCTACCAGATTATGAAACCCCTCCCCAACATAAGGAGAGTCACTCATTCATGTTAGCATCATTGGGAATGGAATCCTTTATTCTTTACTGAGAATAGGGCTTTGCAGAGCACCAAACACAGTCCACCAACATTTCTGGGTGGGAGTGCCCTATGTGTGAGTGAATGTGTGCTTGGAGTGGGCCTGATTGATTCCTGAAGCACTCCCAAGATTTACACTGCGGGAGCCAGGCCAACCCTCTTTTTTCCCTGATCGTAAACTGAGAGATACATCCTCAAGAAGGCATCACCCAGGACCCAAGTCTCCAACCAGTTCCAGGTCTCTGTTGCCCCTTCAAACCGGCTGATACAGATGTTATGAGGACCCTGGGGAGACAGAAATACACTCCAGTCAGCCTAATCCCTTACCTACCAACCCCATAGCATCCATAGCTGGTGGTTTCTAAGTTTTATTTTCCTCCTTTGGTAAGGACCAAAATACTGTCTCAGCAGCTGCAGAAGTGGAGTGCCCTTCCAAAAACAAGAAAAGCCAGGACATGTGGTTGCCCTGAGGTAGCTGGGTAGGAGAGGGAAGATTTGGAGTTTTGGATTAGCAGATGCAAACTACTATATAGAGATTGGACAAACAATAAGATCCTACTGTATAGCACAGTATTCAAAATCCTGTGACAAACTGTAATGGAAAATAATAGAATAAAGTATATATTATATATATATATATATATATATATATGTACACATATGTGAAAAACTGAGTCACTTTGCTGTATAGCAGATATTAGCACAAAATTGTAAATCAAGTATATTTCAATACAATCAAAAAAAAAAAAAAAAGAAAGGGCAAGAATGGACCATAATTCCCTGGTTATTTCCTTCTGACCCATACTCACTGTTTGCTCTGCGGAGAATGCTGTTTCTTCTCTCTTTTCCCCCCAACAAGGTGTTCTCCAGGCTGTGCTCAGCCCATGTAGGAAGACTTCCACCAACCATGCTCACCCTCCCTGGCCACTCCAGGTTGGGTTGGGTGACATATCCTTGTGCTTACCTTGGTTGTATCCCTCATCACCCCCACTCTGGACCTAGGACCACTAGGCAGAGCCGCTGGAGGTGCTATTTGCATGGACTCCAGTGTAGATTTACCTCAACCCAAGCAGGCCTCCTCATGCCTCCATGAGGCTGGGGGTTTCATGTTACTGAAATCCCCTGTCTTCCTCAAAGCCTTCTTTGAGCCCCTCAGCCTCCTCTAAATTCCTATAGGGAGCTGATATTAAGCCTCAATCTTGTTCCTGGGCTGTGCAGTCACTGTACACCGCATACTCAGGTGAGCATCCAACCTCCCCACAGAGGGGTCTGGTAGCCCAGCTCACAGAGGGGGAACTAAGGCTTTACAAGCAGAAGCTATAGCTGAGGATTAGGACAACCAGGTCATTGATCATCCCACCAGGACTCTTTTGAAGTGGGAAGGGAGAACGTTAATGATGATGGTGCGACGACACACGGAGACTGTCCCCAGACAACGCCACTGGTCACTTGGCCTATTTCAGGGATTGCTAGAGCTGACTTTCCCTGTTCATCTCATTTTAGGGCCTTGGTGGAGCTGAAGCTCTTTGAGGGCAGTAGCCCTTAGTGTTCCCCTGTCCTTGTGCCTCACACTATGGCAGCACGGGGTGGTGTCTCCATTTATTCCAGGATGATGAATGTCCTAGACTGTCCTCTGCTCTCAAGTGGTTGGTTTTGTGGGAGGCGCTGCACAGCCACTTGGGCTCAGCAGCACCTGAAGTGGTGTGGGTTGGCCTGCAGAGGTTCCCCTCCTCCCAGCTAGGTCTAGGGTTCCTGCAAGGGACAGATTTGAAAATGACCCCCCACGGTTGCCCCCTCACCTTCCAGATGTAGGCTTCAGGGGGCACTGGGTAGTCAAAGCCATTGATGGTGAAGATGATAGAAGGCAGACTCCTGATGTTACTACATGGAACCCGATACTGTTAGAGAAAGAGGAGAGAATTTTGCCCAGATGATCCCTGGAGGGTGGAGAGCCCTGGGATGACCCTATGGCATGTCCCTTCACCTCTTCACCGTAAGGCATAGCGTTGATGAGCTTCCAGATGATGGTGACCAGGTTAGTTGGGCCAGCCAGCAGGGTAGTCCCTGTATTCAGAATCCCCTGGCATCCACGTTTACAACCAACAACCACTCCTTTCATGGTGATGCTGAGAGACAGTGGGACAAAGTGGGCACCAGGATCACAATGAAGTTTCCCCCCATGACTACCCCTCCCTGACTGTCTCCAGAACAGCCCAGCAGCTCATGCCCTCACTCTGTTTCCCTACGCTGTGGTCACATAAACTTCTTTGACTTCCTTTGAGTTCTTGAATTCACCAGACTCTTTCGTACCTCAGGGCCTTGGCATGTGCTGGTTGCCCTTCCTAGAAGACCCACATCCCCTTTGTCTAGCTAATTTCTCTTCATCTTCTAGTTTCTAGCTTAAATGTCCCTTTATCAGGGACATCTTCCCCCCAGACTAGATCATGCTCCTGTCTTAGTCACTTTCTCTGAAGATACATCCTCATTTGTGGCAGGTACCAAAGTGGTAATTTATTATGTGTGTGACTCATTTCATGTGTGTCTGCCTCACTAGATGTAAGGGCAAGTTGTATACTCAATTCCTCCCTCATCTGCGCTGCACACAGGGGACACACAATGTATCCTTGCTGAGTGAGTAAATGAATGAATGAATGCATGATTGTATAAGTGAGTGAGTCAAAAAATGCCTGTGGAATAACCAGAGACCTGTGTCTGGTGCCTGACCAGTAATGGATCAACCCATACAGTGAAGATGAGTTTCTCTGGGTCAGCAGATGCTCAGAGTGGTGGGGAGGGAGACACATGCTACCTTGTGAGAAATTGTATCCCAGCATGGCACCCTACCCGGCTTAGAGACCAAGGCCCGTGGCCAGGCGGTGCTCAAGGTAGCCCAGGGGCCTCCAAAGGACCTGTAAGCTTCTGTCTGAGGGTGTCACACAGAATCCCATCAGTTTTTGCCCTTTGTTCTCAGGCCACTCCTGGATCCCAGCTTCCTGATTCTGTCACAGCCTCTGCCCCACTGTGTTCCCGGGTTGTGAAGGTGAATTGCAATTGGCAGGGGGAGTGGTTCTTTGTATGAGTTTCTTTCAGTTATCAAGGAAGCAGCCAACCCCTCTCTACTGCTGGTAAGCTTCTCCCTATGGAGACTATTTTTCACGGCTTGTCTAGGATTTCGCCTGTTTATAAACTAGCAGTTTTGTGTACTAAGAACTCCCTTGGTGCTGGGTAGCCCTGGACAGTTGGTCATCTTATCTCAACCCTGTTCAGGCTGGCAAAATTCTCCCTGATCCATTCTTCGCTCTACTTAGGGTCACCAAATCCTACCATCTGCCTCACAGCCCAGTGGGTGTAGCCCTCCCCGGGCTGCACACACCTCTCAGGACCGTGCTCAGGACCCGCCTCAGGGCCCTGGTCAGGACCCTCCTCAGGGCCCTGGTCAGGACCTGGGGTGATTCTGAGCCCATGGGTGGTGTGTCTATGTGTATGTTTATGTGTTTGTTTGGATGTGTGTCTGTATGTGTCTCTGAGTGTGTCTGTGTGTGACTGTGTGTCTGATCATGCATTTGTGTGTGCCTGCATGTGTCCATGTGCTTGTGTGGGAGCATCCCTAGGGGTGGCCGTTAGAGGGCAAGGCTTACCGGTTCATTTTGACCTGCCAGAAACTGCCTGTGGACAGTGGTATCCACCTGAGCGGTCCTTTGTGGTAGCTGTGGTCCACCCCACCAAACATCAACACGCTGCCATTCTCCTTCCTGCTGAGGAAAGAGGATGAGGGAGGGATCCTTCCTGGAGAATAACACCACTCATTGTCTGAGGCTTGTGGTTATCCACTCATCAGAGGCACTACTATGGTCCCCATTTTACAGATGTGGAAAATGAAGCACAAAGGGATTGAGTACCCGATTATGGCCCGTCACAGACTAATGAGTGGCACAGAAGAGGTTTGAAGCTCTGCAGCCTGACTGGGCTCTGACCACCCACCCTCCTGAAGAGGGCCTAGTCCCCTCCAGCAACCAGAGTGCTCAGAGATACCCACAGAAGAAACCATGCTGCCAGGATATGGCGTCCCCCTTGTGTAGCCTGTCATTTTTCACAAAAGCCGAGGCCGGATGACACTAAGGCCAGTGGTTCAGGAGCACTTATTGTGGCTTCATGGGCCTGTGAACTGTGCCATCTGTGGGGCCCCTAGCTCAGCAGGGCCCCACACCTCTGCTATCTTAGTCTTGAAATTCCTAATACTTTTGGTGCAGGAGGTCCCAGATTTTCATTTTGCGCTGGCCCCTGCCAATCGTGCAGCTGCTCCTGGGCTCCTGGTAAAATGTTAGCGAGGAAGAAAATATTCCTGCCATCCCTCTCCTTCCTTCCATGTCAAATCCAGGAACAAATCCTGCTGCCTTTCCCTCCAGCCTCTAGCCTGACACCTTCCATTTCTCACAGTCTTCCCCCAACTTCGGAAGAAAAAGCAGCTCTCCTTGAGCCTATGGGCATCCTTGAGAGCATGGGCATGGTTGAGCCCCAATAAAATTTAAGTGAGAGAAACGAGTGGCCAGGCCAGAGTTGGCCTTTGGATATTAGTTATGCTGGCCTAAACAGTCTCTCAGGAAAATTCCGGCTCAGGAGATCTATAAATTTTCATGCAGCTGAAATGATTTCAGAGCTGATTTAGAGAGAGGGCTTGTCCAGATCAGACTTACATGCTCAAGTAGAAGGCAAAGATAGGCTGAGAAATGAGGCCTCGTTTCTTCAGGTTGTCGAAAACAGGGGTGCACATTTTGGGACCAAGCCTGGGAGAGCCCAATCCCAGGACACCATCAAAGACTGCACTATCAGTCCCATTCTGTGACTCAGTCAGGAGAAATGGCTGGCCAACGTCGACAAGGTTCATGATCTGTAGATAAGGAGAGTGACCCTATATAAAGGTTGCAGAAGTGGGGCTGGGACTAGGCTGGGTTGCAGATGCCGTTAGCACCTCAGGGAAGACATGAGGCCTAGCTGTGCCCTGGGTGCACTTCAGATGGTCAGTACAAGCTGGGACAGGGACTTGGGGTCCATTTGTGCAGGGCTATGGATTGTAACCAACACTATTCCTCCTGCACAAACCATCTGAGGGGGGCAAAATGGCCTCATGTGTTCTATTCAGTTGGGGAAACATAGACTCAGCACAGGTCCAAATGGTCCCTATGTGAGGATAAAGTGAGTGGAGAGCAGGGTAGTCTTCTCTTTGGCATCACTATGATCAGATGACAGAAATGGACTGAATTAATTGCAATGCACTGTGGATGCTGCATCTGCCCAGTAAGACAAAGCCCTTTACACAATGCTGGTGCCAGGGTTCTTAAGAAAATTCTGCCTGGGAAATGCTTTAGGGGCTGTGTGTGTATTAGAGAGAGAGTGTGTACGCAGGCCCTTCTGGGAGGCAGGCCATAGATTTTATTGGGCTCTCAAAGGCCTCCTAGAGTGAAAAACCACTTATCATCCCTTTCCCATATCTGTGGCCCCTGCTTTCCCTGCCCACATATTTGAAGCCTTCGGCTAACCCCAGGGCACCAATATCAGGTATATCCATTCCCCAAATACCTCACACATAGATGAGTAGTAATGGGCCAGCACAGCTCCACCGCTTATTAAGTGCCTGAAACTTCCAAGGCCCTGGCTCTCTGCACCTCACTTTCCTCCTCTTTATAATGGACATAATCATACTACTTGCGGTGTGGGGTTGTTGCAGGATTAAACATGTTATTACCATGAAAGTGCCCTGCAGAGTCTGAGAATAGAAAAGTGGATGCTTTTTCCCCTCTCTTCGTGCTCCCACCAAAATTAACCTTGAGCACTTCATGGGTAAATGAGCTGCAAATGCACACCCCAAGCCACACTCTTGATTAGCCATTTGGGAGTCTGTGTGTCAGCTTGGCACTGTATCCTCAAACACATACACTGTGGGAAGGTCGGCATACCGCTAGGGAACTTTGAGAAAGAAAGGCCCTCACCATTGGTCCTGCATCTACTTGGTAAACAGTGGTTTCTCCCAGGGCCTGCCCTGATGCAGCTTCTAGTTTCCAGAAGCTGCATTAGGCCTGATTACCCGGAAGGTGTCATAGGCAAGAACTCCAACAATCGTCCTAGTGCTGTATTTGATGTTCATGGACAGGCCTGTGGGCATCAAGGTGGTGGACCGCTCAGGGTTGAAGAGATTGTGTGTACCTGCAGACACAAGTGGTGAGTGTCCCTCAGGGGCGAATGAAGAAGTAATGGGTGGGAGGGGTGCATAAGATGGGTGGGTGTTTGGGGGTGGGGCAGGTACTCACCACAGGAGGGACTGGAGCAGTAGATGGAAAGAACCCACGCGCAAGATAAGGCAGTGTCAAAGAGGACCCTGAACTCCTGAGGGGGTGTTCCAATGGTGATGTTGCCAGTATAGTACATCTATGGGGGGCAGAGATGAATGGTTAGGGCAGGCCTGGCTGCCCTGGCCACCCTTGATTCCCAGAGTGCTGCCTTCCTTGAGTTGTCCTCTGTTCACTGAAATCACTTTCAAACTGCCACGCCTCACAGTCTCTGCTGAGAGTGTTGCCTTCATTTAATTTCTTTCTTTTCTTTTTTTCTTTCTTTTGTCCATTTGAAATCTTGGTTAACTGACCAGTAATTGAACCCTTCTCAGTTCAGTATTGGAGCCGAGTCTTAACCACAGGACATACATGGAAGCCCCAGTGCCTTCATTTGAGAAGCTCTCCAGTCTCCCCTTCAAGGCCCAGCTTGAGTGTTTCCTTCTCTGTGTTGTCCTCCTAGGTCATCGCAGGCCTCTTCCTTTAAACTCAGACCATGTCCTATCAACACCACACACTTGGCCCTTTTATTGGACCTGTATTTACTCTTTCTCTATTACTCAGATTGGCCTATGCACTCTTGAAGGACAGATGAGACCTTTTTTAAAATCAATAACAATAACCAGAGAGTCGGATTTTTATGGTGTCACAGGCCATAGGGCTTAGTACCATTTTTCTGGTGGCCATGGGCCTGTGGAGGCTAACTGACGTCTCCCTGCGATTTCAAACTTGATGTGCAGATGCCTTTCTCTTTTGATCAGGCAAACCTCACCTTTCATCTGTAACTCCATGGATCATTTAGTTCAGAAAGAACAACCTCCTTCACACTAATGGCGTAGTTTTGGCATGAATTGGATGTTTACCTGCTCCTGGTCATTGCTGGGCCAAGTCACCACGGAGCAAGAGCTGAAGATGATAGTGACTACTCCTCTGGGAATGGGGTCCCTGTTCCCCAGTGTTTCTGCTTCCTGCAGGAGCCCCCTCTGCAACATCCAGGCTGGCCCCTCCAGGTCAACCCCAGTACTAGGCCAGAGCACCAAGGGGAGCAGTGGAGTTCCATCCTCCCAACACACTCACATCCTGGTAGTTCCTCAGGGGTTGAAGAGAAATATTCGGGTCATCAGTGGCATTCTGGGACCTGCTGTCAGTGATCTCCTCCAGGAAATGTGTCATCAGGTTTTCTCCCCTGAGGGTTTCTCGCGTGGTCTTGATCTTTGTTAGAGGGATTCTTTCACCAGAGCATTGGGGAGAGGAAACAAAGAAGGGGCAGCTATCAGCTGTCCATGTTATTGTATGACTGTCAAACCTTGCATTGTCATGACGCTGTGTATATTCCCAGCATTTTTATGAGTTTGATGCTATTATCAGAATACCATGCAAAGATGCAGGCAAAGACCTCGGTTTGAATACTGATTCTGTTGTGTAATCTTGGGTGACTCGTATGACCTTTGGAGTCTCAATATCCTCATTGGTAAGAAGGTGGAATATAATAACCACCATCGCCCAGATCGAAGGTTGTGGATGTTAAGTGGGATGATGGATATAATATACCTGATATGTAGGAGGTTTCAGCAATAACAGCCATTACCATTGCTATGGCCATCCCGCTGTGTCCTTTTCAAAGAAGCTCTGGGAAGTAGGCAGAAGGCAGATGATTATCATCTTTTAACTGGGAGGAATTTGAAATGCGTGAGTTTGTGACTTAGCTGTGGTCACCCTGCTTGTTAGAGGTAAAACAGCCAAGAGGTAGCCTTCCTGATATTTCTCTGGTGCTCAAGCAGAAGGGAGTGGTAAAAGAGGAAGCCAGGACATGGGGAATAAATTAGAAGAACTAAGAGGCTAGAGAAGCAAGGAAGAGTCAAAATAGAAAACAAACAAGGCAAAAAAACAAATACTCAGAGATTTCCACATACACAGAGACATCCAATATGATGGAAGACATAAAAGAGGGAGAGAAAGAGATGAAGAGACAGACACATTCACACTGAAATGGAGAGACAGCAGAGAGGAGACAGCAGAGAGGAGACACAAAAGCAAATACAAGAGAAATGCTATTCCATAGGACCTCACTTACAGTAGCAGAGTTGGTGTCCTGAACTATTCCAAGGAGTGCCATTTTCACATAGGTCATGATCTGACTGGGACCCCCAGAGTTCTGCAACCCTGCATGCCGACCCCAAAACACTTGTTTCCTTGGGAAGGTACTCATCAATAAGTGTGAGCTGGATTTTCAGCCTTTTAGGGAATGATTATTTTTCCTTCTCACCCTGATGGGTGGAAAAATAAGCGGACAAGAAAAACCCCAGAAACAGGGATGATGCCTCTTACAGTCCCCGTACTTACATGACTAGGCACTCTGAGAGGGCCACCAGCCCGAGGATCCCAAGCCACTTCATGCTTCTAACCTGGGACAAAGGACTCAAGACAGAGTGAGTTCAGAGCATGCCATGATGGCCAAGATCTGCTAGTTATATATGCTCAAACCTTCCCAGAGAGTTCCCTTGAGGCCACTAATGGATCAGATAAGAAGTATGAACTTCTTGATAAAATGTTTCCTTCGATCAATATCTGTGGGGAGTGGACTTTGAAAATTCCCTAATACAAAGATTTCTAGTGTAATGTCTTCCTTGGGGCTTGGCTACAGAACCAAAACTGAGCCCTTCAGACTAACTAAGAAGGGAGAGAGTCTTACTAACTTGAATGCAAAAAACTGCTACTAACGTGAAAAAGTAAATGCTAGGGGCCATGCTTGACATTTGTGATCTCATGTGGTCTTGAAAACTTCTTCATGAGCTGTGCATTGCAGTGCTCAGTTGAGGAGGAGATTGCAAGGAGGAATAGAGGTCAAATGGCAAACTCTAGACATGAGCAGCAGCCTAGTGACATATAAGTGAATGGCTTTAGCTAGTGCGACAGATGGCACAGAGTAGGGGCATTTATCATGCCATTCTGCATCAAAAATCTAGGCTAGAGTAGTATTACAATTGCAGAGTTTCACTATGGGAAGAAACATGATGCATGCATCCCCAAGATACATCATGTCATCCAACAAACATATACGGAACACCCTAGTGCAGGGATCTGGGTTAGATGCTGTAGAGTCAAAGTCAAGTAAGACCCAGGGGCTCCTTATCTTCTGGGATCTAGCCATCTAGTTCAGTCTTCACAAACTCATGGTGTAGGCTGGAAGAGAAATAAGTGGAAGGGCTCGGCGGGCATCATGGACACAAGACAGGTAGCATCTTCACTGCTAGTGGGGGCAGCCTCTCCTTAGCTCTAACCAGAAGCTGCCATGCTGGAAAGCAGCCTGGTTGCCCATAGTTTCAAGAGAAGTCAGAAGTCTGGATATTTATGTAAAATGCCCTGATTTTAAAAGTGAGCAAATAATTGTTGTTCTTCTTCACAAAATCAGTGTGAGTTGAAACTGAAATACCTGTGTGCTGGATTCAGCCTGCAGGCTGTGTAGGTTTTTATTTCTCACCTAGAGTTGGGAGTAGAGAGTGGAGAGAAAGAGGGTTGCAAGAATAAGAGACTGAATCTGTTTTAACCATGTTAATATTCCTTCCATTTGTAAAGAAAGATCACCCAGGGACGTATCAATCATTAAATTTAATAATGCCCAGTTGGTAATGTGGACTGAAAAATATATGCCCAATGTGAGAGTTCTGAGTTAAGTTTTATTTGGGGCCAAATGAGGATTGTACTCTGGGAGACTGAATCTCAGGCTGAGAAATTGCTCCAAGTAGTCAAGGAGAGGAGCCAGAATATATAGGATTTTTGCAAGAAAGGACAAGTAGTCAGGAATGTCCATTAAAGGAAACTAGATATTTCATGTTAAGGAACTTAGTGCTTTTCTATGTATGGGAAGATACAAGATTTGGGCTCACTGAAATTATTCCTTTGCTATGCACCTTAGCTATCTGAGGCCTGCATTTTCACATCCTAAATTTCCTTAGGGCTTGCCACAGGCAGTGACTTGCAGTCTGATGGCAGGTATTCTTTTCAGTGAGGGTCACAATCCTTGATGACTATGACATCCTCTGCTTATTGATATGACAGGGAATATTCCATTTATATTCTATTCATCACTAAGCATCTGATATAATTCCCCATTAGGATCCATATCATCAGCCATTTTTTCTACCAAAGCAAATACAAAGGATCCATTTCTAAGCTTGTTATCAATCAAAAAAGGCAGAAAGGATCATTCAGAGCTCCTGCTCAGCCCGAGATGAGCAGGCTACCTGTTAAACTGTGATTGAAGCCAAAGTAAATACATTGGAGTTTTATGTCTCCTTTCAAGATTCTAAGGGTCTGGGTGTTCCTGGGTGAGATCTATCCAGGCCTGACCTTTGGAAGAAAAACAGGAGGCTGACTTGATCACCTAGTGGGTGATAGATGGGGTGCTGCATTTTCCTACTTATATTTGCACATTGCTAAAATTTTCTGTGGATAGTACAATCCCTCCAGAGGTGATTTGACATGACCTAGAAAATGACACACACAAATACCATTTAGCTCAGCAATTCTACTTCTAGGGATTTATCCCAAAGATACACTGGCAAAAATGTAAACAAAACAAAACAAAACAACAACAACAGCAACAACAAACATGCACAAGCTATTCACTGCAACACTGTTTGTAAAAGGAAAAGGTTAGAAACATACCCCACATGACTATCCATGGGGGAGTGTTGAATAAGCCATAGGGCATGGAAACAATTGAGTTTAATGGGGATGGGTGAGGTGTGGAATGGCTCAGAACTTCAGGGTATACTGTGTAGTTTTCAGAAAAGAGGGACCAGAAAATCACTTATGGTTTGCTGCTTTTCCATACACATGTATGTCTATTTTCATTTAGAAAGAGTGGAAGAATAAACCAAAAACTAATAAAAAATATAAATATTGGGATGGGGCAGGGATAGAAGTAAGATTTTTCTTGCTTTATAGTTTGATTTTTCAAGCATGGAAATGTATTACAAAATCAAAAAATATGTAAATAAACACATCTTCCCAAATTTAGAACTAATACAAATGAGCCTAATTACATCAAGTTGGTGACATAGACTCACAAAACAAAACATTACTTAAGCGGCTTTAAAATGCAAATGTTGATACTACATTCAGAGTAGGATGGGTTCTAATGACAAAGACAAAGCAACAAAGAAGTGCACTGCCTCCCCCACCACCCAAAACAAAACCAAACACAAACAGCCAAAGAAATCTGAAACAATATCCAGCACCTTATTGTTCGTGATATTGCTACTGTTATGTTGAAAGTATTGTTAAGTGTGTTACAGGTTAAAGTAAGTAAGTAACCAATGCTATGGTTGTTATGAAGCAAGACTTTCCTTGGAAGGGAGAAAAGCGGTTTAAAAACACAACCAAAATATTTAAGTAAAACCCTGTGGTCTTAAGACTTGAATCAGAAGTATGTTTGCACCATTTATTTTTATTTTTTTTTAAGGAAAATCTGTACTTCTTGGCTTTGACCACTGAAAAGCCTAGAAGCAATGGCAACTTGATAACAGTGAGTATGCTGAGGCCGAGCTTGTGGCCTCTAAATACCATTTGCCACCAGAGGATCCAGAGATTCTTGAAGAGATGGCTGACTTCAGGGCTGGACCAAGAAATGCACAAGTTAAGCCTTGGAATCTTGAAGGACCAGAAATAGAGCTTTCAAAGACCTTTGAGGGCCAGAAAAAATCTTTAGTAATCTATATGTAGAGGCCAAAGGTGCAACAATTTTAGTATCACATGAAATTGATTACAACAAATTAAATATAAACAAAGCCATGACTGAGAGCTCCCTGGTGGTGCAGGGGACTACATCCTTCCTTATGTATGTTTTAAAGTGTTTCTGATCATTGCTTTAGCATACACATTAGAAGCGAAAAGCGAGGACATCAACAATACGTATTTGAAGAACAAGCCATCTCCAAATAGATTGTACCGATTTACACTCTTCCAAGAAGAGTTCAAGATCTATCTTTTTCCTGATTTTTTTCCTACCTTTTCTTTTACTGTTGCTTACAAAACTCTGTGGTCTACAATAGGTAAAATATAAAAGCTGAGGGGTGGGTGGGAATTGTTGCATTCAAGAAGAGACTTCCCTGGTGGTCCAGTGGTTAAGACAGTGCCTTCGATGCAGGGGATGGGTTTAATCCCACAGGCCTTGTGGGAGGGCAAAAAACAAAAAAAAAATGTTGATGAAGATCAGATTTATCCTCATGTTGGTATCATCAGTTACAAATATAGAGTCTCAGGAACAGTGGGCTCATTAACTGACACAGGTCCAGTTCCAGCCTTAGGCTCATCTAGGGAAGCAAAGCCTGAGTTCTTCTGCTTGACGTTCTGTCAGAAATAATGGTGACACCATATGTCTCCCGATGTGAATGCAACAGTGTATTCTAGTGGAAGCATCTATCAATTCATCCATTGACTTATGCAACATATATTTATTGAGGGCCTACTATGTGTTTGTCATGATGACTGGGGCCGCAAGATTGGAGAACACTTCCTTTGTTTGTATAATGGCAGTCAAGCTCTGCAGGGGCTCATGGAGAGAGAGTGAAATGTCATATGTAATTCACCAAAGCTATTATTCTTACTCTTTTGGTGGTTTCTCACCAACAGACAGACATTGCTTACAGTACCATGAAGACCACTTGACTAACTGCTTCTTTACATTTCAATGATCATAGCCTGGTGTTAATATCCTACTTCTACATCATGGAGAATCTGATCTTTATCCAAAGACTGGTTATGAAGATAGGCTTCAGAAAGAAACTTAGACTCTCCATTTAATAACTCAAATAAATATTGTAACAGTATAACATAAACAACAAAGAAGTACCAGGAAATTGAGTCTTAGTAAACACAGACCTTAATTAATGGAACTAGGATAATATTTAGTGAAACATAAGTTTTTAAAAAATAACCCCAATTTTATCAAACACACCAAACTACAAAGTGTACTTTGTTTAAAAAATAAGTTTGGTCCCTTGACTATACATAGGCTCCTTCACACTGACTCTAGGGTAATTCCTAAGAAGGAGTTACACAGTAAATTTCCAAAGGCCTCTCAAGGCCACGAAAACCATGACAAAATTCTGCCCTCAGCTTTTGCCTAGGTGAATTTTTCTCTTCTAGAAGTACCCAAAGTATTTTAAGAATTCTGTACATGTCAAGAGACAGTCTTACATTTATTTATTTATTTATTTATTTATTTATTTATTTATTTATTTATAACCACTTTATGTATTTATTTATTTTTCACATACTAAGGATGCTCAGAACTCAAGAGTCTTCAATTTTTGGAGGGACCAGGCAGAAAGAAAAGAAAAACAAATTAATTTTACCCACAGGTGTAAATTACCAAATTGCTGTAAACCATAAGTAGCTTGAGGATAAAACCTTCTCTATATCAGAAAAATAAAGATTAGAAGCCAGTAATATGTAAGAAAAAATCATAAAAATATAATGATATTTAGAAGTACATTCAATCCCATGTAATTAATTTTTGTTCTGTTTGATTTTCCCATTAATTTTGTTGACCTGGCATGACGGTTGAGGATGATAGTGACAGTGATATTTTTAAGTAGTTTGTGAAGGTTTTGTTATGGCTTGCATGATTGGTCTAGTGAAGTGGGTGTCTTTATCACTGGAGATTGTAGGAAGTGCACTCCAAGTGGAAGACACCTTTTTAGCCATTTCATTTTCATTGTGAGGGCATCCACCCTACAGCTGGGAAAGACTTTAACCCACCAAATAAAAATATGGTTTACCAGGGAGCCAAGAAATGCCAAGCAGCCATGATGGATTTCTTATGGACCTGAATGTTTAATTTACAGCATTCTTGACCCAATTTAAATTTCCTGATTCAGGAGCATAGTGCTGTTATGCTATAAAGATATTAGGATGGCAGAATTTGGACAAGGAGGGGTTAATTGCATAGAAGCAGAATGAACTTTATCCACATGTGTCATAATCTTTATAGAGCATTGTGAAAAAAATATTTATTTCATTAAAGTGACAAAATATTTCAAAAGCAAATATAAAGCACTTAAAGGCAAAGGAATTCACACCTTCTGTTATCAAAAGCAGTGTTTCAATAAAAGTTTCTTCTCTTATCAGAGAGAGAGGGAATCTAATTTCAGTCTGGTACCAGCTTACTGTTAATAGTGATATTTATTTATCTAATTAATTTTATTCTAGTCACAATCTGACAATGACATACAAATTATTTTCACAACGTTCCTTTCCCACAAACTTTTATCACTTTCTGGATACAGATGAACTTTTCCCTTGTTTCTCAACTATAAGCAATTAACTGTAGGATAAATTTATTACCATCACTTTCTTTGACAAAAATATCTCCAGCCTTTATGTCTTCTCTAGCCAACAACATATAGCATACTTGCCTTGTGCAATGAAATTCTTCTCTTGTCACTTTAGTAGCTTTGATTACATAGTATAATTTTTAACCCTTAAAAATCTTAACCTCTAGTGAAAACCAAGAAGAAAGCAGTTGTGAAGTGTATGTCACATAGACATTTTCTGATTAGTAAGCTCAAAAACACATATCATAACCTCTAAAAACATGTATTTTTCCAAAGCACAATTTTTTGCACAGGATATGTCTTAATAAACACAAGATTCTTTAGTTTCTCTCTGGTATTTAGAATTGATTTGCAAGTGCTTACTTTTTTTAAAGTCAATTAAATAAAACTCATTTACAAATTAACCTCAGCACTAATATCCAAAGACAAAGACCCATAATGAGACTTACATATATTTAGAGAGACAGAGGTGACATAGTTTCTCACCTGAGGTTTGAAATGTCTCTTTGCATCTTCTTTTTTTCTTTTTTCTTTTTCTTTTTTTTGACTTAAATTTTCATTAAGAAACACAAGTGTGAAGCTGAGACAGTGTGTGCTGTGATTGTTTCCCAAGGATAGGATAAGTGTTAACTTCAAGCTTTCTCTTAGGCTATTTTTATCCTCTCAGGGTCAGAATTTTTTTAAATGTTTTAACATACTAGCTTTTTTAATTGCACATAAGAAAACAAACACAAAAACAAAACATGAAAAACAAGCAAACAAACCAAAAAAAAACTTTTATGTTAACCAAATTTCTCCAGAGTCTAAAGAAGACTGTGGCAATCCAGTGTCAGAAAAAATCTTTCTTTTTTTGTTCCTGGTTTCATAGTGAAAATATAGACCAAATACTGCTCAAACTACCCCTTATAACAGAAGCAGACCAGATGATCAAATTTTGTCCAGTGGGATTATTCCTCTGGGGAGATGGTGTCTGTGTTTGATCAGAGGAATCTGGAGGAGTAAGGGAACTTGCAGAAGTGGTGGAAGCTTGGTGGCCTCAGGAGAGTTGGGAGACGTTAAAAGGGGATATTTTAGAAGGCTAGGAAATTTGTTCTTACTCCTCAGGCTTTTGATTATGGAGCCAAATAGAGCAGAATTCTGAGAAAATGCCCTCAAGTCTTGAATATAAGGGAACCTCAGCCCATTTTCTGATGCTGTTGCAAAAAAATGTAGTAGTAAGAGACCCATTTTCAGGCCATTTTCCATCCGAAAACTTCAATAAAGCCTGGCACTGTTACAGTAAGGAGTTTCCTGCTCTGAAGGATACACTCCAGAGGTGTTTCTTCTGATTTAGGCATTTTCCCATGTAGAGTAACCTGCCAATGAGTCCAAAGTATACTCCTAGAAAGGTAATCCAGCATCCTGGATGCATTTAGGAGGAATTTGAATGGGATTCAGAGCATGCTCTGAAATCCCTTTGATCTTATTTCTTGATGGAATTTTAAACATCCTCTAATCCCCTACCAATTTAAAACCAGAGGTCTCAGTTCACTCCTGGTACCATGCACATGGTGTCCTCATATCATACCTACAGAGGACACTCAGACCAGTGCAGAGCAGTTTCCACGTTTTTCCTTGAGTTTGTAGACAACAGATAAAGCCTGGGATTCAGGCTGCATGAGATTGGCCAGCCCAATAAGTAGTCCATTACACTTTATGGGCTGCCAAGGCCTGGAGTGAAGGAGGGACTCCTGCAAGAATTGGAGTTGGCCACATTGGAAAATGCCGTGGGTTTCAGGACCTGAGAATTTTACTTGACACTGAAACAATGGGCTTCTCTGAAGGGAGGGTGCAGTTACTCCTTCCCCAGGTGGGTGTTAAAATATTAGGGAAAAAGAAAACTTTCCATGCAAGTAATGTGGGGAAAAATCACCTAGAGTGTGGGAGACAGTGAAAGGTATGTGTCTCCAGCCATCAGTTTGGGGAGACCTGTCGTTTACCTTGAGCTCCCTGGTTTGACAGCAAATGATCTCAGAGAGATAGCAGTGAGTGGTCCTGTACAGAGATCTTAAATTCCTGCCCAGGAATTGAACCTGGATAGCCTGGATGACAAACAAGGAATTCAAACCACTAGGCCATTGCAGGCTAAAGGCTACAAGCATAATGTCCTAAGCTCTTTCCCCCATTTGAAAGCAAGAAATTTTCAAGGAGGCAAAAAGTGTAAAAACAGATACAAAGTTTATTATTAGAGACAAAGTACAACATATTCAAGAGCATACAGAGAGGCAACTTATTTATTTAAGACAGAAGCAGGGCAGAAATACACACCCAGAGAGGAAGGGTATGGGTGTCCTCCCTAATGAGGAGGAGCTCAGTAAGTCAGAAACTAAGCAGAGATACACACCCCGGGAGGAGTGGGGCAGTCTGGAACAAGGAGTGCAGTAAACAGGTGATTTAAATTACAACAGCCCTCCCAGGGCCTTGTTTACATTTGGCCAGTTATCATTTTTTCACACATGACTGGTCCTAAAACCCTTCCCAAGATGCATGCACACATTTTTGTTAAGGTGGATCCCAATGCAGAGTCCCATGAGTCTGTGCCCACACTTATTATGTGGTGGTGCTCCTTCCTTTTTGACCACCCAAGGAATCTTCCTACCCATGGGCAGACAGGGAAGTTTTCCTTGACCTTAGCAGTGGGCACCTTACCTCTTTACTTCAGCAGAGCTGAGCTTCTGCCAGTAGCTCTACCCTTAGTGTGTCTGTGTAAGAACAAAGCTTCAGTTTGACTCCACTTAACAAACACCAGCTGTCTATCCAAGTGAATGAACTGTCTCCTACCTCAAATCTGCCCTGAGAGATGTGAACCTCGTAGACCCTACCTAGCTGGGGTCATGATCTCTCACCTTGTCTTATTAAGCAGTCTCACAGTTACTTTTGTTGTTATTTCATCAACATCTCTAGTGAGGGGTGGCTGGAATTTCCATATCACCATCATCTTGATGTGAGACTTTTGAAATCTGAAAGAGATAAGCTTCACAAGTAGTTTTAAAAATATAAGGGCCAAAAATCAGTAAAATAATTATTGTTACTAGGGTCCAAAGCAGGAGTAAGAGCCAAGTTACAATTGATAACAATTTTTGATCCTGTTCCAGATAGAATCAGTACTTGGGTTATCCTGTCCAAAGCAACAGAGTCAATTTGGCATGGTTATATGTATTTTGAGGTCTTTTTTATTGTATCATTGTGATTGATGTAGGTGTAACAGACTCAGTTAGAAGTAGGAGGAGTGACACCCTGAACATTAATAGATAGAGATCTCAATTTGTTTTTTAAGAAATAGGCCTGAATCCCAGTCTACACCTGGCACTTTGAGGAGACCTGCAGCCAGATACCCACTTGCCTAGTTTAATACAAGTAGGTTCTAACTTTTGATGTGTTATTAACTCATAAACCAAAAGAGTTGTCACTGTTAATGATTTTGGTGTTTTTCTAAGTATGAGATAAGGCAAGAGCTTGGGCTCATAAAAATCCTTAGCTTGAAATATCTAATGATCTGAAGGCCTGTTCTCTGTTTTTCCCAGAGCACAGAGTGCCTTGTTTCTGATCTTTGCCCTCAACTCCTTTCAGAGGCTGTTGTGAGCCAGCAGCTGTGATGGCTCCTGATTTAATCTTTGTAGAGGCAGACAGCAAGTGCCAGTTTCTAGTCAGCAGGAAACTTCATGGCCATACATTCGACCATGACTTGTGGCTATTTCATGTCCATTTTGTCCCATGGTGCTAGGAATCCTCCTTCCCATGTCTGGTGAAGAAGTGCACTCAATGTACTATTACTGGACTAGGCCTTGTGAGTAGCCAAAAGGCTCTGGGACAGCTGCCTTACTAGTCTCTTATGGTCCAGGAAAATATTCTCTCTTGTTGCTTCTTCCCTTACCTAGAGTTACACTGTTACAATCATTGATCTCATATGGGACTGCATAACGTCATTTTATCAGATTCTCTGTCACACATTTGGTAATGTAAGAAATAACATTTTTCTAAAACAGGAAAAATAAATATACCATAGCTAGCAGTGTTAGTAAAGTCATAAGCAAGAATTTAAGAATTTTCATTAGGGGCAAAACTGTTATATCCCCAGGTTGTCTTGCTTAGTGTGTTTTCTACTAATCCTTATCTCTAAGTGAAATTGCATACATTGGGATTGTCCATAAGGAATTTAGTCAATTTTTTAGTGTTACTAGGATGGTTATCCTTGGCATTGTCTAATTGTTTCCTTACACTTGAATGGCTAGAACCTGGTAGTAGTCTCCTGTTTGTAGATTATGGAGCATCTGATCTTTATGAAAAGATTGACTATGAAGTTAGGCTTCAGAAACAAATGTAGTGTGTCCCTTTAATAACTAAATTAAATTTTGCAACAGCATACTGTAAACAAAAAAGAACTATCTGGAAAGTGGGTTTTAGTAAATACAGAACTTAATTAATGAAACTAGGATAGTATTTCGTGAGATATGATTTTAAAATTACCCCCATTTTTATTAAATGCAGCCAAGACTAATTTGTTTTTCAAATAAGTTTGGTCTGTTGACTACATATGTTCCTCCACACTGACTCTGGGGTAATTCCTCAGAAGGAGACTCACACTAAATTTCTAGAGGCCTCTCCAGGCTGAGAAAGTCATGCCAAAGACTTGAATCATATTTTAAGTGAATTTTTCTCTTCTAAATGTCCCCCATATATTTTAAGATTTCTGTACATGTCAGGAGACAGTCTTATTTTTATTTACCTGAAAAGGCTACCCAGAAACCAGCAGTCTCCAACTTCTGGAGTGACCAGACAGAGAGAAAAGAAAAAAAAATAACTTTACCCACACATAAATTACCAAATTGTTGTAAACCATAATTAACTTCATGAGAAGAGCTTCCCTATATCTGAAATACAGAGATTAGAAGTTGGTACTATGTCAGACAAGAAGTTATAAAAAAAAATTACACTTAGCAGTTCATTGAATCCCATGTAATTAATTTTTGTTCTAAGTACAGCTTTTCCCATTACTTTTCTTTACCTTTCCTAATGATTCAAGATGATAGTGACAGTGTTCACTTTAAGAAGTTTATGAAGTTTTTGTTAAGGCTTGTATGATTTTTCCAGAAGTGGGTGCCTTGATCACTGGAGGTTGTAGGAAGTATACTCCAAGTACAAGACACATTTTTAGTCATTTATTTTCATTGTGAGTGCATCAAACATGCAGCTGGGAAAGGCACTAACCCATCAAATAAAAATGAGGTTTGCAAGGGAGCTGGGAAAAGCCAAGCAGCCATCCTGGCATTCCCATGGTCCTGACTGTTTAATTTACAGCTATTCTTGACCTATTTTAAATTTCCTGATTTAGGAGTAGACAGTTGTTATACTACAAGGACATTAGGAAAAGGACATGGCAAAAGTCTGACAATGAGAGGTTAATCTTGCAGAACCGGGATCAACTTTATTTCTATGTGACATAATCTTTATAAATCATTGTTAAAAAAAAAAAACTTACTTCCTTAACCAAACTAACAAAAGATTTCCAAGTGAATAAATCATTTATAGTACAGAAATTCACACAGTCTGTTATCAAAAGCAGCATTTCAAGAAAAGTTTGTTCTCTAAGTGAAAAAATTAAGAGAAAGATATACGGTGGAAAAGAAATAGAGAAAAAATTGTTCTCTTAGCAGAGAGAGAGCAAACCAGATTTCAGGCTGGTACCAGTTCACTATTAATAATACTATTTACTTATCAAATTAATTTTATTTTTTTATTTTTTAAGAACTTTTATTGATAGTTAACAGACAATAAACAGCATATATTTAGAGTGTACAATTTGGTGTCCCAATCTCCCAATTCATTCCCCCCCAACCCTCCCTGCTTTCCCCACTTGGTGTCCATGTGTTTGTTCTCCACACCTGTGTCTCTATTTCTGCCTTGCATTTCCTCTTTCATAGTTGTTAGCATTTGCCTTATGTATTGAGGTGCTCCTATATTGGGGGCATATATATTTATAATTGTTATCTCCTTTTCTTGAATTGATCCCTTGATCTTTATGTAATGTCCTTTCTTGTCTCTTGTAACATTTTTTATTTTAAAGTCTATTTTATCTGATATGAGTATTGCTACTCCAGCTTTCTTTTCATTTTCAATTGCATGGAATATCTTTTTCTATCCCCTCACTTTCAGTCTGTATGTGTCTCTAGGTCTGAAGTGGGTCTCTTGTAGACAGCATATATATGGGTCTTGATTGTGTATCCATTCAGCCAGTCTGTGTCTTCTGGTTGGTGCATTTAGTCCATTTATATTCAAGGTAATTATCGATATGTATGTTCCTATTACCATTTTCTTAATTATTTTGTTTTTGTTTTTGTAGGTCCTTTTCTTCTCTCATGTTTCCCGCTTAGAGAAGTTCCTTTAGCATTTGTTGTAGGGCTGGTTTGGTGGTGCTGAATTCTCTTAGCTGTTGCTTGTCTGTAAAGCTTTTGATTTCTCCATTGAATCTGAATGAGATCCTTGCTGGGTAGAGTATTCTTAGTTGTAGCTTCTTCCCTTTCATCACTTGAAATATATCCTGCCACTCCCTTCTGGCTTGCAGAGTTTCTGCTGAGAAATCAGCTGTTAACCTGATGGGAGCTCCCTGGTATGTTATTTGTCATTTTTCCCTTGTTGCTTTTAATAACATTTCTCTGTCTTTAATTTTTGTCAGCTTGACTAATATATGTCTTGACGTGTTTCTCCTTGGATTTATCCTGCCTGGGACCCTCTGCACTTCCTGGACTTGGGTAGCTGTTTCCTTTCCCATGTTAGGGAAGTTTTCAACTATAATCTCTTCCAGTATTTTCTCAGGTCCTTTCTCTCTCTTGTCTCCTTCTGGGACCCCTATAATGCGAATGATGGCACATTTAACATTGTCCCAGAGGTCTCTTAGGCTGTCTTCAATTCTTTTCATCCTTTTTTCTTTATTCTTTTCTGTATCAGTGATGATCACCATTCTGTCTTCCAGGTCACTTTTCCACCCTTCTGCCTCAGTTAATCTGCTATTGGTTCCCTCTAGTGTATTTTTCATTTCAGTTATTGTGTTGCATATCTCTGTTTGTTTGCTCTTTAATTCTTCTAGTTCCTTGGTAAACTTTTCGATCTTAGCATCCAGTCTTTTTTCAAAGTCTTGTATCAACTTCACTATCATTATTCTGAATTCTTTTTCTGTAAGGGTGCCTATCTCCTCTTCATTTAGTTGTTTTTCTGGGGCTTATCCTGTCCCTTCATCTGGTACAAAGTCCTCTGCTTTTTCATTTTCTCTATCTTTCTGTGGCTATGGTTTCAGTTCCACAAGACAAAATACTGCTGATAATGCTTGATACTTCTGTCTGCCCTCTTGTGGAGGAAGCTATCTAGGAGCCTCCTGTGTGCTTCCTGATGGGAGGGACTGATGGTGGGTAAGGCTGGGTGGGTGGAGCTGAGTAAAGCTTTAATCTGATTTGGTGAGCAGAGCTCAGTAAAACTTGAATCTGCTTGTCTGCTAATGGGTGGGGCTGTGTTCACACCTTGTTGGTTCTTTGGCCTGAGGCCACCTAGTACTGGAGCCCACAAGCTATTTGGTGGGGCTAATGGCAGACTCTGGGAGGGCTCACACCAATTAGCACTTCCCAAAACCCCTGCTGCCAGTGCCCCTGCCTCCTCAGTGAGCCACAGCTGCCCCCCACCTCTGCAGGCAACCCTCCAACACCAGCAGGTAGGTCTGGTTTAGTCTCCTATGGGGTCACTGCTCCTTCCCCCTGGGTCCTGGTGAGCACAGAGACTCCACTCTGTTTCCACAAGTCCTGTGAAGGTCCTGCAATCAAATCCCGCTGGCTTTCAGAGTCTGATTCTCTGGGGATTTCTTCTCCCGTTGCTGGACTCCCAGGTTGGGAAGCCTGATATGGGGCTCAGAACCCTCACTTTAGTGGGTGGACTTCTGCAGTATAACTGTTCTACATCTTGTGAGTCACCCACCCAGCATTTATGGAATTTGATTTTAACACGATTGCGCCCCTCCTACCATCTCATTGTGGCTCCTCCTTTGTCTCTGGATGTGGGGTGTCTTTTTTGGTGAGTTCCAGTGTCTATCTGTCGATGATTGTTCAGTAGTTAATTGTAATTCTGGTGCTCTTGCAAGAGGGAGTGAGCACACGTCCTCCCACTCCGCCATCTTAATCCTCTGAAAGAACTTTTAATTAGATATAATTGACATACAATAAACTTCATATATTTAAATTGTATAATTTGATATATATTTTTCTTATTAGTAATGTACATATGGCAACCTCAAACTCTCAATTCATCCCACAGCAAACCCCATCCCCCTTTCCCCCCTTGCTGTCCATATGTATGCTTTTTTATCTGTTTCTCTATTTCTGCCTTGTAAACTGGTTGATCTGTATTATTTTTCTAGACTCTATGTATATGCATCTATATGCAATATTTGTTTTTCTCTGTCTGACTTACTTTACTCCTTATGACACCCTTTAGGTCCATCCACATCTCTACAAAAGTTTCAACTTTGTTCCTTTATATGGCTGAGTAATATTCCAATGTATATATATACCACATCTTCTTTACCCATTCATCTGTTGATGGACATTTAGATTGATTCCATGAACTGAGTATTGTAAATACTGCTGCAAAGAATAATGAAGTCCATGGGTCTGCTGAAATATGGTTTTCTATGCGTATATGCCCAGTAGAAGGACTGTTGGGTCATATGGTAATTCTATTTTTAGTATTTTAAGGAACCTCCATACTGTTTTCCTTAGTCGCTATATGAATTTACATTCCCACCAACAGTGCAAGAGGGTTCCCTTTTCTCCACACCCTCTCTAGCATTTATCGTTTGTAGATTTTCTGATGTTGCCCCTTCTAACCAGTGTGAGTTGATACTTCCTTGAAGTTTTGACTTGCATTTCTCTAACAATTAGTGATATTGTGCAGCTTTTTATCTGCCTCTTGGCCATCAGTATGTCTTCTTTGGAAAAAATGCCTACTTCAGACTTCGGCAATTTTTTTGATTGGGTTGTTGTTTTCTTCTGATATTGAGCTGCATGGACTGTTTACATACTTTGAAGATTAATCTTTTGTATGTGATTCATTTGCAAATATTTTCTCCCATTCTGAGGGTTGTCTTTTTGTCTTCTTTACAGTTTCTTTGCTGTACAAAAGCTTTTAAGTTTCATTATGTCCCATGTATTTATTGTTGGTTTTATTTCCACTACTCTAGGAGGTGGGTTAAGAAAATCTTGCTGTGATTAATGTCAAAGAGTGTTCTTCCTCTGTTTTCCTCTAGGAGTTTGATAGTGTCTGGCCTTACATTTAGGTATTTAATACATTTTGAGTCTATTTTTGTGGATGGTGTTAGGGAGTGTTCTAATTGCGTTCTTTTACATGTAGCTGTCCAGTTTTCACAGCACCACTTATTAAAGAGGCTGTCTTTTCCCCATTGTATATCCTTGCATCCTTTTTCATAGATTAGTTGAAAATAATTTATCTCTGGGCTTTCTAAACAAAATTTATCTCCCATTCCATTGATCTATAATTCTAGTTTTGTGTCAGTACTGTATTGTTGATTAGTATAGCTTTGTAGTATACTCTGAGGTCAGGGAGGCTGATTCCTCCAGCTCTGTATTTCTTTTCCTCAGAATTTCTCTGGCAATCCAGGATCTTTGGTGTCCCCATACAAATTTTAGGAATTTTTTCCAGTTTTATAAGAAATGTCATTGGTAATTTAATAGGGATTGCATTAAATCTGAAGATTGCTGTGGGTAGTATAATCATTTTCAAAATGTTGTTGCTTCCAATCCAAGAATATTATATATCTCTCCCTCTGTTTGTGTCATCTTTGATCTCTTGCATCTGTGTTATAGTTTTCTGAGTGCAGGTCCCTTACCTGAATAGTTAGGTTTATTCCTAGGTATATTGTTCTTTTTGTTGCAATGGTGAATGGGATTGTTTCCTTAATTTCTCTCCCTCATCTTTTGTTGTTAGTGTATAGGAATGCACATGATCTTTTAAATTTCTATCCCACAATTTTACCAAATTCATTGAAAAGCTCAAATGGTTTTCTGGTGGCATCTTTCGGATTTCCTATATCTAATATCATGCCATCGGCAAACAGTAAGCTTCACTTTTTCTTTCCATTTTGGATTCAATTTATTTATCTATCTATCTATCTATCTATCTATCTATCTATCTATCATCTATCTATCATCTATCTATCTATCTATCTATCTATCTATCTATCTATCTATCTATCTATTATTTCCTCTCTGATTGCTGTGGCAAGGACTTCCAAAACTGTGTTGAATAGTACTGCTGAATCGCACATTCTTGTATTGTTCCTGATCTTAGATGGAATGCTTTCAGTTTTTCACCATTGAGAATGATATTTGCTGTGGCTTTGTTGTATATGGCCTTTATTTTGTTGAAGTAGGTTCCCTTTATGCCCACTTTTTGGGGAGTTTTTAATCATAAATTGGTGTAGAATTTTGTCAAAGGCTTTTTCTACATCTATTGAGATGATCACGTGGATTTTATCCTTCAAGTGGTTAATATGGTGTATCACATTGACTGAGTTTTGTGTATTGAAAGATCCTTGCATCCCTGGGATACATCCCACTTGATCATGGAGTATGATCCTTTTAATGTGTTGTTGGATTCCCTTTGCTAGCATTTTGTTGAGAATTGTTGTTTGTAAATTCATAAATGATATTGGTCTTTTATTTTATTTTTTATAGCATCTTAGTCTGATTTTGGTTTTGGGGTGATCCTGGCCTCCTAGTATGAGTCTGGAAGTGTTCCTTCTCTGCAACTTTTTGGAAATGTTTCAGAAGAATGGATGTTAGCACTTGTCTAAATGTTTGATAGAATTCACCTGTGAAGCTATCTGCGCCTGGACTTTTGTTTGTTGGAAGGTTTTTAATCACATTTTCAATATCATTACTTGTGATTTTTCTGTTCATATTTTCTCTTTCTTCCTGATTTCGTCTTGGAAGTTTACGCATTTGTAAGAATTTGTCCATGTCTTCCAGGTTGTTCATTTTATTTGCATAAAGTTGCTTCTAGTAGTCTCTAATGATGCTTTTTATATCTGTGGTTTCTGTTGTAACTTCTACCCTTTCATTTCTGATTTTATTGTTCTCAGTCCTCTTCTTTTTCTTCATGACTCTGGCTAAACATTTATCAATATGTTTAGCTTATCAAAAAAACAGGTTTTAGTGTTACTGATCTTTGGTATTGTTTTCTTTGTTTCTAATTCATTTATTTCTGTTCTGATCTTTATGATTTATTACCTTCTATTAACTTGGAGTTTTGTTTGTTCTTCTTTCTCTAGTTTCTTTAGGTGTAAAGTTATATTGCTTATTTGGAATTTTTCTTGTTTTTTGAGGTAGGAATCTATTGCTCTATAATTCCCTCTTAGAACTGCTTTTGCTACATCCCATGGATTTTGGATTGCTGTGTTTTCATAGTCATTTTTCTCTATGTATTTTTTGATTTCCTCTTCAATGTCTTCAGTGATCTCTGGGGTATTTAGTAGTGTATTGTTTAGCCTCTTTGTGTTTGTGTTTTTTACAGGTTTTTTTTTTTCCTTTAATTGACTTATAATCTCGTAGCCTTGTATTCCAAAAAGATGCTTGATACAATTTTAAGATTCTTAACTTTATCAAGGCTTGATTTGTGACCAATGATGTGATCTATCTTGGAGAATATTCTCTGTGCACTTGAGAAGTATAATATGCTGTTTTCAGATGGAATGTCATATAAATATCAATCAAATGTATCTGGTCTATTATGTCATGTAAGGATTGTGTTTCCTTATTAATTATTTGGCTTGGTGATCTTTCCATTGGTATAAGTGGGGTGTTAAAGTCCCACAATATTTTGGTGTTGATGTTGATTTCCTCTTTTATAGTTGTTAGCCTTTGACTTGTTTATTGAGGTGCTCTTACATTGGGTGCATATATATATAAAATTGTTCTATCTTCTTCTTGGGTATACCCCTTGATCATTATGTATTGTCCTTTCTTGTATCATATTTTTTTTATTTTATAATCGACTTTATCTGATATGGGTATCACTACTCCAGCTTTCTTTTTATTTCAATTTTCAGGGAATACCTTTTTCCCTCTCCTCACTTTCAATCTCAATGTCTCCCTAGGTCTGAAATGGGTCCCTTTAGAGAGCATGTATATGGGTCTTGTTTTCATATCCATTCAGCCAATCTGTGTCTTTTGGTTGGTACATTTAGTCCATTTGCATTCAAGTAATTTTCAATATGTATATTTCTATTGTCATTTTTTAAATTGTTTTGGGTTAGTTATTGTAAATCCTTTGGTCCTCTTGTATTTCCCACTTAGAGAAATTCCTTTAGAATTTCTTGTAGGGCTGGTTTGGTGGTGCTGAATTCTCTTAACTTTTGCTTGTCTGTAAAGCTTTTGATTTCTTCCTCGAATATGAATGAGATCCTTGTTGTGTAGAGTATTCCTGGTTTTAGCTATCTCCCTTTCATCAATTTAAATATATTATGCCACTCCCTTCTGGCTTGCAGAGTGTTTTTGAGAAATCAGATGTTAACCTTAACCTTATGGGAGTTCCCTGGTATGTTATTTGTCATTTTTCCCTTGTTGCTTTTAATAAATTTTCTTTATCTTTAATTTCTGTTAAGTGACTACTGTGTGTCTTGCTGTGTTTCTCCTTGGGTTTCTCCTGACTGGGATTCTTTGTGCTTCCTGGACTTGGGTCACTGTTTCCTTCCCCATGTTAGGGAAATTTTCAAATATAGTTTCTTCAATATTTTCTTGGGTCCTTTCTCACTCTCTCTTCATCTGTGACCCATATAATGTGAATAATGCTGTGTTTAGTGTTATCCCAGGGATCTCTTAGGCTATCTTAATTTCTTTTCATTCTTTCCTCTTTATTCTTTTCTGCATCAGTGATTTCCACTGTTCTGTCTTCCAAGTCACTTATCCTTACTTCTGCCTCAGTTATTCTGCTATTACTTTATTCAATTGTATTTTTCATTTCATCATTGTATTATTTCTCTGTGTTTGTTTGTTCTGTAATTCTTCTAGGTCTTTGTTAAACTCTTCTTGCATCTTTTTGTTCTTTCTATCAAATCTTTTTTGGAGTCACGGATCATCTTCAATATCATTATTCTGAATAATTTTTATGGAAGTTTACCTCTCTTCACTTCATTTACTGGTTTTTCTGTGGGGTTATTGTGTTCTTTCTTGTGGTATAAAATCCTTTGCCTTTCCTTTTTTCTGTCTTTTTGTGGCTATGGTTTTCATTCTGAAGACTTCAGCAATGTAGTTCTTCTTGATACTGCTGCCTGTCCTCTAGTGGAGGACAGTGTCTAACAGGCTTGTGCACACTTCCTGATGGGAGCAACTGGTGGTGGGTAGGGCTGGGTGTTAATCTTTTGGGCAAAGCAAAGTAAAACTTTAATCCACTTGTCTGCCAATGGGTTGAGCTGAGTTCCTACCCTGTTGGTTGTTTGTCCTGAGGTGGCCCAGCATTGGAGTTCACACTTTCTTTGGTGGGGCTAATGTCAGACTCCAAGAAAGCTCATGCCAATGAACCCTTCCCAGATTCCCTACCACCGCCATCCTTAGCCCTTCAGTGAGCCACATATGACCCTACCTCTCTAGGCGACCATCCAACACAAGCAGGTTGGTCTAGTGCACTCTCCTATGGAGTCACAGCTCCTTCTCCCTGGATCCTGGTGTGCACACTATCTTTTGTGTGACCTCCAAGAGTGGAGTCTCTATTTATGACAGTCATATGGATGTCCTGCAATCAAAGCCTTCTGACCTGCAAAGTCTGATTCTCTGGGGATTCCTCCTCCTGTTGTCAGATCCCCAGGTTGGGAAGCCTGATGTGGTGCTCTGAACCCTCACTCTGGTGGGTGGACATCTGTGGTATAACTGTTCTCAAGTTTGTGAGTCAACCGACCACTGTTTATGGGATTTGATTTTATCACAATAGTGTCCCTCCCACTGTCACACTGTGACTTCTCTTTTCTCCCTAGATGTGGGGTGTATTTCTTGGTAAGTTCCAGTGTCTTCCTGACGATGATTTTTCAGCTGTTACTTGTGATTCCATTGCTCTTGCAAGTGGTAGTGAGTACGTGTCCTTCTACACCAGAATCTTGAACCAGGAATGAGGCCCGTGAGGTATCTTAAGGAGAAATATTTAACTAGGATTATTCGGTATATTAAGTGAAATGCAATTATTCATAATTGTGGTCATTGTAACCAAGTTTATTGATTATACTGTAATGAGATGTTCAACCATGCCTTTTAAGTCTTCTCTCTTTTATAGATTTTTTTGGTACTCTGAAGCTGTTACAAAAGTGCTGCATTATCAAGGAATTTCATAGAAAAAACTATGGAAACAATTATAACATTTCCACACCATGACAGTGGCTATGTGTGGATTCCAGCCTATACTTACCTAATATATGGAAATTTCCTGCCCTGAGGCTGCAAGATCAGGCACTCAGAGATTTTTAGTTCCTGACAAAAATGGTCACCCACCTATATAACCTTGAAGTGGTTACTGAAGATGGACCATTGCCCTTTTGCTTCCCATAAGAGTATGTGAGTAAAATATCTTAGGGGGAATGAAACAGGAGGGAAGGGGACAGGGCACAACCTTTGAAAGAATGGCATAGCCTGAGGACATGATATACTCTGAGTAGAACGAAATGAGTCCAAGTTGGCGGCCAACTCAAATTCCACTAGACCTTGAGCCTCATAATACAAACATAAGGATCAAAAAGTGGGCAGTGGCCCAACTCAAGGAAACCTCCTCCCCTTCGTGAAATAACTGGTATACTCTTCCCAATTATTAGCCTATGAAATTACTCTTCCCTATAAAAAATGGCAACTACATACAATGGTGCATTTCACAAGTTCTGAGGTGGCCTACAGTCTACCTGTGCAGTGTGTCTCTCTAAATAAATTTCCTTCTTACCTATTAGTATGTGTCTCACTGAATTCTTTCTGCAATGAGACATCAAGAACCTGAACTTCCCTTAGGTCCTGAAATGAGGTTTGTTATTTCAGTTGGAAGACTTTGGGTTTTGGCTGGGTTCCAGTGTTGCCAGTGTGGGTTCAAGGCCCAGTCAGGGTTTTGGTTGGATTTGAGTCCCTGCTGCATAGGCTTGAGCCTCAGTCTGAATTTTGGCTGCATTTGAGTCCAAACCATGTGCGTTCATATGTCAATCAGGGTTTTGACGGGGTTTGATTCTTGGCCAGCAGGGCTCAAATCCCAATCAGAGGTGCAAGGTTTCAATTTTAGCATCACATCAAATCAACTAAAAAAAATTAAATATAAAAACAGCCATGATTGGAACTTCCCTGGTGGCACAGTGAAGAAGACTCTGCCCTCGCATTGCAGGGGCCTGTTTGATGCCTGGTCAGGGAACCAGATCCTCCTACCACAACTAATAGTTCACATGCCATAACTAAAGATCCAGCATGCTGCAGCAGAAGATCCTTCATCCTGCAACTATGTGATGGATCAAATAGGGATTCACTTTTTGAATTTTCTGAGGAATCTCCATACGTTCTCCAGTGGATAAGCCATTTTACTAACCCATCAACAGTGTACAGGGTTCAACATCCTCGCCAACACTTGTCACATTTTGTTTTTTGATAATGACCATGCTAATGGTTGTGAGATGGTATGTTTTGTCATTTGATTTGCATTTTTTGATGATAAGTGATGGAGGAACTATACTTCTCCCGAATTTACAGAATAGGAAACTGACGTCCAGAAATGAAATTATGAAGGTCATATGTCTGGTAGGCTTCAGAGGTAGGATATGAACCCAGGCAGAAAATGTCCAGGATGTACATGCCTGGTGAGTATGCTACACAGTCTTCCATGTGCTTAGCAAACCTGGGATCATGCAATACATGCAATACAAAAGTGTTCTGCCCTTTTCTGACAATGTCTTATTGGAATGATTTCTCATAACATTAAATAGTCTCTTATATGCAATTTTATGTTAGTTGATTTCATAACATCCTATATGTGCTGTGGTCAAATTATGTTTTATACGTCATGGAATGTCCCAGATTTTCCCTTGTGTAAGAGATGCTGGGGACGATGTTCTTGCTTATTTAAGTTTTCGGGTGCTTCTGATCACCACTCTAGCATAAACCTTAGAAGAAAAATTGCTGGAACAAGACCATGCATAGTTTAGGAACAAGTCAACTCCAAAAAAGATTGAGGCAATTTCCATTCTTCATAGAAGTGTTTACAATCAACCTTTTTCCTGATTGTTCTACCTTTCTTCTGACTGGTGGCTATAAATCTATGTTCTTGCAGTGGGTAAAGAACAAAAGTGGAAGGTGGGGCAAGATGCTTTCAAAATCAGAATTTTGGAATATGTGCACCCTGGAACTCTTTTACATGAGTGGAATCTTCCGCAACAAACTTGGAGGCCAAGGGAAGGAACATGCTGCGCCCTGGAGGGGTGGAGTTGGCTAGGGGTACACATGGGCCATCATATGGCAAGAAGGGCTAGAAAGGACACCCTTTGTGTGGGTGGCAGAGAGCTGGTGACTGGGTGAGGGGACGAAGGGGAACCATCTCAGCTTGTAGGGCCTCACCCAGATCTGGCCTGAAGCAGATGGCCACTGGCAAATTTCCTCTCAGATGGGAAGAATAGAATCTATTTTTATCACCCCTTCCTAACCCTCTGAATGAGGAGGTGGCAGAGTTTGTGGAGCTGTTGCAACCTTTTCCATGGTCTAGAACAACACCCTGCCACTTCCTTTGAGGCTGTCTCTCCCCTGTTCCAGTCATTTGTTGTTGAAGGAACTGTCAATCATGTGGCACAAGGCAATGTGACCACGTAAAGCCAATCATAGGACCCCATGTGCCTGCCAGGATGTATGGTCGAGGGCTTGACACATGATCTGAAATGGAAAATTAGTGCGCTCCCAGGTAACTTGATGTTTTCTGAGCGTCTTTCCTTATGGGTTAGATGCCTTGGGGTTATACATATAGAAACCTGAAGGAAGAAATGTGTCAGGCTAAGGGAATCAACGATGAGAGAAGGAAAACCTATAGTGACAGAATGAGTGAGCTGAAGGCTTCTGATTTCTTGGGTCCAGTCACTGAGATGTGAGGATCTGCTCTGGTTCCTGTGTCCTTTAACCCCACTATCCTTCCAGAAATTCTCCCCTTTCCTTGATGCCATTTGGAGTTGGGCTTTGCTCACTTGTGGTTCAGACAAGGTTCTAGATCCTACTGGATTATGAAACACCTCCCCAACACAAAGAGAGGCACCCATTCAAATTAGCTCCATTGGGAATGGAATATTTTATTTTTTTACTGAGAATAGGGCTTTGAAGAGCATCAAGCACAGTCCACCACCATCCTTGGGTGGAAGTACCCTATGTGTGAGTGAATGTGTGCTTGGGCTGGGCCTGATTGATTCCTGAAGGAGCCACAGGATTCACACTGCAGGAGCCAGGCCAATCCTGCTGTTTCCCTATCATAAACCGAGAAATATAGCCTCAAGAAGACATCACCCAGGACCAGGTCTCCGACTGTTTCCAGGTCTCTGTGTCCCCTTGAAACCAACTGATACAGGTGCCTTGAGGACCCTGGGGAGAAAAAATTTACCCCAGTCAGCCTCAGCCCTTACCTACCACCCCCCACAGCATCCAGAGCTGGCAGCTTCTCACTTTTATTTCCATTCCTTAGTAAGGACCAAATTACTGTCTCAGAAGCTGCAGAAGTGGACTGCCTCTCCAAAAACAAGAATGGCCAGGATATGTGGTTGCCCTGATGTAGTGGTGTGGGAGAGAGAAGTTTTGGAGTTTAGGATTAGCAGATGAATACTACTATATAGAGAGTGGACAAACAACAAGGTCCTACTGTATAGCAGAGTATTCAATATCCTGTGACAAGCCATAAAGGAAAAGAATAGAAAAAGGTATATATGTGTACACACATATACACACAATTGAGTCACTTTGAGGTACAGCAAATATTATCACATCATTGTACATCAAGTATATTTCAATACAATCAAAATGGAAAAAAGAATGGCCCATAATTCCCCTGTTATTTCCTTCTGACCCATGCTCACTGTTTTTTCTGCAGAGAATGCCTTTTCTTCTCAACCTTCCACACAATGTGTTCTTTAAGGCTGTGCTCAGACCCTCTATGAAAACTTCCTGGACCCATGCTCACCCTCAATGGCCACCCCAGACTTGGTTGGGTGACTTACCATGGGATGGGGCTCTCCTTGTCTGTAGTCCACATCACCCCTAACGTGGCCATGACACCTTTTGCTACAGCCCCCGGAAGTGCTATTTGCATGGAGTCCAGTGTAGATTTTCTTTAACCCAAGCAGGCCTCCTCATGCCTCCATGAACCTTGGGGTTTCACATTACTTAAATTCCCTCTCTTCCTCAAAACCTTCTTTGAGACCATCAGCCTCCTCTAAATTCCCACAGAGAGCTGACATTAAGCCTAAATCTAGTTCCTGCACTATGCAGTCACTGTGCACCTGTTACTCAGGTTAACATCAAACTTCCTCCCAGAGGGGTCTGGTAGTCCAGATCACAGAGGGTAACCTGAGGATTAGCAAGCAGATGTTGTAACTGAGGACTAGGGGAACCATACCATTGATCATCCAACTAGGATTCTTTCGAGATGGGAAAGGAGAACGTTAATCCTTATGGTAGGACAACACACAGAGACACAGACATATTGGTCACTTGGTCTATTTCAGGGATTGTTAGAGCTGACTTTCCATGTTCATCAGTCTCAGGGCTCTGGTGGAACTGAAGCTCTCTGAGGGCAGAGACCTTTAGTGGTCCCATCTCCTTGTGCCTCGCACCATGCCAGCATGGGGTGGTGTCTCCATTTATTCCAGGATGATGGCTGTCCCAGTGTATACTTTACTCATAAGTAGTTAGTTTTGTGTGAGGCACTGGCCCAGCCACTTGGGCTCAGCATCATCTGCAGTGGAGTGGTTTGGCCTGCAGTGGGTCCCCTCTTCTGAGCAGCAGCCCAAGGGTTCCTGCAAGTCCCAGATTTGAGAAACAGTCCCCAAGGTTGGCCCCTCATCTTAGAGATGTAGGGTTCAGCGGGTACTGTGTAGTCATTGCCATTGATGGTGAAGATGATACTAGGCAGCCTCGTGATTTTGCTGCATGGAACTAGGTGCTGTTAGAGAAAGAGGAGTGAGATTGGCCCAGCTGATCCCTGGAGTGTGGAGAACCCCAGAGTGACCTTGTGGCATGTCCCTTCACCTTCTCACTGAAAGGTGTGGTGTTGATGAGTCTGTGGAGGGCGTTGAACAGTCTAGTTGGGCCAGCCAGCAATGCATTCCCACTATGCAGAATGGCCTGGCATCCACGGTAACAACCAAGAGCTACCCCATTCATGGTGATGCTGAAAGACAGTGGAACAAAGTAGAAACTAGCAACATTCTGAAGTCTCCCCCCACGATTTCCCCTGTCCATGACTGCAGAACAGCCTTTCAGCTGATGTCCTGACTCGGTTTTCCTTTGCTCTGGTCACATAAACTTCTTTGACTTCCATTGAGTTCTTGAGTGCACCAGGCTCTTTTGTGCCTCAGGGCCTTGGCGTGTGCTGGTTGCCCTTCTTAGAGGACCCCCATCCCCTTTGTCTAGCTAATTTCTCCTCATCTTCCAGTTTCTAGCTTAAATGTTCCTTTATCAGGAAATCTTCCCCCCAGACTAGATCAGGCTACTTTATTGGTCACTCATTCTGCAGACTCTTCTTAATTTGTAGCAAATACCAAAGTGGTAATTCATTGTGTGTGTGACTCGTTTCAGGTATGTCTGCCTCACTAGATGTATGGGCAAATTGTATCCTCAGTGCCTCCCTCAGGTGCCCATCATAACGGTGGATGCAAAATGTATCTTTGATGAGTGAAGAAATGAATGAATGAATGAATGAATAAGTGAGTGAGTGAGGAAATGCATGAGGAATAATCAGAAACCTGTCTGGTGTCTGACCAGTAATGGGCCAACCCACACAGTGAAGATGAGGTTCTCTGGGGCAGTAGAAGCTCAGAGTGTTTGGGAGGGAGACACAGGCTGCCCTGGGAGAATTTGTTTCCCAGCAAGGCACCCTACCTGGCTCAGGCACTAAGATCCCTGGCCAGGCAAAGCCCAAGGTAGTCCACTGGCCTCCAAAAGGACACGCAAGCTTGTTCCTGAAGCTATCACACAGAAACTCATCAGTTATTGCCCCCTGTTTTCAGGCCACTCCTGGATCCCAGCTTCCTGATTCTCTCTCTCACAGCCTCTGCCCCACTGTGTTCCTGGCTTGTGGAACCGGATTGCAATGGATAGGGGGAATGTCTCTTTGTATCAGTGTTTTCAGTTATCAAGAATGCAGCCATCGCCTCTCCATTGCTGGTAAGCTTCTCCCTAAGGAGATCAGTTTTCCCCGTTTGTCTAGGGCTTCCCCTGTTTTTAAACTAGTAGTTTTGTGTACTCAGAACTCCATGCTTCTGGGTAGCCCTGGACAGTTAGTCATCTTATCAAAACCATGTACAGGCTGGTGAAATTCTCCCTGATCCTCTTTTCACTGTACTTCAGGGTCCACAAAGCCTACCATCTGCCTCACAACCCAGTGGGCGCAGCCCTCTCCATGCTGCACACACCTCTCAGGACCCTGTTCAAGACCCTCATCAGGGCCCTGGTCAGGAGGCCTGGGGTGATTATGAGCCCATGGGTGATGTGTCTATCTGTCTGTTTATTTGTTTGTTTGGATGTGTGTCTGTATGTGTCTCTGAGTGTGTGTGTGTGTATGTGTGTATGTCTGTTCCTGTTCATGTTTCCATGTGTGCCAATGTGTGTGTTTATGTGTCACTGTGTGTGTTTACATGTGTCTCTTTGTGTTTGGAGTATATATGTTTGTGTATGACTGTGTCTGATCATGCATTTCTGTGTGTCTGCATGTTTCCATGTGCTTGTGTGTGAGAATCACTAGGAGTGGCCCTCAGAAGAAGAGGCTTCCCTGCCAGTACATGGTTATCTGCCAGTAGTGGGTTCGGGACACAGGTATCTACTTGAGCTCCCCTTTGTGGTAGCTGTGGTCCACCCCAGCAAATATCCCCACACTGCCATTCTCCTTCGTGCTGAGGAGAGATGGAAGAGGGAGGGATACTTGTTGGAGAATAACACCACTCACATCTGAGGCCTGTGGCTATCCATTCATCACAGGCACTACTATGGTCCCCATGTTACAGAAGTGGAAACTGAAGACAGAGGAGTTCATTACCTGCTCAAGGTCTTTCACCAACTGATCAGTGTCACAGAAGAGGTTGGAAGCTGGGCAGCCTGGCCAGGCTCTGTCCACCCACCCTTCTGAAGAGGGCCTGGTTCCCTCCAGCATCCACAGTGCTCAGAGATACCCTCAGAGGACACTGTATGCCAGGGGTCTGGATTCCCCTTTGTGTAGCCTCTTGTTTTGAAGAAAAGTCAAGGCCTGAGGTCACCAAGGTCATGCTACAGGCTCACCCACAGTTGGCTTCATGAGCCTTTGACCGGTGCCATCCCTGGGGCCTCACACTAAGCAGACCCCCACCCCTCTGCTATCCCTGTCTTGAAATTCCTAATACTTTTGGAACAGGAGGTCCCACATTTTCATTTTGCACTGGCTCCTGACATTGTGTAGCTGGCTCTGGGCTGCAGGTATAATTTTAGTGAGGAAGAAAGCATGCCCACCATCCCTCTCCTTCCTTCGATGTCAAGTCCATCAGCAAATCCTGCTGCCTTTTCCTCCAGCCTGTAGCCTGACACCTTCCATTTTTCTCACTCTTCTCTCAACTCCCCTGGACCAGGCAGCTGTCCTTGAGCCCATGAGCATGGTTGTGTTCCAATAAAAATTAACTTAGCGCAACCTGTGGTGGGGCCCGAGGTGGCCCTGGGGCCATAGTTATGCTGTGTTAAACAGTCTCTCAGGAAAATTCTGGATCAGGAGGTCTATAAATTTTCATGCATCTGAAATATTTTTATAGCTGATTTAGACAGAGGGCTTGTCCAGCTCAGACTTATGACCTCAAGTAGAAAGCAAAGACAGGCTGAGAAATGATGTCTCGTGTCTTCAGGTTGTCGAAAATGGGGGTGATTCTCTTCGGTGTGAGGCAGGGATAGCCCAGGCCTAGGAGGCCATCAAAGACTGCACGATCCAACCCACTCTGGTTCACTCTCAGGACAAATGCTTGACCCAGGTTGACAAGGTTCATGATCTGTAAGAGAGGAGAATGTTCCCACATAAAGGTTTGGGAAGTGGGGTTGGGACTGGGCTGGGATGCAGATGCCATTAGCACCTCAGAGAAGACATGAGGCCTAGCTGTGCCCTGGATGCACTTCAGGTGGTTAGACCAAGCGGGACAAGAACTTGGGGTCAATTTGTGCAGGGCTATGGATTTTAACCATCACCTGATCTTCTTGCACACACCATCTGAAGGTGGCAAAATGGCCTCATCTCTTCTATACAGGTGGGGAAACATAGACTCAGGAAAGGACCAAATGCTTCCCACTTGAGGATAAAATGAGTGGAGGGCAGGGTAGTCTTCTCCTTGGCATCACTATGATGAGATGACAAAAATGGACCAAATTCATTGCAATGTATTGTGGATTCTGCATCTGCCCAGGAAGACAAAAGCCCTGTGTAAAATGTCGATGCCAGTGTTCTTCTGACAATTCTGCCTGGGAAAATGCCTTTGGGGTTGTGTGTGTGTTAGAGAGAGAGAGAGGGTGTACTCAGGCCCTTGTGGGAGGCAGGCCATAGATTGTATTGGACTTTCAAAGGCCACCTACGCATTTATGAGGCCCTTCCCACATCTGTGGTCCCTGCTTTCCCTGCCCACATGCCTGAAGCCGTCCTCTAACCCCAGGAATGCAACATCAGTTTTATTCGCTATCTAAGTACCTCATACCTGCATGAATACTGACTGGCCAGCCCAGGTCTAGACTTACTAAATACCTGAAATTTCCAAGGCCCTGGCTCTCTGCATCTCTGTTGCATCCTCTGTATAGTGGATCTAATCATAGTACTTGCTGTGTGGGGTTGTTGCAGGATTAAACATGTTATTACCATGAAAGTGCCCAGCACAGTCTGAGAATAGAAAGCTGGGTGCTTTTTTTGTCACTTCTCCCCGCTCCTAGAAAAGTGAACCTTGAGCTGTTCTTGGGCAAAAGAGCTACAAATCCACATCGCAAACCACTCTCTGGGTTAGCCATTTGGTAGTCTGTATGTCAGCAAGGTAACTGTTATCCTCAAGGACATTCCCTGTGGGGTAGGCATCCTGCCACTAGAGGACCTTAGGAAAGAAAGGTCCTCCCAGTTCATCCTGTATCTGTTGTGTAAGCAGCTGTTGCTCCCAGGGTCAGCTCTGACTCAGTTTTTAGTTTCCAGAGCTGAGTCAGGCCTGCTAACCTAAAAGGTGTCATAGGCAAGAATTCCAACAATCCTTCCAGTGCCGTACTTGACATTGAAGGACTGGCCTGAGAACCTGAAGGTGGTGGACAACTGAGGGTTGAAGAGATTGTGTGTACCTGCAGACACAAGTGATGAGTGTCCCTCAGGTGTCAATGAAGGAATAATGGGTGGGAGGGGAGTATAAATGGGCAGGTGGTGAGGGGTGGGGCAGGTACTCATGGCAGGAGGGACTGGAGCAGTGGTTGGAGGGCAGCCACGTGTAAGATGAGCTGGTGTTAAAGTCGACTCTGAACTCCTGAGGGGATGTTCCGATGGTGATGTTGCCAACATAGCACATCTACGGGGAGTGGGGATAAATGGTTAGGGCAGGCCTGGCTCTCCTGGCCACCCTTGATTCCCAGAGTGCTGCCTTCCTCGAGTGGTCCCAGGTCTCCTAAAATCAGTTTCAAACCACCACACCTCACAGCCTCTGCTGAGAGTGTTGTCTTCATGTAATTTTCTTTTCTTTTCTTTTTTTTTTTTGATTCATTTGCAATCTTGGTTAACTGACCAGGGATTGAACCTGGGTCATTACACTGTTAACACAGAGTGTTAACCACAGTCCATCCAGGGAGTCCCAGTGCCTTCATTTGAGAAGCTATTCAGTCTCCCCTTTGAGGCACAACTTGAGTGTTTCCTTCTCCAGGTGGTCCTCCTAGGTCACCCTGAGCCACTTCCTCTAAACTCAGACCAGGTCCTATTACCATCGTGCAGTTGGCCCTTTTATTGTACATTCATTTACTCTTTGCCTATCACTCAGGCTGGCCTATGTACAGTTGAAGGAGAGACGAGACTTTTTAAAAATCAATAACAATAACCAGAGTGTCAGATTTTTATGGTGTCACAGGCCATAGGGCTCAGTAACTTTTTCCTTATGTCTTTCATGTATCTGTGGAGGCTGAACTTTCTGTGCTGGCAGTTTCAAACTTGATGTGCAGTTGCCCTTTTTTTTTTTTTTTTTTTTTCTTTTTGATCAGACAAGGTTCACTTTTTACCTGTAACTCCTTGGCTCACTTAGTTCAGAAAGAACAAGCTCCCTCAAACTAATGACATAACTTTGGCTCAGAAATGGATGTTTACCTGCCCCATGGTCATTGCTGGGCATAGGCACCACAGAGTAAGAGCTGAGGATGAGAGTGCCTTCTCCTCTGGGATTGGGGTCCCTGTTTCCCAGTGCTTCTGCTTCCTGCAGGAGCTGCGGCCTCAACATCCAGCCTGGCCCCTCCAGGTGAACCCCAGTGCTAGGCTAGAGCACCACGGGGTGCTGTGGAGCACCATCCTCCCAACACAATGACATCTAGGGTGCTCCTCAGGGGGTGAAGAGAAATATTCTGGTCATCATTGGCATTTTGGGATGTGTCATCAATGTTTTCCTCCAGGAAATTTGTCAGCAGGTTTTCTTCCCTGAGGGTTTCTCACATGGTCTTAATATTCATTAGAGGGAATCTTTCACTGAGCCTTGGAAAAAGGAAACAAAAAGGGGGCAGCAGCCAGCTGTCCATGTTATTGTATGACTGTCATGCTTTGCATTGTAATTACGCTCTGTATTTTCCCAGCATTTTTATGAGTGTCATGTTTGTAAGGCAAGTGTGGAGAAGAAAGAGAGAGAGCCAGGCTAGCAGATAATGGGGAAAGTTTATTAAAGGGGAAGCGAGAAAGAGACTGACCCATAAGGAGAGCCAGCCCCCTCCCTTGGGGCTGGTTTCTTATATAGGGAGAGAGTTTAGTTTATCAATAACCAGCATTGGTGTCTGCTGTCAGCTGATTGATCTTTGGTTTTGGAGAGAGTTGGAGGTGGTCACATAGACTTGGGGCAGCAGGTGCCAGTGGTTGCAAGGGGATGCTTCCTGAGCAATACAATCCATCACCTGAGCTGTCTCTAACTAGTGAGAGTTGTCTTAAAAATCAGTCTCCATCTAGGCCCTAACATTCCAGCCTTTTGAATTTAGGATAAAGTCCAAAGGCCAATCCTCAGTAGCTGCTTCCTTCTGGTCAGGGGCATTGTAGGGGTGAGACAAAAAAAAGGCTGGAATATGGGTCGATAGGATCTGTGTGGACTCAAAGCTGTTTATAATTTGAGTGAGTTAAAAAGAGCTCATGAATGTTTCAGTTCGTAAAGGCTTGTAAACAGTCCTGGAGAAATTTGGAAAAAAAGACATATTAGACATGGGTCAAAAGTTAGAATGAAAAGAAATAGAAGCAGAGGGCCTAAAAAGGGTAGGACCCATGGCATCCAATTGCAGTTGTTTAACCAGTTTTCCCATGTATTACTGAGGTGTTGGCATATCCTTGTAGCCCTGTCTGTTAGATTTTTTGCCACTTCCTGTATGGTGGCATAGGAGCAGCAGGCCTCACCCAGAAATAGGCAAAGGCCACATTTTTCTGCTGTGAGGAGGTCTAAACCTCTTTGTTTTTGGAGAACTATGGGAGCCAGGGAATTTAGCTGACCCTGGAGAGTAACAAGGCCAGTTGCTATTTCTCCTAGGCTCTCGGTGAAGTCCTTGGAGAGGGTCTGGTAGTATATTAGAGAGGTTGTAAGGCCTGCAGTCCCTGTCCCAATCCCAGCTACTATTTCCAAGCTTATCAATAGAGGAATAAATTTAATTGCCCATTTTAGTCGGTTGTGAATTAGTGGGATAGGGGGTTCTGAATGTTGGGAGCAATGGAGATATCTGGGGCTAGGTAGACCAGAGTGCACGTTCCTGTCCAATTAGTGGGAAGGCATAAGTAAGTGGTGGTTCTGCATAAGAAAAATACTCCAGGAGTGAGAAGACAAGAGCTGAAATCGATAGGGAGCATGAGTTTTTCTGAGAACTTGCCTGCATTTTCCCAAACTGATAAAGAGCTTGCCAATGTGGCCCCTATAAGAGGAGTATTGACACCATATGCAGAAGGGAGTCTTCCTGAGAGAGCAAAAGAATGTTCCACCATTCCCAAGACATGGTAAATGGACCATCCAATAGGGAAGGTGAGGTGTGTAGTGTAATTACAAAGATGAGGTGATATAGTTCCCAAATAGGTGTAAGAGTCGTTTAGTGACTTGTTTCTAGAAAAACAGAAAGGTGCCTGTTGTTGTAGTTGAACATCATAAGTGTTGGATCCTCTGATAGCTGGTTTATTATAGGTGGAAGTAAAGTTTGCAGGAAAAGAAATTAATATCGGGTCAGGGTTTTGGATCTGATTAGTCACATATAAGTATCATATGTAAGATAAAAAGAGAGGTTCTCCTCTGTATGTATGATAAAGAGAGGTGTTTAGGTCAGTCCATTGTTTTGTTGAACTAGGAAGTACCAGCACTCTGGGTGGGGAAAGGGGTAAACAGATCCAACAATCATTGGCCAAAGTTGGGTTTCAAGGGGGGAGGGGTTATGGGGATATAAGTGTAAATACAGCTGATTCAGTTTGGTTACCTCAAAAGCTGGTACAAGAGTGTAAAGCAATTATATTCCAATAAAGAGCTCAAAAAATAAATTTATTAATTTATTTACAAAAAAAAGTTGGCTTTGAGGTATTGAGCAAGTGAAGGGTTAAATTTAGAGTTTTGAATAAGTAAGCAAGGTTTGGGGCAGAGGGAGATACAGACAGAGTGTCAATGTGGTGTTTGGAGAGAAAAGGGGTGATAAGTAAAATCATGACATGGTATAAAATGGCCTCCCTCATGTTTTGGAGGAGAAAACAATAAAGATAAGAATCCAGGTGTAGAAATAGATTTGAGGTGGTGTGAAACTTGTCAAATCCCCTTGGAGCCAAAGATCAGTTATCAAGTCTAGGAGTGAAGAGAGATCACTAATGATAGAGCTTCCTGGGGAGGTGAGAGCTAGTGACACTATGTGGAGAAAAGCGGGTAAAGAGTTCACCTAAGTTACTTAGGCCAGAGGAGCAGCCAAAGGACAAGAACTATAAAGAGGTTGGTAAAGCAGAGGAGAAACTTTTGAATAATAGTCCACAATAAAGTTCTATTGCAAATAGGGTGAGCAGAGGGACCAGTAGCCAGTACATTTGTCCCCCCATTTTTTCTTTTTCTTTTTTTTTTTTTTTTTATTTTTACTTACTGTTGTCAGTACAGGAGGGCTGTTTTGTCTTTTTTGGGAATTCCATCCAGCTGAAGCCTGGTGGGTCCCAGAAGGATGCTAGAGTAGCGAGGAGTATCCTAATGGGGGACGGATGTCTCACAGCAGAGTTAGAGTCCTCCGGGGCCCACTTTAACCTGGAAATATGAAGCCAAGAGGAATGACCTGCCAGTTTGGTGTCTGTTAGTTTGGTAAGGAGGACCTCAAATGGACCAGTCCATCTAGGTTGGAGATCCTTATTATGTAAGGTTTTAAGTAGAACTCAGTCTCCGGGTATGAGCACTAAGTCAATCGGGCTTGTTTGTTGAGGTGCTGGGAGACTGTGAACTGCATGTCCTCTCCTGAGATGTCTAATGAGATTAAGGGAGGGAGGGTAGTCTCCCAATAAGGGGCTTGTAGACCTAAAAGAAAAGGACGACCATACATAAGTTCCAAAGGACTGAGGAACGATGGGGCCTGTGTAGTAGCCCTAATACGAGCCAAAGCCATGGGGAGGAGTTCGGTCCATGGCTTCTGTAATTCTAGGGAGAGCTTGGTTAGGTGTGTTTTGAGAATGGAATTTGCCTTTTTTGTTTTTCCCGAGGATTGAGATCTATACCGAATACGCAGTGTCCAGGTTATGCCAAGGGACTGGGCTACCTGTTGAGTGATTTGAGAAATGAAATCTGGTCATCAGGTTGGAGAGAGAGAGGAAGGCGAAAGAGAGGAATGATTTCTCTTACGAGAAACTGTGTTACTTCTGAGGTGGTTTCTGATTTTGTAGGAGAGGCTTCTACCCAACCTGAGAAGGTGTCTGCTAGAGTAAGCATGAGTTTTATTTTTCATGTCGGGGCATGTGGGTAAAATCAATTTGCCAGTCTTCCTCTAGGATATGACCTCGAGCTTGATGTGTTGGGAACAGGGGATAGGTTTTAGGGCTCCCTGGGGTGAGACTGAAGAGCAAATAAAGCAGGAGTGAGTAACCTGCTGTAGGAGTGTAAGAAGGTTAGGATAGGTGGTAAGAGGTTTTAGGAGATGATAGAGAAATTTAGTGCCTATGTGTAGGGCGTGATGAATGTCTGTAAGAATTTGTGTGGCCTGAGATTGGGGAAGGACATAGCAGCCCTGTCTCTGTAACCAGTCTCCCTGTGGTTGTGCTCCTTCTTGTAATAATCATATTTATTCTTCTGGGAGATAAATGGGCTTTATATTGGGGGTCACTATAAGTTGTTGAGCAGGTGTCTGGAGTGAGACTTGTTTTGCTTCCCTATCTGCAGCATTGTTAGCCCATGAAATGAGGTCTGAGGCCACTTGATGCCCTTGGCAGTGTATGATGCCCACCTCTGTTGGCATTTCAGCTGCTTCTAGGAGTTGAAGTATAAATGGAACATTTGTTATGGGAGAGCCTTTTGAGATAGGAGCCCTCGTTCCTTCCATATGGAAGCATGTGAGTGTACAATGTGAAAAGTATACCTAGAATCCATGTATATGTTTGCTCTCCTGTTTGCTGCCAGAATAAGTGCCCTCATCAGTGCTATTAACTCTGCTTTTTGAGAAGAGGTTCCCACAGTGAGAGGTTGAGATTCAGTAACTTCAGTGTCAGAGACAATTGCATATCCTGCTATTTTTTCCCTTCTGTTGTTGTGGAGGAACTGTCGTCAATATACCAGGTGAAGTCTGGGTTATCTAGGGGAGTTGAAGAAATGTGGGAGAAATGGGGTTTCAGGTCCTCTAGGGCTTCCTTACAAGTGAGAGTGACAAGAATAAAAGAGTTAGGAATAGGGTAGCAGGATTGAGAGCAGGACAGCTTTCAAAGGTGAATTGTGGAGATTCGAGGAGGGTGATATGAAGCAGCTGAATTTGTGAGGGAGATAGAAGGGCCATGGTTTTATGAGAGAGCACGTCCTTAAGATCATGTGGCGAATGAATGACAGTGGATGCTCCAAAAGTAAGTGTTTTATTTCTTGAGCGAGGAGTGTTGCTGCTGCCAGAGTGTGTAGGCAGGCTGGCCACCCTTGAATTGTGGTATCTGATTGCTTTGATAGATAAGCTACAGGGGTGGAAGAGGGACCCTGCATTTGCCTCAAAGCCCCCACAGCCATCTTGTGTCTGTCGGTGGAGTAGAGTATGAAGTGGTGAGAAAGGACAGGGAGTGCTAGTGCTGGAGCCGAGAGAATGGCCTGTTTAAGGGCATTAAAGGCTGAATGGATATTTGATTTTTGGGTCTAGGGGTTCCGAAAGATCTCCTCAAGTTGCTTGATATAAAAGTTGTGCCAGGCGGGCTAAATTAGGAATCCAGAAGTGAAGATATCCCTCTAGTCCCAGAAAGGTTAAGATTTCTGTTTTTGAAGTGGGGAGTGGTAGGGAAGATATGAGGGATTTTGTATCGGTCGTAACGTGTCTCTCAGTTGGTGTTAGAAGGACCTCAAGATATGTGACTTCAGGGAGAGAAAGCTAAATCTTGGCAGGGAAGACTCCATAGTTTCAATCGGCTAAAAAATTGAGAAGTTGTAAAGTGGGCTGTTGAAAGTGTGTGATCGAGGGGCTGCAAAGAAAGTGATCATCCACATATTGGAGGATAGAACTCAGGGTAAGGTCAAGAGAGGCTAGGTCTGATGCTAAAGCTTGGCCAAAGAAATGGGGGCTATCATGAAAACCTTGTGGGAGGATTGTCCAGGTCAGCTGCTGAGAGTGATGAGTGTCTGGATCGGTCCAGGTAAAGGCAAAGAGGTCTTGAGAATCTGGATGTAAAAGGATAGTAAAGAAGGCATCCTTGAGGTCTAGAACAGTGAAATGGGTGGTGGAAGAAGGGATGAGGGATAGATGAGTATAGGGATTAGGGACTACTGGGTGTATGGGAAGAAGGGCCGCATTGATAATTCTCAGGTCCTGGACCAGGTGATAAGAGTCACTGGGCTTTTTGACAGGTAAAATAGGGGTGTTGTAGGGGAAGTGGGTTATGAGCAAAAGACCCTGTCATAGGAGTCTTGTGATAATGAATTTTAATCCCTGTTGATGTTTTTGAGCAATAGGATATTGGGGTTGATTGGGGAATTTAGAGAGGTCCTTGAGAGGGATACGAATAGGAGCATGGTGAAAAGCAACTGATGGGCTGTCTGTGTCCCAAACTGTGGGGTTTATGGAGGGTAGTGGGGGTGGAAAAGAGGAAGTAGGGTTGAGAAGTAGTAGCCAGGATAGATCAGAGGGTGGACTCAGTATAGTGATAGAGGCTTGAAATTTGGAGAGGAGGTCCCTCCCAAAAATGGGGTAGGGCACTTTGGGAGTATGAGAAAAGAATGTGAAAATAGCCAGGCAGAGGAACAGTGATTCATGGTGTAGATCCTAAACTGTCAACTCCCACAACAGAGATCTGAGAGACCTGTGTTTTTCCAGAATAGGCAGGAATAGCAGAGTAAGTGGCCCACGTGTCAATGAGAAAAGAGATCAGCTTACCTGGCACGTTAAGAGTTACTCTGGGCTCTGTAGAGGTGATGAGAGTTGGGGCCGGGAACCCTGGGCACCTTCAGTCTTCAGCGGTGAGCCCAAGGGGGCTGGGCAGAGCTGGGTCAGAAGACTCCTGCTTCGAATCAGGAGGAGATGTCTGGGTCCCTGGAGGGGGATTTGGACAATCATCATTCCAATGTCCCTTCATGCCTCAGCTGGGACACGGACATGGAGGGGGCTATGGCGTGGGGCACGAGTAGGCCCAGTGGCCTTCTCTGCCACATTTAAGGCAGGGCCCAGGTAGTTTTCTTTCCTCGTTCGTCCATGGACATTTGGAGCGTTGTAGGGCAGTGGCTAAAAGATGGTATTTGGCCTGATCTCTTTGGGCCCTCTCTAGTTTTGCCTGTTCTTCCCAGTTATTGAAAATCTTAAAGTCCAAATTTAAAAGTTCTCACTGAGGGGTTTGAGGGCCTTCTTCTGCCTTTTTTAACTTTTTTCAGATATCAGGGAATGATTGGGTAATAAAATGTGTGTTCAGGACAATAGTGCCCTCCATTGAAGTGGGATCTAATTTTGTATACTTTTGTAAGGCTTCCATCAGTCTGGCTAGAAACTGTGCTAGGTTTTCATCTGAGCCCTGAGTTATTTCTCGGAGTTTATCAAAACTGACAGCTTTATGTCCTGCCTTCTGAAGGCCTGCAATAAGGCAAGCAACCATATGATTACAAACTGCTTGCCCTGGCCTGCCTGCCTGATAATCTCAGTTTGGATCATCTCTGAGGATGGTCATTGCCCCTATAGGCTTAGTGTCATCAGTTTGATGTATCTCATCAGCATATGCTTGAGAGGCTTGCCATACTTGTTCCTTTTCCTCTGGGAGGAGGGTAGAGGAGAGTATGATGTAAATATCCTGCCATGTCAAAGTCGTAAGCCTGGGTGAGATATTTGAATTCTTTTGAATAATTATCAGGATCTGAAGAGAAGGAACCAAGTAGTTTCTTGATTTGGGAAAGATCAGAGAGGGAAAACAGGACGTGAATTCAAACAATGCCTTCTGCCCCAGCGACCTCTCCTAAAGGGAGGAGTGGAGCTGGGGAAGGAGCAGGGTTTTGTTGTGAAATTTGAAGTGGCTTGGGATCCAGTATATGGGGGAGATTTAGGGAGGTCAGGGTAGAGCCTTGGAGCCTTTGAGACAGAGGATGGAATTGAGGTTCCAGGGCTCATTTCTGACTTGGGAAGGGAATCAGACTGAGAGGGAGCATAAGGTGGAGGTTGTGGGACTGGAATGGGATCCGGAGCAGGGGCAAAGGGGATGGAGTCAGGATTGGCTGCAATGGGACTAGGAGCAATAGTGGGTGGGCTATGAACAGAAAGATCGAAGGAAGAAGAGGCAGATAAGTCTGAACAGGGAGACATTGTGTTAGGAGACATTGTGTTAGGAGGAGGTGGCCCAGAGTGGGCTAAGTGTTTTTGGGAAGTAGAGCAAGATTTACAGAGAAAAGGTTGAGAGTGAAGGGTGAAGAAAGCCTGGACATAAAGCATCTCTCACCACTTGCCATTGTGATGGCAGAAATTGTCTAGGCCCCTTAGATTATTGTAGTCAAGAGTTTCGTTTTCTGGCCATGGGGACCCATTATCAAGTTTGTATTGTTGCCAGATGGTGTTGCAGTAATGAACAAGTCTTTTTGTTTTAATCTCCCCTTGGAGACCCAAAATCTTTAAGTTTTGGAAGAGACATCCAAGAGGGGTGGACTTAGAAGGTTGGAATTGAGAATTTCCCGTTGCAGGGTGTACAAGAGAGAGGAAAGGCGAGGAGAAAGGTCCAAGAGAAAAGACATCCCTGTTCTCAGGGCCTTCTCAGAGTGTAGAGGGGTCCGCATTGACATGGACATCCCCTATTTCGAAGTCAGACCAAACAGGCACAAGGCTGAGGACCCAAAGGCCATTGGGGGATCCTCCCCACCTACCGCTAGGATTTCCAGGGCAAGGCGAGAGAGAGAGAGAGAGGATCTGAGATGAGATTTCACTCACCCTTGCAACCAGTGAATGGAGAATGAGCCGATGTGTGGATGCTGGTTCAGCAAAGCAAGTGGAGAGTCCCCGAGGGTAGCTCTCTTTTTCTTGGGGAGAGAGATTCAGAAGAGGTTTCCAGTGGTGGGAGGTTTCCAGCCTGGAAGCACAGTGGTTTTTTCCCCTCCCCAGTTTTGGCCCCAGAATGTAAAGGGAGTGTGGAGAAAAAAGAGAGTCTAACCAGGCAAGCAGATAACGGGGAAAGTTTATTAAAGGGGAAGCGAGAAAGAGACTGACCCATAAGGAGAGCCAGCCCCCTCCCTTGGGGCTGGTTTCTTATATAGGGAGAGAGTTTAGTTTATCAATAACCAGCAGCAGTGCCTGCTGTAGGCTGATTGATCTTTGGCTTTGGAGGGAGTCGGAGGTGGTCACGTAGGCTTGGGGCAGCAGGTGCCAGTGGTTGCAAAGGGATGTTTCCTGAGCAATACAATCCATCACCTAATCTGTCTCTAACTAGTCAGAGCTGTCTTAACAATGAGTCTCCATCTAGGCCGTAACAATGCTATTATAAGAACACCATGCAAAGACCCAAGCAAAGAGCTCGGTTTGATTACTGGTTCTGTTGTATAATATTGGGTAAATCATATGGCCCTTTGGAGTCTCAGTATTCTCATCGGTAAAAAGGTGGACTATAATAACCCCCATCCACTCTGTAGAATATTGTGGGTATTAAGTGAGATGATGGATATAATGTACCTGATATGTAGGAAGTCTCAACAATGACAGCCATTACCATTGCTAGGGCCATCCCACTGTATCTTTTACAAAGAAGCTCTGGGAATAAGGTAGAAGGGGGATCATCTTCTTTTTACTGGGAGCAATTTGAAATGCAAGAAGTCAGTGACTAAGCTGTGGTCACATTGCTTGTTAGAGGTAAAACAGCCTAGAAGTAGCATTCCTGATGCTTCTCCAGGCCTCAAGCAGAAGAGAGTGGTAAGAGAGGAAGCCAGGAGATGGGGAATAAATTAGAGAAATTAAGACACTAGAGAACCAAGGAAAAGTCAACATAGGATACAAACAAACAAATAAACAAACAAAATCTCAGAGAGTTCTGCATGCACAGAGACATCCAATATGATGGAAGACATAAAACAGTGAGAGAGAGAGATGAAGAGACACATTTGCACTGAAATGGAGAGAGAGCGGAGAGAAGATGTAGAAGCAAATAAAGGAGAAATGCCATTCCATAGGACCTCACTTACAGTTGCAGAGGTTGTGCACTGAACCATTTCAAGCAGTGCCATTTCCACATAGGTCATGATATGACTCACACTCCCCAAGTTGTGTAACCCTGCAGGCCAATCCCAAAACACTTGTTTCCATGGGAAGGTACTCATCAATAAGTGTGAACTGAACTTTCAGACTGTCAGAGAATGTTTATATTTCCTTCTAACCCTGATGGGTGGAAAAATAAGAGGACAAGAAAAATCCCAGAAACAGAAATCATGCCACTTACACTCTCTGTACTTACATGACTAGGCACTCTGAGAGGGCCACCAGCCCGAGGATCCTAAATCATTTCTTGCTTCTAACCAGGGACCAAGTACTCAAGAAAGAGTGAGTTCAGAGCATACCATGGTGGCCAAGAGCTCCTGATTATACATGCTCTGACCTGCCCTAATAGTCCCCTTTAGGCCACTAATGGATCAGATAGGAATTATGAACCTCTTGAAAAAATTTTTACCTCCATCAATCTCTGTGGGGAATGGACTTTGAAGATTCTCTGAATACAGAGATTTCTACTGTAATGTCTTCTTTGTAGCATGGCTGCAAACCAGAACTGTATCCCACAGACCACCTAAGAGAGGGGAGACACTTGACATCTTGAAAACAAAACACTGCTTCTAATGTGATAAAAGTAAATGCTAGGGGCCATACTTGAAATTTGTATCCCATGTCGTCTTCCTAACAGCTTTAAGAAATGTGTATTTCAGTCTTCAGTTGAAGAGGAGATTGCAAGTAGGAATAGTGGTCAAATGGCAAAGTGTAGACATGAGGGGCAGCCCACTGACATACAAGTGAATGGCTTTAGGTAGTGGGACAGATGGCACAGACCAGGGGCACTTAAGATGCCAATCTTCATCAAAAATCTAGGCTAGAGTAGTATTACAATTGCAGAGTTTTACTACGGAAAGAAACGTGATACATGCATCCCCAAGATACTTCATATCCAACAAACATACACAGAGCACACTCTGTGCAGGGATCTAGGTTAGATGCTGGAGAGTCAAAGTTGAGTAAGACACAGGGCGCCCTTATCTTTAGGGAGCTAGCAGTCTAGGGCTGTTCTCACAAACCCATGGCCTAGGCAGCAAGAGAAATACATGGAAGGGCTGGGTGGGCATCATGGACATGGGGCAGGCAGCACCTGGGCTACTAGTGTGGGCAGCATCTCCTGGGCTCTAACCCGCGGCTGCCATGCTGGAAAGCAGCCTGATTGGTGATATTTTCAAGAGAAGTCAGAAGTCTGGATATTTATGTAAAGTCTCCTGATTCTAATGTTAGCAAATAATTGTTGTTCTTCTTCACAAAATAAGTGTGAGTTGAAACTGAAACAAATGTGTGCTGGATTCAGCCTGTAGGCTTTGCAGGTTTTTATTTCTCACCAGGAGGTGGGGGTAGAGAGTGGAAATAAATTTTGTTGAACTCATGTTGGTCGAATAAGTAAGAGACTGAATGGGTCTTAAGCATGTTAATTTTCCTTCCATTTGTAAAGAAAGATCACCAGGGTCCTATCAACCAATGAATTTAATAGTGTCCAATTGCTAAAGTTGATTTAAAAAATATATGCACAATATGACAGTTGCGAGTTAAGTTTTATTTGGAGCCACATGAGGACTGCAGCCCAGGATGTAGCATCTCAGATAGCTCTGAGAAATTGCTCCAAGGAGGTGAGGGGAAGAGCCAGCATATATAGGGATTTTGCAACAAAGGACAGGTAGTCAAGAAAGTCCATTAAAGGAAACCAGATACCTCATGTTAAGGAACTTAGCACTTTTCTATGTATGGGAAGATGCAAGCGTTCGGCTCTCTGAAATCTTTCCTTTGTTATACCCCTTAGCTATCTGGGACCTGCTTTTTCACATCCTGAGATTCCTTAGGGCTCACCACAGGGAATGACTTGACATCTGATGGCAGGTATTCTTTTCAATGAGGGTCAGAAGCCTTGATGACTGTGACTTCCCTTGTTTATTGATATATCAGGAAATATTCCATGTATAAATACTCCATTCATCACTAAGCTTCTGATATAACTCCCCATTAGGATCCATGTCTTGAACCATTTTGTCTACCAAACCAAACATACAAATAAATTATTTTTAAGCTTGTTATCAATTAAAGAAGGCAGAAAAGAACACTCAGAGCTCCTGCTCAGCCTAAGGTGAACAGACTACTTGATAAACTGTCATTCCAGCCAAAGTAAAGGCAATGGAGTTTTATTGCTCCTTCTAGGATTCCCAGGGCCTGGGTGTTCCTGGGTGAGATCTTTCCACCACTGTGCTTTGGTAGAACAATGGGAGGCTGGCCTGTTCACCAGGTTGGTGATAGATGGGGTGCTGAATTATCCTACTCATTTTGGCACTCTGTAAAAATTCAGCTTTGGTGGTTGGATCCCACTGGGAGGGATTTGACATGACCTAGCAAATGACACACACAAATACCATTTAGATCAGCAATTCTACTTCTAGGGATTTATCCCAAGGTTACACTGGCAAGGAGATAGTATCAAAATGGTGGAGTAGGAGTACATGTGCCAACTCCCTCTTGCAAGAGCACTGGAATTGCAACTAACCAATGAACAATCATCAACAGAAAGACACTGGAACTCACCAAAAAAAAAAAAAAAACACCCCACATCAAGAGACAAAGGAGAATCCACAATGAGATGGTAAGAGGGGTGCAATCGCATTAAAATCAAATCCCATGAATGTTGGGTGGGTGACACAAACTGGAGAACAGTTATACAGCAGAAGTACACCAACTAAAGTGAGAGTTCTGAGCCCTCTGTCAGGTTTCCAAACCTGGGAGTCCAGTAATGGAAGGAGCAATCCCCAGAGAATCAAACTTTGAAAGCCAGCTGGGATTGATTGTAGGACCTCCACAGGACTGGGGGAAACATAAGCTCCACTTTTGGATGACACACAAAAACGTGTGCTCACCAGGACCTGGGGGAAGGAGCAGTGACCCCATAGGAGACTGAACCAGACTTGCCTGCTGGTGCTGGGGGGTTGCCTGTGGAGTTGGGGGGCAGCTGTGGCTCACTGAGGAGACAGGGGCACTGGTGGCAGAGATTCTGGGAAGTGCTCATTGGCCTGAGCCCTCCCAGAGTCTACCATTAGCCCCACCACAGAGCCTGTGGGCTCCATGGTTAGGTGGCTTCAGGCCAAAGGACCAACAGGCTGGGAACACAGCACAACCCATTGGGAGACAAGCAGATTAAAGTTTTACAGAGCTCCACCCACCAAATCAGATTAAAGTCTTACTGAGCTCCACCCACCCACCCCTACCCACCATCAGTCCCTCCCAACAGGAAGCACCCAGGGGCCTCCTGGATAGCTTCCTCGACAAGAGGGCAGACAACAGTATCAAGCAGTATCAGCAGTATTTCATCTTGTGGAACTGAAAACCACAGCCACAGAAAGACAGAGAAAATGAAAAAGCAGGGGAATTTGTACCAGATGAAGGGACAAAATAAAACCCCAGAAAAACAACTAAATGAAGAGGAGATAGGCACCCTTACAGAAAAAGAATTCAGAATAATGATGGTGAAGATGATCCAGGACTTTGCAAAAAGACTGGATGCAAAGATTGAAAAGCTTACCAAAGACCTAAAAGAATTAAAGAACAAACAAACAGAGATATGCAACACAATAACAAAAATGAAAAATACACTAGAAGGAACCATTAGCAGATTAACTGAGGCAGAAGGGTGAATAAGTGACCTGGAAGACAGAATGGTGATCATCACTGATGCAGGAAAGAATAAAGAAAAAAAATGAAAAGAACTGAAGACAGCCTAAGAGACCTCTGGGACAATGTTAAATGCACCAACATTCGCATTTTAGGGGTCCCAGAAGGAGATGAGAGAGAGAAAGGACCTGAGAAAATATTGGAAGTGACTATAGTTGAAAACTTCCCTAATATGGGAAAGGAAACAGCTACCCAAGTCCAGGAAGCACAGAGAGTTCCAGGCAGGATAAAGCCAAGTAGAAACATGCCAAGACATATAGTAGTCAAGCTGACAAAAATTAAAGACAGAGAAATGTTATTAAAAGCCACAAGGGAAAAAAAAAAAACACAAATAACATACAAGGGAACGCCCATCAGGTTAACAGCTGATTTCTCAGCAGAAACTCTGCAAGCCAGAAGGGAGTGGCATGATATATTTCAGGTGATGAAAGGGAAGAGCCTACAACCAAGAATACTCTACCCAGCAAGGATTTCATTCAGATTCAATGGAGAAATCCAATGTTTTATAGACAGGCAACAGCTAAGAGAATTCAGCACCACCAAACCAGCCCTACAATAAATGCTAAAGGAACTTGTCTAAGCAGGAAACATAAAAGAAGAAAAGGACCTACAAAAACAAAAACAAAACAATTAAGAAAATGGTAATAGGAACATACATAATTACCTTGAATATAAATGGGCTAAATGCACCAACCGAAAGACACAGACTGGCTGAATGGATACACAATCAAGACCCATATATATGCTGTCTACAAGATACCCACTTCAGACCTAGAGACACATACAGACTGAAAGTGAGGGAATGGAAAAAGATATTCCATGCAAATGGAAATCAAAAGAAAGGTGGAGTAGTGACACTCATATCAGATAAAATAGACTTTAAAATAAAAAAATGTTACGAGACACAAGAAAGTTCATTACATAAAGATCAAGGGATCCATCCAACAAGAGGAGATAACAATAATAAATACATATGCACCCAATATAGGAGCACCTCAATACATAAGGCAAATGCTAACAACTATGAAAGAGGAAATTGACAGTAACACAATCATAGTGGGGGACTTTAACACCGCACTTACACCAATAGACAGATCATCCACAGAGAAAATTAATAAGGAAACATAAGCTTTAAATGAAACAATAATTCAGCTTGATTTAATAGATATCTAAATGACATTACACACCAGACACATCTCTGGTTATTCCTCGTGCATTTTTTCACTTCCACCCTCACTCACTCACTCTCTCTCTCACTCACTCACTCACTCATTCACTCAAATAAGGTACATTGTTCATCGACTGTGTGCTGGTCACTTGAGGGGGCACTAAAAATACAACTTGCCCTTACATCTAGTGAGGTAGATATATATGAAACGAGTCATGTACATGATGAATTACTACATCAGTACTTGCTGCAAATGAGCAAGAGTCTAGAGTGAGAGACCAAGACAGGAGCCTGATCTAGTCTGGGGAGAAGACTTTCTTGTAAAAGTGAAATTTAAGCTGGAACCTGCAAGGTGAAGAGAAATTAGGTAGCAAAAGGGGCTGGGGGTCTTTTAGGAAAGGCGAGCAGCACACACCAAGATCCCAAAGCCCAAACGAGCCTATAGCATTCAAGAACTCAAAGGAACTCAAAGAATATTATATGACCAGACAAAGGAAAAGAGTCAGGGAATGAGAAAAGGGCTGTTGTGGAGACAGTCAGGGAGCACTCATGAAGGGATATTTCAGTGTAATACTGGTGCCCAATTTACCCCACTGTCTCTCCACATCAGCATGGTTGTGGTTCTTCTTTGTTGTTCCCACAGCTGCCAGACCATTAATGGTACCTGGACTGCATGGATGACTGGAGCAACTAGAGTGATCACCCTCATCCAGAACCTCATGAACACCAGGCCTTTTTAATAAATAGGTGAAAGAACATGCCACAGAGTCACTCTGAGGCTCTCCACACACCAGTGATCAGCTTGGTCAAACTCTCCCCTCTTTCTCTGATAGTATGTGGTTCCATCTAGTAACACCAATAGCCTGCCTAATATCACCTTCACCATCAATGGCAATGAATACCCTGTGCCCACTCAAGCCTACATCTCGAAGGTTAGGTGCCAACCCTGGGGGCTGTTTCTCAAATTTGGGTCTTGTAGGAACCTATGGGTCACTGCTGGAAGGAGGGGGTCCTCTGAAGGCCAAGCCAAACCACTGCTGATGCTGCTGAGCCCACAAGACTGGACCAGTGCCTCTCACAAAACCAAGCACATGAGAGTAAATGGCAGTCTGGACATCCTTCATCCTGGAATGAATGGAGTCACCACCCTATGCTGAAATGGTTAAAGGTACAGAGAAAGGGGGAACATTAAGGGTGGCTGCCTTCAAAGAGCTTCAGTTTAACCAAAGCCCTTAGAGAGATGAACACAGAAAGTCAGCACTAGCTATCCCTGAAATAGGGCAAATGACAAGTGAGGTTGGCTGGGAACAGTCTCAGTGTGTTGTCCCACCATTATGATTAACAGCCCCCACACCTTTTAAGTGTCCTTTTATAGATTTTTTGTACTCTGAAGCTTTTACAAAAGTGCTTCATCATCAAGGAGTTTCCTAGAAAAGCTATGGAAGCAATTGCAATACTTCCACACCAAGACGATAGCTACTGAGGATCCCAGCCTATGCTGACTTAGTGCAAGGAAGTTTTATGCCCCAGGGGCCAATAGCTCAGGAATTCAGAGATTTTTACTCTCTGACAAAGAGTGTCACCCACCTACATAGCCTTGAAACAGTTACAGAAGATGGATCATGGCCCTTCTGCTTCCCACAAGAATATGTGAGTAAAATCTCTTAGGGGAGAGTGAAACAGAAGGGAGGAGGACAGGGCACACCCTTTGAAAAAATGACATAGCCCAAGGACATGGCATAAACTGAGTAGGACCATATGGGTCCCATATGGTGGACAACTCCACTTCCACTATGACCTTGAGCCTCAGTCATACAAGCATAAGAATCAAAAAGTGAGCAGTGGCCCAATTCCAGTAAATCTCCTTCCCTTTCTGAAATAGCTGGAATATTCTTCCCAATTATTAGCCTATGAAATTACTCACCCCTATAAAAACTGACAACTACATAAACTGGCACATTTCTCACCTTCTGAGGTGGATCACTGTCTGTCTGTGGAGTGTGTTTCTCTCTAAGGAAATTCACTTCTTACCTGTTAGTCTGCCTCTCCCCTGAATGTTTTCTGCAATGAGGCATCAAGAACCTGAGCTTCTTGCCCTGAAATGAGGTTTGTTATCTCAGTTGGAAGACTTTGGGTTTTGGCTGGGTTCCAGTGTCGACAGCATGGGTTCAAGTCTCTATCAGGGTTTTGGCTAGGTTCAAGTCCTGACTGCATGGGTTTGAGGCCCAGTATAAGTTTTGGCTGGGTTTGAGTCCAAGCTGTGTGAGTTCATATCTCAGTTGGGGTTTTGGGGGGGTTTCAATCCTGGCAACCATGGTTCAAGTCCCATTCTGAGGTGGTAGGTTTCAAATTTAGCATCACATCAAATAAACTGAAACAAATAAAATATAAAAACAGCCATGACTGGGACTTCCCTGATGGCACATGGAGAAGCCTCTGCCGTCTGAATGCAGGGGCCTCTGTTCGACACCTGGTCATGGAACTAGATCCCACATAACCACAACTAATAGTTCACATGCTGCAACTAAAGATCCCACATGCTGCAACTAAAGATCCCACATGCTGCCACAGAAGATTCTGTGTGCTGCAAATAGGTGACAGAACAGCCAAATAAATGTGTTTAATATCCTAATGATATTACAATATATGTCTCTACCTCATTTTCTTTATCTATTAACTGTTGATGGATCTAAGTTGTTTCTACATCTTGGCTATTGTGAATGATGCTGCAATGTACATGACAGGACAAATATCCCTTTGAGATCTTGATTTCAATTTTTTGGAATAAATATGCAATAGTGGGGTTGCTGTATCCAATAGGGATTCTCCTTTTGACTTTTCTGTGGAATGTGCATTAAGTTCTCCAGCGACCACACCATTTTACATCCCCACCAACTGTATGCAGGGTTCCACATACTCATCAACACTTGTTATGGTTTGTTTTTTGGTAATGACCATGCTAATGGATGTGAGATGGTATCTTATTGTCATTTGATTTGCATTTTTGTGATGTTAATGAGGGAGGACCTATCCTTCTCACAAATTTACAGAATAGGAAACCACTGTCCAGAAATGAACTTATCAAGGTCATATGACTGGTAAGTTTCAGAGATGGGATGTGAACCCAGACAGAGAAACTCTAGGATGTACATGCCTGGTGAGTATGCTGCACAGTCTTCTATGTGTTTAGCAAACCTGGGATCATGAAATGCATGCAATACAAAAGTATTCTGCTCTTTTCTCTCAATGTCTAATTGGAATGATTTATCATAACACTAAATATTCTCTTAAAACACAATTTTATGGTAGTTGATTGCATGAATGCCTATCTATTCTGTGGCCAATTTATGTTTAATAGATCTTGAGATGTCCCAGATTTTCCCTTTTGTAAGAGATTCTGAGGACTACATCCTTGCTATGTCAGTTTTTGGATGCTTCTGATCATCAAATAAGTATAAACCTAAGATGAAAATTTTATAGGAAAAGACCATACATACTTTAAGAACAAATCAACTACAAAAAAGATTGTACAAATTTATAATCTTCCTAGAATTGTTTAAGATCTATCTTTTTCCTGTTTGTTCTACCTTTCTTCCCACAAGTGGCTATAAGTTTCTTTTGTCTGCAGTGGGTAAAGAACAAAAGTGGAAGGTGGGGAAGTTTGTTACTTTCAAGTCAGAGATTGGCATTTCCTTCCTTTTCCAATTTGTAAGGCTATGTGCTTTAAATGTAGGGGACATGGATTTGATGCCTGTCAGGGAACTATAATCCCTCATGATGTGCTGTGCAGCCAAAAAAAAATATTATGAAGATCAGAATTTATTTTCATGTTGGTAAAACAGGCTACAAATATAGAGCTTGAGTAACAGTGGCCTCATTAAGAGACACAGCTCTATCCCCGGCCTTAGGTTCATCTAGGTAAGCAAAGCTTGACTTTTTCTAGTTGATATTAACACAGTTAACACATGTTGATGCCAAATATCTCCTAACATGGATGCAGCATTCTGTTATAGCAGAAGCATCTACCCATTGATCCATTCGTTTATTCAACATATATTTATTGAGGGCTTACTATGTGCCTGTCACCTGAAGTGGGGCCAGAAGTTTGGAGGAGACTCTGTCCTCTGTACAATGGTGGTCATAACCTGCAGAGGCTCATGGAGACACAGGGAAATGGCATATGCAACTAACCTGAGCTGTTATTATTATTTTTATTGGTGGTTTCTCAAAACAGAGAGACATTGCTTATGTTTCCATGAAGGCCACTTGGAAAATGAGTTTGACATACTGTTCCATTAAATCTCCATTAAGTCTAGACCATGATATTTGCTATTCAAAAAAAAAATTACTTGTTCTGCCCTCAACATTTCCCCCTTTGTGATCTGTGCAACAGGTCCTCTTTCACTCTCCTCAATCCAGTCACTGTCCAGTGCCATGCCAATGGGCCCAGTCACACGTCAACCTGGACTAACAGCAGATCTGCACACACATGGGAACTGCAGGGCTTTGAAACTGTGTTTCAAAGTTGAGGTGGCAAGTGTGAAGTCAATGACTCCACTCTCTCCCTACACCAGCCTTTCTGAGAAGGAAGATCCTCACTCTTCTCACCTCCTATCTACACCTCTGTTGTTTTCTCCGTTCTGGCCCTCCACATTGGGGGTTGTTATTTATCTGTCTCCATGAACTGGTGGTGGGATCCTAATGCAGCCCTCTCTCCCTGGGGTCCACCACAGTACCTGACAAACTGTATGTGTTCAGTCAATTTGCACTGAATGAAAAGGTGAGAAAGGATGGGAGAGGATCCTTTCACACATGTTTGTCTTTCCTGTGTAAAGGCCCATATTATGCATTGCATTTGGGTATGTTTTCCACCTTATTTACTTTTTCCTGCTCCTTTTCTCCTCTAAGTTTCTGTCCACATCTGATCCTTGCTGTACCAAGGCTGGGCCTCTGCCAAATGTCTCCAGTTGTGTAGAAGTGATCCTTCCACTCTAATTTTGCCAAACCATGCCGACTTGAACCAAATGCTTTGTTGATATGCCCCGGGAGCAAGCTCAGAAAGGCTGAAGGCTTTGGGCAACCTGGGTCCTCCTTTATATGAGTGGCATCTTCCTCAACAACCTTCGAGACCAAGGGAAGGAACATGCTGGGCCATGGAGGGGTGGGGCTAGCTAGGGATCCACATGGGCCATCACCTGGCAAGTAGGGCTAGAAGGGACACCCACTGTGTGGGTGGCATAAAGCTGTTGTCTGGGATGAGTTGAAAAGGGGAGCCATCTCAGCTTGAAGGGCCTCACCCAGAACCCCCCTGGAACAGAAGGCCACTGTCAAAGTTCCTCTGAGATGGGATGAACAGAATCTATTTCTATTACACCTTCCAATCTCTCTGAATAAGGAGGTGGCAGATATTTTGGAGTTGTTGCCAGCTTTCCCATGGTTTGAACACCCCCCCCCACCACTTCCTTCAGAGCTGCCTCTCCCTTGCTCCAGTCATGTATTGTTGAAGAAACTGTCAATCATGTCAGGCAAGGCAATGTGACCAAGTACATCTACTCATAGTACCCCATGTGCCTGCCAGGATGGATGATCGAAGGCTGGACACATGACCTGAGATAGACCAATCAGTACCCTCCCTGGTAACCTGAAGTTTTCTGAGTTTCTTTCCTTATGCGTTAGATGCCTTGGGGATATACATGTAGAAGCCTGAGTGAAGAAAGCTGTCAGGCTAAGAAAACCAACATTGAGAGCAGGGAAAATGTGAGGAAGAGAAAAAGTGAGATAAAGGCTTCTAAATTCTTGGCTGTAGTCACTGAGATGTGTGGATCTGCTCTGATTCCTGTGTCCTCTAATCCCATTATCCTTCCAGTAGATCTCCCCTTTCCTTGAAACCAGTTGGAGTTGGGCTCTGCTCACTTGTGGTTCAGATGAGGTTCCAGATCCTGCCATCGCACAAAACACCTCCCCAATCCAAAGAGAGGTGCTCATTTGTATTAACACCATTGGGGATGGAATCCTTTATTCTTTACTGAGAATAAGGCTTTGCAGAGCACCAAACACAGGCCACCACCATCTCTGGGAGGGAGTGCTCAATGTGTGAGTGAATGTGTGCTTGGAGTGGGCCTGACTGATTCCTGAAGCAGCCCAAGGATTTACACTGCAGGAGCCAGGCCAACCCTATTGTTTCCCAAATATAAACCAATAAATACAGCCTCAAGATGACATCACCCAGGACCCAGGTCTCCAACCACTTCCAGGACTATGTGCCCCTTCAGAACCAGTTGATAAAGTGCTGAAAACATCCTGGGTGAGAAAGAAACACACCACAATCAGATTCATCCCTTCCCTACCACTCCCTGCAGCATCAAGTGCTAGTGGTTTCTCAATTTTTCCCCCTCTAGTAAGTACCAAATGACTGTCTCAGTAGATGCACAAATGGAGTTCCCTTCCAAAAACAAGAATGGCCTGGACATTGGTTGCCCTGAATTAGGGGGGTGGGAGAGGGAATATTTGGACATTGGGATTAGCAGATGAATACTACTATACCGAGAGTGGGTAAACAACAAGGCCTTACTGTATAGCACAGTATTGAATATGCTGTGACAAACAGTAATGGAAAAGAGTATAAAAAAGTATATGTGTATACTTATACTGAGTGATGTATAACTGAGTCACTTTGCTGTAGAGCAGATATTAACATAACATTGTAAATAAAGTATATTTCAATACAATCAAAAAAAAAAGGGACAAGAATAGCCCATAATTCCCCTGTGTTTTCCTTCTCAAACATGCTCACAGATTTCTCTGTAGAGAATGCCTTTTCTTCTCCCTCTTCCCAACAGCCTGTTCTCATGACTGTTCTCACCCATCTAGGAAGGCTTCCTGGAGCCACACACACACTCGCTGGCCACTCCAGACTGGAATGGGTGACTTACTTTGATGCTCCCCTTGTGTGCAGCCTTCAGCACCCATAATCTGGACCTGGCACCACTTTGCAGAGCCCCTGGCGGTGCTATTTGCATGGAATCCAGTGTAGATTTGCCTCAACCAATGCAGGCCTCCTCATGCCTCCATGAGGCTGAGGTTTTCATATTAGTGAAATTCCCTCTCTTCCTCATAGCCTTCTTTGAGCCTATCAGCCTCCTTTCAATTCCCATAGGGAGCTGACATTAAGCCTCATTCTTGTTCCTGGGCTATGCAATGACTGTACACCCTTTATTCACTTGAGCATCCTACCTCCCCACAGAGGGGTCTGGGAGCCCAGCTCACAGAGGGAGAACTGTGGCATAGCAAGCAGAAGTTGTATCTTAGGACTAGGGGAACCAAGTAATTGATCATCCAACCAGGACTCTTTCAAGATGAGAAGGGAGAATGTTAATCATGATGGTGCCAAAACACACTGAGAATACCCACAGACAACAGCATTGGTCACTTGGCAAATGTGAGGGATTGCTAGAGCTCACTTTCTGTGTTCATCCATCCTAAGTCTCTGGTGGATCTGAAGCTCTTTGAGGGCAGAGGCTCTTAGCGATCCCCTCTCCCTGTGCCTCACACCATGCCTACACGGGGTGGTGTCTCCATTTATTGCAGGATGACAGATGTCCTAGACTGCCTTGGTTTTGTGGGAGGCCCTGGCCCAGCCACTTGGGCTCAGCAGAATCTTCAGTGCTGTGGCTCTGCCTGCAGAGGACCCCCTCCTCCCTGCCAAAGCCTAGGGGTTCCTGCAAGGGCCAAATTTGAGAACCAGCCCCCAAGGTTGGCCCCTCACCTTCCAGATGTAGGCTTCAGCAGACACTGGGTAGTCATTGCCATTGATGGTGAATATGAGAGTAGGCAGACTTGTGATGTTGCTACATGCAACCAGGTACTGTTAGAGAAAGAGAGAGGTTAGCCCAGATGATCCCTGGAGTGTGGAGAGCCCTGGGATGATGTTGTGGCATGTCCCTTCAGCTGTTGATCAAAATGCCTGGTATTCATCATCACAAAGTCTGGAAATCACAAATGTTGGAGAGGGTGTGGAGAAAAGGGAACTCTCCTGCACTGTTGGTGGGAATGTAAGTTGGTACAGCCACTATGGAAAACAATTTGGAGGTTCCTTAAAAAACTACAAATAGAACTACCATATGATCCAGTAATCCCACTCCTGGGCATATATCCAAAGAAAACCATAATCCCAAAAGAAACATGTACCATAATGTTTATTGCAGCCCTATTTACAATAGCCAGGACATGGAAGCAACCTAAATGCCCATCAACAAATGAATGGATACAGAAGATGTGGCATATATATACAATGGAATATTACTCAGCTATAAAAAGGGGTGAGATGGAGCTATATGTAATGAGGTGGATAGAACTACAATCTGTCATACAGAGTGAAGTAAGTCAGAAAGAGAAGGACAAACATTGTATGCTAACTCACATATACGGAATCTAAAAATGGTACTGATGAACTCAGTGACAAGAATAAGGATGCAGATACAGAGAATGGACTGGAGAACTCGAGATATGGGAGGGGGCGGGGGGTGAAGGGGAAGCTGAGACGAAGCGAGAGAGTAGCACAGACATATATGTACTACCAACTGTAAAATAGTCAGTAGGAAGTTGTTGTATAACAAAGGGAGTCCAACTCGAGGATGGAAGATGCCTTAGAGGACTGGGGCATGGAGGGTGGTGGGGACTCGAGGGGGGGGAGTCAAGGAAGGGAGGGAATACAGGGATATGTGTATAAAAACAGATGATTGAACCTGATGTACCCCCCCCAAAAAAAAAAAAACAAAATGCCTGGCATTGATGAGGTTCTGGATGTTGGTGATCACTCTAGTTGTGCCAACCAGCACTGCAGTCCTGGTATCCAGAATGGCCTGGCATTCATGAGCTAACCAACAACCACCTCTTTCATGGTGATGCTGAGTGACAGTGGGACAAAGTGGGCACCAGGATCACACTGAAGTCTCCCTCCATGACTGCCTCCCTTCTAGAGTGTCTCCACAACAGCAATTCAGCTCATGCTCTGACTCTGTTTCCCTTGCACTGATCACATAAACTTCTTTGACTTCCTTTGATTTCTTGAATGTGCAAGGCACTTTTGGGCCTCAGGTCCTTGACATGTGCTGGTTGCCCTTCCTAGAAGATCCTCATCCCCTTTGTCTAGCTGAATTTGCCTCATCTTCCAGTTTCTAGCTTAAATGTCCCTTTATCAGGGACATCTCTCCCCCAGACTAAGTTAGGGTCCTGTCTTGGTCACCCTCTGTAGACTCTTTCTCATTTGTAGCATGTACTGCAGTGATAATTCATCATGTGTGACTCAATTCATGTACATCTGCTTCACTAAATATAAGGGCAAGTTGTATCCTCAGTGCCTCCCGCACCTGCACTGCACACAGCAGATGCAAAATACATCTTTGCTGAGTGAAGGAATGAATAAGTCAGTGAGAAAGAAAATGCATGAGGAATAATCAGAGACCCGTATCTGGTGTCTGACCAACAAAGGGTCAACCCCCACATTGAAGATGAGGTTCCCTGGGGCAGCAGATACTCAGAGTGGTGGGGAGGGAGACACAGGATGTCCTGGGAGAAGATTTTTCCCACCATGGCACCCTACTCAGCTCAGAAACTGAGGCCCTTGGCCAGGCAATAACCAAGGTAGCCCAGCGGGCCTTCAAAGGACACATAAGCTTCTATCTGAGGGTATCACACAGAATCCCATCAATTATTGTTCCTTGTTTTCAGGCCACTCCTGGATTCCAGCTTACTGAGACTCTCTGTCACGGCCTATGTCTCACTGTGTTCCTGGCTTGTGGAGGTGGATGGCAATGGGTGGTCAATTGTCCCTTGTTATGAGTGCTTTCATTTATCAAGAATGCAGCCATCGCCTCTCCACTGCTGGTAAGCTTCTCCTTAAGAAGAAAGTTTTCCCAGTTTGTCTAAGACTTCCCCTGTTTTGAACTAGCAGTTTTGTGTTCTGAGAACTCCCTTGGTCCTGGTAGCCCTGGACAGGTGGTCATCTTATCTCAACCATGTACAGGCTGGTGAAATTCTCCCTGATCCTCTTTTCACTGTACTTTAGGGTCCGCAAAGCATGCAATCTGCCTCACAGCCCAGCGGGTGCAGCCCTTTCCAGGCTGCACACACCTCTCTGGACCCTGTTCAGCATCCTTGTCAGGGCCCTGGTCAGGAGGCCTGGGGTGATTCAGAGCCCATGGGTGGTGTATCTATCTGTGTGTTTATGTGTTTGCTTGGAAGTGTGACTGTATGTGTCTCTAAGTGTGTCTGTGTGTGTGTTTGTGTGCTTGTCTGTGTTCCTGTGCATGTTCCCATGTGGGCCAATGTGTGTGCTTATGTGTGTCATTGTGTGTATTTACATGTGTGTCTTTGTGGTTGAAGTATATGTGTCTGTGTGTGACTGTCTGATTGTGCATTTGTGTGTGTCTGCATGTTTCCATGTGCTTGTGTTGGAGAGTTACCAGGGGTGGCCGTTAGAGGGAGAGTCTTACCGGTTCATGGTTATCTGCCAGTAGTGATTTCAGGACACTGGTATCCACTAGAACTATCCTTTATGGTAGCTCTGGTGCACCCCACCAAACATCACCACGCTGCCACTCTACTTCCTGCTGAAGAGAGAAGGAAGAGGGAAGGATCCTTGTTGGAAAATAACACCACTCACTGTCTGAAGGCTATGGTTATCCACTCATCAGAGGCACTATACTATAGTCCCCATTTTACAGACATGGAAACTAAAACACAGAGGGATCAAGTACCTGAGTAAGGTTGGTCACCACTAGTGAATGGCACAGAAGAGGTTCGAAGACTGGCAGCCTAGCCGGGCCCCGACCACCCACCCTTCTGAAGAGGGCCTCGTTCCCTACAGCAATCAGAGAGCTCACAGATACCCTCAAATGACACCTAATGTGAGGTGTCTTTAACCCCCTTTGTGCAACCTGTCATTTTTCAGAAAAGCCAAGGCCTGAGGACACTAAGGTGATGGGTTCAGTCTCACCAAAGGCTTGGCTTCACAGGCCTGTGACCAGTGCCACCCATAGGACTCTAAGCTCAGCAGGGCCCCACAACTCTTCTATCCCTGTCTTGAAATTCCTAATACTTTTGGAACAGGAGATCAAATATTTTCATTTTTCACTGGCTCCTGCCAATTGTGTAGCAGGTACTGGGCTGCTGGTAAAATATCAGTGAGAAAGCAAATATTCCTAATATGCCTCTCCTTCCTTCCATATCAAATCCATCAGCAAATCCTGCTGCCTTTCCTCCAGCCTGTAGCCTGACACATTCCACTGCTCTCACAATTCATTCAACCCCCCTGGACCAAGCAGCTGTCCCTCAGCCCATGAGCATGGGTGTGTTGCAATGAAACTTAACTTAGAGAAACTAGGGGTGTGGCCAGACGTAGCCCTGGGGCCATAGCTATGCTGGGCTAAAGAGTCTCTCAGAAAAATTCTGGATCAGGAGGTCCATAATTTTTCATGCATTTGAAATCATCTTACAGCTGATTTAGTTGTGCTTAAATAGAAGGCAAATACAGGCTGAGAAATGATGCTTCATGTCTTCAGATTGTCAAAAATGGGAGTGATCCTTTTCAGAGTGAGGCTGGGATAGCCCAGGCCCAGAATGCCATCAAAGATTGCATGAACAGACCCACTCTGTTTCTAGCTCAGGACAAAAGCCTGGACCAGGTCAAAAAGGTTCATGATCTGTAGGAGAGGAGAGTGTTCTCACATAAAGATTTGGGAAGTGGGGTTGGGACTGGACTGGGTTAGAGATGCCATTAGAATCTCAGAGAAGACCTAAAGCCTAGCTGTGCCCGTGGTGCACTTCAGATGGTTAGACCAAGCTGGGACAAGAACTTGGGTTCCGTTTGTTCAGGGCTATGGATTGTAAGCATCACGTGCTCCTCCTGCCCACACCACCTGAAGGGAGTCAAAATGGTCTCATCTCTTCAATACTAGTTGTGAAACATAGACTGAAAACAGGACCAAATGGTTCCCACCTAAGGATGAAATGAGTAGAGGGAAGTGTAGTCTTCTCTTTGGCATCACTATGATCAGATAACAGAAATGGCCTGAATTCATTGCAATGTATTGCAAATATTGCATCTGCCCAGGAAGAGACAAGCTCTTTATTCAGTGTCAGTGCCAGGGTTCTTATGAAAATTCTGCCTGGGAAAATGCTTTTGGGGGTGTGCGTGTGTGTAAGAGAGAGAGAGAAAGAGAGAGAGTACCCAGGCCCGTATGGTAGGCAGACCATAGATTTTATTGGATTCTCAAAGGCCCCCTTCAGTGAAAACTCATTTATCAGACCCATCCCACATCTTTGGTCCCCTGCTTTTCCTGTCCACATTGCTGAAGCCTTCAGCTCACACCAGGGGCCCAACATCAGTTTTATCCTCTCCCTAAGTACCTCACAACTGCATGAATCCTGACAGGCCAGCCCAGCTTGACCGGTTACTAAATGCCAGAGGTTTACAAGGCTCTGGATCTCTGCACCTCAGTTTCTTCCTCTGTATATTGAAGCTACTCATAGTATTTGCTATGTGGGGTTATTGCAAGATTAAACATGTTATTATGATGAAAATGCCCAGCACAGTCTGTGAATAAAAAAACGGGTGTTTTTTTTTTTTGTTTTGTTTTTTTCCATTTCTCTTCCTGCTCCCAGCAAAATCAACCTTGAGCTATTCATGGGCAAAGGAGCTGCAAATCCACACTCAAGCCACACTCTGGGTTAGCCATTTGGGAGTCTGTGTGTCAGCAAGGGCATTGTTATCCTCAGGGAAATGCCCTGTGGGGAGGGCAGCCTGCCACTAAGGGACCTCGGGAAAGGAAGGCCCTCCTAGTTGGTCCTGCATCTGTTTTGTAACAAGTGGTTTCTCCCAGGGCTAGCTCTGACTCAGCTTTGAGTTTCCAGAAGCTGCATCAGGCCTGGCTACCCAAAAGCTGCCATAGGGAAGAATTCCAACAATCCTCCCAGTACCATATTTGAGGTTGAAGGACTGGCCTGAGAGCCGGAAGGTGGTGGACAACTGAGGGTTGAAGAGATTGTATGTACCTGCAGAAACAAGTGATGCGTGTCTCTCAGGTGTCAAGGAAGGAGTAATGGGTGGGAAGGGAGTATAAGATAGGCGGGTGTTGAGGGGTGGGGCAGGTACTCATGGCTGGAAGTTCTGGAGCTGTGAATGGATGGCACCCACATATAAGATGAGCCGGTGTAAAAGACAGCCCTGAACACCTGAGGGGCTTCTCCATTGGTTATGTTTCCAACACAGCACAGCCACAGGGGTGGGGATGAATGGTTAGGGCAGATCTGACTGCCTGGGCCACCCTTGATTCCCAGAGTGCTGCCTTCCTCCTGTTGCCCCATGTCTCCTGAGATCACTTTCAAACTGTCACACCTCACAGCCTCCACTGAGAGTGGTACTTTCATTTAATTCTTTTGTTGTTGTTTTCATTTGCAATCTTGGTTAACCGACCATGGATTGAACCCTGATCAGTGCAGTATTAGCGCAGTCTTATCCACAGGACATCCAAAGTTTCCCAGTGCCTGCATTTGAGAAGATCTCCAGTCTGCCTTTCAAGGCCCAGCCTGAATGTTTCCTTCTCCATGTGGCCCTTCTAGGTCAGACTGGGCCACTTCCTCTAAATGCAGATCATGTCCTATCAACACCACACAGTTGGCCCTTTTATTGGACATGTATTTACTCTTTGCCTATCACTCAGACTGACCTATGCATTCTTGAAGGAGAGACGAGATTGTGGGGGCTGTAGCATGGGTTAGAAAAGAACTTGCAAACACAAGGCAGAATGTAAGGAAGATTGAGTTTTTTAGAGAGAAAGGATGCTGCAAAGACAGCAGGAAGGCTTCCTGGCAGACCAGGGAGAGCCAACCCTGTAATGGGCTCTCAGCAAACTTTTATAACCCCAAGACAATGAAAATTCCTGCTAGGAGAATGGCATTAGTTGAGTGGTCAGTGTGCCATAAGGCAAAACGTGTCATTAGCTGTTAGGACAGGATCCTATATGTCGAATACCTTCCCTAATATGGGGTCTTGTCATCAGCTAGCCTATGTCAGGAAATATAGTCTAAGTTTGGAAACAAAGCCTAATTTTGAAAGCCATGGTTGCTAGAGGCTCGAGCTAATTCTAGAACTGAGTTGCTAGATCATAAATTATCTCCGAATTGTGATTTTGATATAGGGCTCCACATTCCCCCCCCCTTTTTTTCATGGGCCAAATCTTTGGCCCCTTTTCACCCTCCTCATAACTACCTATATGCCTATACCTGTCTCAAGCCACAAGGTCCCAGGTCATTGGGGAAAGGGACAAAGACCACTCTGGTTTCTTCAGGCTGATCAGGGCATCGTAGGCTCCTGGGTCCTAATGTCTGCTCACTTTGAGGGTGTATTTATGGAGGGAGATGAGAGCCTGTGGAACGTTAAGGCAGCTTGCTCCAAAGTTGTTCACATGGCAACTGGCTAATACCCTTGTAGCATCATCTGGAATTGAATATTTTGAACCTGTCAGGAAATGAACTTGGATCATAGGTTAATAAGGTAGGGGCTAAACAACAAAACTAAGGAACCAGAGGCCAAAGCAGGAGTAAGAAACATATTACGTATGGTACCAATTTTTGATCCTAGTCCAGATAAAGTCAACACTTGGGTTATCCTGTCCAAAGGAGTGGAACCATTTGGCATGGTCATATGTTAGGCTAATGTGATTGATATCGGTGTACCCAGTTAAAAGTAATTGGAGGAGTGACAACCCGAAATTTAATAAACAAAAGAGATCATACTTTTTTTTTTTTCTCAAGACAATAAGCCTGAGTCCCAGCCTAGACATGGCACTTTGAGGAGACCTGTAGCCAGATAGCAAGTTGTCTAGTTTTGTCCAATTAAGTTTTAAGCTTTGATGCAGTATTAAAATGTAAACCAAAACAGTTGTCATTGTTAATGATTGTAGTGTTTCTCTAGGTATGAGAAGAGGAAAGAATTGGGGCTCATAAAATCTTTTTCTCGAGGCCTGTTCTGCTAGGCCTGTTTTCCCAGGGCACAGAGTGCCTTATTTCTGACTTCCACCCTGAACTGCTATCAGGAGGTGTTGAATGTCAGCAGTTGCAGCTGCTCTTGAATTAAATCTTTTCAGAGGGAGATGGCAAGCACCAGTTTCCAGTGAACAAGACCCCTTCATAGTCATAAATTAGACCATGTGTTTGGAGGGCATTTCATAACCATTTGACCCACGGTGCTAGGAATGCTCATTCCTAGGATGGCAAAGAGTTTGTTGACAGGTCACTCAATGTACTATTACTGGACTAGGCCTGTCTTGCAAAAAAAGTCTCTGGACACCTGTCTAGTCTCTTAAAGCCCTCTTGTTGCTTCTTCCCATATCTAGAGTTGCATCATTATGAGCATTGATCTCATATGGAACTAGATAGCATCAATTTGTCAGAGGCTCAGTCACACATTTGGTAATGTAAGAAATAACAATTTTTAGGAATGAAATTGGTACATTTGTAGAGACATGGATGGACTGAGAGACTGCCATACAGAGTGAAGTATGTCAGAAAGAAAAAAGCAAATATCATATAGTAACGCATATATGCAGAATCTATAAAAATGGTGCAGATCAACTGGTTTGCAAAGCAGAAATAGAGACACAGATGTAGAGAACAAACATATGGATGCCAAGGGCGGTTGGGGTGGGATGAATTGGGAGATTGGGGTTGCCATATATACATAACTAATAAAAAGTATCAAATTGTACTCTTTAAATATACGCAGTTTATTATATGTCAATTATACATCAATAAAAGTTCTTTAAAAAAGTCAAAAAAATAAAAAATAAAAAAAATAAAAAAGTCAAAAAATATTTTTTTAAAATAGGCAAAGAAAGAAATAATATAGCTAGAAGTATTAGTAAGGTCATAAGTAAGAATTTAAGAACTTTCATTAGGTGAGGCCCATTATATCCCCAGATTGTCTGGCTTAGTCTGTTCTGTACAAATCCTTATCTTTAAGGGAAATTATATACATTGGCATTGTTCATAAGGCATTTAGCAAATTTCTTAGTGTTACTAGGCTGGTTATCCTTGGCATAGTCTAAATGTTTCTTTGAACTTGAACAACTCTAGCCTGATTGTTAATTTCCTGGTTATAGATCATGGAGTATCTGATCTTTATCCAAAGAATGATTATGAAGTTAGGCTTCAGAAGCAAACTTAGATTGTCTCTTTAATAACTCAATTAAATCTTGTAACAGTGTAACATAATAGCAAGGGACTACCTGGGAATTGAGTTTTCATTGTGAAGGCATTAGTCCTACAGCCAGGAAAGGCTTTAACCCTTCAAATAAGAGAAAAATGAGATTTGCCAAGGAGCCAGGAAAATCTAAGTGGCCATCTTGGATTTTGCATAGACCTAACTGTTTAATTCACAGCTATTGTTTACCCATTTTAAATTTTCTGAATGAGTAGACTGTTGTCATGTTATAAGGACATCAGGATGACAAAAGTCTGACAATGAGGGGTTAATCTTGAGGAAGCAGATTGAACTTTATCTACATGTGACATAATCTCCATAGATCATTGTGTAAAACTACTTATTCACTTAACCGAAGTACAAAAGATCTTAAAAGCAAATATAAATCATTTAAAGGCAAGATAATTCACACAGTCTGTTACCAAATGCAGCATTTCAAGAAAACTTGTTCTCTTAACAGAGAGAGAAGGAACCCGAACCCCACCTGTACGAGTTTACTGTTATTAACAAAATTGACTTACCTAATTAATTTTCATTAATCTCAGAAATACTTTTTTTTTCTATAAAACTTGAATAGGCAGCATTTTTGCAAATGTATCAGAGTGAAATCATAACTGCCTATAATGACAAAAGACTTAAGAAGAGACATATAAAATTTGGTTACAATGCAATTGATGAAGTAACTTGGTTACTGCTGTGACATACAACATTTTTAGATATTAGTACACCCAAAACTCTGATCTCATTTGCATTTCCTTTCCTTAAAAGTTCCTCCACACTGAGTTATTTTCATTGCTGACACATTGAAACATATAGCTTATATTAAACCTAGGCACAATAAAAGTTATAATAAATGTTGATGGTTTTAAAGACGTCTATATTAATAAGGTCAACAAACTTAAACATTAACACCAGATATTAATTCAGTATTGAATATTCCCAGTTCATGTGACCTGAATTTTATTTAGCTTAATTTTTCTTTCATTTAGAATTGTTTAATATGTAAGTGCTTACTTTTTTTAAGCCAATCACATAGAGCTCATTTCCAAATTTACCCCAAAAATATTATCCATAGACAAAGACACATTCATAGAGACATACATACATCCAGGCAGTGTTCTCATAGTTTCCTGCTTGAGGTTTAAAATGCCTTTTTGCCTCTTTTTTTTTTTTTCTTGACCTGAAGTTTCACTAAGCACCCCAAGGCCAAAATCTCTGGCAAAACTGGCTGTGATGTATCCCAAGGACATGATAAGAGTTAACTTCAAGCTTTCTCCTAGGCATATTTTTGTTCTCTCAGGGTCAGAATTTTTGGAAAAAGTATTATAAGAAGCTAGCATTCTCTAATGGCACATGCAAAAATAACCTGTCTTGCAATTTAAAAATAATTTTATTTTAGCCAATTTTTTCTGGAGTCTGAAGAATATTATGGTAATCAGAGTCAAAAATCCCCTTTCCTTTTTGTAGTCATAGTTTCATGGCTAAAATATAAACCAAATAATGTTCCATTTGGCTCTAATAACAGAGGCGGATTGGTTGATAAGATGTTGTCCTAGCAGGCTGGGAGTTGATGGGATGGTGAACAGGAAAGGTCGAGTAGAGAGTCAGCTAGGAAATCTGATGAATAGGGAGACAGAGGGGATGTGGGGGAGGGGGACAAAGCAGCCACAGAAAGACACATCTGGCATGAGTCCCTCAGATCTGGATTCAGAATCAGGACCATAAAAGTCTGAACATAAGGGGTCTCTGAGTTCTTTCCTTGCTTTTTACAAAAGAGATCAAGTTGCAGAATTCAGTGTGGCATTATGAGTCCATCATTCTTGGTTCCCCAGTTTATACTGGGGCCAAGTCATGTACATAAGAAAAAGAACCTATTCTTTTTGAGATTGTCAAGGTCAAAATTTTTCCAGTTTGTGAGAAAACAGCGAAGGGGTGAGTCTGAAAGAGGCTGCTTGTGTGTACCAAAACCCATCCTTAGCCTTATGCCATAGAATGGAGGTACTAAGAGTCACCAGCCACAGAAATGTGTCCCTTTTGTTACAGAGAACCCTCTGTGTGACTAAGGCATAAAAATGGCCAACCATCCCAACAATCACATCGGAAGAGAGAGGTGACCCCTAAGTGTGTGGCTGAGGCACAAAAAAACAAAAACAAAACAAAACAAAAAAGTCAAAGGCATAAACTGTGAGTGAAAGGCACCATGTGTATTGGGTGGGGAAAAGACAGGAGAGAGAAGAGATTCTTGGGGAACAACCCAGAGACTCACTGATATGTGACTCTGCAAAGTGTGGAAAAGCAATCCCAAGATGACTCAATGGCAGCACTTGGTGATCTGTACGTTGATCTGGATCAAAAGGAAAGAGTGAAAGCAGAAGAAAGGAGAAGGTTGAGGAACCCACCTTGCAATCCTGCAAGGGGAAGGTGGTGACCAGGAAGGAGGCTTAGTGTTTTGCTTATACCAATATGTGCCTCTTGATGTATGGAAATTGTCTTGATGAGGGCAGAAGCTCTAAGAGGCTGGTCTGTTCCATGATCCCCCTTATCCTGTCATGGGAGTCTACAAGAAGCAGGCACTCTAATGGCTTTTAAGTGCCTGACCTGTGCCCACACAATGTCAAATTGATTAGTCCTCATTTAGAAGGAAGACAGAGGGGACATCACCCATTCTGGACAGCAGTTACTAGGGCAAGTGAGCTGTGAAGTCTTCAGAACACACCAGGGTGTGGCCCTGGCCAGAGTTCCTTTTTTTTTTTTTTTGCTTTCGCAGCCACTTGCCACTTCCCAGAGGGTCCTAGAAAATGAGAAGAGATGGGGAAGGAAATTTCCCCAGGAGATAGTGTCCCTGTATGGGCCACCAAAAATGTTGCAGGTTGAGCGTGGGTTGGAAAGGAACTGACAGATACAAGGCAGAATGTAATGAAAATATAGTTTATTAGAGGGAAAGGATGCTGCAAAGACAGTGGGATGGCTTCCTGGCAGACCAGAAAGAGCCAGTCCTATCGTGGAATCACAGACAACTTTTATAACCCCGAAATAAATAAAATTCCTGCAGGGAAATGGCATTAATAAATTGGTCAGTGTGCCATAAGGCAAAGGGTGTCATTAGATGATAGGCCAGGATCCTATATGTTGAATACCTTCCCTAACATTGGCTCCGGTTCTTAGCAAGCCTAAGTCAGGAAATATAGTCTAACTTTGGAAAGATAGGCTAAGATTGAAAACAATGGTTGCTGGGGGCTGAGGCTAAAGCCACAATTGAGTTCCTAGGCCAAAATTTATATCCAAATTGTGACTTTGATATATGGCTCCACAGAGATGGTTTTAAAATTAATAACAATAAAAAGAGTATTAGAGAGAGAACAATCAAGATGGTGGAGTAGGAGGACATGCACTCACTCCTTCTTGCAAGAGCACCAGAATTACAACTAACTGCTGAACAACCATCGACAGAAAGATACTGGAAATCACCAAAAAAAGCACCCATTATCCAGAGACAAAGAAGAAGCTGCAATGAGATGGTAGGAGGGGCGCAATCACATTAAAATCAAATCCCATAAATGATGGGTGGGTGACTCACAAGCTGGAGAACAGTTATACCACAGAAGTCTTGAGGGCTCTGAGCCCCACGTCAGGCTTCCTAACCTGGGGGTCCAGCAATGGGAGGAGGAATCCTCAGAGAATCAGGCTTTGAAAGCCAGTGGGATTTGATTGCAGGACCTCCACAGGACAGGGGGAAATGGAGACTCCACTCTTGAAGGGCACACAAAAAAGTGTGCTCACCAGGACACAGGGTGAAGGAGCAGTGACCCCATAGGAGACTGAACCAGACCTACCTGCTGGTGTTGGAGGGTTGCCTGCAGAGGTGGGGGGCAGCTGTGGCTCACTGAGGAGACAGGGGCACTGGCAGCAGGGATTCTGAGAAGTGCTTATTGGTGTGAGCCCTTCCAGAGTCCACCATTAGCTCCACCAAAGAGCCTGTATGCTCCAGTGCTGGGTCGCCTCAGGCCAAATGACCACAAACGTGGGAACACAGCACAACCCATTGGCAGACAAGCAGATCAAAGTGTCACTGAGCTCCACCCACCAAATCAGATGAAAGTGTTACTGAGCTCCACCCACCCAGCCCAACCCACCATCAATCCTTCCCATCAGGAAACGCCCACGAGCCTCCTAGATAGCTTCCTCCACAAGAGGGCAGACACCAGAATCAAGCAGTATCAGCAGTACTTCATCTTGTGGCACTGAAAATCATAGCCACAGAAAGACAGAGAAAATGAAAAGGTAAAAGACTTTGTATGAGATGAAGGGACAAGATAAAACCCCAGAAAAATAACTAAATGAAGGGGAGATAGGCACTATTCTGGAAAAAGAATTCAGAATAATGGTGGGAAAGAAGATCCAGGACTTTGAAAAAAGATTGGATGCAAAGATCAAAAAGCTGCAAGAAAAGTTTACCAAAGAGCTAGAAGAATTAAAGAACAAACAAACAGAGATAAGCAACACAATAAGTAAAATGAAAAATATGCTAGAAGGAACCAATAGCAGATTAACTGAGGCAGAAGGGCGAATAAGTGACCTGGAAGACAGAATGGTAATAATCACTGATGCAGAAAAGAATAAAGAAAAAAAGAATGAAAAGAACTGAAGACAGCCTAAGAGACCTCTGGGACAATGTTAAACACATCAACATTCACGTTATAGGGGTCCCAGAAGGAGAAGAGAGAGAGAAAGGAAGTGAGAAAATACTGGAAGAGATTATAGTTGAAAAAATCCCAAACATGGGAAAGGAAATAGCTATCCATGTCCAGGAAGCACAGAGATTCCCAGGCAGGATAAAGCCAAGGAGAAACATGCCAAGACATATAATAGTCAAACTGACAAAAATTAAAGACACAGAAAAGTTATTAAAAGCAAAAAAGGGAAAACAACAAATAACATACAAGGGAACTCCTATAATGTTGACAGCTGATTTCTCAGCAGAAAATCTACAAGCCAGAAGGGAGTGGCATGATATATTTAAAGTGATGACAGAGAAGAAACTACAACCAAGAATACTCTGCCTAGCAAGGATCTCATTCAGATTCGATTGAGAAATCAAAACCTTTACAGACAAGCAACAGCTAAGAGAATTTAGCACCACCAAACCAGCCTTACAACAAATGCTAAAGGAACTTCTCTAAGTGGGAAACAGAAGAGAAGAAAAGGACCTACAAAAACTAAAACAAAGCAATTAAGAAAATGGTAATAGGAATATACATATCGATAATCACCATGACTGTAAATGGACTAAATGCACCAACCAAAAGACACAGACTGGCTGAATGGATACAAAACAATTCCCATATATATGCTGTCTGCAAGAGACCCACTTCAGACCTAGGGACACATACAGACTGAAAGTAAGGGAATGGAAAAAGATATTCCATGCAAATGGAAATCAAAAGAAAGCTGGAGTAGTGACACTCATATCAGATAAAATAGACTTTAAAATAAAAAATGTTACAAGAGACAAGAAAGGACATTACATAAAGATCGAGGGATCTATCCAAGTAGAAGAGATAACAATTATAAATATATATGCACCCAATATAGGAGCACCTCAATACATAAGGCAAATGCTAACAACTATGAAAGAGGAAATCAGTAACACAATCATGGTGGGGGACGTTAACACCCCACTTACACCAATGGACAGATCATCCAGACAGAAAATTCATAAGGAAATACAAGCTTTAAATGACACAATAAATCAGCTGGATTTAATAGATATCTATAGGACATTACATCCAAAAACAGTAGATTACACGTTCTTCTCAAGTGCACATGGAACATTCTCCAGGATAGATCACATTTTGGGTCATAAATCAAGCCTTGGTAAATTCAAGAAAATTGAAATTGTATCAAGTATCTTTTCTGACCAAAATGCTATGAGATTAGAAATCAATTACAGGAAAAAAAAACTGTAAAAAACACAAACACATGGATGAAAAACAATACACTACTAAATAACCAACAGATCACTGAAGAAATCAAAGAGGAAATCAAAAAATACCTAGAGACAAATGACAATGAAAACACAACAATCCAAAACCTATGGGCTGCAGAAAAAGCAGTTCTAAGAGGGAAGTTTATAGTGATACATTCCTACCTCAAGAAACAAGAAAAATCCCAAATAAACAGTCTAACCTCACACCTAAAGAAACTAGAGAAAAAGAGCAAACAAAACCCAAAGTGAGTAGATGCAGAGAGATCATAAAGATCAGAGCAGAAATAAATGAAATAGAGACAAAGAAAACAATAGCAAAAATCAACAAAAGTAAAAGCTCGTTCTTTGAGAAAATAAATAAAATTGATAAGCTGCTAGCAAGACTCATCAAGAAAAAGAGGGAGAGAACTCAAATCAATAAAGTTAGAAAGGAAACAGGAGAAGTTACAACAGACACCACAGAAATAAAAAGCACCATAAGAGATTACTGCAAGCAATTATATGCCAATAAAATGGACAACCTGGGTGAAATGGACAGGTTCTTAGAAAAATATAACTTTCCAAGACTGAATCAGGAAGACACAAAAAATATGAGCAGATCAATCACAAGTAATGAAATTGAAACTGTGATTAAAAATCTCCCAAAAAACAAAAGTCCAGGACCAGATGGATTCACAGGTGAATTTTATCAAACATTTAGAGAAGAGCTAACACCCATCCATCTCAAACTCTTCCAAAACCTTGCAGAGGAAGGAACACTCCCAAACACAGTTTATGAGGCCATCATCACCATGACACCAAAACCAGACAAAGATACTACAAAAAAAGAAAACTATAGACCAATATCACTGATGAATTTAGATGCACAAGTCCTCAACAAAATACTAGCCAACAGAATCCAACAACACATTCAAAGGATCATACACCATGATTAAGTGGGGTTTATCCCTGGCATGCAAGGATTCTTCAATATACGCAAATCAAACAATGTAATACACCATATTAACAAACTGAAGGATAAAAACCACATGATTATCTCAATAGATGCAGAAAAAGCTTTGACAAAATTCAACACCCATTTATGATAAAAATTCTTCAGAAGGTGTGCAGAGAGGGACCTACCTCGAAATAATAAAGGCCATATATGACAAACCCACAGCAAACATCATTCTCAATGGTGAAAACCTGCAAGTATTCCCTCTAAGATCAGGAATAAGACAAGGATGTCCACTCTCGCCACTACTATTCAACATAGTTTTGAAAGTCCTTGCTACAGCAATCAGAGAAAAAAAGGAAATAAGAGGAATCCAAATTGGAAAAGAAGAAATAAAACTGTCACTGTTTGCAGGTGACATGATACTATGCATAGAAAATCCTAAAGATGCCACCAGAAAAATACTCGAGGTAATCCTTGAATTTAGTAAATTGCAGGATACAAAATTAACACACAGAAATCACTTGAATTTTTATATACCAACAATGAAAGATCAGAAAGAGAAATTAAGGAAATAATCCCTTTCACCATTGCAATAAAAAGCATAAAATACTTAAGAATAATCCTAACCAAGGAGGTAAAATATCTGTACTCAGAAAACTACAAGAGACTAATGAAAGAAATCAAACACAACACATACAGATGGAGGGACGTACCATGTCCTTGGATGGGCAGAATCAACACTGTGAAAATGACTATACTACCAAAAGCAATTTACAGATTCAATGCAATCCCAATCAAGTTACCAATGGCATTTTTCACTGAACTAGAACAAGAAATTTTACAATTAGTATGGAAATGCAAAAGACCCCAAATAGCCAAAGCAATCTTGAGAAGGAGAGACAGAGTTGGTGGAATCAGGCTTTCCGACTTCAGGCTATTCTACAAGGCTACAGTGATCAAGACAGTATGGTACTGGCACAAAAACAGAAATAGAGATTAATGGAACAAGATAGAAAGCCCAGAGATGAACTATGGTCAACTCATTTATGTCAAAGGAGGCAAGGATACACAATGGAGAAAAGGCAGCCTCTTCAATACGTGGTGCTGGGAAAACTGGACAGCTACATGTAAAAGAATGAAATTAGAACACTTCCTAACACCATACACAGAAATAAACTCAAAATGGATAAAAGACCTAAATGTAAGGCCAGAGACTATAAAACTCCCAGAGGAAAACAAAGGAAGAACACTCTTCAATGTAAATAAAAGCAAGATCTTTTTTGATCCACTCCCTAGGATAATGGAAATAAAAACAAAAATAAATAACTGGGACCTAATGAAACTTCAAAGCTTTTGCACAACAAAGGAAAATATAAGCAAGAAGAAAAGACAACCCTTAGAATGGGAAAAAAAAATTTGCAAATGAATCAAGAGACAAAGGATTAATCCCAAAAATATATGCAGTTCATCCAGCTCAATAAAAAAAAAAAAAATCCCAATCAAAAAATCGGGAGAAGACCTAAATAGGCATTTCTCCAAAGAAGATATACAGATGTCCAAGAGGCACATGAAAAGCTGCTCAACATCACTCATTATTAGAGAAATGAAAATCAAAACTACAATGAGGTATCACCTCACACCTGTTAGAATGGGCATCATCAGAAAATCGACAAACAGTAAATGTTGGAGAGGGTGTGGAGGGAAAGGAATGCTCTTGCATTGCTGGTGGGAATGTAAATTGATAGAGCCACTATGGAAAACAGTATGGAGGTTCCTTGCAAAACTAAAAATAGAACTACCATATGACCCAGCAATCCCACTACTGGGCATATACCCAGAGAACACCATAATTCAAAAAGACACATGCACTCCAATGTTCATTGCTGCACTGTTTACAATAGCCAGGACAAGGAAGCAACCTAAATGTCCATCAACAGATGAATGGATAAAGAAGATGTGGTACATACATACAATGGAATATTACTCAGCTGAAAAAAGCAATGAATTTGGGTCATTTGTAGAGACATGGATGGACCTAGAGGCTGTCATACAGAGTGAAGTGGGTCAGCAAGAGAAAAACAAATATTGTATATTAACACATATATGTGGACTATAGAAAAATGTTACAAATCAACTGGTTTGCAAGGCAGAAATAGAGACACAGATGTAGAGAACAAACATATGGACACCAAGTGGGGAAAGTGGGGAAGGTTGGGGGGGGATGAATTGGGATACTCTAAATATATGCAGTTAATTGTAAAAAATAAAAAAAAATAAAAAGTTAAAATGAAAAAAGGAGTGTGTTGGATTTTTATGGTGTCACAGGCCATAGGGCTCAGTAAGTTTTTTCTAGTTTCCATAGGTCTGCAAAGGCTGAAATTCCTCTTCCTGTAGTTTCAAACTTGATGTGCACTTGGCTTTATCTTTTGATCAGACATGGCTCACTTTTCATCTGTAATGCCATGGCTCACTTAGTTTAGTAAGAAAAATGTCCCTCACACTACTGACATATCTTTGGCATAGAAATGAATGTTTACCTGCCCCCTGGCATTTCTGGGACCAGTCATCACAGACCAAGCACTGAGGATGAGAGAGCCTTCTCCTCTGGGAATGAGGTCTCTCTTCCCCAATGTTTCTGCTTCCTGCAGAAGCCCCAGCACCAACATCCAGCCTGACACCTCCAGATGAATGCCAGTACTAGGCCAGAGCACCAGGGTGGGCTGTGGAGTGCCATCCTCCCCACACACTCACGTCCAGGATGTTCCTCAGGGGTTGAATAGAAATATGGGGGTCATCTGGGACATTCTGGGATGTGTCATCAGTGACTCCTCCAGGAAATTTGTCAACAGGTTTTCTTCCCTGAGGGTTTCCCACATGGTCTTAATCTTTGTTAGAGGGAATGTTTTACCGTCCATTGGGAAGAGGAAATAAAGAAAGGGCAGCTATCAGCTGTCCATGTTATTGTATGACTGTCATACCTTGCCTTGTAATGATGCTCAGTATTTTCCCTGCATCTTTATGAGTGCCATGTTATTATCATGATGCCATGCAAAGACCCAGGCAAAGAGAGTGGTTTGAATACTGTTTTGTGTGTGTGTGTGTGTGTGTATAATCTTGGGAAAATCATATGATCCTTGGGAGTCTCACTATCCTCAACTCTAAAAATGTGGAATATAATAAACTCCATCTACCATGTAGAATGCTGTGGGTATTAAGTGAGATGAGGGATATAATATTCCTAATATGTTGGAAATTTCAACAATGACAGCCATTACCATTGCTGTGGCCATCGCACTGTATCTTTTTCAAAAAATCTCTGGGAGGTAGATAGAAAGGTGTATCATTATTCTCTTTTTACTGGAAGGAATTAGAAATGCACAGAATATGTGACTTAGCTGTGGACACACTGCTTATTAGAGGTAAAAGAGCCTAGAAGTAGCCTTCCTGATGTTTCTATGGAGCTCAAGCTGAAGACAGTGGTAAGAGAGAAAACCAGGCATTGGGGAATAAATTAGAAAAATTAAGAGGCTAGAGAAGGAATGAAGAGCCACAATAGAAAACAAACAAACAAACAAACAAAAAACAAATAGAGACTTCTGCATGCACAGAGACATCCAATATGATGAAAGACATAAGAGAGAGAAAGAAAGAGATGCAGAGACAGACATATTCACACTGAAATGGAGAGACAACAAAGAGAAGACACAGAAGCAAATGAAGAAGAAATGCTGTTCCATAAGACCTCACTTCACTTACAGTTGCAGAGGTTGTGCACTGAACAGTTCCAAGCAGTGCCATTTTCACATAGGTCATGGTGTGGCTGGCACACACAGAGTTGTGTAACCCTGCAGGCCGACCCCAAAACATTTGTTTCCATGGGAAGGTACTCATCAATAAGTGTGAGCTGAGCGTTCAACCTGTCAGGGAATGATTATATTTCCTTCTAACCCTGATGGGTGGAGAAATAAGAGGACCAGAAAAACCCCAGAAACAGCGATGATGCCACTTACATTCCTCGTGATTACATGACGAGGCACTGTGAGAGGGCTACCAGGCCAAGTATCGCAAGCCACTTCAATCTTCTAACCTGGGACCAAGTACTCAAGAAAAAGCAAGTTCAGAGCATGCCATGGTGACCAATAGCTCCTAGTTACATATGCTCTGACATACCCTTATGGTCCCTTTTAGGCCACTAATGGATAAGATAAGAATTATGAACCTCTTGATAAAATTTTAAATACCATTAATCTCTGTGGGGTGTGGACGTTGAAGATTCTCTGAATACAGAGATTTCTACTGTGATGTCTTACTTGGGGTTTTGGTACAACCCAAAACTGAACCCCACAAACTAACTAAAAGGGGGGAGATGCTTCCCATCTTGGATACAAAAAACTGATACAAATGTGATAAAATTAAATTCTATGGGCCATGCTTGACATTCTTGATCTCATGTGGTCTTCCAAACAACTTCATGACATGTGCATTGCAGTCCTCAGTTGACAAGGAGACTGCAAAAATGAATAGGGAGAAAATGTCAAAGTGTAGACACGAGGGGCAGCCCATTGATATACAAGTAAATGACTTTAGGTAGTGGGAAAGACGGCATAGAACATTGGCACTTATGATGCCAAACTGCATCAAAAATCTAGGCTAGAGTAGTATAACAATTGCAGATTTTCACTATGTGAAGAAACATGATGCATGCATTCCCAAGATACTTCATACCATCCAACAAAAATATACTGAGGACCCTGTGTGCAAAGATCTGGGTCAGGTGCTGGAGAGTCAGTTGAGTAAGACACAGCAGGTCCTTCCCTTCAAGGAGCTAGCAGTCTAAGGCACTCCTCACAAACTCATGGCCTAGGTGGCAAGATATATAAATGGAAGGACTTGGCGGGCATCATGAACACAGGGCAGGCAGCCTCTGTTCTACTAGTGGGGGCAGCCTCTCCTTAGCTCTAATCAGCGGCTGCCATGCTGGAAAGCAGCCTGGTCGGCCAAATTTTCAAGAGAAGTCAGAAATCTCAATATATATGTAAAATCCCCTGATCTTAAATGTTAGTAAATGATTATTTTCTTCTTCACAAAGTAAGTGTGAGTCGAAACTGAAACACCTGTGTGCTGGATTCAGCCTGCAGGCTCTGCAGGATTTCATTTCTCATCCAGAGTTGGGAGTAGAGAGTGGACAGAAAGAGGGTTGAACTCATGTCAGTCAAATGAATAAGGGACTGAATGCATCTTAACCAAGTTAATTTTCCTACCATTTGTAAAGAAATATCATCAGGGTGCTATCAACCAATGAATTTAATAATACCCAATTGCTAATGTTGACTTTAAAAATATATGCACAATGTGGGATTTGCGAGTTAAGTTTTATTTGGAGTGAAATGAGAACAGCAGCCTGGGAGGAAGTCTCTCGGATAGCTCTGAGAAACAACTTCAAGGAGGCAAGGGGAAGAGACAGGATATACAGGGGTTTTGTAACAAAGGACGGGTAGTCTGGAATGTCCATTAAAGGAAATTAGATATCTCATATTAAGGAACTTAGCGCTTTTCTATGTATAGAAGATGCAAGCTTTGGGCTCATTGAAATCATTCCTTTTCTATGCACCTTAGCTCCTTGGGGTCTGTATTTTCACATCCTGAGTTTCCTCAGGGCTCACCACAGGGATTGACTGGCAGTATGATGGCAGGTATTCTTTTCAGTGAGGGCCACAATCCTTGATGACTGTGACATACCTTGTTTATTGATATGACATGGGATATTCCAATTATACATATTCCATTCATCACTAAGCTTCTGATATAATTTTCCATTAGGATCTGTGATTTGAACCATTTTGTTTATCCAACCAAACATACAAAGGATCATTTTTAACTTCTTATCAATCAAAGAAGGCAGAAAAGACCACTCAGAGCTCCTACTCAGCCTGAAATGAACAGGCTACCTGTTAAACTGTGATTGCAGCCAAAGTAAAGACAATGCAGTTTCATGACTGCTTCCAGGATTCCCAGGGCCTGGATGTTCTTCGATGAGATGTATCAAGTCCTGTTTTAGGGTAGAGCAACAGGTCACCAGGTGGTTGGTAAATGGGGTGCTACAAATACCTACCCATTTCAGCAAGCTGCAAAAATTTGGTTTTGATGATTTGATCCCTCTGGATGGGATTTGACATTACCTGGAAATGACACAGACAAATACCATTTAGCTCAGCAATTCTACATTTAGGGATTTATCACAAAGATACACCAGAAAAAATACAAAAAAAAAAATGCACAATATATTCACCACAACATTTTTGGTTAAAGTAAAGTTTAGAAACATAGCTGAAGTGGGCATCAGTGGGGGAGTGTTGAATAAGGCATAGGGCATCTGAACAACTGGGTAAAATGAGGATGGGGGAGGCTTGGAATGGCTAAAATCTTCAGGGTATACCATTTAATTTTTTAAAAAGTGGGACAAGAATAGTGCTTATATTTTGCTGCTTCTCTCTACACATGTATGTCTATTTTCATTAAAGAAGAGAGGCACAATAAACCAAAAACTAATAAAAATTGTAATTTATGGGGGAGGGACAGAAAAGAGAGATTTTTCTTCCTTTTTAGTTTGAATTTTCAAGAATGTAAATGTGTTACAAAATCAAAAAATGTGAAATTAAACACATCTGTCCAAATTAAGAACTAAGACCCGTGAGCCTAATTTTATCAAGTTGGTGACATACACTCGTAGAATGAAACATTACTTAAGCAATTTAAAATGCAAATTTTGACTTAAATTCAGAGTGGGATATCTTCTAAGGACAAAGACAAAGAAACAAATAAATACACCCTCCCCCCAAAACAAAACCAAACACAAAAAGCTAAAAATATTTGACACTATATCCAACACCTTATTGTTTGTGATATTGCTAATGTGTTTTGAAAATACTGTAAGTGTGTTACAGGTTAAAGCATAAGTAATCAATGCTAATGTTGCTATGAAGCAAGGCTTTCCTTGGGAGGGGAAAGGAGGTTTAAAAACACAACCAAAAAGCTTAAGTAAAACCCTGTGGTCTTAAAACTTGAATCGGAGGTATAAGTTTGTATCATTTAACTATTTTTATTGTTTTACACAAACACTATACTTTCTGGCTCTGACCGCTGAAGAGCCTAGAAGCAATGGCAACTTGATAACAGTGACTATCCTGAGGACTAACTTGTGGCGTCTAGATATCTTTTCCCACCAGAGGATCCAGAGATTCTTAAAGAGGTGGCTGATTTCAGGGCTGGACCAAGAAATACACAAAGTAAGGCTAGGAATCTTGAAGGACCAGAAATCTGAGAGCATTCAAAGACCACTGGGGGCCAGACAAAAAGTTTAGGAAGCTATCTGAAGAGGCCAAAGGTGGGACAAGTTTAGCATCACCTCAAATTTTAAAAACAAATTTAATATATGAAAGCCATAACAGAGAATTCCCTGGTGGTTCAGTGGACAAGTCTCCAGGCTCCCAATGTGGAACCTGGGTCTGATCCTTGGTTAGAGAACTAGATCCCACATGCCATAACTAATTGTTCACATGCCATGTCTAAAATTCTGGCATGCCGCTACAGAAAATCCCCCAGACTGCAAATTGGACCCTGTGAAGCCAAATAAATAAATAGTTTTTAAATGTCGAATAATATTCCATTGTAAATTTCTACCACTTTTTCTTTATCCTTTTCAACTGTTGTTGGACCTAAGTTATTTCTACATCATTTCTATTGTGAATGATGCTACAATGTACATGACAGTGATCTCGGAGAGACAGCAATGAGTGATCCTGAAGAGAGATCTTAATTTCTTTCTAAGGAATTGAAACTTGATAGCATGGAGGAAAACCAGAAATTGTAACCACTAAGCCATTAGGGGCTAGAGGCTAGAAGAAAAGTGGCCCTAGCTCTTTCCCCCATTTGAAAGCAAGTATATTTCAAGGAGGCAAAAACTGCAAAAACAGGTATAAAGTTTATTTTTAGATACACAACACAATCTGTGGGACAGCACACAGAGAAGCTATTTCTTTAAGAAAGAAGCAAGGCAGATATACACACCCAGAGAGAAAGGGAATGGGTGTCCACTCTAATGAGGAGGAGAGCGGTAAGTCAGAAACTAAGCAGAGATACAGACCCAGGGAGGAGTGAAGGTGTCTTGAACTAGGAGTGCAGGAAAGAAGTGATTAAAATTACTTTTATATAACAGCCCTCCATGGTCTTTTTACCTTTGGCCAATTATCCTATGTCTTCTTTCACAGCCGACTGGTCCTCAGACCCTCCCCAAAACATGGACACAACTTTTCACTAAGATGACTCTCAGAGCAGAGGCCTATATGTGAATGTCCACATTTACCAGGGGGTGGTGTCCCATCCTTATTTGACCCCTAAGCAGTCTTCCTATGCATGGGCAGAAAGGGAAGATTTCCTTGACCATAGGAGAGGGTACCTTATCTCTTTACTTCAGCAGAGCTCAGCTTCTGCCACGAGATTTGTCCTTGGAATATCAAGATGAGAACAAAGCTTAAATTTGAATCCACTTGACAAAAGCCAGCTGTCCAGCTGAGGAACCCATCTATCTCCTACCTCAGCAGGGAAAATATCCCTTTGAGATCATGAATTTAATTTTCTGGAATAAATACCCAGAAGTGAGATTGCTGGATCATATAGGAACTCTCTTTTTAACTTTTTTAAGGACCCTTCACTGTGCTCTCCAGTGGCTACACCATTTTAAATCCCCACCAACCATGTACACGGTTCCACATCTTTGTCAACACCTGTTCCCTTTTGTATTGTGTAATTTTTAAAGCTTTTTATTGGAGTAAAATTGCTTTAAACTCTTGTGTCAGTTTCATCAGCACAGCAAAATGAATCAGCTGTAGTTATACCTATATCCCTACATGCCCTCCCTGCCATGACTCCTTCCCACTCTCCCTATCTCCCCCCTCTAACTCATCACCAATCATCAAGTTAATCTCCCTATGTATGCAGCCGCTTCCCACAAGCTATCTATTTTACATTTGGTGGTGTATATATGTCAATGCCATACTCTCAATTCATCCCAGCTTCCCCTTCAGCCCCCGCCCACAGAGTCCTCAGTCTGTTCTCTGCATCTGCATCTTTATTCTTGCCCTGTCACTGGGTTCATCAGTACCTTTTTATTTTAGATTCTATATCTATCTATCTATCTATCTATCTATCTATCTATCTATCTATGCATTAGCATATGGTATTTGTTTTTCTCTTTCTGGCTTAATTCACTCAGCATGACAGACTGTAGGTCCATCCACCTCACTACAAATAACTCAATTTCATTCCTTCTTATGGCTAAGTAATATTGCATTATATATGTACCACAACTTCTTTATCCAATCACCTATTGATGGTCTTTTAACTTGCATCCATGTCCTGACTTTTGCAAATAGTGCTGAAATGAATATGGTGGTACATGTACCTTTTCAGATTATGGTTTTCTCAGGGTATATGCCAAGTAGTGGGATTCCTGGGTCATATGATAGTTCTATTTTTAGTTTTTCAAAAAACCTCCATACTTTTTTCCATAACTATTGTACCCATTTACATTCCCACAAACAGTACAGGAGTGATCCCTTTTCTCTGCATCCTCGCCAGCATTTATTGTTTATAGAATTTTTGATGATGGCATTTCTGACCAGTGTGAGATAGTACCTCATTGTGGCTTTGACTTTCATTTCGCTAGTGATTAGTGATGGTGAGCATTTTTTTCATGTGTTTGTTAGCCATCTGCATGTCTTCTTTGGCGGCATGTCTATTTAGGTCTTCCTCCCTCTTTTGGATTGGGGTGTTTGCTTTCTTGTTATGTAGTAGTCTGAGCTGCTTGTATATTTTGGAGATTGATCCTTTGTCCATTGCTTCATTGGCAAATATTTTCTCCCATTCTGAGGGCGGTCTTCTTGTCTTGTTCAATGGTTTCTTTTGCTGTGCAAAATATTTTGTTTCACTACTTCCATTTTTTCATTTCTATTTTTATTTGCAGTATTCAAGGAGGTGGGTCAAGGTCACTTGACAGTAGATGTCACAGGTGGGATTTAAACCCAGGAAGAAAACTCCAGGATGTACAAGCCTGGTGAGTATGTTGTAGTGTCTACCATGACTTAGCAAATGTACAATCATGTTGATTTGTAGTCTGAACTTTTCTCTAAATATCATATTGGAATGATTTCTCATAACACTGAATATTCCCCTAAAACATAATTTTAATGCAGTTGATGGCATGATGGCCTATCTATCCTGTGGACATTTTATGTTTAATGGAACTTAGGATGTCATAGATTTCTGCTTTTCAAAGAGACTCTGAGGACTATATTCTTTCTGATGCATGTTTCAATGTGTTTCTGATCACTGTTTTAGCATAAATATTAGAAGCAAAATGTGGGAAAATGAAAATACATATTATATGAACAAGCCATCTCCAAATATATTGTACCAATTTACACTCTTTCAAGAAGAGATCAAGATCTATCTTCTCCCTTTTTTTTTTCTACCTTTTCTCTCACTGTTGGCTATAAATCACTATGGTCTGCAATAGGTAAAAGATAAAAGTTGAGGGTGGGTTGGGGAGGGGGAACTGTTGATTTGAAGAACATACTTCATTTCTTCTATGATGGTCCAGTGGTTAAGTCTCTGTGCTTCCAAAGCAGGGGATGGGGTTTAGTGACTTGTCAGGGAACTAAGATCCCACGTGCCTTGCAGTGGGGAAAAAAATAAAAGTTGATGAAGATCAGATTTATCCTCATGTTGGTAGCACATGCTTCAAACACAGAGCCTGAATAACACTGGGGTCATTCATAGACACAGCTGCAGCCCTGGCCTTAGGCTCATTTAGGGAGGCAAGGTCAGACTTTTCCTGGTTGATATTATGGTAGTAAGCCTTCCTGACACCACATGTCTCCTGACATAAATGCAGCAGTGTGTTCTAGTGGAAGCATCTATGAATTAATCCATTCATTTCTGCAACATATATTTATTGAGGACCTACTATGTGCCTGTCATGAGTACTTGGGCCAGAAGTTTGGAGGACACTTCCTTTGTCTGTACAATGGGGATGATGCCTTCCAAAGTCTCCTGGGGAGACAGTTAAATGGTATATGCAATTAACCAGAGCTATTATTCATACTCATGTTGGTGGTTTCCAACCAACAGAGAAACATTTCTTACAGTTCCACGAAGAACACTTGACAATGAGTTTGAGAAACTATTCTCATGAGTCACCATTAAGCCTAAAACATGATTTTCACTGTTAAAAAAGATACCAAATCTGCTCTCAACATTTCCCCCTTTATCAGCTCTGCAGCTGGTCCTCTTTCACTCCCCTTGAGCCCATCATAATCCAGTATCATCCCAAAGGGACAAGGCACATGTAACAGTGGACATATGGCAGATCTACACACAGATGTAACTGCAGGAATTAGGGGTATGTTTCTGGGAGGGTGCACCTTCTTGCCCTATCCAAGCCTTTCCCTGACTCCCTGAAGCGGAATCCCCTCCCCCTCTGCCCTCCTACCCACATATCTGTTGTTTTCTTCATTTGGCCCTCCCTAATGAGGGTTGTCTCTTCATCTGTCTCCATGAAGCTGTGGTGGGTTCCTAACCCAGCCATCTGTCACTGGGTTCCACCACAGCACATGGAACACAGTAGGTGATCAGTAAGTTTGTACTGAATGAAAAGATGAGGAAGGAAGCTAGAACATTCCTTTCACTGATGTTTGTCATGCTTGAGTAATGACCAATACTATGCAATGGGTTGGGTTCTGTTTGCAAACTTATTTATTCCTTCCTGCTCCTTCTCCCATCTGGTCGCTCTCCGCCTCTGACCCTTGTTGTCCCCAGCCTGAGCCTCTTCCTAGGGTCTCAGGGTCAGAAGAAGTGATGCTTTCATGACAAATGTGCCAAACCATGGCACTCTAACCAAGTGGTTTGTAGATGTGCCCTGTGAGGAAGCTCAGAAAGGCTGAAAGCTTTGTGCACCCTGGGTCCCCCTTTATAAGAGTGACAGCCTCCCCACAGCCATGGAGGTGAGTGGAAGGGCCATGCTGTAACCTGAAGGGGTGGGTCTGGTACAGGGTACCACACAGCCTGTCACTTAGCAAATGGGCCTGGAAAGGACACTGCAGGTGTGGGTGTCAGAGAGCTGGTGCCTGAGGTGGTGAGGCAAAGGGGACCCTTCCAAGCTAGTAAAGCCTCACCCAGAAACCCTCTAGGCAAATGGGAACCATAGAATCTCTTGTTATTAATTCTTACAATCCCTCTGAATGAGGAGGTGTGGGCACTGATGGTGCCATCAGCAACAGTTCTTTTGGTCTAGGACAGCCCCTGCCACATATTTTGGGGCTGTCTCTCCTGAGCTCCTGTCCTGTGATGCTAGAGGAAACTCTCAGTCATGGTGGACAGGGCCACATGACTAAGTAATGCCAATGATAGTAACCCATGCACCTGCATGTATGGTTGGCCGAGTGCTAGACACACGATCTGAGAGGGACCAGGCTCCCTGGTAGCCTGATCTTTCCTGAGCTTCTTTCCTTAAGGTTGAGATGTCTTGAGGATATATGTGTAGAGGCTGAGGGAGGAAAGATTTCAGGGTAAGAGAATCAAAGAAGAGAGAAGGGAAAGAGTGAGGGAGAGATAGAATCAGCTGATGGCCAAGGCCTTTTCTGGCTTTTTGTTTTTCTTCCCACATCCTCACTTTGGCTGTTGCAGTTGTTTTACCTTCCAGTTGTCATTCTAACACATCTGTTAGTTTCCTAATCTTATCACTTTTTTATCTTTCTATTGTTCTGCTGTTCTCCTACTAAATTTTTAATTTTTTTTTTTTTTTTAATTTGCCTGCTCCACATGGCATGTGGCATCTTTTCTCACAAGCCCAGGGTCAGGCCTGACCTCCTGAGGTGGGAGCTGTGAGTCCAAAATGTTGGACTAACAGGGAAAGACAGTTCCCAAAGCATGTTCCTCAGAGTGAGGTCTCCCAGAGTTTCTCATCTCAACACCAAGACCCAGCTATACTTAACAGCCTACAGACTCCAGTGCTTGAAACCCGCACCAAACATCCAGTGAGAGAGGAAAAAAATTCCACCCATCCAAACTGGGGGGAAAATGAGACAACAAAAACAACAAAAATTATGTCACAGATGAAGGATCAAAGTAAAAATACATAAGACCAAATACATGAAGAGGAAATAGGAAAATTGCCTGAAAAATAATTCAGAGTAATTATAGTAAAGATGACTAAAATCTCAATAACAAAATAAGGAAAACACAAGAAACATTTAATAAGGACTCAGAAGAACTAAAAAGCAAACAAACTGTAATAGACAACAAAATAACCAAAATTGAAAATACTTTAGATAGTATAAACAGCAAAATAACTGAGGCAGAAGAATGAATAAGTGAGCTGGAGGATAGAATGGGGGAAAGAACTGCCACAGAGCAGGAAAATGAAAAAAGAATAAAAGAATGAAAGACAGTCTCAGAGAGCTTGGTGCCAACATAAAGCACACCAACATACGAATCATAGGCATCCCAGAAGAAGAAGAATAAAAGAAAGGGTTTGAGAAAATATTTTACAAAGGTATAGTGGAATACTTCCCCAACATGGGAAAGGAAATAATTAATGAAGTCCAGGAAGCACAGAGAGTCCCATACAAAATAAGCCTAATGGGAAGTACACCGAGGCACATATTAATTACACTAACAAAAATTAAACACAAAGAAAAAAAAATTAAAAGCAACAAGAGAAAAGAAACAAATAACATATAAGGAAAAACTCATAAGGATAACAGCTGATCTTACTGCAGAAATTCTGCAGGCCAGAAGGGATAGGCAGGATATACTGAAAGTTCTGAAAGGGAAAAACCTACAGCCAAGAGTACTCTATCCAGCAAGAATCTCATTCAGATTCGATGCAGAAATCAAATGCTTTACAGTCAAGCAAAAGTTAAGAGAATTCAGCACCACCAAACCAGCCTTGCAATAATTGCTAAAGGAAATTCTCTAAGCAGGAAACACAGAGAAGCAAAAGACCTACAAAAATAAACTCAAAGCAATTAAGAAAATGTTAATAGGACTGTACATGTCAATAATCACCTTAAATATAAATGGATTAAGTGCTCCAACCCAAAGACACAGCCTGGTCGAATGGATACAAAAACAAGACCCATACATATTCTGTCTACAAGAAACCCACATCAGACCAAGGGACACATATAGACTGAAAGTAAGGGCATGGAAAAAAAATATTCCATCAAATCAAAGTCAAAGGAAAGCTGGAGTAGCAATAATCATATCAGAAAATGTAGATTTTAAAGTAAAGACTATTACAAAGACAAGGAAGGACACTTCATAATGATCAAGGGATCAATCCAAGGAGAACATATAACAATTGTGAATATCTATGCACCCAACATAGGAGCACCTCAATACATAAGGCAAATGTTAACAGCCATAAAAGGGGAAATCCACAATAACACAATAATAGTAGGATAATTTAACACCCCACTTACAACAATGGATATATCATCCAAGCAGAAAGTAAATAAGGAAACACAAGCTTTAAATGACACATTAATTGCCACACAACTTGAATTGACTGATATTTATATGACATACCATCCAAAAACTACAGAATACACTTTCTTCTCAAGTGCACATGGAACATTCTACAGAGTAGATCTCATCTTGGGTAACAAATGAAGCCTCAGTAAATTTAAAAAAAAACTGAATTTGTATCAAGCATTTTCTCTGACAACAACGCCATAAGACTAGATATCAATTACATGAAAAAAAAAAAGAAACTGTAAAAAATGCAAATACATGGAGACTAAACAATATGCTATTAAATAAACAACCAATCACTGAAGAAATCAAAGAGGAAATCAAAAAATTCCTAGAAACAAATGACAATGAAAACACAACATCCCAATACTTATGGGATGCAGCAAAAGCAGTTCTATGAGGGAAGTTGATAGCAATAGAGTCCTACCTCAAGAAACAGGAAAAATATTAAATAAACAACCAAACCTTACACCTAAAACAATTAGAGAAAGAAGAACAAAAAACCCCAAAGTAAGCAGAAGGAAATAAATCATACAGATCAGATCAGAAATAAATGAAAAATACATGAAGGAAACAATAGCAAAGATTAATGAAACTAAAACCAGGTTCTTTGAGAAGATAAACAAAATTGATAAACCACTAGGCAGACTCATCAGGAAAAAAATGTAAAAGATGCAATACAACAGAAATAGAATTGAAAAAGGAGAAGTAACAATTGACACTGCAGAAATACAAAAGATCATGAGAGACTACTACAAGCAACTGTATGCCAATAAATTGGATAATGTGTAAGAAATGGGTAAATTCTTAGAAAATTACAATCCACCAAGACTGAACCAGGAAGAAATAGACAATATGAACAGACCAATCACAAGTACAGAAATTGAGACTGAGATTTAAAATCTCCCAACAAAAAAAAGTCCAGGGCCAGATGGATTCACAGGTTAATTCTATCAAACATTTAGAGAAGAGCTAACACGTAACCTTTCCAAACTCCTCCAAAACATAGCAGAAGGAGGAACACTCTCAAACTCATTCTATGAGGCCACCATCAGCCTGATATCAAAGTAGGCAGAGATGTCACAAAAAAAGACAATTACAGACCAATATCACTGATGAATATAGACGCAAAAGTCCACAAGAAAACACTAGCTAACAGAATCCAATAGCACATTGAAAAGATCATACACCATCATCAAGTGGGGTTTATCCCTGGAATGCAAAGATTCTTCAATATATGCAAATAAAACAATGTGATACATTATATTAACAAATTGAAGGATAAAACCATATGATAATAGATGCAGAAAAAGCTTTTGACAAAATTCAACATCCATTTATGATAAAAACTCTCCAGAAAATGGGCATAGAAGGAAATTACCTCAACACAATAAAAGCCATATATGACAAACCAACAGCCAACATCATTCTAAATGGTGAAAAACTGAAAGCATTCCCTCTAAGAAAAAGAACAAGACAAGGGTGCCCACTTTCACCATTATTAGTCAACAAAGTCTAGAAAGTATAAGCCAAAATAATCAGAGAAGAAAATGAAATAAAAGGAATCCAAATTGGAAAAGAAGAAGTAAATTTGTCACTCTTTGCAGATGACATGACTTTACACATAGAAAATCCGAAAGATTATACAAGGAAACTGCTAGCACTACTCAATGACTTTAGTAAAGTAGCAGGATATAAAATTAATGCACAGATATCTCTTGTATTTCTATACACTAATAATGAAAGAGCAGAAAGAGAAATTAAGGAAACACTATCATTTACCATAGTAAAAAAAAAAAAGAATAAAATAACTAGGAATAAAACTGCTTAAGGAGGCAAAAACCTGTATGCAGAAAACTAGAGGACACTGATGAAAGAAATCAAAGACAATACAAGCAGATGGAGGGACATACCATGTTCTTGAATTGGAAGTATCAACATTGTGAAAATAACTATCTTACTCAAAACTCTTTACAGATACAACACAATTGCTATCAAATTACCAATGGCAGTTTTCACAGAACTAGAACAAGAAATCTTACAATTTGTATGGAAATGCAAAGGACCCTGAATAGCCAAAACAATCTTGAGAAGGAAAGATGGAATTGGTAGAATTAGGTTTCCTGATTTCAAACTATACTACAAGGCCACAGTGATCAAGACAGTATGGTACTGGCACAAGAAAAGAAAGGTAGATCAATGGAACACAATACAGAACCCAGAAGTAAACCCACACACATATGGACACCTTATCTTTGACAAAGAAAGCAAGAATATACAATGGAATAAAGACAGCCTCTTCAATAAGTGGTGCCGGGAAAATTGGACAGCTACATGTAAAACAATGAAATTAGAATGCTTCGTAACACCATACACAAAAATAAACTCAGAATGAATTATAGACCTAAATAAAGGTCAGACAGTATAAAACTCCTAGAAGAAAACATAGGCAGAACACTCTATGGCATGCATCAAATCAATTTCCTTTTGGCCAACCTCCTAGAATAATGGAAATAAAATCAAGAATAAACAAATGGGATCTAATGAAACTTAAAAGTTTTTGCACAGCGAAAGATACAATAAACAAGAGAAGACAGCCCTCAGAATGGGAGAAAATACTTGCCAATGAAGCAATGGACAAAGGATTAATCTCCAAATTATATAAGCAGCTCATGCAGCTTAATATCAAAAAAGCAAATAACCCAATCCACAAAAGGGAGGAAGACCAAAAAGACATTTTTCCAAAGAAGACATACAGATGGCTAGCAAACACATCAGAAAATGCTCAACATCACTAATCATTAGAGAAATGCAAGTCAGAGCCACAATGAGGTATCACCTCACACCCCTCAGAATGAGCATCATCAAAACATCTACAAACAGTAAATGTTGGAGGGGATGTGGAGAAAAGGGAACTTTCCTGCACTGTTGGTGGGAATGTAAGCTGGTACAGAAACTATGGAAAACAGTTTGGACATTCCCTAAAAAACTAAAAATGGAACTACCATATGACCCAGTAATCCCACTACTGGGCATATTCCCAGAGAAAACCATAATCTGAAAAGAAACATGTACCATAATGTTCATTGCTGCACTATATACAATAGCATGGACATGGAAGCAACCTACATGCCCATCAACAGATGAATGGATAAAGAAGATGTGGCACATATATACAATGGAATATTACTCAGCCATAAAAAGGAATGAAATTGAACTATATGTAATGAGGTGTATAGAGCTAGAGACTGTCATACAGAGTGAAGTAAGCCAGAAAGAGAAAAAAATAAACACCGTACACTAACTCATATATATGCAATCTAAAAAAATGGTGCTGATGAACCCAGTGACAGGGTAGGAATCAAGATGCAAATGTAGATAATGTACTTGTGGACACCAGGCTGGGGTGGGAGGTGAAGGGGAAACTGGGACTAAGTGAGAAAGTAGCATACACATAGATACACTACCAAATGTAAAATAGAGAGTTAGTGGGAAGTTGTTGTATAACAAAGGGAGATCAATTCAATGATGGGTGATGTTTTAAAGGGCCGGGAAAGGAAGGGTGGGAGGGAGTCATGGGAGGGAGAGGCTATGGCGATATATGTACAAATACAGCTGATTCACATTGGTGTACCTCAAAAACTGGTACAAGTGTGTAAAGCAATTATATTCCAAAAAAGAGCTTAAAAAATAAAGAATCATCTGATGGCTTCTGATTTCTTGGGTCCATTCACTGAGATGTTTGCATCTGCTCTGGTCCCTGTGTCCTGGATCCACAATATTCTTCCAAGAATTCTCTTCTTTCCTTGAAGCCAGATGAAGATGGGCTCCACACACATGTGGCTCAGAGGAGGTTCTAGAGCCTGCCCATTTCGGATGCAGCTCCCCCATGCAAACAATCACACATTCTATTAGCACCATTGGGAATGGAATTGTTTATTCTACTGAGAATAGGACTTTGCAGAGCACCAAAGTCCACCACCATCCCTGGGTGGGAGTGCCGTACATGTTAGTGTGTGCTTGGAATGAGCCTGATTGCTGCCTAAAGCAGCCCCAAAATTTACACTGTTGGAGCCAACCAATCCTCTTGTTTCCCGAATGTAAAATGAGAAATACAGCCTCAGGAAGATGTCACCCAGGATCCAGGTCTCCAGCTCACTCAAGTTCTCTGCGCCCCCTCAAAACATGCTGACACAGGTGCCATGAGGACCCTGGGGCAGATGGAAATATACCCCAGTCAGCCCGAGCCCTTACCTTCCACCCCCCTCAATATCCAGAAATGGTGGCTTCTTGCTTCAATTTTCCTCCTTTAGTAAGAACCAAGTGGCTCTCTTAGCAGCTGTGCCACGCAGTGGTCTTTCAAGGACAAGAATGACTAAGACATGTGGTTGCTCTGAGGGAGGGGGGTGAGGAAGGAAGGGTTGTAGTTTTGGATCATAAGATGCAAGATACTATGCAGATGATGCATAAAAAACAAGACCATTCTGCATAACACAAGAAATATCTTCAATAACCCATGATAACCCATAATGGAAAAGACTAATAGAAAGAATATATTATATGCATAAGTGAGTCACTTTGCTGTACAGCAGAAATAAAGAGAACATTGCAAATCAGCTATATTTCAATACAATGAAAAGAAAAAGAAAACAAAGGAGAAGAATAGCATGTAGTTATCTTGTTCTTTCCTTCTGATCCATGCTCACATTTTTCCCTGCAGAGAATTCCTTTTCTTTTCCCTTTCCCCACAGCCTCTTCTTTAAGACTATGCTCAACCTCTCTAGGAAGACTTCCTGGACCTACACTCACCCTCCCTGGCCACCTCAGGCTGTGTTGGGAGACTAACCCTGGTGCTCCCCTTGTCTGTAGCCCTCATCACCCCTAATCTGACCCCAGTTCCCCTTGGCCCAGCCCAAGCAACTTCCCTTTTCTTGGAGTCCAGTGGAGATTTGCCTCAACGCAAGCAGGTCTCCTCATGCCCGCATGAGGCTGGGGCTTCTTATTACTGAAATTCCCTGTATTCCTCAAATTTTTTTTTTCAGCCCATGAGCCTCCTCTGAAATCCCACAGGGAACTGGCATGTAGTCTAACTGCTGTGTTTGGGCTGTGGAGTCACTGTACACCCTTTTACTCATGTGAGCTTCCAACTTCCTCACATAGGGGTCTGGTAGCACAACTCACAGGAGGGAACTGAAGCTTAGCAAGGGGGCTTGCAGCTGAGGTCTAGGGGAACCAGGTATTGATATCCCACCATGACACTTTCAAGACACTTTTAAGATGGGAAGTGAGACTGTAAATCATTATGGTGAAACAACACACTGAGACTGTCCCCAGCGAACCCCACTTGTCACTTGCCCTATTTCAGGGATGGCTAGACCTCACCTTCTCTGTTCATCTTTCTGAGGGTGTTGGTTAAACTGAAGTTCTTTGAGGGCAGAGACTCTTAATGATCCCCACTCCTCTGTACCTCTAACCATTTTGGCATGGGGTGGTATCTCCACTTATTCCAGGATGATGGCTGTCCCAGACTGCCATTTGCTCCCATGTGCTTGGTTGTATGGGAGACACCAGTCCAGCCTCATGGGCTCAGCCACATCTGCAGTGCTGTGGCTTGGCTTGCAGAGAACCCTCTCCTCCCAGCATCATCACAAGGATTCCTGCAAGTCCCAGATTTGAGAATCAGCCTCCAGGATTGGCCCCTTGATCTTCCAGTTACAGGGCTGAGTGGGCTCTGTGTATTTATTTCCACTAATGGTGTAGATGATACTAGGCAAACTATTGATGCTGCTACATGGAACCATGTAGTGTAAGAGAAAGAGTGGAGAGGTTGACCCAGAAGATCCTTGCTGTGTGGAGAGCCCAAGAGTGACCCTGTGGCATGTCCCTTCAGCTTTTGATCAAAAGGCCTGGCATTGATGAGGTTCTGTATGATGGTGATCCCTCCAGTTGTGCCAAGCATCAATGCAGTCCCAGTATCCATAATGGCCTGGCAGCTGCGGGAAAAACCAAGAAACAGCCCAACCATGGTGATGCTGAAGACAGTGGTACAACTTGGGCACCTGGATCACACTGAAGTGTCTCACCACAACTGCCCCCCACCCCCGACTGTCTGTACAACAGCACTTTGCTCATGTACTAACTTTGTTTCCCTTTACTCTGGTCATAAAGTCTTCTTTGACTTCCTTTGAGTTCTTGTATACACCAGGCTCTTTGGGGACTCTGGACCTTGGTGTGTGCTGGTCACCCTTCCTAGAAGACCTCAGCCCCTTTATGTAGCTAAGTTTTCTTCATCTTCCAGGTTCCAGTTTAAATTTCACTTTTTCAAGGAAGTCTTTCCCCAAAACTACATCAGACTGCTATCTTGATCTCTCTCTGTAGACTCTTCCTCATTTGTAGCAAGTACCAAAGTGGTAAATCATTATGTGTATGACTTGTTTCATGTACATCTGCCTCACTAGATGTAAGGGCAATTTGTATCCTTAGAGCCCCCCTCAAGTGATCAGCACACAGTGGATGGACAATGTATCTTATTTGAGTGAATGAATGAGTGAATGAGTGAGTGAGTGAGTGAGTGCAAAAGTGAAAAAAATGTATGAGAAATAACCCAAGACCTGTGTCTGGTGTGTGACCAATAATGGGTCAACCCACATTGTTAATATGGATGTTCCCTGGAGCAGCAGATGCTCAGAGTGTTGAGGAGGGAGAAACAGGCTGCCCTGGGAGACATTTCTTCCAAGCACTGCCCCTCACCTGGCGCTGAAACTGAGACCCTGGCCAGGATTTCCCCAAACTTGCCCAGGGGGCCTCCAAAGGACATGAAAGCTTCTGTCTGAGCATGTCACACAGAATCCCATCAGTTTTAGTTCCTTGTCCTCAGTCCACTCCTGGATCCCAGCTTCCTGATTCTCTCCATCCCAGCCCCTGCCCCACTGTGTCCCTGGAGTGTGGAGTTTGGTGGCAAAGGCTAGGAGGAGTGTCTCTTTGTATGTGTTGCTTTCAGTTCTTAAGAATGCAGTGCACCTCTCTCCACTACTGATAAGCTCTCTCTAAGGAGACCAGTTTTCCCAGTTTGTCCAGGACTTTCCCTATTTCTAAACTAGCAGTTTTGTGCACTAAGAACTCCCTCATTCCCAGGTAGCCTCGGGCAGATGTTGATCTGTTCAGGGTGATGAAACACTCCCTGATCATCTTTTCACTGAACACCAATGTCCTCAAACCATACCATCTGCCTCATAGCACAGTGGGTACAGCCCTCTGTGAGCTGCACACAGGTCTCTGGACCCTGTTCAGGACCATTGTCAGGGCCCTGGGTAGGAGGCCTTGACTGATTATGAGCCTCAGGTTTATGTGTGTATCTGTGGTTGTGTCTCTTTGTATGTGTGTCTGTATGTGTATCTGTGTGTTTATGTTTCCCAGTGTGTCTCTGTTTGTGTCTTTGTGTGTTTTGATGTGTATCTGTGTTTCTGTCAAAGTTTATATGTGTGTCAATGTGTGTTTGTATGTGTTTTTGTGTTGTCTATATGTGTGTCTTTGTGGTTGGAGGCTTTGTGTTTGTCTGTGACTGTGTGTCTGATTGTATATTTGTGTGTTTCTTCATGTGTCCATGTGCATGTGTGGGAGCATCACTTGGGGTGGTCCTCTGAGGGAGAGGCTTACGCATTAATGTTCAACTGCCAGTAGTCTTGTCCGGACATTTGTATGCAATTAAGATGTCCTTTGTGGTGGCTCTAGCCCACCCCAACAAACATCACCATGTTGCCATTCTCCATCCTGCTGAGCAGAGAAAGAAGACACATTGCTCCCTGTCAGAGAATAAAGCCACTTAGTGTCTAAGGGCTATGCTTTTCCATGCATTGGAGGCACGACTATGGTCTACATTTTACAAATGTGGAAATTGAGGCATGGACGATTCATTACCTGACAAAGGTCAGTCATCGACTAACGAACGGCAGAGAAGAGTTTCAAAGGTGGGAAGCCTGGCTGTGTGTCTACCTGCCACCCTTCTGAAAAGTACCAGGTCAAAACCAGAAACCAGAGTGTTCAGAGATTCCCTCAGGACACCATGCTGTAAGAGTCTGGCCTCCCCTATCTGTAATCTGTCATTTCTCAGAAAAGCCTAGGTCTGAAGGCAATAAGAATGTGGGTTCAGGCTCACTCAGAGTTAGTATCACAGGTCTGTGACCTGCTCCATCCATGGGGTCCCACACTCAGCAGGGTCCCACACTCAGCAGGGTCCCACGCCTCTGCTCTCCCTGTGTTGAAATTCCTAATACTTTTTGAACAGGAGGTCCCATATTGCACTGGTTCCTCCCAATTTTATAGCTGGTCCTGGGCTTGCAGTAAAATGTTAGTTAGGAAGTAAACATTCTTACTCTCCCTTTCCTTCATTTCCTACCAAATCGATCAGTAAATCCTGTTGCCTTTTCCTCCAACCTGCATCCTGACAGCTTCCATAATATCCCTCTTCCCTCCACTTCCCTGGACCAAGTAACTGCCCTTGAGCCCAGGAACATTGTTGTATTCCAATAAAACTTTATTTAGAGTGAGCAGTGGGGTGCCACACGTGGCCCTGGGGTCATAGTTGTGCTGAGCTAAACAGTCTCTCAGGAAACTTGTGGATCAGGTGGTCTCTAATTTTTATTCAAATAAAAGCAACTTATAGGTCATTTAGAGAGAAGGCCTGTTGACTTGAGATTTGTGTGCTCAAGTAGAGGCCAAAGACAGGCTGAGAAATGATACCTCATGTCCTCAGGTTGTCAAAGACAGGGGTGGTCCCTTTGAGGGCAAGGCTGGTGTAGCTCAGGCACAGGATGCCATCAAATTTTGTTTCACCCAACACAATCTCTTTCTCACTCGGCGCAAACACCTGGCCCAGGTTGACAAGATTCCCAATTTGTGGGAGAGGAGAGGGTTTACATATTAATCTGGGCAAAGTGGGGATGGGACTGCGTTTGCGTAGAGATACCATTAGCACCTCAGAGATGACCTGAGGCCTGGCTGTGTCCTGGAGTGACCTCAGATGGTTAGATCAAGATGGGACTGGAATTCATGTTGATTGCTCTACACTTTGCAAACAGCCAGGGCATTGAAAGATGGATTGCCCCAGATGACATAGAGTGATGGGGGACTCTCAATCATTGATAATTTTGCAATCATAAGACTGTAGGGATGCCAGGCCAAAGGCAGCTCTGCAAAGAGATGCCACCTACATAAGTAATATAAAGCCTCAGGTGGTCATTGATGTAGTGGTCCATTTGAAGCAATTTCTCACAGATGCTGTTGCAGCCTTCTCGGTCTTAACCCAAAGGATTGGAACCCTTAGCAGTCTTAAGGAAAATGTGATGGCGTTGTCAGGGAAGACAGGGGCACAGTTTCCTGGAAAATCTTTTGTGCAAGATCAATGGGCAGCTGTTTTTACATTCCTTTCTGTTTGTGCCTGACTGTCCTACCCCTTTATTTATTAACTAAGTTAGGGGCCACTCTGTTTTTCAAGGGACAAGGGAAACACCCTCATCACCACATGTTTCTAACAGAAACAAAAGGGAACAGATAAAATCTGAACCTGAATTAGAAGTGTTAGTAAAGACCCTGGAGTGTGGAATTTCAAAGTTCTGGGCTTGGGCAAAGATATCCAGCCAGTGATTATGAAGTATCGAGGGTTATATAGTGTCTAAATGTAAGGTACAGATTTCTAAAACCTAAGGAAGATCCTTAGAAACGTTTGTAAATGCATTACCAATATAGGAGGCCATTGGTCTGACTAAAGCTACCATAGCTTTTATGTAGGACCTGAGAAGAATTTCCAATGGCAGCCTTCTCCCCTAAGGTAAATGAGGAAATCTAAAATTTTCCAACATAGGTGAGTAGGATGCCAGGCCTTCATTATCACTGAAACGACCTATTTCTTTGTAAAAGATAATAAAACAGTCCTTGTTTTCCAAATGTACACTTTTGAGGACCAGAAAGGTGCCTGCAAAAGTAATCCAAAGCCCACCAATCCTTTGACCACTCCCCAAATTTCCCCTATTTATCTTAAGAGGATTGTAGGTATTAAACAAGGAGAAACAAAATCAAACCAAGAAGAACTTGTCTGTACCTTTAAGATGGAAATGTCCTACTTGGTCTTCTCAAGAAGACCGATGTCCGCCATCTTGTAAAATGTAAATTTCAAAAAAAAGACGGTAAGGTAATATAGAACTTGACTTGTCAAGGATAAAGATAAATCTTACCTTTCTTTTCTATAAACACTTGGAAAAAAGTTGTAGCCATCTAAGTAGTGAACCTGATTTGTTCCATCTTCCAGAATCCCATTTTGTATCCAACGTCTTGCAATTGTTATGTTTTCTGTTGTATCTGTGGACTTGAAAAAATGCACAACCTGAGAGTGGTGACTTAAGTTTTATTTGGAGCAAAATGAGGACTGCAGTCATGAAAAACAGCATCTCAGATAGCTGTAAGAAACTTTTCCATACAGGCAGATAGAAGGACAGTGTATATGTGATTTTGGTGAAGGGGGAGTACATGCCATTGAGAACATATTTTTTAGCAGAAGGTCTCTGTTAGTCATGAGGAGATTTTTGTCCCCATGAAGGATTTTAGTGTTTTTCTAGATATGAGGAGATCCAAGAAATGGGCTCATAAAACCAGCCCCTGTAAATATCTGACTATCTGAAGACCTGTTCTGCCAGTTTTTTACAAAGTACACAGTACTTCATTTCAGCTCTCCAATCTGAATGTCTTTCAGGGTGATTTTGAAAACAAGCAGGTCCAGAAGCACATGATTCAATCTTTATACAGGTTGATGTCAAGTTCTGATGGTGTGTGCCAGTTGTATTTGACATACCTGGTGTTTGTTTGTGTTTGTGTGTTCAAATGTACCTATGTGTGTATTGTAGATGTTTGGTATGACCAAAGTTAATCAGTGAAACAATTCTAATTGACTTAAAGGAAATCAACTGCTTATATACATACTCAGGAATGGAAAATTACCTGGACCGAATGAATTTCAGGTTCATGTCATTTGGAAAATATACAGTATTAAGGTGATATCTGATATTGAAGGTGGCATGAATTTGATGGTTTCATTTATATAGACATGTCTTTACAGTCATCCATGTTGAATATAATCCTTCTGTTGTACCTAGGTTTACTAGAGGTCAAGCAAAAATTTATATTTTAAATTTCTCAACAAGAAAAATAACTCGATTTAAAAAAATTAAGGAAAGTAAGCTGTACATTTTCAGTAAAAGAAGGTTGGAGGAATGAGCAAAAAAATACTGAAAAAGAGTTGTACATGATTAGGATTTTCTAAAATTTGGTTCAGTTTAGTTGGGTAAATGGATTTTGTTGGGAGTGGGCCGGGTGAAGGGTGAGTTTGGTTTCACCCTTCAATGTTTTCTTGAAATGCTGCTTTTCAATTGTATAAATTTATTTGCCTTTAAGTGATCTGTATTTGCTTTTGACGCCTTTTGTAAGTTTGGCTAAGGAATAAGTATTGTCTCACAGAGACCTATCATCTTATCTGACCAAGGGTTTTAAAACTTCTTCACAATGTTACCAAATAAAAAAAAAAACAATAATAATTGAGTTTCTTTTGATTTCCAGCTAACTGTGGAATACTTTAGAGGGCTGCTAAGGAATTTTTATTTTTAAGAACTTTTATTTAGAAACAATTGACATACAATAACTGCATATATTTAAAGTGTACAATTCAATATTATTTTCTTATCAGTAACATATGTATGGCAATCCCAGTCTCCTAATTCATCCCACTTCAACCCCCATCCCACTTTCCCCCATTGCCTTCTATATGTTTCCTCTATATATCTGTGTCTCTATTTCTGCCTTGCAAACCAGTTGATCTGTACCATGTTTTGGGACTCTGCATATATGCATTAATATACGATATTTGTTTCCTCTTTCTGACTTACTTCACTCCTCATGTCAGGCTTTAGATCCATCCTTTTCTCTACAAATTTTGCAATTTCATTCCTTTTTATGGTTGAGTAATATTCCAATGTATGTATGTACCACATCTTCTTTATCCATGCATCTGTTGATGGACATTTAGATTGTTTCCATGATCTGTGTATTGTAAATACTGCTGCAAAGGTCATTGGAGAACCTGGGTCTGTTGAATTATGGTTTTCTCTGGGTATATGCCCAATAGTGGGATTGCTGGGTCATATGGTAATTCTATTTTTAATATTTTAAGGAATCAACATACTCTTCTCCATAGTGGCTGTATCAATTTTCATTCCCACCAACAGTGCCAGAGGGTTCCCTTTTCTCCACACCCTGTCCATCATTTATTGTTTGTAGATTTTCTGATGATGCCCATTCTAACCAGTGTGAGGTGAAACTTGTTTGTAGTTTTGGCTTGCATTTCTCTAATAATTAGTGATGCTGTACAGCTTTTCATATGCCTGTTGTTCATCTATATGTCTTCTTTGGGAAAATGCCTATTTATGTCTTATTCCATTTTTTGATTGGATTGTTTATTTATTTTGATATTCAGCTGCATGGACTGTTTATATATTTTGCAGATTAATCCTTTGTCTGTTGATTCGTTTGCAAATATTTTCTCCCATCCTGAGGGTTGTCTTTTCATCTTATTTATGGTTTCCTTTGCTGTTCAAAAACTTTTAAGTTTCATTATGTCCCATGTATTTATTTTTGGTTTTATTTCCATTACTCTAGGAGGTGTGTCAAAAAAAAAATCTTGCTGTGATTAATGTGAAAGAGTGTTCTTCTTAAGTTTTCCTCTAGGAGCTTTATACTGTCTGACCTTTCATTTAGGTCCTTAATCCATTTTGACTTTAGTTTTCTGTATGGTGTTAAGAAGTGTTCTAATTTCATTCTTTTACATGTAGCTGTCCAATTTTCCCAGCACCACTTATTAAGGAGGCTGTCTTTTCTCCGTTGTATATCCCTTCCTCCTTTTTTTATAGATTAGTCGAATATACTTTATCTCTGGGCTTTCTAAACATAGTTTATCTCCTGTTCTGTTGATCTATATTTCTATTTTCATGCCAGCACCATATTGTCTTGATTAGTGTAGCTTTGTAGTACACTCTGAAGTCAGGGAGTCTGATTCCTCCTGCTCTGGGTTTTTCCTCAGGATTGCAGTGACTTTCCAGGGTCTTTTGTGTCTCCATACAAATTTTAGGATTTTTTGTTCTAGTCTGTGAAAAATGTCTTTGGTAATTTGATAGGGATTGCATAGAATGTGTAGATTGCTTTGGGTAGTATAGTCATTTTCATATTGTTGATTCTTCCAATCCAAGGACATAATATATTTCTTCATTTATTTCTGTCAACTTTGACTCTTTCTTCTGTGGTATAATTTTCTGAGCACAGGTCCTTTTGCCTCCATAGATAGGTTTATTCCTAGGTATTTTATTCTCTTTGTTGCAATGGTGCATGGGATTGTTTCCTTAATTTCTCTTCCTCATCTTTGTTGTTAGTGTATAGGAATGCAAGCGATCTATTAATTTTGTATCCCACAAATTTACCAATTTCTTGATTAGCTCAAATAATTTCCTGGTGGTATCTTTTGTATTTGCTATGTCTGGCATCATGTTATCTGCAGAAAGTACGTTTTACTTCTTTTCCAATTTGTGCTCATTTTATTTTATTTTTTTTTTCTTCTGTGATTGCTGTGGTAAGGACTTCCTCAACTATGTTGAATATTAGTGATGAGAGAGGACATCCTTTTTTTTGTTCCTGATCTTAGAGGGAATGCTTTCAGTTTTTCAACTTTGAGAATGAAGTTATTGTAGGTTTGTTGTATATGGCATTTATTATGTTGAAATCGGTTCCCTATGCCCACTTTCTTGGCAGTTTTCTTTTTTTATCATAAATTGGTATTGAATTTTGTCAAACATTTTTTCTGCATCTACTGAGATGATCACACGGTTTTTATTCTTAAATTTGTTCATGTAGTGTACCACATTGATTGATTTGTGTATATTGAAGCATCCTTGCATCTCTGGGATACATCCCACTTGATCATGATATATAGTCTCTTTAATGTGTTGCTGAATTCCATTTGCTAGTATTTTGTTGAGGATTTTTGAATTTAAATTCATAAGTGATATTGATATTTAATTTCCTTTTTCTGTAGTATCTTTGTCTGGTTTTCATATCAGGGTGATGCTGGCCTCCTAGAATTAGTTTCGGAGTGTTCCTTCCTTTGCAAATTCTCGGAAGTGTTTGAGAAGGATGTGTGTTAGCTCTTTTCTAAATGTTTGATAGAATTCATCTGTGAAACCAACTGGTCTTGGAGTACTGTTTGTTGGAAGATTTTTAATCACAGTTTGAATTTCCTTACTTGTGATTGTTCTGTTCATATTTTCTATTCCTTCCTGATTTACTCCTGGAAGGTTATACCTTTCTAGCAATTTGTCCATGTGTTACAGTTGTCCATTTTATTGGCATACAGTTTCTTGTAGTAGTCTCCTATGATGCTTCTTTTTTTTTTTTTTTATTTCTGTGGTGTCCTTTGTAACTTCTCCTGTTTCATTTCTGATTTTATTGATTTGAGTCCTCTCCCTCTTTTTCTTGTTGAATCTCACTAAATGTTTTTCCTTCTGTTTGTCTTTTCAAAGAACCAGCTTTTAGTTTTATTGATCTTTGCCATTCTTTTCTTTCTTTCTATTTTACTTATTTCTGCTCTCATTTTTATGATCTCTTTCCTTCTACTAAAGTAGGGTTTTGTTTGTTCTTCTTTCTCTAATTTCCTTAGGTGTAAAGCTATATTGCTTATTTAGGATTTTTTATTTTTGATTCAGGAATTTAGTTCCATAAACTTCATTCTTGGAACAGCTTTTGTTGCATCTCATGGGTTTTGTATTGTTGTGGTTTAACTGCCTTTTTTCTCTAGGTATTTTCTGATTTCCTCTTCAATGTCTTAAGTGGTCTCTTGGGTATTTAGTAGCGTATTGATTGCCCTCCATTTGGTTGTGTTTTTTTTTTTTTTTTAGTTTTATTTTCTGTAATTGATTTCTAATCTCATAGCCTTGTGTTCAGAAAGATTCTTGATACGATTTCAATTTGCTTAAGTTTATCAAGGCTTGATTTGTGACCAAAGATGTGTTCTACCCTGGAGAATATCCCATGTGCACTTGAGAAGTATAATATTCTATTTTCAGATGGAATGTCATATAAACATCAATTAAATCTATGTGGTCTATTCTGTCATTTAAATATTGTATTTCCTTATTAATTATCTGGCTGGGTAATGTGTCCTTTGGTATAACTGGGAAGTTAATGTCCCCCAATATTTTTGTGTTACTGTTGATTTCCTCTTTATAGGTGTTAGCCTCTGCCTTGTGTATCAAGATGCTCCTCTATGGAGTGCATATATATTTATAATTGTTCTATCCACTTCTTGGTTTGATCTCATCATCATTATGTAGTGTCCTTTCTTGTCTCTTGCAACATTCTTTAGTTGAAAGTCTGTTTTTTTCCTATCATGAGCATTGCTACTCCAGCTTACTTTTGATTACCATTTGTATGGAGTATCATTTTGCATCTCTTCATTCTCATTCTGTTCATGTCCCTAGGTCTAAAATTGGTCTCTTTTGCATAGCATATACATATGCCTTGTTTTTGTATCCACTCAGCCAGTGGATCTTTTGGTTGGTGCATTTAGTCCATTTGCATTCAAGGTAATTATTGACATGTATATTCCTATTGCCATTTGCTTAATTGCTTTGGGTTTGTTTTTGTAGGTCCTTTTGTTTTCTTGTATTTTCCACTTAGAAAAATTCATTTAGCATTTTGTGTAGGGCTGGTTTGGTGGTGCTGAATTCTCTTAACTTTTGCTTTTCATTAAAGCTTTTTATGTCTCCACTGAGTCTGAAAGAGATCCCTGCTGTGTAGAGTGTTCTTGGTTGTAGGTATTTCCCTTTCATCAATTTAAATGTATAGTGCCACTCCCTTCTTGCTGGCAGAGTTTCTGTTGAGAAATCAGCTGTTAACCTTAACCTTATGGGAGATCTCTGGAATGTTATTCATCATTTTTCCTGTGTTTCTTTCAAAAATTTTCCTTTATCTTTAATTTTTGTGAATTTGACTGCAGTGTCTTTCTGTGTTTCTCCTTGGGATTCTCCTACCTAGATTTCTTTGGGCTTCCTGGACTTGGGTGGCTATTTCCTTTCCCATATTAGGGAAGTTTTAAAATATATTCTCTTCAAATATTTTCTTGGGTCCTTTTCCTCTCTTTTTTCTCCGCTGACCCCTACAATGTGAATGTTACTGAGTTTAATGCTATCCCAGAGGTCTCTTAGGCTGTCTAAATTTCTTTTCATTCTTTTTTCTTTACTTTTGTCCACAAGAGTGATTTCCATCATTCTTTCTTTCAGTTCACTGATCCTTACTTCTGACTCCATTATTCTGCTATTTGTTCCTTGTAGTGTATTTTTCATTTCAGTCATTGTATTGTTTATTTCTGTTTGCTGGTTCTTTAATTTTTCAACCTATGAGTGTGTTTCTCACTGAATTCTGTCTGCAATGAGACATCAAGAACATGAGCTTCCTTAGGTCCTGAAATAAAGTGTGTGATCTCAGGTGGAAGATTTTGGGTTTTGACTGGGTTCCAGTCTTGGCATTCAAGTCCCTATCAGGGTTTTGCAGGGTTTGAGAACTGGCTGCATGAGCTTCAGTCCCAATCTGAGTTTTGGCTGGGTTTGAGTCCAAGCCACATGGGTTCATATGTCAATCAGGGTTTTGATGGGGTTTCAGTTCCAGTGACCATGATTCAAATCCCAATCTGAGATGCTAGGTTTCAGTTTCAGCATCACATCAAATCAACTGAAGCAAATAAGATTTAGAAAGAGCCATGACTGGGACTCCCCTGGTGGCACAGAGGAGAAGACTCTGTTCTCCCAATGCAGTGGCCTCAGTTCAATGCCTGATCAGGGAACTAGATCCCACCTACCACAACTAATAGTTCACATGTTGAATCTAAAGATCTTACATGTCTCAGCAAAAGATTGTGTGTGCTGCAACTCAGTGATGTTACTGCCAAGGAAATAAGTAAATTAAAAAAAAAAGTCCTAATGATATCCCATTGTATGCCTTTACCACGTTTTCTTTTTCTATTCAACTGTTGATGGATCTAAGTTGTTTGTACATCGTGGCTATTGTGAATCATTCTGCAATGTACATGACAGGACACATATCCCTTTGCGATCATGATTTTTATTTTTTGGAATAAATATTCAGAAGTGGGATTGCTGGATCAAAGCAAACTCTCTTTTTAGTTTTTTGAGGAATCACCATTATGTTCTCCAGAGGCTGCACCAGTTTACTTCCCCACCAACCCCATGCTGAAATCCACATCCTCATCAACACTTTTTATAGTCTGTTTTCTGATAATGACCATGCTAATGGATGTAAGATGGTATCTTATTGTCATTTGATTGGCATTTTCTGGATGATCAGTGAGGGAGGAACTATCCTTTTCCCAAATTTACAGAATAGGTAACCAGTGAGAAGAAATCAGCTTATGAAGGTCATATGACTGGTAGGCTTCAGAGGTGGAATGTGAATCCAGTCAGAAAAGCTCCAGGATGTACATGCTTGGTGAGTATGCTGCACTGTCTTCCATGTGCTTAGCAAATCTGGGATCATGCAATAACTGCAATGCAAAAGTATTCTGCTCTTTCCCTTTATGTCTTATTGAAATAATTTCTTATAGCACTAAATAGTCTCTTAAAACACAATTTCATAGTAGTTGATTGCATGCTGACCTATCTGTACTGTGGTCAACTTAAGTTTAATGGGTCTTGGATGTCCCAGATTTTCCCTTGTGTGAGAGATTCTGAGGTCTACATCTTTGCTTATGGAACTTTTGGGGTGCTTCTGATCATCACATTAGCATAAACCTTAGAAAAAAATTGCTGGGACAAGACCATACATACTTTAAGAACAAGTCAACTCCAAAAAGATTGTACCAGTTTATACTCTTCCTAGAAGTGTTTAAGATCTATTTTTTCCACCTTTCTTCCCACCAGTGGCTATAAACCTCTGTGGTCTGCAGTGTGTAAGGAACAAAAGTGAAAGGTGGGGTAAGATTGTTGTTTTCAAGATCAGAGATTGGGTATTCACTGGTGGTCCAGTGTTTAAGATTCTGTGCTTTAAGTCTGGGGACTTGGCTTTGATGCTTATCAGGGAACTAAACTTCCACATGGTGTGCTGTGCAGCCAAAAAAAAAAGTTATGAAGATCAGATTTTATCCATATGTTTGTAGCACAGATAATAAGTATAGAGCCTAAATAATATTTGGCTCATTAATAGACAGAGCTCTAGCCCTGACCTTAGGCTCATCTAGGGAAGCAAAGCTGACTTTTTCTGCTTAATATTATGGCTGTAAGTCCTGCTGTCACCAAATATCTCTGAACACGGATGCAGCACTGTGTTCTAGTGGAAGCATAAAATGATTCTCCCATTCATTTATTCAACATGTATTTATTGAGGGCCTATTATGTGCCTGTCACCAGTAGTGGGTCCAGAAGTTTAGAGAAGACTTCCTTCATCTGTACAATGGGGGTGATAACCTAAAGGGGTCATGGAGACACAGGGAAATGGTATATGCAATAACTTGAGCTATTCTTATTATTCTTATTGGTGGTTTCTCAAAACAGAGAGACATTTCTTATGGTTCCATGAAGACCACTTGGAAAATGAGTTTGACGCACTGTTCCATTAAATATCCATTAAGCCCAGATCATGATATTTGCTACACACACACAAAACAAATACCGCTTCTGCTCTCATCTTTTCCCATTTATCAGTTCTGCAACTGGTCCTCTTTCACTTCCCTGAAACCAGTCATTATCCAGTGCTATCCCAATAGGAACAGGCACATGGCACCCTGGACATATAGCAGATCTGCACACATAGGGGAACTGCAGGGCTTAGGAGTTTGTTTCAAAGTGAGGAGGCAAGTCTGAAGTCAGTGACCCTGCTCTTGCCCTACACCAGGCATTCCTTGCCTCCTTGAGGACAAAGATAATCACTCTTATGACCTCCTATCTACACCTCTCTTGTTTTCTCTATCTGGCACCCACATTTGGGGTTGTCTCTTTATCTGTCTCCATGAACTGGGGTGGGTTCCTAACCCAGCCCACTCTCCCTGGGGTCCACTGTAGCACCTGACACACTGTAGATGCTCAGTCAATTTGTACTGAATGAAAAGTAAAGAAGGAAGGCAGACGTCCCTTTCACTCATGTTTTCCTTGCCTGAGTAAAGGCCAACACTATGCATTGTGTAAGAGTGTGTTTTCCACCTTATTTACTTTTTCCTGCTCCTTTTCTCCTTTCATTCTCCCTCCACCTCTGAGCTTTCCTGTCCCAAGTTTGGGCCTCTGCCAAGGGCCTCCAGTTGGGAAGAAGTGATGCTTCCACTCTAATTATGCCAAAGCATGCATAATTAGAGTGGAAATCAAATGCTTTGTTGATCTGCCCCTGGAGGAAGCTCAGAAAACCTGAAGGCTTTGTGAATCCTGGGATTCTTTTAGAAGAGTGGCGTCTTCCTCAATAACCTTGGAGGCCAAAGGAAGGAACATACTGGACCCTGGAGGGGTGGGGCAGGCTAGGGATCCACACAGGCTGTCACTTGCCAAATGGGGCTGAAGAGGACACCCATTGTGTGGGTGACAGAAAGCTGGTGACTGGAATAATGGGACCAAGGGGTACCATCTCATCTTGAAGTGCCTCACCTAGAAACCTCCTGAAGTGGAAGACCAATGCCAGAGTTCCTCTGAGATGGGAAGAATAGAATCTATTATTATTACCCCTTCCTATCCCTCTGAATGAGGAGGTAGCAGAGTTTGTAGAGTTGTTGCCAACTCTTCCATGGTCTAGAACACACCCCCAGCCACTTCCTTTGTGGCTGCCTCTCTTCTGCTCCAGTCACGTGTTTTTGAAGGAACTGTCAATCATATGGCACAATGCAATGTGACCAAGTAAAGACAATCATAGTACCCCATGTGCCGGCCAGTATGGATGATTGAGGGCTGGACACACAATCTGAGGTGGACCAGTCAGAACTCTCCCTGGTATCCTGATATTTTCTGAGCTTCTTCCTTATGGGTTAGATGCCTTGGGAATATACGTGTAGTAGCTTGAGTGAAGAAAGCGGTCAGGCTAAGAGAATCAACAACCAGAGAATGGAAAGTGTTAGGAAGAGACAGAGTGAGCTGAAGGCTTTTGATTTCTTGGGTCCAGCCACTGAGATGCGTGGAACTGTTCTCGTTCCTGTGTCCTGTATCCCCATTATCCTTTCAGTAAGTCTACCCTTTCCTTGAAACCAGTTGGATTTGAGCTTCTTTCATTTGGGTTCAGTCGAGTTTCTAGATCCTACAGGATTATGAAACACATCCCCAACACAAAGAGAAATGCTCATTCATATTAGCACAATTGGAAATGGAATTCTTTATTCTTTACTGAGAATAGGGCTTTGCAGAGCACCAAACATAGTCCACCACCATACCTGAGTGGGAGTGCCCTACGTATAAGTGAATGCATGCTTGGAGTGGGCCTGAATGACTCCTGAAGCAGCCCAAGGATTTACACGGCGGGAGCCAGGCCAATCCTGTTGCTTCTCCGATCATAAACCGAGAAATACATCCGCAAGAAGGCATCACCCAGGACCCAGGTCTCTGACCGGTTCCAGGTCTCTGTGCCCCCTCGAAACAGGCTGACACAGATGTTATAAGGACCCTGGGGGAGAGAGAAATACACCCCAGTCAGACTCATCTCTTACCTACAAACCCCGTAGCATCCAAAGCTGTCTGTTTTACAGTTTTATTGCCCTCCTTTAGTGAGTATCATACTACTGTCTGAGCAGCTGCAGAAGAGGAGGGCCCTTCCAAAAACAAGAATGGCCAGGACACGTGTATGCCCTGAGGTAGGTGGGTGGGAGAGGGAAGGTTTGGAGTTTTGGATTAGCAGATACAGACTACTATATAGAGATTGGATAAACAACAACTTCCTACTGTACAGCACAGTATTCAAAATCCTATGACAAACTGTAATGGAAAAGAATAGAATAAAGTATATATATATAGATGTATATACACACACACACACACACACACACGTATATGCACAACTGATTCTCTTTGTTATACAGCAGATTTTAACACAACATTGTAAATCAAGTATATTTCAATACAATCAAAAAAATGACAAGAATGGCTCATAGTTCTCCTATTATTGCCTTCTGACACATGCTTGCTGTTTCCTCTGCATAGAATGACTTTTCTTCTCTTTTCCCCCCAAAAACATGTTTTCCAGGCTGTGCTCAGCCCATCCAGGAAGACTTCCATGAACTATGCTCATCCTCCCTGACCACTCCAGGTTGGGTTGTTTAACTTACCCTTGTGCTCACCTTGTGTATAGCCCTCATCACCCCCATTCTGGACCTGATACCATGCGGCAGGAACCCTGGAGGTCCTATTTGCATGGACTCTAGTGTAGACATGCCTCAACCCAAGCAGGCCTCCTCATGCCTCCATGAGGCTGGGGGTTTCATATTTCTGAAATTTCCTGTCTTCCTCAAAGCCTTTTTTGAGCCCTTCAGCCTCCTCTAAATTCCCACAGGGAGCTGACATTAAGCCTCAATCTTGTCCCTGGGCTGTGCAGTCACTGTGCACCCTTTATTCATGTAGTATCCAAATTCCCCACAGAGACGTCTGGTAGCCCAGCTCAACAAGGTGGAACTGAGGCTTAGCAAGCTGGAATTGTAGCTGAGGATTAGCACAACAAAGTAACTGATCATCTAACCAGGACTCTTTCCAGATGGAAGGGAGAATGTCAATGATGATGGTGCGACAATACGCTGAGACTGTCCCCAGCCAATGCCATTAGTCACTTGGCCTATTTCAGGGATTGCTAGAGCTCACTTTCTGTGTTCATCCATCTGAGAGATCTGGTGGAACTGAATCTCTTTGAGGGCAGAGGCGCTTAGTGTTCCCCTCTCCTTGTGCTTCACACCATATTGGCACGGGGTGGTGTCTCCATTTATTCCAGGATGATGGATAACCTAGGCTGTCCTCTACTCTCAAATGGTTGGTTTTGTGGGAGGCACTGGCACAGTCACTTTGGTTCAGCAGCATCTGCAGTGGTGTGGCTTGGCCTGCAGAGGGCCCCCTCCACCCAGCCAAAGCCCAGGGTTCCTGCAAGGGACAGACTTGAGAACCAGCACCCAAGGTTGGCCCCTCACCTTCCAGATGTAGGCTTCAGCAGGCACTGGGTAGTAACTGTCATTGAGGATGAAAACTATAGCTGGCAGGCTTGAGATGTTGCTACATGGAACCCGATACTGTTAGAGAAAGAGGAAAGAAGTTGGCCCAGATAATCCCTGGAGAGTGCAGAGCCCCGGGGTGGCCTTGTGGCATGTCCCTTCACCTCTTCACCAAAAGCCCTGGCGGTGATGTGATTCTGGATGGTGGTGACCAGTTTAGTTGGGCCAAGCAGCAATGTAGTCCCAGTATTCAGAATGGCCTGGCATCGACGTTTACAAGCAACCATCTTCCCATTTATGAGGATGCTGAGAGACAGTGGGACAAAGTGGGCACCAGGATCACACTGAAGTCTCCCCCCATGACTGCTCCCCTCCCTGACTGTCTCCAGAACAGCCCATCAGCTCATGCCCTGACTCTGTTTCCCTATGCTATGGTCATATAAACTTCTGTGACTTCCTTTGAGTTCTTGAATGCACCAGGCTCTTTTGTTCCTCAGGGCCTTGGCATGTGCTGGTTGCCCTTCCTAGAAGGCCTCCATCCACTTTGTCTAGCTAATTTCTCCTCATTTTCCAGTTTCTAGCTTAAATGTCCCTTTATTGGAGAAATCGTCCCTCAAGACTAGGTCAGGCTCCTGTCTTGGTCATTCTCTCTGAAGATTCATCCTTATTTGTGGCAAGTATCAAAGTGGTAATTCATTGTGTGTGTGACTCATTTCATGTGTGCCTGCCTCACTAGATGTAAGGACAAGTTGTATATTCAGTGCCTCTCTCACCTGTGCTGCACACAGTGGATGTGCAATGTATCCTTGCTGAGTGTGTAAATGAATGAATGAATGCATGAATGTAAAATTGAGTGAGTCAAAAAATGTGTGAGGAATAACCAGAGACCTGTGTCTGGTGTCTGACCAGTAATGGATCAACCCACACAGTGAAGATGAGTCTCTCTGGGTCAGCAGATGCTCAGAGTGGTGGGGAGAGAGACACAGGCTACCTTGTGAGAAATCGTTTCCCAGCATGGCCCCCTAACTGGCTTAGAGACCAAGGCCCCTGGACAGGCAATGCCCAAGGTAGCCCAGGGGGCCTCCAAAGGACCCGTAAGCTCCTGTCAGTGGGTGTCACACAGAATCCCATCAGTTATTGCCCCTCGTTGTCACTCCACTCCTGGATCCCAGCTTCCTGATTCTGTCACAGCCTCTGCCCCACTGTGTTCCCGGGTTGTGAAGGTGGATGCAATGGGTATGGCAGTGGTTCTTTGTATGAGTTTCTTTCAGTTATCAGGAATGCAGCCAAACTTTCTCCTCTGCTGGTAATCTTCTCCCTAAGGAGAACATTTTTCCCAGTTTGTCTAGGACTTCTCTTGTTTTGAAACTAGCAGTTTTTGGTACTGAGAATTCCCTTGTTCCTGGGTAGCCCTGGACAATTGGTTACCTTATCTCATCTCAACCCTGTTCAGGCTGGTGAAATTCTCCCTTATACTTTTTTCTCTGTACATTAGGGTCCTCAAGGCATGCCATCTGCCTCACAGCACAGTGGGTTAATCCCACTCTGGGCTGCACACACCCCTCAGGCACTTGTTCAGGACCCTCATCAGGGCCCTGGTCAGGAGGCCTGGCGTGATTCAGAGCCCATGGGTGGTGTGTCTATTTCTGTGTTTATGTGTTTGTTTGGATGTGTGTCTGTATGTGTCTCTGAGTGTATCTGTGTGTGACTCTATGTCTGATCATGCATTTGTGTGTGCCTGCATATATCCATGTGTTTGTGTGGGAGCATCCCTAGGGGTGGCCCTCAGAGGGAAAGGCTTACCGGTTCATGGTTATCTGCCAGAAGCGGTTTTGGGACACTGGTATCCACTTGAGCTGTCCTTTGTGGTAGCTGTGGTCCACCCCACCAAACATCACCACACTGTCATTCTCCTTCCTGCTGAGGAGAGAAGGATGAGGGAGGGATCCTTCTCAGAGAATAACACCACTCACTGTTTGAGGCTTTTGGTTATCCACTCATTAGAGGCACTTCTATGGTCCTCATTTTACAGATGTAGAAAGTGAAGCACATAGGGATTGAGTACCCGGTTATGATTGGTCACAGGCTAATGAGTGGCACAGAAGAGGTTTGAAGCTGGGCAGCCTGGCTGGGCTCTGACCACCCACCCTTCAGAAGAGGGCCTGGTCCCCTCCAGCTACCAGAGTGTTCAGAGATACCCACAGAAGAGACCGTGCTGCCGGGATATGGCTTCTCCCTTGTGTAGCCTGTCATTTTCTGAAAAGCTGAAGCCTGAGGACAGTAATGCCATTGGTCCATGTGCACCCAGCATTGGCTTCCTGGGCCTGTTACCAGTGCCTTTCATGGGCCCTCAAGTTTAGCAGGGCCCTACATCTCTGCTATCCCTGTCTTGAATTGCCTAATACTTTTGCAACAGAAGGTCCCATATTTTCATTTTGCACTGGCCCCTGCCAATTGTGCAGCTGGTCCTGGGATCCTTGTAAAATGTTAGCAAGAAAGAAAATATTTCCGCCATCCCTCTCTTTCCTTCCATGTCAAGTCCATTAGCACATCCTGCTGCCTTTCCCTCCAGCCTGTACACTGACACCTTCCATTTCTCTCACTCTTCCCTCAAATTCCCTGAACAAAGCTGCTGTCCTTGAGTCCATGGGCATGGTTCAGTCCCAATAAAACTTAAGTTAGGGAAACAAGTGGCAGGGCCAGATGTGGCCTTGGCCCATTATTTATGCTGGCCCAAACAGTCTCTCAGGACAATTCTGGCTCAGGAGACCTATAAACTTTCATGCATCTGAAATCATCTTGCAGCTGATTTAGAGAGAGGGCCTGTCCAGATCAGACTTACGTGCTCAAGTAGAAGGCAAAGACAGGCTCAGAAATGATGAGTCGGTTCTTCAGGTTGTCGAAAACAGGGGTGATCGATTTGGGACCAAGGCTGGGATAGGCCAAGCCCAGGACACCATCAAAGCTTGCATGATCCAACCCACTCTGGTTCAAGCTCAGGACAAATGTCTGGCTCAGGTCGACAATGTTCATGATCTGTAGATAAGGAGAGTGATCCCACATAAAGTTTGCAGAAGTGGTGCTGGGACTGGGCTGGGTTGCACATGCCTTTAGCACCTCAGAGAAGACATGAGGCCTAGCTGTGCCTTGGGTGCACTTCAGATGGTTAGATCAAGCTGGGACAGGAACTTGGGGTCCATTTGTGCAGGGCTATGGATTTTAACCAACACTATTCCTCCTACACAAACCATCTGAGGGGTGTAAACTGGCCTCATGTCTTCTATACAGGTAGGGAAACATAGACTCATGATAGGACCAAATGGTCCCCACTTGAGTATAAAATGAGTAGGGAGCAGGGTAGTCTTCTCTTTGGCATCACTATGATCAGATGACACAAATGGACTGAATTAATTGCAATGTATTGTGGATTATCTCTCTGCCCAGGAAGACAAAGTCCCTTACACAATACAGGTGCCAGAGTTCTTATGAAAATTCTGCCTGGGAAAATGCTTCTGGTGTTGTATGTGTATGTGAGAGAGAGAGAGAGAGAGTACCCAGGCCCTTATGGGATGTACATCATAGATTTTATTTGGCTCTGAAAGACCCCCTAGAGTGAAAAACCATTTATTACACCCTTCCCATATCTGTGGCCCCTGCTTTCCCTGCCCACATGCCTAAAGCCTTCGGCTAACACCAGGGCCTCAACATCAGATTTATCCTCTCCCCAAATACCTCAAACATGCATGAATCCTGATGGTCCAGCCCAGGTTCACCGCTTAGTAAATGCCTGATACTTCCAATTCCCTGGCTCTCTGCACCTCACTTCCCTCCTCTTTATAAAGGAACTAACCATAGTACTTGCTATATGGGGTTGTTGCAGGATTAAACATTTTATTACCATGAAAGTGCCCAGCACAGTCTGAGAACAGAAAAGTGGGTGTTTTTACCCTTCTTTTCATGCTCCCACCAAAATTAACCTTGAGATCTTCATGGGCAAATGAGCTGCAAATCCACACCCCAAGCCACACTCTGGGTTAGCCATTTGAGAGTCTGTGTGTCAGCTTGGCACTGTATTCTCAGAGACATGCAGTGTGGGGAGCTCGCCATGCCACTAGAGGACCTTAAGAAAGAAAAGCCCTCCCAGTTGGTCCTGCATGTGTTTGCTAAGCAGTGGTTTCTCCCAGGGCCAGCCCTAACTCAGATTCTCATTTCCAGAAACTGCATTAGGCCTGATTACCCGAACGGTGTCATAAACAACAACTCCATCAATTCTCCCAGTGCCATATTTGATGTTGACCTTCATGGCTGTGGGCCAGAAGCTTGTGGACAGCTGATAGTTGAAGAGATTGTGTGTACCTGCAGACACAAGTGATGAGTGTCTCTCAGGTGTCAACGAAGGTATAATGGGTGGGAGGGGAGCATTAGATGGGTGGGTGTTTGGTGGTGGGGCAGGTACTCACGGCAGGAGGGACTGGAGCAGTGGATGGAAGGAACCCACATGCAAGGTGAAGTAGTGTCAAAGATGACCTTGAACTCCTGAGGGGGTGTTCCAATGCTGATGTTGCCAATATAGCACATCTATGGGGGATCGAGATGAATGGGTAAGGCAGGCCAGTCTATCCTGTCCACCCTTGATTCCCAAGGTGCTGCCTGCCTTGAGTTGTCCCATGTGTCCCGAAATCACTTTCAAACTGCCATGTCTCACAGCCTCTGCTGAGAGTGGTGCCTTCATTTAATTTCTTTATTTTCTTTATTTTCTTTTTTTTTTCCATTTGCAATCTCAGTTAACCGACCAGTAATTGAACCCATCTCAGTGCAGTATTAGTGCCGAGTCTAAACCACAGGACATAGATGGAATTCACAGTGCCTTCATTTGAGAAGTTCTGCAGTCTCCCCTTCAAGGCCCAGCTTAAGTGTTTCCTTGTCTACTTTGTCCTGCTAGGTCACTGCAGGCCTCTTCCTTTAAACTCAGACCATTTCTTTTGAACACCATGCAGTTCGCTCTTTTATTGGACCTGTATTTACTATTTGCCTATTACTCATGCTGGCCTATGCACTCTTGAAGGAGAGATGAGACCTTTTTTAAAATCAATAACAATAACCAGAGAGTCAGATTTTTATGGTGCCACAGGCCATAGGGCTTAGTACCTTTTTTATGGTGGTCTTGGGCATGTGGAGGCTCACCTTCCTCTGCCTACAGCTGCAAACTTGATGTGCAGTTGCCTTTATCTTTTGATCAGGCAAGGCTCACCTTTCATCCATAACTCTGTGGCTCATTTAGTTCAGAAAGAACAATCTCCCTCATGCTAGTGACATATCTTTGGCATAAAATAGATGTTTACCTGGGTCATTGCTGGGCCCAGTCACCACAGAGCAAGAGCTGAGGATGAGAGTACCTTCCCCTCTGGAAATGGAGTCCCTGTTCCCCAATGTTTCTGCTTCCTGCAGGAGCCCCAGCCCCACCATCCAGCCTGGCCCCTCCAGGACTACCCCAGTGCTAGACCAGAGCACCAGGGGGCACAGAGCAGCACCATCCTCCCAACACATTCACATCCTGGTAGTTTCTCAGGGGTTGAATAGTAGTTGTCGGGTCATCAGTGGCATTCTGGGACCTGTGGTCAGTGTTCTCCTCCAGGAAATGTGTCAGGAGGTTTTCTTCCCTGAGGGTTTCTTGCATGGCCTTGATCTTCGTTAGAGGGATTCTTTCACCAAACATGGGGAAAACAAACAAAGAAGGGGCAGCAATCAACTCTCCATGTTATTGTGTGACTGTCAAACCTTGCATTATCATGATGCTGTGTATCTTCCCAGAATTTTTATGAGTTTGATGCTAATATCAGAATACCATGCAAAACCCAGGCACAGACATTAGTTTGAATACTGGTTCTGTTGTTTAATCTTGGGTAAATCATATGACCCTTTGGAGTCTCACTATCCTCAGTGGTAAGAAAGTGGAATATAATAACCACCATCCCCCATGTAGAATGTTGTGGGTATTAAGTGGGATGATGGATATAATGTCCCTGATATGTAGGAGGTTTCAACAATAACAGTCATTACCATTGCTATGGCCATCCCACTGTCTTTTTCAAAGAAGCTCTGGGAAGCAGGTAGAAGGCAGATCATTATCATCTTTTAACTGAGAGGAATTTAAAATGCAGGGAGTTTGTGACTTAGCTGTTGTCACACTGCTTGTTAGAGGTAAAACAGCCTAGAAGTAGCCTTCCTGATGTTTCTTTAGGGCTCAAGCAAAAGAGTTTGGTAAGAGAGGAAGCCAGGAGATGGGGAATAAATTAGAAGAATTAAGAGGCTAGAGAAGCAAGGAAGAGTCAAAATAGAAAGCAAACAGTCAAGGAAACAAAAATTCACAGATTTCCACATGCACAGAGAAATCCACTATGATGGAAGGCATAAAAGAGAGAGAGAAAGAGATGAAGAGACAGACACATTCACACTGAAATGGAGAGACAGCAGAGAGGAGACACAAAAACAAATAAAGGAGAAATGATATTCCATAGGACCTAACTTACAGTTGCAGAGTTGGTGCACTGAACCACTCTAAGGAGTACCATTTTTACATAGCTCATGATGTGACTGGCTTGCCCAGAGTTGTGTAACGCTGCACATGAACCCCAAAACAATTTTTCCTTGGGAAGGTACTCATCAATAACTGTGAGCTGAATTTTCAGCCTGTTAGGGAATGATTATATTTCCTTCTAACTCTGATGAGTGGAAAAATAAGAGGACAAGAAAAACCCAGAGACAGAGATGATGCCAATTACAGTCCCCATACTTACATGACTAGGCACTCTGAGAGGGCCACCAGCCCGAGAATCCCAAGCCACTTCATGCTTTTAAGCTGGGACAAAGTACTCAAGACAGAGTGAGTCCAGAGTTTGCTGTGGTGTCCAAGAGCTGCTAGTTATATAGGCTGAACCCTGCCCCGACAGTCCCCTTTAGGCCACTAATGGATCAGATAAGAATTATGAACCTTTTGATAAAATTTTTACCTCAATCAATATCTGTGGGAGTGGACTTTTAAAATTCTCTGAATACAGAGATTTCTACTCTAACGTCTTCCTTGGGGCTTGGCTACAGAACTAAAACTGAGCCCTTCAGACTAACTAAGAAGGGAGATACTGTTGCCAACTTTAATACAAAACACTGCTAAAAACGTGATAAAAGTAAATTCTAGGGGCCATGGTTGACTCTCCTGATCTCATGTGGTGTCCCAGACTACTTCATGAGATGTACATTGCAGTGTTTCTTTGAGGAGGAGATTGCAAGGAGGAATAGTGTGCAAATGGCAAAGTGTAAACATGAGCAGCAGCCTAGTGACATACAAGTGAATGGCTTCAGGTATTAGGACAGATGGCACAGACCAGGACCACTTATGATGCCAAACTGCATCAAAAATCTAGGCTAGAGTAGTATTACAATTGCAGAGTTTCACTATGGAAAGAAACGTAATGCATGCATCCCCAAGATACTTCATATCATCCAACAAACATATACAGAGCACCCTAGTGCAGGGACCTGGATTAGATGCTGGAGAGTCAAAGTCGAGTAAGACCCAGAGGGTTCTTATCTTCAGGGAGCTAGCCGTCAAGGGCACTCCTCACAAACTCATGACGTAGATGGAAAGAGAAATACACGAAAGATCTCAGCGGGCATCATGGACACGGGTCAGGCAGCATCTTCACTGCTAGTGTGAGAAGCCTCTCCTTAGCTCTATCCAGCGGCTGCCATGCTGGAAAGCAGCCTGGTTGACCACATTTTCAAGTGAAGTTAGAAGTCTGGTTATTTATGTAAAATCCCCTGATTTTAAATGTTAGCAAATAATTGTTATTCTTCTTCACAAAATCAGTGTGAGTTCAACTGAAACTCCTGTGTGCTGGATTCAGCCTTCAGGCTGTACTGGTTTTTATTTCTCCCCTAGAGGTGGGGGTAGAGAGTGGAGAGAAAGAGGGTTGAACTCATGTTGGTGGAAAGAATAAGAGACTGAATGCATTTTAACTATATTAATTTTCCTTCCATTTGTAAAGAAAGATCACCAGGGACCTACCAACCAATAAACTTAAAAATTTCCAGTTGGTAATGTTGACGGAAAAAATATATGCACAATGTAAGAGTTCTGAGTTAAGTTTTATTTGGGGCGAATGAGGACTGCAACCCTGGAGGCAGCATATCATATAGCTCTGAGAAAGTGCTGCAAACAGGTGAGGGGAGGAGCCAGAATATATGGTGTTATTGCAATAAAGGACAGGTAGTCAGGAATGTCCATTAAAGGAATCTAGATATCTTATGTTAAGGAACTTTGCATTTCTCTGTGTTTGGGAAGATACAAGCTTTGTGCTCATTGAAATTATTCCTGTGCTATGCACCTCAGCTATCTGAGGCCTGCATTTTCACATCCTGAGTTTCTTCAGGGCTCACCACAGGCAGTGACTTGCAGTCTGATGCCAGGTATTCTTTTCATTGAGGATTACAATTCTTGATGACTATGACATCCCCTGCTTATTAATATGCCAGGGAATATTCCATTTATAAATATTGCATTCATCACTAAGCATTTGATATAAGTCCCCATTAGGATCCGTATTATCAGCCATTGTTTCTAACAAAGGAAATATACAAAGCAACCATTTCTAAGCTTGTTATGAATCAAAGAAGGCAGAAAAGACCACTCCGAGCTCCTGCTCAGCCTGAGATGAACAGGCTACCTGTTAAACTGTGATTGCAGCCAAAGTAAAGACATTGGAGTTTTATGGCCCCTTTCAAGATACCCAGGGCCTGGGTGTTCCTGGGTGAGATCTATCCAGGCCTGCCCTTGGATAGAACAACAGAAGGCTGATTTGATCATCAAGTGGGTGATAGACGGGGTGCTGCATTTTCCTACTTATTTTTGCACATTGATAAAATTCTGTTTGGATGGTTCGATCCCTCCAGCGGGGATTTGAGAAGACCTAGCAAATGACATACACAAATACCATTTAGCTCAGCAATTCTACTTCTAGGGATTTATTCCAAAGATATACTGGCAAAAATGTAAACAAACAAACAAACAAAAACACACCACCACCAACAAACATGCACAAGCTATTCACTGCAACATTGTTGTAAAAGGAAAAAATTAGAAATATACCTGACATGACCATCCATGGGGGAGTGTTGAATAAAGCTTAGGGCATCCAAACAATTGGGTTTAATGGGAATGGATGAGGCGTGGAACGGCTCAGATCTTCATGGTATACTGTTTAGTTTTCAAAAGAGAGGGACCAGGAAAATGATTATGGTTTGCTGCTTTTCCATATACATATATGTCTATTTTCATTAAGAAAGAATGGAGGAATAAACCAAAAACTAACAAAAATTATAATTTATGTGGGAGGGGCAGGGATAGAAGTAAGGTTATTCTTGCTTTATAGTTTGAATTTTTAAGCATGTAAATGTGTTACAAAATCAAAAAATATGTAAATAAACACATCTTCCCAAATTTAGAAGTAAAATAAATAAGCCTAATTCTATCAAGTTGGTGACATAGACTCAGAAAACACAACATTACTTAAGCAGCTTTAAAATGCAAATTTTGACACTACATTCACAGTGGAATATCTTCTAATGACAAAAACACAGAAACACTGCCCCACCCAACAAAACAAAACAAAACCAAAAGCACAAAGCCAAAGAAATCTGAATCTATATCCAACACCTTAGTGTTGATGATATTGCTGCTGTTATATTGAAAGTATTGTAAGTATGTTACAGGTTAAAGCAAGTAAGTAACCAATGCTAATATTGCTATGAAGCAAGACTTTCCTTGGAAGAGAGAAAGGAGTTTTAAAAACACCACTAAAATGTTTCAGTAAAACCCTGTGGTCTTAAAACTTGACTCATAAGTATAAGTTTGTACTGAAGAGGAAAGGTAGAAACTTTCACTCAGCTAAAAACAACTCCAGGCTTGTTTTGCTTTTGGGAAATATGCTTGCTGCGCCGAGAAAAACAGGAAAACAGGATACCCTAAAAATTCAATGTAACTTTAAAATGTTTTGATAAAAAATGGATTGTTCTGCACCTGCTCTTGTAAATTTCTGTTTGGAAACTCCCATGCTCTGTAAACATGTGCAGTATAGAATTAAAGTTACCCTGAGTTCGGGGTCCAGAACTTTGGAGCGTTAGCTCGTCTGCTGTCACTGGCTTAATAAACCTGAGTTCTCCAATCCTCTGAGTGTGGTGCTTTGTTTCTCAACAGACCAATTTCTGCAACATTTCTGGGGGGCCCAGTGAGATTCTAACCATGCTGACCCCTTGAGCCAATGGACCAGTGGCTTGGCAGAGTCAAAGCACAGGAGTTCTGAGATGAATGAGGAGGTGTGCCACCTGATAGTATTACGGGTTCTCTTTTGGACCAGTGCTGTGACTCTCCGGATGGCCAGGCCCCAACCGGACTCATTGGAGGGACGGACCAACTCACCAGGAATGGCCACAGGATCAGGCAAGTCCCCAGGGCACTGAACCCAGTCAGGTCCCATCTCCAGATGGAAGAGGAGCTTGATCACCTCCTATGGTCTTCAGTAAGAAGACCACCAGTTAGGGATCTTCCCAGAGTAGGGGAGGCACCCACCAGTTAGGGATCTCCCCAGAGTGGGTGTCACCCACCAGGTAGGGACCTTTCCAGAGCGGGGAGGCACCCATCAGGTAGGGACCTTCCCGGGGGGGGCACCCACCAGGGATCTTCCCAGAGGGGGGAGACACTGTGATAAACTCTGCTGTGAATGTGTGTGAGAGTGAGCACCCTGGTTCGTCCTCATTCCAGGGCAATTGTGTGGGTCCACAGCCTTGTTGGCTATGGAGTCTGAGTGGGCCCTAACCTGCGGTGCTGTGGTGACCTCATATGACTCAGGGTGGTGTGTGTCTCTGGGGGACCCAGTCCCTCCCTGGGAGTCAGATTCAAGTCAGGACGCTATACCACCCACCAAAGCTAAGAGGCACCTAAGTTCATCACAGGGACTCAGCCATTTGGGCACCTGAAGGGTCTCTTCTTCTGAGGGGGAGCTCACCCTTGTTTGTTTTTGCAACACCAACACAGGAAGGATAGGCAGAGGGGGAGAGACAATTCCTTACTGATTTGATTTAGCAATTTTGTATGTCCAAACAGACCTTTTGCCCTTGGGCCCTCCACCAAGATTATTTTCTTAAAATTGTATAGCTCATTCTCCCCTTCCATCAGCTGACTCTTTGAGCTGACTTATTGAGAAATTAGGTTTTCCCTGAAAGACTGCCCCGTTTGCCAGACAGATCTGTACCTCCCTCCCTCTTGGTCCCCTGGACTAGTCTGGGCAGTTTGGCACACTCTGATGTGTTCTTGTATCCTTCCAGATTCTCGTTATGAGGTTGCCTTCCTCTGTCACCTTTTCTTTATAATCCCCTGATTCCCCAAGGATTTCAGGCTTTTCACTTAGGCAAGGAGTACACATACTTGCTCCCTCTGCCTGCTCATTGTGCACAAGAGTGTCAATCACCCCAGACCCCCTCCAGAGCCCCACCTGAAGTTATTCCTCCACAAACCCCATTATAAGAGACTGCCCCCTTACAGCCCTGTCTCCCCGAGACATTTAATGATCAGGGACATCTTTAAGGAGGCACGTACTTGTGTTGTGTGGGAATATTGGGCTTTTTGGGCATAGCAACATCAGCACTACCTGGGTTATAAGACCCTAAGACTAGGCCCTTCTGGTGTACGCCCCCCCCCCCCCCGCCGTCAAAGAGGTAAATTACACTTGTCAACATGGGGGGGAGTTCCTCTAAGTTGATTGCTTTGGATTGTATGATGAAAAGCTTTAAGAAAGTTTTTTTTCCAGAGACTATGGAGTTAAGATGACCTCTGGAAGGCTCCACACCCTATGCGAGTTAGAACGTCCCCACCTTCAGGGTGGGATGGCCTGCGGAGGGTATTCTAAATATTTCTATGGTTAGAACTGTGTACTGAGTGGTGATGGGGCCCCTGGGCACCCAGACCAGTTTCCATACATAGATTCTTGGTCGCAAATCACCATTCAGCTGTGTCCTTGGGTTCGGTTCTGTTCAAATAGGCAAGGACAGTGTAGGATCCTCGTGGCCAAACTGGCTCCGAGGACAAGCAAAAAAAAGCCAGCAAAGGGTATCCACCAAGCAGACCCCAAAGAAGAGCCCTCTGTGCCTCCGCCCTATATGCAAGCTGCTCCACCAGTTCCCATTCAGCCGCCTCACCCTTTACCAGACAGCCCTCCATCATCTTTGTCTCCACTGCCTCCAGACCCAGAGCACCCTCCAAGCCCACAGTGACTTCACTCAGCCAACCAACCAGTTCAGAAGCCTGCAGCCCTGCAGATGCCCTTGCGAGAGGACCGAGGCCCACCCCAGGTCAATGAGGATGGCTCCGTCCAGCCAGGACACCCAGTCCTTTATTATCAACCCTTCAGCACCACTGACCTTCTCAACTGGAAACACCACACGCCATCCTATTCAGAGAAGACACAAGCAATGATTGACCTCCTCGAGTCCATTTTTTTACACCAACATGACAACTGAGCCTATTGCAAAGAGACCGGACACTGGAAGAGTGAACATCCCCAAGGTAGAGGGAGAGCTGAAGGGTCAAAGAAGTTCAGTCAACCCAGCAGAGGAAGGTACCAGCCTGAGCCAGCAGCCCAAGACCTTATCGGCCTGACCAGAGTAGGATCGGGATAGGGAGGACCAGGTTCCCTGATCCTGGGCCCCTGAGAGCCTATGGTCACAATGAGAGTAGGGGGGCAATCAATGACTTTTATGGTGGATACTGGAGATGAACACTCGTTGGTAACCACACCTGTGGCTTGCCTCACAGGTTGAATAGCAACTATCATTGGAACCACAAAGGATAGGACAGCCCACTCATTCTTCAAGGCCCGCTCATGTCAGTTAGGGGGCCACCTAGTGACTCATGAATTCCTGTCCCTACCAGAATGCCCCATTCCTTTGCTGGGCAGAGACTTGCTGACAAAACTTGGGGCACAGATCACCTTTGTCACCAGGAAGCCCACAAGCCTCACCCTGGGGAGCTAACCAGCTCTGATAATGGCTGTGACCTTGCCCAGGGAAGATGAATGTCATCTCTATTCTTCAAAAGGAGAACAAACAAATTCAACTAGCCTGCTAGAAGAGTTCACTACAGTCTGGGCAGAAAAGGGGCCCCCAGGTTTGGTCAAAACCCATTCACCCATCATGGTGGACCTGAGGCCAGGGGCCACTCCTGTCAGGCAGAGGCAGTATCCAGTACTGTGAGAGACATGTCTGGGAATTCTGTACCACATCCAATGCCTGTGTGATGCTGGAATCCTGAATGAGTGTCAGTCTCCCTAGAACACTCCGCTCCTACCACTCAAGAAGCCTGGAAGGGACGTCCAGGACCTCCATGCTGTCAACAATGCAGTAATCACCATCATCCAGTGGTCCCAAGCCCTTACACTCTACTGAGCCTCTTACCCACCCAAACTAGCTGGTCCACCTGCCTCCATCTCAAGGACACCTTCTTTTGCCTCTGGCTATCACCAGCCAGCCAGCCCTTGTTTGCCTTTGAATGTGAAGACCGACACATGGGGAGAAATATACAGCTGACTTGGACCTGACAGCCACAGGGCTTCAAAAACTCCCCTATCTTGTTTGGTGAAGCACTGGCTGTGGATCTTGCTGCTTTCCCTGGAGAAGTCTTGAACGGCACCCTACTTGGATGATCTGTTGCTAGCCAGTCCCACCATAAAGGGCTGCTGGAAAGGCACCAAAGCCCTATTGGCTCTACTCTCCACCACAGGGTACAAGGTGTCATGGAAAAAGGCTCAGATCTGCAGACAGGAGGTCAAGTACCTTGGGTTTGTCATCTCGAGAGGGCATCGGGTGCTCGGACATGAAAAGAAGCAAACCATCTGTTCAAAACATCAGCCAAACACCAAGAAAGAGGTCCGTGAGTTCCTCAGAGCTGCCAGATTCTGCTGGATCTGGATACCAGGTTTCTCTGAAACTGCCAAGCTGCTGTATGAGGCCACGGCAGGGTCAGGTAAGGACTGCCTAGAGTGGGGGCCTAAACAAGATAAAGCCTTCAAGGAGATAAAGAGAGTCTTAACCAGTGCTCCATCATTAGGGCTGCCTGATGTGACACAGGACTTTAAACTCTTCATGCATGAAAAAAATCATACTGCAGTGGTGGTCCTCACACAAACAGTTGGGCCATGGCAGCTCCTGGTCGCATATCTGTCCAAACGACTGGATTCTGTGGCCGCAGGATAGCTACCATATCTCCGGGCATTAGCTGCTACAGTGGTCCTGGTCAGAGAAGCAGACAAGCTTACACTGGAACAGAATATAAATGTAAAACTCCCCCATGCTGTTACCATGCTGATGAACAGCCAGGGACATGAATGGCTGACCAACACCAGAATGACTCACTATCAAGGACTGTTCTGCAGGAACCCACGGGTCTGCCTCCAGACTGTGTGGATGCTGAATCATGCCACCTTCCTACCTATGGAGGAAGGAACCCCCGATCATGACTATGAAGAAATCCTGGATGAAATCTACTTGAGCAGGCCAGACCTGATGGACACTCCCCTCCAGAACCCAGAACTGGAACTGTTCACTGACAGAAGCAATTTCATCCAGAAAGGACAAGCAAAGCAGGCTATGCAGTAATCATAACAGATGAGATAATAAAGGCTGAGGCCTTGCCACAGGGGTGGTCAGCACAATGGATTGAGCTGTTGGCACTCATCCAGGCCATGAGGCATGCCGAAGGGAAGCAAGTCAACATCTACACAGACTCAAGGTATGCCTTTGCTACTTTGCATGTTCATGGAGCCATCTATCAAGAAAGGGGACTATTAACAGCAGGGGGGAAAGGGATCAAAAAAAGAAGAAATCCTTTCAGCTGTTAGAGGTAATTTGGAAGACTTCCCAGGTGGCAGTTATCCATTGCAAAGGCCACCAGAAAGGAACTGATCCAGTCAGCAAAGGAAATCGGTTGGCTGACCAGGCAGCCAAGGAGGCGACCCAACCGAGTCCCACTGTAGGCCAGGAGTGCATCTCTAAGGTTCTCTTTGCACCAGAATTTCCCCCATCCCTGAGGTATACCAAAGAAGAGGATCAATGGGCTTTAGCTGGGGGAGGAAGTAAAGGAAAAGAGGGCTGGTGGAAGCTTCCAGACCAAAGACTCTTCATCCCCATTGCTATAGCAGTCCAGATGGTACAGTAACACCATGAGACAACTCATTTAGTGAAAACTGCACTAGAAAGTCTACTGAGCTGCTACTATTTAATTCCCAAGCTCCCAACCCTGTGTGCCCAGATCAGTGCTAGGTGAGTGACTTGTGCATGAAACAATGCCAACCAAAGACCAAGACCCAGCCCAGGGGTGCAGACAGTTGGGTCATTGCCCTTTGAAGATTTAGAAATAGACTTTACTGAAGTCAAGCCTTACTGAGGCTATAAGTATTTGCTTGTGATAGTCTGCAGCTACTTGAGATGGGCTGAGGCCTACGCCATGCACACTGAACAGGCACGAGAGTGCCAATGCCCTAATAAGAGACATAATCCCCAGATATGTCCTACATCTCTCCATAGGGTCTGACTATGGGCCAGTTTTTGTGTCTGAGATATTTCAGATTTCGTTCAAGACCCTGGGAGTCAAATGGAATCTCCACACCGCTTACAGACCCCAAAGTTCAGGGAAAGTTGAGCTCATGAATTGGACCATAAAGACTACGTTAGCTAAGCTCTGTCAGGAGACCCAATTACCCTGGGTCGACATGCTACCCCTAGCCTTACTTAGAGCCTGATGCACCACAAGGTCCTCAAACTATTCTCTCTTTCAGATCTTATATGGGAGACCTCCTCCAGTGATAGGGAAGCTCAAGGGTGATCCCCAGCAACTAGCAGACCTGGGGATGTCTCGACACCTCCAGGCCCTGGAAAGGCCCTCTGCCATATTGCTCGAGAAACCTTCGAAAAGCCTCCCATTCCCTTGGGCAATTGGGTTCATCCCTATCAGCCAGGAGATGAGGTATGGGTAAAAGATTGGAGGAAGGAACCACTTCAACCAGTTTGGACAGGCCCTCATACGGTCGTCCTGGTGACCCCTACTGCTGTTAAAGTTACAGGAGTCACTCCATGGATCCACTGCACCAGGGTGAAGAAAGTAGCACCTGTAGAAGGGTGAGAGACCTGGACTGACATAGCTTATCCAAACAAGCCTCTTTGGGTCTTCCTACGGAGACAAACAAGTCCTGTCTGAGATCTCCAGCCCTGCTGCAGTCACTCCAGGGCTGACTGGTCTATGCATGGCGGAATCTTGAGAAATTCGAAGAGGGACATCTGAGAGTCAGGGTTTTGATGACACCCTGCCTTGTAGGGACTGGTTGCACCACTGGCCTTGATGTTTTCTATAGGCTAAACACAAGGGGTCGTGTTGGCCATAATCTGCCCAAAGGTAATGGAATCCCGGAGAACCATTTGGGGGTTGGTTTTCTTACCAAGGGGGATTCAAAAGGCTTGCGGGAATAGTCCTACTCCTCCTTGGGACCTGTCTCCTCTTACCTTGGCTCTCACCCTTATTCATGAGGGTAGTTTCCAGCCTAGCTGAGGCCACCGTGGATAGGAGGGCCACCACATGTCTCCTAGCCCTAAGAGGTTATCATCCCCTGTGCTTATAAAATCAAGAAGTTGATGCCTTATAAGATTTAAGAGGTATCAAGAGGAGTGATTGAAGAAGAAATTTGGAAACTTACACTCAGCAAAAAACAACTGCATGCTTCCTTTGCTTTTGTGAAATATGCTTGCTGCACTGAGAAAAAGAGAAAAACAGGATAACCCAACAATTCAATGTAACTCTATGATGTTTTGCCAAAAAATGGATTGTTCTGTACCTGCTCTTGTAAATTTCTGTTTGGAAACTTCCATGTTCTGTAAACATGTGCACTATAAAAGTAAAGCTCACCCTGAGTTCTGGGGCCCAGAACTTTGGAGTGTTAACTCCTCTGGTGCCGCTGCCTAAATAAACCCGAGTTCTCCAACCATCCAAGTGTGATGCTTGGTTTCTTGATGGACTGATTTCTGCAACAGTACCATTTAATTCTTTTTATTTTTTGAAAAGAAAATCTGTACTTCTTGGCGTTGACCACTGGAAAACTTAGAAGCAATGGCAACTTCATAACAGTGAGTATTCTGAGGCCTAGCTTGAGGCCTCTAAATACCATTTGCCATAACAGGATCTAGAGATTCTTGAGGAGAAGACTGATTTGAGGGCTGGACCAAGAAATGCACAAGATAAGCCTGGGAATCTTGAAGGACCAGATATTTGAGAGCTTTCGAAGATCTCCAAGGGCAGGACAAAAACTTTAGGAATCTATATGAAGAGGCCAAATGTGTGACAATTTTAGTACCACATCAAATTGATTAAAAAAATTAAATATATACAAAGCCATGACTGAGAGCTCCCTGGTAGTGCAAGGGACAGGACTTCAATCTCTCAATGCGGGGTGCTTGGGTCTGATCCTTGATCAGGGCACTAGATCCCACATGACATAACTGTAGTTCACAAGCCATGTCTAAAATTCCAGCATGTCACAATAGGAAATCCCCCATACTGCAAATTACACCCTGTGAAGCCATATAAATACATAAATTGTTTTTAAATGCCAAAAAATATGCCATTGTATGTCTCTACAACATTTTCCTTATCCATTCAAATGTTTATAGATCTAAGTTATTTCTCCATCTTGTCTAGTGTGAGTGATGCTGCAGTGTATGTGACAGTGATCTTGGAGAGACAGCAGTGAGCAGTCCTGAAGAGAGACCTTCATTTCTTTCCCAGGAATTGAACCGTGGTAGGCTGGGTGAAACACCAGGAATTCTAACCTCTAGACTATTAGGGGCTGGAGGCTAGAAGAAAATTGGCCCTAGCTTTTTCCACCATTTCAAAGCAAAAATTTTTAAAGGAGGCAAAAACTGTAAAAACAGATACAAAGTTTATTTTTAGAGACACAACACAATGTATGAGAGAGTACACACCGAAGCAGTTTATTTAAGACTAAAGAAAGGCAGAAACACCCATCCAGAGAGAAAAGGTATGATTATCCTCTCTAATGAGGAGGAGAACAGTAAGCTAGAAACTAGGAAGAGATACACACCCAGGGAGAAGTGGAGGTGTCCTGAAAAAGGAGTGTAGGAAAGATGTGATTTAAATAACTTACATAGGACAGCCCTCCCGGGGCTTGGTTTACCTTTGGCCAATTATCTTAATGTTTTTCTCACAGCTGGTTGGTCCTAGGGCCACCCCCAAGATGAACACACAACTTTTTGCTAAGGTGATCCCACTGCAGAGGCCTATGTGTGTATGTCCACACTGACCATGGGGTGGTGCCCCATCCCTATTTGACCCCCAAAGACCTTCCTATTCATGAGCAGGCTGGGAAGTTTTCCTTCAACTTAGGAGTGGGCACCTTCTCTCTGTACTTCAACAGACCTCAGGTTCTGCCACAAGCTTTCACCTTGGTGTATCAGGGTGAGAACAAAGCTTACATTTGACTCTACTTGACAAACACCAGCTGTCCAGCCCAGAGGTCCATCTATCTCCTACCCCAGCAGAGCAAATATCCCTTTGAGAGCATGATTTTAATTTTCTGGAATAAATACTCAGAATTGAGATTGCTGGATCATATAGGAATTCTCTTTGTAACTTTTTTGAGGACTCTCCATTATGTTCTCCCACAGCTATACCAATTTACATTCCCATCAACTGTGTACAGGATTCCACATCCTTGTCAACACTTATTTCCTTTTGTATTTTGTATGTTTAAGCTCTTTATTGGAGTATACTTGCTTTACACTGTTGTGCCAGTTTCTGCTGTACAACAAAGTGAATCAGTTGTATTTATACATATATTCCCATATCCCCTCCCTCTCATGACTCCTTCCCACCCTCCTATCTTATCCCTTTAAGTCATCATCAATCATCGAGTTAATCTCCCTGTGTTATGCAGCAGCTTCCCACTAGCTATCTATTTTACATTTGGTGGTGTATGTATGTCAAGTGTCCTCTCAATTCGAAGCTTCCCCTTCACCCACTGCCACAAGGTGTCCTCAAGTCCATTCTTTGCATCTGCATCTTTATTCTTGTCCTATCACTGGGTTCATCAGTACCATTTTCTTTAGATTCCATATATATATGTTAGCATACGGTATTTGTTTTTCTCTTTCTGGCTTACTTCACTCTGTAAGACAGACTATAGGTCCATCCACCTCACTACAAATAATTCAAATTCATTTCTTTTTATGGGTTATATTCCAAGTATATGTACCATATTTTCTTTATTCATTCATCCGTTGATGGACTTTTAGTTTGCTTCCAGTCCTGTCTATTGTAAACAGTGCTCCAATGAACATTGTGGTACATGTATCTTTTGGGATTATGGTTTTCTCAGGGTATAGTTCAAGTAGTGGGTACACTGAGTCATATGGAAAATCTCCTTGCAGTTTTTTAAGGAAACTCCATACTGTTTTCCATAGTGGCTGTACCAATTTATATTCCAACCAACAGTGCAGGAGGCTTCCCTGTTCTCCACCCCCTCACCAACATTTATTATTTCTAAGTTTTTTGATGATGGATGTTTTGAGTGATGTGAGACAGTAACTCATTGTGGCTTTGACTTGCATTTTTCTAATGATTAGTGATGGTGAGCATTTTCTCATGTGTTTGTTAGCCATGTGCATGTCTTTTTTGGAGAAATGTTTACTTAGGTCTTCTGCCCACTTCTGGATTGGGTTGTTTGCTTTTTTGATGTTAAGCTGTGTGAGCTGCTTGTATATTTTGGAGATTAATCCTTTGTCCATTGCTTAGCTAGCAAATATTTTCTCCCATTCTGAGGGTTGTCTTCTTGTCTTGTTCATGGTTTCTTTTGCTGTGCAAAATCTTTAAAGTTTCACTAGGTCCAATTTGTTTACTTACTTTTTTATTCCAGTATTCTAGAAGATGAGTCAAAAAGGATTTTATTTTGATTTCTATCATAGAGTGTTCTGCATACATTTTCCTCTAACACCTTTTGTTTTCTCATAATGACCATCCTAGTGGATGTGAGATTGTATCTTGCTGTCATTTGCTTTTCATTTTCCTGAAGATAAGTGTGGGAGGAATATCCTTCTCCCAAATTTACAGAATAGGTAATCAATGTCCAGAAATGAACATATCAATGTCACATCATTGGTACATGTCACAGGTGGGATTTGAACTCAAGCAGAAAAGCTCCAGGAGGTACATGCCTGGTGAGTACACTGCACTGTCTATCATGTCTTAGCAAATGTGGGATCATGTTGATTTATATTTTTTTTTTCTCTCAATGTCATATTGGAACAATTTCTCATAACACTGAATATTCTCCTAAAACACAATTTTAAGGCAGTTGATTGCATGATGGGCTATCTATCCTGTGGACACTTTATGTTTAATGGACCTTGGGATGTCATAGATTTTTGCTTTTTAAGAGACTCTGAGGACTACATACTTCCTTATGTATGTTTTAAGGTGCTTCTGATCATTGTTTTAACATAAACATTAGAAGCAAAATTGCTGGGACAAAGATAATACATATTTGAAGAACAAGCTATCTCCAAATAGATTGTACCAATTTACACTCTTTCAAGAAGAGGTCAAGATCTAACTTTCTCCTGATTTTTTCTCTACCTTTTTTTCACTGTTGCCCATAAAACTCTCCCATCTTCTACAGGTAAAATATAAAAGTTGAGGGGTGGGTGTGAAGTGTTGCTTTGAAAAACAGACTTTGGAACTTCCCTGGTGGTCCAGTGATTAAGACACTGTGCTTCCAAAGCAGGGGATGGGTTTACTCCCATATGACTTGTGGTGGTGGGAAAAATAATGTTGATGAAGATCAGATTTACCCTCATGTTTGCAGCACAGGCTACAAATATAGAGTCTCAGGAAGAGTGTGCTTATTAACAGAGACAGGTCCAGTTCCAGCCTTAGACTCAACTAGGGAAGCAAAGCCAGAGTTCTTCTGGTTGATGTTCTGTCAGCAACAATGATGACACCATATGTCTCCCGACAGGAATGCAACATTATGTTCTAGTGGAAGCATCTACCAATTCATCCATTCACTTACACAACATGTAGTTATTGAGGGCCTACTATGTGTTTGTCAATAGTACTCAGGCCAAAAGTTTGGAGAACACTTCCTTTGTCTGTACAATGGGGGTCATGCCCTGCAGGGACTCATGGAGAGACAGTGAAATGGCATACGTAATTCACCAGAGCTATTATTCTTACTCTTATTGGTGGTTTCTCACCAACAGAAAGACATTGCTTACGGCACGATGAAGACAACTTGACAAGGAGTTTGACAAACTGTTCACATGTCTCCATTAAGCCCAAAACATAATACTTAGTGTTAAAAAAATACCAATTCTGCTCTCACCTTTCCTCCCTTTATCAGCTCTGCAACTGGTCCTCTTTCACTTCCTTTGAGCTCAGCATAATCCAGTGTCATGTCAAAGGGACTTGACACATGTAACCAAGGACACACAGCAGATCTGCACACACATGATAACTGCAGGGATTAAGGGTGTGTTTCAGGGAGGGTGCACCCCCTTGCCCTGTCACAGCCTTTTCCTGGTTCCCTGAAGTGGAACCCCTCCTATTCTGCCTTCCTACCCACACATCTCTTGTTTCCTTCATCTGGCCCTCCCCATTGGGGGTTGTCTCTTGATCTGTCTCCATGAACCAGTGGTGGGTTCTTAACCCAGCCATCTATCCCTGGGTTCCAGCACAGCACATGGCACACAGTAGGTGCTCAGTAAATTTGTACTCACTGAGAAGATGAGGAGAGAATTAGAACGTCCCTTTCACTGATGATTGCTTTGTCTGAGTAAACACCCATACTATACATTGGGTTGGGGTGTGTTTTCCACCTTATTTATTCTTTCCTGCTCCTTCTCTCATTTGGGTCTCCCACCACCTCTGACCCTTGCTGTCCCCAGCCTGGGCCTCAGCCTAGGATCTCCAGGTCAGAAGAAGTGATGCTTCCATCAAAAATGTGCCAAACCATGACAGCTGTAATCAAGTGGAGTGTAGATGTGCCCTTCAGTGAAGCTCAGAAAGTCTGAACGTTTTTGAATCCTGGTTTCCCCTTTACAAGAGTGACATCCTCCCCACAGCCTTGGAGGTGTGTGGAAGGGGCATGCTGTGCCCTGGAGGGGTTGAGCTGGTACAGGTTTCCACAGGGCCTATCACTTAGGAGATGGGCCTGGAAAGGACTCTGCAGCTGTGGGTGGCAGAAAGCTACTGACAGGGGTGGTAGGCCAAAAGGGAACTTTCCAAGACTGAAAGGCCTCACCAAGAAATGCCCTGGGCAGAAGGCCACTGCCAAAGTTCCTATGAGATAGGAATTATAAACTCTATTTTTATTAACCCTTTCCATCCTTCTTAATGAGGAGGTGTTGGCATTGATGGGGCCGTCACCAACCATTCTGTGGTCTAGGGCACAACCTGCCACTTCCTTTGCAGCTGCCTCTTCAGAGATCCAGTCCTGTGCTGCTGGAGGAAACTGTCAGTCATGTTGGCAGGTCCAGGTGACCAAGTAAAGCCAATCATAGTAACCCATGCACCTGGGCTGGACACATGATCTGAGGTGGACCAATCAGAGCCCTTCCTGGTAAGCTGATCTTTCCTGAACTCCTTTCTTTAGGGGTGAGATGCCTTGAGGATATATGTGCAGAAGCCTGAAGGAAGAAAGCTGTCAGGCTAAGAGAATCAAACATGAGAGAAGGGAAAGTGTGAGGGAGGGAAAGAATGAGCTGATGGCTTCTGATTTCTTGGGTTCTAGTCGCTGAGATGTTTGCATCTGCTCTGGTTCCTGTGTCCCAGATCCCCAGTATTCATCCAATAGTTTTCCCCTTTCCTTGAAGTAGGTTGGAGTTGGGCTCCTCTAACGTGTGTTTCAGAAGAGATTCTAGATCCTTCCCGATTAAGATGCACTTCCCCAACCAAACAGAGTCACACATTCTATTTGCACCATTGGGAATAGAATTGTTTATTTTACTCAGAATAGGGCTTTGCCAAGCACCACAGTCCACCACCATTTTTGGGCAAGAGTGCCCTACTTGTGAGTGAGTATGTGCTTGGAGTGAGCCTGACTGATTCCTGAATCAGTCCCATCATTTACACTGTGGGAGCCAGGCCAATCCTCTTGTTCCCTCAATCATAAACTGAGAAACACAACCTCAGGAAGGCATCACCCGGTATCCAGGTCTCTGACTCTCTCAAGTTTTCTGCACCCCCTAAAAACATGCTGACACATGTGCCATGAGGACCCTGGGGGAGATGGAAATACACCCCAGTCAGCCTGAGCCCTTCCCTGCAACCCCCCTCAGTATCCAGACATGGTGGGTTCTTACTTCTGTTTTCCTCCTTCAGTAAGAACCAAGTGGCTCTCTTAGCAGCTGTGCCTTGCAGTGGTCTTTCAAGGACAAGAATGACCAAGATATGTGGTTGCTCTGAGGGAGGGGAGTGAGGAGGGAATGATTGTAGTTTGGGATTATAAGAGGCAAAATACTATATAGAGGGTGCATAAACAACAAAACCCTCCTTAGCACAGGGAACTATATTCAATACCCCATAATAAACCATAATAGAAAATATTAAGAAAAACAATATAATATATGTGTAACTGAATCACTTTTCTGTACAGCAGAAATAAACACAACATTTTAAATCAACTATACTTCAATGCAATCAAAAGACAAAAAAAAAAGAAGTATGACATGTAGTTACCCTGTTCTTTCCTTCTGACCCATGCTCACTGTGTTCTCTGCAGAGAATGCCATTTCTTCTGCTTTCTCCCCACAACCTCTTCTTTAAGATTGTGCTCAGCCCCTGTAGGAAGTCTTCCTGGACCCACGCTCACCCTCCCTGGTCACTCCAGGCTGGGTTGGGAGCCTTACCCTAGTGCTCCCTTGTCTGTAGCCCTCATCACCCTAACCTGGCCCCAGCTCACCTTGACACAGTCCAGGTGTGTTCCCTTTGCATGGAGTTCATTGAAGATTTGCCTCAACTCAAGTAGGCCTCCTCATGCTTCCATGAGGCTGGGATTTCTTATTACTGAAATTTCCTCTCTTCCTCAAAGATTTTTTTGAGCCCATCAATCACCTCTGAACTCACACAGAGAACTGACATGAAGGCTCAATCCTGTGCCGGGGCTGTGCTGTCACTGTGCACCCTTTACTTACGTGAGCAAGCAACCTCCACACAGAGGAATCTCCTTACCCAAGTCACAGAGGGGGAACTGCAGCTTAGCATGAGGGGTTGCAGCTGAGGACTAGGGGAACCATGTAATTGGTCATCCAACCAGGACACTTTCAAAATGGGAAAGGAGACCACTAATCATCATGGTTGGGCAACCCCCTGAGACTATCCACAGCCAGCGCCACTTGTCACTTGCCTTATTTCAGGGATGTCTAGAGATGACTTTCTGTGTTCATCTCTCTGAGGTCTTTGGTTAAATTGAAGCTCTTTGAGGGCAGAGACCCCTAATATTCCCCTCTCCTCCATACCTCTAACCATTTCAGCACGGGGTAGTGTCTCCATATAATGCAGGGTGATGAAAGTCCCAGACTGCCCTTTGCTCTCATGTGCTTGGTTTTGTGGGAGACACTGGCCCAACCTCGTGGGCTCAGAAGCATCTGTGGTGGTGTGGCTTCATCTGCAGAGGACCCCCTCCTCCCAGCAGCAGCCCAAGGGTTCCTGCACATCCCAGATTTGAGAATCAACCCCCAGGGTTGGCCCCTAAACTTCCAGATGTAGACTTGATTGGACACTGGGTATTCCTTGCCATTGATGATGAAGATAATACCAGGCAGGCTATTGATGGTGCTGCATAGAACCATGAACTGTTAAGAGAAAGAGGAGAGAGCTTAACCCAGCTGATCCCTGCTGTGTGGAGAGCCTCAGAGAGATCCTGTGGCATGTCCCTTCACCTGTTGATCAATAGGCCTGGCATTTATGAGGTTCTTGATGATGGTAATCACTCTAGTTTGGCCCAGCAGCAATGCAGTCCCAGTATCCATAATGGCCTGACAGCCACGGTATCCACCAAGAAGCACCCCATCCATGGTGATGCTGAGAGATACTTGGGGAAATTGGGCACCAGGATGACACAGAAGTCTCCCTGCAATGACTGCCCCACCCCGACTGTCTCCACAAAAGCCTTTTTTGCTCATGCCCTGACTGTGTTTTTCTTTGCTCTGGTCATATAAACTTCTTAGACTTCCTTTGAGTTCTTGAATGCACCAGGCTCTTTTGGGTTTCAGGACCTTGGTGTGTGCTGGTTGACTTTCCTAGAAGGCCCCCAGCCAATATGTCTAGCTAATTTCTCTTCATCTTCCAGGTTCCATCTTAAATTTTAGTTTCTCAAGGAAGTCTTCTCCCCAGACTAGGTCAGGTGACCTTCTTGGAAACTCTCTGTAGACTGTTTCTCATTTGTAGCAAGTACCGAAGTGGTAATTCATTGTGTGTGACTTGTTTCATGTATGTCTGCCTCACCAGATGTAAGGGCAAATTTTATCCTCAGTGCCTCCCTAAAGTGACCAGCACACAATGGATGCATAGTATATCTTATTTGAGTGAGTGAGTAAGAAAAGGAAAAACTGCATGAGAAATAACCAGAGCCCTGTGTCTGGTGGGTGACCATTGATGGGTCAATGAACATTGTTAAGGTGGATGTTCCCTGGAGCAGCAGATTCACAGAGTGTTGAGGTAGGAAAAACACGCTGCCCTGGGAGAGGTTGTTTCCTAACACTGCCCCTCACCGAGCTCCAACACTGAGACACTGGCCAGGCTATGCCCGAGCTGGCCCGAGGGGGCCTCCATAGAACATGTAAGCTTCTGTCTGAGGCTGCCACACAGAACCCCATCAGTTATTGCCTCTTGTCCTCAGGCCACTCCTAGATACCAGCTTCCTGATTCTCTCTGTCCCAGACCATGCTCCACTGTGTTCACCTGATTGGGTGTAGTAGTGGCCATAGGTAGGGAGAGTGTCTTTTTCTACATGTCGCTTCAGGTCTCTAGAATGCAGTGCACCTCTCTCCACTGCTGGTAAGCTTCTCTAAGGAGCCCAGTTTCCCAGTTTTCCTGGGACTTTCCTGGTTTTTAAACTAGCAGTTTTGTGCACTAAGAACACCATCATTCCCAGGTAGCCCCGGGCAGCTGTTGATCTGTTAAGACTGGTGAAATTCTCCCTGATTGCCTTTTCACTGCACATTTGGGTGCTCAAACCATGCCATCTTCCTCTCAGCACAGTGGGTGCAGCCCTCTGTGGGCTGCACATAGGTCTCAGGACCCTGGTTAGGAGCCCTGGGGTGATTATGAGCCTAAGGTTTGTGTGTGTCTCTATGTGTGTGTGTGTGTGTGTGTGTGTCTGTCTGTCTGTCTGTGTTTGTATTTGGATGTGTATTTTTGTTCCTGTGCAAGTTTATTTGGGTGCCAATGTGTGTGTTTATATGTGTGCCTTTGTTGGTGGAGGCTATGTGTCTGCGTGTAACTGTGTGTCTGATTGTACATTTGTGTGTCTCCATGTGTCTGTGTGCATGTGTGGAGCATCACCTGGAGTAGCCCTCAGAGGGAGAGACTTACCCATTCATATTCATTTGCCAGAAGTCAGATATGGACATTTGCATCCACTTGAGATTTCTTTTGTGGTAGCTCTGGTCCACCCCACCAAACATCACCACACTGCCATTCTCCTTCCCACTGAGGAGAGAAAAAAGACAGAGGGCTCCTTGTCAGAGAATAATGCCACTCAGTGTCTGAGGGTTGTGCTTATCCACCCATCAGAGGCATGACTATTGTCTACATCTTACAGATGTGAAAATTGAAGAATGGATGGATTCATTACCCGACCAAGGTCGGTCACCATAAAATGAGTGACAGAGAAGAGGTTCAAAGCAGAGCAGCATGGCCAGGCTCCAACCTCCCACCCTTCTGAAGTGGGCCTGGGCCCCTCCAGCAACCACACTGCTCAGAGATACCCTCAGAGAACACCATGCTGGAGGGGTCTGGGCTCGCTCTTCTGTAGCCTGTCATTTCTCAGAAAAGCATAGATCTGAAGGCACTAAGGATGTGGGTTCAGGCTCACTCAGAGTTGGTATCACAGGTCTATGACCTGCACCATCCATTGGTCCGATGCTCAAGATGGTCCCACGCCTCTGTTATCCCTGTGTTGAAATTCCTAATACTTTTTGAACAAGAAGTCCCACATTGCACTGCGGCCTCCCAAATGTGTAACTGGGGGTAGGGCTCCCAGTAAAATGTTAGTGAGGAAGTAGACATTCTTGCTCTCCCTCTCCTTCATTTCATTTCAAATCTAGCAGCAAATCTTGCTGCCTTTTCCTCCAACCTTTATCCTACATCTTCCATGCTATCCCTCTTCCCTCCACTTCCCTGGACCAAGTAACTGCATTTGATCCCATGGAACATTATTGTGTTCCAATAAAACTTTATTTAGAGTGACCAGTGGGGGGCCAAATGAGCCCTGAGGCCATAGTGATACTGTGCTAGATAGTCTCTCAAGAAACTTATGGATCGGGTGGTCTATAATTCTTATGCAACTGAAATCATCTTACAACTGATTTAGAGAGAGGGCCTGTTAATCTCAGACTTAAGTGCTCAAGTAAAAGGCAAAGACAGGCTGAGAAATGATGCCTTGTGTTTTCAGGTTGTCAAAGATAGTGGTGGTCCCTTCAAGGGCAAGGCTGGCATAGCCCAGGCCCAGGACACCATCAAATTTTGTTTCACCCAACTCAATTTTTTTCTCACTCAGGGCAAATACGTGGAGCAAGTTGACGCAGTTTCTTATCTGTGGGAGGCAAGAGGGTTACCACATTAAGTTTTGTGAAGTCGGACTGGGACTGGGCTTTGGTAGAGTAGCCATTAGCACCTCAGAGAGGGGCTGAGACCTAGCTGTGCCTTGGGTGACCTCACACGGTTAGACCAAGGTGGAATAGGAATTCAAGTGATCGTTTGCAAGCAGCCAGGGCATTGGAAGATGTAATGCTCCAAATGGCACAGAGTCATGGTGGACCTTCAACCATTGATCATTTTGCAATCAGAAAACTGTAGTGGTGATAGGCCAAAAATGGCTCTTTATACAGATTCCATCAATATATGTAATGCAGAGCCTGATGTGCTCATTGATGTGGTGGGCAGATTGATAGAATTTCTCCTAGACAATGGTGCAACCTTCTCAGTCTTAACCTAAAGGATTGGAACCTTTAGCAGTCTTAAGGAAAATGTAATGGGGTTGTCAGGGAAGACAGGGACACATTTTCCTGAAACCCCTTTTGTGCAAGATCAAGACCAGCTGTCTACATTCCTTTCTGTTTGTTCTTTACTCACCCACCCCTTTAATTGGAAGAGATTTATTAACTAATTAAGGGGCCACTCTGTTTTTTGAAGGACAAGGGAAACACCCTCATCACCAAAGATTCTAACAAAAGAGAAAAGGAACTGATAAAATCTGAAGCTGAAACTGAAGCCCTAGTAAAAACCCTGGAATATGCAGTATCAAGGTTCTAGGCTTTGCCAAAGATATCCAGCCAGTGATTATTAAATAAAGTGTTATATAGTATCTAAATATAAGGTACAGATTCCTTAAACCTAGAGAGGATCCTCAAAATATTTGGAAATAGATAGCCAAAATCAGAGGACTGTGGTCTGACTAAACTGATCATAGGTGAAAATCAGGGCCCGATAGGAATTTTGGGACAGGTGATCACTCCTACACTAAGTGAGGAAAAATAAAACTTTCCAACATATGTGACTTGGTACGTAGGCCTTAAATATCATTTAGGTAACCACCCAATTCTTTGAAAAAGAAAACAAAACTGTCCTTGTTTTCCAATTGTAGTCTTTACAGGACTAGAGGTGTGGCTCTAAGGTAATCCAAAGACAACCAATCCTTTTCCACTCCCAAAATCTTCCCTATTTAACTGAAGAGGCTTGTAAATATTAAAGAGAGGAGAAACAAAGTCAAACTAGGTGGAACATGCCTGTAACTTGGAGATACAAATGCCCTATTTGGTCTTCTCAGGAACCGTTATGTCTGCCATCTTTTAAAATGCAAATTTTAACAAGGAGGGTAAAGTAATTTGGAACTTGACTTGTGAAGGATAAATAGAAATCCTAAGTGTTTTTTCTGGAAAAAAAAAAAAGACTTAGCCATCTAGCTAGGGGACCTCAATTTGTTCCATCTTCAGGAAGACCAATCTGAATCCAATGTCTTGTAAATATTCAGTTTTACGTTTTACTTGTTGTCGTGAAAAAATTGCACAATGTTAGAGTTGCGAGTGTGACATTAAAAAAATGCAGAACTAGATAGTTGCAAGTTAAGTTTTATTTTGGGCAAGATGAAGACTGCAGCCTGGGAGACAGCATCCCAGATAGCTCTAAGAAACTGTTCCAAAGAGGCAGGGGGGAAGTTCAGTACATATGTGGTTTTGGTGAAAGGGGAAAACATGAAATCAAGTGCATATTATTCACAGGAGGTTACTGATAGTCAGAAGGAGCAGCCGTCACCATGAAGGATTTCCTGTTCTTCTAGATCTGAGGAGATGCAAGAATTGGGCCCATAAAGCTGGCTCCTGACAATATCTAACTACCTAAAGACCTGTTCTGCCTATTTTTCACAGAGCACAGAGTGCCTCATTTCAGCCCTCCACCCTGAACACTTTTCAGGGGAGCATTGGCAGTCAGCAGCTACAACAGAACAAAACTTAATCTTTGTAGAGGTAGATGGCAAGTGCCAATTGTAGTTGATGATTTTGTCCCACAGTGCTAGGAAGGTTCATGTCTAGGTCTGGTGAAAATTTGGCTGATAGACTAATCAATGTGTTATTACTGGCTAAATATTTCTAACAAAAGTTAAACGTCTCTGGGCCACCTGTATTTCTAGTTTGTTATTGTCCAGGAAAAATTCCCTCTTGTTGTATCTTCTCATATCTAGAGTTGCACTATTACAATCATTGATCACATACAGAACAATATATTTGATCAACTGTTTCCTAGTTATCATTATTTCTGTGGATGGCACAATCACACAGTTGCTAGTCCAGAAACAATAATCTTTTAAAACAGCCACAATAGAAATAATATAGCTGAGAATATTAATAGAGTTATAAGTAAATATTTAAGCCAAGAACTTCCATTAGGTTTAGCCCAGTATATCCTGAGGTCATCTGACAGAGTCTATTTTGTGCCAATCTTTATCGTCCAGGGAAATTATATTTTGATGTTGTCCATAAGGCCCATAGCCCAGTTTCCTAGTGTTATGAGACTGGTTATGCTTAGTGTGATTTAGTTTTTCCCAAGATAAAGGGGGGTTGTTAAACCTTAAATGACCAGAGCCTGTTATTAACCACCTAAAACCATCCCATAATTGTGGGACATTTTATTCCTTGGCTGAAATATTGCTTGTTGCTCTGATTGAGCTTGAGTAACTTGGAGGAAAATTCATTTTTTATGGCCAGGATCAGAGCAGGTATTATTAATTATCCAGGTGAGGGGATCACCTGAACAGGACTATATTTTTTTCTAGAATAAATTTCCTAAGGGCCATCCAATTAGAGCCTTGGAGGGGAGAAATCCACCAAGGTAACCCAAAGGTACTAGTCATAGGTAACTAACCACAAACTCAAAAATTGGACTGATATTTCAAATTAGCATAGGATTGTGTTAATGTTAGGAAAACAATTTGATTCATATACAAAACTGCAAGAAGTCAAGAAAACATTACCAATGTTCTAGGTGTCAGGTCCAAGATCTTGGGCTAGCTATCTACTGCTGATGTTGGCTTCTTCTTGTCCTACTGTGGGTGTAGTTTCTCCTCTGATAAGGGTCCTTCCATCTAGGTTGGAGATTGTCTATTAAATTATGTCCTTTTCAGTATGCATAATTGTATGGTTGCAGGACATGGGGCATCTGATTTTCATCCAAAGATAGATTAGTGAGATAATCTTCAGAAACAAACTTAGAGTGTCCTTTTAAAATTTCATTCAGACTTTACATTAATATAGCATAACAACAAGAACATATCAAAGTAGGGAATCAATAAATATGATACCATCAGCAAAACTTGCACTTAATATTTATTAAAATATAATTTTCTCCTAAGATGACCTTCATTTTTACCAAATACAACCACATTAAAGCTAATTTGTTTGCAAAATATGTCTGGTCTCAAAAACAAGCAAAATAAAACAGAAACAAACAAACAAAAACAAGCAAAATCAAACAAAAACTTGTCCTGATCATATATGTAACTATCATTGAACATATAGGCTTTTGTTTTGCTGAAATTTTTATAAGGAGTCTCAGACTGAACTTTTAAAAGACCTCTCTGGCCTGGAAAGTTATGTCAAGGGCTTATCACAGATTTTACCTGACAGATCTAGGTGAATTCCTCCCTTAGTAAAGTCTCCCAACTGCCTTGAGTTTGCTATGCCTGTTTGTGCAGTAGCCTTTCTAATTTATCTGATAAAACTCCTGGGAACCTGGGATGTTTCAGGGGCCCTTGGAAGCATCCAAAGTTAGCTAAATATCAAAAGAATAAATAAGAATCTGATAATGGAAGTTTTATCAAAAATTTCAAAAAGGGTTTAGAGCACTCAATCAGAAAGGACCTCAGGTCATGGGACATCATGAAACTTAAAAGCTTTTGCACAGCGAAAGAAACCATAAACAAGACTAGAAGGCAACCCTCAGAATGGGAAAAAATAGTTGCCTATGAAACAACAGACAAAGGATTAACCTCCAAAATATACAAGCAGCTCATGCAGCTTCATACCAAAAAAGCAAGTAACCCAATCCACAAATGGGCAGAAGACCTAAATAGACATTTCTCCAAAGAAGACATACCAATGGCCAACAAACACATGAAAAGATGCTCAACATCACTCATCATCAGAGAAATGCAAGTCAAAGCCACAATGAGGTATCATCTCACACCGATCAGAATGGCCATCATCACAAAATCTGGAAACAACAAATGTTGGAGAGGGTGTGGAGAAAAGGGAACTCTCCTGCACTGTTGGTGGGAATGTAAGTTGGTACAGCCACTATGGAAAACAATTTGGAGGTTCCTTAAAAAACTACAAATAGAACGACCATATGATCCAGTAATCCCACTACTGGCCATATACCCAAAGAAAACCATAATCCCAAAAGAAACATGCACCATAATGTTTATTGCAGCACTATTTACAATAGCCAGGACATGGAAGCAACCTAAATGCCCATCAACAAATGAATGGATACAGAAGATGTGGCATATATGTACAATGGAATATTACTCAGCTATAAAAAGGGATGAGAAGGAGCTGTATGTAATGAGGTGGATAGACCTAGAGTCTGTCATACAGAGTGAAGTAAGTCAGAAAGAGAAAGACAAATATTGTATGCTAACTCGCATATACGTAATATAAAAATGGTACTGATGAACTCAGTGACAAGACAAGAATAAGGATGCAGATGCAGAGAATGGACTGAAGAACTCGAGGTTTGTGGGGGGCGGGGGGTGAAGGGAAAGCTGAGACAAAGCGAGAGAGTAGCACAGACATATACATACTACCGACTGTAAAATAGATAGCCAGTGGGAAGTTGCTGTATAACAAAGGGAGTTCAACTTGAGGATGGAAGATGCCTTAGAGGAGTGGGACGGGGAGGGTGGGGGGGAGTCAAGGGAGGGAGGGAATATGGGGATATGTGTATAAAAACAGATGATTGAACTTGTTGTACTCCCCCAAAATAATAAATAAATAAATTAAATAAATAAATAAATAAATAAATAAATAAATAAATAAATGTTTAAAAAAATTAAAAAAAGAAAGGACCTCAGGTCACTGTGAAAAAATAATTATTCACTTAGCCAAAGTAACAATAAAAGGTTTCAATGGCAAATACAGAACAGATCACTTAAAAGGTAAGGAAACTTCAAATCTGTTATCAAGAGGCAGTTCAACATTTTAAGAAAACTTGTCCTATTAAGAGAGAGAAAAGCCAAATTCAAATGTTACAGTTGTTACTTTAAAAATTTATTTCATTAACTAAATTTATTCTAAACTTAGTCAATCCTGACCATGCACAAAACGCTTTTCTCCGGGTTCACTTTCCACAAACTTTCTTATCACTTTCTATATCTATTACTTTATTTTCACTTTCAAAAACAGCCACCCATAAGTCAGACCTGCTTTCTTTTCCTGAAGATATAATTCCATTCTTCATGCCTTCTTGAAAACACACATCCTACTTTCCTTAAGCAACCATGAACTGTCCTTATGATAGCATTCTCTAGATTTATGAATATAAATACCAGTGTTAATTTCTAAGACATTTGCTTACTTTAGAGATCATGGCACAAAACATATTTATTAATAGTCCAACTCATCTTTAGTTTCTTTGTATGAGGAAGCCAGTGTTCAGTAAAGAATGTTTCAATACCTTTTTTTATTTGGAGATGGCCTAGCTATCTAATAATCTTACATCACTTAACTTAATTTAGCACAATTCTAGAATGCCAACTTTCCAGAATCTGGAGAGACTATTTCAGACAGACTTTCCTAGATTGTAATTATTTTAATAGAATTTATCTACATGCTCTTATCACACTTACTTTTTCTGTCCTTAAAATTTTTTTCACATAACATTACTTTCCTTGCTGAAAGATTTGTAACAGATATTACAAGATTTATTTAGCTTATATTACACCTAGGCATAATAAAAAATATATGAGTCTTAAAACATGTCTATATGAATTAGATCAATAAACTTACACATTCATACAAAATATTAATTTAATACTGAATATTTCCCTGTTCACATGCACTTGAAATTTATTTAGCTTATTTTCTCTTGTAATAGAATTGTCTTCATTTGTGTTTCCTTTTCTTTAAGCCAATTAAATAGCGCTCATTTACAAATTAACCACAGCAATATTATCCAAAGACAAAAAACAAAAAACAAAACACTTACTGAGATATACATATATCCAGACAGACACAAGAGATGTAGCTGCATTTTCTAAACTTTGTCATGAATCAGATATCATAATATAAACTCACTAGTTTATGAATAACAGTTGAAATTCAAACAATTTTAAAAGACTTATTCTGTCTTTTGTTGTTGTTGTTGTTTTGCTTGTTTTTATTATTTTTCCTTTTGTATCTCAGGAATTAGAGATTGTTTAGATAAAATAATTGTTCCTGAGCACTCCCAACTCAAGGTACAGGGAGAGAAAATTAGGTTCTGCTAGTAGTACTTACTCCCATAGGGCCAAAATTCTGAAGCGATTTTTTTTTTTAATCCCTGCAAGCTAGCTATCTCTACTGGGTGGGGATTAAATGAGGGTTGCTTAAACCTTTGACTGGCATTGTGTACTTAATTGACACAATTGAAGCTTTATATTTTTCATAGATACCCCCTTTTCTTTCTTTGTTTTTTGTTATGGTTAAGAAAAGTGGGTCAGCCAATATAACAATGGTGTTTGTATGTAACACAGAGCAACCATCTTTTAACTAGAGTAGCCACATCCTCTCCTAAGCCTTGTAAAAGGCGAAGTTAAGCAAAGGATCATTCTGGTGGTTAGAAAATGATTCAAGTGTCAAGCCAGAATATTGCTTAAAAGTGTTTTTTTTTTCTCAAATCTTTACTAATAGTCCAGAATTTCTCACTCTATCTTTGATTGTGTAGTTGAATCTCTTCCAGTCTACGTTTGTTTTGAGAAAAGCTTTGGAATAATTTTTAGTAGTTTCTGAGCTAATTCCTTGCATATAGTGTGAGCTTGTGGTTCAAAACCCATTAAGGGATGTTTTCATCCTACTTGCTTTTTTTTCTTTTTTTTTTCCATTCCCTTGCTTCGCTTTCAGAAACGATCAACTGTATTAAATAATCTAGATATGAAACCCTGTGCTCACAGGTCCAGATGGTCAACTGAAATTCCTTTGCAAGGCTTTAAGTTTTGCTCAGCTCCATGGTATGTACTAAGCAGCAAGGATGGCTCACCTCTCCCATTATAGGTTTCTGCTAAAAGGGGGCTGTGATCACTTTTGATATTTTATCCTCCTTTGCTGGAGAGAGGTGGGAGCAACAAGAGGTGGAAGAGTTGGGATAGAAAAAGAGATAGACAATTCAGATAGAAGAGGATAAATGGGAGAGACAGATTCAGAAACAGAGTGCTAGTGTCTTTTCAGTTTCGAAGCTTTAGATGCCAATCATTCAGTTTGATATTAAGCTTTTTTTTTCTATATGTGGCAAAGTAACAATTTGTTATAATCAAAAAAATTCCATTTCAAGTTGAGATGTCCTTTCGTATAAGTTCCCAAGTTAATTAAGTACTTGCAAGTACAAGTTTTTGGACATATATAAACCTGGCTGTGGTGTTAGAAAGAGGCTGGCCCTCTGATGCCCCTTGTTTCTGTGAGAGGCTCTATTTCTCATTCTAAAGTTGAATTTGTCTGGGTTAAAAACACTAGTGAATTTGTGTGGTGGGCCAGTGTGTTGCTTGTAAGCTTAACTTCTCTAGGCATCACCCAAGAGTCGTCTCAGCTCCCTTTTTGGTCTCGATTTTTCCCCTCGATAGTCTTAGACCACTGCGGGAGCCTGGATCAGTGAATAGCCAATTCTTTTTTTTTTTTTTTTTTTGGGGGGTACACCAGGTTCAATCATCTGTTTTTATACACATATCCCCATATTCTCTCCCTCCCTTGACTCTCCCCCACCCACTCCGCCCCAGTCCTCCAAGGCATCATCCATCCTCAAGTTGAACTCCCTTTGTTATACAGCAACTTCCCATTAGCTATCTACTTCACAGTTGATAGTATATATATATATATATATATATATATATATATATATATATGTCTATGCTACTCTCTCGCTTCGTCTCTGCTTCCCCTTCATCCCCCGCCCCCCACAAACCTCGAGTTCTCCAGTCCATTCTCTGCATCTGCGTCCTTATTCTTGTCTTGTCACTGAGTTCATCAGTACCATTTTTATATTATGTATATGCGAGTTAGCATACAATATTTGTCTTTCTCTTTCTGACTTACTTCACTCTGTATGACAGACTCTGGGTCTATCCACCTCATTACATACAGCTCCTTCTCATCCCTTTTTATAGCTGAGTAACATTCCATTGTACATATATGCCACATCTTCTGTATCCATTCATTTGTTGATGGGCATTTAGGTTGCTTCCATGTCCTGGCTATTGTAAATAGTGCTGCAATAAACATTATGGTGCATGTTTCTTTTGGGATTATGGTTTTCTTTGGGTATATGGCCAGTAGTGGGATTACTGGATCATATGGTCGTTCTATTTGTAGTTTTTTAAGGAACCTCCAAATTGTTTTCCATAGTGGCTGTACCAACTTACATTCCCACCAACAGTGCAGGAGAGTTCCCTTTTCTCCACACCCTCTCCAACATTTGTTGTTTCCAGATTTTGTGATGATGGCCATTCTGATCGGTGTGAGGTGATACCTCATTGTGGCTTTGACTTGCATTTCTCTGATGATGAGTGATGTTGAGCATCTTTTCATGTGTTTGTTGGCCATCGGTATGTCTTCTTTGGAGAAATGTCTATTTAGGTCTTCTGCCCATTTGTGGATTGGGTTACTTGCTTTTTTGGTATGAAGCTGCATGAGCTGCTTGTATATTTTGGAGGTTAATCCTTTGTCTGTTGTTTCATAGGCAACTATTTTTTCCCATTCTGAGGGTTGCCTTCTAGTCTTGTTTATGGTTTCTTTCGCTGTGCAAACGCTTTAAAGTTTCATGAGATCCAATTTGTTTATTCTTGACCTTATTTCCATTATTCTAGGAGGTGGGTCAAAAAGGATCTTGCTTTGATGTATGTCATAGAGTGTTCTGCCTATGTTTTCTTCTAGGAGTTTTATAGTGTCTGGCCTTACATGTAGGTCTTTAATCCACTTTGATTTTATTTTTGTGTATGGTGTTAGGAAGTGTTTTAATTTCATTCTTTTACATGTTGCTGTCCAATTTTCCCAGCACCACTTATTGAAGAGGCTGTCTTTTTTCCTTTGTATATTCGTGCCACCTTTGTCAAAGATAAGGTGCCCATGTGTGTTTGGGCTTACCACTGAGTTCTCTATTCTATTCCATTGATCTTCCTTTCTATTTTTGTGCCAGTACCATATGTCTTGATCACTATGGCTTTGTAGTATAGTTTGAAGTCAGGAAGCCTGATTCCACCAACTCCATTTTTCCTTCTCAAGATTGCTTTGGCTATTCAGGGTCCTTTGTGTTTCCATACAAATTGTCGGATTTCTTGCTCTAGTTCTGGCCAATTCTAATTGTGACTCTTGGTGAGCAAGTGTTTTAATTAAGGAGTGGGTTTCCCTATGGGACCACTGCACAGTATGAGGACTGTGCCTCCACCACTCCTGCAAATCTCTCAGTTGCCTGAGAGAATGGTACTAGCCAGGAGGAGTCCTTGTCCCTTGTTCTTGGAGCAAAGCTTTCATATAATATCTTAACTTTTATTGAAACAAATTCAACTAAGGCAGCCAAATTGAGGAAAAGTGTCAACCATCAGCCAAGATCACTCAGTCTCCTGCAACTGAGCAAACCCTGGTAGCTTTCAACCAGCCCCCTCCCCCAGGATCCCAGGATCTTTCACCTAGGTGGGTATTTCCTGGTATCTTTCTACCAAGACCCCTCCCAGTATCTTTCACCTGGTTGGGTATTAACTGGTAACTTTCAACCGAGATGCCACCTCCCCCCCCCCCAGTATATTTCAACTAAGTGGGTATTTCCCTGGTATCTTCCAAGTAGCCCACCCCCCACCAAAGTATCTTTCAACTATGAGGAGGCAGATGCCTGCTACATCTCCAAATCAAACTCAGGATCGCCAACCGTTATGGAAAATGCAAGAACCAGGAGAGACTTACTTAAATTCATCTGGACTATCTGATGAGGCAGATGGGTGCAAGGAGCCTCTGCTGGTACCAAGGCTCCAGTTCCTTGTAGAGCTCAGGTGAAGGAGAAAAGTCTGCTCTGTGTCACTTCATGGTCACCAAAATAGTTGACTTCACAAGAGTGCACAAGGTGAGACTTGTGAGTTAAGTTATTAGGAGCAAAATGAGGTCTGCAGCCCAGGAGATAGCACCCCAAATAGCTCTGAGAAACTGTTCCAAAGAGGCAGGGGGGAAGCTCAGTATATATGTGGTTTTGCTGAAAGGGAAAAACATGCAAACAAGCACATATTGTTTACAGAAGTTTACTGCTAGTCACAGGCAGCTGTCATCACCATGAAGGATTTTAGTGTTTTTCAAGATATGAAGAGATACAAGAATTGGGCCCATGAAGTTGGTTCCTAAAAATATCTAACTACTTTAGGACCTGTTCTGACAGATTTTCACAGAGCACAGAGTGCCTCTTTTCAGCTCTCCACCCCGAACACCTTTCAGGGGGGCATTGACAGTCAGCTGTTGCAACACCACAGGATTTAATTTTCATAGAGGTAGATGGCAAGTGCCAACTCTAGTTGATATGAGTTAAGATTTATTGGGGCAAAATGAGGACAGCAGCAATGGACACAGCATCCCAGAGAGCTCTGAGAAATTGTTTCCGACAGACAGGTTGAAGGTGAGTATTCATGAGATTTCAGTGAAGGAGGAGTGTATGCAACAGAGCATATATTTTTAGCAGAAAGCCTCTTCTAGTTATGAGGAAAACTTGTCCCCATGAAGGATTTTAGTGTTTTTCTAGATATGAGGAGATATAAGAATTGGACGCATAAAATCAGCTTCTGAAAATATCTGACTATCTGAAGACCTGTTGTGCCAGTTTTTTACAGAGCCCACAGTGCCTCACTTCAGCTCTCCACACCTAACTCCTTTTAGGGTGATTTTGAAAATCAGGAGCTGCAGCAGCACATGATTTAATCCTTGTAGAGGCAGATGGCAAGTGCCAATGATGAGTGCCAATTGTAGTTGACATACTTGATGCAGGACTGAAATTTTGCAGTGGGAACCAAGATGCCTCGGTGTTTCTTTCTGTTTTTGTGTTCATATGTACCTATGTGTGTGTCATAGATGTATGCTATGGCCAAGAATTAATCTGTAAAATAACTCTATTTAATTGACTTAAAGGAAATTAAGTGTGTGTGTATATATATATACTCGGAAATATTCTGGACAGAATCAATTTCAGGTTCATGTTATTTGGAAAATATTCAGTAGTAAACTGATATCTGGTATTGACAGTGGCATAAATCTGTTAATTTGATTTATATAGATATGTCTTTAAAGGCATCTATGTTGAGTATAATACTTCTGCTGTACCTAGATTTACTAGAGTTCAAAGAAAACCTTATTTCCTTATAAATATTTCAACAAAAAAAGTAACTCAATGTGAAAAAAAAATAATTTAAGTAAGATGCATGTTTTCATTGAAAGAAAATGGGAGGAATGAGAAAAAAAAGCCCAAAATAGTTGTTCATGATTAGCATTTCATAAGATTGAATTAAATTTAGTTTGATAAATGGATTTTCTTGAGAGTGGGCATGGTGAAGCCTGGATTTGGTTTCACCCTCCAATGTTTCCTTGAAATGTTCATTCTAATAATAGATAGTATGAGTTTATTTGCCTTTAAGTGATCTACATTTGTTTTTGAGACCTTTTGTTACTTTGGTTAAGGAATATGTATTGCCTCACAGTGACCTATGATCTTAATTGACCAAGTATTTAAAACATTTTGACAATCTTTCCAAATATCAAATTTTAATTGAGTTTCTTTTGATTTCCAGATCACTTTGGAGGGCCCCTTAGATAACTTAAAGAGAAATATTTAAGTAGCATTATTTGGTTTATTATGTTAAATATAATCATTCATAATTCTGGCTATTGTAACCAAGTTTATAGAGTACACTGTAATGAAATATTTAACCATGCCTTTTAGGTTTTCTGTCATTTATAGATATATTTGTACTCTGATGTTGTTTCTAAAGTTGTCTCCTCATCAAGAAGAGTTATAGAAAAATGATGGAAGCAATTACAACAGTTGCACACCGAGATGATGGCTACGTGAGAATTCCAGCCTATGCTGACCTGAAATAAGTAGGTTTGCTGCACTGGGGAGCCCTAGATCATGTATCCAGAGATTTTTACTTCCTCAGAGGCAGGGTTGACGTCCCTACTCAGCCTTGAAGCAGTTACAGAAGATGAACAATTGCCCTTCTGTGTCCCATAGCAATATGGGTTTAAAATCTCTGAGTGGGCATGAAAAAGGAAGGAAGAGGGCAGTTGCACAAGCTTTGAAAAAATGACATAGCCAGAAGACATGACATAAACTGAGTAGAGCCACAATGGTCTAAGATGGTGGGCAAGTCATCTTCTACTAGAGCTTGAGCCCTGGTAATAAAACCAGAAGGATCAAAAGATGGGTGGTAGCCCAATTCCTGGAATCCCTGTTCCTTGCTGAAATAGCTGGAGTTCTCCTCACACTCATTAGCCTATGACATATCCCACCCCAATAACAACTGATAACCGCATGCCCTGGTGCTTTTCTCACCTTCCGAGATGGCCCACAGTCTGTGTTTGGAGTGTGTTTCTCTCTAAATAAATCCACTTTTACCTATCAATTGGACTCTCACTGAATTCTTTATGCAATGAGACATGAAGAATCTGAGTTTCCTGAAATCCTGAGGCCAGGAGTGTGATCTCAGTTGGAAGACTTTGGGTTTCGGCCAGGTTCTAGTCTCAGCAGCATAGGTTTGAGCCCAAATCAGGGTTTTATCCTTGTTGGATTTCTGCCCACTTGGGTGGAGTTTGAACTTTGTGTATGATTGAATTCCAGCCATCAGGGGTAAAATCGCAATCAGAGGTACAAGTTTTCAAGTTTAGCCTCACAGGAAATCCACTGAAACAAATTAAATATGTAAACAGCCATGACTGGGACTTCCCCTGTGGTGCAGTGAAGAAGATCCTGTGTTGCCCATGTAGGGGCCTGGGTTTGATGCCTGCTCAGGGAACTAGATCCTACATGCCACAATTAATACTTCATATGCCACAACTAAAATCCTGCATGTCACAACTGAAGAACCTGCATGCTGCAACAAGCAGACAGCACAGCCAAATAAATGAATATTTGTTTTTAAAAGCCTGTATGATATTGCTTGTCTCTACCACATTTTCTTTATCCATTCAAATGTTGATGGTCCTAAGTTGTTTCTACATCTTGTCTATTGTGAATGTGCTGCAATGTACATGAGAGGACAAATATCCCTTTGAGATCATGATTTTAGGTTTTGGGAATAATACCCAGAAGTGAGATTGCTAGATCAAAGAGGAAATCTACTTTTAGTTTTTTGAGGAATCTCCATTAGGTTCTCCAGTGCCTACACCATTTTACATCCCCACCAACAGTGTACAGGGTTCCACATCCTTGTCAACACTTGCTATAATTTGTTTTTGATAATGACCATCCTAATGGATGTGATATGATTTTTTTTGTCATTTGATTTGCATTTTCTTGATAATTAGTGAGGGAGGAACTATCCTCATCCCAAAGTTACGGAATGGGAAATCAATGTCCAAAAATGAACTTATTAAGCTTACATGACTGGTAGGATTCAGAGGTGGGATTTGAACCCAGGCAGAAAAGCTCCAGGATGTACATGCCTGGTGAGGATGCTACACTGTCTTCCCTGTGCTAAGCAAATGTAGGATCATGTTGTTTTGTATTCTGTTGTTTTCTCTCAATGTCATATTGGAACGATTTCTCATAACACTGAAAATTCTCCTAAAACATAATTTTAAGGTGAATGATTGCATGACAGCCTATCTGTGGTGTGGACACTTTCTGTTTCATGAGCCTTGGAAAGTCCCAGGTTTTCCATTTTGTAAGAGAATCAGAGGACTATATCCTTGCTTTTTAAGTGTTTGGGAGCTTCTGCTCATTGCTTTAGCATAAACCTTAGAAGCAAAATTGCTGAGAGAATGGCCATACGTATTTTAAGAACAAGTCATCTCCAAAAAATTGTACCAATTTACACTATTTCAAGAAAGTTTCAAGATCTATCAATTTACTGTTTTGTCTAAATTTATTCTCACCAGTGGCTATAAATCACTATGATCTGCAATAGGTAAAACATAAAAGTGGAAGCTAGAAGAAGTTTGTTGCCTTAAAGACCTGACTTTGGGACTTCCCTGGTGAGCCTGTGATTAAGATGCCAGGACTTCAATGCATCTGATGAAGGTATGATACCTGGATGGGCAACTAAAATAAAATATGTCATGCAGTGCAAACAAAAAAAAAAAAAAAAAAGGAAAGAGTTGATTAAGATCAGAATTTATTCTCCTGTTGGTAGCACAGGCTATAAATAGAGACCCTGAAACACAGTAGGCTCATTAACAGACACAGCTTCAGCCCCATCCTTAGGCTCATCTAGGGAAGGAAGCCTGAATTTTTCTAGTTGATACTATGGCAGTAAGCCATGCTGACACCATTCGTGTCTCAACATGGGTGCAGCAGTGTATGCTAGTGGAAGCATCTATGAATTCATCTATTAATTTATTCAACATGCCTACTATGTGCTTGTTACTAGTACTGGGGCCAGAAGTTTGGAGGAGACTTCCTTCACTTGTACAGTTGGGGTCATACCTTGTAGTGGCTCATGGAGAGACAGGGAAATGGCATATGCAATGAACCAGAGCTATTATTCTTCTTCTTATTGGTGGTTTCTCAAAACAGAGAGCCACTGCTTATGGTTCCTTGAAGAGCACTTGGAAAATGGGGTTGGCAAACTCTTCCCTTAAATCTCCATGAAGCCCAGACCATGATATTTGATTAAAAAAAATTAGTTATGGTTTCAACTTTCCTTCATTTAGCAGCTATGCAACCAGTCCTCTTTCACTCTCCTCAAGCCAATCATAATCCAGTGCCATCCCAAAGTGACCAGGTATATGTAACCCTGGACATATGGCAGGCCTGCACACACATGGGAACTGCAGGGCTTGGGGGTGTGTTTCAAAGTGGGGTGGCAAGACTGAACTCAATGACCCCACTCTTGCCCTACCCCAGCCATTCCCTGCCTCCCTGAAAAGGAAGCCCCTCCCTCCTCTGACCTCCTATCCACACCTCTGTTGTTTCCTCTGTTTGGCCCTCCCTATTGGTGTTTGTGTCTTTATCTGTCTCCATGAATCGGTGGTGGGTTCCTAACCCAACCTTCTATCCCTGAGGTCCATCACAGTTGATCAATAAATTTGTAGTGAATAAAGTGTGGAAGAAGCAAGACACCACTTTCACTCATGTTTGTCTTGCCTGAGTAAAGGCCCACATCATGCATTGCACTGGGGTGTGTTTCCACCTTCTTTACTCTCCTGCTCCTTTTCTGCTCTCGGTCTCCCTCCACCTCTAACCCTTGCTGTCTGCAGGCTGGGCCTCTGCCAAGGGTCTCCAGTTGGGAAGAAGTGATGCTCCCACTTTAATTTTTCCAAACCACTTGCACCTGAACCAACTGTTTTGTTGATCTGCCCTGTAGGAAGCTCAGAAAGGCTGAAGGCTTTGTACACCCTGGGTCCCCCTTTACATGAGGGGCATCTTCCTCAACCATCTTGGAGGTCAAGGGAAGGAAGATCCTGGGCCCAGGAGGGGTGGAGCTGGCAAGGGATCCATGTGGGCCATCACTTGATAAGTGGGGCTAGAAAGAACACCAACTGTGTGGTTGCCAGAGAATTGTGAGTGGGATAAGGGGAGAAAGGGGAACCACCGCAGCTTAAAGGGCCTCACCCAGAACCCCATGGAGTAGAAGACCACTGCCAGAGTTCCTCTGAGATTTGAAGTATAGAATCTATTTTTATTACCCCTTACAATCTCTCTGAATGAGGATGTGACAGAGTTTGTGGAGCTGTTTCCAACACTTCCATGCTCTAGCACATCCCCCTGCCATGCCCTTTAAGGCTGCCTCTCCCCAGCCCCAGTCACATGTTGTTGAAGAAACTGTCAATCATGTGGGGCAGGGCAATGTGACCAGGTAAGCCAATCATAGGTCCCCATATGCCTGCTGAGATAGATGGTCGAAATCTGGACACATGATTTAAGCTGGAGCAATCAGAGCCTTCCCTGGTGCACTGATGTTTTCTCAGCTTATTTCCTTATGGGTTAGTTGCCTTGGAGATATAGGTGAAGAAGCCTGAGGGAAGAATACTGTCAGGCTAAGACAATCAAAGATGAGAGAAGGGAAAGAATGAAGAAGAGAAAGAGTGAGTTGTTGGCTTCTGATTTCTTGGTCCTGTCACTGAGATATTTGGATCTGCTCTGGTTCCAGTGTCCTCTAACACCACTATCTTTCCAGTAAGTTTTCCCTTTCTTTGAAGCCACTTGCAGTGGCATCCTTCGGTATTGGTTCAGATGAAGTTCTAGATACTGCCCAGTTATGATGCACCTCCTTGACCCAAAGAGAGACACCCATTCATCTTAACACCATTGGGAATATGATCCATTATTCTTTATTGAGAAAAGGGATTTGCAGAGCACCAAAGTCCAAAATTATCCCTGGGTGGGAGTGCCCTACATGTGAGTGTGTGCTTGGAGTGGGCCTGATTGATTCCTGAAGCAGTCCCAGCATTTACACTGTGGGAGCCAGGCCAATTGTGCTGTTTCACTGATCATAAACTGAGAAATGCAGCCTCAGGAAGGCATCACCGAGAACCCAAGTCTCTGACACTGTCCAGGTCTCTGTGCCACATTGATACCAGCTTGCAATGGTGCTCTGAGGACACTGGGAGGGACAGAAATACACCACAGTTAGCCTGAGCCCTGACCTGCGACCTCCAAAGTATCCAGAGTTGTTAGTTTCTCAGTTTTACTTCCCTTCCTTTTTAAGAACCAAATTTCTGTGTCAGTAGGTGTAAGTGCATTGCACTTTAAAGAAGAATGACCAAGACATGTGGTTGCCCTGAGATATGGGGGTCAGAGAGGCAAGGTTTGCAATTTGGCATTAGCAGATGCATACTATATTAGAGAATGGTAAACAACAGAGTCCTACTGTATCGTATACAGCAGTACATTATTCAATATCCTGGGACAAAGCATAATGGAAAAGAATAGAAAAAAGTATATATATATATATATATATATATATATATATATATATATATATATATATAACTGAGTCACTTTCATATATAGCAGATATTAACACAACTTTGTAAACCAATTATATTTCTAGACAAACAAACAAAAGAAAGTACAAGAATGGTTGTTATTTCCCCGGTATCTTCCTTCTGTCCCATGCACACCATTTGCTCTGCAGTGAATGACTTTTCTTCTCCCTCTTCCCCACAACTTGTTCTTTAAGACCATGCTCAGACCCTCTAGGAAGACTTCCTGGACCCATGTTCACCCTGCCTGGTCACTCCAGGCTGTGTTGGTGCCTAACCCTGCTGCTCCCCTTGTCTGTAGCCCTCATCACCCCTAATCTGTCCCTGGCACAGCTTGGCACAGCCCCCGGGTTGCCATTTGCATGAAGTCCAGTATAGATTTTCCTCAAATCTAGCAGGTCTCCTTATGTCTCCATGCAGCTGGATTTTCATATTACTGTCATTCCCTGTCTTCCTCAAAGCATTCTTTGAGCCCAACAGCCTCCTCCGTACTCTTACAAGGAGCTGACTTTGAGCCTCAACTGTGTTGCTGGGCTGTGTACTCACTGTGCACCCTTTACTCACATTACTGTCCAAGATCTCCACAGATGAGTTTGGTAGAGTAACTCACAGATGGGGAACTGGGGCTTAACAAGGGAAAGATGCAGCCTAGGACTAGGGGAACCATGTAGTTGATCCTCCAACCAGGAGACATTTGAGATGTGAAGGATGACCGTTAATCATTATTTTGGGACAACACAATGAAACTGTCCCCATCCAATTCCACTGGTCACTTGGCCTATTTCAGGAATTGCTAGAGCTGACTTTCCGTGTTCATGCACCTTAGGGCTCTGGTGGAACTGAAGCTCTCTGAGGACAGAGGCCCTTAGTGTTCCCCTCTCCTTGTGTCCCACATCATGCCTACACGGGGTGGTGTCTCCATTTATTTCAGGATGATGGATGTCCCAGACTGCCCTTTACTCTCCAGTGGTTGGTTTTATGGAGGGCACTGGGCCAGTCTCAGTGCCTCAGCAATATCTGCAGTTGTGTGGCTTGGCCTGAAGAGGGTCCCTTCCTCCCAGCAGCAACCAAGGGTTCAGGCAAGGCCAAGGCTGAGAACCAGCCCCCACGTTTGGCCACTCACCTTCCAGATGTAGGCTGCAGCAGGCACTGAATAGTCATTGCCATTGATGGTGAAGATGATTGTAGGCAGGAGTCTAATGTCACCACATGGAACCAGGTGCTATTAGAGAATCAGGGGAGAGGTTGGTCCAGCTGATCCCTTGTGTGTGGAGAGCCCCAGTGTGACCCTGTGGCATGTCCCTTCATCCTGTGAATGAAAGTCCTGGTGCAGATAAGCTTGTGGATGGAGATGACCCATCTAATTGGGCCAAGCAACAACATGGTCCTGGTATCCATATGGCTTGGTATCCAAAGTTACCACCAATAGCTACCCCATTCATGGTCACACTGAGGGACAGTGAGACTAAGTGGGCATAAAGGTCACACTGAAACCTCCCCCATGGCTGCCACCCTCCCTGACTGTCTCCAGAACAGCCCTTCAGCTCATGTCCTGACTCTGTTTTTCTTTGCTCTGGTCATGAAACATTCTTTGACTTCCTCTGAGTTCTTGGTGTACCAGGCTCTTCTTTGCCTCAAGACATTGGCATGTGCTAGTCGCCCTTCCTAGAAGACTCCCATCCCATTGGCCTAGCTAATTTCTCCTCATCTTCCAGGTTCTAGCTTAAATGTCCCTTTTGTAGGAAAGTCTTCCCCTCCAGACTAGATCAGGCTCCTATCTTGGTCAATCTCTGTGAAGACCCAGCCTGATTTGCAGCAAGTACTGAAGTGGTAAATTATTATGTGTGTGACTCGTTTCATGTACATCTGCCTCATTAGATGTAAGGGCAAGTTGAATCCTTAATGCCTCCCTCAACTGCCCAGTACACAGTGGGTGCACAATGTATATATTTTGAGTGAATGAATGAATGAATGAATAGGTGAGTGAGAGAAAAAATACTTAGGGAATAACAAGAGACCTGTGTCTGGTGTCTGACCAATAATGGGTCAACCCACACAGTGAAGCTGGGGTTTCTCTGGGGCAGCAGATGCTCAGAGTGGTGGGAAGGGAGACACTGGCTGCCCTGGGAGAGGTTGTCTCCCAGCATGGCCCCCTACCTGGTTCAGACACTCAGGTCCCCTACCAGGCAATGCTTCAAATAGCCCAGGGGCCTCCAAAGGATCCATAAGCTTCTCTCTGAGGGTATCACACAAAATCCTATCAGTTATTGCCCCTTGTTCTCAGGCCAATCCTGCATCCCAGTTTCCTAATTCTCCCTGTCACAACCTCTGCCCCATGTTGTGCCCGGGATGTGGGTTTGGGTGGCATGTGTAAAGGAAGTGTCTCTTTGCATGATTTGCTGTCAGGTCTCAAGAAAACAGCCAACCTTCCTCCACTGCTGTTAAACTTTTCTATAAGGAGATCAGTTATCCCGGGTCTTTGCAGTTTTTAAAGTAGCATTATTGTGTACTAAGACTCCATTGGCCCTGGTTAGCCCTGGACAGTAGGGCACCTCATCTCAACCATGTTCATGCTAGTGAAATTCTCCCTGAACCTCCTCTTTTCAATGCACTTTAGGGTCCTTAGAACATGCCATCTGCCTCACAGCCCAGTGGGTGCAGCCCTCTCCAGGCTGTAAAAAGCTCTCAGAACCCTGTTCAGGATTCTGGTCAAGGCCCTGGTCAGGAGGCCTGAGGTGATTATGAGCCCATGGGTGGCATGTGTATGTGTGTGTTCATGCATTTCATTGGATGTGTGTCTGTATGTGTAACTCTGTGTGTGTCTGTACATGCTTGTGTGTCTCTGTGTGTGTATGTTTGTGTCTGTGTTTGTTTCTGTGTGTATATCTGTGTTCCTGTGCATGTTTATATATGTGCCAATATGTGTGTTTATATGTGTCTCTGTGTGTGTTTATATGTGTTTTCCTTGTTGAATCATATGCATCTGTGTGTGACTGTGTGTGTATGCATTTGTCTGTGCTTGCATGTGTCCATGTGAAGGAGTGGGATTATCACTTTGGGTGGCCCTCAGAGGGAGAGGCTTACTGGTTCATGGTTATCAGCTAAAAGTATGTTAAGGACACTGGTATCCACTTGAGTTCTCCTCTGGTAGCTGGGGTCCACCCCATCAAACAGCACCACACTACCATTCTCATTACAGCTGAGGACAGAAGGAAGAGGCAGGGCTCCTTGTCAGAGAATAACCTATCTATCTGAGGGAAGAAACTGGAAATTCAGGGAGTTTGTGACTTGGCTGTGATCACACTGCTCGTTAGAGGTAACACAGCTTAGAAGTAGCCTTTCTGATTTTTCTCAAGGGCTCAAGAAGAAAAGACTGATGAGAGAAAAAGCCAGGAGATGGGGATTCACATAGGGACATTAAGAGGCTAGAGAAGCAAGGAAGAGGTAAAATAGAAAGCATGTTCGGCATACACAGAGATATCTAAAATGATGGAAGAGATAAAAGAGAGAGACACAGAGATGAAGACACAGACACATTCACACTGAAATGGAGAGAGGACACAGAGAAGACCTACAAGCAAATCAGGAGAAATGCTGTTCCATAGAACCACACTTACAGTTGCAGAGGTTGTGCACTGAACCAGTCCAAGGAGCGCCATTTTCACATAAGTCTTGATGTGACTGGCACCTATAAAGTTGTGCAAGCCTGCAGGTCGACACCAAGACACTTTTTTCCATGCAAGGTACTCATTAATAAGTGGGGGATGAACTTTAAGCCTGCCAGGGAATGATCATATTCCCTCTAACGCTGATGGGTGAAAGAGTAAAAGGAAAAGAAAATATCCCAAACCATAGATGATGCCACTCAGTCTCCATACGTACCTAACTATGCATTCTGAGAGGGTCATCAGCCCAAGGATCCCAAGCCAATTCATGATTCTTTCCTCGGTCGAAGTACTCAAGAAGGAGCGAGTTCTGAGCATGACATGGTGGCCCAGAGCACCTGGTTTATATGCCCCAACCTGCCCTAATTATCTCCTTTAGGCCACTAATGGATCAGATAAGAATTATGAACCTCTTGATAAAATCTTTGCCTCCATCAGTGTCTGTGGGGAGCAAACTTAGACAATTCTCTGATAGAGAGATTCCCTAATGTAATGCCTTCCTTGGGGCTTAGCTAGAAAATCAAAACTGAACCACGTGGACTAACTAAGATGGGTGAGACTCTTGCCAACTTGGAGAAAAAACACTGCTACTAATGTGATGAAAGTAAATGCTAGGGCTCATGCTTGATTTTTGTGATCTCATGTGGTCTTCTAAACAACTTTATAAGATGTGCATTGCACTCCTCAGTTGAAGAAGTGTTTACTAGGAGGAAAAGAGGTCAAAGGGCAAAGTGAAGACATGATGGGCAGCCCAGTGTCATACAAGTGAGTGGCTTTAGGTGGTGGGACAGATGGCAATAACAGATGACATCAGGGCCACTTATGATGCCAATCTCCTTCAAAATCTTGGCTAGAGTACTATTGCAATTGCAGAGTTTCACTATTGGAAGAAATGTGATGCATTTATATCATCCAACAAACATACTGAACACCCTGGATGCTGGTGTCTGGGATAGATGATGAAAAGTCAAAGTCGAGTAAGACACAAGTGGTCCTTATCTTCATGGAGCTAGCAGTCTAGGGCAGTTCTCACAAACACATGACCTATCTGGAAAGATAAATAAATGGAATGGATGTGTGGACATGACGGACACCGGGCAGGTAGCAAATGCCCTACCATGGGGGGCAGCTTCCCCTCAGCTCCAACCTGCCTCTGCCAAGCTTGAAAGCAGCCTGGTCAGCCAAGTTTCAAGAGAAGTCAGAAATATGGATATTTATGTAAAATCCTGTGATTTTAAATATTAGCAACTAATTTTCCTTTCTTTACAAAACTTTGTTTCAGCAAAACCTGCAAAAACTCTGTGCTGAATTCAGCCTGTAGGCTGTATCAGTTTTTCTTTCTAACCCAGAGTTGGGAGTAGAGAGGGAAGAGAGAAGGGGTTCAATTCATGTTGGTCAAATGAATAAGAGACTGAGTGCATCTTAACCATGTTAATTTCCCTTCCATTTGTAAGGAAAGTTCACCAAGGTCCTATACACCAATGAATTTAATAATGTTAACTTTCTGGCATCTGATATAATTCCTTAATAGGATCCATGCCTTGAAATACTTTGTCTACCAAAACAAACATAGAAAGAAATAATTTTTAAGCATCTTTTCTCTCAAAGAAGATAGAAAAGACCACTCAGAGCTCCTGCTCAGCCTGAGATGAACAGGCTCTCCATTATTTCAGCCAAAGTAAAGACAATGGAGCTTAATGGCTCTTTCCAGAATTCCTAATGCTGCAGTGTTCCTGTTTGAGATCTATCAAGGCCAATCCCTTGGGTAGATCAAAGGGAGTTTGGCCAGGTACTAGGTGAGGGATTGATGGGGTGCTCTGTGTCTTCTTGTTCATTTTGACACATCGTTATAATTCAGTATGGGTGGTTCAGTGCCTATAGAGGGGATTTGAGAGCATCTAGCAAATGACACAAATAAATACCATTTAGCTCAGCATTTCTGTTTCTAGGGCTCTATCCCAAAGATACATTGACAAAAATACAAAAATACATATGCACGAGCTATTCACTTCAACACTGTTTGTGCAAGGAAAAGATTAGAAACATACCTGAAATTATCATCCATGGGTGAGGTTTGAATAAGGTCTAGGGCATCTGAACAATTGAGTATAATGGGGATGCAGAGATGCATGGAATGGGTGTAATTTTTAGAGGATACTCTTTAGACTTTTCAAAAGAGGGACCAAAAAGTGCTTATATTTTGTTGCCTTTTGATATGTATATATGTTTATTTTCAGCAAGAAAGAGTGAAAGTAGAAACCAAAAGCTAATAGAATTGTAATTTATGGGGGAGGGACAGGGCCGGAAGTGAGATATACCTGATTTCATACTTTGACTTTGCAACCATATAAAAATGTTACAGAATCAAAAAAAATAAATAAATAAAAAAGAAAAGAAAAATAAAAAAGAGAGAGAGAAATGAAAGCATCTGTCAAAATTGAGAACTAAGTCCAATTCACCTCATTCTATGAAGTTGGTTACATTGCCCTACAGAATAAAACTTTACTTAAGTGTCTCTAAAATGTAGAGTTTTGACTCTGCATTTATAGTGGGATATTTTTGATGGACACAGACAGAAAATAAACAGGAACACCTTCCCTCCAAAACAAAACCAAATCAAAGCCAATGAAATCTGAAACTATATGCAGCACATTATTGTTGGTGATATTGCTGTTATGATATGAAAGTATCATATATGTCTACACACAAGTTAAAGCAAGTAAATAATTATTTCTTAAGTTGTTATGAAGGAAGGCTTTCAGTGGAGGAGAGAAAGGAGATTTAATTATACAACCAAAAAGCTTAAGTAAAACCTTGTGCTCTTACATCTTGAATTGGAAGTGTAACTTTGTACCAATGAATCATTTTCCTTTTCCTTTAAAAGCAAGTTTGTACTTCTTGGCCCTGAACACTGAGAATTCGAGAAGCAATGTTAACTTGATAGCAGTGAGTATCTTGAGGCCCACCTTGTGGCCTATAAATATGATTTTCTACCAGAGGATCTATAGATTTTTGAAGAGATGTCTGATTTCAGGGCTGGACCAAGAAATGCACAAGATAAGCCTGGGAATCTGGAAAGACCAGATACTTGAACACCTTCAAATACCACCAGGGGCAGACAAAAAGTTTAGGAAAACATATGAAGAGGCCAAAAGTGGGACAATTTTTAAACAGGTGAGGAGGGCAGGGCACAGCATTGGAAAAATGACATAGACCATGGAAATGACATAAACTGAGTAGAACCAAATTGTCCAAAATGGTGGACAAGTTGACTTCCACTAGACCTTGAGATTCACTTATATGAGCATAAGGATCATAAAGTGTGTTTTGGTCCAATTCTGATAAGTCCTCTTGCCTTCCTGAAATAGCTGGAATACTCCTCCCACTCATTAGCCTATGGAAGTACCCACCCCTATAAAAACTGATGACACTATATCCTGATAGCTTTCTCACTTTCTGAGATGGTCCACAGTCTGTTTTTGGAGTGTGTTTCTCTCTAAATAAATGCACCTTTCAGTTTGTCTCTCACTGAATTCTTTCTGGGATGAGATATCTAGAACATGAGCTTCCTGTAATCCTGAAACCAGCTGTGTAATCTTAGTTGCAAGACTTTGAGTTTTGGCTGGGCTGGCATCTTGGCAATGTGGGCTCAAATCCTAATCAGGCTTTGGCCGAGTTTGAGTCTGAGTCACATGGGTTCATATCTCAATCAGTGCTTTGTTGGGGATTGAGTCCCAGCCAACATGGTTCAAATCCCAATGTGAGGTACAAGGTTTCTATTTTAGCATCACATCAAGTCGACTGAAACAAATAAAATATATAAACAGCCATGACTGGGACATTAATGTGGTACAGTGGTGAAGATTCCATGCTTCCATTGCAGGGGGCTTAGGTTCACTCAATGGTCAATATAGTTTACTTTACATGCCATCAATAATAGTTCACATTCCACAACTGCATTTCCTGCATGTCACAACAAAGTATCCCGTATGCCACAAATAACACCTGAGACAGCAAAAAAAAAAAAAAAAAAAGTGATTGTATATATTTTCAATGCCTAATAATATTCCATTGTATGTCTCTACAACATTTTCTTTATCCATTCAACTGTTGATGGATCTAGTTGTTTCTATATCTAGGCTGTTGTGAAAGGTGCTATGCTATACAGGACAGTGATTTCACAGAGGCAGCTGTGGGCAATTCTGAGAAGAGAGCTAGTTTGCTTCCCAGAATTGCACCTGGGTAGCCTGGGTGAAAAACCAGGAATTCTAACCTCCAGTTCATTCAGGTCTAGAGTCTAGAACAAAGTGACCCTAGATCTTTCCACCATTTGAACGCGATAATATTTCAAGCAGTCAAAAACTGTAAAAACAGGTACAATGTTTATTATTAGAAACACAGCACAACATATCAGAGAGCACACAGAGTGGACAGTTGATTTATTTAAGAGAGAGGAAAGGCAGAAATACATACCCAGAGGACAGTGGGACCCTGAATACGAAGTGCAGCGCAGGGGTGATTTAAATTACTTACATAAGATAACCTTTCCCTGTCTTTATTTACCTGTGGACATATCTCTTATTTCTTTTTTCATACCTGACCATTCCTAAGACTATTCCCAAGATGCATGCACAATATTTTGCTAAGACGGATCCCACCACAGAGGCTTAAGGGTGCATGTCCACACTTAATATGGAGGGTTGTTCCCCCGTTATTTCACCACCAAGGAGCCTTCCTAGGCATGTGCAGACAGGGAAGGTTTCCTTGAGCTCAAGTGTGGGCACCTTATCTCTTTACCTCAGCAGAGCTCAACTTCTGTCACTAGCTTTGTCCTTGGAGTGTCTAGGTAAGGACAGAATTTCAGTTTGACTCCACTTGACAAACACCAGCAGTCCAACCCAGGGATCCATCTATTTCCTATCTCAAATACCCCCTCAGAGGCACGAATACCAAAAAAAAAAAAAAAAAATATTGGGAAGATGAAGGCTGATGATCTGGCATCTCTCCTTTCTTTAGGATGGCAAGGGCCTCATAGACCCTACCTAGCTGGGGTCATGGTCTCTCACCCTCTATTATTAAGTGTTCTCAGGGTGACTTCTGTTGTTATTTCAACAGGATTTGTACTGAGGAGTGGCTGGAATTTCTGTATCAGTGTCATTTTGATGTGAAACTGTTGCAATCTGGAAGAAACAAGCTTACCAAGTAATTTAAAAAAGGTAGGGACCAAAGATCAGTAACATAATTACTGAACCCAGGGTCAAAGGCAGGAGTAAGAACAAGTTATGTTTGGTAACATTATTTGATACTGGTCCAGACAGATGCAGTGCTTGGGTTATCTCATCCAAAGGAACCATTTGGCATGGTCATATATATTGCTGATGTCTTTTTTTATTGGCCCATTTTGATCAATGTAGGTGTAAGAGACTCAGTTAGAAGTAATTGTAGGAGGAGAAGATAGCTCAAGATAGTGGAGTAGGAGCACGTGTGCCCACTCCCTCTTGAAAGAGCACCACAGTTACAACTTGCTGCTGAACAATCATCAACAGGAAGACACTGGAAATCACCAAGAAAGACACCCTACATCTGGAGAAAAAGGAGAAACCACAGTGGGACAGTAGGAGGGGTGCAATTGCATTAAAATCAAATCCCATAAAAGCTGGGTGGGGGACTCACAAACTGGAGAACAGTCATACCACAGATGTCCACCCACTAAAGTGAGGAGTCTGAGCCCCACATCAGGCTTCCCAACCTGGGGATCTGGCAATAGGTGGAGGAATCCCCAGAGAATCAGACTTTGAAAACCAACCATTTTTGATTGCAGGACCTACAGAAGACTAGGAGAAACAGACACTCCACTCTTGGAGGGCACACAAAAAATAGTGTGGGAAGGATCCAGGGCAAAGGAGAAGTGACCCCATACAAGACTGAACCAGACCTACCTGCTGGTGTTGGAGGATTGCCTGTAGAGCTGGGGAACAGATATGGTGCACTGTAGGAACAGAGACAGTGGCAGCAGGTGTTCTGAGAAGTGTTCATTGGCATGAGTACTCCTGGAGTCTAGATTTTGTCCCCGATTAGCACCACCAAGGAGCCTGTAAGCTCCAGTGCTGGATAGCCTCAGTTCAAACAACCAACAGTGTGGGAACACAGCCCCACCCTCTGGCAGAAACGTGGATTTAAGTTTTACTGAGCTCTTCCCACCCAGCCCTACCCACCATCAGTCCCTCCCATTAGGAAGCATGCAAAAGCCTATTAGATAGCTTCCTCCACAAGTGGGCAGACAGCAGGATCAAGCAGTGTCAGCAGTATTTTGTTCTGTGGAACTGAAAACCACAGCCACAGAAAGATAGAGAAAATGAAAAGGCAGAGGACTTTGTACCAGATGAAGGAACAAGATGAAACTCCAGAAAACAAAGAAATGAAGTGGAGATGGGCACCCTTACAGAAAAAATAAATTCAGATTAATGATGGTGAAGATGATCTAGGACTTTAAAAAAGGCCTGGATTCAAAGAGCAAAAAGAGGCAAGGAAAGTTTAACAAGGAACTAGAAGAATTAAAGAACAAAAAGCAGAGATAAGCCACACAATAACTGAAGTGAAAGATACACTAGAAGGAACCAATAGCAGATTAACTGAGGCAGAAGGGCGAATAAGTGACCTGGAAGACAGAATGATGAAAATCACCAATGTGTAAAAGAATAATGAAAAAAGAATGAAAAGAACTAAAGACAGCCTAACAGACCTCTGAGACAATGTTAAACACATCAAATTCGCATTATAGGGGCCTCAGTAGGACAAAAGAGAGAGAGAAAGGACCCAAGAAAATATTGGAAGAGATTATATTTGAAAACTTGCCTCAAATGGGAAAGGAAATAGCCACCCTAATCTAGGAAGTGCAGAGAGTCCAAAGTAGGACAAATCCAAGCAGAAACATGATGAGAAACATTGTAGTCAAACTGACAAAAATTAAAGACAGAAAAAAGTTATTAAAAGCAACAAGGGAAAAATGACATATAACATACTAGGGAACTCCTATAAGGTTGACATCTGATTCTCAGCAGAAACTCTGCAAGCCAGAAGGCAGTGACACAATATATTTAAAGATATGAAGGGGAAGAACCTACAACCAAGAATACTCTACCCAGTGAGGATCTCATTCAGATTCTACAGACAAACCAAACGCTTCACAGACAATGAACAGCTAAGATAATTCAGCTCCATAAAAACAGCCCTGCAAAAAATGCTAAAGGAACTTCTCTACATGGTAAACATAAGAAAGCAAAACCACTAAGAAAAACATAAACAAAACAATTAAGAAGATGGTAATAGGAACATACATATTGATAATTATCTTTAATGTAAATGGACTAACAGCTCCTACCAAAAGACACAGACTGGCTGAATTAATACAAAGACAAGACTGATATATATGCTGTCTACAAGGAGACTGCCTCAGACCTAGGGACACATACAGACTGAAAGTGAGGGGATGAAAAATGATATTTCATGCAAATGAAATCAAAAGAAAGCAAGGGTAGTGATACTTATATCAGATAAAATAGACTTTAAAACAAAAAGTGGTACAAGAGACAAGAAAGGACACTACATAAAGATGAAGGGATCAATCCAGGAGAGGAGATAACAATTATACATATTTATGCACCTAATATAGGAGCACCTGAATTTATAAGGCAAATGCTAACAACTATGAAAGAGGAAAACAACAGTAACACAATAATAGTGAGGGACTTTAACACCCCACTTATGTAAATGGAAATATCATCCAGGCAGAAAATTAATACGGAAAAGCATGCTTTAAATGACACAATAAGCCAGCGAGATTTAATAGATATCTATAGGACATTACATCCAAAAACAGCAGATTACACTTTCTTCTCAAGTGTACATGAAACATTCTCCAAGATAGATGACATTTTGGGTCACAAATCAAACCTTGGTAAATTTAAGAAAATTAAGATCCTATTAAGCATCTTTTCAGACCGCAACACTATGAGATTAGAAATCAATTACAGGAAAAAAAGCTGTAAAAACACAAACACATGGAGGCTAAAAAATATGCTACTAAATAATCAAGAGATCACTGAAGACATTGAAGAGGAAATAAAAAAAATACCTAGAGCCAAATGACAATGAAAATACAATGATTCAAAACCTATGGAATGCAGCAAAAGCAGTTCTAAGAGGGAAATTTCTATCAATACCATCTTACCTCAAGTAACAAGAAAAATCCCAAATAAAAAATCTAACCTTTCACCTAAAGACATTAGAAAAGAAGAGCAAACAAAACCCAAATTTAGTAGAAGGAGAGAAATCATAACCATCAGAGCAGAAATAAATGAAATAGAAACAAACACAACAATAGCAAAAATCAATAAAACTAAAACCTGGTTCATTGAGTAGATAAATAAAATTGGTAAAACTCTAGCAAGACTCATCAAGAAAAAGAGGGAGAGGACTCCAATCAATAAATGTTGAAATGAAACAGGAGAAGTTACAACAGACACTGCAGAAATAAAAATCACTATAAGAGACAATGGCAAGCAAATATATGCCAATAAAATGGACAACCTGGATGAAATGGACTGATTCTTAGAATGGTATAAGCTTCCAACACTAAATCAGGAAGACATAGAAAATATGATCAGACCAATCACAAGTAATTAAACTGAAACTGTGATTAAAAATCTTCCAACAAATAGAATACAGGACGAGATGGCATCACAGGTGAATTTTATCAAACTTTTAGAGAAGAGCTAACACCCATCCCTCTCAAACACTTCCAGAAATTTTCAGAGGAAGGAACACTCCCAAACTCATTATATGAGGCCACTGTCACCGTGATAGGAAAACCAAAAATATTAAAAAAAAAATTCAGACCAATAACACTGATGAACTTAGATGCAAAAATCCTCAACAAATTACTAGCAAACAGAATTCAACAGCATATTAAAAGGATCATCAAACATGATCAAGTGGGGTTTATCCCTGGAATGCAAGGATTCTTCAATATACACAAATCAGTCAATGTAATAGACCACATTAACAAATTGAAAGATAAAAACCATATGATCATCCCAATAGAAGCAGAAAAAGTTTTTGACAAAATTCAACACTGATTTATGTTTAATAACTCTCCAAAAGGAGGGCAGAGAGGGAAGCTACCTCAACATAATAAAGGCCATATATGACAAACCCACAGCAAACATCCTTCTCAATGGTGAAAAACTGAAATCATTCCCCCTAAGATCAGGCACAAGACAAAGATGTCCACTCCCTCCACTACTATTCAACATAGTTTTGGAAGTCCTTGCCACAGTAATCAGAGAAAAGAAAGAAATCAAAGGAATTCAAATAGGAAAAAAAGAAGTAAAACTGTCACTATTTAAAGATGACATGACACAATACATAGAAAATCCAAAAGAAGTTACCAGAAAATTACTTGAGCTAATCAATGAACTTGGTAAATTTGCAGGAAACAAAATTAACACACAGTAATCTCTTTCATTTATATACAATAACAATGAAAGATCAGAAAAACAAATTAAGGAAACAATTACATTCACCGTGCCAACAGAAAGAATAAAACACCTAGGAATACAACTAAGTAAGGAGGTAAAAGACCTGTACTCAGAGAAGGATAACACAGATGAAAGAGTTCAAAGATGACACAAACAGATGGAGAGATATACCATATTCTTGGATTGGAAGAATCAACATTGTGAAAATGACTCAACCACACAAAGAAATCTACAGATTCAATGTATTCCCTATCAAATTAACAATGACAATTTTTACAGAACTAGAACAAAAAATACTAAATTTTGTATGGAGACACAAAAGACCCCAAATAGCCAAACAATCCTGAGGGAAATAAATGGAGCTGGAGGAATGAGACTCCCTGACTTCAGAGTGTACTACAAAGCTACAATAATCAAGACAATATGGTACTGGCAGAAAAACAGAAATATACATCAATGGAATAGGAAAGAAAGCCCGAAAATAACCTGTGGTTAATTAATCTATGACAAAGTAGGCAAGGACATACAATGGAGAAAAGGCAGTCTCTTCAATAAGTGGTGCTTGGAAAACTGGTCAGCTACATGTAAAAGAGTGACATTAGATCACTCCCTAACACCATACACAAAAGAAATGCAAAATGGATTAAGGACCTAAATGAAAGGCCAGACACTTTTAAACTCCTAGAGGAAAACATAGGAAGAACCCTCTTTGATATAAATCACAGCAAGATCTTTTTTCACCCATCTTCTAGAGTAATGGGAATAAAAACAAAAATAAATAAATGGGACCTAATGAAACTTAAATGCTACTACACAGCAAAGGAAACTATAAGCAAGATGAAAAGACAACCCTCAGAATGGGAGAAAATATTTGCAAATGAATCAACAAACAAATGATTAATCTCCAAAATATATAAACAGTCCATGCAGCTTAATATCAAAATAACAAACAACCTAACCAAAACATGGGCAGAAGAACTAAATAGGCATTTCTCCAAAGAAGACATACAGAGGGCCAAGAGGCATATGCAAAGCTGCTCAACATCACTAAATATTAGAGAAATGCAAATCAAAACAACAATGAGATATCACCCCACATCAGTTAGAATGGGCATCATCAGAAGATCTACAAACAGTAAATGCTGGAGAGGGTGTGGAAAAAAGGGAACTCTCTTGCAATATTAGAGGAAAGTAAATTAATAAAGCCAGTAAGATGTTTCTTGAAAAACTGAAAATAGAGTTACCATGTGATTCAGCAATCCCACTACTAGGCACATACCCAGAGAACACAATCATTCAAAAGGGCACATGCACACTCCAATGTCCATTGCAGTACTCTTTACAAAAGCCAGTACATGGAGTTTCCTAGGTGGCACAGTGGTTGAGAATCTGCCTGCCAATGCAGGGGGCATGGGTTTGATCCCTGCTCCAGGAGGATTCCACATGCTGTGGAGCAACTAAGCCCATGCGCCACAAATATTGAGCCTGCACTTTAGGGCTCATGAGCCACAACTACTGAATCCATGTGCTGCAACTACTGAAGCCCACACATCTAGAGCCCGTGCTCCGCAACAAGAGAAGCCACAGCAATGAGGAGCCCGCACACCACAACGAAGTGTAGCCCCAACTCACTGCAACTAAAAAGAATGCCCATGCACAGCAAAAAAGACCCAACACAGCCAATAAAAATAAACAAATATATAAAATAAAATTAAAAAAAAGCCAGTACATGGAAGCAACCTAAATATCCATCAACAGATGAATGGATAAAGAAGATGTGGTACATATATACAATGGAATATTCTATATTAACACATATACATGGACTATAGGAAAATATAGAAAAATGGTAAAAATCAACAAGTTTGCAAGGCAGAAATAGAGACAGAGATGTAGAGAACAAACATATGGACACCATGTGGGGAAAGTTGGGGGAACTGGGGGGGGGATGAATTGAGAGATTGGGATTGCCATATATACATTACAAATAAGAAAAGCAATATCAAATTGTACACTTAAAAAATGTTGGCTTTGGTCAGACAAAAAAAAAAAAAAGAAGTAGTTGGAGGAGAGACAACATGAACATTAATAGACAAGATAGATCTGATTTTTTTTTTCAAGAAGATAGACCTAAGCCCCAGTCTCCACCTGCCACTTTGAGGAGACCTATAGCCAGATAACCACTTGTCTAGTTGTATCCAAGTGAGTTTTAACTTTTAATGTGGTATTAACACATAAACCAAAGCAGCTGTCAGTGTTAATGATTTTGGTGTTTTTCTAGGTATGAGAAGAAGCAACAGTTTGGGCTCATAAAAATCCTTACCCAGAAATATCTAACTTTCTGGAGGCATGTTCTCTCAGTTTTTGCAGAGCACAAAGTCCCTTATTTCTGAAATTCGTCCTGAACTCCTTTCAAGGGGTGTTGTGAGTCAGCAGCTACAGAGGCTCCTGATTTAATTTTTGTAGTGCCAGACAGCAAGTGCCAGTTTCCAGATGGCAGGAAAACTTCATGGCCATAAATTCCACCACGACTTAGAGCCATTTCATGTCCATTGCCTCCCAGTAGGACTAGGAATGCTTCTTCCCAAGTCTGGTGAAGATTCTGCTGATAAGCCACTCGAATTATCACTGGACTAGGCCTTGTGAGTAACCAAAATGCTATGGATCACCTTCATTATTAGCATCTTATGGTTCAGGAAGCAAGTCCCTCTTCTTTTTTCTTCCCTTATCTAGAGTTACACTGTCACAATCATTGATCTCATATGGGACTGTATATAGTATCATTTTATCAGAGGCTAGTGACAAATTTGGTAATGTTAGATATAACAGATTGGTTAAATAGGCAGAAAAAGGATAATAATAACATAGCCAGTATGGTTAGTAAAGTCCTAAGCAAGAATTTCAGAACTTTCATTAGGTGCAAACCCAGTATAACCCCAGGTTGTCTAGCTTAGTGTGTTTTGTACTGAACCTTACCTTATGGGAAATTGTATACATTGGCATTGTGCATAAGGCATTTAGCCAATTTTCTAGTGTTACTAGGCTGCTTATGCTTGGAATAGTCTAATTGTCTCTTTACACTTGAATGACTATAGCCTAGTGTTAATCTCCTACTTCTACGTCATAGAGAATCTGATCTTTATCCAAAGACTAATTATGAAAAATCCAAAGACTAATTATGAAAATAGGCTTCAGAAACAGACTGTCCATTTAATAACTTAAATTTTGTAACAGTATAACATAAACAACAAAGAAGTACCAGGGAAGTGAGTCTTAGTAAACACAAACTTTAGTTAATGGAACTAGGATAATATTTAGTGAAACATAATTTTAAAAAAATAACCCCAATTTTATCAAACACACCAAACAAAACATTGTACTTTCTTTTAGAAATAAGGTTGGTTCCTTGGCTATATAGGCTGCTCCACACTGACTCTAGAGTAATTCCTCAGAAGGAGTCACACATTAAATTTCCAAAGGCCTCTCAAGGCCATGAAAACCATGCCAAAGGCCTGGCCTCAGCTTTTGCCTAGGTGAATTTTTCTCTTCTAGAAGTACCCAAAATATTTTAAGAATTCTGTCCATGTCAGCAGACAGTCTTTTATTTATTTGTTTGTTTGTTTGTTTATTACATGATAAGGCTGCTCAGAACCCAAGGGTCTCCATTTTCTGGAGGGACCAGGCAAAGAGAAAAGAAAAACAAATTAATTTTACCCACAGGTGTAAATTTCCAAATTGCTGTAAACCATAAGTAGCTTGAGGAGAAGAGCTTCTCTATATCAGAAAAATAAAGATTAGAGGCCAGTTATATGTAAGAAAAAGAGTCATATAATCATATATAGCAGTACATTCAATCCCATATAAGTAATTTTTGTTCTGTTTGACTACATATTTTCCCATTAGTTTTATTCACCTGGCATGATGGTTGAGGAAGTTAGTGACAGGGATCATTTTAAGTAGTTTGTGAAAGTTTTGTTATGGCTTTCATGATTTATCCAGTGAAGTGGGTGCCTTTATCACGGGAGATTGTAGAAAGTATATTCCAAGTGGCAGACACATTTTTAGCCACTTCATTTTCATTGTGAGGACATCAGCCCTACAGCTGGAAAAGTCATTAATTCATCAAATAAAAATAAGATTTGCCAGGGAGCTGAGAAATGCCAATCGGCCATCATGGATTTCTCATGGCCCTGACTGTTTAATTTATGGCTATTTTTGACCCAATTTAAATTTCCTCGTTCAGGATTAGAGCGCTGTCATGCTACAAGGATATTAGGATGGCAGAATTCAGACAAGGAGGGGTTAATTGCATACAAGCAAAATGAAATTTATCTACATGTCATAATCTTTATAAATCATTGTGAAAAAATATTTATTTCCTCAAAGTGACAAAATATTCAAAAGCAAATATAAAGCACTTAAAGGGAAAGAAACTCACACCTTCTGTTATCAAAAGCAGTGTTTCAAGAAAAGGTTGTTCTCCTATCAGAGAGAGAAGGAATTCAATTTCAGTCTGGTACCAGCTTATTGTTAATAGCAAAATTTATTTACCTAATTAATTTTATTCTAGACTCAATCTGTCTTAATGACATAAAAATTATTTTCACAAAGTTCCTTTCCCACAGACATTTTATCACTTTCTGGATACAGATGAATTTGTCCCTTGTTTCCCATCTATAAACAATTAAATGAAGGATAAATTTATTACCATCACTTTCTTCGACAAGGATATCTCCAGCCTTTATGTCTTCTCTAGCCAACAACATATATCATAGTTGCCTTACGCAATGAAATTCTTCCCTTGTCACTTTAGTAGCTTTGATTACATAGTATACTTTTTAACCTTTAAAAAACCTTAACCTCTAGTGAAAACAAAGAAGAAAGAAGTTGTGAACTGTATGTCACATAGGCATTTTCTGATTAGTAAGCTCAAGAACACATAACATAATCTCTAAAAACATGTATTTTTCCAAAGCACAATTTTTGGCAAAGAATGTTTCTTAATAAACCCAAAAATCTTCAGTTTCTCTCTGGTATTTAGAATTGATTTGCAAGTGCTTACTTTTTTTAAAGTCAATTAAATAAAGCTCATTTAAAAATTAACTGCAGCACTAGTATCCAAAGACAAAGACCCATACTGAGATGTACATAAATAGAGAGAGACAGAGATAATTTCTCACCTGAGGTTTAAAATGTCTCTTTGCATCTTTTTTATTTTTATTTTTTTGACTTCAACTTTCATTAAGTAACACAAGGCTGAAGACTGAGACAGTGTGTGCTGTGATTGTTTCCTATGGACATGATAAGGGTGAACTTCAAGCTTTCTCTTAGGCTATTTTTATTCTCTCAGGGTCAGAATTAAAAAAAAAAAAACAACGTTTTAACATACTAGCCTTTAAAATTGCAAATGAAAAAAAAAAAGAAACACAAAAACAAAAATTAAAAAGCAAGCAACCCCCCAAATCTTTATGTTAACCAAATTTCTCCAGAGTCTAAAGAAGGTTGTGGCAATCCAGTGTCAGAAGGAAAAAAAAAATATTTCTTTTTTTATTCCTAGTTTCATAGTGAAGATATAGAACAAATACTGCTCAAATTAGCCCTTAAAACAGAGGCAGACTAGCTGATAAAATGTTGTCAAATAGAGATGGTTTCCCTGGGGAGATGGGGTCTGTGTTTGATCAGAGGAATCTGGAGGAGTAAGGGAACTTGCAGGAGTGGTGGAAGCTTGGTGGCCCCCAGAGGGTTGGGAGACATTAGAAGGGGGTCATTTAGAAGGTTAGGAGAGTTGCTCTAACTCCTCAGGGTTTTAATTATGGAGCCACATAGAGCAGGGTTCTGAGAAAAATGCCCTCAAATCTCGAATATAAGCGGACGTCAGCCCATATTCTGAGCCTGTGGCAATAAAGATCTAATAGTAAGAGACCCATTTTCAGACCATTTTCCATCCCCCAACTTCAATAAATCCTGCTCTGCTACAGTAAGGAGTTTACTGTTCTTAAGAATACAATCCACAGGTGTTTCTTCTGGCTTAGATAGGCATTTTCCCATGTAGAGTAACCTGCAATTGAGAACAAAGTATGCTCCTAGAAATGTAATCCAGCATCCTGAACGCACTAAGGAGTCATCTGAAGGGAATTCAGAGCATCCCCTGAAATCCCTTTGAACTTATTTCTTGATGGAGTTTTGAGCATCCTCTAATCCCCTGCCAATTTCTAACCAGAGGTCTCAGTTCATTCCTGGTACCATGCACATGGTGTCCTCATATCATACCTGGAGAGGACATTCAGAACAGTGTAGAGCAGTTTCCAGGTTTTTCTTGAGTTTGTAGACAGCAGATAAAGCCTGGGATGTAGGCTGCATGAGAGTGGCCAGCCCAATAAGTAGTCCATTACAATTTATGGGCTGCCAAAGCCTGGAGTGAAGGAGGGACTCCTGCCAGAATTGGAGTTGGCCACAATGGAAAATGCCATGGGCTTCAGAACCTAAGAATTTTACTTGACACTGACAACAATGGGCGTGGCTGCAGGGAGGGTGCAGTTACTCCTTCCCCAAGAGGGTGTTAAAATGTTAGGTTAAAAAAAAAACAAAACTTTCCATGCAAGTAATGTGGGGAAAAAATCACCTAGAGTGTGGGAAAGAGTGAAAGTCAGGTGTCTCCAGACATCAGTTTGGGAAGACCTGTAGTTTAACTTCAGCTCTCTGGTTTGACACCAAATGATCTCAGATAGATAACAGTGAGTGGTCCTGAAGAGAGATCTTAACTTCCTGCCCAGGAATTGAACCTGGGTAGCCTGGATGACAAGCCAATAATTCAAACCCCTAGTCATTGGGGGCTAAAGGCTATAAGCATAGTGTCCTTAGCTCTTTCCCCCATTTGAAAGCAAGAACGATTCAAGGAGGCAAAAAGTATAAAAACAGATATAAAGTTTATTAGAGGTAAAGCACAACATATCCAAGTGCATACAGAGAATCAATTTATTTATTTAAGACAGAAGCAGGGCAGACATACACACTCAGAAATAAAGGGTATGGGCATCCTCCCTAATGAGGAAGAGGGCAGTAAGTCAGAAACTAGGCAGAGATACACACCTGGACGAGTGGGGGAGTCTGCAACGAGGAGTGGAGTAAACAGGTGATTTAAATTACAACAGCCCTCCCGGGGCCTGGTTTACTTTTGGCCAGTTATCTTTTCTTCACATCTGACTGGTCCTAGAACCCTCCCCAAGATGTGTGCACAACTTTTTGCAAAGATGGATCCCAATGCAAAGTCCTGTGAATCTGTGCCCACACTTATTATGGTGGTGGTGCTCCCTCTCTTTTGACCACCCAAGGAACCTTCCTACCCTTGGGCAGACAGGGAAGTTTTCCTTGACCTTAGCAGTGGGTACCTTATCTCTTTATTTCAGCAGAGCTGAGCTTCTGACAGTAGCTTTGTTTTTGGTGTGTCTATAAGAACAAAGCTTCAGTTTGACTCCACTTGACAAACACCAGCTGCCTATCCAAGTGACTGAACTTCTCCTACCTCAAATCTTCCCTGAGACATGCGAATCTCGTAGACCCTACCTAGCTGTGGTCATGGTCTCTCATCCTGTCTTATTAAGCAGACTCACAGTTACTTTTGTTATTATTTCATCAGCATCTGTTGTGAGGAGTGCCTGGAGTTTCCATATCATCATCATCTTGATGTGAGACTTTTGCAGTCTGAAAGAGATAAGCTTCACAAGTAATTTTAAAAAGGTAAGGGCCAAAAATCAATAAAACAATTATTGTTACCAGAGTCCAAAGCAGGAGTAAGAGCCAAGTTACAATTGGTAACAATTTTTGATCCTGTTCCAGATAGAGTCAGTACTTGGGTTATCCTGTGCAAAGCAATGGAGACAATCTGGCATGGTTATATATATTTTTGAAGTCTCTCTCTTTTTTTTTTTTTTTGGATCATTGTGATTGATGTAGGTGTAACAGACTCAGTTAGTAGTAGGAGTGACACCTTGAACATTAATAGATAAAGACATCTCAATTTATTTTTCAAGAAATAGGCATGCATCCAAGTCCACACCTGGTACTTTGAGAAGATCTGCAGCCAGGTACCCCCTTTCCTAGCTTAATAAAAGTAGGTTTTAACTTTTGATGTTATTAACTCATAAACCAAAGCAGTTGTCACTGTTAATGATTTTGGTGTTTTTCTAAATATGAGATGAGGCAAGAATTCGGGCTCATAAAAATCCTTGCCCTGAAATATCTAATGATCTGAAGGCTTGTTCTCTCAGTTTTCACCAGAGCAGAGAGTGCCTTATTTCTGATCTCTGCCCTCAACTCCTTTCAGGGGATGCTGTGAGTCAGCAGCTGCATTGGCTCCTGATTTAATCTTTGCAGAGGCAGACAACAAGTGCCAGTTTCCAGTCAGCAGGAAACTTCATGGCCATACATTCAACCATGACTTGTGGCTATTTAATGTCCATTTTGTCCTATGATGCTAGGAATGCTCTTTCCCATGTCTGGTGAAGCTTTCGCTGAGAGGCCACTCAATGTACTGGACTAGGCCTTGTGAGTAGCCAAAAGGCTCTGGGACAGCTGTCTTACTAGTCCCTTATGGTCCAGGAAAATATTCTCTCTTGTTGCTTCTTCCCTTACCTAGAGTTACACTGTTATAATCATTGATCTCATATGGGACTGCATAACGTCATTTTATCAGATTTTCTGTCACACATTTGGTAATGTAAGAAATAACAATTTTCTAAAACAAGGGAAAAAAATCCATAGCTTATAGTGTTAGTAAAATCATAAGCAAGACTTTAAGAATTTTCATTAGGGACAAACCCAGTGTATCCCCAGGTTGTCTTGCTTAGTGTGTTTTCTACTAATCCTTATCTCTAAGGGAAATTGCATACATTGGGATTGTCCATAAGGAATTTAGTCAATTTCCTAGTATTACTAGGCTGGTTATCCTTGGCATTGTCTAGTTGTTTCTTTACACTTGAACACCTATAGCCTGGTAATAGTCTCCTGTTTGTAGATTGTGGAGCACCTGATCTTTATGAAAATAATGACTATGAAGTTAGGCTTCAATAACAAATGTAGAGTGTCCCTTTAATAACTAAATTAAATTTTGCTACAGCATACCATGAACAGCAAAGAACTACCTGGGAAGTGAGTCTTAGTAAATACAGAACTTAATTAATGAAACTACGATAATATTTAGTGAAATATGGTTTAAAAAATTTACCCCCATTTTTATCAAATGCAGCCAAGACTAATTTATTTTTCAAATAAGTTTGATCTGTTGACTACATAGGTTCCTCCACAGTGGCTGTGAGGTAATTCCTCAGATGGGGACTCACATTAAATTTCTAAAGGACTCTTCAAGCTGAGTAAACCATGCCAAAGGCTTGAAACATATTTTGTTTAAGTGAATTTTTCTCTTCTAAAAGTCCCATATATATTTTAAGATTTCTGTACATGTCAGGAGATAGTCTTTTTTTTTTTTTTACCTGAAAATTCTGCCTAGAACCCAGGGGTCTCCAATTTCTGGAGGGACCAGGCAGAGAGAAAAGAAAAATGAAATTAATTTTATTCACACATAAATCACCAAATTGTTTTAAACCATATATTTCTTGATGAGAAGAGCTTCCCTATATCTGAAAAACATTGTTTAGAAATCAGTATTATGTCAGACAAAAAAGTTATAAAAATATAATCCTATTTCACAGTTCATTCAATCCCTTGTAATTAATTTTTGTTCTGAGTGCAGTCTCTCCCCTTTGTTTTCTTGACCTTGACTAATGATTCAGGATAAGAATGACAGTGATAAATTTAAGAAGTTTCTTAAGTTTTTGTTAAGGCTGTATGATTTGTCTAGCAGTGGGTTCCTTGATCACTGGAGGTGGTAGAATGTATACTCCAAGTGGAAGACACATTTTTAGTCATTTTTTTTATTGTGAGGGCATAAGACACACAGCTGGGAAAGGCATTAACCCATCAAAAAAAAAAAAAATGAGGTTTGAAAGGGAGCTGGGAAAAGCCAAGTAGCCATCTTGGATTTCCCATGGCCCCGGCTGCTTAATTTACAGCTCTTCTTGACCCATTTTAAATTTCTTGATTTAGAAGTAAACAGTTGTTATTCTACAAGAATATCAGGATGGCAAAAGTCTGACAATGAGGGGTTAATCTTGTAGAAGCAGAATGAACTTTATTTCTATGTGCCATAATCTTTATAGATCATTGTGGAAAAAAAAATATACTCACTTCCTTAACCAAAGTAAGAAAAGATTTCAAAGTGAATAAATCATTTAAAGTATAGAAATTCACACAGTCTATCAAAAGTAGCATTTCAAGAAAAGATTTTTCTGTAAGTTAAAAAAAAAAAAACAAAGTGGAAAAGAAATAGAGAAAACACTGTATCTAAGCAGAGAGAGCAAACCAGATTTCAGGCTGGTACCAGTTCATTATTAATAACACAATTTATTTAGCTAAGTAATTTTAATCTAGTCTCAATCTGTCTTTTTTTTCTCCCAATCAGTCTTAACAACATACAGAATTCTTTTTGCCAATTTCTTTTCCCCAAAACTGTTATCACTTTCTGGATACAGATGAACTTGTCCCATTTTTCCCCATCTATAAACAACTGTAGGATACATTTTTTGTCATCACTTTCTTCAACAAAAATATCTCCAGTCTTTGTCTTCTCTTGCTGACAACATATTTCATACTTGCTTTACACACCAAAATGCTTCCCCTGTCACTTTAGTAGGTTTGATTACATAGTATAAATTTAACACTTAAAAAACCTGACCCTCTAGTGAAAACCAAGAAGAAAGCAGTTGTGAACTGTTTGTCACAGGCATTTTCTGATTAGTAAACTCAAGAATACATTTCATAAACTGTAAAATCAGTATTTTTCCAAAGCATGATTTCTTTTTACAATTTGGTATGAGTCATGTGTCTAATAATCCCACATATCTTTAGTTACTCTCTGGTATTTGAGTTATTTGATTTGCAAGTGCTTCTTTTTTTTTAAATGAATTAAACAGAGCTCATTTACAAATTAACCTCAGCAATATTATCAAAGGACGGAAGCACATACTGAGGCATATATCCAGAGAGACACAGATCTTATACTTTCTCACTTGAGATTTAAAATGCCTCTTTACTTCTTTTTTGCTATTTGTTTGCTTTTTGTTTGTTTGTTTTTCTTTTCTGACTTGAAGTTTCATTAGGTACAGCAAGACAAAATACTCAGGAAAGTGGACTCTGTTTCTATCCCAAGGACATGATTGAACTTCAAGCTTTCTCCTAGGCATATTTTCGTTCTTTCAGGGTTAGAATTGTAAAAAAGAAAAAAATATTTTAAGAAGCTAGTTTTCCCTAATTTTACATGCAAAATGAACATCTGGTAATTTAAAACAAACAAACAAAAACAAAATATCTTTGTCTTAAGCAATTTTCTCCAGAGTCTAAAAAGATAGTGGCCATCCAGTGTAGAAAAAAAAAATAAACTTTCCTTTTTGTAGTTACAGTTTCGTAACTAAAATATAGACCATATAGTGTGGAAATTGGCCCTACTAACAGAAGCAGACTAGCTGATAAGATGTTGTCCAGTAGAGATGGTTCCTCTGGGGAGATGGGGTCTGTGTTTGATCAGAGGAATCTGGAGGAGTAAGGGAACTTGCAGGAATGGTGGAAGCTTGGTTGCTCCCCGAGAGTTGGGAGACATTAGAAGGGGATCATTTAGAAGGTTAGGAGAGTTGTTCTGATTCCTTAGGCTTTTGATTGTGGAGTCACATAGAGCAGGATTCTGAGAAAATGCTCTCAAGTCTTGAACGTAAGGGAACCTCAGGGCATTTTCCCATCCAGTGGCAGTAAAGATCTAATAGGAAGAGACTCATTCTCAGGCCATTTTCCATCCCCCAACTTCAATAAAGCCTGCACTATTAGAGTTAAAATTTCCAGTTCTTAAGGATACACTCCAGAGGTGTTTCTTCTGGCTTACATAGGCATTTTTTCATGTTGAGTAACCTGCAACTGACAACAAAATGTGCTCCCAGAAATGTAATTCAGCATCCTGGATATATTTAGGAGGCACCTGATGGGGATTCAGAGGATTCCCTGAATTCCTTTTGATCTTAATGCCTCATGGGGTCTTGAGCATCCTCTAATCCCCCACTGATTTCTAACCAGCAGTTTCAGTTCACTCTTGGTACCATGTGGACAGTGCCCTCATTTCATACCTGGAGAAGACATTCAGACAAGTGCAGAGCAGTTGCCAGGATTTTCTTGAGGTGTGTAGACAAAAAGATAAAGCCTGGGATGCAGGCTCCATGGCAGTGGCCAGCCCAATAAATAATCCATTACACTTTATGGGTTGCCAAGGCCAGGAGTGAAGGAGGGGTCTCTGGGAAGAATTGGCATTGGCCACAATGGAAAATGCCACTTGGGTCAGGACCTGAGGATTTTACTTGACACTGACAACAATGGGCTTGGCAGTAGAAAGGGCACTGTTACTCCTTCCCAAAGAGGGTGTTAAAGTATTAGTTAAAAAGAAAACTTTCCGTACAAGTAATGTGGGGGGAAAAAAAATCACAGAAGTGTGGGAGAGAGAGTGAAATTCAGGAGTCTTGAGCGAGGGGTCTGGGTGAAACCGGTAGATTTCCTTGAACTCCAAGGTTTCAGCACCAAATGACCTCACAGGGACAGCAGTGAATGATCCTTAAGAGCGATCTTAATTTCCTGCCCAGGAATTGACCCTGGGAAGCCTGGATGAAAAACCAGGAATTCTAACTTGTAGGCCATTAGGGGCTAGAGGCTAAAATCAAAGTGGCCCTAGCTCTTTACATCATTTGAAAGCAAGAATGTTTCAAGGAGGCAAAAACTGTAAACACATATGACCCTACCTCTCTAGGCGACCATCCAACACAAGCAGGTTGGTCTAGTGCACTCTCCTATGGAGTCACAGGTCCTTCTTCCTGGATCCTGGTGTGCACACTATCTTTTGTGTGACCTCCAAGAGTGGAGTCTCTATTTATGACAGTCATATGGATGTCCTGCAATCAAAGCCTTCTGACCTGCAAAGTCTGATTCTCTGGGGATTCCTCCTCCTGTTGCCAGATCTCCAGGTTGGGAAGCCTGATGTGGCACTCTGAACCCTCACTCTGGTGGGTGGACATCTGTGGTATAACTGTTCTCAAGTTTGTAAGTCAACCAACCACTGTTTATGGGATTTGATTTTATCACAATAGTGTCCCTCCCACTGTCACACTTTTCTCCCTAGATGTGGGGTGTATTTCTTGGTAAGTTCCAGTGTCTTCCTGTCGATGATTTTTCAGCTGTTACTTGTGATTCCATTGCTCTTGCAAGTGGTAGTGAGCACATGTCTACACCAGAATCTTGAACCAGGAATGAGGCCCGTGAGGTATCTTAAGGAGAAATATTTAACTAGGATTATTTGGTATATTAAGTGAAATGCAATTATTCATAATTGTGGTCATTGTAACCAAGTTTATTGATTATACTGTAAGGAGATGTTCAACCATGCCTTTTAAGTCTTCTCTCTTTTGTAGATTTCTTTTGTACTCTGAAGCTGTTACAAAAGTGCTGCATCATCAAGGAGTTACATGGAAAAAACTATGGAAGCAATTACTACACTACCATACCAAGATGGTTGCTATGTGAGGACTCCAGCCTCTACTGACCTAATACATGTAAGTTTCCTGCCCTGGGGCCACTAGATCAGGCATTGAAATATTTTAATTCCCTGACAAAAAAGGTTGTCCACCTATTTAGCCTTGCAGCGGTTACTGAAGATGTACCATTGCCCTTCTGCTTCCCATAATATGTGAGTAAAATATCTTAGGGGGAATGAAACAGGAAGGAAGGTGACAGGGCACAAGCTTTGAAAGAATGGCATAGCCCGAGGACATGATATAAACTGAGTAGAAACAAATGAGTCCAATATGTTGGACAACTCAACTTCCACTAGACCTTGAGCCTCATAACGCAACCGTAAGGATCAAAAAGTGGGCAGTGGTCCAATTCAAGGAAACCTCCTCCCCTTCATGAAATAGCTGGAATACTCTTCACAATTATTAACCCCTGAAATTACTCACCCATATAAAAAATGCAATCACATGCAATGGTACATTTCGCAAGTTCTGAGATGGCCCACAGTCTATCTGTGGAGTGTGTTTTTCTCTAAATAAATTCCCTTCTTACCTATTAGTATGTCTCTCAATGAATTTTTTCTGCAATGAGACATCAAGAACCTGAGCTTCCTTAGGTCCTGAAATGAGGTATGGGATCTCAGTTGGAAGACTTTAGTTTTTGGCTGGGTTCCAATGTTGGCAGTGTGGGTTGAAGTCTCAATCAGGGTTTTGGCAGGGTTTGAGTCCCTGCTGCATAGGCTTGAGCCTCAGTCTGTGTTTTGGCTGTATGTGAGTCCAAATCATGTGCGTTCATATTTTAATCAGGGTTTTGTTGGTGTTTGCTTCCTGGCTAGCAGTGTTCAAATCCCAATCTGAGGTACAAGTTTTCAAGTTTAGCATCACATCAAATCAACTGAAACAAGTTATATATAAAAACAGCCATGACTGGAACTTTCTTGGTGGCAAAGAGAAGAAGAGTCTACCCTCCCATTGCAGGAGCCTCTGTTTGATGCCTGGTTGGGAAACTATATCCCAGCTATCACAACTAATAGTTCACATGCTGCAACTAAAGATCCAGCATGCTGCAGCAGAAGATCCTGCATTCTGATACTAAGTGATGGCACAACCAAATAAATGAATAAATTTTTAAATTGTCCTAATGATGTTCTGCTTTATATCTGTACCATATTTTCTTTGTGTATTTAACTGTTGATGGATCCAAATTGTTTGTACATCTTGGCTATTGTGAATGATGTTGCCATGTATATGACAGGACATATATCCTATGAGAACACGATTTTAATTTGTTGGAATAGATACTCAAATGCAGGATAGCTGGATCAAATAAAGATTCTCTTTTTGACTTTTCTGAGGAATCTCCATTATGTTCTCCAGTGGGTAAAGCATTTTACATACCCACCAACAGTGTATAGGGTTCCACATCCTTGTCAAAACTTGTCATATTTTGTTTTTTGATAATGGCCATGCTAATGGATGTGAGATGGTATATTTTGTCATTTGATTTGCATTTTCTTGATGATAAGTGAGGGAAGAACTATCCTTCTCCAAAATTTACAGAATAGGAAACCAATGTCTAGAAATGAAAGTATGAAGGTCATATGCCTGGTAGGCTTCAGAGGAGGGATGTGAACCCAGGCAGAAAATCTTGAGGATGTACATGTCCAGTGAGTACGCTGCACAGTCTTCCATGTGATTAGCAAACCTAGGATCATGCAATGCATGCAATACAAAAGTATTCTGCTCTTTTCTCACAATGTCTAATTGGAATGATTTCTCCTAACACTAAGCATTCTCTTAAACACAATTTTATGTTAGTTGATTTCATAACATCCTATATGTGCTGTGGTCAAATTATGTTTAATGGGTCATGGGGTGTCTCAGATTTTCCCTTGTGTAAGAGATGCTGAAGACTACATCCTTGCATATATAAGTTTTTGGGTGCCTCTGATCACCACTTTAGCATAAACCTTAGAAGAAAAACTACTGGGACAAGACCATACATACTTTAAGAACAAGTCAACTTCAAAAAAGATTGTAGCAATTTCCACTCTTCCTAGAAGTGTTTACAATCTATCTTTTTCCTGGTTTTTCTACTTTTCTTCCCACCAGTGGCTCTAAATCTCTGTCCTTGCAGTGGGTTAAGAACAAAAGTGGAAGGTGGGGCAAGATTGTTGCTTTCAAGATTAGAAATTTGGAATTTGTGCAACCTGGAACACTTTTACATGAGTGGAATCTTCCTCAACAACCTTGGAGGCCAAGGGAAGGAACATGCTGGGCCCTGGAGGGGGGTGTTGGCTAGGCGTCTACATGGGCTGTCACATGGCAAGTGGGGCTAGAAAAGACACCCACTGTGTGGGTGCCAGAGGGCTGGTGATGGGGGTGAGGGAACCAAGGGGATCCATCCATCTTGAAGGGCCTCACCTAGAACCCTCCTGGAGCAGAAGGCCACTGGAAAAGTTCCTCATAAATGAGAAGAATATAAATTATTTTTATTACCCCTTCCTATACCTCTGAATGAGGAGGTGGCAGAGTTTGTGGAGTTGCTGCCACTTTTTCCACAGTCTAGGACATCCCAGTGCCACTTCTTTCGGGGCTGCCTCTTCCCTGCTCCAGTCACATGCTGTTGAAGGAACTGTTAATCATGTGGCACAAGGCAATGTGACCAAGTAAACCAATTATAGTACCACATGTGCCTGCCAGGATGGATGGTCGAGGGATTGACACATTACCTGAGGTGGACAAATCAAAGCGCTCTCTGGTACCCTGATGTTTTCCGAGCTTCTTTCCTTATGTGTTATATGCCTTAGAGTTATACATATAGAATCCTGAAGGAAGAAAGTTGTCAGGCTAAAAGAATCAACAATGAGAGAAGGAAAAAATGATAGGGACAGAATGAGCCGAAGTCTTCTGATATCTTGGGTCCAGTCACTGAGATGTGTGGATCTTTACTGGTTCTCGTGTCCTTTAACCTCACTGTCCTTCCAGTAAGTCTCCCCTTTCCTTGAAGCAAGTTGGAGTTGGGCTTTTCCCACTTGTGGATAAGACGAGGTTTTAGATCCTGTTGGATTATGAAACATATCGCCAACACAAAGAGAGGTACCCATTCATATTAGCTCCATTGGGAATGGAATCCTTTATTCTTTTCTTAGAATAGGGCTTTGCAGAGCATCAAACACAGTCCATCACCATCCTTAGGCAGAAGTACCCAAGGATGTGTGAATGAGTGTGTTCTTGGAGTGGGCCTGATTGATTCCTGAAGAAGCACCAGGGTTTACACTGTGGGAGCCAGGCCAATCCTGTTGTTTCCTTATCATAAACTGAGAAATATAGCCTCAAGAAGACATCACCCAGGACCAGGTCTCCGACTGCTTCCAGATCTCTGTGCCCCCTAGAAACCAACGGATACAGGTGCCATCAGGACCCTGGGGAGAGAAAAATTCACCCCAGTCAGCCTCAGCCCTTACCTACCACCCCCCACAGCATCCAGAGCTGGCAGCTTCTCACTTTTATTTCCTTCCTTTATTAAGGACCAAATTACTGTCTCAGCAGCTGCAGATGTGGACTGCCTCTCCAAAAACAAGAATGGCCAGGATATGTGATTGCAGTGAGGTAGGGGTGTGGGAGAGGGAAGGTTTGGAGTTTTGGATTAGCAGATGCATACTATTATATAGAGAGTGGACAAACAACAATTTCCTACTGTATGGCAGAATATTCAATATCCTGTAACAAACCGTAATGGAAAAGAATAGAAAAAGGTATATATGTATACACACATATACAAGCAATTGAGTCACTCTGAGGTACAGCAAATATTAACTCAATAATATACATCAAGTATATTTCAACACAATCAAAATGGAAAAAAAGAATGGCGCATGATTCCCCTCTTATTTCCTTCTGACCCATGCTCACTGTTTTTTCTGCAGAGAATGCCTTTTCTTCTCACCCTTCCACACAATGTGTTCTTTAAGGCTGTGCTCAGCCCCTCTAGGAAGACTTCCTGGACCTATGCTCACCCTCAATGGCCACTCCAGGCTGGGTTGGGTGACTTACCATGGGATGGGGCACTCATCACCCCTAACGTGGCCGTGACGCCTCTTGCTACAGCCCCCAGAAGTGCTATTTGCATGGAGTCCAGTGTAGATTTTCCTGAACCCAAGCAGGCCTCCTCATGCCTCCATGAAGCTTGGGGTTTCATATTACTGAAATTCCCTCTCTTCCTCAAAGCCTTCTTTGAAACCATCGGCCTCCTCTAAATTCCCACAGGGAGCTGACATTAAGCCTAAATCTAGTTCCTGGGCTGTGCAGTCACTGTGCACCCATTACTCAGGTTAGCATCAAACCTCCCCACAGAGGGATCTGGTAGCCCAGATCACAGAGGGTAACCTGAGGATTAGCAAGCAGATGTTGTAACTGAGGACTGATTTCATTGATCATCCAATTAGGATTATTTTGAGAGGGGAAAGGAGAACGTTAATCCTTATGGTGGGCAACACACGAAGACACACACATATTGGTCACTTGGTCTATTTCAGGGATTGTTAGAGCTGACTTTCCATGTTCATCAGTCTCAGGGCTCTGGTGGAACTGAAGCTCTCTGAGGACAGAGACCTTTAGTGGACCCATCTCCTTGTGCCTCGCACCATGCCAGCATGGGGTGGTGTCTCCATTTATTCCAGGATGATGGCTGTCCCAGTGTAACCTTTAGTAACAAGTAGTTAGTTTTGTGTGAGGCACTGGCCCAGCCACTTGGGCTCAGCAACATCTGCAGTGGTGTGGCTTGGCCTGCAGTGGTTTCCCCTCTTCCGAGCAGCAGCCCAATGGTTCCTGCAAGTTCCAGATTTGAGAAACAGTCTCCAAGGTTGGTCCCTCACCTTGGAAATGTTGGTTTCAATGGGTACTATGTAGTCATTGCCATTGATGGTGAAAATGATACTAGTCAGCCTCATGATTTTGCTACATGGAACTAGGTGCTGTTAGAGAAAGAGGAGTGAGATTGGCCCAGCTGATCCCTGGAGTGTGGAGAACCAAAGAGTGACCCTGCGGCATGTCCCTTCACCTTCTCACCGAAAGGTGTGGTGTTGATGAGTCTGTGGAAGGCATTGAGCAGTCTAGTTGGGCCAGCCAGCAATGCATTCCCACTATGCAGAATGGCCTGGCAGCCACGGTAACAACCAACAACTACCCCATTCATGGTGATGCTGAAAGACAGTGGAACAAATTGGAAACTAGCAACATTCTGAAGTCTCCCCCCACGATTTCCCCTATCCCTGACGGTCTGCAGAACAGTCCTTCAGCTGATATCCTGACTCGGTCTTCCTTTGCTCTGGTCACATAAACTTCTTTGACTTCCATTGAGTTCTTGAATGCACCAGGCTCTTTTGTGCCTCAGGGCCTTGGCATGTGCTGGTTGCCCTTCCTAGAAGACCCCCATCCCCTTTGTCTAGCTAATTTCTCCTCATCTTCCAGTTTATAGAATAAATGTCCCTTTATCAGGGAAGTCTTTCTCCCAGAATAGATCAGGCTGCTGTCTTGATCTTGTCATTCTGAAGCCTCTTCTTCATTTGTAGCAAATACCAAAGTGGTAATTTTTTATGTGTGTGACTTGTTTCAGGAATGTATGCCTCTCTAGATGTAAGGACAAGTTGTATCCTCAGTGCCTCCCTCAGGTGCCCATCACAAAGTGGATGCAAAATGTATCTTTCCTGAGTGATGATATGAATGAATGAATGAAAAAGTGAGTGAGTGAAGAAATGCATGTGGAATAGCCAGAGACCTGTGTCTGGTGTCTGACTAGCAATGGGTCAAACCACACAGTGAAGATGAGTTTATCTTGGGCAGTAGATGCTCAGAGTGGTAGGGAGGGAGACACAGGCTGCCTTGGGAGTGGTTTATTTCCAGCATGACCCTCTTCCCGGCTCAGACACTAAGGCTCCTGGTCAGGAGATGGCTGAGTTAGCCCAGGGGCCTCCAAAGAACACATAAGCTTCTGTCTGAGAATATCACATGGAATCCCATCAGTTATTTCCCCTTGTTCTCAGTCCACTCCTGGATCTCACCCAGCTTCCTGATTCTCTCTGTCACAGCCTCTGCCCCACTGTGGTCCCAGAATTTGGAGGTGGATGGCAATTGGTAGGGGGAGTGGCTCTTTGTATGAGTTGCTTTCAGTTATCAAGAATGCAACCATCATCTCTCCACTGTTGGTAAGCTTCTCCCTAAGGAGATCAGTTTTGCAAGTTTGTCTAGGGCTTCCCCTGTTTTTAAACTAGAAATTTTGTGTCCTAAGAACTGCCTTGGTCCTGGGTAGCCCTGGACAGTTGGCCATCTTATCTGAACCCTGTTCAGGCTGGTGAAATTCTTCCTGATCCACTTTTCACTGTACATTAGGGTCCTCAAAGCCTGCCATCTGCCTCACAGCACAGTGGGTGCAGCCCTCCACAGACGGCACACACCTCTCAGGACTCTGTTCAGGACCCTCAGCAGGGCCCTGGTCAGGAGGCCTGGGGTGATTCTGAGCCCATGGGTGGTGTGTTTATCTGTGTGTTTATGTGTTTGTTTGGATGTGTTTGTATGTGTCTCTTAGTGTGTCTGTGTGTGTCTATTGTGTGTGTGCATGTGTGTGTGTGTGTGTATGTCTGTGTTCCTGTGCATGTTTCCACATGTGCCAATGTGTGTGTTTATGTGTGTCACTGTGTGTATTTACATGTGTGTCTTTGTGTTTGGAGTATATGTGTCTGTGTGTGACTGTGTGTCTGATTGTGAGTTTGTGTGTGTCTGTACATGTCCATGTGCTTGAGCAGGAGTGATGCAAGTGACATCCACCTAGGGGTGTGGATTCATCATCTCCAGAAGAAAAGAATTTCTCCTTGGGATCAATAACGAGTTATTGCTCAGGATTAAGTCACAGAGTAACAGTTTATTAAGGTGAGAGATTTCGAGAGCTTCTGTCACAGACACAAGAAGGGGTTAGAGAGACCCACAAAGGGGTCATACATGTGTGTCTTATATACCCTAAAAAGAGGAGTTAATTATAACTCCCATGTCCTACCTAAAGAGGTACTTCTTTCTATAAGAATTTATGACAGCAGTAGAGTAATCGTTGCAAAACAAACAAACAAACAAAAAAAAAAAAACACAATGTCTTAGCCAGCAGATTGATTGTTTCCCAGAAGTGTCATGATATCCATCGGAATAAAGAATTTCTTTACTAAGTGATAGGTGATGTCCCAGGCAATCATTCTAACCTACAATTAAGATTATGAAGGGGAGTTACAAACATCAATCCTAAGGAGTGAAGGAGCTTAAATCACAGTTTCCAGTTCTTCTGCCCTTCCCCGGCCAGGTCAGCCCCCGAAACACTCACACTCCCCCCTCTCTGAGATGGAAATTAATGCTGCAGGGAAAAGGGGTGCTTTGTTCCTCTAGCTACTTCCAGCTGAGAAGGGGCATAGTCATTTAGGGTACCGAAGCATTATTTCCATCACCCTTTCTAGGGGAACCCAGATCTAAAGGGACCAAGTAATATCCAGCATAGTTCATGTAGCCTGGGGGATAGACAGAAGAGTTCTCCACAACCATCTGTAAACTGAAGGCCTGCAGTTGCCTAGAAATTAATCTGCTTATGCCATTTAAAAGACAAGGAACAAACAGTAGAAATAAAATAATGCATATATAGTAGCAGTTAGTAACATTCTACCCCATGATGATCCAGGGAACCAGGACTTGAAATTGTCCCAAAGAGAGACCTCAGGTAAGCTTAAAGACTTTATCATCTTACTCATATGATTAGTAAAATGGGTTATATTAGCACTTTCATCTGAAATATAAGTGCAACACTCAGTGTGAATGACAGCACAGGTTCCCCCTTGAGCTGCTGTTATTATATCTAATGCCATCCGGTTTTGCAGCACTGCATTTCATATTTGGATCTTTTCTGTATAAAGGGCTTTTATGGCCTTCACACTGTCACTTAAAGCTTGTTGAGTGAAATTATTGAAACCTTCCACTCTCATCATTATGTCAGTAGTGCCTAGAGATGGCACAAATATTAACAGCTAGGTAATCATACCAATGAAAAAAAGAAGGAGTCCAACGGGTTTTCAGATAAGGTAGATTAGCAGGTGCTCTGGATAATTCAGGTAGAAATCTGCCCTGGGCAAAACCTAAGCCCAAAGTGCATTGGCCTATGCATGCTGGGGACAACCAAGGCCACAAATTTCTTCCACACATCCAGTGGGTTCCATTAGGGGCCACCCATCTCCAAGCAGGGTTGAACTTCCAATCACTCCGAGGTCACATTGTAGTTGCATCAGGATTAAAAGTTGCATTAAGAATAAAAGAGCACTGGTCTGGGGCCAGATGTCCCATGGGTTTTAATTTGTCAGTGGAAACTGGGAGATCATTGTAGCCAACCCACTCTCTTCTGCTCCCAGCACACAGTGGCAGGTCGAAATAAACAGCCCTTTTCTGGAGTGATCCACATATACTGGCCCCCAACCTGGCAAAGCTGATCTAAAAGCCTGGTACCTGACTGGGTTTGGTTATTTTCCTTGACTTTAACAAAATATTGAAATGCCAGGTCTCAGGTGTATTTGAAATCAAAGGCAGTATTATGTCCGCCACCAGAAGACTGAAACCAAGAGAACAAAGTCATCTTTACATTGTCCAAACTATTTACTTGGAGTCTTTCTTTAGAAGAAAATGCACACTTCATGCAGGTTCTTCCCTTGAAGTGGGGACACCCACCAAGGTAGTCCATAGGCAGATGAGAGTGGCAATACTCCACATATCCAGCAATCGGACCGATTGTGGAAAGTGGCACAGGACTGGGCCCACAAGACAAACACACTGGCTTGAGGGTCCATGTGAGGAACAGGCACAGATGAAGTGATCATCCAGAATAGTAGAAATGTAATAATTATTCTGTAAAACAAAAGAAACACATAGTTCTGCAAACGTCAGGTTGGAGTTATAGCATCTGAAGGAATCCAGTTCTTTACTCTTATGTGGTGAATCCAGGAATCAATCCCAGGTACCCTGACTGCCATGGGAGAGGAAAGAAATACCAGAAAGGGTCCCTCCCAAAGTGGCTCAGGAGAAGGACTTCCTGAAGGTAAAGTTTTCACTAACAGCTCTGTTCCAGGCTCAAACAAAGGAGGTTGGTGAGAGCTGGTTTCCAGAATAGGTGTCCTTAAATCACATAAGGGTTGCTGGAAGGCAGCCAATTGAGTCACATAATGAGTCTTTTCTAAAGTCTCAGAATCTACTGTAATGTCAGTTTTAACAAAAGGATGACCATACAGGCATTCATATGGACACACATCTGTCTCCCCAGGAGAAGTTCTAACCCTCAGTAAGGAATTTGTGAGTCATTTTACCCAATTCTCTTGACTCTCCTGTGTCAGCTTGCATAAATGCCACTTGATGATATCATTCATTTTTTCTACTTTCCCAGAGGACTGAGGTCTCTGGGCACAATGGAGATGATATTCTATTCCTAAAGACTTAGATACTCCCTGGGTTACTGCTGCCTTAAAGGCAGACCGATTGTCACTGTGGAGACTTTGAGACAACCCAAACCTGGGAATTATTTCCTGAAGCAAGGTTTTTATTACTTCCTTGGCTTGCTCAGTTCTGCAAGGAAAGGCTTCCACCCATCCAGTAAAAGTGTCTACCCACACTTGTAGACAAGAAAAATCTCATGCCTTGGGCATATGGGTGAAGTCAATTTCCCAATTCTCACAAGGAAAGCAACCCTGCCGTAGCAGCCCTGGCAAAGCCAGCCATCTTATTTTTGCCTTGTTCTTTTGACAGATCTCACATTGTCTCACTATATTCTTTATTTCCTTAAATATCTGTTTTCCATCAAATACTTTAGCAGTTAGTTGGTAAGTTCACTCCTCGCCCAGATGATGGGTTTGATGTAAGGTTTTTAAAGTTTTCCACTGGCTATTTCATGGAAGCACTAGCCTGCCACCCTCTGTTTGTAGCCACTTGTTAACTATTGTTCTGGCTTCTCTTTGTTGGTAATAAGTTAATTCTTCTTCAGAATATTGGGGTCTTATCTCAGCACGGGGGACATTCCAAATTGAAGGAACTTGTGAGGGAACATATTCAACAAGGGCGGCTTTATGAGCCTGAGAGTCTGCAAACCGATTTCCCACAGCTACCAAAGTCTCATCTTTCTGATGGCCCTGGCAGTGTATGACCTCAACCTCTTTTGGCAAGTGAACAGCTTCTAACAACCTGTGTATTTCAGATAGATATTTAATAGGACCTCCTGTCACTTTCTTAAATAGTCTTTCCCTCTGGGTGGCCGCATGAGCATGCAGCACAAAATATGCATATTTAGAATCTGTATATACATTAACCCTCTTCTCTTTACTCAACTCAAGAGCTCCAGTTAGAGCAAATATTTCTGCCAGCTGAACCCTAGCTCCAGGGGGAAGAGGATGGGCCTCTTATATCTGCCTGTCAGTGGTTGCCACATATTCTGCCTTCCTTATACCTCCTTCTATAAAAGAACTGCCATCAGTAAACAGAGAATCATCACAATTAGGTATAGCAGAGTCCTTTAAGTGTGCCATAGCATCGTGATTAAGTGACAAAATCTGAAAACAGCCATGAGCCAGTACATCAGTCATTTCCTCTGGCAAAAATGTAGTGAGATTTGAGACATTACATACTTTGAATTGAGTGACTGGTCTTTCTAGCAATAAAGACTGATATTTAAGGAGATGAATGTCAGACATTGAAAGGTTACTTTTAGAAATGCTAAGTCCGGATATATCATGAGGGGTAAGAACAGTTAAACTCGGCCCTTTAATAAATTTAAGAGCTTCAGGTACAAGCAAAGAAATAGCTGCTACCATCCTCAGACAGTGGGGCCATCCCTGGGCTACTACATCTGGAGTTTTGCTTAAATAAGCCACCGGTTGCTGTTGGGGACCCTTAGGGTAGGCCATGGCTCCCAATGCCATTCCCTTTCTTTCAGTAACATACAGATTAAATTCTTGACCAGTCAGGAGGCTAAAGACCGGTGCCTGTGTCAAGGCTTGCTGAAGAACCTTAAAAGCTTTTTTAGCCTCATGTGTCCACAGGACCCAATCTTTTTAGCCTCCTGGGTGTCAGTCAAAAGCTGATATAGAGGCTTAGCTAATTTCCCATAGCTAGATACACAGATGCTACAATAACCAGTGAGAACCAAGAATCCTTGCAACTGTCCTAAAGTGGCAGGTAAAGGGTGTTTGAGAATTGACTCAATCCTCTTTGGCCATAAAGCCCTTGAGCCTTGAGAAATTATAAGACCTAAGTATACAATAGAAGATATACATAGTTGAGCCTTGTCTCTTGATACCTGATAGCCACAATCTGCCAGGAAATTAAATAAATTCTCAGTGATATTTGATCAGCGTTCTTCAGTATCTGTACAAACCAGAATGTCATCCACATATTGTAAAGCAACTGCTCTGGGGTCTGAGAACCTTTGTAAATCTTGAGACAGATACTGTCGAAATAAATGAGGGCTTTCTTGAAAGCCTTGGGACAACACTGTCCAAGTAATTTGAACAGATGTTTGGGTAGGATCTTCAAAGGCAAACAGAAATTGGCTTTCAGTTTCCAGTGGAATACAAAAGAAAGTATCTTTTAAATCTAATACCGGGAAACAGCCTGCACTTTCTGGTATGTCTGAGAGCAAGGTATAGGGGTTAGGAACTACAGGATGCAAAGGAATTACAGCCTCATTAATAATTCTCAAATCCTACACCAAATGCCACTGACCAGAGGGCTTCTTCATTCCCAAGACTGGAGTATTACAAGGACTGTTTCAGGGTATCAATATTCCCTGTTGCTTTAAATTTTCTACAACAGGCTTTAATCCCTCTTTAACTTCTGGTCTTAAAAGATATTCTTTTTGATGGGGAAAGAGACTAGAATCTTTAAGTTTTATCACCACAGGCTTTGGATATCTAGCTTTCCCAATCTTTCCTCCTTCAGCCCATACTTCAGGATCTACTTGTGTTTCTACCAGAGGGAGAAACCGAGGAGGAGAAGGCTTGATATCTAGATGAATCAATGCCTGAACTTTCATTAATACTTCTCATCCTACTAGGGGAGTGGAGTCTCAGGCACTATCAGAAAGGCATGTGAAAAAAGAAGAGAGTCCCATTTACAGCTTAAAGGCTGATAAAGTGAGACCATTTTATTTGACCAGGCAGCACTCTTACAGTCATAGAACAAGAAGAAATTGCACCAGAGGTCTCAGGGAGAACAGAGAAAATTGTCCCAGTATCTAATAAGAAGTCAACAGACTGGCCACCCACTGTTATTTGAACCTGGGTTTCCTCATATGTGATCATGACAGGGGCCTGTATGGTGACCCCTGGACCCCATCAGTCTCAAGCCTCAGAGGGCTCTGATCTCTGAGACCTTCATTCCTGGGGGCAGTTCCTCCTCCAGTGTGGTCCCTTGCAGATAGGACAAGGAGCTGGGGGTGGCTTTACAGCCTGGGGACACTCTCATCTGAAGTGCCCCTCCTTAACACACAAAAAGCATGTCAGTCGCTTGCCAGGGACACCCCAATTAGAGGAACCCCCTTGGGGTGTTCTCATTACATCCTGGACTGCCATCATCAAGGCTTCAGATTTCTCCTTTTTCTCATTTTCTATGTTTTTCCTCCTCTGCGTCTTGACCATAATAGACCATTTGAGCCAATTGTAACAGCCTGTCTAAAGACTGGTCTGGCCCAAAGGCATGTTCCTTTATTTTATTTTAAATATCTGGAGCCAGTTGAGTGAGGAATTTATTTCTCAAGATAGCTCTGGCCTCGGGGCTCTCAGGGTGCAAATCAGTACATTTTTGTAGGGGTGCTTTCAGCCTTTCCAGAAACCTGCCTGGAGACTCTCTCTCTCCCTGTTCAACATCTGCCAATTTAGAATAATTAAGGAGTTTAGCTCTGGCTTTTCGCAACCCCACTAGAATGCATGTAATCCAAACTCCCCATTTGCCACCTCTTGGCAGGGCATCATCTTATGAGGTTCAGGTTTAAAAGGAGCCTTGTCAGGCAAATTCTTAAACATTTCTGGATCGAGTTTCACTTCTGGATCTATCTCCAAGTGGGCCTATGGCAATTGAGACACCCATCTGGTTCCCTGGGGAGAATCAGAATAAGGAGGCAATTGAAGGAGAGGAGGGGGAGCCACCACCATAAGATTATCCCTGGCACACATTTCAGGTCTATCTCTCAAAGAAAAAAAGAGCACTACACAAGGAACTTCTGTCCATTTCCCTTGTCTTCTACAGATAAATCAAGTTGAAGAATTGTATTATAATTAAATGTCCTTGCTTGAGGCCAGCATTCACCATCTGCCAAAGGATAAAGAGGCCAAGCAGTATCGCAAAAGAAAACCAAGTATTTCTTTTTTTTAGCTTTGTGTGTCAAACAGGTCCCAATTCTTCAGAATGCAATCCAAAGGAGTAGTACCAGAACTTTGTGAAGCTCCCATCTTCAAAACAAAGACATAGCATCCAGCGTCAGTTCCCTCAACAGAAAATACCCTTCCTATAGATGAGGTGGAGGCAGACTTCCACCATGAGCTTAACCCCCGGTCGCACTTATTCTGCCCATTACTGACACAGGTTAGTCCTCGTCTTCACTTGTCCCACCCACAAGTGAGGGTGAAGATAAGTCGGAAGTGGGTCCAAACTTATCCCAAACATGTTGCCAGTTTCTTATTCATAAAACCTTAGTGGGATTGCCTTGTTGCCCAATGTGCCATCCAGGGTGTAAAAGAGTAGTTCTGTGAAACGCCTCCCATGCTAGGTCTTGGAGAAAAAGCACTCAATATGTCTTCGGAATTCATGAGAGGGAAAAGGAAAAGCTGTTATGGGAAGAATATACCTGAACTGGCCTATTAGTAAATCCATAGTGCTTTGCCCATGGATTCCCACACCATGTTAAATGGTAGCAAAAGAAATGGTATATAGATGACCAAAGAGGAGGGGGAGAGTCAGGATCTTCCTCTGATCCCCCAAAAGCACTTATTCCAAAACAGCAGATGTCACACTAGGAATATACCATTAACTGTCTGGTCAACTTCCTGAGAGCATAAGGTGGTCCACGATTTGCTAAAGATATCAGAGGAACTATTCCATTATATTTCCAATCCCCCCAGAAACTCCCCTGCAGAGTCTTAAGGAAATTCATACAGGTGAGGAGAGCCTCTATCCATATAGTCTCAAGACATAGCCAGTGGAGAAAGCACTCCTTCCTTGGCCAGGCTCAGCAAGCAGCTGCCAAAAGAGTAATATGTAATCTGGGAGCTCTGCCAGCAGCCAGTGCTGCTCCCAATTCCTCATCATGTTTCTCCTGACAGTGAATTAGGAAGCAGCTTAAATGGAGATTTCTCTCCCTTTGAGGCAAAGACCTTGTTCCCCATGAATGTCGCTTCAAAGTTGGGCACAACAAGAAGAGGCAGTAACAACAAGGAAAAGGAAGACCTTGGGCTTTGCATAATTTCAAGGTGAGAGTAGTCTTTAGAGGACCCCAAGTTGTTGAGAACAGTTTCAAAAGGCTAGGAAAATGGAAAGTTGGAAACAGAATGTGAAAATCTAAAATGTTAAAATGTTTCATCCATCTCTGGCCATGTCCCTCATGGGAACTTAGAGTGCCTCTTAGCATTGGCAAGTTCAGTATAAGCCCCAGACAGTACCCCTTTTCAGCTGCCCTTAGCCTTATGTGGTCACTCATGGAACCACAGATCAGGACTCCACACTCACTCCGTCCTGAATCAGACATCTCAGTCTCTCAAACATGAACTCCATAGCGAGCAGAAAAAAAGAGATAGAGCTCAGAAAAACCCAAGCAGCCTTACCTTGTCGACAATCCCAGATAAGCCCCCAAAATGAACCAGTGAAATCTGTCTAGGGGTGCAGATTCATAATCTTCAGAATTTCCAGAAGAAAATAATTTCTCCTTGGAATCAATAACAAGTCACTGCTCAGGTTTAAGTCACAGAGTAAGATTTTATTAAGGTGATACAGTACAATAGCTTCTGGAAAAGACAGCAGAACGGGGTGGAGAGACCCATGAACAGGTCATACATGTGTGTCTTATATACCCTAAAAAGAGGAGTTAATTATAACTCCCAAGTCCATTCTCTACTCAGTATCTCCACTCTTGCTTGTCACTGGGTTCATTAGTACCATTTCTTCAGATTCCATATATATGTGTTAGCATACAGTATTTGTTTTTCTCTTTCTGGCTTACTTCACTCTGTATGACAGACTCTAGGTCTATCCACCTCATGACATATAATTCAATTTCATTCCTTTTTATGGCTGAGTAATATTCTATTGTATATATGTGACACATCTTCTTTATCCATTCATCTGTTGATGGGCATTTAGGTTTTTTCCTTGTCCTGGCTATTGTAAATAGTGCTGCATTGAACATTACACTACATGTTTCTTTTTGAATTATGGTTTTCTCTGGAAATATGCCCAGTATTGGGATTACTGGGTTATATGGTAGTTCTATTTTTAGTTTTTTAAGGAACCTCCAAAATGTTTTCCATGTAGCTATACCAGCTTACATTCCCACCAACAGTGCAGGAGAGTTCCCTTTTCTCCACACCCTCTCCAACATTTATTGTTTCTAGATTTTTTGATGATGGCCATTCTGACTGGTGTGAGGAGATACCTCATTGCGGCTTTGACTTGCATTTCTCTAACAGTTAGTGATGCTGAGCATCTTTTCATGTGTTTGTGGGCCTGACAGGCAAGAGTGGATTTACAGAAGTAGAGAATGGACTTGAGGACACGGGGCTGAGGTGGGGTGTAAATGGTAAGCTGGGACGAAGTGAGAGAGTAGCATAGATATATTTACACTACCAACTGTAAAATAGATAGCTAGTGGAAAATTGTATAAGAAAAGGAGATCAACTTGATGATGGGAGATGCCTTAGAGGATCAGGACAGGGAGGGTGGGAGGGAGTCATGGGAGGGAAGGGATATGGGGATATATGTATAAATACAGCTGATTCACTTTGGTATACCTCAAAAACTGGTACAACAGTGTAAAGCAAATATATTCCAATAAAGAGTTTAAAAAATTATAACTCCCACCTCCTACCTAAAAATTTACTTCTTTCTATTAGAATTTTGACAGCAGTGGACTAATTATAAAAAAAAAAAAGAAAGAAAGAAAAAGAAAAAAATAAAACACGTCTTTGCCTAAGGATTGATTGTTTCCCAGAAGGGTCATGATATCCATCAGAACAAGGAATTTCTTTACTCAGTGATATGTGATGTCCCAGGCAATCATTCTAACTTCCAATGAAGATTACAAAGGGGAGTCAATAGAATTAATCCTAAGGAGTGAAGGAGTTTAAATCATAGTTTCCAGTTCTTCCACTCTTCCCCTGGCTAAGTCAGGCCCTGAAACTCTCAAAGGAGCATCACTAGGGGTGGCCGTCAGAGGGAGAGGCTTACCAGTTCATGGTAATCTGCCAGTCATGGGTTCGGGACCCTGGTATCCACTTGAGCTGTCCTTTGTGGTAGCTGTGGTCCACCCCACCAAACATCACCATGCTGCATTATCCTTCCCACTGAGGAGAGAAGGAAGAGGGAGGGATACTTTTCAGAAAATAATACCACTCACTGTCTGAGGCTTGTGGTTATCCACTCATCAGAGGCACTACTATGGCCCCAAATTTACAGATGTGGAAACTGAAGCATGAAGGGATTGAGTACCTGACTATGGTCAGTCAGCAACTAATAAGTGGCACAGAAGGGGTTCAAAGTTGAGCAGCCTGGCCAGGCTCTGACCCCTCACCCTTCTGAAGTGGACCTGGGCCCTTCCTGCATTCAGACTGCTCAGAGAGACCATTAGAGAACACTGTATGAGGGGGGTCTGGATTTCTATTTGTGTAGCCCATCATTTTTCAGAAAAGCTGAGGCTGAAGGACACTAACTACATGGGTTCAGGCTCTTCAAGTTTTGCCTTCATGGACTTGAAACCAGTGCTATCCATGGGTTGCCATGTTTAGCAAGGCCCTGCGCCTCTGCTATTCCTGTCTTGAAATTCCTAATAGTTTTGGAACAGGAGGTCCCAGATTTTCATTTTACACTGGCTCCTGCCAATTGTGTAGCTGGTCCTAGGGTGCTAGTAAAATGTTAGTGAAGAAGAAATCATTCCTGCCATCCCTCTCCTTCCTTCCATGTCAAGTCCATCAGCAAATCTTGCTGTCTTTCCCTCCAGCCTGTAGCCTGACAACTTCTATTGCTCTCATGCTTCCCTCAAGCCCCCTGGAACAAGCAGCTGCCCTTCAACCCATGAGAATGTTATGTTCCTATAAAACATAATTTAGAGAAACCAGTGGCTGGGACCAGGGGTGGCCATGGGGACATAATTATGCTGTGCTAAACAGTCTCTCAGGAATATTCTGGATCAGGAGGTCTATAAGTTGTCATGCCTCTGAAATCATCTTACAGGTCAGACTTACATGCTCACGTAGAAGGCAAAGACAGGCTGAGAAATGATTCCTGCTTTATTCAAATTGTCAAAAATCGTGGTGATCCTTTTGAGAATGAGGCTGGGATAGCCTAGGCCCAGGACGCCATTAAAGATTGCATGAACCAACCCACTCTGTTTTTTGCTCAAGACAAATACCTGGCCCAGGTCAACAAGGTGCATGATCTGTAGGAGAGGAGAGTGTTCCCACATAAAGGTTTGGGAAATGGGGTTGGGACTGGGCTGGGGTGGAGATGCCATTAGCACTTTAGAGAAGACATGAGGCCTAGCTGTGCCCTGGGTGCACTTCAGATATTTAGACAAAGCTGGGACAGGAACTTTGGGTCCATTCGTGCAGGGCTATGGATTTTAATCAACACCTGGTCCTCCTGCCCACACCATCTGAAGGAAGTCAACTGGCATCATATCTTCTCTACAAGTGGGGAAAGGTAGACTCGGCACAGAACCAAATGGTTCCCATGTGAGGATAAAATGAGTAGAGAGCAGGCAAGTCTTCTCTTTGGCATCACTATGATCAGATGACAGAATGGACTGAATTCATCACAATGTATTGTGGATACTGCACCCACTCAGGAAGACTAAAGCCCTTTATAAAGTGTCAGTGGGAGCAGAAAAGATGGCGGCAAAGTAGAGAGACGTGGAGTGCATCCCTCTCCACAGATGCATTGGGAATGCACGGAAGGACGCAGTAATTCCCACAGAGAACCAGCTGAACACCAGCAGACGGCCTCGGACACCAGAAAGGACTGCGGGGAGCCCGACATAACTGGTAGGGAGGCATCTACGAGGGCTCAAAGAGGGTGAAGCAGCGGAGCTGTGGCAGACGGGAGGGAGTGAAAAACATACGGAGGGTCCGTAGCGCAGCTCAGCGTTCCCGGACCGAGACATCGATCCGCGGCTGAACGGAGGGTCCGGGAGCAGGAGCGTGGGAGCCGGAGAGCTGGTTCAGGGTGAGAAACATTGTTGACAGTGGGGTGGCGGGCCGAGAGGACAGGAGGGAGGAGGTCCGCAGAGAGGAGTGCCCGTCCCTGAGAGCTGCCCGGCCATGATGGCGGCTGGAGGCTGCAGGCTCATGGGCGGGGGGGAGGAGCCACGGCCACAGCCTCTCTCTCTCTTTCGGCGCCTCTGCAACAGGCAGTGGAGAGACGCCCATGGGCCACCTAAGGCGTTCAGGGATAACAAGCACCCTCAGGCGCTCGGGCCGGGCTAGATTAAAACCCCTTGCAATGCCAGCAGCAGGGAGGCTGCCAAGAGAAAAAAAAGAAAAAACAACAACAACAACAAAAAACCCGAGAGAGGCCCAACTCTAAGACTTTCTGTTTATGCCTGAGCCACCGGCATTCCTCTGCAACAGGCACCTCCAAGCCCGACTGAAACAACAGTGCGCCACTGCTCACTCACTCCCAGGGGAAGGAGCCACTATTGTACCCTCTCCCTCCCCACACACCTACGCTTACAGACGAACAATAAAGGAACCTCTGCTGGTCACAGAATAATGCAAAACAACCCAAGGCAAGGAGAAGGACACTTACAGCTGAGACGCTAAGGAAAGAGAAATAGTAGTATCAGTACCTATTGAACTGGTCCATTCTGGGATCAGTTCTGGATTTTTTTTTCTTTTTCTTTCTCTCTCTCTTTTTTTTTTTTTTTTTCTTTATTAAATACGATCTTAGCCCTAAGGGATCTACAGGTTTTATAACATAATTTTTAATGATATTTTTTCTATTTTTATTTTTTTGCCTTTTTATATGCTTCTATTTCTAGCTAAGTTTTGGGAGTACAGACAATATATCTCTCCTACTTTCCTTTCATCCCTATCTTTTATACATTTCTATTCCTTTCTTTTTATTTGCATATTTCCAATCACACTGTGCTCTACTGTGCACCTTTCTTCCACCCATTTTTTGTTTATTTTATCTTAACATACTTATAAGCAACACTATCAATCTGCTCAGACTCCTTGCTCTATTCTCCAGATGATGCACCACCTTGGTATTTAATATTAGGTTTTTGTCTTTATCTTAGTTCTTAGCATAATTGTCTAATTTCATTCTGAGAATCTCCATTCTGTCCGGTGGTACTCTGGCTCTTTTCTATATTTGATCCTAGCTTACAAAATCTCCCTGGATTAATGTTTGTATGTGTAAGGTGTTATTTGTTTGTTACCTTGCTTTTTCTTTTGTCTCTGATTTGTTCTGTTTCAGTTGTCAATTTCTGTTGGGTTTCTCTTTGAATATCTGATAGCACACTGGGGTTCTGTCAGGTCTTTCTAGAGCCTTATGTCCTAACGGAGTCAGTAATTGTGTGTCTTATACATGTATGTGTTTCCTAGACTTAATATTCGTTTAATCCAATACTTGGACATTAGTCTGAGGCTTGGACAGTCTTCTATAAACACCTCTATCGCCAGGACAAGCAACCCAAAAAGTTTGGACAACCATGAGGAAACAAAGAAACACCATGCAGGCAAAGGAGCAGGAAAAAAACCCACAAGACCAAATAAATGAAGAGGAAATAGGAAAAATGCCTGAAAAAGAATTCAGAGTAATGATAGTAAAAATGATACAAAATCTCGATAACAAAATAGAGAAAGTACAAGAAACAGTTCATAAGAACTCAGAAAAACAAACAGCAATGGATAACAAAATAACTGAAATTAAAAATACTCTAGATGCTATAACCAGCAGAATGACTGAGGCAGAAGAACGAATAAGTGAGTTGGAAGATAGAATGGGGGAAACAAACACCACCGAGCAAGAAAAAGAAAAAGAATAAAAAGAATAGAAGACAGTCTCAGAGATCTCAGTGATAACATTAAGCGTACCAACATTTGAATTATAGGCATCCCAGAAGAAGAAGAAAACAAGAAAGAGTTTGAGAAAATATTTGAAGAGGTTATAGTGGACTTCCCCAACATGGGAAAGGAAATAATGAACCAAGTCCAAGAAGCACAGAGAGTCCCATACAGAATAAACCCAAGGAGAAATACACCAAGACACATATTAATCAAACTAACGACAATTCAACACAAAGAAAAAATATTAAAAGCAGCAAGAGAAAAGCAACAAACAACATATAAGGGAAAACCCATAAGGATAACAGCTGACCTTTCTACAGAAGCTCTGCAGGCCAGAAGGGAGTGGCAGGATATACTGAAAGTCCTGGAAGAGAGAAACCTACAGCCAAGAATACTCTACCCAGCAAGAATCTCATTCAGATTTGAGGAAGAAATCAAAAGCTTTCCAGACAAGCCAAAGTTAAGAGAATTCAGCACCACCAAACCAGCCTTACAACAAGTGCTAAAAGAACTTCTCTAAGTAGGAAACACAAGAAAAGGAAAACACCTACAAATACAAACCCAAAACAATTAAGAAAATGGTCATTGGAACACTCATGTCAATAAGCACTTTAAATGTAAATGGATTAAATGCTCCAACCAAAAGACACAGACTGGCTGAATGGATCCAAAAACAAGACCTTCTCTATGCTGCCTACAAGAAACCCACTTCAGACCAAGGGATACATATAGACTGAAAGTCAAGGGATGGAAAAAGATATTCCATGCAAATGGAAGTCCAAAGAAAGCTGGAGTAGCAATACTCATATCAGACAAATTAGACTTGAAAGTAAAGACTATTACAAGAGACAAGGAAGGGCACTCCATAATGATCAAGGGATCCATCCAAGAAGAACATATCACAATGGTAAATATCTATGCCCCCAATATAGGAGCACCTCAATACATAAGGCAAATGCTAACAGCTATAAAAGGGGACATCGGCAGGAACACAATTATAGTGGGAGACTTGAACACCCCACTTACATCAATGGACAGATCATCCAAACAGAAGATAAATAAAGACACACAAGCTTTAAATGACACATTAGACCATCTTGACTTCATTGATATTTATAGGACATTCCACCCAAAAACGACAGACTACATGTTCTTCTCAAGTGCACATGGAACATTTTCCAGGATAGATCACATCTTGGGTCACAAATCAAACCTCAGAAAATTCAAGAAAATTGAGATCATATCAAGCATCTTCTCAGACCACAACGCCATGAGACTAGATATCAATTACAGGAAAAAAACGGCAAAAAATACAAACACATGGAGGCTAAACAATTCACTCCTAAACAACCAAGGAATCACTAAAGAAATCAAAGAGGAAATCAAAAAATATCTAGAAACAAATGACAATGAAAACACAACAACCCAAAACCTATGGGATGCAGCAAAAGCAGTTCTAAGAGGGAACTTTATAGCAATACAGTCCTACCTTAAGAAACAAGAAAAATACCGAATAAATAACCTAACCTTACACCTAAAACAACTAGAGAAAGAAGAACAAAGAAACCCCAAAGTGAGCAGAAGGAAAGAAATCATAAAGATCAGAGCAGAAATAAATGAAAAAGAAAGGAAAGAAACCATAAGAAAAATAAATAAAACTAAAAGCTGGTTCTTTGAGAAGGTTAACAAAATTGATAAACCATTAGCCAGACTCATCAAGAAAAAAAGGGAGAAGATGCAAATCAACAGAATTAGAAATGAAAAAGGAGAAGTAACAACGGACACCTCAGAAATACAAAAGATCATGAGAGACTACTACAAGCAACTATATGCCAATCAATTGGATAACCTGGAAGAAATGGATACATTCTTAGAAAAATACAATCTTCCAAGACTGAACCAGGAAGAAATAGAAACCATGAATGGACCAATCACAAGTATGGAAATTGAGGCAGTGATTAAAAATCTCCCAACACACAAAAGCCCAGGACCAGATGGGTTCACGGGCAAATTCTATCAAATATTTCGAGAAGAGCTAACACCTATCCTTCTCAAACTCTTCCAAAATATTGCAGAAGGCAGAACACTCCCAAACTCATTCTACGAGGCTACCATCACCCTGATACCAAAACCAGGCAAAGATGTCACAAAAAAAGAAAACTACAGACCAATATCACTGATGAATATAGATGCAAAAATCCTCAACAAAATACTAGCTAACAGACTGCAATGGCACATTAAAAAAATCATACACCATGATCAAGGTGGGTTTATCCCTGGGATGCAAGGATTCTTCAATATACGCAAATCAATCAACGTGATACATCATATCAACAAATTGAAGGATAAAAACCATATGATTATCTCAATAGATGCAGAAAAAGCTTTTGACAAAGTTCAACATCCATTTATGATAAAAGCTCTCCAGAAAATGGGCATAGAAAGAAATTACCTAAACATAATAAAAGCCATATATGAAAAATCAAAAGCCAACATCGTTCTCAATGGGGAAAAACTGGAAGAATTCCCTCTAAGAACAGGAACAAGACAAGGGTGTCCACTCTCACCACTATTATTCAACATAGTTTTGGAAGTTTTAGCCACAGCAATCAGAGAAGAAAAAGAAATAAAAGGAATCCAAATTGGAAAAGAAGAAGTAAAATTGTCACTCTTTGCAGATGATATGATATTATATATAGAAAACCCTGAAGGCTCTACCAGAAAACTGCTAGCACTAATTGATGAGTTTAGTAAAGTAGCAGGATACAAAATTAATGCACAGAAATCTCTTGCATTCCTATACACTAACAATGGAAGAGCAGAAAGAGAAATTAAGGAAACTCTCCCATTCACCACTGCAACCAAAAGAATAAAATCCCTAGGAATAAACCTGCCTAAGGAGGCAAAAGATCTGTATGCAGAAAACTTTAAGACATTGATGAAAGAAATCAAAGACGACACAAACAGATGGAGGGACATACCATGTTCCTGAATTGGAAGAATCAACATCGTGAAAATGTCTGTACTACCCAAAGCAATTTACAGATTCAATGCAATCCTGATCAAATTACCAATGGCATTTTTCACAGAACAAGAGCAAGAAATCTTAGGATTTGTATGGAAACGCAAAAGACCCCGAATAGCCAAAGCAATCTTGAGAAGGAAAACTGGAGTTGGTGGAATCAGGCTTCCTGACTTCAAACTATACTACAAGGCCATAGTGATCAAGACAGTATGGGACTGGCACAAAAATAGAAAGGAAGATCAATGGAATAGAATAGAGAACTCAGAAGTAAGCCCAAACACATAGGGGCACCTTATCTTTGACAAAGGAGGCACAAGTATACAATGGAAAAAAGACAGCCTCTTCAATAGTGGTGCTGGGAAAATTGGACAGCAACGTGTGAAAGAATGAAATTAGAACACTCCCTAACACCATACACAAAAATAAACTCCAAATGGATTCAAGACCTACATGTAAGGCCAGACACTATCAAACTCCTAGAGGAAATCATAGGCAGAACACTGCATGACATCCATCAAAGCAAGATCCTTTTGACCCACCTCCTAGAATCATGGAAATCAAATCAAGAATAAACGAATGGGACCTCATGAAACTTAAAAGCTTTTGCACAGTGAAAGAAACCATAAACAAGACTAAAAGGCAACCCTCAGAATGGGAAAAAATAATTGCCTATGAAACAACAGACAAAGGATTAACCTCCAAAATATACAAGCAGCTCATGAAGCTTCATACCAAAAAAGCAAATAACCCAATCCACAAATGGGCAGAAGACCTAAATAGACATTTCTCCAAAGAAGACATACAGATGGCCAACACACACATGAAAAGATGCTCAACATCACTCATCATCAGAGAAATGCAAGTCAAAGCCACAATGAGGTATCACCTCACACCAATCAGAATGGCCATCATCACAAAATCTGGAAACCACAAATATTGGAGAGGGTGTGGAGAAAAGGGAACTCTCCTGCACTGTTGGTGGGAATGTAAGTTGGTACAGCCACTATGGAAAACAATTTGGAGGTTCCTTAAAAAACTACAAATAGAACTACCATATGATCCAGTAATCCCACTCCTAGGCATATACCTAAAGAAAACCATAATCCCAAAAGAAACGTGTACCATAATGTTTATTGCAGCACTATTTACAATAGCCAGGACATGGAAGCAACCTAAATGCCCATCAACAAATGAATGGATACAGAAGATGTGGCATATATATACAATGGAATATTACTCAGCTATAAAAAGGGATGAGATGGAGCTATATGTAATGAGGTGGATAGAACTACAGTCTGTCATACAGAGTGAAGTAAGTCAGAAAGAGAAGGACAAATATTGTATGCTAACTCACATTTACAGAATCTAAAAATGGTACTGATGAACTCAGTGACAAGAATAAGGATGCAGATACAGAGAATGGACTGGAGAACTCGAGGTATGGGAGGGGGTGGGGGGTGAAGGGGAAACTGAGACGAAGCAAGAGAGTAGCACAGACATATACATACTACCAACTGTAAAATAGTCAGTGGGAAGTTGTATAACAAAGGGAGTCCAACTCGAGGATGGAAGATGCCTTAGAGGACTGGAGCGGGGAGGGTGGGGGGGACTTGAGGGGGGAGAGTCAAGGAAGGGAGAGAATATGGGGATATGTGTATAAAAACAGATGATTGAACCTGGTGTACCCCCCCCCCAAAAAAAAAAGTGTCAGTGCCAGGATTCTTGTGAAAATTCTGCCTAGGAAAATGCTTTTGGGTGTGTGTGTGTCTGTTACAGAGAGAGAAAGTGTGTGCACCCAGGTCCTTATGGGATGTAGGCCATCAATTTTATTGGAATCTCAAAGGCCCCATACAGTGAAAACTCATTTATCACACCCTTCCCATATCTGTGGCCCTCTGCTTACCCTGACCACATGCCTGAAGACTTTGGCTAACCTCAGGGGACCAACATCTATTTTATCCTCTCCCCAAATAACTCACACCAGCATGAATCCTGTCGGGCTAGCCCAGCTCCACTGCTTACTAAATGCCTGACATTTCTAAGTCTCTGGCTCTCTGCTCCTCAGTTTCCTCCTCTGTATAATGGAGCTAAGCATAGTTCTTGCTGTGTGGGGTTATTGTAGGATTAAACATGTTATTACCATGAAAGTGCCCGGCACAGTATGAGATTAAAAAAAGGTTGCATTTTTCCCTTTCTTTTCCTGCTCCCAACAAAATCAACCTTGAGCTCTTCATGGGCAAAGGAGCTGCAAATGCACACCCCAAGCCACTGTTTGGTTTAGCCATTTGAGGATCTGTGTGTCAGCAGGGCACTGTATCTTCAGGGACATGCCCTGTGGGGAGTGGAACTTTCCACTAGGGGACCTTGAGAAAGATAGGCCCTCCCAGTTAGGCACTGCATCTGTTTTGTAAGCAGTGGTTGCTTCCAGGGCCAGTGACTCAGCTTCTAGTTTCCAAAAGCTGCATCAGGCCTACTTACCGGAACGGTGTCTTAGGCAAGAATTCCAACCATCCTCCCAGCACTGTATTTGAGCTTGAAGGACTGGCCTGAGAGCCAGAAGGTAGCAGACAACTGAGGGTTGAAGAGACTGTGTGTACCTGCAGACATAAGTGATGAGTGTCCATGAGATGCCAACGAGGGGGTAATGGGTGGGAGGGGAGTATAGATGAGAGGGTGGTGGGAGGTGTGGCAGATATTCACTCCAGGAGAGACTGCAGCAGTAGATGGATGTCACTGACATGAAAGATGAGGTGGTGTCAAAGAGGACCCTGAACTCCTGAGGGGGTGTTCCAATAGTGATGTTGCCAAAATAGCACAGCTACAGGGGGGTGGGGGAGGATGAATGATTAGGACTGGGCTGGCTGCACTGGCCACACTTGATTCCCAGAGTGTTGCCTACCTTGAGCTGTCTCATGTCCCCTGAAATTACTTTCATACTGCCACACCTCATAGCCTCTGCTAAGAGTGGTGCCTTCATTTAGTTATTTTCTTTTTCTGTCCATTTTCAATCTCGGTTAACCACCCAGGGATTGAACCCATGGGGATTGAACCTGCGTCAGGGAAGTATTAGCACAGAGTCTTAACCACAGGACATCCAGGGAAGTCCCAGTACCTTCATTTGAGAAACTCTCCAGCCTCCCCTTCAAGGCCCAGGTTGAGTGTTTCCTTCTCTATGTGGCCCTCCTAGGTCAACACAGGCCTCTGCCTCTACACTTGGACCGTGTCCTAACAATACCACACAATTGGCCCTTTTATTTGACATGTATTTCCTCTTTGCTTGTCACTCAGGCTGGTCTATGCACTCTTGAAGGACAGGTGAGACTTTTTTAAAATCAATAACAATAACCAGAGAGTCAGATTTTTATGGTGTCACAGGCCATAGGGCTCAGTAACTTTTTTCTGGTGTCCTTGGATCTGTGGAGCCTGCCTTTCCTCTGCCTGGGGTTTCAAACTTGATGTGCAATTGCCTTCATCATCTCACCAGACAAGGCTCACCTCTCATTTGTAACTCCATGGCTCACTTGTTTCAGAAAGAACACTCTCCATGATACTAATGACATATCTTTGGCACAGAAATAGATGTTTATCTACCACCTGGTCATAGCTGGGCATAGTCAACACAGGACAAGAGCTGAGGATCAAAATTGCCTTCTCCTCTGGGAATAGGGTCCATGTTCCCCAGTGTTTCTGCTTCCTGCAGGAGCCCCAGCACCAGCATCCAGACTGGTCCCTCCAGGTCAACACCAATGCTAGTCCAGAGCACCAGAGGGCACTGTGGAGTGCCATCCTCCCAACACACTCACATCCAGGTAGTTCCTCAGGGGTTGAAGAAAATTACTCGGGTCATCACTGGCATTGTGGGACCTGTGGTCAGTGTTCTCCTCCAGGAAATTAGTCAGCAGGTTTTCTTCCCTGAGGATTTCTGGCATGGTCTGTATCTTCATTAGAGGGATTCTTTCAATGAACATTGGGAAAAGGAAACAAAGGAGGGGCAGCAATTAGCTCTCTGTGTTATTTTATGAGAGTCATACCTTGCATTGTAATGGCGCTGTGCATTTTCCCAGCATTTTTATGAGTGTCATGCTATTATCAGAATGCCATGCAAAGACCCAAGAAAAGACCTCGGTTTGAGTACTGGTTCTGTTGTGTAATCTCGGGTACATTGTATGACCTTTTGGAGTCTCAGTATATTCATCGTTAAAAAGGTGGAATATGATAACCCTCATCCACCGTGTAGAATGTTGCGGGTATTAAGTGAGATGATGGATAAAATGTACCTGATATGTAGAAAATGTCAACAATGACTGCCATTACCATTGCTATGGCCATTTCACTGTATCTTTTTCAAAGAAGCTCTGGGAAGTTGCTAGAAGGGAGATCATTGTCTTCTTTTTACCAGAAGGAATTTGAAACACAGGGAGTATGTGACTTAGCTGTGGTCACACTGCTTGTTAGAAGTAAAACAGCCAAGAGGTAGCCTTCCGACGTTTCTCCAGGGCTCAAGCAGAAGAGAGGGGTGAGAGAGGAAACCAGGAGATGGGGAATAAATTAGAGGGATTAAGAGGCTAGAGAAGCAATGAAGAGTCAAAATGGAAAACAAGCAAAGAATCAAAAACTCAGAGAGCTCTGCATGCACAGAGACATCCAATATGATGGGAGACATAAAAGAGAGAGGGAAAGAGATGAGGAGACACACATTCATACTGAAATGGAGAGAGAAGAGAGAAGATGCAGAAACAATTACAGGATAAATGCTCTTCCCTAAGACCTCACTTAAAGTTGCAGGGGGTGTGCACTGAACCATTGCAAGGAGTGCCATTTTCGCATGGGTCATGTTGTGACTGGCCACAAAAGAGTTGTCTAACCCTGCAGTCTGAACCTAAAACACTTATTTCCATGGAGATGTACTCATCATTAAGTGTGAGCTGAACTTTCAGACTGTCAGGGAATGATTATATTTCCTTCTGACTCTGATGGGTGGAAAAATAAGAGGACAAGAAAACCCCCAGAAACAGAGATGGTTCCACCTTCATTCCCTGTGCATACATGAATTGGCACTCTGAGACGGCCATCAGCCCAAGGATCCCAAGCCACTTGAAGCTTCTAACATGGTTACAAGTACTCAAGAAAGAATGAAGATGGAGCATGCCATGGTTACTTAGAGCTCCTAGTTATATATTCTCCGACCTGCCCTGAAAGTCCCCTTTAGACCACTCATGGATCGGATGAGAACCACGATTCTCTTGGTAAAATTTTTACCTCCATCAATGTCACTGGGGAGTGGACTGTGAAAATGTTCTGAATACAAATATTTCCTACTGCAATGCATTCCTTGGGGTTTGACTGTAAAACCAAAACTGAATCCCTCAGACTAAGTAAGAGGGAGGAGACCCTTGCCATCTTGAATACAAAACACTGTTACTAACGTGATAAAAGTAAGTGCTAGGGGCCATGCTTGACATTTGTGATCTCATGTCTTCCAAACAACTTCATGAGATGTGCATTGCAGTGCTCAGTTGACGAAGATATTACAAGGAGGAATATAGGTCAAATGAAAAAGTGCAGACATGAGGGGCAGCCCACTGACATGTACATGAGAGGCTTTATGTAGTGGGACAGATGGCAAAGACCAGGGGCAGTTATGATGCCAACCTGCATTGAATATATAGGCTAGAATAGTATTACAATTGCAGAGTTTCACCACGGGAAGAAATATGATACATGCATCCCCAAGATACTTCATATCATCCAACAAACCTATACAGAGTATCCTGTGTGCAGGGATCTGGATTAAATGCTGGAGAGTCAAAGTCGAGTAAGACACAGGTGGTCCTTATCTTCAGGGAGCTAGCAGTCTAGGGCAGTCCTCACAAACTCATGGCCTAGGCAGCAGTTGAAATAAATGGAAGGGCTGGGTGGGCATCATGGACATGGGGCAAGCAGCACCTGGGCTCCTAGAGGGGGAGCATGTCCTTAGCTCTAGCCGGTGGCTGCCCTGCTGGAACGCAGCCTGGGTGGCCAAATTTTCAAGAGAAGTCAGAAGTCTGGATATATATATGTAAAATCCCCTGTTTTTAAATGTTAGCAAATAATTGTTTTTCTTCTTCACAAAATGTGTGTGATTCTAAACTGAAACACCTGTGTGCTGGATTAAGCCTGCAGACTGTGCAGGTTATTATTTCTCCCCTAGAGGTGGGAGTAGAGAGTGGAGAGAAAGAGGGTAGAATTCATGTTAGTCAAATGAATAAGAGACTGAATGCAGCTTAACCATGTTAATTTCCCCTCTATTTGTAAAGAAAGATCACCAGGGTCCTATCAACCAATGGATTTAATAATGTCCAATTGCTGATGTTGACTAATAAAACATATACACAATGTGAGGGTTGCGAGTTACGTTTAATTTGGGGCCAAATGAGGATTGCAGCCTGGGAGGCAACATCTTAGATAGCTCTGAGAAACTGCTCCTTGGAGGTGAGGGGCGGAGCCAGAATATATAGGGGGTTTGCAACAAAGGACAGGGAGCCAGGAACGTCCATTAAAGGAAACTAGATATCTCATGTTAAGAACTTAGTGCTTTTCTATGTATGGGAACATGAAGCTTTAGATTCACTGAAATCATTCCTTTGCTATGCACCTTAGCTATCTGGGGCCTGTATTTTCACATCCTGAGTTTCCTGAAGGCTCACCACAGGCAGTGACTTGCAGTCTGATGGAAGGTATTCTTTTCAGTAAGGTTTACAATCCTTGATGATTGTGACATCCCTTGTTTATTGATATGGCAGGGAATATTCCATTTATAAGTATATCCTTTATCACTAAGCTTCTAATATAATTCCCCCTTAGGATCCATGTCTTGAAATAGTTTGTCTATCAAACCAAACATACAAAGGAATCATTTTTAAGCTTCTTACCAATCAAAGAATTCAGAAAAGACCACTCAGATCTCCTGCTCAGCCTGAGATGAAAAGCTAACTGTTAAAATGTGATTTCAGCCAAAGTAAACACAATGGAGTTTTATGTCTCCTTCCAGGATTCCCAGGGCTGGGGTGTTCCTGGGAGAGATTTATGCATGCCTGCCCCTTGGGTATAACAACAGGAGGCTGGCCTGGTCACCAGGTGAGTGATAGATGGGGTGCTGCATTTTCCTATGTATTTTAGCACTTTGAAAACATGCGTTTTTTTGTGGTTCAATCCCTCCAGTAGGGATTTGACATGACCTAGGAAATGACACACACAAATACCATTTAGCTCAGCAATTATACTTCTAGGGACTTAATCCAAAGATACACTGGCAACTATAAAAAACAAAAAACAGAAAACAAAACAACAACAACAACAACAAAATTATAAACACAGGATATTGATGGCAACATTGTTGGTAAAAGGAAAAGACTGAAACATACCTGAAATGACCATCCATTGGAGAGTGTTGAATAAGGCATAGGGCATCCAACCAATTGGGTATAATGGGGATGGAGGGAGGCATGGAATGGCTGAGTTCTTCAGGGTATACTGTTTAGTTTTAAAAGAAGGGACCGGAAAAGTGCTTATACTTTGCTGCTTTTCCATACACATTTATGTCTATTTTCATTAAGAAAGAGAGGAAGAATAAACCAAAAACTGCTAAAAATTATAATTAACTGGGGAGGGGCAGAAACAGAAGTGAGATTTTTCTTGATTTATACTTTGACCTTGCAACCATGTAAATGTGTTACAATATCAAAACATATGTAAACATATCTGTCCAAATTAAGAAAGAATACAAATGAGCCCAATTATATTAAGTTGTTGACATAGACTCACAGAACAAAACATTACTTAAGCAGCTTTAAAATGCAAATTTTGACTTACATTCAGAGTGGGATTGATTCTAAGGACAAAGAAAAAAAAAACAACAGAACAAAAATACACCCTCCCACCAAACAAAACCAAAAACAAAAAATAAAACAAATCTGAAACAATACTGAGCACCTTATTTTTGGTGATATTGCTACTGTTATTTTGAAAGTATTGTAAGTATGTTACAGGTTAAAGCAGCTAAGTAATCAATGCTAATGTTATGATGCACAATTTTCCTTGGAAGGGAGAAAAGAGGTTTAAAAACACAACCAAAAAGCTTAAGTAAAATGCTGTGGTCTTAAAATTTGAATCAGAAGTATGTTTCTACCATTTAATTATTTTTCTTTTGTGAAAAGAAAATCTGCAATTCTAGGCTCTGACCACCGAAAAGCCTAGAAGCAATGGCAGCTTGAAAACAGTGACTATCCTGAGGCCGAGCTTGTGGCCTCTAAATACCATTTCCCACAAGAGGATCCAGAGATTCTTGATGAGTTGGCTGATTTCAGGGGTAGGTCAAGAAATGCACAAGATAAGCCTGGGAATCTTGAAGGACAAGAAATTTGAGAGCTTTCAAAGACCATTTGGGGCCAGACCAAAAGTTTAGGAATCTATCTGAAGAGGCCAAAGGTGAGACAATTTTAGGATCACATCAGATTGATTAAAATAATTTAAATACATAAAAAGCCATGACTGAGAATTCCCTGCTGGCGAAGTGAACAAGACCCCAAGCTCACAATGAAGTGGGCTTGGGTCTGATCCTTGGTCAGGCAACTAGATCCCACGTGCCATAACTGTTAGTTCACATGGCAAAACTAAAATTCTGGCATGCTGCTACAGAAAATCCCCATACTGCAAATGACATCCTATGAAGCCAAATAAAATAATACTCTTTAATTACCAAATAATATTTCATTGTATGTCTCTACCACATTTTCTTTATCCATTCAACTGTTGATGGATCTAAGTTATTTCTCCATCTTGTCTCTTGTGAATGATGCTGCAATGTACATGACAGTGATCTCAGAGAGACAACAGTGAGTGGTCCTGAAGAGAGACCTTAATTTCTTTCCCAAGGAATTGAACATTGGTAGCCTAGATGAAAAACCAGGAATTCTAACCACTAGACCATTAGGGGCTAGAGGCTAGAAGGAACATGGCCCTAGCTCTTTCCCCAAATTGGCGCAAGCATATGTCCAGGAGGCAAAAGCTGTAAAAACAGGTACAAATTTTAAGAGACACAGCACAATGTATCAGAGAGGACACACAGAAGCAGTTTCTTTAAGACAAAAGCAATGCAGAAATACATACCCAGAGAGAAAGGGTATGGGTGTCCTCTCTAATGAGGAGGAGTGCAGAAAGTCAGAAACTAGGTAGAGATACATACCTGGGGGAAGTGTGGCCATCTTGAACTAGGAGTGCAGGAAAGAGTTGACTTAAATTACTTATATACAACGGCCATCCTGGGTCTTTCTTTACCTTTGGCCAGGTATCTTATTTCTTTTTTCACACCTGACTCGTCCTAGTGTAGCAGGAATCAGTAGCAGCAGGCAGGACACCAAGGCTATAAGCAGGAAGCAATGTTTATTGTACTGAAACAGGCTCAGTGGATTTATATACAAAGGCTGAACCCTGAACACAGTGGGGCTCCCCCTTATGTACTTTTGTTAAACTACTATACATTGGAATTTTTTTGTCTCCCAAAGAAGGTAACAAGCAAATGAGCATATAACCTAATTAGGTACTTCCCCTTCCATGGCCTCTGGTCTGTTGCTAAGTTGCAGAGTTAGGCAGGCATAAACATAGCAAGAGATTTATGCAGGAACCATGTGAGAGGGGCTTCAGAGTTAATGAGCACATAAAGATAATGGCAGGATCCAACTGCATTCCTTTCTAGTTGAATTATGGTCTCCCGGCCCTAGTGATACTTTGTTGTAGGGGAGCTCCCACCACATTCCCCTCTTTGATGCTTGCACACTCCCTTCTAAGGTCCAAGAGCATCATTTGGCTCAGGGGTTTATATTTCCATTGCATCTTTGCATGTGTGGCCATTTTCGTTTCAACCATGGCCTTGGTGAAACTTGAGACAAGTCTTATAACCAGGGAAGCTAGGCAGGGCACAATTAGGCAAGCTCCCAAGATTAAGAGCACAGTAATTATGAGGGTCTTGAAGCCCATGAAGGTTGAAAACCATCCTTGAAATAAGTTTCCCTGTTCCCAGCCTTTCCTTTTCAAGTGGCCCATAAAACACAGCTCCAATAAGGACAATAGAATTAGTCCTCAGCAGCACATGGCAAAAAGCCTAGGGACCCATTACATATATATTTATCAGCAGGTCCATACTTTTGTTCCCAGTATAGACCCCCACATGGTTCACTATAGGTCAAACAGGTACCACTAATGGCCTCAGTTTCATCAAAAGTCCTGACACTGACAGGTGGGGATTAATAATCTGGGTCCGATGAATTAAACACCACCTTCCCCAAGAGTGTCAAACTTCTAGCCATTTCTCATAAGGGGAAGACTGTGGGTCAAAATACTTATATTGGTCTGCATTCCAGCAGATGGAATAAGTGTTCTTATTGTGGGTGCAAATCCCATGTACTTGTCCCTGGCATAAGAAGTGGGTGCAGTAAAGCAAGGTGCAAGTAACTCCCTGACCCGACCGGGTTAGGCAGATGCATGGGACACAAGATAGGGAGTCTAAGTCTACTAGAGGGGTCCAGATTAGAAACATCCAACAGTAATAAAACACCCTGCCCATAGGAAAAGAGGAGTGCTAGTAAAACCTTTTAGCTGCATTTCCAGTTGGCTGGAGTTGTCGCTGTCAGCCCTATAGCGAAAACCAAGGTAAGAATTGTAGCAGCAGCTAGGGACAAAAGGGTGATAATTTCATAGCAAATATGAACAGTTTGTTTGTTTTGCCCAACAGCTGATTCCTCAAGCTTCCACTGTGTGTATATCAGTCAGCTTCTGAAGTGACTGAAACAGGGCTGCTGTCCTCTGGGTCCCCAGGCCCTATGACTTGCTTCTTCCAGATGGTCAACTTACACTATGTCGATGGATCAGGGATGCACTCCCAGTCTTGAGAGGCCAGCTTCACTCTGCTGTAGTGAATCCAGGGAGCCACCTCAGCCACCTTCACTGCAGTGGGAGTGGAGTGAATGACAGTGAATGGTACCCTCCAGAGGGACTTTGGGGGTTGGACATTCCATTCTTTCACCCATACAGCATTTCCGGGTTTAAAAGAATGGACGTTGGTGGTTAAGCTTATGGGTAGTCATTCCCTAACACAATGATGTGTATTGGCTACGGTCGAGCCGAAAGCCTGCATTTGCTGTCTTAGGGTTATACTGCCTAATTCTATTAAGTCTCCCCGTATACCCCTAATAATGTGAGGTGAACGCCCATAAATAATTTTGTAAGGGGAAAATCCTGTTTGTCTAGTGGGGTTAGATCTAATCCTTAACAAAGCAATCGGCAGCAGCTGGTCCCAGTGTAGGTGAGTCTCTTGGCACACTTTACTCAGTTGTAACTTTAAAGTTCAGTTCTTTTTCTTTACCTTCCCAGAACTCTGGGGAGCATGTGTTCTGTGCAACTTCCAGCTGATCCGCAACCCCTTTACCACCAAATGCACCACCTCAGTTACAAATGCCAGTCCATTATCTGATCCTATGATGATTGGAATTCCAAATTGGGGAATGATTTCTTTCAAAAAAAATCGTCACTTCATGTGTCTTCTCTGAGCAGGTGGGAAAAGCTTCTCCCCAACCTGAGAATGTGCACACAAAAACTAGTAGATAGGTATAGCCCCAGACTCGGGGAAATCCACTTAAGTCCACCACAATATTTTGAAATGGGGCTTCCCCAATGCTCTGTACCCCAGGGGTGGTCTTGGGTCCCTCACATGGATTATTTCGAGCACATGTCTCACACTGTTTGCATACCACTCTGGCTATGCTAGAAAGTTGAGGAACATAGAAGTGCTGGCACAATGTGGCTTTCAAGGCTGTTCAACCACTGTGGGTTCCCTTGTGGAACTGTTTAACACAAGTTAGGGCTAGGGCCTCAGGAATTACTATTTGGCTGTCTGCAAATTTCCACCATCCTCCTGGGAGATAGCTCCCCTTTTCAGTCTTAAACCAAGTATTTTCATGCTGCAAGTAATTGGAGTACCATCCTACCATGGGATCAGGAAACAGCACAGCAGTCACAGCCGCTGTTTCCAGTGTTCCCTTGGAAGCCACAAGCTATGCCTCTAGGTCCGCTTTATGGTTTCCCTGGACAACCACAGTATCTCCCTTTTGATGTCTCTGACAATGTATAACTGCCACCCTTTTAGGGGCCCATACAGCGTATAAGCGTTCAAGGATTTATTTGTCATATTATATGTCTTTTCCTCCTGTGGTAATTAGCCCCTTTTCTTTGTATAGAGCCCCATACACATGGAGGGTGGTGAATACATATTTAGAATCAGTGTATATAATGACCCGTACTGCTGCTGCCAACTGAAGGGCCTGAATTAGCACGATGAGCTCTGCCTTTTGTGCAGAGGTTCCTTTTAGCAGAGGTGTTGCCTCGAGGGTGGAATTTAGTGTCACTACCGAGTATCCAGCAAGGCGTTCTCCCTCTCTCATGAAACTGCTGTCATCAGTAACATATTCAACACCAGGGTCCTTTAGAGGCTGGTCTGTTAGGTCTGGCTGGCTGGAGAACACCTCGTCCATGACCTTGATGCAGTCCGGCTGACCTGGCCTGACCTGCGGTAAGGTTGCCAGATTTAGAGTCCTTACTACTTTCAGGTGAATGTGTGGGTTTTCACATAGCATTCCTTGGGATTTAACCATTAGGGCGTTAGTCAGCCAATATTGTCCCTTATACTCCATCAAGGTTAACACTAAGTGGGGCACTCAGATGGTTAGGTCTTGTCCCATTGTAAGTTTGTTAGCCTCAGACACCAGAAGCGCTGTGGCCATGAGTGCCCACAGGCAAGGTGGCCACCCTTGGGCAACAGAATCCAGTTGTCACTGGGCAGTATCATGACCTCAACATTTGTGTCAGGACCCATACCTCAATGCCAGAATGCTCATGCATGTACAAGAAGGGTTTAGAATTATCTGGGAGTCCTAAGCCAGGTGCGTTGGTGAGGGCCCACTTGATATCATCAAATGCCTTTTGTTGTGCTCTTTGCCACAACAGTGGTCCCTTTTTTCTGCCATTTGTAGCCTCATATAGAGGTTTTGCTAGAAATTAGAAGTTGGGTACCGAGATTCTACAGAAGCTGGTGGGTCCAGGGAACACCTGAACTTGGCACCAGGTCCATGGAACAAGGATTGAGCAGACAGTCTGCTTCTTTTCTGGGCCAGGTTGCCGTTGCCCTGGTGAGAGGTGAGAGGCAAGGTATTTGACTTTTTCTTGACAGGTATGGGCCTTTTTCTTTGAAACCTTGTAGCCAGCCTCCCATAGGAGAGTGAGGAGCTGTCACATCCCTTCCATACTATCCTTCCGAGTCTGTCTGGCTAGCAATGTCATCTATATACTGGAGTAGCATGCAGCCCAGCTGGTCAGCTAGAAAGGCTTTTAAATCAGGCTAATGCCATGCCTAAGATGGTTGGAGAATTTTGGAAACCTTGAGGTAGTCTAGTCCAGGTCAGCTGGACATTGTTACCATTGTCAAAATTTTTCCTACTGGAAGGCAAAGATTGGTTGACTTGTAGGGGCCAGGAGAATAGAGAAGAAGACATATTTGAGGTCCAGACATGTGAAGAAGGCAGCTTCGATGGGGATAAGGCCCAAGAGTGTATAGGGATTGGGGTGACTGGGTGAAGGGTGACAGTGGCTTGGTTTACTGCTCTTAGATCCTGAACTGGCTGGTAGTCACCTGTTCCTGGTTTCCGGACTGGTAGGAGAGGTGTGTTCCATGGTGACTGGCAGGGTCGGGGGATCCTGTACTTTAGAAGTCTCTTTAAATGCTTCTGGATCCCAATCTGTGCCTTGCAAGGAGGAAGAAAAATAAATAAAAGGAATCCAAATAGGAAAAGAAGAATTAAAACTGTCACTGTTCGCAAATGACATGATAGTATATATAGAAAATCCTAAAGATGCCACAGAAAACTATTTGAGCTATTAAATTAATTTGGTAAAGGTGCAGGATACAAAATTAACACACAGAAATCTCTTTCATTTCTATACACTAACAATGAAAGATCAGAAAGAGAAATTAAGGAAACAATATAATTCACCATTGCAACAAAAAGAATAAAATATCTAGGAATAAACCTACCTAAGGAAGTCAAAGTCCTGTACTCAGGAAACTATAAGACACTAATGAAAGAAATCAAAGATGCCACAAACAGATGGAGGGACATACCATGTTCTTGGCTTGGAAGAATCAACATTGTGAAAATGATTATACTACCCAAAGAAATTTACAGATTCAATGCAATCTCTATCAAATTACCAATGGCATTTTTCACAGAACTAGATAAAGAAACCTTACCATTCATATGGAAATGCAAAAGAGCCCAAATAGTCAAAGCAATCTTGAGAAGGAGAGACAGAGTTGGTGGAATCAGGCTTCCTGACTTCAGACTTTACTACAAGGCTGCAGTGCTCAAGACAGTATGGTAGTGGCAAGGAAACAGAAATATAGATCAATGGAACAGGAAAGAAAGCCCAGAGGTAAACTTTGGTCAAGTAACCTATGAGAAAGGAGGCAAAGATATACAATGTAGAAAAGGCAGCCACTTCAATAAGTGGTGCTGGGAAAACTGGACAGATACATGTAAAATAATGAAATTAGAACACTCCTTAATACCATACACAAAAAGAAACTCACAATGGATTAAAGACCTAAATGTAAGGCAAGACTATCAAACTCCTAGAGGAAAACATAGGAAGAACAATCTTCACTATAAATCACAGCAAGATCTTTTTTATCCACTCCCAGAGTAGTGAAAATAAAAACAAAAATAAATAAGTGGGACCTAATGAAACTGCAAAGCCTCTGCACAGCAAAGGAAATTATAAGCAATACAAAAAGACAACCATCAGGATGGGAGGAAATATTTGCAAATGAATCCACAGACCAAGGATTAATCTCCAATATATAATAACAGTTCATCCAGCTCAATATCAAAAAAGCAAACCACCCAATCAAAAATGGGCAGAAAATCTAAATAGGCATCTCTGCACAGAAGGCATATGGATGGCCAAGAGGCACATGAAAAGCTGCTCAATAACACTAATTATCAGAGAAATGCAAATCAAAACTACAATGAGGGATCACCTCACACCAATTAGAATGGGCATCATCAGAAAATCTACAAAGAGTAAATGCTGGAGAGGGTGTGGAGAAAAGGGAACGTTCTTGCACTGTTGGTGGGAATGTAAATTGATACAGCCACAATGAACAGTATGGAGTTTCCTTGAAAAACTGAAAATAGGGTTACCATATGACCCAGCAATCCCACTCCTGGGCATATACCCAAAGAACACGATAATTCAAAAATACCAATGCACTCCAATGTTCATTGAAGCACTATTTACAATAGCCAGGACATAGAAGCAACCTAAATGTCCATCAACAGATGAATGGATAGAAAAATGTGGTACATATATACAATGGAATATTACTCAGCTGTAAAAAGTAATGAAACTGGCACATATGTAGAGACATGGATGGACCTAGAGACTGTCATAGAGAGTGAAATGACTCAGAGAGAAACAAATATCGTATATTAACACATATATGCAGAATATAGAAAAATGGTACAAATTAGCTGGTTTGCAACGCAGAAACAGAGACACGGATGTAGAGATCAAACATATGGACACAAGTGTTGGAAGGTGGGGAGGGTTGGGGTGAATAAATTGGGAGATTGGGATACCAAATTGTATACTCTAAGTATATGCAGTTTACTGTATGTTAGCTGTATCTGAATAAAAGTTCTCAAAAAAAAACAAAAACAAAAAAATCAACTCCAAAAAATATTGTGCCCATTTATACTCTTCCTAGAAGTGTTTAAGTTCTTTTTCCTTTTCTTTTTAACTTTTCTTCCTATCAGTGGCTAGAAAACTCTGTGGTTTGCAGTGGGCAAAGAATAAAAGTGGAAAGTGAGGCAAGACTGTTGCTTTCAATATTGCAGAATGGGACTTCACTGATGGTCTAGTGTTTAAGACTCAGTGCTTTAAATACAGGGGACATGGATTTGATGCCTATCAGGGAACTAAATTCCCACATGATGTGCTGTGAAGCAAAAACAAAAAAAAAAAGAAAAAACTATGAAGATCAGAATGTATCCTCATGTTGGTAGCACAGGCTACAAATATAGAGCCTGATTAACATTGGGCTCATTAAGAGACACAGCTCTAGCCCTGGGCTTAGGCTCATCTAGGGACACAAAGCCTGATAATTTCTGGTTGACATTATTGCAATAAACACTGCTGATACCAAATATCTCCCAACATGCATGCAGCACTGTGTTTTAGTGGCAGCATCTACCTATTCATCCATTCATTTATTCAACATGCATTTATTTGGACTCGACTATGTGCCTGTCACCAGTAGTGGGGCCAGAAGATTGGAGAAGACTTCCTTCATCTATAGAGTTGGGGTCATAAATTGCAGTGGCTCCTGGAGACACAGGGAAAAGGCCTGTGCAATTAACCTGAGCTATTATTATTATATTTATTTTTGGTTTCTCAAAACAGAGAGACATTGCTCATGGTTTCATGAAGACCACTTGGAAAATGAGTTTGACACACTGTTCCATTGAATCTCCATTAAGCCCAAACCATGACATTTGCTATTCAAAAATAAATAAATAAATAAACAAATAAACAAATAAATAAAGGTTCTGCTCTCAACTTTTACCCGTTTATGAGCTCTGCAACTGGTCCTATTTCACTCCCATCAAGCCAGTCATTTTCCAGTGCCATCCCAAATGGACAAGCACACATCACCCTGGAGGTGTGGGGCTGGCTAGGGATCCACGCAAGCCATCACTTGGCAAGTGGGACTAGAAAGGCATCCGCTGTGTGGGTTGCAAAGAGCTGGTGACTGGGGTGAGCACCAAGGGGAAAATTCTCAGCTTGAAGGGCCTCACCTGGAACCCCACTGAAGCAGAAGACCACTGCCAGATTTCCTCTGAGATGGGAAAAAGAGAATCTATTTTTATTACCCCTTCCTAGCCCTCTGAATGAGCATGTGGCAGAGTATGTGGAGCTGTTGCCAACTCTTCCAAGGTCTAGAAACACCTCCCCCCCCTCCCCCGCCAATTCCTTTGGGGCTGCCTCTTTCCTGCTTCAGTCACATGTTGTTGAAGAAACTGTCAATCCTGTGGGAGGCAACGTGACCAAGTAAAGCCAATCATAATTCCTCATGTGCCTGCCAGGATGGATGGTCCAGGACTGGACACATGATCTGAGGTGGACCAATCAGAGCCTTCCTTGGTACCCTGATGTTTTCTGAGCTTCTTTCCTTATGGGTTTGATGCCTTGCGGATATACGTGTAGAAGCCTGAGTGAAGAAAGCTGCCAGACTAAAAGAATCAACAATGAGAGAAAGGAAAAAGTTATGGAGAGAAACTGTGAGTGGAAGGCTTCTGATTTCTTGGGTCCAATCACTGAGATGTGTTCATCTGCTCTGGTTCCTATAACCTTTAACCCTACTATCCTTCCAGAAAATCTCCCCTTTCCTTGAAGCCAGTTGGAGTTAGGCTCCTCTCACTTGTGGTTCAGATGAGATTCTAGATCCTGCCAGATTATGAAACACCTCCCCGACACAAAGAAAGGCCCCCATTCATATTAGCACCATTGGGAATGGAATCCTTATTCTTTACTGATCATAGGGCTTTGCAGAGCACCAAACACAGTCCATCACCATACCTGGGTGGGAGTGCTCTACGTTTGAGTGAGTGTGTGCTTGGAGTGGGCCTGATTCATTCATGAAGCTGCCTCAGGATTTACACTGCAGCAGCCAGGCCAACCCTGTTGTTTCCCCAATCATAAACTGAGAAATACATCCACAAGAAAACATCACCCAGAACCCAGGTCTCTTACCACTTCCTCTTCTCTGTGCCCCCTCAAAACAAGTTGATACAGGTGCCATGAGGACCATGCGGGAGACGGAAAACACCCAAGGTTACCTCATCCCTTACCTATCACCCCTGCAGCATTCAAAGCTGGTGTCTTCTCAGTTTTATTTCCCTCCTTTAGTAAGCACAAAATTACTGTCTCAGCAGCTGCAGAAGTGGAGTGCTCTTCCAAAAACAAGAGCAGCCAAGAAATGTGGTTGCCCTGAGGCGTGGGTTGGGAGAGGGAAGGTTTGGAGTTTGGGATTACAGATGCTTACTACTATATAGAGAGTGGGTAAACAATGAGGTCATACTGTATAGCACAGTATTCAATATCCTGTGACACACAGTAATGGAAAAGAACAGAAAAAATATGTGTATATACATACATATACACATACACATACACACCATTGAGTCACTTTGTTGTGCAGCAGATATTAACACAACATTGTAAATCAAGTATAATTCAATAAAATCAATAAACGAAGAGAAAAAGGATGGGAATTGCCCATAATTCCCCTATTGCCTTCTAATCCATGCTCACTGTTTTCTCTGCAGAGAATACCTTTTCTTCACTCTATTCCACACCCTGTTCTCAAAGTTGTGCTCAGTCCTTCTAGGAAGACTTCCTGGACCCCTGCTCACCCTCCGTTGCCACTCCAGTCTGAGCTGGGTGACTTACCATGGGGCTCCCCCTGTCTGTAGCCCTCATCAACCCCTATTTTGGGCCTGGAACCACGTGACACAGCCCCCAGAAGTGCTATTTGCATGGAGTCCAGTGTAGATTTGCCTCAACCCAAGTGGTCCTCCTCAAGCATCCATGAGGCTGGGGTTTCCTATTACTGAAATTGCCTGTCTTCCTTAAAGCTTTCTTTGAGACCCTCAGCTTCCTCTAAATTCACATAAGGAGCTCACATTTTGCATCAATATTGTTCCTGGGCTGTGAAGGCACTCTGCACCCCGTACTCGGGTGAGCATCCAAGCTCCCCACAGAGGGGTCAGGTTGCCCAGCTCACAGAGGGGGCACTGAGGCTTAGCAAGTAGAAGTTGTAGCTGAGGACTAGGACAACCAGGTAATTTATCATCCAACCAAGACTCTTCCAACATGGGAAGGGAAAATGTTAATCAGATGGTGCGACAACACACTGAGACTATCCCCAGACAACGCCACTGGTCACTTGGCCTATTTCAGGGATTGCTAGAGCTGACTTTCAGTGTTCATCCATCTGAGGGCTCCGTTGGAACTGAAGCTCTTTGAAGGCAGAGGCCCTTAGTGATCCCTGCTCCTTGTGCCTCACACCATACTGGCAAGATGTGTTGTCTCCATTTATTCCAGGATGATGGATGTTCCAGACTGCCCTTTACTAACAAGTGATGGGTTTTGTCGGATGTGCTGGCCCAGCCACTTTGGCTCAGTAGCATCTGCATTGGTGAGGCTTTGCTTGCAGAGGGCCCCCTCCTCACTTCGAAGCCCAAGGCGGCCTGCAAGTTCCAGATTTGAGAACAAGCCTCCAGCATTGGCCCCTCTACTTCCAGATGTAAGCCTCAGTGGGCACTGGGTATTCATTGCCTTTGATGATGATGATGATAGTAGGCAGGCTCCTGATGTTGCTACATGCAACCCAATACTGTTAGAGAAAGAGCAGAGAGTTTGGTCCAGATGATACGCGGTGTGTGGAGCACCCAGGGTTGACCCTGTGACATGTCCCTTCATCTGTTCACCAAAAGGCATGGGGTTGATGACCTTGTGGATGTCAGAGACAGGTGTAGTTGGGCCAACCAGCCACGTAGTCCCAGTATCCAGAATGGCCTGGCATCCATGAGACAACCACCCCATTCATGGTGATGCTGAGAGACGGTGGGACAAAGTGGGCAACAGGATCACAATGAAGTTTTCCCCCATGACTGCCGCCCTCCCTGAATGTCTCCACAACAGCCTTTCAGGTCATGCTTTGACTCAGTTTCCCTTTGCTCTGGTCACATAAACTTCTTGACTTCCTTTGAGTTCTTGAATGCACCAGGATCTTTTGTGCTTGGTATGTGCTGGTTGCCCTTCCTAGAACAACCACATCCCCTTTGTGTAGCTTACTTGTCTTCATCTTCCAGTTTCTAGCTTAAATGTCCCTTTATCAGGGACATCTTCCCCCCAAACTAGATCAGGCTTCTGTCTTGGTCACTCTCTGTAGACTCTTTCTCATTTGTAGCATGTACTGAAGTGATAACTCATCACGTGTGTGACTCATTTCATGTATGTCTGCCTCATTAGATGTAAGGGCAAGTTGTATCCTCAGTGCTTCCCTTAAGTGCCCAGCACACAGTGGGTGTACAGTGTATCTTTGCTGAGTGAATAAATGAATCCATAAGTAAGGGAGTCAAAAAATGCATGAAGAATAACCAGAGACCTTTGTCTGGTGTCGGACCAGCAATGGGTCAAACCACACAGTGAAGATGAGGTTCTCTGGGGCAGCAGATGCTCAGAGTGGTGGGGAGGGAGACACAGGCTACCTTGTGAGAAATTGTTCCCAGCATGGCACCCTACCCAGCTCAGAAACTGAGGCCTATGGCCAGGTGATAACCAAGGTAGCCCAGCAGGCCTCCAAAATACCCATAAGCTTCTCTCCGAGGGTATCACACAGAATCCCATCAGTTATTGCCCCTTGTTTTCAGACCACTACTAGAGTCCAGCTTACTGAGACTTTCTGTTACAGCCTATGTCTCACTGTGTTCCTGGGTTGTGATGGTGGATGGCAATGGGTAGGGGAGTGGCTCTTTGTATGAGTTTCTTTCAGTATCAAGAATGCAGCCATCACCTCTCCACTGCTGGTAAGTTTCTCCTTAAGGAGAAAGTTTTCCTATTGTGTCTAAGACTTCCCCTATTTGCAACTATCAGTTTTCTGTTCTAAGAACTGCCTTGGTTCTGGGTAGCCCTGGACAGGTGGTCATCTTATCTCAACCATGTACAGGCTGGTGAAATTCTCCCTGATCCTCTTTTCACTGTTCTTTAGGGCCCGCAAAGCATGCAATCTGCCTCACAGCCCAGTGGATGAAGCCCTATCCGGGATCCTCATCAGGGCCCTGGTCAGGAGGTCTGGGGTGATTCTGAGCTCATGGGTGGTGTATCTATCTGTGTGTTTATGTGTTTGTTTGGATGTGTGTTTGTACGTGTCTCTAAGTGTGTCTGTGTGTGTTTGTGTGTATGTCTGTGTTCCTGTGTGTGCTGCCATGTGTGCCAATGTGTGTGTTTATGGGTGTCACTGTCTGTATGTATATGTGTGTCCTTGTGGTTGAAGTATATGTGTCTGTGTGTGACTGTGTCTGATTGTGCATTTGTGTGTGTCTGCATGTTTCCATGTGCTTGTGTGGGAGAGTTACTAGGGATGGGCCTCAGAAAGAGAGGATTACTTGTTCATTGTTATCTGCCAGTAGTGATTTTAGGACACTGGTATCCACTAGTGCTTTGCTTTGTGGTAGCTGTGGTCCACCCCACCAAACATCACCACACTGCCATTATACTTCCAGCTGAGGAGGGAAGGAAGAGGGAGGGATCCTTGTCAGAGAATAACACCACTCACTGTCTGATGGCTGTGGTTATCCACTCATCAGAGCCACTACTATGGTCCCCATTTCACAGATGTGGAAACTAAAACACAGAGGGATTGAGTACCTGACTAAGGTCGATTACCCACTAATGAGTGGCACAGAATAGGTTTGAAGACTGTCAGCATGGCCGGGCCCCAACCACCCACACTTCTGAAGATGGCCTGGATCCCTACATCAATCAGAGTGCTCACAGATACCCTCAAAGGACACCTAAAGTGAGGGGTCTTGATTCCCCTTTGTGTAGCCTGTCAGTTTTCAGAAAGTCCGATGCCCAAAGACACTAAGTGCATGGGTTCAGGCTCACCCAGGCTTGGCTTCATGGGCCTGTGACCAGTGCCACCCATGGGGCCCTAAGCTCAGCAGGGCCCCACAACTCTGCTATTCCTGTCTTGAAATTACTAATCCTTTTACAACAGGAGGCCCCATATTTTCATTTTGCACTGCTTCCTGCCAATTGTGTAGCAGGTACTGGGCTGCTGGTAAATGGTCAATGAGAAAGCAAACATTTCCACCATCCCTCTCCTTCCTTCAATATGAAATCCATCAGCAAATCCTGCTGCCTTTCCTCCAGCCTGTAGCCTGACACCTTCCACTGCTCTCACAATTCCTTCAATCCCCCTGGACCAAACAGCTCTCCCTCAGCCCATGAGCATGGTTGTGTTCCAATGAAACTTAACTTAGAGAAACTAGGGGTGGGGCCAGAGGTGGCCCTGGGCCCATACTTATGCTGTGCTAAAGAGTCTCTCAGGAAAATTCTGGATCAGGAGGTCTATAATTTTTCATGCATTTGAAATCATCTTGCAGCTGATTTAGTAATGTTTAAATAGAAGGCAGAGACAGGCGGAGAAAAGATGCCTCATGTCTTCAGATGGTCAAAAATGGGGGTGATCCTTTTTGGAGTGAGGCAGAGTTAGGCCAGTCCCAGGACACCATCAAAGATTGCATGAACCAACCCACTCTGTTTCTTCCTCAGGACAAAAGCCTGGCCCAGTTCGACAAAGTACATGATCTGTAGGAGAGGAAAGTGTTGTGACATAAAGGTTTAGGAAGTGGAGCTGGGACTGGGCTGGTGTGGAGTTGCCATTAGCACCTCAGAGAAGACCTGATGCCTAGTTGGGCCCTGGGTGCACTTCAGATGGTTAGACCAAGCTGGGACAGAGGTGAACCCTAAGTGTGCAGATGAGGCACAAAATAAAAAAACAAAGCAAAACAAAACAAAACAAAATGTCAAAGGCACAAACCTTGAGTGAAAGGCACCATGTGCCTCGGGCAGGAAAAAGACAGGAGAGAGAAGAGATTCTCGGGGAAAAACCCAGAGATTCACTAATTAGCTTAAAGCATGGACAGGCAATCTCAAGACGACTCAATGGCAGCACTTAGTGTTCTTTACATCGACCCGGGTCGAAAGGAAAGAGTGAAAGCAGCAGACAGGAGGAGGCTGAGGAACCCACCTTGCAAACCTGCAAGGGGAAGGTGGTGATCAGGAAGGGGGCTCAGTGTTTTGCTTATACCAATGTGTGCCTCTTGATGTATGGAAATTGTCTTGCTGAGGGCAGATGCTCTGAGAGCCTGGTCTGTTCCATGATCCCCCCATCCTGTCATGGGAGTCTTCAAGTGGCAGGCACTCTAATGGTTATTAAGTGCCTGACCTTTGCCTGCACAATGTCAAATGGATTAGTCCTCAGTTAGAGGGAAGACAGAGGGAAGCTCACCTGTTCTGGACAGCAGTTACCAGGGCAAAGTGAGCTGTGAAGGCTTCAGAACACACCAGGGTGTGGCCCTGGGCAGAGTTCCTTTTTTGCTTTCACAGCCACTTGCCTGTTCCCAGAGGGTCCTAGAAAATGAGAAGAGATGGGGAAGGAGATTTCCCCAGGAGACAGTGTCCCTGTACGAGCCACCAAAAATGTGGCTTGAGCATGGGTTGGAGAAGAATTTCTAGACACAAGGCAGAATGTAAGGAACATAGAGTTAATTAGAGAGAAGGGATGCTGCATAGACAGCGGGACGACTTCCTGGCAGTCCAGGGAGAGCCGATCCTGTCGTGGGCTCACAGCCAACTTTTATAACCCCAAAGCAAATAAAATTCCTGCTAGGGGAATGACATTAATTGATTGGTCGGTGTGCCATAAGGCAAAGGGTGTCATTAGATTATAGGCCAGGATCCTATATGTTGAATACCTTCCCTAACATTGGGTCCTGTTATTAGCTAGCCTATGTCAGGAAATATAGTCTAAGTTTGGAAAGATAGGCTAAGTTTGAAAACAATGGTTGCTGGGGGGCTGGCCTAAACCCAGAATTGAGTTCCAAGGCCAAAACTTATCTCCAAATTGTGACTTTGATATAGGGTTCCACAGAGACCACTTTTACAATCAATAACAATAAACAAAGTGTTAGATTTTTATGGTGTCACAGGCCATAGGGCTCAGTGAGTTTTCTCTAGTGTCCATGGGCCTGCGAAGGTTGACCTTCCCCTGCCTGTGGTTTCAAACTTGATGTGCAGTTGGCTTTATCTTTTGATCAGACATGGATCACCTTTCATCTGTAACTCCATGGCTCAGTTAGTTAAGTAAGAAACATGTCCCTCACACTACTGACATATCTTTGGCACAGAAATGAATGTTTACGTGTCCCCTGGCATTGCTGGGCCCAGTCACCACAGACCAAGCACTGAGGATGAGAGTGCCTTCTCCTCTGGGGATGAGGTCCCTGTTTCCCAGTGTTTCTGCTTCCTGCAGGAGCCCCAGCCCCAACACCCAGTATGACACCTCCAGATGAACCCCAGTGCTAGGCCAGAGCACCAGGGGGCCCTGTGGAGTGACCTGCTCCCAACACACTCACATCCAGGGTGTTCCTCAGGGGTTAAAGAGATATATGTGGGTCATTAGTGGCATTCTGGGATGTGTCATCAGTGACTCCTCCAGGAAATTTGTCAACAGGTTTTCTTCCCTGAGTGTTTCCCACATGGTCTTGATCTCCATTAGAGGGATTCTTTCACCAACCATTGGGAAAAGGAAACAAAGAAGGGGCAGCTATCAGCTGTCCATGTTATTGTATGACTGTCATACCTTGCATTTTAATGATGCTCTGTATTTTCCCAGCATTTTTATGAGTGCCATGTTATTATCAGGAAGCCATGCAAAGACCTGGGCAAAGACATCGGTTTGAATACTGATTCTGTTGTGTAATCTTGGGTAAATCATATGACCCTTGGGAGTCTCACTATCTTCATCACTAAAAAGGTTGAATAATATAATTCCCATCCACTATGTAGAATGCAGTGGGTATTAAGTGAGATGATGGACATAATATGCCTAATATGTTGGAAGACTCAACAATGACAAACATTACCTTTGCTACTGCCATCCCACTGTATCTTTTTCAAAGGATCTCTGGAAATTAGGTAGAAGGTGGATCATTATCTTCTTTTTACTGGGAGGAATTTGAAATGCAGGGAATATGTGACTTAGGTGTGGTCACACTTCTTGTTAGAGGTAAAACAACATAGAAGTAGCCTTCCTGATGTTTCTGTGGGGCTCAAGCAGAAGAGACAGGTAAAAGAGGAAGCCAGGAGCTGGGGAATAATTTAGAGTATTTTAAGAGGCTAGAGAAGCAAGGAAGAGTCAAAATAGAAAAGAAACAAACAAAAAACAAACAAACAAAAAAACTCAGAGAGTTCTGCATGCACAGAGACATCCAATATGATGGAAGATGTAAAGAGAGAGAAAGAAATGAAGAGACACATTCACACTGAAATGGAGAGACAGCAGAGAGAAGACACAGAAGCAAAAAAAGGAGAAATGCTGTTCCATAAGACGTCACTTCACTTACATTCGCAGAGGTTGTGCACTGAACCATTCCAAGGAGTGGCATTTTCACATAGGGCATGATGTGGCTGGCACACACAGAGTTGTGTATCCCTGCAGGCCAACCCCCAAACACTTGTTTCTGTGGGAAGGTACTCATCAATGAATGTGAGCTGAGCTCTCAGTCTGTCAGGGAATGATTATATTCCTTCAAACCCTTATGGGTGGAAAAATAAGAGGTCAATAAATCCCCAAAAGCAGAGATGATGCCACTTACAGTCCCCGTACTTACATAAATAGACACTCTGAGAGGTCCACCAGCCCGAGGATCCCAAGCCACTTCATGCTTCTAATTTGGGACCAAGTGCTCAAGAAAAAGTTAGTTTGGAGTATACCGTGATGGCCAAGAGCTCCTAGTTACATAGGCTCTGACATATATTAATAGCACCCTGTGGCCAATAATGGATCAAATAAGAATTATGAACCTCTTGAAAAAATTGTAACCTCCATCAATCTCTGTGGGGAATGGACAATGAAGTTTCTCTGAATACAAATATTTCTACTGCGATGTCTTACTTGGGGTTTCACTACATACCCAAAACTGAACCCCATGGGTTAACTAAGGGGGGAGGGGGGACTCTTGCCAATTTTGATACAAAACACTGCTACAAATGTGATAGAAGTAAATGCTAGGGGCCATGCTTGACATTCGTGATCTCATGTGGTCTTCCAAACAACTTCAAGAGATGTGCTTTGCAGTCCTCAGTTGAAGAGGGTATTACAAGGAGGAATAGAGAGAAAATGGCAAAATGTAGATATGAAGGGCAGCTCACTGACATACAAGTTAACAACTTTAGGTAGAGGGAGAGATGGAATAGACCAGGAGCACTTATGATGCCAAACTGCATCAAAAATCTAGGTTAAAATTGTACTAATATTGCATAGTATCACTATGGGGAGAAATGTGAGGTATGCATCCCCAGCATACTTCAAATCATCCAGCAAACATATATGGAGGACCCTGTGTGCAAAGATCTGGGGTAGATGCTGGTGATTCAAAGTTGAGTAAGACCTAGCAGTTCCTTATCTTCAGGGATCTGGCAGTCTAGGGCAGTCCTCATAAACTCATGACCTAGGTGACAGAGAAATACATGGAAGGGCTGGGCAGGCAGCATGGACAAGGGGCAGGCAGCATCTGAGCTACTAGTGGGGGCAGCTTCTCCTTAGCTCTAACCAGTGGCTGCCATGTTGGAAAGCAGCCTGCTTTGCCAAATTTTCAAGACAAGTCAGAAATCTCTATATTTATGTAAAATCCCCTGGTCTTAAATATTAGCAAATAATTGTTTTCTTCTTCACAAAGTAAGTGTGAGTTGAAATTGAAACACCTATGTGCTGGATTCAGCCTGCAGGCTGTGCAGGTTTTTATTTCTCGTCCAGAGGTGGGAGTAGAGAGTGGAAAGAAAGAGGGTTGAACTTAGGTTTGTCGAATGAATAAGAGACTGAATGCATCTTAACCATGTTAATTTTCCTTCCATGTGTAAAGAAATATCATCAGGGTGCTATCAACCAATGAATTTAATAATGTCCAATTGCTAATGTTGACTTCAAAAATAAATGCACAATGTGAGATTTGTGAGTTAAGTTTTATTTGGAGTGAAATGAGAGCTGCAGCCTGGGAGGAAGCATCTCAGATAGCTCTGAGAAGATGCTTCAAGGAGATGAGGGAAAGAGCCAGGATATATAGGGGTTTTGAAACAATGGTGAGGTAGTCAACAACATCCATTAGAGGAAATTAGATATCTCATGTTAAGGAACGTAGTGCTTTTCTATGTATGAGAAGATGCAAGCTTTGGGCTCATTGAAATCATTCCTTTGCTATGCACCTTAGCTATCTGGGGCCTGTATTTTCACATCCTGAGTTTCTTCAGGGCTAAGCACAGGAAATGACTTGCAGTCTGATGGAAGGTATTCTTTTCAGTGAGAGCCACAATCTTTGGAGACTGTGACATCCCTCGCTTATTGATATGACATGGAATATTCCATTTATAAACATCCCATTCATCACCAAGCATCTGATATAATTCCCCATTAGGATCCATATTTTGAACCATTTTTTTTTTACCAAACCAAACATACAAAGAATCATTTTTAACTTCTTATCAATCAAAGAAGGATGAAAAGACCACTCAGAGCTCCTGCTCAGCCTGAAATAAACAGGCTACCTGTTAAACTGTGAACGCAGCCAAAGTAAAGACAATGGAGTTTCATGGCTGCTTCCAGGATTCCCAGGGCCTGGATGTTCCTCAGTGTGATCTATTCAGTACTGTTCTTGGTAGAGCAATGGGAGGCTGGCCTGATCACCAGGTGGTTGATTGATGGGGTGCTGCATAAATTACTCATTTTGGCACATTGTCAAAATTTGGCTTTGATGATTTGATCCCTCTGGATGGGATTTGACATGACCTAGAAAATGACACAGACAAATACCACTTAGCTCAGCAATTCTACTTATAGGGATTTATCCTAAAGACACACTGGCAAAAATTGAAAAAAAAATATATATGCATAATATATTCACCACAACATTGTTGGTTAAATGAAGATTAGAAGCATAGCTGAAGTGGGCATCTGTGGGGGAGTGTTGAATAAGGCACAGGTCATCTGGATAATTGGGAATAATGGGTTTTGGGGGTAGGCTAGGAATGGCTAAGATCTTCAGGGTACACTGTTTAGTTTTAAAATAGACGGTCCAGAATAGTGCTTATACCTTGCTGCATTTCCATACGCATATATGTCTATTTTTATTGAAGAGAGGAAGAATAAACCAAAAACTAATGAAAATAATAATTTATGGGGGGAGGAACAAAAAAAGAAGTGAGAATTTTCTTGCTTTACAGTTTGAATTTTCAAGCATGTAAATGTGTTACAAAATCAAAAAATATGAAAATAAACACATCTGTCCAAATTAAGAACTAAGACCCATGGGCCTAATTCTATCAAGCTGGTGACATAGACTCACAGAACAAAACATTACTTAAGCAGCTTTAAATGCAAATTTTGACCTACATTCAGAGAGGGATATCTTCTAAGGACAAAGCCAAAGAAACAGAGAAATACACCCTCCTTATGAAACAAAGCCAAACACAAAAAGGCAAAGAAATCTGAAACTATACCCAACACTGTATTGTTTTTGATATTGCTACAGTATTTTGAAAATATTGTAAGCGTGTTACAGGTTAAAGCATAAGGGATCAATGCTAATGTTGTTATGAAGCAAGACCTTCCTTGGAAGGGAGAGAGGAGGCTTAAAAGTATAACCAAAAAGCTTAAGTAAATGCCTGTGGTCTTAAAACTTGAATTGGAAGTATGTTTGCACCATTTAATTATTTTTATTGTTTTATACAAACGCTGTACTTTTTGGCTCTAACAGCTGAAGAGCCTTGAAGCAATGGCAACTTGATAACAGTGACAATTCTGAGTCCTAACTTGTGGCCTCTAGATGCGTTTTCCCACCAGAGGATCCACAGATTCTTGAAGAGATGGCTGATTTCAGGGCTGGACCAAGAAATGCACAAAATAAGACTAGAAATCTTTTTTTTTTCCCTTTAAAGAACTTTTATTGAGATACAGTTAACAGACAATAAACAGCACATATTTAGAGTGTACAATTTGGCATCCCAATCTCCCAATTCATTCTCCCCCCAACCTGTCTCACTTTCCACACTTGGTGTCCATATATTTGTTCTCTACATCTGTGTCTCTATTTCTGCTTTGCATTTCCTCTTTCATAGTTGTTAGCATTTGCTTTATGTATTGAGGGGCTTCTACATGGGGTACATATATATTTATGATTGTTATCTCCTCTTCTTGGATGGATCCCTTGATCTTTATGTAATGTCCTTTCTTGTCTCTTGTAACATTTTTTATTTTAAAGTCTATTTTATCTGATATGAATATTGCTACTCCAGCTTTCTTTTCATTTTCATTTGTATGGAATATCTTTTTCCATCCCCTCACTTTCAGTCTGTATATGTCCCTAGGTCTGAAGTGGGTCTCTTGCAGACAGCATATATATGGGTCTTGCTTTTGTATCCATTCAGCCAGTCTGTGTCTTTTGGTTGGTGCATTGAGTCCATTTACATTCAAGGTAATTATCGATATGTATGTTCCTACTACCATTTTCTTAATTGCTTTGTGTTAGTTTTGTAGGTCCTTTTCTTATCTTATGTTTCCTGCTTAGAGAAGTTCCTATAGCATTTGTTGTAGGGCTGGTTTGGTGGTGCTGAATTCTCTTAGCTGTTCCTTGTCTGTAAAGCTTTTGATTTCTCCATCGAATCTGAGTGAGATCCTTGCTGGGTAGAGGATTCTTGGTTGTAGGTTCTTCCCTTTCACTACTTTAAATATATCATGCCACTCCCTTCTGGCTTGCAGAGTTTCTGCTGAGAAATCAGCTGTTAACATTATGGGAGTTCCCTTGTATGTTATTTGTCATTTTTCCCTTGTTGCTTTTAATAACTTTTCTCTGTCTTTAATTTTTGCCAATTTGACTACTATATGTCTTGGCGTGTTTCTCCGTTGGTTTATCCTGCCTGGGACTCTCTGCATTTCCTGGACTTGGGTAGCTGTTTCCTTTTCCATGTTAGGGAAGTTTTCAACTATAATCTCTTCCAGTATTTTCTTGGGTCCTTTCTCTCTCTCTTCTCCTTCTGAGACCCCTATAATGCGAATGTTGGTGTGTTTAACATTGTCCCAGAGGTCTCTTAGGCTGCCTTCAATCCTTTTAATTCTTTTTTCTTTATTATTTTCTGCATCAGTGATGATCACCATTCTGTCTTCCAGGTCAATTATTTGCCCTTCTTCCTCAGTTAATCTGCTATTGTGTATTTTTCATTTCAGTTATTGTGTTGTATATCTTTGTTTGCTCCTTAATTCTTTTAAGTCTTTGGTTAAATTTTCAATCTTTGCATCCAGTCTTTTTTCAAAGTCCTGGATCATCTTCACCATCATTATTCTGAATTCTATTTCTGGAAGGGTGCCTATGTCCTCTTCATTTAGTTGTTTTTCTGGGGTTTTATCCTGTCCCTTCATCTGGTACAAAGTCCTCTTCTTTTTCATGTTCTCTATCTTTCTGTGGCTGTGGTTTTCAGTTCCACAAGATGAAATACTGCTGATACTGCTTGATACTGCTGTCTACCATCTTGTCAAGACTAGGAATCTTAAAGGACCAAAATCTGAGAGCATTCAAAGAACACTGAGGGCCAAAAAACAGTTTAGGAACCGATATGAAGAGGCCAAAGGTGGGACAAGTATAGCATCAACTCAATTTTATTAAAACAAATTTAACATATGAAAGCCACAATGGAGAATTCCCTAGCGGTGCAGTGGAAAAGTCTCGTTCCCAACCTGGAGCCTGTGTCTGATCTTTGGTTAGAGAATTAGATCCTACATGCAATAACTAACTGTTCACATGCCATGTCCAAAATGCTGGCATGCCACTACAGAAAATCCCCCAGACTGCAAATTGGACCCTGTGAGGCCAAATAAATAAATAGTTTCTAATGCTAATTAATATCCCATTGTAAGTTTCTACCACATTTTCTTTATCCATTCAACTGTTGATGGATCTAAGTTATTTCTCCATCTTGTCTATTGTGAATGATGCTGCAATGTACATGACAGTGATCTCAGAGAGACAGCAGTGAGTGGTCCTGAAGAGAGATCTTATTTTCTTTCCCAGGAATTGAAATGATAGCATGGAGGGAAACCAGAAATTGTAACCAATAAGCCATCCGGGGCTAGAAGCTAGAAGAAAAGTGGCCCTAGCTCTTTCCCCCATTTGAAAGTAAGTATATTTCAAGGAGGCAAAAACTGCAAAAAAAGGTATAAAGTTTATTTTTAGAGACACAACACAAACTATGGGCGAGTACACAGAGAAACTATTTCTTTATGACAGAAGAAAGGCAGAAATACACACCCAGAGATAAAGTGTATAGATGTCCTTTCTAATGAGGAGGAGAGCAGTAAGTCAGAAACTAAGCAGAGATACACACCCAGGGAGGAGTGAGGACATCTTGAACTAGGAGTACAGAAAAGAAGTGATTCAAATTACTTATACAGGAGAGCCCTCCATGGTCTTTTTACCTTTGGCCAATTATCCTATTTCTTCTTTCACAGCTGACTGGTCCTTGGACCCTCCCCAAGATGCAGGCACAACTTTTTCTAATATGAATCCCACAGCAGAGGCCTATAGGTGAACATCCTCACTTATCAGTGGGTGGTGTCCTGTCCCTATTTGATCCCTAAGGAGGCCTTCCTATGCATCGGCAGACAGAGAAGGTTTCCTTGACCTTAAGAGTGGGCACCTTATCTCTTTACTTCAGCAGAGCTCAGCTCCTGCCACGAGCTGTTTCCTTGGAGTATCAGGATGAGGACTAAGCTTAAATTTAAATCCACTTGACAAACACCAACTGTCCAGCCCAGGAGCCCTTCTATCTCCTAGCTCAGCAGGGAAAATATCCCTTCAACATTATGATTTTAATTTTCTGAAATAAATACCCAGAAGTGAGATTGCTGGATCACATAAGAATTCTCTTTTTAACTTTTGAGGACTCTTCATTTTGTTCTCCAGTGGCTACACCATTTTACTTCCCCACCAACAGTGTACAGGGTTCTACATCTTTGTCAAAATTTGTTCCCTTTTGTATTTTGTATTTTTTAAGCTCTTTATTGGAGTGTAATTGCTTTAAACTGTTGTGCCAGTTTTGGCAGTACAACAAAGTGAATCAGCTGTATTTATACCTATATCCCCATATGCCCTCCCTGCCATGACTCCTTCCCACTCTTTCCATCTAACCCCTCTAATTCATCACAAATCATTGAGTTAATCTCCCTATGTATGCAGCCGCTTCCCATGAGCTATCTATTTTACATTTGGTGGAGAATATATGTCAATGGTACACTCTCAAATCATCCCAGCTTCTCCTTCACCCCCCACCCCATGGTGTCCTCAGTGTGTTCTCTGTATCTGTATCTTTATTCTTGCCCTGTCACTGAGTTCATCAGTGCTATATTTTTTTAGATTCCATATATATATATATATATATATATGTTACCATATGATATTTGATTTTTCTCTTGCTGGCTTAATTCACTCTGTATGACAGACTCTAGGTCCATCCACCTCACTACAAATAACTCAATTTCATTCCTTCTTATGGCTAAGTAATATTCCATTGTATGTGTACCACAACTTCTTTATCCAACCACCTATTGATTGAATTTAACTTGCATCCTTGTCCTGCCTATTGCAAATAGTGATGCAATGAATATTGTGGTACATGTATATTTTCGGATTGTGGTTTTCTCAGGGTTTATGCCCATTAGTGGGATTCCTGAGTTCTATTTTTAGTTTTTCAATGAACCTCCACACTGTTTTCCATAGTGGCTGTGCCAATTGGCATTCCCACCCACAGTCCAGCAGTGTTTCCTTTTATCTACATCTCTCCAGCATTTATTGTTTATAGAATTTTTGATGATAGCCGGTCTAACTGGTGTGAGGCTTTAACTTGCATTTCTCTAATGATTAGTGATGGTGAGCATTTTATTCATGTGTTTGTTAACCATCTGCATGTCCTCTTTGGAGACATGTCTATTTAGCCCTTCCTCCCTCTTTTGGATTGGGGTGTTTGCTTTCTTGATATTTAACAGTCTGAGCTGCTTGTATTTTTTGGAGATTGATTGTCCATTGCTTCATTGGCAAATATTTTCTACCATTCTGAGGGCTGTCTTCTGTCTTGTTCATGGTTTCTTTTCCTGTGCAAAAGCTTTTAAGTTTCACTGGCTCCATTTCTTCATTGTTGTTATTATTTCCAGTATTCTAGGAGGTGGGTCAAAAAGGATCCTACTTTGGTTTATGTCATAGAGTGTTCTGCCTATGTTTTCCTCTAAGACCATTTGTTGTTTGATAATGACCATCCTGATGGAAGTGAGATGGTATGTTGTGTGACTTGATTTGCATTTTCCATAAGTGAGGGAGGACATATCCTACTCCCAAATTTACAGATTGGGAAACCAATGTCAACAAATGAACTCATCAAGGTCACATGACTGGTAGATGGCACAGGTGGGATTTAAACCTAGGAAGAAACGTTCCAGGATGTACAGCCCTATCGAGTATGCTGCACTGTCTACACGTCTTAGTAAATGTGCAAACGCGTTGATTTGTAGTCTGAACATTTCTCTCAATATCACATTGGAATGATTTCTCATGACACTAAATATTCTCCTAAAACACAATTTTAAGGCAGTTGATTGCATGATAGCCTATCTATCCTGTGGACACTTTATGTTTAATGGACCTTAGGATGTCATAGACTTCCTCTTTTTTAAGAGACTCTGAGGACTACATTCCTTCTGATGCATGTTTCAAGGTGTTTTTGATCATTGCTTTAGCATAAACATTAGAAGCAGAATGCAGGGCAAGGACAATACATATTTTAAGAAAAATCCATCTCTAAATATATTGTAACAATTTACACTCTTTCAAGAAGAGATCAAGATCTTTTTCCCATTTTTTTTAATACCTTTTCTCTCACTATTGGCTATAAATCACTATGGTATGCAATAGGTAAAAGGTAAAAGTTGAGGACGGGTGGGGGAGGGGGGAACTGTTGCTTTCAAGAACAGACTTTGGTTCTTCCCTGATTGCCCAGTGGTTATGTCTCTGTGCTTCCAAAGCAGGGGTTGGGGTTTAGTCCCTTGTCAGGGAAACGAGATCCCACATGCCTTTTGGTGGGGAGAAAAGAAGTGGATAAATATCAGATTTATGCTCCTGTTGGTAGCACAGGCTACAAATACAGAGCCCGAAGAAAGTGGACTCATTAGTAGACACAGCTGCAGCCCCAGCATTAGGCTCATCTAGGGAAGCAAGGCCAGACTTTTCCTGGTTGTTATTATGGTAGTAAGCCTTCCTGACACAATATGTCTCCTGATATGAATGCAGCAGTGTTTTCTAGTGGAAGCATCTATAAATTCATCCATTCATTTCTACAACATGTGTTTATTGAGGGCCTACTATGTACCTGTCATGAATACTGGGCCCAGAAGATTGGAGGACACTTCCTTTGTCTGTACAATGGGGATGATGCCCTGCAAAGTCTCCTTGGGAGACAGTTAAATGGCATAAGTAATTCACCAGAGCTATTATTCTTACTCTTATTGGTGGTTTCCCACCAACAGAGAAACATTGCTTACAGTTCCATGAAGAGCACTTGACAAGGTGTTTGACAAACTATTCACATGAGTCATCATTAAGCCCAAAACATGGTTTTTACTGTTTAAAAAAATATCAATTCTGCTCTGAACTTTGTTCTCTTTAACAGCTCTGCAACTGGTTCTCTTTCACTCCCCTTGAGCCTATCGTAATCCAGTGTCATCCCAATGGGACCAGGCACATGCAACAGTGGACATATAGCAAATCTACACACACACGGCAACAGCAGGGATTAGGGGTATGCATCTGGGAGGGTGCACCCCTCACCCTATCACAGCCTTTCTCTGACTCCCTGAAGCAGAATTCCTCCTCTTCTGCCCTCTTACCCACATGTCTATTGTTTTTTTTTTCATTTGGCCCTCCCTAATGGGGTTGTCTCTTCATCTGTTTCCATGAAACAGAGGTGGGATCCTAACTGAGCCATCTATCCCTGGGTTCCACCACAGCACATGGCACACAGTAGGTTATCAGGAAATTTGTACTGAATGAAAGATGAGGAAAGAAGTTAGAATGTCCCTTTTGCTGAATGTTATTCTTGCCTGAGTATAGGCTAATACTATGAAATGGGTTGGGGTCTATTTTCCACTTTATTTATTACTTCCTGCTCCTTCTCTCCTGGGGGTCTCCCACCACCTCTGACACTTGCTGTCCCAGCCTAGGCCTCTTCTTAGGGTCTCAGAGTCAGAAGAAGTGATGTTTCCATGACAAATATCCCAAACCATGGCACTCTAACCAAGTGGTTTGGAGATGTGCCCTTCGAGGAAGCTCAGAAATGCTGAAAGCTTTGTGGACCCTGGGTCACCCTTTACAAGAGTGGCATCCTCCCCACAGCCTTGGAGGTGAGTGAAAGTGATATGCTGTGCCCTGGATGGGTGGGGTTGGTACAGGGTTCCACACAACATGTCACTTTGAGAATGGGCCTGGAAAGGACTTTGCAACTATGGGTTTCAGAGAGCTGGTGACTGAGGTGGTGAGGAAAAGGGGAACCTTCCAAGCTAGTAAGGCCTCACCTAGAAACCCCCTGGGCAGATGGATACTATAGAGTCTCTTTTTATTAATCCTTACCATCCCTCTGAATGAGGAGGTGTTGTCATTGATGGGGCTGTCAGAATAATTCTTTTGGCCTAGGACAGCCCCTGCTGCATCCTTTGCAGCTTCCTCTCCTAAGATCCAGTCCTGTGATGTTGGAGGAAACCATCAGTCATGGTGGCCATGGCCATATGACCAAGTAAAGCCAATCATAGTAACCCATACACCTTCAAGGATGGTTGGTTGAAGTCTGGACACATTATCTGAGATGGACCAATTGCAACCCTTCCTGGTAGCCTGATCTTTCCTGAGCTTCTTTCTTTAGGGTTGAGATGTCTTGAGGATACACGTGTAGAATCTGAGGGAAGAAAGCTGTCAGGCTAAGAGAAGCAAAGAAGAGAGAAGGGAAAGAGTGAGAGAGAGATGGAATCAGCTGATGGCCAAGGCCTTTTCTGGCTTATTTTTTTTTATTTTTTATTCTCTTCCCACATCCTAACTTTGACTGTTGCAGTTGTTTTACCTTCCAGTTGTTGCTCCATCTATTTTTTATTTTATTTTATTTTATTTTATTTTAATTTTTTTGGGGTACACCAAGTTCAATCATCTGTTTTTATACACATATCCCCGTATTCCCTCCCTTCCTTGACTCCCCCCCATCAAGCCCCCCCCACCCTCCCCACCCCAGTCATCTAAGGCATCTTTCATCCTCAAGTTGGACTCCCTTTCTTATAAAACAACTTCCCAGGACTATCTATTTTACAGTTGGTAGTATATATATGTCTGTGTTACTCTCTCGCTTCGTCTCAGCTTCCCCTTCACTGCCATACCTCGAGTTCTCCAGTCCATTCTCTGTATCTGCATCCTTGTTCTTGTCACTGAGTTCATCAGTACCATTTTTAGATTCCGTAAATGTGAGTTAGCATACAATATTTGTCCTTCTCTTTCTGACTTACTTCACTCTGTATGACAGATTGTAGTTCTAGCCACCTCATGACATATAGCTCCATCTCATCCCTTTTTATAGCTGAGTAATTTTTTCTAATACATCTGTTTCCTATTCTTATCATATTTTTATATTGCTATTGTTCTGCTGTTCTCCTACTTTTTTTTAATGTTTTTCATTTTCCTGCTGCTCATGGCTTTTGGGATTTTGATTCACAAGCCCAGGGTCAGGTCTGAACTGCTGAGGTGGGAGCTCTGATTCCAAAACATTGTATTAACAGGGAAACCCAGTTCCCATGGAATATTCATCAGATTCAGATCTCCCAGAGGTTCTCACCTCAACACCAAGACCCAGCTATACTCAAGAGCCTACAAACTCCAGTGCTTGAAACCTCAGGCCAAACACCCAATGGGACAGGAAGACAATCCTGCCCATCCAAAGTGGGGGGGAAATGAGACAACAAAAAACTATGCCACAGATGAAGGAACAAGGTAAAAATACACAAGACCAAATAAATGAGGAGGAAATAGGAAAATTGCCTGGAAAAGAACTAAGAGTAATGATAGTAAAGATGATCCAAAATCTCAGTAACAACATAGATGAAATACAATAAACAGTTATAAAGGACTCAGAATAGTTAAAAAGCAAACAAACAGTAAGAGACAACAAAATAACCAAAATTAAAAATACTCTAGATGGAATAAACTGCAGAATAACTGAGGCAGAAGAACGAATAAATGAGTTGGAAGATAGAATGGGAGAAAGAACTGCCAAAGAGCAGGAAAAAGCAAAAAGAATTAAAATAATGGAAGATAGTCTCAGAAACCTTGGTGAAAACATAAAGCACACCAACAATCGAATCGTAGGCATCCCAGAAGCAAAAGGAAAAAAAAAGAAAGTTTCTGAAAAAATATTTCAAGAGATTATAGTGCAAAACATCACCAACAGGAAAAAAAAATAGTTATTCAAGTCCAAGAAGCACAGAAAATCCCATAAAGAATAAACACAAGGGGAAATACACCAAGGTACATATTAATCAAACTAATGAAAATTAAACACACACACACAAATATTAAAAGCAGCAAGAGAAAAGCAACAAACAACATGCAAGGGGAAACACATAAGAATAACAGCTGATCTTTCTGCAGAAACTCTGCAGGTCAGAAGGGAGTGGCAGGATATACTGAAAGTCCTGAAAGAGAAAAACCTACAGCCAAGAATACTCTACCCAGCAAGAATCTCCTTCAGATTTGAGGGAGAAATCAAAAGCTTTCCAGACAAGACAAAGTTAAGAGAATTCAGCACCTCCAAATCAGCCTTACAGCAATTGATAAAGGAAATTTTCTAAGCAGGAAAGGAAAAGACCTACAAAAACAAACCCAAAGCAATTATGAAAATGGTAATAGGAACAAAACCCAAAGCAATTAAGAAAAAAACAAACCCAAAGCAATTAAGAAAATGGTAATAGGAATATACATGTCAATAATCACCTTAAATGTAAATGGATTAAATGCTCCAACCGAAAGACACAGACTAGCTGAATGGATACAAAAACAAGACCCTTACATATGCTGCCTACAAGAAACCAACTTCACATCAAGGGAAACATACAGACTGAAAGTAAGGGGATGGAAAAAGTTATTCCATACAAATGGAAGTCAAAGGAAAACTGGAGTAGCAATACTCATATCAGACAAATTAGACTTTAAAGTAAAGACTATTACAAGAGACAAGGAAGGACACTACATAATGATCAAGGGATCAATCCAAGAAGAACATATAACAATTGTAACTATCTACACACTCAACATAGGAACACCTCAATACATAAAGCAAATGCTAACAGCCATAAAAGTGGATATCGAGAGTAACACAATAATAGTAGGAGACTTGAACACCACATTTACATCAATAGACAGATCATCCAAACAGAAAATAAATAAGCAAAAACAAGCTTTAAATGAAACATTAGATCAACTTGAATTACTTGATATTTATAGGACAGTCCATGCAAAATCTACAGAATACACGTTCTTCTGAAGTGCACACAGAACATTCTCCAGGAGAGATCACTTCTTGGGTCACAAATCAAGCTTCATTAAATTTAAAAAAAATTGAAATTGTATCAAGCATTTTTTGTGACCACAGCACCATGAGACAAGATATCAATTACAGGGAAAAAATGGTAAAAAATACAAATACATGGAGAGTAAAGAATGCCATATTAAATAACCAAGAAATCACTGAAGAAATCAAAGTGGAAGTCAAAAAAAAAAAAAAAAACATAGAAACAAATGGCAATGAGAACACAACAACCCAAAACCTATGGGGCACAGCAAAAACAATTCTAAGAGGGAAGTTTATAGCAATACAGTCCTACCTCAAGAAACAAGAAAAATATTGAAAAAATAAGCTAACCTGACACCTAAAATAATTAGAGAAAGAAGAACAGAAAAGAAAAAAAAAACAAAAAATGAGCAGCGGGAAAGAAATCATAAAGATCAGATCAGCAATAAATGAAAAAGAAATGAAGGAAAAAGTAGCAAAGATCAATAAAACTAAAAGATAGTTCTTTGAGAAGATAATCAAAATTGATAAACATTAGCCAGACTCATCATGAAATAAAAGACACAAATCAGCAGAATTAGAAATGAAAAAGGAGGAGTAAAAACTGATACCACTGAAATACAAAAGATCATGAGAGACTACTACAAGCAACTATATACCAATAAAATGGATAAGCTGGAAGAAATGGATAAATTCTTAGAAAACTACAATCCTCCAACCTTGAACCAAGAAGAAATAGAAAATATGAACAGACCAATCACAAGTACAGAAATTGAGACTGTGATTAAAAATCTCCAAACAAACAAAATCCCAAGGCCAGATGGATTCAATGGTGAATTCTATCAAACATTTAGAGAAGAGCTAACACCTATCCTTCTCAAACTCTTCCAAATTATAGCAGAAGGAGGAACACTCCCAAACTCATCCTATGAGGCCACCATCACCCTGATACCAAATACAGCCAAAGATGCCACAGAAAAAGAAAAATACAGACCAATATCACTGATGAATATAGATAAAAAAATCCTCAACCAAATACTAGCTAACAGAATCCAACAGCACAATGAAAAGATTATACACCATTATCAAGTGGGGTTTATCCCTGGAATGCAAAGATTCTTCAATATATTCAAATCAATCAATGTAGTACATCATATTAACAAAATGAAGGATGAAAACCATCTCAACAGAGGCAGAAAAAGCTTTTGACAGAATTCAACATCCATTTATGATAAAAACTCTTCAGAAAATGCTCATAGAAGGAAATTATCTCAAGACAATAAAAGCCATATATGACAAACCAACAGCCAACATCATTCTAAATGGTAAAAAACTGAAAGCATTCCCTCTAATAATAAGAACAAGACAATGGTGCCCATTCTCACCATTATAATTCAACGTAGTTTTGGAAGTTTTAGCAACAGCAATCACAGAAGAAAATAAAAGGAATCCAAATTGGAAAAAGAAGCAAAATTGTCACTCTTTGCAGATGACATATTATACATAGAAAACTCTAAAGATTCTACCAGGAAACTGCTAGCACTAATCAATGACTTTAGTAAAGTAGCAGGATAAAAAATTAATGCACAGAAATCTCTTGCATTCCTATACACAAATAATGAAAGAGCAGAAAGAGAAATTAAGGAAATACTCCCATTTACCATGGCAACAAAAAGAATAAAATACCTAGGAATAAACCTGCCTAAGGAGGCAAAAGACCTGTATGCAGAAAACTAGAAGACACTGATGAAAGAAATCAAAGATGACACAAACAGATGGAGGGAAATACCATGTTCTTGGATTGGAAAAATCAATATTGTGAAAACGCCTATCCTACTCAAAGCTATTTACAAATTCAGCACAGTCTCTATCAAATTACCAATTGCAGTTTTCACAAAACTAGAACAAGAAATCTTACTATTTGTATGGAAAGACAAAAGACCCCGAATAGTCAAAGAAATCTCGAGAAGGAAAGACAGAGTTGGTGGAATTAGGGTTCCTGACTTCAAACTATACTACGAGGCCACAGTGATCAAAGCAGTTTGGTATTGGCACAAAAATAGAAAGGTAAGTGAAGGGAACAGAATAGAGAACATGGAGGTAATCCCACACACATATGGGCACCTTATCTTTGACAAAGGAGGCAAGAATATACAATGGAAAAAAGACAGCCTCTTCAGTAAGTGGTGCTGGGAAAATTGGAGAGCTACATATTAAAGAATGAAATTAGAACACTTCCTAACACCATACACAAAAATAAACTCAAAATGTATTAAAGACCTGAATAAATGTCAGGCAGTATAAAACTCCTAGAGGAAAACTTAGGCAGAACTATCTATGACATACATCAAAGCAAGTTCCTTTTTGACACACCTCATAGAATAATAGATATAAAATCAAGAATATACAAATGGGACCTAATGAAACTTAAAAGCTTTTGCACAGTGAAAGAAACCATAAACAAGACAAGAAGACAACCCTCAGAATGGGAGAAAATACTTGCCAATGAAGCAACTGACAAAGGATTAATCTCCAATCTATACAAGCAGCTCATGCAGCTTAATACCAAAGAAGCAAATAAACCAATCCAGAAATGGGCAGAAGACTAGATAGACATTTCTCCGAAGAAGACATGCAGATGGCCAACAAACACATGAAAAGATGCTCAATATCACTAATCATTAGAGAATTGCAAGTCAAAGCCACAATGAGGTATCACCTCACACTGGTCAGAATGGCCAGCATCAAAAAATCTAGAAAGAACAAATGTTGGAGACCATGTGGAGAGAAGAGGACTCTCCTGCACTTTTGGTAGGAATGTAAGCTGGCACAGCAACTATGGAAAACAGTTCAGAGGTTCCTTAAAAAACTAAAAATTGAACTACCATATGATCCAGTAATACCACTATTGGGCATATTTCCAGAGAAATTCACAATGCAAAAAGAAACATGTGCCATAATGTTCATTGCAGCACTGCTTACATTAGCCAGAACATGGAAGCAACCTAAATGCCCATCAACAGATGAATGGATAAAGAAGATGTGGCACATATATACAGTGGAATATTACTCAACCATAAAAAGGAACAAAATTGAACTCTATGTAATGAGGTGGATAGACCTAGCGACTGTCATAGAGAGTGAAGTAAGTCAGAAAGAGAAAAACAAATACCGTATGCTAACTCATATATATGGAATCTAAAAGAATGTTACTGATGAACACAGTGACAGGGCAAGAATAAAGATGCAGATGTAGAGGATGGACTTGAGGACCCAGGGCGGGGAGTGGGGGAAAAAGGGAAGCTGGGACGAAGTTAGAAAGTAGCATACACATAGATACACTACCAAATGTAAAATAGATAGCTGGTGGGAAGTTGCTGTATAACAAAGAGAGATCAAGTGGATGATGGATGATGCTTCAGAAGGCCAGGACAAAGAGGGTGGGAAGGAGTCACAGGAGGAAGAGGATATGGGGATATATGTGCAAGTACAACTGATTCACTTTGGTGTACCTCAGAAACTGGTACAAGTGTGTAAAGCAATTAGATTGCAATAAAAACTTAAAAAAATAAAAAAAAAGCACCAGCTGAGGGGTTCTGTTTTCCTGGGTCCATTCACTGACATGTTTGCATCTGCTCTGGTCCCTGTGTCCCAGATCCACAGTATTCTTCCAAGAAGTCTCCTCTTTTCTTGAAGTCAGTTGGAGATGTGCTCCTCACACATGTGGCTCAGAGGTTGTTCTAGATCCTGCCCAATTAGGATGCAGCTCCCCCATGCAAACAGTCACACATTCTATTAGCACCATTGGGAATGGAATTGATTATTCTACTGAGAATAGGGCTTTTCAGAGCACCAAAGTCCACCACCACCCCTGGGCAGGAGAACACTACCTGTGAGTGAGTGTGTGCTTGGATTGGGCCTGACTGATTCCTAAAGCATCCCCAGCATTTACACTGCAGGAGCCAGGCCAATCCTGTTGTTCTTGTGATCATAAACTAAGAAATACAGCCTCAGGAAGATGTCACCCAGGATCCAGGTCTCCAACTCACTCAAGTCCTCTGCGCCCCCTCGAAACATGCTGATACAGGTGACATAAGGACCCTGGGGAATATGGAAATAAACGGCAGGCAGTCTGTCGTTACTTGCTACACCCCAAGTGTGCAAACATGGCAGCTTCTTATATTTTCCTCCTTTAGTAAGAATCAACTGGCTCTCTCAGCTTTTGGGGAAGTGCAGTGGTCTTTCAAGGACAAGAATAGCCAAGACATGTGGTTGATCTGAAGGAGGGTGGTGTGGGAGGAAAGGATTGGAGTTTGGGATTTTCAAATGCAAACCTCTATACAGAGGATGCATAAAAAACAAGGCCCTCCTGCATAATATAAGAAATATATTCAATATTCCATGATAAACAGTGATGGAAAAGATTAGGAAAAACAATATATAATATGCATAAGTGAGTCACTTTGCTGTACAGCAGAAATAAACAGAACATTGCAAATCAGCTATACTTCACTACAAGGAAAAGAAAAAAGAAAAAAAAAGGACAAGAATGGAGTGTAGTTACCCTGTTCTTTCCTTCTGACATATGCTCACTGTTTTCTCTGCAAAGAACACCCTTGCTTCTCCCTATTCCCCATAACCTCTTCTTTAAGACTATGCTCAGGCCCTCAAGGAAGTCATTCTGGACACACACTTACCCTCCCTGGCCACTTCAGTCTGGGTTGGGAGACTTACTCTGGTGATCCCCTTGTCTGTGGCCCTCATCATCCCTAATCTGGCCCCATGTTACCTTGGCCCAGCCCAAGCAACTTCCCTTTTCTTGGAGTCCAGTGGATATTTGCCTCAATCCAAGCAGGTCTTCTCATGCCTTCATGAGGCTGGGGTTTCTTATTACTGAAATTCCCTGTATTGCTCAAAGATTTTTTGCAGCCCATCAGCCTCCTCTGAAATCCTACAGGGAACTGGCATGAAGCCTCACCCCTGTGCCGGGGCTGCGGAGTCACCGTGCACCCTTTATTCACGTGAGCATCCAACCTCCCCACATAGGGGTCTGGTAGCACAACACACAGAGGGGGAACAGGAGCTTAGCAAGGTGCCTTCCTTCTGAGATCTAGGGGAACAATGTATTGATATCCCACCATGACACTTTCAAGATGGGAAGTGAGATTGTAAATCATTATGGTGAGAAAACACACTGAGACTGTCTCCAGTGAACCCTGCTTGTCACTTGCTCAATTTCAGGGATGGCTAGAGCTCATTTTCTGTGTTCATCTCTCTGAGGGTGTTGGTTAAACTGAAGCTCTTTGAGGGCAAAGACTCTTAATGACCCCCAATCCTCTGTGCCTCTAACCATTTCAGTATGGGGTGGTATCTCCATTTATTCCAGGATGATGGATGTCCCAGACTGCCCTTTGCTCTCATGTGCTTTGTTGTGTGGGAGGCACTGGTCCAGCCTCACAGGCTCTGCAGCATCTGCTGTGGTGTGGCTTGGCTTGCAGAGAATCTTCTCCTCCCAGCCTCATTGCAAGGGTTCCTCCAAGTCCCAGACTTGGGAATCAGCCCCCAGGTTTGTCCCCTGACCTTTCAGTTACAGGGCTGAGTGGGCACTGTGTATTCATTTCCATTGATGGTGAAGATACTAGGCAGATTATTGGTGCTGCCACATGGAACCACCTATTGTAAGAGAAAGAGGAGAGAGGTTGACCCAGCTGATCTCTGCTGTGTGGAGATCCCCAGAGTGACCTTCGATCTCAGGCCACTCCTGGATCCCAGCTTCCTGATTCTCTCTGTCCCAGCCCCTGCCCCACTCTGTCCCCAGTTGGCGTGTTTGGGTGGCAAAGGGTAGGCAGAGTGTCTCTTTGTATGTGTTGCTTTCAGGTTTCAAGAATGCAGTGCACCTCTCTCCACTGCTGATAAGCTTCTCTCCAAGCAGACCAGTTTCCCCAGTTTGTCCAGCACTTTCCCTGTTTTTAAACTAGCAATTTTGTGCACTAAGAACTCCCTCATTCCCAGGTATCCCTGGGCAGTTGTTGATCTGTTCAGGGTGGTGAAATACTCCTTGATCATCTTTTCACTGCATAATAGTGTCCTCAAACCATGCCATCTTCATCACAGCATTGTGGGTGCAGCCCTCTGTGGACTGCACACAGGTCTCAGGACACTGTTCAGGACCCTGGTCAGGGCCCTGGGTAGGAGGCCTCGGGTGATTATGAGCCTATGGTTTATGTGTGTATCTGTGTGTTTGTGTGTCTCTTTGTGTGTGCGTCTGTATGTGCATCTGTATGTGTGTGTTTCCCAGTGTGTCTCTGCATGTATCTTTGTGTGTTTTGCTGTGTATCTCTGTTCCTGTACAAGTTTATATATGCGCCAATATGTGTTTATATGCATCTCTGTCTGTGTTTATATGTGTGTCTTTGTGGTTGGAGGCTGTGTGTCTGTGTGTGACTGTGTGTCTGATTGCATATTTGTGTGTTTCCCCATGTGTCCATGTGCATGTGTGCGAGTATCACTTGGAGTGGCCCTCAAAGAAGAGGCTTACCCATTCATGTTCAACTGCCAGTAATCTGGTCTGGGCATTCGTATGCAATTAAGATGTCTTTTGTGGTAGCTGTTGTCCACCCTACCAAACATCATCAAGTTGCCATTCTCCTTCCCTCTCAGGAGAAAAAGAAGACAGGGAGCTCCTTCTCAGAGAATAAAGCCACTCAATGTCTGAGGGCTCTGCTGATCCACCCATCAGAGGCACGACTATGGTCTACATTTAAACATGTGGAAATTGAGGCATGGATGGATTAATTACCTGACCAAGGTCAGTCATCGAATAATGAACGGAAGAGAAGAGGTTCAAAGCTGGAAGCCTGGCTGGCTGCCTACCTGCCACCCTTTTGAAGAGGGCCTGGTCCCCGCCAGCAACCAGAGTGTTCAGAGATTCCCGCAAAGGACAGCATGCTGGAGGGGTCTGACCTGCCCCTTCTGTAATCTGTCATATCTCAGAAAGCCTAGGCCCAAAGGCAGTAAGGGCTTGGGTTCAGGCTCACTCAGAGTTGGTATCACAGGTCTGAGACCTTTGCCATACATGGGATCCCACACTAAGTAGGGTCCCATGCCACTGCTATCCCTGTGTTGAAATTCCTAATACTTTTTGAGCAGGAGGTGCCACATTGCACTGGTTCCTCACAATTGTATAGCTGGCCCTGCACTTCCAGTAAAATGTTAGTGAGGAAGTAAACATTCCTGCTGTCCCTCTCCTTCATTTCATATCAAATCTATCAGCAAATCCTGTTGCCTTTGCCTCCAACCTGTATCCTGACAGCTTCCATAATATCCCTCTTCCCTCCACTTCCCTGGACCAAGTAACTGCCCTTGAGCCCAGGAAGATTGTTGCATTCCAATAAAACTTTATTTAGAGTGAGCAGTGGGGGGCCACATGTGGCCCTGGGGCAATAGTTATGCTGAGCTAAACAGTATCTCAGAAAACTTGTGGATCAGTTGGTCTTTAATTTTTATACAAATAAAAGCAACTTGTAGGTCATTTAGAGAGAGGGCCTGTCCACTTGAGACTTAAGTGTTCAAGTAGAAGGCAAAGACAGACTGAGAAATGATGCCTCGTGTCCTCAGGTTGTCGAAGACAGGGGTGGTTCCTTTGAGGTCAAGTCTGGTGTAGACCATGCCCAGGAAGCCATCAAATTTTGTTTCACTCAACACAATCTCTTTCTCACTCAGGGAAAACTCCTGGTCCAGGTTGACAAGGTTTCCGATTTGTGGGAGAGGAGGGGTTTCCCAAATTAGGGTTGGCAAAGTGGGACTGAGACTGGGTTTGGGTGGTGAGGCCGTTAGCACCTCAGAGATGACCTGAGGCTTGGCTGTACCCTGATGTGACCTGAGGTGGTTAGACAAAGATGGGACTGGAATTCAGGTGATTGCTCTGCCCTTTGCAAACAGCCAAGGCATTGGAAGATGGAATGTCCTAGATGACAGAAAGTGAAGGAGGATTCTCAGCCATTGATGATTTTGCAATTATAAGATTGTAGGGATGCCAGGGCAATAGGGGCTCTGCAAAGAGATACCATCTACATAAGTAATATAAAGCCTCAGGTGGTCATTGATGTGGTGGTGCACTTGATGCAATTTCTCATAGATACTGGTGCAACCTTCTTGTTCTTAATCCAACGATTGGAAACCTTAGCAGTCTTAAGGAAAACGTAACGGGGTTGTCAGGGAAGGCAGGGGCACACATTCCTGGAACCTCTTTTGTGCAAGATCAATGGGCAGCTGTTTTTACATTCCTTTCTGTTTTAGCCTGACAACCCCACCTCTTTAGTGGGAAGAGATTTATTAACTAAGTTAGGGGCCACTCTGTTTTTTAAGGGACAAGGGAAACACCCTCATCTCCATATGGTTCTAACAGAAAAAAAAGGAACAGATAAAATCTGATCCTGTATTAGAAGCCTTAGTAAAGACTCTGGAATGTGGATTTTCAAAGTTCCAGGCATAGCCAAAGATATCCAGCCAGTGATTATTAGGTATAAAGAGTTATATAGTGTCTAAATACAAGGTACAAATTTCAAAAACCTAAGGAAGATCCTCAGAAATATTTGTAAATGGATTACCAAAATAGGCGCCCACTGGTCTGACTAAAGCTACTATAGCTTTTATGTAGGACCTGAGAGCAATTTCCAATGGCAGCCTTCACCCCTAAGCTAAAGTGAAGGGGATGCCAGGATTTCAATATCATTGAGGTAACCACCCAATTCTTTGAAAAAGATAACAAAGCAGTCCTTGTTTTCCAATCTCAAGATGACCTATGTCTTCCATGTTTTAAAATGTAAATTTAAAAAAAGAGGGTAAGGTAATATAGAACTTGACTTGTCAAGGGTAAAGAGAAATCCTCACTTTCTTTTCTATAAACACTAGGAAAAATGTGTAGCCATCTAGATAGTGACTTTGATTTGTTCCATCTGCTAGAAGCCCATTTTGTATCCAACCTCTTGTAACTGTTAAGTTTTCTGTTGTACCTGTTGACTAGAAAAAATGCCCAATGTGAGAGTGGTGACAAGTTTTATCTGAGGCAAAATGAGGACTGAAGCCATGGACAACATCATCTCAGTTATTTCTAAAACTATTCCAAAGAGACAGGTAGAAGGACAGTGTATGTGTGATTTTCGTGAAAGGGGAGTACATGCCATTGTGCACATATTTTTTTTAGCAGAAGGTATCTATTAGTCATGAGGACATTTTGTTCCCATGAAGGATTTTAGTGTTTTTCTAGATATGAGGAGATCCAAGAATTGGGCTCATAAAAGCAGCCCCTGTAAATATTTGATTATCTGAGGACCTCTTCTCCCAGTTTTTTACAAAGCACACAGTACCTCATCTCAGCTCTCCAAACTAAACTTCTTTCAGGGTGATTTTGAAAATAAGCAGGTTAAGCAGGGCATGATTTAAACCTTATACAGGTTGATGTTAAGTTCCAGTGGTGTGTGCCAGTTGTAGTTGACATACCTGACTCAGGACTGAAATTTTGAAATGGGAACTCTAAGCCTCAGTTATTGTTTGTGTTTGTGTGTTCAAATGAACCTATGTGTGTATTATAGATGTATGGTATGGCCAAAGTTAATCAGTAAAATAGTTTGAATTGACATAAAGGAAATAAATTGTTTATATAAATACTCAAATGGTAAATTGTCTATACAGAATGAATTACAGGTTCATGTCATTTGGAAAATATTCAGTATTAAACTGGTATCTGGTATTGAAGGTGGCATGAATTTGATGTTTTGATTTATATAATGTCTTTACAGTCATCCATGTTGACTATAATCTTTCTGTTGTACTTAGGTTTACTAAAGATCAAACAAAACTTTATTTTATTATAAATTTGTCAACAAGAAAAGTAACTTGTTGTTAAAAAAATTTGTAAGGAAAGTAAGCTGTACATTTTCAGTAAAAGAAGGTTGGAGGAATGAGCAAAAAAAATACTAAAAAAGAATTATACATGATTAGAATTTCCTAAAATTGGGTTCAGTTTAGTTGGGTAAATGGATTTTGTTGGGAGTGGCCCGGGTGAAGAGTGGATTTGGTTTTACCCTCCAATGTTTTCTTGAAATGCTGCTTTTCTTAACAGATAGTATAAATTTCTTTGCCTTTAAGTGATCTGTGTTTGCTTTTGAGGCCTTTTGTAACTTTGGCTAAGGAATAAGTATTGTCTCACAGTGACCTATCATCTTATCTGATCAAGTGTTTTCAAACTTTTTGACAATTTTTCCAAACACAAAATTTTAGTTGACTTTCTTGTGAATTCCATCTAACTGTGGAGTACTTTAGAGGGCCCCTGAGGTATCTTTATTTATTAAGAACTTTTATTTAGAAATAATTGACATACAATAAACTGCATATATTTAAAGTGTACAATTCAATACTTTTTTTTTCTTATTAGTAACATATATGTGGCAATCCCAATCTTCCAATTCATCCCACCTCAACCCCATCCCGCTTTACCCCCTTGGTGTCTATGTGTTTCCTCTATACATCTGTGTCTCTATTTCTGCCTTGTAAACCAGTTGCTCTGTACCATTTTTGGGGACTCTGCATATATGCATTTATACATGATATTTGCCTTTCTCTTTCTGACTTACTTCACTCCTCATGACAGGCTTTAGATCCATCCTTTTCTCTACAAATTTTGCAATTTCATTCCTTTTTATGGTTAAGTAATATTCCAATGTATATATGTACCACATCTTCTTTATCAATGCATCTGTCGATGGACATTTAGATTGCTTCCATGACCTGGGTATTGTAAATACTGCTGCAAAGAACATTGGAGTGCATGGGTCTGCTGAATTATGGTTTTCTCTGGGTATATGCCCAGTGGTAGGATTGCTGGGTCATATGGTAATTCTATTTTTAATATTTTAAGGAACCACCACACCCTTTTCCACAGTGGCTGTATCATTTTACATTCCCACCAACAGTGTCAGAGGGTTCCGTTTTCTCCACACCCTCTCCAGCATTTATTGTTTGGAGATTTTCTGATGATGCCCATTCTAACCGCTGGGAGGTGAAACTTACTTGTAGTTTTGGTTTACATTTCTCTAATAATTACTGATATTGTACAGCTTTTCATATGCCTCTTGTTCATGTGTATGTCTTCTTTGGAAAAATTTAAGTCTTCTGCCATTTTTTATTGATTGTTTATTTTCTTTTTTATATTGAGCTTCATGGACTGTTTATAAACTTTGCAGTTTAATACTTTGTCTGTTGAAACATTTGCAAATATTTATTCCCATTCTGAGGGTTGTCTTTTTGTCTTGTTTATAGTTGCCTTTGCTGTGCAAAAACTTTTAAGTTTCACTATGTCCCCTGTATTTAGTTTAGTTTTTGTTTCCATTACTCTAGGAGGTGGGTCAAAAAAATCTTGCTGTGATTAATATCAAAGAGTGTTCTTCCTAAGTTTTCCTCTAGCAGCATTATACTGTCTGACCTTTCATTTAGGTCCTTAAGCCATTTTAACTTTCATTTTCTCTGTGGTGTTAGGGAGTGTTCTAATTTCATTCTTTTACATGAAGCTGTCCATTTTTCCCAGCATCACTTATTAAAGAAACTGTCTTCCCTCCATTGTATGTACTTTCCTCCTTTTTTCATAGGTTAGTTGAAAATAGTTTATCTCTGGGCTTTCTAAACATAGTTTATCTCCTGTTCCATTGTTCTATATTTCTGATTTCATGCCAGTACCAAATTGTCTTGATTAGTGTAGCTTTGTAGTACACTCTGAAATCAGGGAGTCTGATTCCTCCTGCTCTGGATTTTTCCTCAGGATTGCTGTGAATATCCAGGGTCTTTTGTGTCTCCATACAAGTGTTAGAATTTTTTGCTCTAGTTCTGTGAAAAATGCCTTTGGTAATTTGACAGGGATTGAATTGACTGTGTCAATTGCTTTGGGTACTATAGTCATTTTCACAATGTTGATTCTTCGAATCCAATGGCATAATATATCTCTTCATCTGTTTGTGTCAACTTTGATCTCTTTCTTCTGTGCTATAATTTTTTGAGTACAAGTCCTTTGCCTCCATAGTTAGGTTTATTCCTAGGTATTTTATTATTTTTGTTGCAATTGTGAATGAGATTGTTTCCTTAATTTATCTTCCACATCTTTTGTTGTTAGTGTACAGGAATGTAAGTGATCTGTCTGTTAATTTTGTATCCCACAACTCTACTAAATTCATTGATTAGCTCAAATAGTATTCTGGTGGCATCTTTAGGGTTTTCTATATCCAATATCATATCATCTGCAAACAGTAAGTTTTACTTCTTTTCCAATGTGGACTCCTTTTATTTTATTTTTTTCTTCTCTGATTGCTGTGGCAAGGACTTCCAAAACTATGTCAAATAGTAGCAAGGTGAGAAGACATCCTTGTCTTGTTCCTGATCTTAGAGGGAATGCTTTCAGTTTTTCACCTCTGAGAATGATGTTTGCTGTAGGTTTGTTGTATATGGCCTTTATTATGTTGAGATATGTTCCCTCTATGCCCACTTTCTGGGATTTTTTTTTAATTTATCATAAATTGGTGTTTAATTTTTCAAAAATTTGTTCTGCATCTATTGAGATAATCACATGGTTTTTATTCTTCAATTTGTTCATATGGTGTATCAAATTGATTGATTTCTGTATATTGAAAAATCCTTGCATCCCTGGGATACATCCCACTTGATCATGACATATGATCTTTTTAATGTGTTGCTCCATTCCATTTGCTAGTATTTTGTTGAGGACTTTTGCATCTAAATTCATGTGGTATTGATCTTTAAATTTCTTTTTTTTGTAGCATCTTTGTCTGCTTTTCATATCAGGGTGTTGCTGGCTTCCTAGAATTAGCTTGGAAGTGTTCCTTCCTCTGTAGCTTTTTGGAACTGCTTGAGAAGCATGGGTGTTATCTCTTCTCTAAATGTTTGATCAAATTCACCTGTGAAGCCAACTGGTCCTGGACTTCTGTTTGTTGGAAGATTTTTAATCACAGCTTGAATATCATTACTTGTAGTTGGTCTGTTCATATTTTCTATTGCTTCCTGATTTAGTCGTGGAAGGTTATATCTCTCTAGGAACGTGTATATGTCTTTCAGGTTGTCCATTTTATTAGCATATAGTTGCTTGTAGTAGTCTTTTATGATGTTTTCTTTTCCTGTGGTGTCCTTTCTAACTTCTCCTGTTTCATTTCTGATTTTATTGATTTGAGTCTTCTCCCTCTTTTTCTTGTTGAATCTCATCAAATGTTTATCAATTTGTTTATCTTCTCAAAGAATCAGCTTTTAGTTTTACTGATCTTTGCTATTGTTTTCTTTCTATTTCACTTATTTCTGCTCTCGCCTTTACGATTTCTTTCCTTCTACTAACTTGGGGTTTTGATTCTTTTTCTTTCTCTTGTTTTGGGTGTAAGGTTCTATTGCTTATTTATTTATTTATTTATTTATTTATTTATTTTGAGGTAGGAATGCATTCCAAAAACTTCATTTTTGGAACTCATTTTGCTGCATCCCATGGGTTTTGCATTGTTGTGTTTTAATTGCCACTTGTCTCTAGGTATTTTCTGATTTGCTCTTCAATGTTTTCAGTGATCTCTTGGGCATTTAGTAGTGTGTTGTTTGGCCTCCATTTGGTTGTGTTTTTTTGCAGTTTATTATTTTATTTCTATAATTCATTTCTAATCTCATAGCCTTGTATTCAGAAAAGATGCTTGATACAATTTCAATTTTCTTAAGATTATCAAGGCTTGATTTGTGACCAAAGATGTGCTCTACCCTGGAGAAAATTCCCTGTGCACTTGTGAAGTGTAATATGCTGTTTTCAGATGGAATGTCATATAAACATCAACTAAATCTATGTGGTCTATTGTGTCACTTAAATATTGTATTTCCTTATTAATTATCTGGCTGGGTGATGTGTCCATTGGTATAACCAGGGTGTTAAAGTCCCCAACATTTTTGTGTTGCTGTCGATTTCCTCTTTTATAGTTGTTAGCCTTTGCCTTGAGTATTGAGGTGCTCCTCTATTGGGTGCATATATATTTATAATTGTTCTATCCACTTCTTGGTTTGATCCCGTCATCATTATGTAGTGTCCTTTCTTGTCTCTTGCAACATTCTTTATTTGAAAGTCTATTTTTTTCCTATTATGAGCATTGCCACTCCAGCTTTCTTTTCATTTCCATTTATATGGAATATTATTTTCCATCTCCTCATTTTAAGTGTATGTTTCCCTAGGTCTGAAATGGGTCTCTTTTGCATAGCATATACATAGGTCTTGTTTTTGTATCCACTCAGCCAGTATGGGTCTTTTGGTTGGTGCATTTCGTCCATTTTCATTGAAGGTAATTATTAACATTTATATACCTATTGCCATTTGCTTAATTGTTTTTGGTTTGTTTTTGTAGGTCTTTTTGTTTTCTTGTATTTCCCACTTAGAAAAATTCATTTAGCATTTGGTATAGGGCTGGTTTGGTGGTGCTGAATTCTCTTAACTTTTGCTTCTCAGTAAAGCTTTTTCTGTCTCCATTGAGTCTGCATGAGATTCTTGGTGTGTAGAGTGTTCTAGGTGGTGTTTTTTTTTTCCCTTACATCAATTTAAATATAGTGTGCCACTCCCTTCTGGCTTGCAGAGACTTTGTTGAGAAATCAGGTGTTAACCTTAACCTTATGGGAGATACCTGGTATGTTATTCATCATTTTTCCAGTGTTGCTTTAAAAAATTTTCCTTTGTCTTTAATTTTTTTTTTGAATTTGACAGCTGTGTCTTCATGTGTTTCTCCTTGGGATTCTCCTACTTGGAATTCTTTGTACTTCCTGGACTTGGGTGGCTATTTCCTTTCCCATATTAGGGAGGTTTCTAAATATAGTCTCTTCAAGTATTTTCTTGGGTCCTTTCTCTCTCTGTTTTTTCTCCTCAGACCCCTATAATGTGAATGTTGCTGTGTTTAATGCTGCCCCAGAGGTCTCCTAGGCTGTCTTTATATCTTTTCATTCTTTTTTCATTTCTCTTGTCTGCATGCAGGATTCCCACCATTCTGCCTTCCAGGTGACTTATCTTACTTCTGCCACAGTTATTCTGCTATTAGTTCCTTGTAGTGTATTTTTCCTTTCAGTTTTGTATTGTTTATCTGTGTTTGTTTGTTCTTTAATTTTTCGAAGTCTTTGTTAAACTTTTCTTACATCTTTTTTATCTTTGCATCCAGTCCTTTTCTGAAGTCCTGGATCATCTTCACTGTCGTTATTCTGAATTCTTTATCTGGAAGGTTGCCTATCTCAACTTCATTTGTTTGTTTTCCTGTGGGTTAATCTTTTTCTTTTTTGTGGTACAACATTATCTGTGTTTTCATTTTCTCTGCTTTCTGTGGCTGTGGTTTTCATTCTGCAGGCTGCAGGATTATGTCTTCTTGATACTGCCGTCTGCTCTCTGGCAGATGAGGCTGTCTAACAGGCTTGTGCACAATTCCTGATGGGAGAAACTGGTGATGGTTAGGGCTGGATGTTGCTTTGGTCAGCAAAGCACAGTAAAACTTTAATCCACTTGTCTGCCAATAGATGGGGCTGATTTCCCACCCTGTTGGTTGTTTGGCATGAAGCAACCCAGCACTGAAGATTACAGGCTCTTTGGTAGGGCTACTGGCAGATTCCAGGAGGGCTCATGCCAATGAACACTTCCCATAATCCCCAGCACCAGTATCCTCAACCCTTCAAAGAGCCACAGCTGCCCCCACTTCTGCAGGTGACCTTCCAACACAAGCAGGTACATATGGTTCAGTTTCCTATGGAGTCACTGCTCCTCCTCCTGGATACTGGTGTGCATACTACTGTTTGACCACCAAGAATGGAGCCTCTATTTACCACAGTCATGCAGATGTCCTGCAAGCAAATCCTGCTGACCTTCAAAGTGATTCTCTGGGGATGCATTCTCCTGTTGCCAGGTCCCCAGGTTGGGAAGCCTGATGGAAAGCTAAGAACCCTCACTTCAGTGTGTGGACCTCTGTGGTATAACTGTTCTCAAGTTTGTGAGTTAACCAACCAGTGTTTGTGGGACTTGATTTTACCGCAATACTGCCCCTCCCACTGTCAGACGGTGGCTTCACTTTTGTCTCTGGTTGTGGGGTGTATTTCTTGGTAAGTTCCAGTATCTACCCATCTATGATTGCTCAGCAGTTACTTGGGAATCCAGTGCTCTTGCAAGAGGAAGTGAAAGCACGTCCTTCAACTCCACCAACTTGAACCATAAATGAGGCCTGTGAGGTATCTTAAAGATACGTCTTTAACTAAGATTGTTTGGTATATTTAGTGAAATGCAATTATTCATAATTCTGGTATTGTAACCAAGCTTATTAATTATACTGTAATGAGATGTTAAGCATTCCTTTTAAGTCTTCTAGTTTTACAGATTTTTTTGTACTCTGAAGCTGTTACCAAAAGTGTTTCAGCATTAATGTGTTTCATTGAAAAACTATGGAAGCAATTACAACACTTCCACACCATGATGATGATTATGTGAGGATTCCACCCTATACCAACTTAATGCAAGGAGGTTTCCTGAACCCAGAGGCTTCTGCATAAGGCATCCAGTGATTATTTTCCCTGACAGACAGGGTGATTTCCCTAATTAGCCTTGAAGCAGTTACAGAAGGTGGATCATTGCCCTTCTGCTTCCCATAAGAATATGTGAATAAAGTCTCTTACAGGGGAATGAAACAGGAGGGAAGGGGACAGGGCACAAGCTTTGAAAGTGTGACGTAGCCCGAGGACATAACACAAACTGAGTAGAATCAAATGGGTCCAAGATGGTGGACAACACCACTTTCACTAGACCTTGAACATCATAAAAGAACCATAAGAATGAAAAAGTAGGCAGTGTCCAAATTCTAGGAAATCTCCTCCCCTTCCTGCAATAGCTGGAATACTCTTCCCAATTATTAGCCTATTAAAAAACTCACCCCTGTAAAAACTGATAACCACATACACTGGTATATTCATCACCTTCCGAGATGGCCCATAGTCTGTCTGTGCAGTGTGTATCTCTCTAAATAAATTCACTTCTTACTTATTAGTGTGTTTCTCACTGAATTCTGTTTGCAATGAGATATAAAGAACCTGAGCTTCCTTAGGTCCTGAAATAAAGTGTGTGATCTTATTTGGAAGATTTTGGGTTTTGGCTGGGATTCAGTCTTGGCAGTATGGATTCAAGTCCCTATCAGGGTTTTGCTGGGTTCGAGACCCAGCTGCATGAGCTTGAGCCCCAGTCTGAGTTTTGGCTGGGTTTGAGTCCAAGCCACATGTGTTCATATGTCAATCAGGGATTTGGTGGGGTTTCAGTCCCAGCCACCATGGTTCAAATCCCCATTTGAGGTGCAAGGTTTAAACTTCAGCATCACATCAAATCAACTGAAGCAAATAAAATATAAAAACAGCCATGAATGGGACTCCCCTGGTGGCACAGTGGAGAAGACTCTGTCTTCCCAATGCAGGGTCCTCAGTTCAATGCCTGGTCAGGGAACTAGATCCCACCTACCACAACTAATATTTCACATGTGGCATCTAAAGATCCCACATGCCTCAACAAAATAACTTGTGCTGCAACTCAGTGATGTCACAGCCAAATAAATGAGTAAATTAAAAAAAAAAGTCCTAATGATATCCCATTGTATGTCTCTACCACATTTTCTTTATCCATTCCACTGTTGATGGATTTAAATTGTTTGTACATCTTGGCTATTGTGAATGATGCTGTAATTTACATGACAGGACAAATATTCCTTTGGCATCATGATTTTAATTTTTTGGAATAAATACCCAGAAGTGGGATTGCTGAATCAAAGTGAATTCTCTTTTTAGTTTTTTGAGGAATCGCCATTATGTTCTCCAGTGGCTGCACAAGTTTACTTCCCAATCAACACCATGTTGGAATGCACATTGTGCTCAACACTTACTATAATTCGTTTTGTGATAATGACCCTGCTAATGGATTTGAGATGGTATCTTACTGTCATTTGATTTGCATTTTTGTATGATCAGTGAGGGAGGACTATCATTCTCCCAAATTTACAGAATAAGTAACCAATATGAAGAAATCAACTTATGAAGGTCATATGACTGGTAGGCTTCAGAGGTGGGATGTGAACCCAGTTAGAAAAGCTCCAGGATGAGTATGCTTCACTGTCTTCCATGTGTTTATCAAATCTGGGATCATGCAATACCTGCAATACAAAAGTATTCTTTGCTTTTCTCTTTATGTCTTATTGAATTGATTTCTTATAATGCTAAATATGCTCTTAAAACACAATTTCATGGTAGTTGATTGCATGATGGCCTATCTGTACTGTGGTTAATTTATGTTGAATGGGTCTTGGGATGTCCCAGATTTTCCCTTGTGTAAGGGATTCTGAGGACTACATCCTTACTTATGGAAGTTTTGGGGTGCTCCTGATCATCACATTAGCATACAACTTAGAAGAAAAATTTCTGGGACAAAACTATATATACTTTAACAAGTCAACTACAAAAATAATGTACCAATTTATACTCTTCTCAGAAGTTTTTAAGATCTATTTTTTCCTGTGTTTTTCTACATTTCTTCCCACCAGTGGCTATTAATCTCTGTGGTATGCAGAGGGTGAAGAACACAAGTGGAAGCTGGGGTGAGATTGTTGCTTTCAAGATCAGAGATTGGGACTTCACTGGTGGTCCAGTGTTTAAGATTTCGTGCTTTAAGTCTGGGAACTTGGATTTGATGTCTATCAGGGAACTAAGATTCCATATGATGTGCTGTGCAGCAAATAAAGAAGAAAAATTGAAGATCAGATTTTATCCTAATGTTGGTAGCACAGATAACAAATATATAACCTGAAAAACACTGGGCTCATTAACAGTCACAGATCTGACCCTGGCTGTAGGCTCATGGAGGGAAGCAAAGCCTGACTTTTTCTGGTTGTTAGAGCAGTAAGCCCTGCTGATACCAAATATTGCCCAACATGGATGCAGCACTGTGTTCTAGTCGAAACATCTAACCATTCATCCATTCCTTTAATCAACATGTATTTATTGAGGGCCTGCTATGTGCCTGTCACCAGTATTGGGGCCAGAAGTTTGGAGAAGACTTCCTTCATCTGTACAATGGGGGTCATAACCTGCAAGGAGTCATAGAGACACAGGGAAATGGCACATGCAAGTGACCTGAGGTATTATTATTATACTTATTGGTGGTTTCTCAAAACAGAGAGGCATTGCTTATGGTTCCATGAAGACCACTTGGAAAATGAGCTTGACATACTATTCTGTTATATCTCCATTAAACTCAGACTATGATATTTGTTATTAAAAAAAAAAAATACCGGTACTGCCCTCATCTTTCCCCAATTATAAGTTCTGCAACTGGTCCTCTTTCACTCCCCTCAAGCCGATCATTTTCCAGGGCTATCCCAAAAGGACCAGGCACATGGCACTCTAGACATACAGCCAATATGCACACACAGGGGAACTGCAGGGCTTAGGAGTTTGTTTCAAAGTGAGGAGGCAAGTCTGAAGTTAATGACTCCACTCTCGCCCTGCACCAGCCATCCCCTGTCTCCCTGAGAACGAAGACCGTCACTCTTCTGACCTCCTATCTACACCTCTCTTGTATTCTTCATCTAGCACCCCCATTTGGGGTTTTCTCTTTATCTGTCTCCATGAACTGGTGGGGGTTCCTAACCCAGCCCACTATCCCTGGGGTCTACCACAGCACCTGACACACTGGTGCTCAGTCAATTTGCACTGAATGCAAAGATAAGGAAGGAAGGGAGACATTCCTTTCACTCATGTTTGTCTTGCCTGAGTAAAGGTCAACACTATGCAATGTGTTGGGGTGTGTTTTCCACCTTATTTACTTTCTCATGCCTCGTTTCTCCTTTCATTCTCCCTCCACCTTTGAGACTTGTTATCCCTAGTCTGGGCCTATGCCAAGGGCCTCCATTTGGGAAGAAGTGATGCTTCCACTCTAATTGTCCCAAACCATGCTGACTTTAACCAAATGCTTTGTTGATCTGCCCCTGGAGGAAGCTCAGAAAGGCTGAGGCTTTGTGCACCCTGGGACTCTTTTATATGAATGGCATCTTCCCCAACAACCTTGGAGGCCAAGGGAAGGAACATGCTAGGCCCTGGAGGGGTGGGGCAGGCTAGGGATCCACATAGGCTGTCTCTTGGCAAATGGGGCTAGGAAGGACATCCATTGTGTAGGTGGCAGAAAGATGGTGACTGGGGTGCCAGGACCAAGGGGAACCATCTCATCTTGAAGGGCCTCACTCAGAACCCCCTGAAGCAGAAGACCACTGCTAGACTTCCTCTGAGATGAGAAGAATAGAAACTATTTCTATTATCCCTTCTTATCCCTCTGAATGAGGAGGTGGAAGAGTTTGTGGAGTTGTTGCCAACTCTTCCATGGTCTAGAACACCTCCCTTGCCACTTCCTTTGGGGCTGCCTCTCCCCTGCTCCAGTTACATGTTGTTGAAGGAACTGTCAAACATGTGGCACAATGCAATGTGACCAGGTAAAACCAATCATAGTTCCCCATGTGCCTGCAAGGATACATGGTGGAGGGCTGGACACATGACCTGAGGTGGACCAATCAGAACCCTCCCTGGTACCCTGATGGTTTCTGAGCTTCTTACTTATGGGTTAGATTCATTGGGGATAAACATGTAGAAACCTGAGTGAAGAAAGCTGTCAGGCTAAGAGAATCAACAATGAGAGAAGTAAAAGAGTTAGGGAGAGTAAGAGTGAGCTGAAGTCTTCTGATTTCTGGGGTCCAGTCACTGAGATAGTGGAACTGCTCTGCTTCCTGTGTCCTGTAACCCCTCTATCCTTCCAGTAAGTCTCCTCTTTCCTTGAAGCCAGTTGGAGCTAGGCTCCTCTCACTTGTGGTTCAGACGAATTTCTAGATCCTACCAGATTATTAAACACCTCCCCAACATAAAGAGAGTCACTCATTCATGTTAGCATCATTGGGAATGGATTCCTTTATTCTTTACTGAGAATAAGGCTTTGCAGAGCACCAAACACAGTCCTCCACCATCCCTCACTGGGAGTGCCTTATGTGTGAGAGAATGTGTGCCTGGAGTGGGCCGGATTGATTCCTGAAGCAGCCTCAGGGTTTACACTGCGGGAGCCAGGCCAACTCTCTTGTTTCCCCAATCAAAAACTGAGAAATACGTCCTCAAGAAGGTGTTACCCAGGACCCAGGTCTCCAACCGGTTCCAGGTCTCTGTGCCCCCTCGAAACCGGCTGACACAGATATTATAAGGACCCTGGGGAGATAGAAATACACCCCAGTCAGACTCATCCCTTACCTACCAACCCCATAGCATCCATAGCTGGCGGCTTCTCAGTTTTATTTCCCTCCTTTAGTAAGGACCAAATTACTGTATCAGCAGCTGTGGAAGTGGAGTGCCCTTCCAAAACCAAGAACAGCCAGGACATGTGGTTGCCCTGAGTTAGGTGGGGGGGAGAAAGAAGGTTTGGAGTTTTGGATTAGCAGATGCATACTGCTATACAAAGTGGATAAACAACAAGGTCCTACTGTATAGCACAGTATTCAACATCCTGTGACAAACTGTAATGGAAAAGAATCGAATAAAGTATAAATATATACACATATATGCACAATTGAGTCTCTTTGCTGTACAGCAGATATTAACACAACATTGTAAATCAAGTATATTTCAATACAATTCAAAAAAAAAAAAAAAAAAGACAAGAATGGCCCATAACTGCCCAGTTATTTCCTTCTGAACCATGCTCGCTCTTTCCTCTGCAGAGAATGCCTTTGCTTCTCTCTTTTGCCCCCAACAATGTGTTCGCCAGGATGTGCTCAGCCCATCTAGGAAGACTTCTATGAAATACCCTCATTCTCCCTGGCCGCTCCAGGTTGGGTTGTTTGACTTACCCTGGTGCTCACCTTTTGTATAGCGCTCATCACCCCCATTCTGGACCTGGTACCACTTGGCAGGGACCCTGGAGGTCCTATTTGCATGGACTCCAGTGTAGATATGCCTCAACCCAAGCAGGCCTCTCATGCCTCCATGAGGCTGGGGGTTTCATATTACTGAAATTCCCTGTCTTCCTCAAAGCCTTCTTTGAGCCTATCAGCCTTCCCTAAGTTCCCTTAGGGAGCTAACATTAAGCCTCAATCTTATTCCTGGGCTGTGCAGTCACTGTGTACCCTTTACTCATGAAGCATCCAACGTCCCCACAGAGAGGTTTGGCAGCCCAGCTCAATGAGGGGAAACTGAGGCCTAGCATTTGGAAATTGTAGCTGAGCATTAAGACAACTAGTTAATTGATCATCCAACCAGGACTCTTTCTAGATGGAAGGGAGAACATTAATGATGATGATGGGACAACATACTGAGACTGTCTTCAGACAATGCCATTGGTAACTTGGCCTATCTCAGGGATTGCTAGAGCTCACTTTCCATGTTCATCCATCTGAGGGCTCTGGTGGAACTGAAGCTCTTTGAGGGCAGAGGTGCTTAGTGTTCCCCTGTCCTTGTGCCTCACACCATGCTGGCATGGGGTGCTGTCTCCATTTTTTCCAGGATGATGGATGTCCTAGACTGCCCTTTACTAACAAGCGGTTGGTTTTGAGGGGAGGCGCTGGCACAACCCCCTGGACTCAGCACCATCTGCAGTGCTGTGGCTTAGACTGCAGAGGTTGCCCTCCTCCCATTGAAGCTCAAGGTTTCCTGCAAGTTCCAGATTTGAAAACCAGTCTCCAGATTTGGCCCCTCACCTTCCAGATGTAGGCTTCAGAGGGCACTGGGTAGTCATTGCCACCGATGGTGAAGATGATAGTAGGCAGGCTCTGGATGTTGCTACATGGAACCTGATACTGTTAGAGAAAGAGGAGAGAGGTTGGCCCAGATGAACCCTGGAGTGTGCAGAGCCTCAGGGTGACCCTGTGGCATGTCCCTTTACCTCTTCACCGTAAGGTACGGCGTTGATGAGCTTCTGGATGTTGGTGACCAGTCTAGTTGGGCCAGCCAGCAACGTAGTTCCGGTCTTCAGAATGGCCTTGCATCCATGGTAACAACCAACGGTCACCTCTTTCATGGTGATGCTGGGAGACAGTGGGACAAAGTGGGCACCAGGATCACACTGAAGTCACCCCCCATGACTACCCCTCCCTGACTTTCTCCAGAACAATCCTTTACCTCATGCACTGACTCTGTTTCCATTTGCTCTAATCACATCAACTTCTTTGATTTATATTGAGTTCTTGAATGCACCAGGATATTTTGGTCCTTAGGGCCTTGGCATGTGCTGGTCACCCTTCCTAGAAGGCCCCCATCCTCTTTTTCTAGTTAATTTCTGCTCATTTTCCAGTTTCTAGCTTAAATGTCCCTTTATCAGGGACATCTTCCCCCCAGACTAGAACAGGCTCCTGGCGTGGTCGCTCTCACTGAAGATTCATCCTGATTTGTAGCAGGTACCAAAGTGGTAGTTTATTATGTGTGTGACTCATTTCATGTGTGTCTGCCTCACTAGATGTAAGGGCAAGTTGTATATTCAGTGCCTCCCTCATCTGTGCTGCACACAGTGGACACACAATGTATCCTTGCTGAGTGTGTAAATGAATGAGTGAATGCATGATTGTATAAGTGAGTGAGTCAAAAAATGCATGTGGAATAACCAGAGACCTGTGTCTGTTGTCTGACCAGTAATGGATCAACCCACACAGTGAAGATGAGTTTCTCTGGGCCAGCAGATGCTCAGAGTGATGGGGAGGGAGACACAGGCTACCTTGTGAGAAATTTTTCCCAGCATGACCCCCTACCCGGCTTAGAGACCAAGGCCCCTGGCCAGGCAATGCCTGAGGTGGCCCAGGGGGCCTCCAAAGGACCTGTAAGCTTCTGTCAGTGGGTGTCACACAGAATCCCATCAGTTATTGCCCCTTGTTGTCAGGCCACTGCTGGATCCCAGCTTCCTGATTCTCTCTGCCACATCCTCTGCCCACTGTGTTCCCAGGTTGTGGAGATGGATGGCAATGGGTAGGGGGAGTGGCTCTTGGTAGGAGTGCTTTCTGTATCAAGAATGCAGCCAACCCCTCTCCACTGCTGGTAAGCTTCTCCCTAAGGAAACTATATTAACCAGTTTGTCTAGGACTTCCCCTGTTTTTAAACTAGCAATTTTGTATACTAAGCACTCCCTTCTTCCTGGGTAGCCCTGGACAGTTGATCATCTTATCTCAACCCTGTTCAGGCTGGCAAAATTCTCCCTGATCCTTTTCTCACTGTACTTAGGGTCCTCAAAGCATGCCATCTGCCTCACAGCACAGTGGGTGCAGCCCTCCCTGGGCTGCACACACCTCTCAGGCACTTGTTCAGGACCCTCATCAGGGCCCTGGTCAGGAGGCCTGGGGTGATTCTGAGCCTATGGGTGGTGTGTCTATGTGTATGTTTATGCGTTTGTTTGGATGTGTGTCTATATGTGTCTCTGAGTGTATCTGTGTGTGACTGTGTGTCTGATCATGCATTTAATGTGTGCCTGCATGTGTCCATGTGCTTGTGCAGGAGCATCACTAGGGGTGGGCCTTAGAGGTAGAGGCTTACCGGTTCATGGTTATGTACCACAAGCGGATTTGGGACACTGGTATCCATTTGAGCTGTCCTTTGTGGTAGCTGTGGTCCACCCCACCAAACATCACCACACTGCCATTCTTATTCCTGCTGAGGAGAGAAGGAAGAGGGAGGGATCCTTCTTGGAGAATAACACCATTCACTGTCTGAGGGCTGTTGTTATCCAACCATCAGATACACTACTATGGCCCCAATTTACAGATGTGGAAACTGAAGCATGCAGGGATTGAGTACCAAATTATGGTTGGTCACAAACTAATGAGTGGCACAGAAGAAGTTTGAAGCTGGGCAGCCTGGCTGGGCTCGGACCACTCACCCTTCTGAAGAGGGCCTAGTCCCTTCCAGCAACCAGAGTGCTCAGAGATACCATCAGAAGACACCATGCTGCTGGGTTATGGCTTCCCCCATTTGCAGCCTGTCATTTTTCACAAAAGCAAAGGCTGGAGAACACTAAGTCCATGGGTTCAGGTGCACCCAGTGTTGTCTTCATGGGCCTGTGGCCAGTGCCTTCCATGGGGCCACACACTCAGCAGGGCCCCATACCTCTGCTAGCCCTGTTCTGAAATTACTAATACTTTTGGAACAGGAGGTCTCAGATTTTCCTTTTACAGTGGCCCCCGCCAAATGTGCAGCTGGTTCTGGGATCCTGGTAAAATGTTAGCAAGGAAGAAAATATTCTCACTATGTCTCTCCTTCCTTCCATGTCAAATCCAGGAACAAATCCTGCTGCCTTTCCCTCCAGCCTGTACCCTGACACCTTCCATTTCTCACAGTCTTCCCTCAACTTCCCTGGACAAGGCAGCTGTCCTTGAGACCATGGGCATGGTTGAGCCCCAATAAAACTTAAGTTAGGGAAACCAGTAGCAGGGGCAGAGGTGGGCTTTTGGCATTAGTTATGCTGGCCCAAACAGTCTCTCAGGAAAATTCTGGATCAGGAGATCTATAAAATTTCATGCATCTGGAAACATCTTACAGCAGATTTAGAGAAAGGGCTTGTCCAGATCAGACTTACGTGCTGAAGTAGAAGGCAAAGACAGGCTGAGAAATGAGGCCTTGTTTCATCAGGTTCTCTAAAACAGGGGTGATCCTTTTGGGACCAAGGCTGGGATAGCCCAAGCCCAGGACACCATCAAAGGGTGCATGATCAAACCCACTCTGTGTCTCAGTCAGGACAAATGGCTGGCCCAGGTCAACAAGGTTCATGATCTGTAGGGGGGAAGAGTGATCCCACATAAAGTTTGCAGAAGTGGGGTTGGGACTGGGCTGGGTTGCAGATGCCATTAGCACCTCAGGGAAGACATGAGGCCTAGCTGTGCCCTGGGTGCACCTCAGATGGCTAGAACAAGCTGGGACAGGAACTTTGGGTCCACCTGTGCAGGGCTATGGATTGTAACCAACACTACTCCTCCTGCACAAACCAGCTAAGAGGGGCAAAATGGCCTCATGTGTTCTATTCAGGTGGGGAAACATAGACTCAGGACAGGACCAAATGATTCCCACTTGAGGATAAAATGAGTAGAGAGCAGGGTGGTCTTCTCTTTGGCAGCACTATGATCAGATGACAGAAATGGACCAAATTCAATGCAATGCACTGCGGTTTCTGCATCTGCCCAGGAAAACAAAGCCCTTTACACAATGCTGGTGCCGGGGTTTTTATGAAAATTCTGCCTGGGAAAATGCTTTTGGGGTTGGATGTGTGTTAGAAAGAAAGAGAGTGAGAGTACCCAGTTCCATTTGGGATGTAGGCCATAGATTTTATTGGGCTCTCAAAGACCTCCTACAGTGAAAAACCATTTATTACACCCTTCCCACATCTGTGGCCCCAGCTCTCCCTGCCCATATGCCTGAAGCATTCAGCTAACACCAGGGCCCTCACATTAGATTTATCCTCTCCCCAAATATCTCACACATACATGAATCCTGATGGGCCAGCCCAGCTCCACTGCTTATTTAATGCCTGATACTTCCAAGTCCCTGGCTCTCTGCACCTTACTTCCCTCCTCTTTATAAAGGAGCTAACCATAGTACTTGCTATATGGGGTTGTTGCAGGATTAAACATTTTATTACCATGAAAGTGCCCAGTACAGTCTGAGGATAGAAAAGTGGGCGCTTTTTCCCCTCTTTTTGTGCTCCCAGTAAAATTAACCTTGAGCTCTTCATAGTTAAACGAGCTGCAAATCCACACCCCAAGCCACTCTCTGGGTTAGCCATTTGGGTGTCTGTGTGTCAGCTTGGCACTGTATCTTCAGAGACATGCAGTGTGGGGAGGTTGGCATGCCACTAGGGGACCTTGAGAAAGAAAGGCCGTCCCAGTTGGTCCTGTATGTGTTTGGTAAGCAGTGGTTTCTCCCAGGGCCAGCACTGACTCAGATTCCAGTTTCCAGAAGCTGCATTAGGCCTGATTACCCGAAGAGTGTCATAGGCAACAACTCCAGCCATCCTCCCAGTGCTGTATTTGAAATTGATGGACTGGCCTGTGAGCCGGAGGGTGCTGGACAACTGAGGGTTGAAGAGATTGTGTGAACCTGCAGACACAAGTGATGAGTGTCCCTCAGGTGCCACGGAAGGAGGAATAGGTGGGAGGGGAGTATAAGGTGGGTGGGTGTTTGGTGGTGGGGCAGGTACTCACGGCAGGAGGGACTGGAGCAGTGGATGGAAGGAACCCACATGCAAGATGAGCCAGTGTCAAAGATGACCTTGAACTCCTGAGGGGGTGTTCCAATGGTGATGTTGCCAACATAGTATATCTATGGGGGACAGAGGTGAATGGTTAGGGCAGGCCTGGCTGCCCTGGCCACCCTTGATTCCCAGAGTGCTGCCTTCCTTGAGTTGTCCCATATCTCTTGAAATCACTTTCAAACCACCAAGCCTCACAGCCTTTGCTGAGAGTGGTGCCTTCATTTAATTAATTTCTTTCTTTTTTTCTTTTTGGTCCTTTTGCAATCATGGTTAACCAACCAGTAATTGAACCCATCTCAGGGCAAGATTAGAGCCGAGCCTTAACCACAGGACATACGTGGAAGCCCCAGTGCCTTTATTTGAGAAGCTCTCCAGTCTCCCCTTCAAGGCCCAGCTTGAGTGTTTCCTTCGCTATGTTGTCCTCCTAGGTCACCACAGGCCTCTTCCTTCAAGCTCAGACCATGTCCTAACAACACCACGCACTTGGCCCTTTTATTGGTCCTGTAATTACTCTTTGCCTATTACTCAGACTGGTCTATGCACCCTTGAAGGAGAGATGAGACCTTTTTTAAAACCAATAACAATAACCAGAGAGTCAAATTTTTATGATGTCACAGGCTATAGGTAGCAGTAACATTTTTCTGGTGGCCTTGGGCCTGTGGAGACTGACCTTCCTCTGCCTGGGGTTTCAAACTTGATGTGTAGTTGCTTTTATCTTCAGATCAGGCAAGCCTCAGCTTTCACCTGTAACTCCATGGATCATTTAGTTCAGAAAGAACAATCTCCCTCACATTAATGGCACATCTTTGGCGTGAAATGGATGCTTACCTGCTCCTGGTCATTGCTAGGCCCAGTTGCCACAGAGCAAGAGCTGAGGATGAGAGTGCCTTCTCCTCTGGGAATGGGGTCCCTGTTCCCCAATGTTTCTGCTTTCTGAAGGAACCCCAGCCCCACCATCCAGCCTGGCCCATCCAGGTCAACCCTAATGCTAGGCCAGAGCACCAGGGGGAGCAGTGGAGCACCATCTTCCCAACAAACTCACATCCTTGTAGTTCCTCAGGGGTTGAAGAGAAATATTCGGGTCATCAGTGGCATTCTGGGACTTGTTGTCCGTGTTCTCCTTCAGAAAATGTGTCAGGAGGTTTTCATCCCTGAGAGTTTCTCGCATAGTCTTGATCTTTGTTAGAGGGATACTTTCACCGAGCATTGGGAAAAGGAAACAAAGAAGGGGAAGCAATCAGCTCTCCATGTTATTGTATGACTATCAAACCTTGCATTGTCATGACGCTGTGTACCTTCCCAGAATTTTTGAGTTTGATTCTATTATAGGAATACCATGCAAAGACCTGGGCCAAGACCTTGTTTTGAATACTGGTTCTGCTGTGTAATCTTGGGTGAATTGTATGACACTTTGGAGTCTCAATATCCTCATTGGTAAGAAGGTGGAATATAATAACCACCATCCCCCATGTAGAATGTTGTGGGTATTAAGTGGGATGATGGATATAATGTCCCTGATATGTAGGAAGTCTCACAAATGACAGCCATTACCATTGCTATGGCCATCCCACTGTATCTTTTTCAAAGAAGCTCTGGGAAGTAGGTAGAAGGCAGATGATTATCTTCCTTTAACTGGGAGGAATTTGAAATGCAAGGAATTTGTGACTTAGCTGTGGTCACCCTGCTTGTTAGAGGTAAAACAGCCAAGAAGTAGCTTTCCTGATGTTTCTCTGGGGATCAAGCAAAAGAGAGTGAAAAGAGGGGAAGCCAGGAGATGGGAGATAAATTAGAAGAATTAAGAGTCTAGTGAAGCAAGGAAGAGACAAAATAGGAAACAAAGAAACAAAAAATCAGAGAATTCAGCATGCACAGAGACATTCAATATGATGGAAGACATAAAAGAGAGAGAGAAAGAGATGAAGAGACAGACACATTCACACTGAAATGGAGAGACAGCAGAAAGGAGACACGAAAACAAATACAGGAGAAATGCTGCTGCTACTTACAGTTGTAGAGTCGGTGCACTGAACCATTCCAAGGAGTGCCATTTTCACATAGGATATGATGTAACTGGCACCCCCAGAGTTATGTAACACTGTAGGCTGACCCCAAAACACTTGTTCCCTTGGGAAGGTACTCATCAACAAGTGTGAGCTGACCTTTCAGCCTGTCAGGGAATGATAATATTTCCTTCTAACCCTGATGGGTGGAAAAAGAAGAGAACAAGAAAAACCGCTGAAGGATAGGTGAGGCCACTTACAGTCCCTGTACTTACATGACTAGGCACTCTGAGAGGGCCACCAGCCCGAGGATCCCAAGCCGCTTCATGCTTCTAATCTGGGACCAAGTACTCAAGACAGAGTGAGTTCAGAGCATGCCATGGTGTCCAAGAACTGCTAGTTATGTATGCTCAGACCTGCCCAGAGAGTCCCCTTTAGGCCACTAATGGATCAGATAAGAAGTATGAACCTCTTGATAAAGATTTTACCTCGATCAATATCTGTGGGGAGTGGACTTTTAACATTCTCTGAATTCTCTACTGTCTTCCTTGGGGCTTGGCTACAGAACCAAAACTGAGCCCTTCGGACTAACTAAGAAGGGAGAGACTCTTGCCAACTTGAATACAAAACACTGCTACTAACATGATAAAAGTAAATGCTAGGGGCCATGCTTGACATTCTTGATCTCATGTGGTCTTCCAAACTTCTTCATGAGATATACATTGCAGTGTTCAGTTGAGGAGGAGATTGCAAGGAGGAATAGTGTTCAAATGGCAAAGTGTAGACATGAGCAGCAGCCTAGTGACATACAAGTGAATGGCTTTAGGTAGTGGGACAGATGGCACAGAGTATGGGCATTTATAATGCCAATCTGCATCAAAAATCTAGGCTACAGTAGAGTTACAATTGCAGGGTTTCACTATGAGAAGAAACGTGATGCATGCATCCCCATGATACTTCATATCATCCAACACACATATACAGAGCACCCTGTGTGCAGGGATCTGTGCTGGATTCAGCCTGCAGGCTGTGCAAGCTTTTAATTCTCCCCTAGAGGTGGGAGTATAGAGTGGAGAGAAAGAGGGTTGAACTCATGTTGGTCAAATGAATAAGAGACTGAATGCATTTTAACCACGTTAATTTTCCTTCCATTTGTAAATAAGATCACCAGGGTCCAATCAACCAATAAAGTTAATAATGCCAAATTGGTAATGTTGGCTTAAAAAATATATGCATGATGTGAGAGTTCTGAGTTAAGTTTTATTTGGGGCCAAATGGGAACTGCAGCCCAGGAGGCAGCATCTCAGATAGCTCTGAGAAACTGCTCCAAGGTGGCAAGGAGAGGAGCCAGAATATATAGGGGTTTTGCAGCAAAGAACAGGTAGTCAGGAACGTCCATTAAAGGAAACTAGATATCTCATGTTAAGGACCTTAGAGCTTTTCTTTGTATGGGAAGATGCAAGCTTTGGGCTCACTGAACTCATTCCTCTGCTATGCACCTTAGCTATCTGGGGCCTGCATTTTCACATCCTGAGTTTCCTCAGGGCTCACCACAGGCAGTGACTTGCAGTCTGATGGCAGGTATTCTTTTCAGTGAGAGCTGCAACCCTTGATGACTGTGACATTCCTTTCTTATTAATATGACAGGGAATATTCCACTTATAAATATTCCATTCATCACTAAGCATCTGATATAATTCCCCTTTAGGATCTGTGTTTTGAACCATTTTTTCTACCAAAGCAAATATGTAAAGGATCCATTTCTAAGGTTGTTATCAATCAAAGAAGGCAGAAAAGACCATTCAGGGCTCCTGCTCAGCCTGAGATAAGCAGGCTACCTGTTAAACTGTGATTGCAGCCAAAGTAAAGACATTGGAGTTTTATGGCTCCTTTCAAGTTTCGCAGGGCCTGAGTGTTCCTGAGTGAGATCTATCCAGGCCTGACCTTGGGTAGAACAACAGGAGGCTGACTTGATCACCAAGTGGGTGCTACATTTTCCTACCTATTTTTGCACATTGCTAAAATTCTGTTTGGGTGTTTCTGTCCCTCCAGAAGGGATTTAACATGACATAGCAAATGACACACACAAATACAATTTATCTCAGCAATTCTACTTCTAGGGATTTATCCAAAATATACACTGGCAAAAATGTAAACAGACAAACAAACAAACGCAGAAACAAACAAACAAAATGCACAAGCTATTCACTACAACTTTGATTGTAAAAGGAAAAGATTAGAAACATAGCTGAAGTGACCATCCATGGGGGAGTGTTGAATAAGGCATAGGGCATCTTAACAATTGGGTGTAACAGGGATGGGGAAAGTGTGGAATGGCTCAGACTTTCAGGGTACACTATTTAGTTTTCAAAAACGAGGGACCAGAGAAGTTCTTATGGTTTGCTGCTTTTCCATACACATATATGTCTATTTTCATTAACAAAGAATGCAAGAACAAACCAAAAACTAATAAAAATTATAATTTATGGGGGAGGATCAGGGATAGAAGTAAGGTTTTTATTGCTCTATAGTTTGAATTTTTGACCATGTAAATGTGTTACAAAATCAAAAAATATGTAAATAAACACATTTTTTTCAAAATTAGAACTAACACACATAAGCCTAATTCTAACAAGTTGGTAACATAGACTCACGACACATTACTTAAGTAGCTTTAAAATGAAAATTTCAATACTACATTTAGAGTGGGATATTTTCTAATAACAAAGACAAAGAAACAAAGAAATGCACCACCCCCCTCCAAAAAACAACAAGCCAAGGAAATCTAAAACTATATCCAGCAGCTTATTGTTGGTGATATTACTCCTGTTATGTTGAAAGTATTGTAAGTATGTTACAGGTTAAAGCAAGTAAGTAATAAATGCTAATGTTGTTATGATGCAAGACTTCCCTTGGAAGGGAGAAAGAAGGTTTAAAAAGAGAAACAAAAGTTTTAAGTAAAACCCTGTGGTCTTAAAACTTGAAGCAGATGTATGTCTGTACCATTTAATTATTTTTACTTCTTAAAAGAAAATCTGAAATTCTTGGCTTTGAAAAACTGAAAAACCTGGAAGCAATGGCAACTTGATAACAGTGAGTATCCTGAGGCCGAGCTTGTGGCCTCTAAATACCATTTGCCACCTGAGGATCCAGAGATTCTTGAAGAGATGGCTGATTTCAGGGCTGGACCAAGAAATGCACAAGATAAGCCTGGGAATCTTGAAGGACCAGATATTTGAGAGCTTTCAAAGATCTCCGAGGGCAGGACAAAAACTTTAGGAATCTATATGAAGAGGCGGGACAATTTTAGTTTCATATCAAATTGATGAAAACAATTTAAATATATACAGAACCATAACTGAGACCTGCATGGTGGTGCAGGGGACAAGACTCCAAGCTCTCAATGCAGGGTGCTTGGGTCTGATCCTTGATCAGGGCACTAGATCCCACATGCCATAACTAATAGTTCACAAGCCATGTCTAAAATTCCAGCATGCCTCAACAGAAAATCCCCCATACTGCAAATTACACCCTGTGAAGCCATATAAATACATAAATAGTTTTTAAATGCAGAATAATATTCCATTGTATGTCTCTACCACATTTTCCTTATCCATTCAACTGTTGATGAATCTAAGTTATTTCTCCATCTTGTCTAGTGTGAATGATGCTGCAATGTGCATAACAGTGATCTTGGAGAGACAGCAGTGAGCGGTCCTGAAGAGAGATCTTCATTTCTTTCCCAGGAATTGAACCTTGGTAGGCTGGATGAAACATGAGGTATTCTAACCACTAGACAATTCGGGGCTAGAGGCTAGAAGCAAAATGTACCTAACTTTTTCCACCATTTCAAAGCAAGAATGTTTCAAGGAGCCAAAAACTGTAAAAACAAGTACAAAGTTTATTTTCAGAGACACAACACAATGTATGAGAGGGTATGCACAGAAGCAGTTTATTTAAGACCAAAGGAAGGCAGAAAAACACACCCAGAGAGGAAAGGTATGAGTATCCTCTCTCATGAGGAGGAGCACAGTAAGTGAGAAACTAGGAAGAGGTACACACCCAGGGAGGAGTGCAGGTGTCCTGAAGGAGGAGTGTAGGAAAGATGTGATTTAAATTACTTATATAGGACAGGTCTCCCGGGGCTTGGTTTACCTTTGGCCAATTATCTTAATGCTTTTCCCACAGCTGGTTGGTCCTAGGACCACCCACAAGATGCACGCACAACTTTTTGCTAAGGTGATCCCACTGCAGAGGCCTATGGGTGCATGTCCACACTTATCATGTGGTGGTGCCCCATCCCTATTTGATCCTCAAACACCTTCCTATGCATGGACAGAATGGGAAGTTTTCTTTTTAATTTTAGGAGTGGGCACCTTCTCTCTGTACTTCAGCAGAGCTCAGGTTGTGCCACAAGCTTTGTCCTTGGCATATCAGGGTGAGGACAATGTTTAAATTCCACTCCACTTGAGAAACACCAGCTGTAAAGCCCAGGGCCCCACCTTATCTCCTACCTCAGCAGGACAATTATCCCTTTGATATCATGATTTTAATTTTCTGGAATAAATACTCAGAATTGAGATTGCTGGATCATATAGGAATTCTCTTTGTAACTTTTTTGAGGACTCTCCATTATGTTCTCCAACAACCACACCATTTTACATCCCCAACAACCATGTCCAGGGTTCCATATCCTTGTCAACACTTGTTCCCTTTTGTATTTTGTATTTCTTTAAGCTCTTTGTTGGAGTACACTTGCTTTACACTGTTGTGCCAGTTTCTGCTGTACAACAAAGTGAATCAGCTGTATTTATACATATATCCCACATCCCCTCCCTCCCATGACTCCTTCCCACCCTCCTATCTCATCACTCTAATTCATCACCAATCATCCAGTTAATCTCCCTGTGTTATGCAGCAGCTTCCCACTAGCTATCTATTTTATATTTGGTGGTGTATGTATGTCAATTGTCCTCTCAATTTGTACCAGCTTTCACTTCACCCCCTGCCCCAAGGTTTCCTCAAGTCCATTCTTTGCATCCGCATCATTATTCTTGCCCTGTCACTGGGTTCATCAGTACCATTTTCTTTAGATTCCAAATATATGTGTTAGCAGGTGGTATTTGTTTTCCTCTTTCTAGTTTACTTCACTCTGTATGACAGACTCTAGGTCCATCCACCTCACTACACATAACTGAATTTCATTTCTTTTTATGGGTAATATTCCATTGTATATGTACCACATCTTCTTTATCCATTCTTCAATTGATGGGCTTTTAACTTGCTTCCAGTCTCGGCTATTGTAAATAATGCTGCAATAAACATTGTGGTACATGTTTCTTTTAGGATTATGGTTTTCTCAGTGTATAGGCCCAGTAGTGGGTATGCTGGGTCATATGGTAGTTCTATTTTTAGTTTTTTAAGGAACTCCCATACTGTTCTCCACAGTGACTGTATCAATTTACATTCCAACCAACAGTGCAGGAGGGTTCCCTTTTCTCTGCCCCTTTGCCAGCATTTATTGTTTATAGAATTTTTGATGATGGCCTTTCTGACTGATGTTAGTTAGTACCTTATTGTGGCTTTGACTTGCATTTCTCTAATGATTAGTAATGTTGAGCATTTTGTCATGTGTTTGTTAGCCATGTGCATGTCTTCTTTGGAGAAATGTCTATTTAGGTTTTCGGCCCACTTCTGGACTGGGTTGTTTGCTTTTCTGATGTTGAGCTCTGTGAGCTACTTGTATATTTTGGAGATTAATCCTTTGTCCATTGCTTCATTGGCAAATATTTTCTCCCATTCTGAGGGCTGTCTTTTTGTCTTGCTAGTAGTTTCCTTTGCTGTGCAAAAGCTGTAAAGTTTCACTACATCCCATTTGTGTACTTCTTTTTTTTTTAAGCTCTTTATTGGAATATATTTGCTTTACACTCTTGTACCAGTTTTTGAGGTACACCAAAGTTAATCAGCTGTATTTATACATATATCCCCATATCCCCTCCCTCCCACGACTCCCTTCCTCCTGCCCATTCTGACCCTCTAAGGTATCTCCTGTCATCAAGTTGATCTCCTTTTGTTATACAGCAACTTCCCACTAGCTATCTATTTTACAGTTGGTAGTGTATATACATCTATGCTACACTCTCACTTCATCCCAGCTTCCCCTTCACCCCCCACCCCAGCCCCGTGTCCTCAAGTCCATTCTCTACTTCTGTATCTCCACTCTTGTCTGCAACTGGGTTCATCAGTACCATTTCTTCAGATTCCATATATATGTGTTAGCATACAGTATTTGCTTTTCTCTTTCTGTCTTACTTCACACTGCATGACAGACTCTAAATCTATTCATCTCATGACATATAATTCGATTTCATTCCTTTTAATGGCTGAGTCATTTTCCATTGTATATATGCGCCACATCTACTTTATCCACTCATCTGTTGATGGGCATTTAGGTTGTTTCCATGTCCTGGCTATTGTAAATAGTGCTGCAATGAACATTATGCTACATGTTTCTTTTTGGATTATGGTTTTCTCTGGAAATATGCCCAGTAGTGGGATTACTGGATCATATGGTAGTTGTATTTTTAGTTTTTTAAGGAACCTCCAAACTGTTTTCCATAGTGGCTGTACCAGCTTACAGTCCCACCAACAGTGCAGGAGAATTCCCTTTTTTCCTCACCCTCTCCAACATTTATTGTTTCTAGATTTTTTGATGATGGCCATTCTCACCGTTGTGAGGTGATATCTCATTGTGACTATGACTTGCATTTCTCTAATAATTAGTGATGTTAAGCATTTTTCCCTGTGTTTGTTGGCCATCTGTATGTCTTCTGTGGAGAAATGTCTATTTAGTTCTTCTGCCTATTTGTGGATTGGGTTATTTGCTTTTTTGGTATTAAGCTGCATGAGCTGTTTGTATAGATTCGAGATTAATCCTTTGTCAGTTGCTTTGTTGGCAAGTATTTTCTACCATTCTGAGGGTTGTCTTCTTGTCTTGTTCGTGGTTTATTTCGCTGTGCAAAAGCTTTTAAGTTTCATTAGGTCTCATTTGTTTATTCTTGATTTTATTTCCATTATTCTAGGTGGTTGGTCAAAAAGGATATTACTTTGATTTATGTCATAGAGTGTTCTTCATATGTTTTCCTCTAATACCTTTTGGTTTTTCATAATGACCATCCTAATGGAAGTGAGATTGTATCTTGCTGTCATTTGGTTTTCATTTTCCTGATGATAAGTGAGGAAGGAACTATCATTCTTCCAAATTTACAGAATAGGAAATCAGTGTCCCAAAATGAACTTATCAAAGTCACATCACTGGTACATGAAACAGATACGATTTAAATCCAGGCAGAAAAGCTCCAGGAGGTACATGCTTGGTGAGTTCACTGCACTGTCTACCATGTCTTAGCAAATGTGGGATCATGTTGTTTCATATTCTGTTCTTTTCTCTTAATGTCATATTGGAACAATTTCTCATAACACTGAATATTCTCCTGAAACCCAATTTTAAGGCAGTAGATTGCATGGTGGGCTATCTATCTTTTGGACACTTTATGTTTAATGGACCTTGGGATGTCATAGATTTTTGCTTTTTAACAGACTCTGAGGACTACATCCTTCCTTATGTATGTTTTAAGGTGCTTTTGATCATTGTTTTAGCATACACATTAGGAGCAAAATTCTTGGGACAAGGACAAAACATATTTGAAGAACAAGCCATCTCCAAATATATTGTACCAATTTATACTCTTTCAAGAAGAGATCAAGATCTATCTTTTTACTGATTTTTTTCTAACTTTACTTTTACTGTTGCCTATAAAACTCTATGGTTTACAATAGGTAAAATATAAATGTTGAGGGGTAGGTGGGAACTGTTGCTTTCAAGAAAAGACTCTGGGGATTCCCTGGTGGTTCAACGGTTAAGACACTGTGCTTCCAAAGCAGTGGATGGGTTTAATCCCACATGCCTGTGGTGGGGCAAAAAAAAAATGTTGACGAAGATCAGATTTATCCTCTTATTGGTAGCACAGGCTACAAATATAGAGTCTCAGGAACAGTGGACTCATTAACAGACACAGGTCCAGTTCCAGCCTTAGGCTCATCTAGGGAAGCAAAGCCTGAGTTCTTCTCATTGACATTCTGTCAGCAACAATGGTGACACCATATGTCTTCAACATGAATGCAACAGTATATTCTAGTGGAAGCATCTACCAACTCACCCATTCACTTATGCAACATGAATTTATTGAGGGCCTACTATGTGCTTGTCAATAGTACTGGGGCCAGAAGTTTGTAGAAGACTTCCTTTCTCTGTATATTGGGGGTCATGCTGTGCAGGGACTCATAGGGAGAAAATAAAATGTCATATGTAATTCACCAGTGTTATTATTCTTACTCTTATTGGTGGTTTCTCACCAACAGAAAGACATTGCTTATGGTACTAAGATGAACACTTGACAAGGAGTTTGACACACTATTCACATCAGTCTCCATTAAGCCCAAAACATGACACTTATTGTTAACAAAAATACAAAAACTGCTCTCACCTTTCCTCCCTTTATCAGCTCTGCAACTGGTCCTCTTTCACTTCCCTTGAGCCCATGATAATCTAGTGTAATCTCAAAGGAACCAGGCACATTTAACTGAGGACATATGGAAGATCTGCACACACATGATAACTGCAGTGATTAGGGGTGTTTCAGGGACGGTGAACCCTCTTGCCCTATCACAGCCTTTCCCTGGTTCCCTGAAGTGGAACCCCCATCTATTCTGCCCTGCTACTTGCACCTCTCTTATTTTCTTCATCTGGCCCTCCCCATTGGGTTTTGTCTCTTGATCTGTCTCCATGAACCAGTGGTGGGTTCCTAAACCAACCATCTATCCCTGGGTTCCAGCACAGCATATGACACACAGTAGGTGCTCAGTAAATTTGTATTGGATAAAAAGATGAGGAGGGAGTTAGAATGTCCCTTTCACTGATGATTTCCTTGCTTGAGTAAAAGTGCATACTATGAATGGGGTTGGGGTGTGTTTACCACCTTAATTATTCTTTCCTGCTCCTTTTCTCATCTAGGTGTCCTGCCACATCTGACCCTTGCTCTCCCAGCCTGGGCCTCTGCCTAAGATCTCCAGATCAGAAGAAGTGATGCTTCCATCAAAAATGTGCCAGGCCATGGCAGGTGTAACCAAGTGGTGTGTAGATGTGCCCTTCAAGGAAGCTCAGAAATCCTGAAAGCTTTTTGAACCCTGGGTTGCCCTTTACAAGACTGACATCCTCCCCACAGCCTTGGAGGTAAGATGAAGGGGCATGCTGTGCCCTGGATGGGTGCCGCTGGTACAGGGTTCCACAGGGCTGTCACTTAGGAGATGGGACTGGAAAGGACTCTGCAGCTGTGGGTTTCAGAGACCTGGTGACAGGGGTGGTGGGCCAAAGGGGAACTTTTTGAGATTGAAAGGCCTCACCTAGAAACCCCCTAGGCAGAAGGCCACTGCCAACATTCCTATAAGATGGGAATTATAAAATCTATTTTTGCTAACCCTTTACACTCCTTTGAATGAGGAGGTATTGGCATTGATGGCGCTGTCACCAACCATTCTGTGGTCTAGTACACCACCTGCCACTTTCTTTGCAGCTGCCTCTCCCAAGCTCCAGTCCTGTGATGCTGGAGGAAACTGTCAGTCATGTTGGCAGGGCCAGGTGATCAAGTAAAGCCAATCATAGTACCCCATGCACCTGCCAGGATGGTTGGTTCTGGGTTGGACACATGATCTGAGGTGGACCAATCAGAGCCCTTCCTGGTAGCCTGGCCTTTCCTGAGCTTCTTTTCTTAGGGGTGCGATGCCTTGAGGATATATGTGTAGAAGCCTGTGGGAAGAGAGCTGTCAGGCTCAGAGAATCAAAGATGAGAGAAAGCAAAGAGTGAGGGAGGGAGAGAATGAGCCGATGGCTTCTCATTTCTTGGATCCTAATCACTGAGATGTTTGCATCTGATCTGGGTCCTGTGTCCCAAATCCCCAGTATTCTGCCAATGTGTCCCCTTTCCTTGAAGTAGGTTGGAGGTGGGCTCCTCTCACATGTGGTTCAGAGGAGGTTCTAGATCCTGCCTGATTAGCAAACACCTCCCCAACCAAACAGAGTCAAATATTCTATCTGCACCATTATGAATGGAATTGTTTCTTTCTACTCAGAATGGGGATTTGCAGAGCACCATAGTCCACCACCAGCCCTGGGCAGGAGTGCCATATGTGTGAGTGAGTATGTGCTTGGAATGAGCCTGACTGATTCCTGAAGCATCCTCAGTATTTACACTGCAGGAGCCAGGCCAATCCTGTTGTTCCCTCAATCACAAACTGAGAAATACAGCCTGAGGAAGGCATCACCTGGGATACAGGTCTCTGACTCGCTCAAGTTCTCTGCACCCCTTCAAAACATGCTGACACAGGTGCCATGAGGTCCCTGGGGGAGATGGAAATACACCCCAATCAGCCTGAGCCCTTCCCTGCAACCCCCCTTAGTATCCAGACATAGCAGTGTCTTGCTTCTATTTTCCTCCTTTAGTGAGAACCAAGTGGCTCTCTTAGCAGCTGTGCCATGCAGTGGTCTTTCAAGGATAAGAATGGCCAAGACATGTTTGCTCTGAGAGAGGGGGGTGAGGAGGGAAGGATTGTAGTTTGGGATTATAAGATGCAAAATGCTGTACAGAGGATGCATAAACAACAAGACCCTCCTGTGTAGCACAAGGAACTATATTCAACATCTTGTGATAAACTGTAATGGAAAATATTAGGAAAAACAATATAATATATGCATAACTGAGTCACTTTTCTGTACAGGGGAAATAAACACATTTTAAATCAACTATACTTCAATACAATCAGAAGGCAAAGAAAAAATGGAGAAGAAAGGCATGTAGTTACTCTGTTCTTCCATTCTGACCCATGTTCACTGTTTTCCCTACAGAGAATGTCTTTTCTTCTCCTCACTCCCCACAACCACTGTTTTAATACTGTGCTCAGACACTGTAGGAAAGCTTCCTGGACCCACTCTCACCCTCGCTGGTCACTCCAGGCTGGGTTGGGAGACTTACCCTGGTGCTCCCCTTGTCTGTAGTCTCATCACCCTAACCTGGCGCCAGCTCCCTTTGGCACAGCCCAAACATGTTCCGTTTCCATAGTAGATTTGCCTAAACTCAAGTAGGCCTCCTCATGCCTCCATGAGGCTGGGGGTTCCTTATTACTAAAATTCCCTCTCTTTCTCAAAGTTTTTTTGAGCCCATCAGCCTCCTCTGAACTCCCACAGGGAACTGACATGAAGGCTCAATCCTTTGCCAGGGCTGTGCAGTCACTGTGCACCCTTTATTCATGCGAGCATCCAACTTTCCCACAGAGGAGTCTCCTAACCCAAGTCACAGAGGGGAAAGTGCCGCTTAGCAAGAGGGGTTGCAGCTCAGGACTACAGGAACCATGTAATTGGTCATCCAACCAGGATTCTTTCAAGATGGAAATGGAGACCATTAATCATTGTGGTTGGACAACATCCTGAGACCATCTGCAGCCAACCCCACTTGTCACTTGCCTTATTTCAGCAATTACTAGAGCTGACTTTCTGTGTTCATCTCTCTGAGGGCTTTGGCTCAACTGAAGCCCTTTGAGGGCAGAGACCCTTAATATTCCCCTCTCCGTGTTTCTAAGCATTTCAGCATGGGCTGCTGTCTCCATCTATTCCAGGATGATGGATGTCCCAGACTGCCCAACCTCATATGCTCAGCAGCATCTGCAGTGGTGTGGCTTGGCCTGCTGAGGACCCCTTCCTCCCAGCTGTAGCCCAAGCATTCTTGCGAGCCCCATATTGAGAATAAGTCCCCAGGGTTGGCCCTGACCTTCCAGATGTAGGCTTGAACAGACACTGGGTATTCGTTGCCATTGATGGTGAAGTTGATACTTGGCAGGATATTGATGTTGCTACATGTAGCCAAGTACTGTTAGAGAAAGAGGAGAGAGGTTGACCTAGCTGACCCTTGCTGTGTGGAGATCCTCAGAGAGACCCTGTGGCAAGTCCCTTTATCTGCCGATCAAAAGGCCTGGCGTTGATGAGGTTCTGGATGATGGTGATCACTCTAGGTTGGCCAAGCTGAAATGCAGTCCCAGTATCTATAATGGCCTGGCAGCCACAGTAACCATGAAGAAGCTCCCCAGCCATGGTGATGCTGAGAGATATTTGGAGAAATTGGGCACCCGGATCACACTGAAGTCTCCCCACCACGACTGCCCCACCCCGACTGTCTCCACAACTACCCTTTGCTTATGCCCTGAACTGTGTTTTTCTTTGCTCTTGTCATATAATCTTCTTCAACTTCCTTTGAGTTCTTGAATGCACCAGTCTCCTTTGGGCCTCAGGACATTGGCATGTGCTGCTCTCCCTTCCTAGAAGACTTCAAGCCAATTTGTCTAGCTAATTTCTCTTAATCTTCCGGGTTCCAGCTTAAATTTCACTTTTTCAAGGAAGTCTTTCCCCCACACTAGATCAGGCTACTGTCTTGATCGCTGTCTATAGACTCTTCCTCATTTGTAGCAAGTACTGAAGTAGTAATCCATTACGTGTGTGACTCATTTCATGTATATCTGCAAGTTTTACCCTCTGTGCCTCCATCAAGTGACCAGCACACAGTGGATGAACAGTATATCTCATTTGATTGAATGAGTGAGTGAGTGAGTGAGTAAGTGCAAAAGTGAAAAAATGCATGAGGAATAACCAGAGACCTGGGTCAGATGTCTGACCAATAATGGGTCAACACGCATTGTTAACATGGATGTTCCCTGAGTCAGCAGATGCTACAAGTGTTGAGGAGGGAAAAACAGGCTGCCCTGGGAGATGTTGTTTCCTGGCACTGCCCCTCATCCAGCTCAGACACTGAGACCCTGGACATGCTACGCCCAAGCTAGCCTGGGGGGGCCCATAGGACAGGTGAGCTTTGGGCTGAGGGTGTCACACAGAACCCCATCAGTTATTGCCCCTTGTTCTCAGGCCACTTCTGGATCCCAGCTTCCTGATTCTCTCTGTCCCAGACCATGCCCCACGGTGTTCCTGGGATGGGCTTTTTAGGTGGCAATAGGGCAGGGTCCCACACCTCTGATATCCCTGTGTTGAAATTCCTAATACTTTTTGAACAGGAGGTCCCACATTGTACTGGGGCCTCCCAATTGTGTAGCTGGGGGTGGGTTCCCAGTAAAATGTTAGTGAAGAAGTAAACATTCCTGCTGTCCCTCTCCTTCATTTCATATAAAATCTATCAGCAAATCCTGTTGCCTTTTCCTCCAACCTGTATCCTGGCACTTTCCATGCTATCCCTATTCCCTCCACTTCCCTGGACAAAGTAACTGCCCTTGAGCCCAGGAACATGGTTGTGTTCCAATAAAACTTTATTTAGAGTCACCAGTGGGGCACCAGATGTGGCCATGAGGCCATAGTGATACTGAGCTAGACAGTCGCTTAGGAAACTTATGAATCAGGTGGTCTCTAATTTCTATGCAAGTGAAAGCAACTTACAACTGATTTAGAGAGAGGGCCTGTTAATCTCAGACTTAAGTGCTCAAGTAGACGGCAAAGACAGGCTGAGAAATGATGCCTCGTGTCTTCAGGTTGTCGAAGACAGGGGTGGTCCCTTAAAGGGCAAGGCTGGTGTAGTCCAGGCCCAGGACACCATCAAATTTGGTTTCACACAACGCAATTTGTTTCTCATTCAGGGCAAATGCCTGGAGCAAGTTGACACCATTCTTCATCTGTGGGAGATGAGAGGGTTTCCACATGAAAGTTTCTGAAGTCAGGCTGGGACTGGGCTTGGTTGGAGATGCCATTAACACTTCAGAGAAGACCTGAGACCTGGCTGGGACTTGGGTGACCTCAGATAGTTAGACAAAGATGGACAGGAATTCAAGTGATCGATATGCCCTTTGCAAACAGCCAGGACATTGGAAGATGGAATGCCCCAGATGACAGAGAGTCATGGGGGACCCTCAACCATTGATCATTTTGCAATCAGAAAACTGTAGTGATGCTAGGCCGAAAGTGGCTATTCATATAGATTCCATCAACATAAGTAATACACAGCCTCATGCATTCATTGACGTTGTGGGCAAATTGACAGAATTTCTCCTACACAATGGTGCAACCTTCTTGGTCTTAACCCAAAGGATTGGAACCTTAGCAGTCTTAAGGAAAATGTAATGGGGTTGTCAGGAAAGACTGGGCCACACTTTCCTGGAACCCGCTTTGTGCAAGATCATTGACCAGCTGTTTTTAAATTCCTTTCTGTTTGTGTCTGACTCACCCATCTGTTTAATGGGAAGAGATTTATTAACTAAGAGCCCACTCTGTTTTTTGAGGGACAAGGGAAACACCCTCATCACCAAATGTTTCTAACAAAACGAGAAAAGGAACAGATAAAATCTGAAGCTGAAATAGAAGCCCTAGTAAACACCCTGGAATGTGGAATATCAAGGTTCTGGGCTTGGCCAGAGATATCCAGCCAGTCATTATTAAGTCAAAAACATTATATAATGTCTCAATATAATTACAGATTTCTTAAACCTAGAGAGGATCCTCAAAATATTTGGAAATAGATAGCCATAATAGGAGGCCACTGGTCTGACTAAACTGACCATAGGTGAAAATCAGCACCTGATAGGAAATTTGGAACAGGCTTTCACTCCTATGCTAAGTAAGGAAAATTAAAACTTTGCAACATATGTGACTTGGTATGTAGGCCTTCAATATCATTGAGGTAACCACCCAATTCTTTGAAAAAGAAAACAAAACTGCCCTTGTTTTCCAATTGTAGTCTTTACAGGCCTAGAGGTGTGGCTCCAATATAATCCAAAGACCACCAATCTTTTTCCATTCCCAACACCTTCCCTATTTGTCTTAAGATGCTTGTAAGTATTAAAGAGAGGAGAAACAAAGTCAAACTAGGAGGAACATGCCTGTAACTTGGAGATACAAGCCTGTAACTTGGAGATACAAATGCCCTATTTGGTCTTCTCAGGAACCCTTATGTCTGCCATCTTTTAAAATGCAAATTTTAACAAAGAGGGTAAAGGTATTTGCAACTTGACTTGTGAAGGAAAAATAGAAATCCTAAGTGTCTTTTCCGAAATCACTAGTCAAAAGGGTTTAGCCATCTAGATAGGGGACCTCAATTTGTTCCATTTGCAGGAAGCCCAATTGGATCCAATGGCTTGTAAATGTTTGACTTTATGTTGTACCTGTTAACCTAAAAAAAAATGCACAACTTGAGAGTTGTAAGTTAAGTTTTATTTGAGGCAAATTGAGGACTGCAGCCTGGGAGACAACATCCCAGATAGCTCTGAGAAACTGTGCCAAAGAGGCAGGGGGGAAGCTCAGTATATATGTGGTTTTGCTGAAAGGGGAAAACATGAAATCAAGCACACGTTATTCACAGGAGGTTACTGACAGTCAGAAAGAGCAGTCGTCACCATGAAGGATTTTACTGTTCTTCTAGATCTGAGGAGATACAAGAATTGGGCCCATAAAGCTGGCTCCTGAAAATATCTAACTACCTAAAGACCTGTTGTGCCAGTTTTTCACAGAGCACAGAGTGCCTCACTTCAGCTTTCCACCCTGAACATTTTTCAGGGGGGCATTGGCAGTCAGCAGCGACAGCAGCACATGATTTAGTCTTTGTAGAGGTATATGGCAAGTGCCAATTGTAGTTGACAGGATCTCCTCATGGTCAAATATTCGACCACACTTTGGGAGGCATTTTATGACCATTTTGTCTCACGGTGCTAGGAAGATTCATTCTTAGGTCTGGTGAAAATTTGACTGGTAGGCTATTCAAAGTGCTGTTACTGGCTAGATCTTTCTAACAAAGGTCAAAGCTCTCTGGGCCACCTGTATTTCTACTTTGTTATTGTCTAGTAAATATTCCCTTTTGTATCTGCTCATATCTAGAGTTACACTTTTCCAGTCATTGATCACATACAAAACTCTATACTTGATTAACTGTTTCCGGTTGCCTAGTCATCATTATTTTTGTCGGTGGCTCAGTCACAGAGTTGCCAATCAAGAAACAATCTTGCAAAAGTGGCAAAATACAAATAACATAGATAATAATATTAATAGAATTATAAGTAAATATTTAAGCCAAGAACTTCCATTAGGTGTCACCCAGTATATCCTCAGGTCATCTGACTGAGTTTATTTTGTGCCAATCTTTAACTTTCAGGGAAATTATATTTTGATGTTGTCCAAAGGCCCCCAGCCTAATTTCCTAATGTTATGAGACTGGTTATCCTTAGTATAATTTAATTGTTCCCGAGATAAAGGGGGGGTGTTAAACTTTAAATGACCACAGCCTGTTGTTAGCCAACTAAAATGATCCAATAATTGTGGGACATTTTATTCCTTGGCTGAAATACTGCTTGTTGCTCTGATTGACGTTAAGTAACTTTGGAGGCTGTAGAAAGCTCTCAGGACCCTGTTCAGGTTCCTAGTCAAGGCCCTGGTCAGGAGGCCTGAGGTGATTATGAGCCCATGTGTGGTGTATGTGTATGTGTATTTATGTGTTTCATTGGATGTGTGTCTGTTTGTGTATCTGTGTGTGTCTGTATGTGCTTGTGTGTCTCTGTGTGTGTATGTGTGTGTGTGTGCTTGTTTTTGTGTAAATCTGTGTCCTGTGCATGCTTATATGTGTACCAAAGTGTGTGTTTATATGTGTCTCTGTGTGTGTTTATATGTGTGTCTTCCTGGTTGCATCATATGTGTCTGTGTGTGACTGTGTGTGTGCATGCATTTGTGTGTGGCTGCATGTGTCCATGTGATGGAGTGGGAGTATCACTTGGGGTGGCCCTCTGAGTAAGAGGATTACTGGCTCATGGTTATCTGCTAAAAGTATGCTAAGGACACTGGTATCCACTTGAGCTCTCCTCTGTGGTAGCTGTGGTCCACCCCATCAAACAGCACCACACTACCATTCTCATTACAGTTGAGGACAGAAGGAAGTGGGAGGGCTCCTTGTCAGAGAATAACCCACTCACTATCTGAGGGGAGACATTTGAAATTCAGGGAGTTTGTGACTTGGCTGTGGTCACACTGCTTGTTAGAAATAAAACAGCCTAGAAGTAGCCTTCCTGATCTTTCTCGAGGGCTCAAGAAGAAAAGACCAGTGAGAGAAGAAGCCAGGAGATGGGGATTCACCTAGGGAACTTAAGAGGCTAGAGAAGCAAGGAAGAGATAAAATAGAAAGCATGTTTAGCATGCACAGAGATACCCAAAATGATGGAAGAGATAAAAGAGAGAGAGACAGAGATGAAGACACAGACACATTCACACTGAAATGGAGAGAGAGCACAGAGAAGACCTACAAGAAAATCAGGAGAAATGCTGTTCCATAGAACCACATTTAGAGTTGCAGAGGTTGTGCACTGAACCATTCCAAGGAGTGCCATTTTCACATAGGTCATGATGTGACTGGCACCCCCAGAGTTGTGTACGCTGCAGGTTGACACCAAGACACTTTTTTCCATGCAAAGTACTCATCAATAAGTGGGGGATGAACTTTAAGCCTGCCAGGGAATGATTAAATTCCCTCTAACCCTGATGGCTGGAAGAGTAAAAGTATAAGAAAAACTCCAGAACCATAAATGATGCCACTCACAGTCTCCATACCTACATAACTAGGCACTCTGAGAGGGTCACCAGCCCGAAGATCCCAAGTCACTACCTGCTTCTTTCCTGGGTACAAGTACTCAAGAAAGAGCAAGCTCTGAGCATGCCATGATGACCAAGAGCTCCTAGTTTATATGCACTGACCTGCCCTAATAGTTCCCTTTAGTCCACTAATGGATCAGAAAAGAATTATGAACCTCTTGATAAAATCTTTACTTCCACCAGTGTCTGTGGGGAGTGGACTTAGACAACTCTCTGATAGAGAGATTCCTAATGTAATGTCTTCCTCGTGGCTTGGTTGCAAAAACAAAGGTGAATCACGTGGACTAACTAAGATGGGGGAGACTCTTGCTAACTTGTAGATAAAACCCTGCTACTAATAGGATGAAAGTAAATGCTAGGGCCCATGCTTCATATTTGTTATCCCATGTGGGCTTCTAGACAACTTTATAAGATGTGCATTGCACTCTTCAGTTGGAGAGGCGTTTGCTAGGAGGAAAAGAGGTCAAAGGGCAAAGTGAAGGCATGATGGGCAGCCCAGTTTCGTACGAGTACGTGGCTTTAGATGGTCAGGACAGATGGTACTGACTTATGACATCAGGCCCACTTATGATGTCAATCTCCATCAAAATCTAGGCTAGAGTAGTATTCCAATTGCAGAGTTTCACTGTTGGAAGAAATGCGACGCATGCATCAACAAGATATTTATATCATCCAACAAACATACGGAGCACCCTGTGTGCTGAAGTCTGGGATAGATGTTGAAAAGTCAAAGTCCAGTAAGACACAGGTGGCCCTTATCTTCAGGGAGCTACCTGTCTAGGACAGTTCTCACAAACACATGACCTATCTGAAAAGAGAAACAAATGGAATGGATGTGTAGAAATGTTGGACACTGGGCAGGCAGCAAATGCCCTACAATAGGGGCAGCCTTCCCTCAGCTCCAACCTACCTCTGCCAAGCTTGAAAGCAGCCTGGTCAGCCAAGTTTCAAGAGAAGTCAGAAATATGGATATTTATGTAAAATCCCAAGATTTTAAATGTTAGCAACTAATTTTCTTTTCTTCACAAAACCTTGTTTCAGCAAAACCTGCAACAACTCTGTGCTGAATTCAGCCTGTAGGCTGTACCGGTTTTTCTTTCTGACCTAGAGGTGGGAGGAGAGAGAGAAAAGACAAGGGGTTCAATTCATGTTGGTCAAATGAATAAGAGACGGAATGCAGCTTAACCATGTTAATTTCCCTTCCATTTGTAAGGAAAGATCACCAAGGTCCTATACACAAATGAATTTAATAATATTCACTTGCTGGCATCTGATATAATTCCTTAATAGGATCCATGCCTTGAAACACTTTGTCTACCAAATCAAACATAGAAAGAAATATTTTTTAAGCATCTTTTCTCTCAAAGAAGACAGAAAAGGCCACTCAGAGCTCCTGCTCAGCCTGAGATAAACAGGCTATCTGTCAAGCTATTTTTCCAGCCAAATTAAAGAAAATGGAGTTTAATGTCTCCTTCCAGGATTGCCAGTGCTGCAGTGTTCCTGTTTGAGATCTATCAAGACCAGTCCCTTGGGTAGATCAAAGGGAGTTTGGCCAGATACAAGGTGAGCTATTGATGAGGTGCTCTGAGTCTTCTTACTTATTTTGACACATTGCTAAAATTCAGTTTTGATGGTTCAACATCTAAAGAGGGGATTTGAGAGCTTCTATTAAATGACACAAATAAATATCATTTAGCTCAGCAATTCTACATCTAGGGATCTATCCCAAAGATACACTGGCAAAAATACCAAAATACATATGCAAAAGCTAATCATGTCCACATTGCTTGTCCAAGGAAAAGATTAGAAACATACGTGAAATTATCATCCAGGGATGAGTTTTGAATAAGTCCTGAGGCATTAGAACAATTTAGTATAATGGGGTTGGATAGAGGCATGGAATGGTTGTGAATTTTAGGGGATACTTTTTAGAATTTTCAAAAGAGGGACCAAAAAGTGCTTATATTTTGTGGCTTTTCAATATGTATATCTGTTTATTTTCAACAAGACAGAGAGAAAGTAGAAACAAAAAGCTAATAAAAATTTTAATTTCTGGGGGAGGGAAAGGGTTGGAAGTGAGATATTTCTGCTTTTATGTTTTGAATTTGCAACCATGTAAATGTGTTACAGAATGGAAAAAGAGAGAGAGAGAGAGAAATGAAAACATCTATCAAAGTTGGGAACTAAGTCAAATTAACCTAATTCTATGAAGTTGGTGACATTGCCCTACAGAACAAAACATTACTGAAGTGTCTCTAAAATGCAGAGTTTTGACTCTGCATTTAGAGTGGTATATCTTTGAAGGACAAAGACAAAACACAAACAAAAACACCTTCCCTCCAAAACAAAACCAAATCAAAGCCAAAGGAATCTGAAACTATATTCAATACCTTGTTGTTGGTGATATTGCTGCTGTGATTTGAAAGTATCATGTGTGTCTACATACAAGTTAAAGCAAGTGAGTAATTAATGCTGATGATGTTATGAAGCAAGACTTTCAGTGGGGATAGAAAAGAGATTTAATTATACAACCAAAAAGCTTAAGTAAAACCCTGTGGTCTTAAACCTTGAATTACACGTGTAAGTTTGTACCAATGAATTCTTTTCCTTTTCCTTTAAAAGGAAATCTGTACTTCTTGGCCCTGAACACTGAGAATTCGAGAAGCAATGTCAACTTGATAACAGTGAATATCCTGAGGCCCACCTTGTGGCCTATAAATACAATTTTCTACCAGAGGAACTATAGATTCTTGAAGAGATATCTGATTTCAGGGCTGGACCAAGAAATGCACAAGATAAGCCTGGGAATCTGGAAAAATCAGATACTTGAACACCTTCAAATACCACCAGGGGCAGACAAAAAGTTTCGGAATCCATATGAAGAGGCCAAATGTGGGACAATTTTTAAACAGGAGGGAAGGGTAGGGCACAACCTTTTAAAAATGACATAGCTTGAGGACATGACATAAACTGAGTAGAACCAAATGGTCGAGAATGGTGGACAAGTTGAGTTTCACTAGACCTTGAGCTTCACTTATATGAGCATATGGATCAAAAAGTGTGTGGTGGCCCAGTTCCGATAAGTCCTCTTGCCTTCCTGAAATAGCTGGAATACTCCTCTCACTCATTAGCCTATGAAAGTACCCACCCCTATACAAACTGATGACCCTATATCCTGGTAGCTTTCTCACTTTCTGAGATGACCCATAGTCTGTCTTTGTAGTGTGTTTCTTTCTGAATAAATCTACTTTTTATTTTGTCTCTCACTGAGTTCTTTCTGGGATGAGACATCTAGAAGCTGAGCTTCCTTAAGTCCTGAAACAAGCTGTGTGATTTTAGCTGAAAGACTTTGAGTTTTGGCTGGGTTGGAGTCTCGGCAATGTGGATTCAAATCCTAATCAGGCTTTTGATCAAATTTGAGTCCGAGTCACATGGGTGCATATCTCAATCAGGGTTTTGGTGGGGATTGAGTCCCAGCCAACATGGTTCAAATACCAATGTGAGGTGTAAGGTTTCTATCTTAGCATCATATCAAATCAATTGAAACAAATAAAATATATAAACAGCCATGACTGGAATTTCAGTTTGGCACAGTGCAGAAGATCCCAAGCTCCCATTTCAGGGTGCTTGGATTCAATCAATGGTCAATATAGTTTCCTTCACATGTCAAAAATAATAGTTCATATTCCACAACTACATTTCCTGCATATCACAACAAAGGATCATGTATGTCACAAATAACACCTGGGACAGTCAAAAAATAAATGAGTATATAATTTTTTCAATGCTGAATTATATTCCATTATATGTCTCTACCACATTTTCTTTATCCATTCCACTGTCGGTGGATGTAAGTTTTTCTCCATCTAGGCTGTTGTGAAAGGTACTATGCTATACAGGACAGTGATCTCACAGAGACAGCTGTGGGATATTCTGAAAAGAGAGGTAGTTTCCTTCCCAATAAGGGTACCTGGGTAGCCTGAGTGAAAAACCAATAATTCTAACCTCCGGATCATTCGGGCCTAGAATGGCTACAGATCTTTCCACTGTTTGAAAGCAAGAATATTTCAAGGAGGCAAAAACTGTAAAAGCAGGCAAAACGTTTAATATTAGAGACACAGCACAATGTATCAGAAAGCACACAGAGAAGACAGTTGATATATTTAAGAGAGAAACAAGGCAGAAATCCACACCCAGAGGAGAGTGGGCCTCCTGAATAAGGAGTGCAGGAAAGAGGTGATTTAAATTACTTATATAAGATAGCCATTCCCTGTCTTTATTTACCTGTAGACAAATGTCTTGTTTCTTTTTTCATACCTGACCATTCCTAAGACTATGCCCAGGATGGGTGCTCAAAATTTTGCTAAGATGAATCCCACTGCAGAGGCCTATGGGTGCATGTCCACACTTAATATGGAGGGGTGTTCCCTGCTTATTTCACCACCAAGGAGCCTTCCTAAGCATGTGCAGACAGGAAAGGTTTCCTTGATCTCAAGTGTGGGCATCTTATCTCTTCACTTCTACAGAGCTCAACTTCTGCCACTCGCTTTGTCCTTGGGGTTCTGGGTAAGAACAGAGATTCAGTTTGACTCCACTTGGCAAATACCAGCAGTCCAACCCAGGGGTCCATCTCTTTCCTATCTCAAATACCCCCTCAGAGGCATGAGCACCAAAAAATCTTTATTGGGAAGATGAAGGGTGATGATCCATTATCTGTACTTTCTTCAGGATGGCAAGGGTCTCATAGGCCCTACCTAGCTGGGGTCATGGTCTCTCGCCCTATCCTATTAAGTGGCCTCAGGGTGGCTTCTGTTTTTATTTCAACAGGATCTGTACTGAGGAGTGGCTGGAATTTCTGTATCAGTATCATTTTTATGGGAAACTGTTGCAATCCAGATGAAACAAGCTTACCAAGTAATTTTAAAAAGGTAGGGACCAAAGATCAGTAAAAGAATTACTGAATCCAGGGTCCAAAGCAGGAGTAAGAACCAAGTTATGTTTGGTAACAATATTTGATCCTGGTCCAGATAGAATCATTGCTTGGGTTATTTCATCCAAAGGAACAGAGCCATTTGGCATGGTCATATATATTGTTGATGTCTTTTTTTTATTGGCCCATTTTGATTAATGTAGATGTAAGAGACTTAGTTAGCAGTACTGTGAGGAGGAGGAGATAGCTCAAGATGTAGACTAGGAGCATGTGTGCCCACTCCCTCTTGCAAGAGCACTACAATTACAACTAACTGTTGAGCAATCATCAACAGGAAGGCCCTGGAAATCACCAAAAAGTCACTCCACATCCAGAGACAAAGGAGAAGCCACAATGAGACAGTAGGAGGGGTGCAATCACATCCAAATTAAATCCCATAAAAGCTGGGTGGGGCACTCACAAACTGAAGAACAGTTATACCACAGATGTCCACCCACTTAAGTGAGGGGTCTGTGCCCCACGTCAGGCTTCCCAGCCTGGGGATCTGGCAACAGGAGGAGAAATTCCCAGAGAATCAGATTTTGAAAGGCAGCCATTTTTGTTCACAGGACATACAGAAGACAAGGAGAAACAGACACTCCACTCTTGGAGGGCACACAAAAAATAGTGTGTGAAGGACCAGGGGGAAGAAGTAGGGACCCCATAGAAGACTGAACCAGACCTACCTGCTGGTGTTGGAGTGTTGCCTGCAGAGCTGGGGCACAGATATGACTCACTGTGGGAACAGGGACAATGGCAGCAGGTGTTCTGAGAAGTGCTCATTGACATGAGCACTCCTGGAGTCTGGATTCTGTCACCCACTAGCATCGCCAAAGAGCCTGTAAGCTCCAGTGCTGGATAACCTCAGGCCAAACAACCAACAGGGTGGGAACAGAGCCCCACCATTTGACAGAAAAGTGGATTAAAGCTTTACTGAGCTCTGCCCACCCAGCCCAACCCACCACCATTCCATCCCATCAAGAAGCATGCACAAGCCTATTAGATAACTTCCTCCACAAGTGGGCAGACACAAGTATCAAGCAGTGTAAGCACTATTTTGTTCTGTGGAACTGAAAACCACAGCCACAGAAAGATAGAGAAAATGAAAAGGCAGAGGACTTTGTACCAGTTGAAGGGACAAGATGAAACCCCAGAAAAAAGCAAAGAAATGAAGTGGAGATGGGCACTGTTACAGAAAAAAAAAAAATTCAGATTCATGATGGTGAAGATGATCCAGAACTTTGAAAAAAGACTGGATGCAAAGAGCAAAAAGAGGCAAGGAAAGTTTAACAAATACCTAGAAGAATTAAAGAACAAACAAGCAGAGATAAGCCACACAATAACTGAAATGAAAAATACACTAGAAGGAATCAATAGCAGATTAACTGATGCAGAAGGGCTAATAAGTGACCTGCAAGACAGAATGGTGAAAATCACTCATGTGGAAAAGAATAATGAAAAAAGAATGAAAAGAACTAAAGCCAGCCTACCAGACTCCTGAGACAATGTTTAACAAAGCAAATTCTCATTATAGGGGTCCCAAAGACAAGAGAGAGAGAAAGACCTGAGAAAATATTGAAAGACATTATATTTGAAAACTTTCCTAACATGGGAAAGGAAATAGCCACTCAAATCCAGGAAGTGCAGAAAGTCCCAGGTAGGATAAAGCCATACAGAAACAAGCCAAGACACATAGTAGTCAAAATGGCAAAAATTAAAGAAAGAGAAAAGTTATGAAAAGCAACAAGGGAAAAATGACACATAACACACTATGGAACTCCTATAAAGTTAACAGCTGATTCTCAGCCAAAACTCTGCAAGCCAGGAGGCAGTGGCACAATATATTTAAAGATATGAAGGGGAAGAACCTACAATCAAGAATACTCTACTCAGTGGGGATCTCATTCAAATTCAATGGAGAAATCAAAAGCTTTATAGACAAGCAACAGCTAAGGGAATTCAGTACCACCAAATCAGCCCTACAAGAAACACTAAAGGAACTTCTCTAAGTGGTAAACATAAGAGAAATAAACCACCTACAAAAGCAAAAACAAAACAATTAAGAAGATGGTAATAGGAACATATATATTTAGAATTATATTCAATGTAAATGGACTAACCCCTCCCACCAAAAGACACAGACTGGCTGAATATATATATATCAGACCCACCTCAGACCTAGGGACACATGCAGACTGAAGGTGGGGGATGGAAAAAGATATTCCATGCAAACTGAAATTTAAAAAAAAAAGCTGAAGTAGTGATATCTATATCAGAAAAAAATAGACAAAAAAATAAAAAAAATTACAAGAGACAAGAAAGGAAACTATATAAAGATCAAGGAATCAATCCAGGATAGGAGATAAAAGTTATAAATATGTATGCACCCAATATAGAAGCTCTGAAATACATAAGGCAAATGTTAACAACTATGAAAGAGGAAACCAACAGTAACACAATAATAGAGAGGGACTTTAACACCCCACTTACATCAGTGGAAAGATCATCCAGACAGAAAATTAATGAGGAGACACATGCTTTAAATGGCAGAGTAAACAAGCTAGGTTTAATAGACATCTATAGGACATTACATCCAAAAACAACAGATTACACTTTCTTCTCAAGTGCACATGGAACATTCTCCAAGATAGATCACATTTTGGGTCACAAATGGAACCTTGTTAAATTTGAGAAAATTAAAATTGTATCAAGCATCTTTTCCAAACACAAAACTATGAGATAAAAAATTAATGACAGGAAAAAAAAAGGAAAAACACAAACACATGGAGGCTAAACAATACACTATTAAATAACCAAGAGATCACTGAAGAAATCAAAGAGGAAATCAAAAAATACCTAGAGACAAATGACAATGAAAACACAATGATCCAAAAGCTATGGGATGCAGCAAAAGCAGTTCTAACAGGGAAGTTTATAGAAATACAATCTTACCTCAAGAAACAAGAAGAATCCCAAATAAACAATCTAATCTTGCACCTAAAGATACTAGAGAAAGAAGAGCAAACAAAACCCAAAGTTAGTAGAAGGAGAGAAATCATAACCATCAGAACAGAAATAAATGAAATGGAAACAAAGAAAACAATATCAAAAATCAATAAAACTAAAAGCTGGTTTTTTGAGAAGATAAATAATTGTAACAAACCTCTAGTAGGACTCATCAAGAAAAAGGGGGAGAATACCTCAGTCAAGAAAATTAGAAATGAAACAGGAGAAGTTACAATGGACACTGCAGTAATAAAAAGCACTATAAGAAACGACATTAAGCAACTATATCCCAATAATTTGGACAACATGGATGAAATGGACTGATTTTTAGAAAGGTTTAACCTTCCAAGACTGAATCAGGAAGAAATAGAAAATATGATCAGACCAATCACAAGTAATGAAATTGAAACTGGGATTAAAAATCTTCCAACAAACAAAAGCACAGTACCAGATGCATTCACAGTTGAATTCTATCAAACATTTAGAGAAGAGCTAACACCCATCCTTCTCAAACACTTCCAGAAAGTTTCAGTGGAAGGAACACTCCCAAACTCATTCTATGAGGCCACCAACACCATGATATGAAAACCAAACATACTACAAAAAAACAAAAATTTCAGACCAATAGCACTGGTGAACTTAGATGAAAAATCCTCAACAAAATACTAGCAAACAGAATTCAACAGCACATTAAGAGGATCATCCAACATGATCAAGTGGGGTTTATCCCTGGAATGCAAAGATTCTTCAATATACACAAATCAATCAATGTGATACACCACATGAACAAATTGAAGCATAAAAACCACATGATCACCTCAATAGATGCAGAAAAAGCTTTTGACAAAATTCAACACTGCTTTATGATTGAAAACTCTGCAGAAGGAGGGCATAGAGGGAACCTACCTCAACACAATAAAGGCCATATATAACAAACCCACAGCAAACATCATTCTCAATGGAGAAAAACTGAAAGCATTCCCTCTAAGAAAAGGTACAAGACAAGGATGTCCACTCCCTCCAATACTATTCAACATAGTTTAGGAAGTCCTTGCCACAGCAACAAGTGAAGAAAATAAAGAAAGTGTTTCCAAATTGGAAAAGAAGAGGTGAAATTGTCACTATTTGAAGATAACATGATACAATACATAGAAAATCCTAAAGAAGCAACAAGAAAATGACTTGAGCTAATCAATGAACTTGGTAATTTTGCAGGATAAAAAATTAACAAACAGAAATGTTTTTCATTTCTATGCACTAACAATGAGAGATCAGAGAAATAAATTAAGGAAGCAATCTCATTAACCATTACAACAAAAAGAATAAAATACCTAGGAATGCAACTAAGTAAGGATGTAAAAGATCTGTACTCAAAAAAAGTTAACACAGATGAAAGAGATCAAAGATGACACAAACATATGGAGAGATATACCATATTCTTGGATTCGAAGAATCAACATTGTGAAAATGTCTTACCCACACAAAGTAATCTACAGATTCAATGAAATTCCTATCAAATTACCAAAGGCATTTTTCACAGAACTAGAACAAAAAATCCTAAAATGTGTATGGAGACACAAAAGACCTTGAATAGCCAAAGCAAACTTGAGGGAATAAATGGAGCTGGAGGAATCAGCCTCCCTGACTTCAGACCATACTACAAAGCTACAGTAATCAAAACAATATGGTGCTGGCACAAAAACATAAATATAGATCAATGGAACAGGAGAGGAAGACCAGAAATAACCTATGGTGAACTAATTTATGACAAAATAGGCAAGGACATACAATGGAGAAAAGGCAGTCTCTTCAATCAGTGGTGCTGGGAAAACTGGACAGCTACACATTAAAGTGTAAAAGAATGCAATTAGCACACTTCCTACCACCATACACAAAAGAAATGCAAAATTGATTAAAGACCTAAATGAAAGGCCAGAAACTTTCAAACTCCTAGAGGAAAATATAGGAAGAACCCTTTTCAATATAAATCACAGCAGGATCTTTTTGATCCACCTCCTAGAGTAATGGAAATAAAAACAAAAATAAATAAGTGGCACCTAATGAAACAAATGCTACTGCACAGCAAAGGGAACTATAAGCAAGATGAAAAGACAACCCTCAGAATGGGAGAAAATATTTGCAAATGAATCAACAGACAAAGTATTAATATCCAAAATATATTAGCAGTCCATGCAGCTCAATATCAAAATAACAAACAACCCAATCAAAAAATGGGCAGAAGACCTAAATAGGCATTTCTCCAAAGAAGACATACAGATGGCCAAGAGGCACATGCAAAGCTGACTCAACATCACTAATAATTAGCGATATGCAAATCAAAACTACAATAAGATATCACCTCACATCGGTTAGAATGGGCATCATCAGAAGATCTACAAACAGTAAATGCTGGAGAGGGTGTGGAGAAAAGGGAACTCTCTTGCACTGTTGGTGGAATGTAAATTGATAAAAGCACTATGGAGAACAGTACGGAGATTGCTTGAAAAACTAAAAATAGAGTTACTATGTGACCCAGCAATCCCACTACTGGGCATATACTCAGAGAACACCATCATTAAAAAGGACACACACATTCCAATATTCATTGCAGCACTGTTTACAAAAGCCAGTACATGGAAGCAACCTAAACATCCATCAACAGATGAATGGATAAAGAAGATGTGGTATGTATATACAATGAAATATCCTATGTTAATACATATATGTGGAATATAGGAAAATATAGAAAAATGGTAAAAATCAACAAGTTTGCAGGGCAGAAATAGAGGCACAGATGTAGAGAATAAACATATGGACACCATGTGGAGAAAGTGGGGGGGATTGAGGAGGAATGAATTGGGAGATTGGAATTGCCAAGAAACATTACAAAGAAGAAAAACAATATCAAATTGTACACCAAAAAATATTGGGTTTGGTCAGAAAAAAAAATAATAACATAAATGTAGTTGTAGCAGTGACACCATGAACATTAATAATCAAGAGATATTTGTTTTTCAAGAAAATAGACCTGATTCCCAGTCTCCACCTGACAGTTTGAGGAGACCTCTACCCATGTAACCACTTGCCTAATTTTATTTAAGTAGGTTTTAACTTTGGATGTGGTATTGCAAATAAATGAAAGCAGTTGTTACTGTTAATAATTTTTTCTAGGTATGAGAAAAATCAACAGATTGAGCTTATAAAAATCCTTAGGCAGAAATATCTAACTATCTGAAGGCATGTTCTCTCAGTTTTTGCAGAGCACAAAGTCTCTTATTTCTGAAATTCATTCTGAATTCCTTTCAAGGGCTGTTGTGAGTCAGTGGCTACAGCAGCTCCTGATTTAATCTTTGTAGTGCCAGACAGCAAGTGCCAGTTTCCAAATGGCAGGAAAACTTCATGGTCATAAATTCCACCATGACTTGGGGCCATTTCATGTCCATTGTGTCCCAGTAGGACTAGGAATGCTTCTTCCCAAATATGGCAAAGACTCTGCTGATAAGGCACTCAATGAATTATTACTGGACTAGGCCTTGTGAGTAACCAAAACACTCTGGATCACCTGCATTACCAGGCTCTTATGGTTCAGGTAACCAGTCCCCCTTCTTGCTTTTTCCCTTATCTAGAGTCACACTCTCACAATCATTGAGACTGTATATATTATCATTTTATCAGAGTCTCAGTGACAAATATGGTAATGTTAGATATAACAGTTTTCTTAAACAGGCCAAAACAGGATAATAATAACATAGCCAGTATGGTTAGTAAAGTCCTAAGCAAGAATTTAAGAACTTTCATTAGGTGCAAACCCAGTATATCCCCAGGTTGTCTGGCTTAGTGTGTTTTGTACTAAGCCTTATCTTTAAGGGAAATTGTATACATTGGCATTGTGTATAAGGCATTTAGCCAATTTCCTAGTGTTACTAGGCTGGTATTATTGGAGTAGTCTAATTGTTTCTTTACACTTGGATGACTATAGGCTGGTGTTAATCTCCTACTTCTACATCATGGAGAATCTGATCTTTATCCAAAGACTGATTATGAAAATAGGCTTCAGAAAGAAACATAGACTGTCCATTCAATAACTGAAATAAATTTTGTAACAGTATAATATAAACAGTAAAAAAAGTACCAGGGAAGTGATTCTTAGTAAACACAGACCTTAATTAATGGAGCTAGGGTAATATTTACTGAAACATAATTAAAAAAAAAACAATTTTATCAAACACACCAAATTACCAAGTGTATTTTGTTTTAAAAATGTTTGGTCCCTTGACTATACATATATATAGGCTCCTCCACACTGACTCAGGGGTAATTCATCAGAAGGAGTCACATATTAAATTTCCAAAAGCCTCTCAAGGCCATGAAAACCATGCAATAGGCCTGGCCTCAGCTTTTGCCTAGGTGAATTTTTGTCTTCTAAAAGTACCCAAAGTATTTTAAGATTTCTGTACATGTCAGAAGAGAGTTTTATTACTTATTTACTTACTTACTTATTTATTTATTTACTCATTAATTTATTACATGATAAGGATGCTCAGAACCCAAGGTTCTCCAATTATTGGAGGGACCAGGCAGTGAGAAAAGAAAAACAAATTAATTTTACCCACAGGTGTAAATTTCCAAATTGCTATAAACCATATGTAGCTTGATGAGAGAAGCTTCTCTATATCAGAAAAATAAAGATTACAAGCCAGTAATATGTAAGAAAAAGAGTCATAAAAATTTAATGATATTTAGAAGTACATTCAATCCCATGTAATTAATTTTTGTTTTGACTACAGATTTTCCCATTAGCTTTGTTGACCTGGCGTGATGGGTGAGGATGATAGTGGCAGTGATAATGTTAAGAAGTTTGTGAAGGTTTTGTTACAGCTTGCATGATTTGTCCAGTGAAGTGGGTGCCTTTATCACTGGAAATCGTAGAAAGTGTACTCCAAGTGGAAGACATATTTTTACCTGTTTCATTTTCATTGTGAGGGCATCAGCCCTACAGCTGGGAAAGGCTTTAACCCATCAAATAAAAATAAGGTTTACCAGGGAGCCGAGAAATGCCAAACAGTCATCATGGATTTCTCATGGCCTTGACTGTTTAATTTACAGCTATTTTTGACCCAATTTAAATTTCCTGATTCAGGAGTAGAGCACTGTCATACTACAAGGATAATAGGATGGCAGAATTCAGACAAGGAGGGGTTAATTGCGTAGAAGCAGAATGAACTTTATCTACATGTGTCATAATCTTTATAGATCATTATGAAAAAAACATTTATTTCATCAGTGACAAATTATTTCAAAAGCAAATATAAAGCACTTAAAGGCAAAGAAACTCACACCATCTATTTTCAAAAGCAGTGTTTCTAGAAAAGTTTGTTCTCTTACAGAGAGAGGGAATTCAATTTCAGTCTGGTACCAGCTGATTCTTAATAGCAAAATTTATTTACCTTATTAATTTTATTCTAGACAATCTGTCTTAACGATGCACAAATTATTTTCAGAATGTTCCTTTCCCACAAACATTTTATCACTCTCTGGATATGGATGAACTTGTCCCTTGTTTCCCACCTATAAACAATTAACTGTAGGATAAAGTTATTACCATCACTTTCTTCGACAAGGATATCTTCAGCATTTATGTCTTCTCTAGCCAACAACATATATCATACTTGCCTTAGGAATGAAATTCTTCCCTTGTCAATTTAGTAACTTTGATTACTTAGTATAATTTTAACCCTTAAAAAAAACCTTAACCTCGAGTGAAAACAAAGAAGAAAGCAGTTGTGAACTGTAAGTCACATGGTCATTTTCTGATTAGTAAACTCAAGAACATATAACACCCTCTAAAAACATGTATTTTTCCAAAGCACAATTTTTGCAATGTGTCTTAATAAACCCAAAATCTTTAGTTTCTCTCTGGTATTTAGAATTAATTTGCAAGTGTTTACTTTTTTAAAGTCAACTAAATAAAGCTCATTTACAAATTAATCTCAGAACTAATATCCAAAGACAAAGACCCACTGAGACTTACATATATTCAGAGAGAGATGACATAGTTTCTTACCTGAGGTTTAAAATGTCTCTTTGCATCCTTTCTTTTTTTTTCTTTTTTTGACTTCAAATTTCATTAAGTAACACAAGGCCAAAGACGGGGAAAGTGTGTCCTGTGATTGTTTCCAAAGGATATGTTAAGTGTTAACTTCAACATTTCTCTTAGGCTATTTTTATTCTTTCGGGGTCAGAATATTTTTTAAATGTTTTAACATACTAGTTTCCTTTAATTTTATTTTATTTTTGTTACAATAAACTGCATATATTTAGGGTGTACACTTTGATATCCTAATCTCCAAATTCACCCCCCCCAACCCTGCCTGCTTTCCCCACTTGGTGTCCATATGTTTGTTCTCTACATCTGGGTCTCTATTTCTGCCTTGCAAACTGGATGATTTCTACCATTTTTCTATAGTCCACATATATGTGTTAATATACTATATTTGTTTTTCTCTTTTGACTCACCTCACTCTGTATAACAGTCTCTAGATCCACCGATGTCTCTAAAAATGCCCCAGTTTCATTGCTTTTTACAGCTGAGTAATATTCCATTGTATGTATGTACCATATCTTCCTTATCCATTCATCTGTTGATGGACATTTAGGTTGCTTCCATGTCCTGGCTATTGTAAATAATGCTGCAATGAACATTGGGGTGCATGTGTCTTTTTGAATTATGGTGTTCTCTGGGTATACGCCCAGCAGTGGGATTGCTGGGTCATATGGTAGTTCTATTTTTAGTTTTGCAAGGAACCTTCATACTGTTCGCCATAGTGGCTGTATCAATTTACATTCCCACCAGCAATGCAAGAGAGTTCCCTTTTCTCCACACCCTCTCCAGCATTTTCTGTTTGTAGGTTTTCTGATGATGCCCCTTTTAACTGTTGTGAGGTGATACCTCATTGTCGTTTTGATTTGCCTTTCTCTAATAATTAGTGATGTTGAGTAGCTTTTCATGTGCCTCTTGGCCATCCGGATGTCTTCTTTGGAGAAATGCCTATTTAGGTCTTCTGCACATTTTTTGATTGGTTTGTTTGTTTTTTTGGTATTGAGTTGGATAGACTGTTTATATATTTTGGAGATTAATCCTTTGTCTGTGGATTCGTTTGCAAATATTTCTCCCATTCTGAGGGTTGTCTTTTCATCTTGCTTATAGTTTCCTTTGCTGTGCAGAAGCTTTGAAGTTTCATTAGGTCCCACTTATTTATTTTTGTTTTTATTTCCATTATTCTAGGGGGTAGATCAAAAAAGATCTTGCTGTGATTTACATCAAAGAGTGTTCTTCCTAAGTTTTCCTCTAAGAATTTATAGTGTATGGGGCTTACATTTAGGTCTTTAATCCAATTTGAGTTTCTTTTTGTGTATGGTGTTAGGAAGTGTTCTAATTTCATACTTTTACATGTAGCTGTCTAGTTTCCCCAGCACCACTTATTGAAGAGGCTGCCTTTTCTCCATTGTATATCCTTGCCTCCTTTGTCATAGATCAGTTGACCATAGTTTATCTCTGGGCTTTCTATCTTGTTCCATAGATCTATATTTCTGTTTTTGTGCAAGTATCATACTGTCTTGATCACTGTAGCCTTGTAGTATAGCCTGAAGTCAGGAAGCCTGATTCCACCAACTCCATCTTTCCTTCTCAAGAGTGCTTTGGCTATTTGGGGTCTTTTGCATCTCCATACAATCATAAAATTTCCTGTTCCAGTTCTGTGAAAAATACCATTGGTAATATGATCAGGATTGCTTTGAATCTGTAAATTGCTTTCAGTAATATAGTACTTTTCATAATGTTAATTCCTCCAATCCAAGAACATGGTATGTCCCTCCATCTGTTTGTGTCGTCTTTGATTTCTTTCATTAGTGTCCTATAGTTCTCTGAGTACAGGTCTTTTCCCTCCTTGTTTAGGTGTATTCCTAGGTATTTTATTCTTTTTGTTGCAATGGTGAATGGGATTCTCTCAATTTCTCTTTCTGATCTTTCATTGTTGGTGTATAGAAATGTAGAGATTTCTGTGTGTTAATTTTGTATCCAGCAACTTTACCAAATTCATTGATTATCTCAAGCAGTTTTCTGGTGGCATCTTTAGGATTTTCTATGTATAGTATCATGTCATCTATACACAGTGACAGTTTTACTTCTTCTTTTCCAATTTGGTTACCTTTTATTTCTTTTTCTTTTCTGATTGCTGTGGTAAAAATTTCCAAAACTATGTTGAACAGCAGTGGGGAGAGTGCACATCCTTGCCTTGTTCCTGATCTTAGAGGAAATTCTTTCAGTTTTTCACCATTGAGAATGATGTTTGCTGTGGGTTTGTCATATATGGCCTTTACTATGTTGAGGTTGGTTTCCTCTATGCCCACCTTCTGGAGAATTTTTATCATAAATGGGTGTTGAATTTTTTCAAAAGCTTTTTCTGCATCTATTGAGGTGATCATGTGGTTTTTATCCTGCAAATCTTAATATGGTGTGTCATATTGACTGATTTGCATATATTGAAGATCCTTGCATTCCAGGGATAAACCTCACTTGATCATGGTGGATGATCCTTTTAATGTGTTGTTGGATTCTGTTGTATTTTGTTGAGGATTTTTGCATCTAAATTCATCAGTGTTATTGGTCTGTAGTTTTCTTTTTTTTTGTAATATCTTTGTCTGGTTTTGGTATCATGGTGATGATGGCTTAATAAAATGAGTTTGGAAGTATTCCTTCCTCTGCAATGTTTTGGAAGAGTTTGAGAAGGATGGGTGTTAGCTCTTCTCTAAATGTTTGATAGAATTCAACTGTGAATCCATCTGGTCCTGGACTTTTGTTTGTTGGGAGATTTTTAATCCCAGTTTCAATTCCATTACTTGTGATTGGTCTATTCCTATTTTCTATGTCTTCCTGATTCAGTCTTGGAAAGTTATACCTTTCTAAGGATCTGTCCATTTCATCCATGTTGTCCATTTTATTGGCATATGGTTATTTTAGTAATCTCATATGATGAGTTTTATTTCTGTGGTGTCCATTGTAACTTCTCCTGTTTAATTTCTAATTTTTTGGTGTCCTCTCCCTCTTTTCCTTGATGAGTCTTGCTAGAGGTTTATCAATTTTATTTATCTTCTTAAAGAACCAGCTTTTAGTTTTATTGATTTCTGCTATTGTTTTCGTTGTTTCTATGTCATTTATTTCTGCTCTTATCTTTATGATTTCTCTCTGTCTACTAATTTTAACTCTTGTTTGCTCTTCTTTCTCTAGTTTCTTTAGGTGTAAAGTTTGATTGTTTATTTGGGATTTTTCTTGTCTCTTGAGGTAGGATTGTATTGCTATAAACTTCCCTCTTAGAACTGCCTTTGCTGCATCCCTTAGATTATGGATCATTGTGTTTTCATTATCATTTGTCTCCAGGTATTTTTTTGATTTCCTCTTTGATTTCTTCAGTGATCTGTTGGTTATTTAGTAGCATATTGTTCAGCCTCCAGGTGTTTATGTTTTTTACAGTTTTTTTTTCCTGTAATTGATTTCTAATCTCATAGTGTTGTGGTCATAAAAGATGCTTGATACGATTTCAATTTTCTTGAATTTACCAAGGCTTGATTTATGACCAAAAATGTGATCTATCCTGGAGAATGTTTGATGTGCACTTGAGAGGAATGTGTAATCTGCTGTTTTTGGATGTAATGTCCCATAGATATCTATTAAATCAAACTGATTTATTATGTCATTTAAAGCTTGTGTTTCCTTCTTAATTTTCTGTGTGAATAATCTGTCCATTGGTGTCAGTGGGGTGCTAAATTCTCCCACTATGATTGTGTTACTGTCAATGTCCTCTTTCATAATTGTTAGCATTTGCCATATGTATTGAGGTGCTCCTATATTGGGTGCATATATATTTATACTTGTTATCTCTTCTTCTTGAATTGATCCCTTGGTCTTTATGTAGTGTCTTTCTTGTCTTTTGTAACATTTTTTATTTTAAAGTCTATTTTATTTGATATGAATATTGCTACTCCAGCATTCTTTTGATTTCCATTTGCATGGAATATATTTTTCCATCCCCTCACTTTCAGTTTGTATGTGTCCCTAGGTCTGAAGTGGGTGTCTTGCAGACAGCATATATATGGGTCTTGTTTTTGTATCCATTCAGCCAGTCTGTGTCTTTTGGTTGGTGCATTGAGTCCATTTACATTCAAGGTAATTATAGAGATGTATGTACCTATTACCATTTTCTTAGTTGTTTTGTTTTTGTTTCTGTAGCTCCTTTTCTTCTCTTATGTTTTCCCACTTAGAGAAGTTCCTTTAGCATTTGTTGTAGGGCTGGTTTGGTGGTGCCGAATTCTCTTAGCTGGTCCTTGTCTGTAAAGCTTTTGATTTCTCCATCGAATCTGAATGAGATCTTTGCTGGGTAGAGGATTCTTGGTTGTAGGTTCTTCCCTTTCACTACTTTAAATATATCATGCCACTCCCTTCTGGCTTGCAGAGTTTCTGCTGAGAAATCAGCTGTTAACCTTATGGTAGTTCCCTTGTATGTTATTTGTTGTTTTTCCCTTGTTGCTTTTCATAACATTTCTCTGCCTTTAATTTTTGTCAGTTTGACTACTATATGTCTTGGCTTGTTTCTCCTTGGGTTAATCCTGCCTGGGACTCTCTGTGCTTCCTGCACTTGGGCAGCTATTTCCTTTCCCATGTTAGGGAAATTTTCAACTGTAATCTATTCCAGTAATTTCTTGGGTCCCTTCTCTCTCTCTCTTCTCCTTCTGGGACCCTTAAAATGTGAATGTTGGTGCATTTAACATTGTCCCAGAGGTCTCTTAGGCTGTCTTCAGTTCTTTTCATTATTTTTCTTTATTCTTTTCTGCATCAGTGTTTATCACCATTCTGTCTTCCAGGTCACTTATTTGCCCTTTTGCCTCAGTTAATCTGCTATTGGTTCCTTCTAGTGTATTTTTTTTTTTTTTTTTGGCACATGGACTTAGTTGCTCCGCAGCATGTGGGATCTTCCTGGAGCTGGGATTGAACCCATGACCTCTGCATTGGCAGGCAGATTCTTAACCACTGCGCCACCTAGGAAGCCCCAGCTTCCTTCTAGTGTATTTTTCATTTCAGTTATTGTGTGGCTTATCTCTGTTTGTTTGTTCTTTAATTCTTCTGGCTCTTTGGTAAACTTTTCTTGCAACTTTTCAATCTTTGCCTCCAGTCTTTTTTCAAAGTCCAGGATCATCTTCACCATCATTATTCTGAATTCTTTTTCTGGAAGAGTGCCTATCTCCTCTTCATTTACTTGTTTTTCTGGTGTTTTATCTTGTCCCTTCATCTGGTGCAAAGTCTTTTGCCTTTTCATTTTCTCTGTCTTTCTGTTGCTGTGATTTTCAGATCCACAAGATGAAGTAATGCTGATACTGCTTGATTCTGGTGTCTGCCCTCTTGTGGAGGAAGCTGTCTAGGAGGCTCCTGTATGCTTCCTGATGGGAGGCACTGATGGTGGGTTGGGCTGGGTGGGCAGAGCTCAGTAAAATGTTATCTGATTTGGTGGGTGGGGCTCAGTGACTCTTTAATCTGCTTGTCTGCCAATGGGTGGGGCTTTGTTCCCACCCAGGTTGTCTTTTGGCCTGAGGTAACAAAGCACTGGAGCTTACAGGCTCTTTGGCAGGGCTAATAGTGGACTCTGGGAGGGCTCATGCCAATGAGTACCTCCCAGAACCCCCAACACCAGCACCCCCATCTCCTCAGTGAGCCATAGCCGAACCCCCACCTCCGCAGGCAACTCTCCAACACCAATAGGTAGGTCTGGTTCAGTCTCCTATGGGGTCACTGCTCCTTCCCCCTCGGTCCAGGTGAGCACATTTTTTTGTGTGCCCTCCAAGAGTGGAGTCTCCATTTGCACCAGTCCTGTGGAGGTCCTGCAATCAAATCCCACTGGCTTTCAGAGTCTGATTCTCGAGGATTCCTCCTTCCATTGCTGGACACCTGGGTTCGGAAGCCTGTATGGGGCTCAGAACTCTCAGGACTTCTGTGCTATAACTGTTCTCCAGCTTGTGATTCATCCACCCAGCATTTATGGGATTTGATTTTAACTTGATTGTGCCCCTCCTACTGTCTCATTGCAGGTTCTCCTTTGTCTCTGGATGTGGGGTGTTTTATTTTTAATTTATTTTATTTTTTTGTGAGTTCCAATGTCTTTCTGTCAATGATTGTTCAGTAGTTAGAAGTAATTCTGGTTCTCTTGCAAGAGGGAGTTAGTGCACATCCTCCTACTCTGCCATCTTGATTCCTTCCAACCCATACTAGCTTTTTTCATTGCACATGAAACAAACAAACAAAAAAACACAAAAACAAAAAAAAATAAAAAGCAAGCAAACAAACCCCAAAACCTTTATGTTAACCAAGTTTCTCCAGAGTCTAAAGAAGATTGTGGCAATCCAGTGTCAGAAAAACATCTTTCTTTTTTTATTCCTAGTTTTATAGTGAAAAAATTGACTGAATAGTGTTCAAATTACCCCTTATAAAAGAGGCAGACTAGCTGATAAAATGTTGTCCAGTAGAGATGGTTACTCTGGGGAGATGGAGTCTGTGTTTGATCAGAGGATTCTGGAGGAGAAAGGGAACTTTCAGGAGTTGTGGAAGCTTGGTGGCCACCTGAGAGTTGGGAGATGTTAGAAGGCGATAATTTAGAAGGTCAGGAAAGTTTTTCTGACCCCTCAGGCTCTTGATTATGGAGCTACATAGAGCAGGATTCTGAGAAAATGCCCTCAAGTCCTGAATATAAGGGAACCTCAGCCCATTTTTTGATGCTGTGGCAATAAAAATCTAATAGTAAGAGAACCATTTTCAGGGCATTTTCCATCCCCCAACTTCAATAAAGCCTGACACTGTAACAGTAAGGAGTTTCCTGTTCTTAAGGATATGCTCCTGAGGGGTTTCTTCTGGCTTAGACAGGCATTTTCCCATGTAGAGTAACCTGCAATTGAGAACAAAGTATGCTCCTAGAAATGTAATCCAGCATCCTGGATGCATTTAGGAGGCACCTGAAGGGGACTCAGAATATCTCCTGAAATTCCTTTGATCTTATCTCTTTATTAAGTTTTGAGCATCCTCTAATCCCCTACCAGCTTCTAACCAGAGGTCTCAGTTCATTCCTGGTACCATGCACATGCTGTCCTCATATCATACCTGGAGAGGACATTCAGACCAGTGCAGAGCAGTTTCCAGGTTTTTCTTGAGTTTGTAGACAGCAGATAAAGCCTGAGATGTAGGCTGCATCAGAGTGGCCAGCCCAATAAGTAGTCCATTACACTTTATGGGCTGCCAAGGCCTGGAGTGAAGGAGGGACTCCTGCAGAAATTGGAATTGGCCACAATGTTAAATGCCATGTGGTTCAGGACATGAGAATTTTACTTGACACTGACAACAATGGGCGTGGCTGCAGGGAGGGTGCAGTTACTCCTCCCCCAAGAGGGTGTTAAAATAGGTAAAAATAAAAGTTGCCAAGCAAGTAAAGTGGGGGAATAAATCACCTAGAGTGTGGGAGAGAGTGAAAGTCGGGAGTCTCCAGCCATCAGTTTGGGGAGACCTGTCGTTTAACTTGAAGTCCCTGGTTGCATACCAAATGATCTCAGAGAGCTAGAAGTGAGTGGTCCTGAAAAGAGATCTTAATTGACTGCCCAGGAATTGAACCTGGGTAGCCTGGATGACAAAGCAGGAATTCAAACTGCTAGGCCATTGGGGGCTAAAGGCTACAAGCAAATTGTTCTTAGCTCTTCCCCACATTTGAAAGCAAGAAGGTTGTAAGGATGCAAAAAGTGTAAAAACAGATACAAAGTTTACTCTTAGAGACAAAGCACAACATATTCAAGAGCATACAGAAAAGAAATGTATTTATTTAAAACAGAAGCAGGGCAGATTTACACATCCAGCGAGAAAGGGTATGGGCATCCTCGCTAATGAGGAGGAACACAGTAAATCAGAAACTAGGCAGAGATACACATCCAGGGAGGAGTGGGGGAGTCTGGAACAAGGAGTGGAGTAAACAGGTGATTTAAATTAGAATAGCCCTCCTAGGGCCTTCTCTACTTTTGGCCAGTTATCTTTTTTTCACACCTGACTGGTCTTAGAATCCTCCCCAAGATGCGTGCATAACATTTTGCAAAGATGGATCCCAATGCAGAGCCCCATGAGTCTGTGCCCACACTTATTATGTGGTGGTGCTCCCTCTCTTTTGACCACCCAAGGAGCCTTCCTACCCTTGGGCAGACAGAGATGTTTTCCTTGACCTTAGCAGTGGGCACCTTATATCTTTACTTCAGCAGAGCTGAGCTACTGTCTGTAGCTTTGTCCCTGGTGTGTCTGTGTAAGAACAAAGCTTCAGTTTGACTCCACTTAACAAACACCAGCTGTCTATCCAAGTGACTGAACTGTCTCCTACCTCAGATCTGCCCTGAGAGAGGTGAACCTCGTAGACCCTATCTAGCTGGGGTCATGATCTCTCACCCTGCCTTATTAAGCAGCCTCACAGTTATTTTTGTTGTTGTTTCAGCAGGATCTGTTCTGAGGAGTGACTGGAATTTCCATATCACCATCATCTTGATGTAAGACTTTTGGAACCTGAAAGAGATCAGCCTCACAAATAGTTTTAAAATGGTAAGGGCCAGAAATCAGTAAAAGAATTATTGTTACTAGGGTCCAAAGCAGGAGTAAAAGCCAAGGTACAATCGGTAACAATTTTTGATCCTGTTCCAGATAGAGTCAGTACTTGGGTTATCCTGTCCAAAGCAATGGAGCAAATCTGGCATGGTTATATACATATTTGGAGGTCTTTTTTATTATTATTATTGTATCATTGTGATTGATGTAGGTGTAACGGACTCAGTTAGAAGTAGGAGGAGTGACACCCTGAACATTAAAAGATAAAGAGATCTCATTTTGTTTTTCAAGAAATAGGCCTAAATTCTAGTCTACACCTGGCACTTTGAGGAGACCTGCAGTCAGATACCCACTTACCTAGTTTAATACAAGTAGGTTCTAACTTTTGATGTGTTATTAACTCATAAACCAAAGCAGTTGTCACTGTTAATGATTTTGTTGTTTTTCTAAGTATGAGATGAGGCAAGAATTTGGGCTCATAAAAATCCTTACCCAGAAAGATCTAAAGATCTGAAGCCCTGTACTCTCAGTTTTTCCCAGAGCACAGAGTGCCTTATTTCTGATCTCTGCCCTCAACTCCTTTCAGGGGGTGTTGTGAGTCAGCAGCTGGGATGGCTCCTGATTTAATCTTTGTAGAGGCAGACAGCAGGTGCCAGTTTCCAGTCAGCAGGAAACTTCATGGCCATACATTTAACCATGACTTGTGGCTATTTCATGTCCATTTTGTCCCATGGTGTTAGGAATACTTCTTCCCATGTCTGGTGAAACTTTCACTGAGGGGCCACTCAATGTACTATTGCTAGACTAGGTGTTGTGAGTAGCCAAAAGTCTCTGGGACAGCTGCCTTACTATTCTCTTATGGTCCAGGAAAATATTCCCTCTTGTTGCTTCTTCCCTTACCTAGAGTTGCACTGTTACAATCATTGATTTCATATGGGACTGCATAACATCATTTTATCAGAGGCTCAGTGACAAATATGGTAATGTTAGATATAACAGTTTTCTTAAACAGGCCAAAACAGGATCATAATAACATAGCCAGTATGGTTAGTAAAGTCTTAAGCAAGAATTTAAGAATTTTCATTAGGGGCAAACCCAGCATTTCCCGTTTGTCTTGCCTAGTGTGTTTTCTACTAATCCTTACCTCTAAGGGAAATTGCATACTTTAGGATTGTTCATAAGGAATTTAGTCAATTTCCTAGTGTTACTAGGCTGCTTTTCCTTGGCATTGTCTAATTGTTTCTTTACACTTGAATGGCTATAGCCTGGTAATAGTCTCCTGTTTGTAGATTATGGAGTGTTAGATCTTTATGAAAAGATTGACTATGAAGTTAGGCTTCAGAAACAAATGTAGAGTGTCCCTTTAATAACTCAATTAAATTTTGCAACAACACACCATAAACAACAAAGAGCTACATGGGAAGTGAGTCGTAGTAAACACAGAGCTTAATTAATGAAACTAGGATAATATTTCGTGAAAGATGGTTTAAAAAATTACCCCCCATTTTTATCAAACACAGCCAAGACATTTGTTTTTCACATAAGTTTAGTCTGTTGACTACATAGGCTCCTCCACACTGACTCTGTGGTAATACCTCAGACGGAGACTCACTCAATTTCTAAAGACCTCTCCAGGCTGAGAAAGCCATGCCAAAGGCTTGAATCAGATTTTGGTTAAGTAAATTTTTCTCTTCCAAAAGTCCCCCATATATTTTAAGATGTCTGTACATGTCAGGAGACAGTCATTTTTATTTACCTGAAAAGGCTGCCCAGATATCAGAAGTCTCCAATTTCTGGAGGGACCAGACAGTGAGAAAAGAAAAAAAAAAAAATTACCCACATGTAAGTTACCAAATTGTTGTAAACAATAAGTAGCTTGATGAGAAGAGCTTCCCCATATATGAAAAACAAAGATTAGAAGATGGTACTATGTCAGACAAAATGTTATAAAAAATATAATCATACTTAGCATTTCATTCAGTCCCTTGTAATTAATTTTTGTTCTGAGTGCATTTTTTCCCATTAGTTTTCTTGACCTTGCCTAATGTCTCAGGAGGATAGTGACAGTGTTAATTTTAAGAAATTTATGAAGTTTTTGTTAAGCTTGTATGATTTTTTCAGAAATGGGTGCCTTGATCACTGGAGATTGCAGAAAGTATACTCCAAGTGGAAGACACATTTTTAGTCAATTCTTTCCATCATGAGTGCATCAGGCATACAGCTGGGAAAGGCATGAACCCATCAAACAAAAATGAGGTTTGCAAGGGAGCTGGGAAAAACCAAGCAGCCATCTTGGATTTCCCATGGTCCTGACTGTTTAACTTACAGCTGCTCTTGACCTATTTTAAATTTCCTGATTTAGGAGTAGACAGTTGTTATGCTACAAGGACATTAGCAAAAGGACATGGCAAAAGTCTGACAATGAGGGGTTAATCTTCTAGAAGCAGAATCAACTTTACTTATATGTGCCATAAACTTTATAGATCTCTTTGAGAAAAAAAAATACTTCCTTAATCAAAGTAACAAAGATTTCAAAGTGAATAAATCATTTAAAGCGCAGAAATTCACACAGTCTGTTATCAAAAGCAGGATTTCAAGAAAAGTTTGTTCTCAAAGTGAAAAAAAACAAAAACAAAAGAAAGATATACAGTGGAAAACAAATAGAGAAAACATTGTTCTCTTAGCAGAGAGAACAAACCAGATTTCAGGCTGGTACCAGTTCACTATCAATAACAAATTTTATTTACCCAATTAATTTTAATCTAGCCTCAATGTCTTTTTTTAATCAGTCTTAACATCATACAGAATTCTTTTTGCCAATTTCTTTTCCCCAAAATTTTTATCACTTTCTGGATACAGATGAACTTGTCCCATTTTTTCCCATCTATAAACAATTAACTGTATGATAAATTTTTTATCATCACTTTCCTCAACAAAAATATCTCCAGTCTTTATGTCTTCTCTTGCTGACAACATATATTGTACTTGCTTTACACACTAAAATGCTTGCCTTGTCACTTTAGTAGGTTTGATTACATAGTATAATTTTAACCCTTAAAAAACCTTAACCTCTAGTGAAAACCAAGAAGAAAGCAGTTGTGAACTGTTTGTCACATAGGTGTTTTCTGATTAGTAAATTCAAGAACACATTTCATCAAATGTAAAATCTGTATTTTTCCAAAGCACAATTTCTTTTTTACAATCTGGTATGAGCCACGTGTCTAATAATCCCACATATTCTTAGTTACTCTCTGGTATTTGAGTTGTTTCATTTGCAAGTGCTTCTATTTCTTTAAAGTGAATTAAATAGAGCTCATATGCAAATTAACCTCAGCAATATTATCAAATGAAAAAGACACATGCTGAGACATATATCCAGAGAGACACAGATCTCATACTTTCTCACTCGAGCTTTAAAATGTCTCTTTGCATCTTTGCTTGTTTGTTTGCTTTTTGTTTGTTTGTTTTTCTTTTCTGACTTGAAGTTTCATTAAGTATACCAAGACTAAATACTCAGGAAAGTTGACTGTATTTCTATCCCAAAGACATGTTAAGTGAACTTCAAGCTTTCTCCTAGGCATATTTTTGTTCTTTCAGGGTTAGAATTTTGAAAAAAAAATCTTAAAAAGCTAGTTTCCCTAATTTCACATGCAAAATGAACAGCTCTGGTAATTAAAAAAAGCAAACAAACAAAGAAAAAAAACAAAAACAAAAAAGCTTTATCTTAACCAATTTTCACCAGAGTCTAAAGTAGATGGTGGCCATCTGGTATAGAAAAAAAATCTTTCCTTTTGTAGTTATAGTTTCATAACTATAATATAGACCAAATAGTGCTCAAATTACCCCTTATAACAGAGGCAGACTAGCCGATAAAATGTTGTCCAGTAGAGACGGTTCCTCTGGGGAGATGGGTTCTGTGTTTAATCAGAGGAATCTGGAAGAGTAATAGAATTTGCAGGATTGGTGGAAGCTTGGTTGCCCCCAGAGAGTTGGAGAAGTTGGAAGGGGATCATTTAGGAGGTTAGGAGAGTTGTTCTGACTCCTCAGGTGTTTGATTATGGGACCACATAGAGCAGGATTCTAAGAAAATGCCCTCAAGTTTTAAACATAAGAGAACCTCAGGGCATTTTCCCATCCAGTGGCAATAAAGATCTAATAGTAAGAGATTCATTTTCAGGCCACTTTCCATCCCCCAATTTCAATAAAGCCTGGCACTGTTACAGTAAAAAGTTTCCAGTTCTTAAGGATACACTCCATTGGTGTTTCTTCTGGCTTAGATAGGCGTTTTCCCATGTTGAGTAACCTGCAACTGACAACCAAAGAGCTTCCAGAAATGTAATCCTGCATCCTATATATATATTTAGGAAGCACCTGAAGGGGATTCAGAGCATTCTCTGAATTCCTTTTGATTTTAACTGCTTCATGGGGTCTTGAGCATCTTCTACTCCCCCACTGATTTCTAACCAGTAGTTTCAGTTCATTCTTGGCACCATGTGCACAGTGTCCTCATTTCATACCTGGAGAAGGCATTCAGACTAGTGCAGAGCAGTTGCCAGGTTTTTCCTTGAGGTTTGTAGACAACAGATAAAGCCTGGGATGCAGGCTGCATGGAAGTGGCCAGCCCAATAAGAAGTCCATTACACTTTATGGGCTGCCAAGGTCTGGAGTGAAGGAGGGGTCTCTGGGAAGAAATGGAGTTGGCCACAGTGGAAAATGCCACATGGGTCAGGACCTGAGGATTGTACTTGACACTGAAAATGATGGGCTTGGCAGCAGAGAGGGTGCTGTTTCTCCTTCCCAAATAGGGTGTTAAAGTATTAGGTAAAAGGTAATGCCGTAAAAGTAATGTGGGAAAAAAATCACAAAAGTGTGGGAAAGAATGAAAGTTGGGTGTCTTGAGCTAGAGGTCTGGGCAATACTGGTACATTTCCTTGAACTCCAGGGTTTCAGCACCAAATGACCTCAAAGAGACAGCGGTGAGTGGTCCTGAGAAGAGATCTTAATTTCCTGCCCAGGAATTGACCCTGGGAAGCCTAGATGAAAAACCAAAAATTCTAACCAGTAGACAATTAGCGGCTAGAGGCTAGAAGCAAAGTGGTCTTAGCTCTTTACATCATTTGAAAGCAAGAATGTTTCAAGGAGGCAAAAACTGTAAAAACAGTTACACAGTTTATTATTAGAGGCAGCACACTGTATGGAAGAGCATTCAGAGGAGCAGTTTGTTTATTTAAGACAGAAGCAAGGCAGAAATACACATGTAGAGAGAAAGGGTACAGGTATCCTCTCTAATGAGGAAGAGAACAGTAAGTAAGAAACTAGGCAGAGATACAAAGCCAGGAGGAGTGTGGGCATTCTGAAGTAGGAGAGCAGGAAATTGGTGATTTAAATTACTTGTATAGGAGAGTCCTTCCAGGTCTTTGTTTGCCTTTGGCCAAATATCTTGCTTCTTTTTCACACCAGAGTGCCATAGGACTCTCCCCAGGATGCACAAACAATTTTTTTTTAACATGGATCACACTCAGAGCCCTATAGGTGCATGTCCACACCTATTTTGGAGTGGTTCAGCCTCCCTTTTTGACCCTTAAGGAGCCTTCCTATGCATGTGCAGACAAGGAATGGTTTCCTTGTCCTCAGGAGTGGGCCCCTTATCTCTTAACTTCAGCAGAGCTCACCTTTGCCAGTATATTTTTCCTTGGAGTGTCTGGGTGAGAACAAAATTTCAGTTTGACTCCACTTCACATACAGAATCTGTCCAGCACAGGGGCCCATCTATCTCCTGACTCAATATTGCAAATATCCCTTGGAGAACATGATTTAATTTTCTGGAACAAATACCCAATGTGGGGTTGCTGTATCAAATAGGAATTCTCTTTTAAACTTTTTGAGGAACCGACATTATGTTCTCCAGTAGCTACACCATTTTATACCCCCACCAACCATATACAGGGCTCCACATACTTGTGAACACTTGTTATCTTTTGTTCTTGATAACAACCATCCTAAAGGATATCCTTATTGTCATTTGATTTGCATTTTCTTGATGATTAGTGAGGGAGGAGCTGTCCTTATCCCAAATTTACAGAATAGAAAAATGATGTCCAGAAATGAACTTATCTACATCACATGACTGGTAGATGACACAGATGGGATTTGAACTGAGGCACAAAAGCTCCAGAATGTATATGCCTGGTGAATATGCTGCACTGCCTTCCATGAGCTTAGCAAACCTGGGAACATGCTGTTGTGCACTTTGTTCTTTTCTCTCAATGTCATAATGGTATGATTTTTCAAAACACTAAATATTCTTCAAAAACACAACTTTAAGGTGGTGGATTGCATGATGGCCTATATATGATGTGAACAGTTTCTGTTTAATAGGGCATGGGATGTCCCAGATTTTCCCTATTGTAAGAGAGTCTGAGGCCTAATTCCTTGCTTATTTAAATTTTTGGGTGCTTGTGATCATCATTTTATCATAAACCTTAGAAGCACAATTCCTGGGACAAAGACCATACATAATTTAAGAACCTGTCATCTTCAAAAGTATGTACCAATTTACACGCTTTCAAGAAGTGTTCAGCATGTGACATAATCCTGTTTTTTTCAAACTTTTCTCTCGCTGGTGGCTATAAAACTCTCTGGTCTGCAATAGGTAATGATTAAAAATGGAAGGTAGGGAGTAATTGTTTCTTTGAAGATCAGACTTTGTGAATTCCCAGGCAGTGCAGTGGTAAAGACTCTGTGCTTTCAATGCAGGGGATGTTGGTTTGATCCTTGGTTCAGGAACTAAGATTCCACAAACAGAGTGGTGTGGCCAAAAAAAAAAAAAAAAAAGGAAAGAAAAGTTGAAGAAAATCAGATTCATTCTCCTGTTGGTAGCACAGTCCATAAATACAAAGCCTAAAGAACAATGGGCTCATTAACAGACACAGGTCAAGTTCCGGCATTAGGCTCATGTAGGGAAGCAAAGCCTTTCTTTTATGGATGTTATGGCAGTAAGCCCTGCTGACACCATATGTCTCCCAACGTGGATGCAGCAATTTTTTCTAGTAGAAGCAACTATAAATTCATTCATTCAATTATTCAACATGTATTTATTGAGGACCTACTCTGTGCCTGTCACTAGTACTGGGGCCAGAAAATTGGTGGAGACTTCCTTCATCTGAAAAATGGGTCTCATGCCCTGTAGGGGCTCATGGCTAGAAAGTGAAATGGCATATGCAATTAACCATAGATATTATTATTACTCTTATTGATAGTTTCTCACCAACACAGTCATTGCTTATGTTTTATTGAGGTCACTTGGAAAGTGAGTTTGACAAACTGTTCACTAGTGTATCTATTAAGTCCAGATCATAGTATTTGCTGTTAAAAAGAATAAAGTAGCTATATATACCACTTCTGCTCCCACCTTTCCTCCCCTTAACAGCAATGCAACCAGTCCACTTTCACTCTCCAAAAGCCAATCATAATCCAGTGCCATCTTGAAGGGCCCAGACATACATCACCATGAACGTATGAGAGATCTGCACACACATGGTAACTGCATGGCTTAAGGGTGGGTTTCAGTGTTGAGTGGCAAGGCTGAAGTCAATACCCACCTCTTGCCCTATTCCAGCCTTTCCACGGCTCCTTGAAGAGGAAGTCCCTCACTCCTCTGGCCTGATAACCACACTTCTGTTGATTTCTCCATTTGGTCCTCCCCAATGTCATCGTCTCTATATCTGTCTCCATGAACAGGTGGTGGGTTCCTAACACAACCCTCTACCCCTGGGGTCCACCACAGCACCTGGCACACAATAGGTGCTCAGTAAATTTGTATTGAATGAAAAGATGAGGAAGAAAGTTAGATGACCTTTTCCCTGATGTTGATCTTGCCTGAATAAATGCCCATACTATGCATTGTGTTCAGGGTGGAGGGAGGTACTGTTTGACCTTATTTATTATTTCCTGCTCCTTCTCTCGTCTGGGCCTCCCTCCACCTGTGAGCCTTGTTGTCCCAAGCCTGGGCCTCTGCCTATGGTATCCAGGGAGGAAGAAGTGATGTGCCCACTCCAATTGTGCAAAACCATGGCAGCTTGAACCAAATGGTTTGCAGGTCTGCCCCTAGAGGATGCTCAGAAATGCTGAAGGCTTTGTGTAACCTTGGTCCTACTTTACAGGAGTGGCATCCTCCCCAACAGCCTTCAAGGCAAATGGAAGGGGTATGCTGCACCCTGGAGGAGTAGGGTTGGCTCAGAGATCCACATGGGCCTGTGACTTGGGAAGTGGGACTGGAAAGGACTCTTCAGCTGTGGGTGGAAGAGCAATGGTGACTGGGGTGGGGGAAAAGGGGAACCATCTCAGCTTGAAGGGCCTCAACTGGAGCAGCCTTGGCACAGAAGGCCACTGCCAAATTTCCTCTGAGATGGGAAGAATAGAATCTGTTTTTACTAACCCTTATCATCCCTCTGAATGAGGAGGTGTTGGTGTAGATAGGGCCATCACCAATACTTCCATGGTCTAGAAACACCCACCCCCACCACTTCCTTTTAGGATGTCATTCCTCAACTCCAATCCCATGGTACTGGAGAACAATGCCAATCATGCTAGACAAGGCCACAAGACCAACTAAAATCACTCGTAATACCCCATGCACCTGCAAAGATGGTTGGTCCAGGACTGCAAACATGATCAGATGTGGACAATCAGAGCCCTCCCTGGAACCCTGCTGTGTTCTGAACTTCTTTCCTTAGGGGTTGTTTACTTTGGGGATATAGGTGTAGAAGTGTGAGTGAAGAAAGCTGTCAGCTTAAGAGAATCAAAGATAAGAAAAGGGACAGAGTAAGGAAGAGAAAGAGCAAACTGATTGCTTCTGATTCTTGGATCCAGTCACTGAGATGTTTGGGTCGGCTCTGGTCTCCATGTCCCTGATCCCCAGTATCCTTCCAAAACGTCTCCTCTTTCCTTGAAGCCCACTGGAGTTTGGATCCTCTTACTTACTCTTCAGAAGAGGTTCTAGATCCTGCCCGATTATGATGCACCTCCCAAACCCAGAGAGAGGCACCCATTTGTATTAGCACCATCAGGAATGGAATCCTTTATTTTTTAATGAGACTATGGCTTTGCAGAGCAGCAAACACAGTCCACCACCATCCCTAGGCAGACGTGCCCTTCGTGTGAGTATGTGCTTGGAGTGGGACTGATTGATTCCTGAAGCAGCCCCAGCCTTTACACTGCTGGAGCCAATCAATCCTGTTGTTTCCTGAACATAAATTGAGAAGCACAGCCTCAGGAAGATGTCATCCAGGATCAAATTCTCCAACTCATTCAAGTTCTCTGTGCTTCATGGAAAGTGGCTGAGACAGTGGCCCTGATGACCCTGGGGGAGATGGAAACATATTCCAAACAACCTGAGACCTTACCTGCAACCCATATCAGTATCAAGAGGAGGCAGCCCCTCGGTATTATTTACCTCCATTGATAAGAACCAAGTGGCTCTCTCAGCAGTTAAGGAAGTAGGGTGCCCTACCAAGAACAAGACCCACCAAGACTTGTGGTTCCCCTGAGGGAGGGGGTTGGAGAGGGAAGGGTTGGAAGTTTAGGATTAGCAGAGGAAAACTATTCTAAAGAGGATGAAGAAACAAAATGGTCCTCCTGTATTTCCCAGGGAAATATATTCAGTTTCCTTTGATAAACTGTAATGGAAAAGAATAGGAAAATATATATATATATATGTATATGCATACATATACATACACACACACATAACTGTGTCACTTTGCTGTACAGCAGAAAGTAACAAAATGTTGTAAATCAACTGTAATTCAATACAAAAAAGCAAACAAACAAGAATGCCCCTTTCCTTCTGTCCCATGTTCCCCATTTTCTCTGCAGAGAATGCTTTTTCTTCTCTCTCTTCCCCATAACCCAACATTTAAGACTGAGCTCAGGCCCTCTGTGAAGCCTTCCTGCAACAATGCTAACTCTCCCTCGACACTCCAGGATGGGATTTTGAATAAGGAAATCCCTGTCTTCCTTAAATGAGCCCATCATCCTCCTCTGAACTCCCACAGGGAGCTGATATCATCCCAATCCTGTGCTGAGGCTGTGCAGTCACTCGGCCCCCTTTACTCACATAAGCATCCAATGTCCCCACAGAGGAGTCTGGTAGCCCAACTCACTGAGTGGGAACTTGGACTTAGCAAGGGGAAGTTGCAGCTGAAGACTAGGGGAACCATGTAATTGATCATCCAACAGGACACTTCCAAGATGGGAAAGGAGACCTTCAATCATTATGTCTAATATAAGGTACAAACTCTTAAACTGACAGAAGATCCTCAAAATGTAACTAGATTGACAAAAGCAGAGGCCAGTCATCTGATTAACCCTACCATAGCTGATATTTAGGGCCTGAGAGGAATGTTTCATGGTGGCCTTCTTCCCTAAGTTAAATGACAAGAAGTAAAACTTTCCAACATAGGTGTTGGGGATGCCAGGCCTTCATTATCATTGGGGTAACCACTAATTGCTTTGAACAGGAAAAAGAAAATACCCTGTCCTTATTTTCCAAATGTATTATTTACAGGAGCAGATGTGTGGCTCCAAAAGGAATCCAAAGCCCACCAATCCTTGGAACACTCCCCAAGCCTTCCCTATTTACCTTAAGAGGCTTGAATGTATTCAACAAAGGAGAAACAAAGGCAAAGGGAGAGGAATTGGCAGTAATTTTTAGATGCAAATGTCCTACTTGCTATTCTCAGGAAGACATCTCTGTCATCTTTTTAAATGGCAATAAAAAAAAAGTGGGTAAAGAAATTTAAAACTTGACTTGTCAAGGATAAAGAGAAATCCTAACTTTGTTTTCTGTAAACACTAGGAAAAAGGGTTTAGCCATCTAAGTAGGTGACCTTGATTTGTTCCATCTGCCAGAAGCCAATTTTGTATCCAAACTGTTCTATTCATTGGGTTTTCTGTTGTATCTGCTGACTTGAAAAAATGCACAATAGTAGAGTTGTGAGTTGACTTTTATTTAGGGCAAAATGAGGGCTGCAGCCATGAACAACAGTATCCCAGATAGCTCTAAGAAAGTGTTCCAAACAGGCAGAGGGAGTGTCAATATATATATATGATTTTAGTGAAGGGGGAGTACATGAATTTAAGCAGATATTTTTGAGTAGGAGGTCTCTGCTAGTCATGAGGAGAAGTTGTCCCCATAAAGGATTTCAGTGTTTTTCTAGGTATGAGGAGATACAAGAATTGACGTTATACAATCAGCCCCTTGAAATATCTGAGTATATGAAAATCTGTACTGCCAGTTTTTTACAGAGCACACAGTGCCTCATTTCAGCTCTCCACCTTGAACTCCTTTCAGAGTGATTGTGAAAATCCAGCAGGTGCAGCAGCACATGATTTGATCCTTGTAGAAGTTGATGGCAAGTTCCAATGGCATGACCCAATTGTCATTGACATACCTGACTCAGGACTGAAATTTAGGAAAGAGAACTATGAGACCTCAGTGTTTGTCTGTGTTTGTGTGTTCATGTCTATGTGTGTATCGTAGATGTAAGGTATGACCAAAAAGTAATCTGTAACATAGCTTTAATTGACTTAAAGGAAATTAAGTGCTTATATAAATACACAGAAATGGAAAATTATCTGGACAGAATGAATTTCAGGGTCATAGCATTTGGAAAATATTCAGTACTAAACTGATATCTGATATTGAATGTGGCATAAACTTGTTGGCTTGATTCTTATAGACATGTCTTTAAAGTCATCCATGTTGACTATTATAATTCTGTTGTACCTAGGTTTACTAAAGGCCAAAAAAGATTATTTTGTTATAAATTTGTCAACAAGAAAAGTAACCCAATGTGAAAAAGAAATTTTTAAAGGAACTTAAGCTGTACGTTTTCAGTATAAGAAGGTTGGAAGAATGGGGAAAAAAATACTGAAAAAGAGATGTGCACAATCTGGATTTTCTAAAATTGGATTACATGTAGTAGGATATATGGATTTTGTTGGGAGTGGGCTGGGAGAAAATTTAATTTTGTTTTACCCTTCAATGTTTTCTTGCAATGCTGGTTTACTAACAGATAGTATGAATTTCTTTGCCTTTAAGTGATATGTATTTGTTTTGAGAACTTTTATAACCTTTGCTAAGGAATAAGCACTGTGTCACAGTGACCTATTATCTTATCTGACCAAGTGTTTTTTAACTTCTTCATAATTTTCACAAATACAAAATTTTAACTGAGTATCTTTTAATTTCCAGCTAGCTGTGGAGTACTTTCAAGAGCCCCTGAGGTAACTTTATTTTTAAGAACTTTTAATTAGATATAATTGACATACAATAAACTGCATATATTTGAAGTGTACAATTTGATATATATTTTTTCTTATTAGTAATGTACATATGGCAATCCCAATCTCCCAATTAATCGCACCTCAATCCCCATCCCCCTTTCCCCCCTTGGTGTCCATATGTTTGCTCTATGTATCTGTGTCTCTATTTCTTTCTTGCAAGCTAGTTGTTCTGTACCATTATCTAGACTCTGCATATATGCATCTACATACAATATTTGTTTTTCTCTTTCTGACTTACTTTATTTCTTATGACAGTCTTTAGGTCCATCCACATCTCTACAGAATTCCAACTTTGTTCCTTTTTATGCCTGAGTAATATTCCAATGCCTATATGTAACACATCGTCTTTATCCATGCATCTGTCAATGGGCATTTAGATTGCTTCCATGATCCGCGTATTGAAAATACTGCTGCAAAGAATAATGTCCATGGGTCTGCTGAAATATGGTTTTCTATGTGTGTATGCCCACTAGTGGGATTGCTGGGTCATATGGTAATTCTATTTTTAGTATTTAAGGAAATTCCATACTGTTTTCCTTAGTAGCTGTCTGAATTTACATTCCCACTGACAGTGCAAGATGGTTCCCTTTACTACACACCCTCTCCAGCATTTATTGTTTGTAGATTTTCTGATGTTGCCCCTTCTAACTAGTGTGAGGTGATACTTCCTTGAAGTTTTGATTTGCATTTCTCTAATAATTAGTGATATTGTGCAGTTTTTTATCTGCCTCTTGGCCATTAGTAAGTCTTCTTTGGAAAAATGCCTATTTCACTCTTCTGCCATTTTTTTGATTGGGTTGTTGTTCTCTTTTGATATTGAGCTACATGGACTGTTTATATTCTTTGTAGATTAATCCTTTGTCTGTTGATTCATTTGAAAATATTTCTTCTCATTCTGAGGGGTGTCTTTTCATCTTGTTTGTAGTGTCCTTTGCTGTGCAAAAACTTTTGTTTCATTATGTCCCATGGATTTATTTTTGGATTTATTTCTGTTACTCTAGGAGGTGGGTCAAAAAAAATATTGCTGTGCTTAATGTCAAAGAGTGTTCTTCCTCTGTTTTCCTCTAGGAATTTTATAGTGTCTGACTATTTATTTAGTTCTTTAATCAATTTTGAGTTTATTTTTGTTAATGGTGTTAGGGAGTGTTCTAATTTCATTCATTTACAGGTAACTGTCCAGTTTACCTAGCACCACATATTAAAGAGGCTGTCTTTTCTCCATTGTATATCCTTGCATCTTTGTCATAGATTAGTTGAACACAGTTTATCTCTGGACTTTTGAAATATAGTTTGTCTTCTGTTCCATTGATCTATATTTCTGTTTTCATAAGAATACCATATTGTCTTGATTAGTATAGCTTTGTAGTATACTCTAAGGTCAGGAAGGTTGATTCCTCCAACTCTGGATTTTTTTTCCCTCAGGATTGCTCTGGTTATCTGGGGTCATTTTTGTCTCCATACAAATTTTAGTAATTTTTTTTCAGTTTTGTAAGAAATGCCATCAGTAATTTGATAGGGATTGCATTGAATCTGTAGATTGCTTTGGGTAGTATAATCATTTTCAAAATATTGATGCTTCCAATCCAAGAATATTAAATATCTCTCCCTCTGTTTGTGTCATCTTTGATCTCTTTCATTTGTGTTATACTTTTCTGAGTACAGGTCCTTTACCTCCATAGTTAGGTTTATTCCTAGGTATATTGTTCTTTTTGTTGCAATGGTGAATGGGATTTTTTCCTTAATTTCTCTTCCTCATCTTTTGCTGTTAGTGTATATGAATGCAAGTGATCTGTCTGTTAACTTTCTATCCCACAGCTTTACCAAATTCATTGATTAGCTCAAATAGTTTTCTGGTGGCATCTTTCAGATTTGCTATGTCTAGCATCATGTCATCTGCAAACAGTAAGGTTTCTTCTTTTCCAGTTTGGATTCGTTTTATTTATTTTTTTCTTCTCTGATTGCTGTGACAAGGACTTTCTCAACTATGTTGAATAGTAGTGTTGAATTGCACATTCTTGTCTTGTTCCTGATCTTAGAGGGAATGCTTTCAGTGTTTCACCATTGAGAATGATGTTTGCTGTGGCTTTGTCATATATGGTCTTTATTGTGCTGAGGTAGGTTCCCTCTATGCCCACTTTTTGGGGAGTTTTTAATCATGAATTGGTGTTGAATTTTGTGAAAGGCTTTTTCTGCATCTATTGAGATGATCATATGGTTTTAATTCTTCAATTTGTTAATATGGTATATCACATTGGTTGATTTTTGTGTATTGAAGAATCCTTGCATCCGTGGGATACATCCCACTTGATCATGGTGTATGATCCTTTAATGTGTTGTTGGATTCCCTTTGCTAGTATACTGTTGAGAATTTTTGCATGTAAATTCATAAATGATATTGGCCTTTAATTTTCTTTTTTTATATCATCTTTGTTTGGTTTGGGTATTGGAGTGATGCTGGGCTCCTGGAATGAATCTGGAAGTGTTCCTCTGCAACTTTTTGAAAGTGTTTCAGAAGAATGCATGTTAGCACTTGTCTAAATGTTTGATAGAATTCACCTGTGAAACCATCTGCTCTTTGATGTTTGTTTGCTGGAAGTTATTTAATCGCATTTTCAATATCATTACTTATGATTTGTCTGTTCATATTTCTTTTTTTTTTTTCCTGATTTCCTCTTGGAAGTTTATTCCTTTCTAAGAATTTGTCCATGCCTTCCATGTTGTCCATGTTATTTGCATATATGTGCTTGTAATAGTCTCTTATTATGCTTTTTATTTCTGTCATGTCCATTGTATCTTTTCCCATTTCATTTCTGATTTTATTGTTTTCAGTCCTCTCCCTCTTTTTCTTCATGATTCTGGCTAAACGTTTATCAATGTGTTTAGCTTATCAAACAACCAGCTTTCAGTTTTACTGATCTCTGCTATTGTTTTCTTTGTTTCTATTTCATTTATTTCTGCTCTGATCTTTATGATTTATTTCCTTCTACTAAATTGGGGTTTTCTTTGTTCTTCTTTCTCTAGTTTCTTTAAGTGTAAAATTGTATTGCTTGTTTGGATTTTTTCTTGTTTTTTGAGATAGGACTGTATTGCTCCAAAATTCCCTCTTAGAAGTGCTTTTGCTGCATCCCATGGGTTTTGGATTGTTGTTTTTCATAATCATTTGTGTCTATGTATTTTTTGATTTCCTCTTCGATGTCTTCAGTGACCTTTTGGGTATATAGTAGCATATTGCTTAGCCTTTTTATGTTTTTGTTTTTTACACTTTTTTCTTGTAATTTATTTATAACCTTGTAGCCTTGTGTTCCAAAAAGATGCTTGATACAATTTCAATATTCTTAACTTTATCAAGGCTTGATTTGTGACCAATGATGTGATCTATCCTGGAGAATATTCTATGTGCACTTGAGAAGATGTATAATATGCTGTTTTCAGATGGAATGTCATATAAATATCAATCAAATGTATCTGGTTTATTATGTCATGTAAAGGTTGTGTTTCCTTATTAATTATCTGGCTCAATGATCTTTCCATTGGTGAAGGTTGGGTATTAAGGTCCCACAATATTTTGGTGTTGATGTCACTTTCCCCTTTTATAGTTGTTAGCCTTTGCATTGTGTATTGAGGTGCTCATATATTGGGTGCATATATATTTAAAATTGTTCCATCCTCTTCTTGGATACATCCCTTGATCATTATGTATTGTCCTTTCTTGTCTCTTGTAATTTTTTTTTTAATTTATTTTACCTGATGGGGTATCACTACTCCAGTTTCTTTTGTTTTCCATTTGCAGGGAATATCTTTTTCCCTCTCTTCACTTTCAGTCTCTATGTGTCCCTAGGTCCGAAATGGGTCCCTTTAGGTAGCATGTATATGGGTCTTGTTTTCATATCCATTCAGCCAGTCTGTGTCTTTCTGTTGGTGCCTTTAGTCCATTTGCGTTGAAGTAATTTTCAATATGCATATGCCCATTGTCATTTTTTAATTGTTTTGGGTTAGCTTTTTTAAGTCCTTTGGTACTCTTGTATTTCCCACTTAGAGAAATTCCTTTAGCATTTGTTGTAGGGCTGGTTTGGTGGTACTGAATTCTCTTAACTTTTGCTTGTCTGTAAAGCTTTTGATTTCTTCATCGAATATGAATGAGATCCTTCTTGTGTAGATATTCTTGGCTGTAGCTGTGTCCCTTTCATCAATTTAAATATATTGTACCACTCCCTTCTGGCTTGCAGAGTTTCTGTTGAGAAATCAGCTGTTAACCTTAACCTTATGGGAATTTCCTGATATGTTATTTGTCATTTTTCTCTTGTGGCTTTTAAAATTTTTCTTTGTCTTTAATTTTTGTCAAGGTGACTACTATGTGTCTTGCTGTGTTTCTCCTTGGGTTTCTTCTGCTTGGGATTCTTTGTACTTCCTGGACTTGGGTCACTGTTTCCTTCCCTGTGTTAGGGAAATTTTCAAATATATTCTCTTCAAATATTTTCTTAGGTCCTTTCTCTCTCTCTCTTCTTATTCAACTCCTATAATGTGAAAATTTCTGTGTTTAGTGTTACCCCAGAGGTTTCTTATTCTGTCTTAATTTCTTTTCATTCTTTTTTCTTTATTCTTTTCTGCATCAGTGATTTCCATCATTCTGTCTTCTAAGTCACTTATCCTTACCTCTGCCTTAGTTATTCTGCTACCACGTCATTCTACAGTATTTTTCATCTCAGTTATTGTATTATTTCTTTGTGTTTTTCTTTTTTGTTGTTGTTCTTTAATACTTCTAGGTCTTTGATAAACTCTTCTTGCATCCTTTCAATCTTTCCATACAGTATTTATTTGAAGTCATGGATCATCTTCAATATCATTATTCTGAATTCTTTTTCTGGAAATTTGCCTCTCTTCACTTCACTTAGTTCTTTTACTAGGGGGTTTGTACCTTCTTGTGGTACAAATTCCTCTGACTTTTCCTTTTTTCTGTCTTTCTGTGGCTATGGTTTTCATTCTGAAGGCTTCAGCAATATAGTTCTACTTGATACTGCTGTCTGCCCTCGGATGGAGGATGCTGTCTAACAGGCTTGTGCACACTTCCTGATGGGAGCTACTGGTAGTGGGTAGGACTGGGTCTTACTCTGTTGAGCAAAGCACAGTAAAATTTTAATCCACTTGTCTGCCAATGGGTTGGACTGTGTTCCCACCCTGTTGGTTGTTTGGCCTGAGGTGGTCCAGCACTGGAGTTCACAGGCTCTTTGCTGGGGCTAATCTCAGACTCCCAGAAGGCTAATGCCAATGAACCCTTTCCAGAATCCTTACCACCATCATCATTAGCCCTGCAGAGAGACACAATTGCCCCCACCTCTCTAGCCAACCTTCCAACACAAGCAGGCTGGTCTGCTTCAGTCATCTATGGAGTCACTGCTCCTTCTTCCTGGATTGTAGTGTGCACACTACTGTTTGTGTGACCTCCAAGAGTGAAGTCTCTATTTACAATAGTCATGTGGATGCCCTGCAATGAAATCCTTCTGATGTGCAAAGTCTGATTCTCTGGGGATTCCTCCTCCTGTTGCCAGATCCCCAGGTTGGGAAGCCTGATGTGGAGCTCAGAACACTCACTCTGGTGGGTGGACATCTTCGGTATAACTGTTCTCAAGTTTATGAGTCAACCAACTCCTGTTTATGGGATTTGATTTTATTGCAATAGTGTCCCTCCGACTGTCACACTGGGACTTCTCTCTTTTCCCTGGATGTGGGGTGTATTTCTTGGTAAGTTCCAGTGTCTTTCTGACAATGATTTTTCAGCAGTTACTTGTGATTCCATTGTTCTTGCAACAGGCTGTGAGCATATGTCCCTCTACTCCAAAATCTTGAACGAAGAATGAGGCCCATGAGGTATCTTAAAGACAAATATTTAACTAGGCTTATTTGGTATATTAAGTGAAATGCAATTATTCATAATTTTGGTTATTGTAACCAAGTTTATTGATTATACTGTAATGAGATATTTAACCATGCCTTTTAAGGCTTCTCTCTTCTATAGATTTTTTTGTACTCTGAAGCTGTTATAGAAGTGCTGCATCATCAAGGAGATTCATAAAAATACTATGGAAGCAATTATAACACTTCCACACCAAGACAGTGGCTATGTGTGGATTCCAGCCTATACCAACCTAATACATGGAAGTTTCTTGCTCTGAGTCTGCTAGATCAGGCACTCAGAGATTTTTAGTCCCTGACAAAAAATCTTGCCCACCTAATTAGCCTTGAAACAGTTAGTGAAGATAGACAATTGCCCTTCTGCTTCCCATAAGAATATGTGAGTAAAATCTCTTAAGGAGAATGAAACAGGAGGGAAGGGGACAGGGCACAACCTTTGAAAGAATGACATAGCCTGAGGACATAATATAAACCAAATAGACTCAAGTGAATCCAAGATGGTGGAGAACTCAACTTCCACTAGAACTTGAGCCTCATAATACAACCATAAAGATCAAAAAGTTGGCAGTGGCCCAAATCCAACAAACTTCCTCCCCTTCTGGAAATAGCTGGAATACTCTTCCCAATTATTAGCCTATGAAATTACTGACCTCTATAAAAAATGACAACCACATACAAAGGTACATTTCACACGTTCTGAGATGGCCCACAGTCTGCCTGTGGAACGTGTCTCTCTAAATAAATTCCCTTACCTATTAGTATGTCTCTCACTGAATTCTTTCTTCAATGAGACATCAAGAACCTGAGCTTCATTAGGTCATGAAATGAGATGTGAGATCTCAGTTGGAAGACTTTGAATTTTGGCTGGGTTCCAGTGTTGGCACTGTTGGTTGAAGTCTCAATCAGGGTTTTGGCTGGGTTTGAGTCCCTGATGCATAAGTTTGAGCCTCAGTCTGAGTTTTGGCTGCATTTGAGTCCAAACCATGTGCGTTCATATGTCAATCAAGGTCTTGGAGGGATTTGATTCCTGGCCAGCAGGGCTCAAATCCCAATCTGAGGTGCAATGTTTCAATTTTAGCATCACATCAAATCAACTAAAACAAATTACATTAAAAACAGCCATGACTGGAACTTCCCTGGTGGCACAGTGAAGAAGACTCTGCCTTCCCATTGCAGGGGCCTCTATTTGATGCCTGGTCAGGGAACTAGATCCCACCTACCACAACTAATAATTCACATGCCACAACTAAAGGTGCAGCATGATGCAACAGAAGATCCTGTGCTCTGCAACTAAGTGATGGCACAGCCAAATACATGAATAATTTTTAAAATGTCCTAATGTTGTTCCGTTGTACATCTCTATGACATTTTCTTATCTATTTAACTGTTGATGGATCTAGGTTGTTTGTACATCTTGGCTATTGTGAATGATGCTGCCAAGTATATGACAGGACAAATATCCTTTGAGATCATAATTTTATTTGTTGGAATAAATACCCAAAAGTGGGATTGCTTGATTAAATAGGGATTCTATTTTTGACTTTTCCTGGGAATCTCCATTATGTACTCCAGCAGATAAAGCGTTTTACATAACCACCAACAGTGTATAGGGTTCCACATCCTCGTCAACACCTGTCATATATTGTTTTGATAATAGACATGCTAATGGATGTGAGATGGCATATTTTGTCATTTGATTTGCATTTTCTCAATAATAAGTTGGGGGAACTATCCTTCTCCCAAATTTAAGAATAGGAAACCAAAGTGCAGAAATGAAATTATGAAGCTCATGTGTCTGGTAGGCTTCAGAGGTGGGATGTGAACCCAGGCAGAAAATGTCCAGGATATACATGCCTGGTGAGTATGCTGCACAGTCTTCCATGTGCTTAGCAAACCTAGCATCATGCAATGCATGCAATACAAAAGTATTCTGCTCTTTTCTCACAATGTCTAATTGGAATGATTTCTCCTAACACTAAGTATTCTCTTAAATGCAATTTTATGTTAGTTGATTTCATAACATCCTATATGTGCTGTGGTCAAATTATGTTTAATGGGTCATGGGATGTCCCAGATTTTCCCTTGTGTAAGAGATGCTGAAGATTACATCCTTGCTTATATAAGTTTCTGGGTGCTTCTGATCACCACTTTAGCATAAACCTTAGAAGAAAAACTGCTAAGACAAGACCATACATACTTTAAGAACAAGTCAACTCCAAAAAAGATTGAGGCAATTTCCACTCTTCCTAGAAGTGTTTACAATCTACGTTTTTCCTGGTTTTCCTACCTTTCTTCCCACCAGTGTCTATAAATCTCTGTCCTTTCAGTGGGTAAAGAACAAAAGTGGAAGTTGGGGCAAGATTTATGCTTTCAAGATCAGAAATTGGAACTTTGTGCACCCTGGGACTCTTCTACATGAGTGGCATCTTCCTCAACAAATTTGGAGGCCAAGGGAAGGAACTTGCTGGGCCCTGGAGGGATAGGGTTGGCTAGGGGTTCACATTGGCCATCATATGTCAAGTGGGGCTAGAAAGGACATCCACTGTGTGGGTGGCAGAGGGCTGATGACTGGGATCACGGGACCAAGGGGAACCATCTCAGATTGAAGGGCCTCACCCAGAAATACTCTGGAGCAGAAGGCCAGTGACAAAATTCCTCTGAGATGGGAAGAATAGAAACTATTTTTATTACACCTTCCTATCCCTCTGAATGAGGAGGTGGCAGAGTTTGTGGAGTTGTTGCCACCTGTTCCATGGTCTAGAACACCCCCTACGACTTCCTTTGCTACTGCCTCTTTCCTGATCCAGCCATATGTTGTTGAAGGAAATGTCAATCATGTGGCACAAGGCAATGTGACCAAGTAAAGCCAATCATAGTACCCCATGTGCCTTCCAGGATCGATGGTGGAGGGCTTGACACATGATCTGAGGTGGACCAATCAGAGCGCTCTCTGGTACCGTGATATTTTCCGAGCTTCTTTCCTTATGAGTTAGATGCTTTGGGGTTATACATATGGAAGCCTCAAGGAAGAAAGCTGTCAGTCTAAGAAAATCAATGATGAGAGAAGGAAAACAGATAGGGACAGAGTGAGCTGAAGGCTTCTGATTTCTTGGGTCCAGTCACTGAGATGTGTGGATCAGCTCTGCTTCGTGTGTCCTTTAACCCCACTATCCTTCCAGCAAGTCTCCGCTTTCTTTGAAGCAAGTTGGAGTTGGGCTCCTCTCACTTGTGTTTCAGACAAGGTTTTAGATCCTGCTAGATTATGAAACACACCCCCAACACAAAGAGAGGCACCCCTTCATATTAGCTCCATTGGGAATGGAATCCTTTATTTTTTTACTGAGAATAGGGTTTTGCAGAGCATCAAACACAATCCATCACCATCCTTGAGCAGAAGTACCCTACATGTGAATGAGTGTGTTCTTGGAGTGGGCCTGACTGATTCCTGAAGAAGCCCTAGGGTTTACACTGTGGGAGCCAGGCCAATCCTGTTGTTTCCTGATCATAAACCCAGAAACATAGCCTCAAGAAGAAGTGACCCATGACTCAGGTCTCTGACTGCCTCCAGGTCTCTTTGCCCCCTTGAAACCAACTGATACAGGTGCCATGATGACACTGGGGAGACAAAAATTCAACCCAGTCAGCCTAATGCCTTACCTACCACCACCCACAGCATCCAGAGCTGGCAGCTTCTCACTTTTATTTCCATTCCTTAGTAAGGACCAAATTACTCTCTCAGCAGCTGCAGAAGTGGACTGCCTCTCCACAAACAAGAATGGCCAGGACATGTGGTTGCAGTGAGCTAGGGGGTGGGAGAGGGAAGGTTGGGAGTTTTGGATTAGTAGATGCATACTACTATATAATGAGTGGACCACCAACAAGGTCCTACTGTATAGCAGAGTATTCAATATCCTGTGACAAACCATAAAGGAAAATAATAGGAAAAGGTATATGTATGTACATACATATATGCACAAATGAGTCACTTTGCTATACAGCAGATATTAACACAACATTGTACATCAAGTATATTTCAATACAATCAAAATGGAAAAAAAAGAATGGCCCATAATTCCTCTCTTATTTCCTTCTGACCCATGCTCACTGTTTTCTCTGCAGAGAATGCCTTTTCCTCTCCCTCTTCCCCACAATCTGTTCTTTAAGGCTATGCTCAGTCCCTCTAAGAAGAATTCCTGGACCCATGCACACCTTCGCTGGCCACTCCAGGCTGAGTTGGGTGACTTACCATGGATTGGGGTGCTCCTTGCCTGTAGCCCTCATCACCCCTAATGTGGCCCTGACACCACTTGCCACAGCCCCTGGAAGTACTATTTGCATGAAGTCCAGTGTAGATTTTCCTCAACCCAAGCAGGCCTCCTCATGCCTCCAAGAGGCTGGAGGTTTAATATTACTGAAATTCCCTCTCTTCCTCAAAGCCTTCTTTGAGCCCATCAGCCTCCTCTAGATTCCCATAGGGAGCTGACTTTAAGCCTCAATCTAGTTCCTGGACTATGCAGTCACTGTGCACCCGTTACTCAGGTTAACATCATACCTCCTCACAGAGGGATCTAGTAGCACAGATCACAGAGGGTAACCGGAGGCTTTTCAAGCAGAAGTTTTAGCTGAGGATTAGGAGAACCATGTAATCGATCATCCAAGTAGGATTCTTTGGAAATAGGAAGCGAGAACGTTAATCCTTATGGTGGGACAACATACGGAGACACAGACATATTGGTCACTTGGCCTATTTCAGGGATTGTTAGAGCTGACTTTCCATGTTCATCAGTCTCAGGGCTCTGGTGGAACTGAAGCTCTCTGAGGGCAGAGGCCTTTAGTGTTCCCATCTCCTTGTGCCTCACACCATGCCAGCATGGGGTGGTGTCTCCATTTATTCCAGGATGATGGATGTCCCAGTGTACCTTTTACTAACAAGTAGTGAGTTTTGTGTGATGCACTGGCCCAGCCACTTGGGCTCAGCAGCATCTTCAGTGGTGTGGCTTGGCCTGCAGTGGGTCCCCTCTTCCCAGCAGCAGCCCAAGGTTTCCTGTAAGTCCCAGATTTGAGAAACAGCCCCCAAGCTTGGCCCCTCACCTTCCAGATGTAGGGTTCAGTGGGTACTGGGTAGTCATTGCCATTGATGGTGAAGATGATACTAGGCAGCCTCATAATGTTGCTACATGGAAACAGGTACTGGTAGATAAAGAGGAGAGAGATTGGCCCAGCCAATGCTTGGAGTGTGGAGAACCCCAGAGTGACCCTGTGGCATGTCCCTTCACCTCCTCACCGAAAGGTGTGGTGTTGATGATCCTCTGGATGGTGGTGACCAGTTTAGTTGGGCCAGCCAGCAATGCATTCCCACTATGGAGAAGGGCCTGGCATCCACGGTAAGAACCAACAACCACTCCATTCATGGTGATGCTGTGAGACGGTGGAATAAAGTGGACACCAATATCACTTTGAAGTATTCTCGCATGATTGCCCCCCTCCCTGACTGTCTGCAGAACAGCCCTTCTACTCATATCCTGACTCTGTTTCCCTTTGCTCTAGTCACATATGCTACTTTGACTTCCATTGATTTCTTGAATGCACCAGGCTCTTTTGTGCCTCAGGGCCTTGGCATGTGTTGGTTGCCCTTCCTAGAAGACCCCCATTCCCTTTATCTAGGTAACTTCTGCTTATCTTCCAGTTTCTAGCTTAAATGTCTGTATATCATGAAATCTTCACCCCAGACTAGATCAGGCTCCTGTCTTGGTCACTCATTCTGAAGACTCTTCTTCATTTGTAGCAAGTACTGAAGTGGTAATTCATTGTGTGTGTGACTCGTTTCAGGTACATCTGCCTCACCAGATGTCTGGGCAAGTAATAACCTCAGTGCCTCTCTCAGGTGCCCATCATAAAGTTGTTGCTCAGGATTGTCATAGAGTAACAGTTTATTAAGGTGAGAGATTTCAAAGCACCTGACACTGACACCAGAAGGGGGTAGAGAGACCCACAAAGGGGTCGTACATGTGTGTCTTATATACCCTAAAAAGAGGAGTTAATTATAACTCCCACCTCCTACTTAAAGAGGTACTTCTTTCTATAAGAATTTACAACAGAAATGGAGTAATTATTGAGAACAACAACAACAACAACAACAAAATATCTTAGCCCGAATATTGATTGTTCCCAAGAAGGATCATGATATCTATCAGAACAAAGCATTTCTTTACTCAGTGATCTGTGATGTCTAAGGCAATCATTCTAACTTACAATTAAGTTTATGAAGGGGAGTCACAAGCATCAATCCTAAGGAGTGAAGGAGCTTAAATCACAGTTTCCAGTTCTTCCCACCTTCGCCCGGCCAGGTAACCCCATGAAATTCTTACATTCACCCCTCTCTGAGATGGAAAATAATGCTGCAGGGAAAAGGGGAGCCACGTTCCTCTAGCTACTTCCTGCTGAGAAGGGGCATAGTTACTTAGGGGACAACAGCATTATTTCCATCATCCTTTCTAGGGGGACCCAGATCTAAAGGGCCCAAGCAATTACCAGCATAGTTCATGTAGCTTGAGGGATAGACAGAAGAGTTTTCCACAACGATCTGTAAATTGAAGGCCTGCAGTTTCATAGAAACCAATCTGGTGATACAGTTAAAAAGACAAGGAGCAAAGAGTAGAAATAAAATAATGCATATATAGTAGCAGTTAATAACATTCTTCCCAATGATGACCCAGGAAACCAGGACTTGAAGTTGTCCCAAAGAGAGACCTCAGGTGAGCTTAAAGACTTTATCATCTTACTCATATGATTAGTAAAATGGGCTATGCTAGCACTTTCATCTGTAATATAATTGCAACACTCAGTGTGAATGACAGCACAGGTTCCCCCTTGAGCTGCTGTTATTATATCTAATGCCATCCGGTTTTGCAGCACTGCCTTTCATATTTGGATCTGTTCTGTATAAAGGGCTTTTATGTCCTTCAGACTGTCACTTAAAGCTAGTTGAGTGAAATCAGTCAAAGCTTCCACTCTCATCATTATGTCAGTAGTACCTAGAGATGGCACAAATGTAACAGCTAGGTAATCATACCAATGAAAAGCAGAATGAGTCCACCGGGTTTGCAGATAAGGTAGATTAGCAGATGCTCTGCATAGTCCAGCTAGAAAACTGCCCTGGGCAAAAGCTAAGCCCAAAGTGCATTGGGCTATCCATCCTGGGGGCAACCAAGGCCACAAATTTCTTCCACATACCCAGTGGTTCCATTAGGGGCCACCCACCTCCAACCAGAGTTAAACATACAATCAGTCCCAGGTCACATTGTATTTGCATTAGCATTATAAGTTACATTAAGAGTAAAAGAGGACTGGTCTGGGGCCAGAAATCCCATGGGTTTTAATTTCTCAGTGGAACTGGGAGATCATTGTAGCCAATCTACTCTCTTCCGCTCCCAGCACACAGTGGCAGGTCGAAATAAACAGCCCTTTTCTGGAGTGATCCACATATACTGGTCCCCAACCTGGTAAAGCTGATCTAAAAGCCTGGTAACTGACAGGATTTGGTTATTTTCCTTGACCTTAACAAAATATTGGAATGCCAGGTCTTAGGTGTATTTGAAATCAAAGGCAATATTATGTCCACCACCAGAAGACTGACACCAAAAGAACAAGCCATGTTTACATTTTCCAAACTATTTACTTGGAGTCTTTTTCTTAGGAGAAAATGGCATACCTCTTGGAGGTCCTTCCCTTGAAGTGGGGACACCCACCAAGGTAGTCCATAGGCAGATGAGAGTGGCACTGCTCCACATATCCAGCAATTGGACTGATTGTGGAAAGCAGCACAGGACTGGGCCCATGAGACAAACACACTGATTGTGGGTCCATGTGAGGAACAGGCAAAATGAGGTGATCATCCAGAATAGTAGAAATGTAATAATCATTCTGTAAAACAAAAGAAACACATAGCTCTGGAAAGGTTAGGTTGGAGTTATAGTATCTGAAGGAATCCATTTCTTTACTCTTATGTGGTGAATCCAGGAATCAGTCCCAGGTACCTTGACTGCCATGGGAGAGGAAAGAAATACCAGAAAGGGTCCCTCCCAAAGTGGCTCAAAGGAAGAACCTCCTGAAGGTAAAGTTTTCATTAACAGCTCTGTTCCAGGCTGAAGCAAAGAAGGTTGGTGAGAGCCGGTTTCCAGAGTAGGTGTCCTTAAATCACATAAGGCTTGCTGGAAGGCAGTCAATTGAGTCACATAATGAGTCTTTTCTAAAGTCTCAGAATCTACTGTAATGTCATTTTTAAGCAAATGATGACCATACAGGCATTCATATGTAGACATACCTGTCTCCTCAGAAGAAGTTCTACTCCTCAGTAAGGAATTTGGGAGTCATTTTACCCAATTCTCTTGAGTTTCCTCTGTCAGCTTGCATAAATGCCACTTGATGATATCATTCATTTTTTCTACTTTCCCAGAGGACTGCGGTCTCCGGGCACAATGGAGATGATATTATATTCCTAAAGACTTAGATACTCCCTGGGTTACTGCTGCCTTAAAGGCAGACCGATTGTCACTGTGGAGATTTCAAGGCAACCCAAACCTGGAAATTATTTCCTGAAGCATGCTTTTATTGCTTCCATGGCTTTCTCAGTCCTTCAAGGAAAGGTTCCGCCTATCCAGTAAAAGTGTCTATGCACACTTGTAGACAAGGAAAACCTCCTGCCTTTGGCATTTGGGTAAAGCCAATTTCCCAATCCTCACCAGGAAAGCAACTACTCCATTGTAGCCCTGGCAAAGCCAGCCCTCTGGTTTTTGTATTGTTCTTTTGACAAATCTCTCATTGTCTCACTATATACTTTATTTCCTTAAATAGCTGTTTTCCATCAAATACTTTAGCAGCTAGTTGGTAAGTTCACTCTGCGCCCAAATGATGGGTTTGATATAAGGTTTTTAAAATTTTCCTCTGGCTATACCATGGAAGCACTAGTTTGCCATCCTCTGTTTGTAGCCACCCCTTATCTATTGTTCTCTCTCCCCTTTGTCAGTAATAAGTTAGTTCTTCTTCAGAATATTGAGATCTTATCTTAGCACGGGGGCCAGTCCTAATTAAAGGAACTTGTGAGGGAACATATTCAAGAAGGACAGCTTTATGAGCCTGAGAGTCTGCAAACAGATTTCCCTCAGCTACCAAAGTCTCATCTTTCTGATGGTCCTGGCAGTGTATGACCTCAAACTCTTTTTGCAAGTGAACAGCTTCTAATAACCTGTGTATTTGAGATAGATATTTAATAGGACCTCCTGTCGCTGTCTTAAATTGCCTTTCCCTCCAGGTGGCCGCATGAGCATGAGGCACAAAATATGCATATTTAGAATCTGTATATACATTAACCCTCTTCCCTTTACTCAACTCAAGAGCTCCAGTTAGAGCAAATATTTCTGCCAGCTGAGCGCTAGTTCCAGCGGGAAGAGGATGGGCCTCTAATATCAGCTTGTCAGTGGTCACCGCATATTCTGCCTTTCTTACACCCCCTTGTATAAAAGAACTGCCATCAGTAAACAGAGAATCATCACACTTAGCTATAGGAGAGTCCTTTAAGTCCATCCTAGCATCGTGATTAAGTGACAAAATCTGAACACAGTCATGAGTCAGAGCATCAGTCATTTCCTCTGGCAAAAATGTAGCCGGATTCAAGACATTACATACTTTGAATTGAGTGACTGGTCCTTCTAGCAATAAAGACTGATATTTAAGAAGATGATTATCAGACATCGAAAGGTTAATTTTAAAATTGAGAAATCCAGACGTATCATGAGGGGTAAGAACAGTTAAATTCTGGCCATTAATGAATTTAAGAGCTTCAGGTACAAGCAAAGAAATAGCTGCTACCAGCCTTAGACAGTGGGGCCATCCCTGGACTACTACATCTGGAGTTTTGCTTAAATAAGCCACTGGTTGCTGTTGGGGACCCTTAGGGTGGGTCATGACTCCCAATGCCATTCCCTTTCTTTCAGTAACATACAGATTAAATTCTTGACCAGTCGGGAGGCTAAGGACCGGTGCCTGCGTAAAGGCTTACCGAAGACCTTAAAAGCTTTTTTAGCCTCAGGTGTCCATAGGACCCAATCTTGTTAGCCTCCTGGGTATCAGTCAAAAGCTGATAAAGAGGCTTAGCTAATTCACTGTAGCTAGGGACCCAGATGCTACAATAACCACTGAGACCCAAGAATCCTCCCAACAGTCTTAAAATGGCAGGCAAAGGATGTTTGAGAATTGACTCAATCCTCTCTGGCCCTAAAGCCCTTGAGCTTTGAGAAATTATAAGACCTAAGTATTTAATAGAATATATACATAGTTGAGACTTGCCTCTTGGTATCCAATAGCCACAATCTGCCAGGAAAAGTAATAAATTCTTAGGGATATTTGAGCCGGTCCTAGGGTTCTGGTAAAATGTTAGTGAAGAAGAAATCATTCCTGCCATCCCTCTCCTTCCTTCCATGTCAAGTCCATCAGCAAAATCTTTCTGTCTTTCCCACCAGCCTGTAACCTGACAGCTTCTATTGTTCTCACACTTCCCTCAAGCACCCTGGAACAAGCAGCTGTCCTTTAACCCATGAGAATGGTTATGCTCCAATAAAACATAACTTAGAGAAACCAGTGGCTGGGACAAGGGGTGGCCCTGGGGCCATAGTTACACTGTGCTAAACAGTCTCTCGGGAAAATTCTGGATCAGGAGGTCTATAAGTTTTCATGCCTCTGAAATCATCTTACAGGTCAAACTTACATGCTCAAGTAGAAGGCAAAGACAGGCTGAGAAATGATGCCTCCTTTCTTTAAGTTGTCAAAAATGGGGGTGATCCTTTTGGGAATGAGGCTGGGAAAGCCTAGGCCCAGGACACCATCAAAGATTGCATGAATTAACCTACTCTGTTTCTTGCTGAGGACAAATACCTGGCCCCCATCAAAAAGGCCCATGATCCATAGGAGAGGAGAGTGTTCCCACGTAAAGGTTTGGAAAATGGGGCTGGGATTGGGCTGGGGTGGAGATGCCATTAGAACCTCAGAGAAGACGTGAGGACTAGCTGTGCCCTGGGTGTACTTCAGATATTTAGACAAAGCTGGGACAGGAACTTTGGGTCCATTTGTGCAGGGCTATGGATTATAACCAACACCTGCTCCTCCTGCCTGCACCATCTCAAGGGAGTCAAAATGGCCTCATGTCTTCTGTACAGGTGGGGAAAGGTAGACTCAGCACAGAATCAAATGGTTCCCACATGAGGATAAAATGAGTAGAGAGCAGGGTAGTCTTCTCTTTGGCATCACTATGATCAGATGACCGAAATGGACTGAACCCATTGCAATGTATTGTGGATATTGCATGTGCCCAGGAAGGCTAAAGCCCTTTAAAAAGTGTTGATGTCAGGGTTCTTATGAAAATTCTGCCTAGGAAAATGCTTTTGGGTGTGTGTGTGTGTGTTAGAGAGAGAGAGAGAGTGTGTGTACCCATGCCCGTTTGGTAGGCAGGCCACAGATTTTATTGGACTCTCAAAGGCCCCCCTATAGTGAAAACTCATTTATCACACCCTTCCCACATCTGTGGCCCCTGCTTACACTGGCCACATGCCTGAAGACTTTGGCTAATCCCAGGGGCCCAACATCAATTTTTCCTCTCCCCAAATAACTCACACATGCATGAATACTTTTGGGCCAACCCAGTTCCACCGCTTACTAAGTGCCTGACATTTCTAAGGCTCTGGGTCTCTGCTCCTCAGTTTCCTCCTCTGTATAATGGAATTAATCATAGTTCTTGCTGTGTGAGTTTATTGCAGGATTAAACATGTTATTACCATGAAAGTACTCGGCACAGTCTGAGAAGAGAAAAGTGGGTGCATTTTTCCCCTTCTCTCCCTGCTAAAAGCAAAATGAATCTTGAGCTTTTCATGTGCAGAGGAACCTCAAATCCACAATCCAAGCCACTCCTTGGTTTAGCCATTTGAGGGTCTGTATGTCAGCAGGGCACTGTATCTTCAGGGACATGCCCTGTGGGGAGTGGAACCTGCCACTAGGGGCCTTGGGAAAGATAGGTCCTCCCAGTTAGTCCTGAATCTATTTTTTAAGCAGTGTTGCTCCCAGGGCCAGTGACCCAGCTTCAATTCCAGAAGCTACATCAGGCCTACTTACCCAAACAGTGTCATAGGCAAGAATTCCAACCATCCTCCCAGAGTCATATTTGAGGTTGAAGAACTGGCCTGAGAGCCGGAAGGTAGTGGACAACTGAGGGTTGAAGAGACTGTGTATGCCTGCAGACATAAGTGATGAGTGTCCATGAGATTCCAAGGAGAGAGGAATGGGTGGGAGGGGAATATAAGATTAGAGGGTGGTGGGGGAGGCAGCAGGTATTCCCACCAGGAGAGACTAGAGCAGTGGATGGAGGGCACCCACTTGAAAGATGAGGTGATGTCAAAGAGAACCCTGAACTCCTGAGGGGGTGTTCCAATCGTGATGTTGCCAACATAGCACACCTACAGTGGGGTGGGGGGGGGTGAATGATTAGAGCTGGGCTGGCTGCACTGCCTACATTTGATTCCCAGAGTGTTGCCTTCCTTGAGCTGTCTCATGTCTCCTGATATCACTTTCATACTGCCACACCTCATAGCCTCTGCTGAGAGTTGTGCCTTCATTTAATTTTTTTTTTCTGTCCATTTGCAATCTCGGTTAACCAACCAGGGATTGACCCAAGTTAGTGCAGTATTAGCACAGAGTCTTAAACACAGGACGTCCAGGGAAGCCCCAGTACCTTCATTTGAGAAACTCTCCAGGCTCCCCTTCAAGGCTCAGGTTGAGTGTTTGCTACTCTATGTGGCTCTCATAGGTCACCACAGGCTTCTGCCTCTATACTTGGACCATGTCCTAACAGTACCACGCACTTGGCCCTTTTATTGGACATGTATTTATTCTTTGCCTGTCACTCAGGCTGGCCTATGTACTCTTGAAGGACAGATGAGACTTCTTTAAAATCAATAACAATAACCAGAGAGTCAGATTTTTATGGTGTCACAGGCCATAGGGCTCAGTAATTTTTTTCTGGTGTCCTTGGATCTGCAGAGCCTGCCTTTCCTCTGCCTGGGGTTTTAAACTTGATGTGCAATTGCCTTCATCATCTCACCAGACAAGGCTCACCTCTCATTTGTAACTCCATGGCTCACTTGTTTCAGAAAGAACACTCTCCATGATACTAATGACATATCTTTGGCACAGAAATAGATGTTTGTCTGCCACCTCGTCATGGCTGGGCACAGTCAATACAGAACAAGAGCTGAGGATCAAAATGCTTTCTCCTTTGGGAATAGGGTCTCTGTTCCCCAGTGTTTCTGCTTCCTGCAGGAGCCCCAGCACCAACATCCAGACTGGTTCCTCCAGGTCAACACCAATGCTAGGCCAAAGCACCAGGGGGCACTGTGGAGCACCATCCTCCCAACACACTTACATCCAGGTAGTTCCTCAGGGGTTGAAGAGAATTACTTGGGTCATCATTGGCATTGTGGGACCTGTGGTCAGTGTTCTCCTCCAGAAAATTAGTCAGCAGGTTTTCTTCCCTGAGGATTTCTGGCATGGTCTGGATCTTCGTTAGAGGGATTCTTTCAGAGAACATTAGGAAAAGGAAACAAAGGAGGGGAAGTAATCAGCTGTCCGTGTTATTTTATGAGAGTCATACATTGCATTGTAATGGCACTGTGCATTTTCCCAGCATTTTTATGAGTGTCATGCTATTATCAGAATGCCATGCAAAGACCTCGGTTTGAATACTCATTCTGTTGTGTAATCTTGGGTATATTGTATGACCCTTTGGAGTCTCAGTATCATCATCGGTAAAAAGGTGGAATATGATAACCCCCATCTGCCATGTAGAATGTTGTGGGTATTAAGTGAGATGATGGATAAAATATACCTGATATGTAGAAAGTGTCAACAATGACAGCCATTTCCATTGCTATGGCCATTTCACTGTATCTTTGTCAAAGTCGCTCTGGGAAATATGTAGAAGGCAGATCATTTTCTTCTTTTTACCAGGAGGAATTTGAAACACAGGGTGTATGTGACTTAGCTGTGGTCACACTGCTTGTTAGAGGTAAAACAGCCAAGAGGTAGCCTTCCTAATATTTCTGCAGGGCTCAGGCAGAAGAGGGGTGTGAGAGAGGAAGCCAGGAGATGGGGAATAAATTAGAAGAATTAAGAGGCTAGAGAAGTAACAAAGATTCAAAATTGACAACAAACAAAGAATCAAAAACTCAGAGAGCTCTGCATGTACAGGGACATCCAATATGATGGAAGACATAAAAGAGAGAGAGAAAGAGATGAAGGGACACACATAGTGAAATGGTGAGAGAGCAGAGAGAAGATGCAGCAACAAATACAGGAGAAATGCACTTCCCTAAGACCTCACCTAAAGTTGCAGGGGTTGTGCATGGAACCATTCCAAGGAGTGTAATTTTCACATAGATCATGATGTGACTGGCACCCCCACAGTTGTGTAATCCTGCAGGCCAAACCCAAAACACTTGTTTCCATGGAAATGTACTCATCAATAAGTACAAGCTGAACTTTCAGACTGTCAGGGAATGATTATATTTCCTTCTGACCCTGATGGGTGGAAAAATAAGAGGAAAAGGGAAACCCCAGAAACAGAGATGGTTCCACTTACAGTCCCTGTACTTACATAAATAGGCACTCTGAGAGGGCCACCAAACTGAGAATCCCAAGCAACTTGATGCTTCTAACATGGTCACAAGTATTCAAGAAAGACTGTGGTTGGAGCATGCCATCTTTGCCCAGAGCTCCTAGTTATATATTCTCTGACCTGCCCTAATAGTCCTCTTTAGGCTACTCATGGATCAGATAAGAACCACAAATCTCTTGGTAAAAATTTTACCTCCATCAATCTCACTGGGATATGGACTTTGAAAATTCTCTGAATAAAGAGATTTCTACTCTAATGTTCTCCTTGGGTTTTGGCTGCAAAACCAAAACTGAACCCCACAGACTAACTAAGAGGGGGGAGACCCTTGTCTCCTTGATTACAAAATACTGCTACTAATGTTATAAAAGTAAATGCTAGGGGTCATGCTTGACATTTGTGATCTCATGTGGTCTTCCAAAGAACATCATTAGATATGCCTTGCTGTGCTCAGTGGAAGAGGGTATTACAAGGAGGAATATAGGTCAAATGGCAAAGTGAAGACATGAGGGGCAGCCCACTGACACTACATGAGAGGATCTAAGTAGTGGGACAGGTGGCACAGACCAGGGGCAGTTATGACGCCAATCTGCATTGAAAATCTAGGCAAGAATTGTATTACAATTTCAGAGTTTCACTATGGGAAGGAACGTGATGCATGCATCACCAAGTTACTTCATGTCATCCAACAAGTGTATGCAGAGCACCCCATGTGCGGGAATTTAGGTTAGATGATGGAGAGTCAAAGTCAAGTAAGACACAGGTGGTCCTTATCTTCAGGGAGCTAGTAGTCTAGGGTAGCCCTCACAAACTCATGGCCTAGGCAGCAAGAGAAATAAATAGAAGGACTGAATGGGCATCATGGACATGTGGTAGGCTTTATTTCGGCTACTAGAGGGGGCAGCACGTCCTTAGCTCTAACCAGTGGCTGCCATGCTGGAAAGCAGTTTCATTGGCCAAATTTTCAAGAGAGCCTGGATATCTATGTAAAATCCACTGAATTTAAATGTTATCAGATAATTGTTTTTCTTCTTCACAAAATGTGTGTGAATCAAAACTGAAACACCTGTGTTCTGGATTCAGCCTGCCAGCTGTGCAGGTTATGATTTCTCCCCTAGAGGTGGGAGTAGAGAGTAGACAGAAACAGGGTTGTATTCATGCTGGTCAAATGAATAAGAGACTGAATGCATCTTAACCATGTTAATTTTCCATCCATTTGTAAAGAAAGATCTCCTGGGTCCTATCAACCAATGAATTTAATAATATCCAATCACTAATGTTGACTTAGAATATATATGCACGGTGTGAGTGTTGTGAGTTGTTTTATTTGGGGTCAAATGAGGACTGCAGCCTGGGAGGCAGCATCTCAGATAGCTCTGAGAATCTTCTCCTTGGAAGTGAGGGGAGGAGCCAGAATATATAGGGGGTTTGCAACAAAGGACAGGTAGCCAGGAATATCTATTAAAGGAAACTTGATATCTCATGTTAAGAATTTAGTGCTTTTCTATATATGGGAACATGAAGATTTAGACGCACTGAAATCATCCCTTTGCTATGCACCTTTGCTATCTGGGGCCTACATTTCCACATCCTGAGTTTCCTAAAGGCTCACCACTGGCAGAGACTTGCAGTCTGATAGCAGGTATTCTTTTCAATGAGGGCTTCAATCCTTGATGACTATGACATCCCTTGTTTATTGATATATCAGGGAATATTCCATTTATAAATATATCATTCATCACTAAGCATCTAATATAATTTTCCATTAGGATCCATGTCTTGAAATGTTTTGTCTATCAAACCAAACATACAAAGGAATCATTTTTAAGCTTCTTACTAATCAAAGAAGTTAGAAAAGAACATTCAGATCTCCTGCTCAGCCTGAGATGAAAGGCTACCTGTTAAACTGTGATTCCAGCCAAAGGGATGACAATGGAGTTTCATGGCTGCTTCCAGGATTCCCAGGGCTGGGGTGTTCCTGGGTGAGATCTATGCATGCCTGTCCCTTGGGTATAACAACAGGAGGCTGGTCTGGTCACCAGGTGAGTGAAAGATGCCTGCTGCATTTTCTTACTTATTTTGGCACCTTGTAAAAATACAGTTTTTGTGGTTTGATACCTCCTGATTGGATTTGACATGACCTAGCAGATGACACACACAAACACCATTTAGCTCAGCAATTCTACTTCTAGGTATTTATCCCAAAGATACACTGGCAAATATAAAACAAAAAACAAAAACAAAAACAAAAACAAAAAACAAAACAACAACAACAAAAATATATTCACAAGATATTGATTGCAACATTGTTGGTAAAAGGAAAAGATTAGAAATATACCTGAAATGACCATCCATTGGAGAATGTTGAATAAGGCATAGGGCATCCACTCAATTGGGTATAATGGGGATGGATGGAGGCATGGAATGGCTGAGCTCTTCAGGGTATACTCTTTAGTTTTTAAAAAAGAGGGACTGAGACAGGTTAATAACAAAACAGGGAAGAACAAAGCAAAAATAAGAAAATGCAAGCTTCAGGGAATAAATAAAGTATGGCCCCTTTCACAGGACCCTGCCAGGGGCAGCACAAACATCTGGGTTAATGAGATAAGAAAAACTCACATATGCACTCTGGCTTCTGTACATTGCTTCTGCATATATAAACATAGCTATAGGCTCCCAAAATTGCAGGAACTAGTCAATAAAAGGAGAAACTGTCCTTTAATCCAGGGATCAGTCTTTGGATGTGAAGCCACTGGGCCTGTACCAGTACAATAAGCATTACTTTCTACATTACAAGCCTCCATGTCCTGCCTACTTCTACTGATTCCTCCAACATTTTTGGGGGCTCACCCACGATTGGGAGATGGTATACAATGATGGTGTTTTCACCTTCCTTGTCTCCAGGGTATGAGCCCTGGGTTGCTGGGGGTGGTGACATTGTCTGGCACCAGCAGACCAATTGATTCCTAGGAGACTAGCCCTCCCAGTGTGTCAGGGTGAGACTTCTGAGAGAACAATGGAACCCAGAGAGGCTCAAAAACCAGTGCAGGGAGCACCACACAACAAACTGGTAAGAACCCTGGTTCATTCTGGTTTAATAGGCCCGTCCTTAAGTGATGGAAGAAGAGCCTGATCACCTCCCAAGAGTCACCTGAGTAACCTCCAAGACCCTCTCAGGGGGAGAGTAGGAGGTGAAACCACGACTCTAAGGTTAAATGATTGGATGGAGGGCTGGAGCTTGTTGAATGAATGTGAGTGAATGAGACCATCAATCAAGGTCGAAGCGAATGTTGAGTCCTGATCCAGTTCCATGGCAATCCTCATACAGCTTAGGGTGGTTTTCTTCATAGAAGTCCTGACATGGGGTTTATTCCATCCCACCAATGCTAAGAGGTGCCTGAAAATTTCTGCGAGGGAATCAGCCAGAGATGGATGATGTGCATTTCCAAAACCCAATTTTCCTACTCCTACCCTCTCTTGTGTGTGTGCATGTCATCTGAAAGGATGGGAGGAAATGGGTGGCAAGAAGAGTAAAGCCACCCCTTTAGAATGTATGATTAAGAACTTTAAAAGGGGATACTCAGGAGACTACAGAGTTAAATTGACCCCTAGGAAACTCCGCACCTTGAGCGAAATAAAGTGGCCATCATTCAGAGTAGGATGGCCCTCAGAGGGCTCCTTGGACAGGGAACTAATCAATAAGATATATAAAGTAGTGACAGGGTACCTGGGATACCCTGACCAATTCCCATATATAGACTCATGGCAGGATGTAGTCCTGATAAAGCCACCCTGGCTTCAGTTATGCCTAGAGGAAAATTGTAAGATCCTGTTGGCACAGGCAATAGCCTTCTCTGGGTGCAAGCCTAAACCAAAAAAGCCAGCCTTAGTGGGATAGCCAGAGGAAGTGTCCCCACCATACGCACCTTTGTACCCTCCCCTACCCGCTACTGACTCAGCAAGTAATAGTGAGGTCTGTAGCTTGTCTGAAGCCTCCTCACACATTATGCCCCAGACATCAGGCTCCAAAACACCTCCTAGGGGAAAGTCTCTGAACCCAGGAGAACAGAAGGGAACTGAGGGCAGTCCACCCTTCACTCAGAGCCAACAGGTGGCCCTAGAGATGCCATTGAGGGTAACACAGGGACCTCTCTACTATGATCAGAATGGGCAGATACGGGGGGACAGCATATATTCGTGTATCAGCCCTTCACCACAACAGATCTCCTAAATTGGAAAAAACCATATCTCCTCATATAGAGAAAAGCCTCAAGCTATGATTGATTTGATGTAGTCCATATTTCAAACTCATAAGTCCACTTGGGTGGACTGTCATCAGCTTTTATTAACATTATTTAACAGCAAAGAGCACCATAGAGTCACACAAGCTGCCCTGTGGTGGCTAGAGGAACATTCACCAGAAGGCACTCTTAACACCCAGGCATACGCCCAATGCTATTTTCCTTAGGAAGACTCCCAGTGGGACCCCAATGAAATCCAAGGCCTTCAAATGCTAGAATGATACCAGGAGGCCCTGTAACATGGGATGAAAGAAGGAGGGAAAAAGGCTATGAACATGAGTAAGACCACTGAGGTGCTCCAGGAACCTGGGGAAAGCCTGAGCCAATACTATGAGATACTATGTAAGGTGTTCTGCCTTTACACCCCATTTTGATCCTGAAGCTGCAGAGAACCAGAGGATGCTTAATGCAGCCTTTGTGAGCCAGGCCCAAGGGGATATCTGATAAAAACTGCAGAAGCTTGAGGGTTTTGCTGGTATGAATATCAGTCAATTGCTGGAGGTAGCCACCAAGGTCTATATTAATCGAGACCAAGAAGCTAAGTGGGAGGCTGAAAGAAAATGAAAGAGAAAGGCAGATTTACTTGTGGCTGCTCTTACAGAAAGGAAAGTGTGTTCCAGAGGAAGGGATATACGAGGTCGAGGTCAAGGCCACACCAGGGGCTTGGAAGTGAGTCTAGAGGGGAAACCAACCTATCCAAGATCCAGGCTGGGACCAAACCAATGTGCCCATTGCCATAGGGAAGGATATTGGAAAAATGAATGTCCTCACCTATCAGAGGACCGTCATTCATGCCATAAAGGAGTGGAAAGGGGATGAGTAATACAGGGAAAATACCAGCCTGGGTGACAGAGATATGAGACCTCCTCTGATGACTTTGTGGGTTTGGCTGCCATGGAAGGGTAAGGGGAAGATGAGGATAGACCAGGCTCCATTTTATTAGGCCCCCAGGAACCCATGATCCTAATGACTGTAGGGGGCCAACCCATGGACTTTATAGTAGACACAGGGGCAGAACACTCTGTAGTAACACAATTGGTGGGACCTATTTCAAAAAAAACAAACTACCATTTTGGGGGCCACATGTGGTCCAGCGCACCATCCCTTTTTGTTACCTAGGCAATGCAGGCTAGGAGGATATGAGGTGGTTCATGAGTTCCTATATCTTCCTGATTGTCCCGTAGCTCTAATGGGGCATGACTTGTTAGGAAAATTACAAGCCCAGATAACTTTTAACTCACAAGGATGAGCAGCCTTGACTTTGGGAAAGCCCAAGGCTAGGATATTGGCTCTTATTTTCCCTTGAGAAGAGGAATGGCACCTCTATAGTGCCATGAAGGACCCACAAGAAGGACGCAAGCTCCCTTTCCAAATACCTGGGGTATGGGCAGAGGATAACCCCCTGAACTGGCTAGAAACATTCCCCTGGTGATGATAGAACTAAAAGCTGGGGCCAGGCCAATCCACCAAAAACAGTATTTCATTCCCTGCAAGGCTCAGGTTGGCATCCAAAAACATTTGGGGAGGCTCTTAAAGTACTGGATTCTATGGCCTTGTCAGTCAGCATGGAACACGCCTCTCCTGCCTGTACAGAAAGCAGGCACGGAAGAATATAGGCCAGTTCAAGATCTCTGAGCTTTAAACCAGGCTACTGTCACCCTGAACCCTGTTGCCCCGAACCCCTGCATACTATTAGGACTTATTCCTGCTGAAGCAACATATTTTACTTGTCTAGACCTAAAAGATGCATTATTTTGCATCTGTCTATCTCCACCATGTGAGGACATTTTTGCATCACAATGGGAAAACCCAGTAAATGGAGACAAGGGCCAGCTGACTTGGACTAGGTTGCCACAGTGTTTTAAAACTCCCTGACTATCTTTGGGATAGCCCTAGCAACTGATTTAACGGCTTATCTGGCAGACCAGCTGGACTGCACCTTGCTCCAATGTGTGGATGAAATTTTATTAGCTGGAAAAACCAAAGAAGGATGTATGGAGGGAACCCAGTGCTTGCTTACCCTTTTATGGGAAGCAGGCTCTAAAGTATCTGAAAGAAAAGCCCAGATCTGCCAGGAAAGTGTAAAATACCTTGGGTTCCACCTTTCACAGGGACAATGACGGTTAGGCCCAGAAAGAAAACAAACCATTTGCTCAATCCCTATCCCTACAACTCAATGCCAGGTCCGAGAATTCGTCTGGGCAGCAGGCTTTTGTAGAATTTGGATACCCAACTTCTCTATAATGGCAAAACCCCTATATGAAGCAACAAAAGGGGGGGAAGGGAACCATTAATATGGGAACAGGCACAACAGGAGGCATTCAAAAAGACCAAAAGAGCCCTCATTAACGCGCCCAGTTTAGGGCTCCTGGATGTCTCAAAACCTTTTTTTTCTGTATGTACATGAATGTACGGGGATAGCAGTAGGCATGTTAACTCAAATTCTGGGCTCCTGGCACTGTCTCATAGCATACTTGTCCAAACAATTGGATACAGTTGCTGAAGGATGGCCCCCTTGTTTGCGAGCATTGGCAGCTACTGCTCTCCTGGTTAGTGAGGCTGAAAAGCACACTATGGGACAAGAATTGACTGTTTGGGTGCCACATGCAGTGCTAACTCTGATGGACTATAAGGGACAATATTGGCTCACCAATGCCCGGATGGTTAGATAACAGGGAATGTTATGTGAAAACCCCCGTGTCCATCTAGAAGTGGTAAAAACTCTCAATCCAGCTACGCTGTTGCTGGTGGGACCAGGTCCGCCAGACCATGACTGCATTGAAGTCTGAATGAAGTATTCTCTAGCAGACCAGATTTAACAAATCAGCCCCTCAAAGACCCTGATGTAGAATATTTTACCAATGTGAGCAGCTTTGTGAACGAGGGAGAGTGGTTGGTCAGATACACGGTGGTGACATTAAATTCCACCATAGAAGATAGGCCCTTGCCAAAGGGAACTTCTGCCCAAAAGGCAAAGTTGATTGCATTGATCAGGGCTCTTCACTTGGCAGCAGGTATACAAGTAATTATCTATACTGACTCTAAATATGCCTTCACCACTCTCCATGTGCACAGAGACCTATACAAAGAAAAGGGGTTAATTAATTCAGGAGGAAAAGATATAAAATATGGAAGAGAAATTCTTGAACTTCTAGATGCAGTATGGGCCCCCAAGAAAGTGGCAGTCATGCATTGTCAGGGACATCAGAAGGAAAACATAATAACCGCTAGGGGAAATCAGCAGGCTGATTGAGAGGCAAGACTAGTGGCCTCTAGAGAGCTTCAGGAAACTGCAGCCTTAACTACTATTTTACTCTCCTATCCCCTAATAGAATGGAACCCTCAGTACTTTAAAAATGAGGAAACTTGGCTTAAAACTGAGAAGAGAAAATATCTCCCAAGTGGATGCTGGCAGTTTGAGGATGGCCGCACAGCCATCCCAGAAGCCCTCGCCCCGGCCTTTGTCAAATCATATCATCAAGGAGCACATGGGGGTCAGACAGCCTCAGAGGTTACTCTGAGCCAACACTTCTATGTTCCTCAGCCCTCTAGTATCACCCAGGCAGTAAGCAAACAATGTGATCTGTGTGTCAAAAACAACCCATGCCAGGGACCAGTAATGGTTCCCAGGTCACAAAGTGTTGGAGGGACTCCATTTGAGAATACTGTGGTAGATTTCACTGAACTTCCCCACGTCTGGGGCTATAAGTACCTGTTGGCATTTGTGTGCACATTCTCAGGGTGGGTAGAGGCCTTTCCCACCCATACAGAAAAGGTGAGAGAAGTAGCCCGGCTCCTTCTAAGGGAGATTATTCCTTGATTTGGAATTCCAATTACCATAGGGTCAGACAATGGGTGTGCATTTGTGGCAGAAATAGTACAGTTAGTTGCCAAAGGATTAAAAATTACTTGGAAATTACATACGACCTGTCGCCCACAAAGTTCAGGGAAAACAGAGTGAATGAATAGAATTTTAAACCTACAGCCAAGCAAGTTATGTCAGGAGACTCATTTACATTGGAATCAACTGCTACCTATTGCCCTGTTGAGAATTAGGACAACCCCCACAAAACGGACTGGGTTCTCTCCATTTGAAATTCTTTACGAGCGACTGCGACTGCCCCCTATAGGTACGATCCTAAGGGGAGATTTAAAAGAAATAGGAAATATCACTTTAAGGCAACAAATGCAGGCTCTTGGCTCGACAATAACCTACATACATCACTGGGTTGGGGAACAACTGCCTGTAAGTCTAACTACTGACGTCCATTCCTTCAAACCTGGAGATACTGTATGGGTGAAGGAATGGAATATCCAGCCTTTGAAGCCCCTCTGGAGGGGACTATTCACTGTTATTCTGACCACTCCTACTGCAATAAAGCTGGTTGAGGTGACACCTTGGATTCACCACAGCAGAGTGAAGCTGGCCTCTCCAGACTTGGTTGTGCATCCCTGATCCAGTGATCCCATGTAAACTGACTGTTCAAAAGAAACATGTTGCAGCACTTGGAACCCTAGAAGACAACAGCCCTGCCTCAGTGACTCCGGAGGCTGACTGATCTATGCATGGAGGAAGCCTGAGAAAGGACACCACAACAAAGGACAGATAAGACTATTATTACCTCCCCATGGACTGTAATCCCTTTTTCTTGATTCTAGCTATGCTTTTAGCACTAAATCTAGCTGTGGGATTAGCATCTACTGCTCTTAAAGATTGGGCATGGGGGGAAAGACTTTACTCATGCCATTTTTCCTCGTGCTTATAAGCAGCTTGCCTGCTATTGGATGCTTGGGATAATTGCTGCAATAGGAAGTACCCAAAACCCCTATTTCCCTATCAAGCTGACCATTAATGTGACCAGATCAGCTAACCCCTTTTCTGTAAAGTTTGATGCTTGCCAAGTCATACCCTGTGGAGATCTAAATGCACATAAACAACTTTCCCTGGTAGATAAATACCTCTGTCCTGAGACAGATAATAGCATGGGGCCACCCTGTCTGACTTGGAATCATATATGGTGGACCACTCAGTATCAAGGGTGGACAGCCAGCACAAGTCCACTCAGGTGGCAACTTCAGCAGGGATGGGACTGCCTGAAGCTAAAATTACATATTTACAAAGGAACTACACCCCCTAACTGCCAGCCGTCACAATGTAATCCAATAATCATTTCTATTAATAACCATGCTGAAATAAACACCTGCCCTCAGACTTATGGACTGGGAGCTGATATATCTCAAAGGGACCCCTGGGGAAAATTCAAAACAGCTTTATTCAGCAGTCCAGTAGTTAAATCTACCTCCATAGAGCCTAACCCAGAAAAAGAGACATCAAAATGCCATCCTGTAAATAATCCAAAACAAGTAAAGGTGATTGAAGTAAAGGATCTCAGACAGAACCTAGAAGTTGAAACAGGATATGGGGGGCCAAATGCCTGGATAGAATGGATAAAATTCTCAGTGTTGGCCCTAAATAAAAGTGACTGTTATGCATGTACTGCAGGGCGACCACAAGCACAGGTGGTCCCGTTCTCTCTTGGATGGGACAATGATCCTTCCAAATTTGGTTGCATGATGTCACTCTATCAAGACAAAAAGGCCTGAGGAAATGAGACATGTAGGAGTTTAGCCCTGCTCTACCCGGTGATCCGCGAGTTGGACCCGAGGGTAACAACCTCCTTCTCAATGGGAAAGGTGAACTACTCTTTGTGTCTCTCTAGACAGGGAGAAAAGTTCACTACTCCTGTGGGAGACCTGTCAGACTGCGTAAAGCCAAGAGACGTATCACACAAACCAGGAGTCAATTACGCTAACTTAAATATTCCTCTGGCAGATGTCTGGTGGTACTGCGGAAACCGGACTCTCTTGGACAGATTGCCCACCAGATGGATGGGAACATGTGCCTTGATTCAATTGGCTATACCATTCATCCTGGCATTCCATTCCTCTACAGGGGCCAAAAGATCCATACTGGGATCCATACTAGACTCAATAGGAGGGCCCAGGGAAGTCCCCAGTGAGTTCAAGGCCAGAGATCAGATAACAGCAGGATTTGAGTCGTTCCTTTTCTGGTGGGTAACAATTATCAAAAATGTAGATTAGATAAACTATATTTACTACAACCAGCAAAGATGTATTAATTACACTAGAGAGGCCCTAGAAGGGGTGGCTAGCCAGTTAGACGCCACCAGCCGCATGACCTGGGAAAATAGAATTGCCTTAGATATGCTGTTAGCAGACAAAGGGGGAGGATGTGTCATGCTGGGAGGAAACTGCTGCACTTTTATTCTAAATAACACCGCCCCAGATGGTACCATAACTAAGGCCCTCAAAGGATTATCATCATTGGCAAACAAACTGGCTAGAAATTCAGGAATTAAAAACCCTGTTACTGGCTGGCTGGAAGAATGGTTCTCAAATTTAGATGGTTACAAGACTATAATAATAAGTATGCTTACAATATTGGAAATTCTCCTGTTACTTCCCTGTTTTGTCCTCTTAACTATCCGGATAATTTCAAACTTCAGTGAAAATTTAGTTGAGAGAAAAACGGCCACCCATGCAATGATGCTATAGAAATATCAACCAGTAAGTCAAAATGAAAATGATGCTATTGGACCTTAAGTCAGATCCAAGCATCAAAGAGGTGAATGAGGCAGGTTAATAACAAAACAGGGAAGAACAAAGCAAAAATAAGAAAATGCAAGCTGCAGGGAATAAATAATGTATGGCCTCTTTCACAGGACCCTGCCGGGGCAGCACAAACATCTGGGTTAATGAGATAAGAAAAACTCACATATGCACTCTGGCTTCTGTACATTGCTTCTGCATATATAAACATAGCTATAGGCTCCCAGAATTGCAGGAACTAGTCCATAAAAGGAGAAGCTCTCCTTTAATTTAGGGTTCAGTCTTTGGATGTGAAGCCACTGGGCCTGTACCGGTACAATAAGCATTGCTTTCTACATTACAAGCCTCCATGTCCTGCCTACCTCTACCAATTCCTCCAACAGGACCAGAAAAGTGCTTATACTCTCCTGTTTCCCATGCACAAATATGTCTATTTTCATTAAGAAAGAGTGGAAGAATAAACCAAAAACTACTAAAAATATAATTTATGGTGGAGGGGCAGAAACAGAAGTGAGATTTTTCTTGGTTTATACTTTGAATTTGCAACCAGGTAAATGTGTTACACAATCAAAACATATGTAAATAAACACATCTGTCCAAATTAAGAACTAATACAAACGAGCCCAATTCTATCAAGCTGTTGACATGGACTCACACAACAAAACATTGCTTAAGCAGATTTAAAATGCAAATTTTGGCTTACATTCAGAGTGGGATTGCTTTTAAAGACAAAGAAAAAAATACACCCTCCCACTAAAACAAAAGCAAAAAAAGAAAAAAAAAAAGTGAAACAAATCTGAAACTATATCCAACACCTAACTTTTGGCAATACTGCTACTGTTATTTTGAAAGTATTGTAAGTATGTTACAGGTTAAGCAACTAAGTAATCAATGCTAATGTTGTTATGATGCAAGATTTTCCTTGGGAGAAAGGAGGTTTAAAAACACAAACAAAATGTATATGTAAAATGCTGTGGTCTTAAAACTTGAAACGGAAGTATGTTCATACAGTTTAATTATTTTTTATTATTTGAAAAGAAAATCTGCAATTCTAGGCTCTGACCACTAAAAAGCCTAGAAGTAATGGCAACTTGGAAACAGTGAGCATCCTGAGGCCTAGCTTGTGGCCTCTAAATACCATTTCCCAAAAGAGGATCCAGAGATTCTTGAAGAGATGGCTGATTTCAGGGCTGGGCCTAGAAATGCACAAGATAAGCCTGGGAATCTTGAAGGACAAGAATTTGGGAGCTTTCAAAGACCACTTTGGGCCAGACAAAAAGTTTAGAAATCTACCTGAAGAGGCCAAAGGTGGGAAAATTTTAGGATCACATCAAATGGATTAAAAGAAATTAAATATATAAAAAGCCATGACTGAGAATTCCCTGCTGGTGAAGTGAACAAGAATCCAGGCTCACAATGGAGCAGGCTTGGGACTGATCCTTGGTCAGGAAACTAGATCCCACATGCCATAACTAATAGTTCACATTCCATAACTAAAATTCTGGCATGCTGCTACAGAAAATCCCCATACTGCAAATGACATCCTATGAAGCCAAATAAATAAAGTAATACTTTTTAAAATAATAATCCATTTTGTGTCTCTACCACATTTTCTTTATCCATTCAACTGTTGATAGATCTAAGTTATTTCTCCATCTTGTCTCTTGTGAATGATGCTGCAATGTACATGACAGCGATCTCAGAGAGACAACAGTGAGTGGTCCTAAAGAGAGACCTTAATTCCTTTCCCAAGGAATTGAATATTGGTAGCCTAGATGAAAAGCCAGGAATTCTAACCACCAGACCATTAAGGGCTAGAGGTTAGAAGGAAAGAGGGCATAGCTCCTTCCCCCAGTTGAAAGCAAGAATATCTCAAGACAGCAAAAACTGTAAAAACAGGTACAATGTTTATTTTTAAGAGACAAAGCACAATGCATGGTAGAACACACCGAAGCACTTTCTTTAATACAAAAGCAATGCAGAAATACACACCCAGAGAGAAAGGGTATGGGGTTCCTCTCTAATGAAGAGAAGTGCAGTAAGTCAGAAACTAGGCAGAGATACACACCTAGGGAGGAGTGCAGCCATCTTGAACTAGGAAAGCAGAAAAGAGTTGACATAAATTACTTATATATAACAGCCCTCCTGTGTCTTTCTTTACCTTTGGCCAAGTATCTTATTTCTTTTTTCACACCTGACTGGTCCTAGTGTAGCAGGAATCAGCAGCAGCAGACAGGACACCAAGGCTATAAGCAGGAAGCAATGTTTATTGTACTGGCACAGGCTCAATGGATTCATATCCAAAGGCTGAACCCTGAACACAGTGGGGCTCCCCTTTATATACTTTTATTAAACTGCTATACATTGGAATCTTTTTGTCTCCCAAGAAAGGTAACAAGCAAATAAGCATATAACCTGATTAGGTACTTCCCCTTCTATGGCCTCTGGGCCATTGCTAAGTTTCAGAGTTAGGCAGGAGTTAACATAGCAACAGATTTATGCAGGAACCATGTAAGAGGGGCTTCAGAGATAATGGTCACATAAAGATAATGGAAGGATCCAATTGCATTCCTTTGTAGTTGAGTTATAGTCTCTGGGCCCTGGTGTTACTTTGTTCTGGGGGAGCTCCTACCACATTTCCCCCTTTGATGATTGGACCCTCCCTTCTAGGGTCCAAGAGCATCATTTGGCTCAGGGGTTTATATTTCCATAGCATCATTGCCTTTGTGGCCATTTTTCTTTCAACCATGGCCTTGGTGAAACCTGAGGCAAGTCTTATAACCAGGGGAGCCAGGTAGGGCAAGATTAGGCAAGCTCCCAAGATTAAGAGCACACTAATTATGAGGGCCCTGAAGTCCCTGATGTTTGAAAACCATCCTCCGAATAAGTCTCCCTGTTCCCAGCCTTTCCTTTTCAAGTGGCCCGTAAAACACAGCTCTAATAAGGACAATAAAAATAGTCCTTGGCAGCACATGACAAAAATACTATGGACACTTTACACATATATTTATCAGCAGGTCCATACTTTTCTTCCCTATGTAGACCTTTGCATGGTTCACTATAGGTCAACCAGGTACCAGCGATGGCCTCACATTCATCAACAGTACTTACACTGGCAGGTGGGGATTAGTAATTTTGGTCTGATGAATTAAACACCTACTTTCCTGAGAGTGTCAAACTTCTAGCCATTTCTCATAAGGGGAAGACTGTGGGTCAAAATACTTATATTGGCCTGCATTCCAGCAGATGGAATAAGTGGTCTTATTGTGGGTAAAAGTCCCATGTACTTGTCCCTGGCATGAGAAGTGGGTGCAGTAAAGCAAGGTGCAAGTAACTCCGTGACCCAACCAGGTTAGGTGGATGCATGGGTCTCAAGATAGGGAGTCTAAATCTACTAGAGGGGTCCAGATTAGAAACATCCAACAGTAATAAAACACCCTGCCCACAGGAAAAGAGGAGTGCTAGTAAAACCTTTTGGCTGCATTTCCAGTCAGCTGGAGTTGTCGCTGTCAGCCCAAAGCAAAAACCAAGGTAAGAATTATAGCAGCAGCTAGGGACAAAAGGGTGATAATTTCATAGGAAATAAGAACAGTTTGATTTTGCCCAACAGTTGATTCCTCAAGCTTCCATCATGCATATATCAGTCAGTGTCTGGAGTGACTGAAGCAGGGCTGTTGTCCTCTGAGTCCCGAGGCCCCATGACTTGCTTCTTCCAGATGGTCAGCTTACACTATGTCGATGCATCAGGGATCCACTCCCAGTACTGGGAGGCCCACTTCACTCTGCTGTGGTGAATACAGGGAGTCATGTCAGCCACATTTACTGCAGTGGGAGTGGACAGAATGACAGCGAGTAGTCCCCTCCAGAGGGACTTTGGGGGTTGGGCATTCCATTCTTTCACCCACACAGCATTTCCTGATTTAAAAGAATGGAAGTCCATGGTTAGGCTTATGGGTAGTTGTTCCCTAACCCAATGATGTATACCAGCTAGCGTTGAGCTGAGAGCCTGTATTTGTTGTCTTAGGGTTATACTGTCCAATTCTGTTGTCTCCCCGTATACCCCTAATAATGGGAAGTGGATGCCCATAAAGAATTTCATAAGGGGAAAATCCCATTTGTTTAGTGGGGTTAGATCTAATCCTCAACAAAACAATCAGCAGCAGCTGTTCCCAGTGTAGGTGAGTCTCTTGGCACACTTTACTCAGTTGTAACTTTAAAGTTCAGTTCATTTGCTCTACCTTCCCAGAGCTCTGGGGAGGATATGCTGTGTGCAACTTCCAGGGGTTCCGTAACCCCTTTGCCACCAACTGCACCACCTCAGTTGCAAATCCCAGCCCATTATCTGATCCTATGGTGATTGGAATTCCAAATCAGGAAATTATTTTTTTCAAAAGAAATCAGGCCCCTTCTTGTGCCTTCTCTGATTGGGTGGGAATAGCTTCTACCCAAATTGAGAATGTGCACACAAAAACTAGTAGATACTTATAGCCCCAGACTTGGGAAATCCAGTTAATTCCACTGCAACATTTTCAAATGGGGCTCCCCTAATGCTCTGTACCCCAGGGGTGGTCCTGGGTCCCTCGCAAGGATTATTTTGAGTACGTGTTTAAGACTGATTGCATAAAACTCTGACTATGCTAGAAAGTTGGGGAACATAGAAGTGCTGGTGCAATGTGGCTTCCAAGGCCATTCAACCACTGTGGGTTCCCTGGTGGAACTGTTTAACAAAAGTTAGGGCCAGGGCTTAAGGAATTACTATTTGCCTGTCTTCAATTTTCCACCATCCATCTGGAATATAGTTCCCCAATTCAGTCTTAAACCAAGTATTTTCATGCTGCGAATAAGTGGAGTCCCATCCAGCCAGGGGATCAGGAAACAGCACAGCAGTCACAGCCGCTGTTTCCAGTGTTCCCTTGGAAGCCACAAGCTATGCCTCTAGGTCTGCTTTATGGTTTCCCCAGGCAACCATAGTATTTTCCTTTTGATGTCCCTGACAATGTATAACTGCCACCCTTTTAAGGGCCCATACAGTGTCTAAGAGTTCAAGGATTTCTTTGCCATATTATATGTCCTTTCCTCCTGAGGTAATTAGCCCCTTTTCTTTATATAGAGCCCCATACACATGGAGGGTGATGAAGGCATACTTAGAATCAGTGTATATAATGACCTGTACTGCCACTGCCAACTGGAGGGCCCAGATTAGCACTATGAGCTCTGCCTTTTGTGCAGAGGTTCCTTTTGTGCAGAGGTGTTGCTTCGATGGTGGGATTTAGCGTCATTAATGAGCATCTGGCAAGGCGTCCTCCGTCTCTTATGAAACTGCTGCCATCAGTGAAATATTCAACATCAGGGTCCTTGAGAAGCTGGTCTGTTAAGTCTGGTCAGCTGGAGAACACCTCGTCCATGACCTTGATGCAGTCCTGGTCCGGCTGACCTGGTCTGACCTGCAGTAAGGTTGCCGGGTTTAGAGTCCTTACTACTTTCAGGTGAATGTGTGGGTTTTCACATAACATTCCTTGGGATTTAACCATTAGGGTGTTAGTCAGCCAATATTGTTCCTTATACTCCTTCAAGATTAACACTGAGTGGGGCACTCAGATGATTAGGTCTTGGCCCATTGTAAGTTTGTCAGCCTCAGACATCAGCAGCGCTGTGGCCGTGAGTGCCCACAGGTAAGGTGGCAACCCTTGGGCAACAGAATCCAGCTGTTTGGAGAGGTATGCCACTGGGCAGTGTCATGACCTCAACATTTGTGTCAGGACCCCTACCTCAATGCCAGAATGCTCATGCATGTACAAGAAGGGTTTAGAAATGTCTGGGAGTCCTAAGCCAGGTGCGTTGGTGAGGGCCCACTTGATATCATCAAATGCCTTTTGTTGTGCTCTTTGCCACAACAGTGGTCCCTTTTTTTCTGCCCTTTGTAGCCTCATATAGAGGTCTTGCTAGAAATTAGAAGTTGGGTACCAAGATCCTACAGAAGCTGGCAGGTCCAGGGAAATCCCAAATTTGGCATCAGGTCCATGGAACCAGGATTGAGCAGACAGTCTGCTTCTTTTCTGGGCCAACTTGCCGTTGCCCTTGTGAGAGGTGAAAGCCAAGGTATTTGACTTTTTCTTAACAGATATGGACCTTTTACCTTGAAACCTTGTAGCCAGCCTCCCATAGGAGAGTGAGGAGCTGTCACATCCCTTCCATACAGTCCTCCCGAGTCTGTCTGTCTAGCAATAAGTCATCTATATATTAGAGTAACATGCAGCCAAGCTTGTCAGCAGGAAAGGCTTTTAAATCAGAGGCCAATGCCATGCTTAAGATGTTTGGAAAATTTCTGAAACCTTGAGTCAGTCTATTCCAGGTCAGCTGGACATGTTACCATTTTCAAAATTTTCCCACTGGAAGGTGAAGATTGGTTGACTTGGAGGGGTCAGGCGAACACATCAGAAGGCATCTTTGAAGTCCAGATATGTGAAGAAAGCTTCTTTGGTTGGGATAAGCCCCAAGGGTGTATAGGGATTGGGGTGCCTGGGTGAAGGGTGACAGTGGCTTGGTTTACTGCTTGTAGATCCTGAACTGGCTGGTAGTCATCTGTTCCCGGTTTTTGGACTGGCAGGAGAGGCGTGTTCCAAGCCAATTGTCAGCGTCAGAGGATCTTGTACTTTAGAAGTCTCTTTAGATGCTTCTGGATTCCAATCTGTGCCTTGCAAGGGATGAAGAAAAATAAATAAAATGAATCAAAATAGGAAAAGAAGAATTAAAACTGTCACTGTCCTCATATGATATGATACTATACATATAAATCCTAAATATGCCACTAGAAAACTACTTGAGCTAATCAATGAATTTGGGAAAATTGCTGGATACAAAATTAACACAGAGAAATCTCTTTCATTTCTATACACTAACAATGAAAGATCAGAAAAAGAAATGAAGGAAACAATCTCACTCACCATTGCAACAAAAAGAAAAAAATATATATCTAGGAATAAACCTACCTAAGGAGGTCAAAGACCTGTACTCAGAAAACTATAAGACAGACACTCATGACAGAAATCAAAGGTGCCACAAACAGATGGAGGGACATACCATGTTCTTGGCTTGGAAGAATCAATATTGTGAAAAGGACTATACTACCCAAAGAAATTTAAAGTTTCAATGCAATCTCTATCAAATTACCAATGGCATTTTTCACAGAACTAGAACAAGAAATCTTATATTTTGTATAGAAACTCAAAAGATTTGAAATAGCCAAAGCAATTTTGAGAAGGAGAGACAGAGTTGGTGGAATCACGCTTCCTGACTTTAGGCTATACTACAAGGCTACAGGGATCAAGGCAGTATGGTAGTGGCACAAAAACAGAAATATAAATCTATGGAACAGGATAGAAAGTCAAGAGGTAAACTGTGGTTAACTAATTTATGACAAAGGAGGCAAGGATATACAATGGAGAAAAGGCAGCCTCTTCAATAAGTGGTGCTGGGGAAACTGGACAGCTATATGTAAAATTATGAAATTAGAACACTCCTTAACACCATACACAAAAATAAACTCAAAATGGATTAAAAACCTAAAGGTAGGGCCATACACTATCAAACTCCTAGAGGAAACCCTAGGAGGAACACTCTTTGATGGAAATCACAGCAAGATCTTTTTTGATCTACCTCCTAGAGTAATGGAAATAAAAACAAAAATAAATAAGTGGCACCTAATGATATTTCAAAGCTTCTGCACAGCAAAGGAAACTATAAGCAAGACAAAAAAGGCAACCCTCAGAATGGGAGAAAATATTTGCAGATGAATCCACAGGCAAAGGATTAACCTTCAAAATATACAAACAGTTCATCCAGCTTAAAATCAGAAAGAAAAAAAAAAAAAAAACAACCCAATGAAAAAATGGACAGAAAACCTAAATAGGCATTTCTGCACAGAAGACATATGGATGGCCTAGAGGCACATGAAAAGTTGCTCAACCTCACTAATTATTACAGAAATGCAAATCAAAACTACAATGAGGGATCACCTCACACCAGCTAGAATGGGCATCATCAGAAAATCTACAAAGAGTAAATGCTGGAGAGGGTATGGAGAAAAACGAATGCTCTTGCACTGTTGGTGGGAATGTAAATTGATACAGCCACTAATGAGAACAGCATGGAGGCTCCTTGAAAAAATGAAAATAGAGTTACCATATGACTCAGCCATCCCACTGCTGGACATATATCCAGAGAACACTTTAATTCAAAAAGACCCTTGCACTCCAATGCTCATTGCAGCACTATTTACCATAGCCAGATCATGGAAGCAACCTAAATGTCCATCAACAGGTGAATGGATAAAAAGTATGTGGTGCATATATACAATGGAATATTACTTAGCTATAAAAATCATTGAAACCGGCACATTTGTAGAGACATGGATGGACCTAGAGACTGTCATACAGAGTGAAGTGAGTCAGAGAGAGAAAAACAAATATGGTATATTAACACATATATGCGGAATGTTTAAAAGTGGTACAAATCAGCCAGTTTGCAAGACAGAAATAGAGACACAGATGTAGAGAACAAACATATAGAAAGCAGGGAGGGTTGGGGGGGAATGAATTGGGAGACTGGAATACCAAATTGTACACTCTAAACATTTGCAGTTTATTGTATGTTAACTGTATCTGAATAAATGTTCTCAAAAATAAATAAATAAATCAACTCCAAAAAAATATTGAGCCAATTTAAACTTCTCCTAGAAGTGTTTAAGTACTATTTTTTTTTCTTCTCAGCAGTGGCTATAAATCTCTGCTGTTTGCAGTGGGTAAAGAATAAAAGTGAAAAGTGGGGCAAGACTTGCTTTCAAGATTACAGAATGGGACTTCACTGGTGGTCTAGTGTTTAAGACTCCATGCTTTAAATGCAGGGGACATGGATTTGATGCCTATCAATGAAGTAAAATCCCACATGATGTGCTGTGAAGCAAAAATAAATAAATAAATAAATAATGAAGATCAGAATTTATCCTCATGTTGGTAGCACAGGCTAAAAATACAGAACCTGATATCTGGAAAAAGATGGCGGCGAAGTAGAGAGACGTGGAGTGCATCCCTCTCCACAGATGCATTGGGAATGCACGGAAGGACACAGACATTCCCACAGAGAACCAGCTGAACACCAGCAGACGGCCTCGGACACCGGAAAGGGCTGCGGAGAACCTGACATAGCCGACTGAATATTCGTCTACTCCAATACTTGGACATTAGTCTGAGGCTTGGACAGTCTTCTATAAACACCTCTATCACCAGAACAAGCAACCCCAAAAGCCTGGACAACCATGAGGAAACAAAGAAACACCATGCAGGCAAAGGAGCAGGAAAAAAACCCACAAGACCAAATAAATGAGGAGGAAATAGGAAAAATGCCTGAAAAAGAATTTAGAGTAATGATAGTAAAAATGATACAAAATCTCGATAACAAATTAGAGAAAGTACAAGAAACAGTTCATAAGAACTCAGAAAAACAAACAGCAATGGATAACAAAATAACTGAAATTAAAAATACTCTAGATGCTCTAACCAGCAGAATGACTGAGGCAGAAGAACGAATAAGTGAGTTGGAAGATAGAATGGAAGAAATAAACGCCACAGAGCAGGAAAAAGATAAAAAAATAAAAAGACTAGAAGACAGCCTCAGAGACCTCAGTGATAACCTTAAACGTACCAACATTCGAATTATAGGCATCCCAGAAGAAGAAGAAAACAAGAAAGGGTCTGTGAAAATATTTGAAGAGGTTCTAGTGGAAAACTTCCCCAACATGGGAAAGGAAATAATTCACCAAGTCCAAGAAGCACAGAGAGTCCCATACAGAATAAACCCAAGGAGAAATACACCAAGACACATATTAATCAAACTAACGACAATTCAACACAAAGAAAAAATATTAAAAGCAGCAAGAGAAAAGCAACAAACAACATATAAGGGAAAACCCATCAGGATAACAGCTGACCTTTCTACAGAAACTCTGCAGGCCAGAAGGGAATGGCAGGATATACTGAAAGTCCTGAAAGAGAGAAACCTACAGCCAAGAATACTTTACCCAGCAAGAATCTCATTCAGATTTGAGGGAGAAATCAAAAGCTTTCCAGACAAGCAAAAGTTAAGAGAATTCAGCACCACCAAACCAGCCTTACAACAAGTGCTAAAGGAACTTCTCTAAGTAGGAAACACAAGAAAAGGAAAACACCTACAAATACAAACCCAAAACAATTAAGAAAATGGTCATTGGAACACACATGTCAATAATCACTTTAAATGTCAATGGATTAAATACTCCAACCAAAAGACACAGACTGGCTGAATGGATCCAAAAACAAGACCCTTCTATATGCTGCCTACAAGAAACCCACTTCAGACCAAGGGATACATATAGACTGAAAGTCAAGGGATGGAAAAAGATATTCCATGCAAATGGAAGTCAAAAGAAAGCTGGAGTAGCAATACTCATATCAGACAAATTAGACTTGAAAGTAAAGACTATTAAAAGAGACAAGGAAGGGCACTACATAATGATCAAGGGATCCATCCAAGAAGAACATATCACAATGGTAAATATCTATGCCCCCAATATAGGAGCACCTCAATACATAAGGCAAATGCTAACAGCTATAAAAGGGGACATCGACAGTAACACAATTATAGTGGGAGACTTGAACACCCCACTTACATCAATGGACAGATCATCCAAACAGAAAATAAATAAAGACACACAAGCTTTAAATGACACATTAGACCATCTCGACTTCATTGATATTTATAGGACATTCCATCCAAAAACGACAGACTACACTTTCTTCTCAAGTGCACACGGAACATTTTCCAGGATAGATCACATCTTGGGTCACAAATCAAACCTCAGCAAATTCAAGAAAATTGAAATCATATCAAGCATCTTCTCAGACCACAACGCCATGAGACTAGATATCAATTACAGGAAAAAAACTGCAAAAAATACAAACACATGGAGGCTAAACAATTCACTATTAAACAACCAAGGAATCACTACAGAAATCAAAGCGGAAATCAAAAAGTATCTAGAAACAAATGACAACGAAAACACAACAACCCAAAACCTATGGGACGCAGCAAAAGCAGTTCTAAGAGGGAAGTTTATAGCAATACAGTCCTACCTTAAGAAACAAGAAAATGATCGAATAAACAACCTAACCTTACACCTCAAACAACTAGAGAAAGAAGAACAAAGAAACCCCAAAGTGAGCAGAAGGAAAGAAATCGTAAAGATCAGAGCAGAAATAAATGAAAAAGAAAGGAAAGAAACCATAAGAAAAATAAATAAAACTAAAAGCTGGTTCTTTGAGAAGATTAACAAAATCGATAAACCATTAGCCAGACTCATCAAGAAAAAAAGGGAGAAGATGCAAATCAACAGAATTAGAAATGAAAAAGGAGAAGTCACAACGGACACCTCAGAAATACAAAACATCATGAGAGACTACTACAAGCAACTCTATGCCAATCAATTGGATAACCTGGAAGAAATGGATACATTCTTAGAAAAATACAATCTTCCAAGACTGAACCAGGAAGAAATAGAAACCATGAACAGACCAATCACAAGTACAGAAATTGAGGCAGTGATTAAAAATCTCCCAACACACAAAAGCCCAGGACCAGATGGATTCACAGGCGAATTCTATCAAACATTTCGAGAAGAGTTAACACCTATCCTTCTCAAACTCTTCCAAAATATTGCAGAAGGCGGAGCACTCCCAAACTCATTCTATGAGGCTACCATCACCCTGATACCAAAACCAGGCAAAGATGTCACAAAAAAAGAAAACTACAGACCAATATCACTGATGAATATAGATGCAAAAATCCTCAACAAAATACTAGCGAACAGACTGCAACAGCACATTAAAAAAATCATACACCACGATCAAGTGGGGTTTATCCCTGGGATGCAAGGATTCTTCAATATACGCAAATCAATCAACGTGATACATCATATCAACAAATTGAAGGATAAAAACCATATGATCATTTCAATAGATGCAGAAAAAGCTTTTGACAAAGTTCAACATCCATTTATGATAAAAGCTCTCCAGAAAATGGGCATAGAAGGAAATTACCTCAACATCATAAAAGCCATATATGACAAACCAAAAGCCAACATTGTTCTCAATGGAGAAAAACTGGAAGAATTCCCTCTAAGAACAGGAACAAGACAAGGGTGTCCACTCTCACCACTGTTATTCAACATAGTTTTGGAAGTGTTAGCCACAGCAATCAGAGAAGAAAAAGAAATTAAAGGAATCCAAATTGGAAAAGAAGAAGTAAAATTATCACTCTTTGCAGATGACATGATACTATATATAGAAAACCCTAAAGACTCTACCAGAAAACTGCTAGCACTCATTGATGAGTTTAGTAAAGTAGCAGGATACAAAATTAATGCACAGAAATCTCTTGCATTCCTATACACTAACAACGGAAGAGCAGAAAGAGAAATTAAGGAAACTCTCCCATTCACCATTGCAACCAAAAGAATAAAATACCTAGGAATAAACCTGCCTAAGGAGGCAAAAGATCTGTATGCAGAAAACTTTAAGACATTGATGAAAGAAATCAAAGATGACATAAACAGATGGAGGGATATACCATGTTCCTGGATTGGAAGAATCAACATCGTGAAAATGACTGTACTACCCAAAGCAATTTACAGATTTAATGCAATCCCGATCAGATTGCCAATGGCATTTTTCACAGAACTAGAGCAAGAAATCTTACGATTTGTATGGAAACGCAAAAGACCCCGAATAGCCAAAGCAATCTTGAGAAGGAAAAATGGAGTTGGTGGAATCAGGCTTCCTGACTTCAAACTATACTACAAGGCCATAGTGATCAAGACAGTATGGTACTGGCACAAAAATAGAAAGGAAGATCAATGGAACAGAATAGAGAACTCAGAAGTAAGCCCAAACACATATGGGCACCTTATCTTTGACAAAGGAGGCACGAGTATACAATGGAAAAAAGACAGCCTCTTCAATAAGTGGTGCTGGGAAAATTGGACAGCAACATGTAAAAGAATTAAATTAGAACACTTCCTAACACCATACACAAAAATAAACTCCAAATGGATTAAAGACCTACATATAAGGCCAGACACTATCAAACTCCTAGAGGAAAACATAGGCAGAACACTCTTTGACATACATCAAAGCAACACCCTTTTTGACCCACCTCCTAGAATCATGGAAATAAAATCAAGAATAAACGAATGGGACCTCATGAAACTTAAAAGCTTTTGCACAGCAAAGGAAACCATAAACAAGACTAAAAGGCAACCTTCAGAATGGGAAAAAATAATTGCCTATGAAACAACGGACAAAGGATTAACCTCCAAAATATACAAGCAGCTCATGCAGCTTCATACCAAAAAAGCAAATAACCCAATCCACAAATGGGCAGAAGACCTAAATAGACATTTCTCCAAAGAAGACATACAGATGGCCAACAAACACATGAAAAGATGCTCAACATCACTCATCATCAGAGAAATGCAAGTCAAAGCCACAATGAGGTATCACCTCACACCAATCAGAATGGCCATCATCACAAAGTCTGGAAACAACAAATGTTGGAGAGGGTGTGGAGAAAAGGGAACTCTCCTGCACTGTTGGTGGGACTGTAAGTTGGTACAGCCACTATGGAAAACAATTTGGAGGTTCCTTAAAAAACTACAAATAGAACTACCATATGATCCAGTAATTCCACTCCTGGGCATATACCCAAAGAAAACCATAATCCCAAAAGAAACTTGTACCATAATGTTTATTGCAGCACTCTTTACAATAGCCAGGACATGGAAGCAACCTAAATGCCCATCAACAAATGAATGGATACAGAAGATGTGGCATATATATACAATGGAATATTACTCAGCTATAAAAAGGGATGAGATGGAGCTATATGTAATGAGGTGGATAGAACTACAATCTGTCATACAGAGTGAAGTAAGTCAGAAAGAGAAAGACAAATATTGCATGCTAACTCACATATACGGAATCTAAAAATGGTACTGATGAACTCAGTGACAAGAACAGGGAAGCAGATACAGGGAATGGACTGGAGAACTCGAGGTATGGGAGGGGGCGGGGGGTGAAGGGGAAACTGAGAAGAAGCGGGAGAGTAGTACAGACATATATATACTACCAACTGTAAAATAGTCAGTGGGAAGTTGTTGTATAACAAAGGGAGTCCAACTCGAGGATGGAAGATGCCTTAGAGGACTGGGGCAGGGAGGGTGGGGGGGAATCGAGGTGGGGGCGTCAAGGAAGGAAGGGAATATGGGGATATGTGTATAAAAACAGTTGATTGAACCTGGTGTACCCCCCAAAAAAAATAAAATAAAAAAAAAATAAAAATAAAATAAAAATAAAAATACAGAACCTGAATAACATTGGGCTCATTAACAGATACAGCTCTAGACCCAGCCTTAGGCTTATTTAGGGAAGCAAAGCCTGACTTCTTGTAGTTGATATTATTGCAGTAAACCTTGCTGCTACCAAATATCTCCCAACATGCATGCAGCACTGTGTTTTAGTGGCAGAATCTACCTATTCATCCATTCATTTATTCAGTATACATTTATTTGGGCCCTACTATGGGCCTGTCACCTGTAGTGAGGCCAGAAGATTGGAGGAGACTTCCTTCATCTGTAGAGTTGGGGTCATAAATTCCAGTGGCTCCTGGAGACACAGGGAAATGACCTGTGCAATTAACCTGAGATGTTATTATTATACTTATTGGTGGTTTCTCAAAACAGAGAGACATTGGTTATGGTTCCATGAAGACCACTTGGAAAATGAGTTTGACACACTGTTCCATTGAATATCCATTAAGCCCAGACCATGATATTTGCTATACAAAAAAAAAAAGTTCTGCTCTCAATTTTCCCCTTTTATGAGCTCTTCAACTGGTCCTCTTTCACTCCCATCAAGCCAATCATTTTCTAGTGCCATCCTAAATGGTCAAGCACACATCACCCTGTAGGAGTGGGACTGGCTAGGGATCCACGCAGGGCATCACTTGCCAATTGGGGCTAGAAAGACAGCCCCTGCATGGGTTGCAAAGAGTTGGTGACTGGGGTGAGGGCATCAAGGGGAAACATCTCAGCTTGAAGGGTCTCCCCCAGAAACCACCTGAAGCAGAAGACCACTGCCAGAGTTCCTTTGAGATGGGAAGAAAATAATCTATTTTGATTACCCTTTCCTATCCCTCTGAATGAGGAGGTGGCAGAGTTTGTGGAGTTGTTGCTAACTCTTCCATGGTCTAGAACACCCCCCTGCCACTTCCTTTGGGGCTGCCTCTTTCCTGCTCCAGTCACGTGTTTTTGAAGAAACTGTTAACCATGTGAGCCAAGGCAATGTGACCAAGTAAAGCCAATCATAGTACCTCATGTGCCTGCCAGGATGGATGGTCGAGGGCTGGACACATGATCTGAGGTGGACCAATCAGAACCCTCCCTGATACCCTGATGGTTTCTGAGCTTCTTTCCTTATGGGTTTGATGCCTTGGGGATATACATGTGGAATCCTGAGTGAAGAAAGCTGTCAGGTTAAGAGAATCAACAATGAGAGAAGGGGAAGTGTTAGAGAGAGAAAGAGTGAGCTGAAGGCTTCTGATTTCTTGGGTCCAGCCACTGAGATGTGTGGATTTGCTCTGGTTCCTGTGTCCTTTAACCCCACTATCCTTCCAGTAAGTCTCCCCTTTCCTTGTAGCCAGTTGTAGTTAGACTCCTCTCATTTGTGGTTCAGATGAGGTCCTACATCCTGCTGGATTATGAAATACCTCCCCAACACAAAGAGAGGCACCCATTCATATTAGCACCATTGGGAATGGAATCCTTATTCTTTACTGATCATAGGGCTTTGCAGAGCAGCAAACACAGGACACCACCATACCTGTGTGGGAGTGCCCAACCAAGATTCTCTTGAGATGGGAAGGGAGAATGTTAATCAGATGGTGTCACAACACACTGAGACTGTCCCCAGACAGCACCACTGATCACTTGCCCTATTTCAGGGATTGCTAGAGCTGACTTTCCATGTTCATCCATCTTATGGGTCTGGTGGAACGGAAGCTCCTTGAAGGCGTAGGCCCTTAGTGTTCCCCTCTCCTTATGCCTCACACCATGCTGGCAAGGTATGGTGTCTGCATTTATTCCAGGATGATGGATGACACAGACTGCCCTTTACTAACAAGTGGTTGTTTCTGTGGGATGTGCTGGCCCAGACACTTTGGCTCAGCAGTATCTGCATTGGTGTGCCTTGGCCTGCAGAGGGCCCCCTCCTCCCATTGAAGTCCAAGGGTTCCTGAAAGTCCCAAATGTGGACTTTCTTTGCCTTTAAGTGATATGCATTTGCTATTCGGACCTTTTATAACTTTAGCTAAGGAATAAGTACTGTGTCACAGTGACCTATGATCTTATCTGACCAAGTGTTTTTTAACTTCTTGGTAGTTTTCACAAATACAAAAGTTTAATTGAGTATCTTTTGATTTCCAGGTAACTGTGGAGTACTTTAGAGGGCCCATGTGGTATCTTAATTTTAAAGAACTTTGTATTAGATATAATTGACATACAATAAACTGCATATATTTAAAGTGTACACTTTGATTTTTTTTCTTATTAGTAACATACATATGGCAATCCCTATCTCCCAATTCATCCCACCTCAACCCCCATCCCTTTTCCCCCTTGGTGTCCATATGTTTGCTCTATGTATCTGTGTCTCTATTTCTGCCTTGCAAACCAGTTGATCTGTACCATTTTTCTAGATTCTGCATATATGCGTCTATATACAATATTTGTTTTTCTCTTTCTGACTTACTTACTCCTTATGACATAATTAATTGTTCACATGCCATGTCTAAAATTCTGGCATGTCGCTACAGAAAATCCCCCAGACTGCAAATTGGACCCTGTGAAGCCAAATAAATACATCGTTTTTAAATGCCAAATAATATTTCATTGTATGTCTCTACCACATTTTCTTTATCCATTCAACTGTTGATGGATCTAAGTTATTTCTACATTGTTTCTATTGTGAGTGATGCTGCAATGAACATGACAGTGATCTTAAAGAGACAGCAGTAAGTGGTCCAGCTTCCAGGGTTGGCCCCTCATCTTCCAGTCTACCAAGCGGGCGCTGGGTAGACATTGCCATTGATGGTGAAGATGATAGTAGGCAGGATCCTGATGTTGCTACATGCAACCTGATACTGTTAGAGAAAGAGAAGAGAGGTTGGCTCAGATGATCACTGGAGTGTGGAGAGCCCTGGGATGACGTTGTGGCATGTCCCTTCACCTCTTCACTGAAAGGCATGGCATTGATAACCTTGTGGATGGCAGAGACAGGTGTAGTTGAATCAACCAGCCACACAGTCCCGGTATCCAGAATGGCCTGGCATCCATGAGACAACAACAACCACCCCATGTATGGTGATGCTGAGAGACGGTGGGACAACGTGGGCAGCAGAATCACAATGAAGTCGCCTCCGATGACTAGCCCCCTCCCTGAATGTCTCCACAACAGCCCTTCAGGTCATGCTTTGACTCAGTTTCCCTTTGCTCTGGTCACATAAACTTCTTTGAATTCTGTTGAGCTCTTGAATGCACCAGTATCATTTGTACTTGGCATGTGCTGGTTGCCGTTCTTAGAGGACTGCCATCCCTTTTGTGTAGCTTATTTGTCCTCATCTTCCAGTTTCTAGCATAAATGTCCCTTTATCAGGGACATCTTCCCCCCAGACTAGAACAGGATCCTGTCTTGGTCACTCTCAGCAGACTCTTTCTCATTTGCAGCAAATACTGAAGTGGTAATTCATCATGTGTATGACATTTCATGTATGTCTGCCTCACTAGATGTAAGGGCAAGTCGTATACTCAGTGCCTCCCTCAAGTGCCCAGCACACAGTGGATGCACAATGTATGCTTGCTGAGTGAATGAATGAATAAGTCAGTGAGTGAGAAAATGCATGAGGAATAACCAGGGACCCGTGCCTGGTGTCTGACCAGCAATGGGTCAAACCACACAGTGAAGATGAGGTTCTCTGGGGCAGCAGGTGCTTAGAGTGATGGGGAGGGAGACACAGATTGCCCTAGGAGAGGTTGTTTCCCAGCTTGGCACCGTAACCACCTCATAAAGTGAGGCCCATGGCCAGGCGACAACCAAGGTAGCCCAGCGGGCCTCCAAAGAACCCATAAGCTTCTCTCTAAGGGTATCACACAGAATCCCATCAGTTATTGCCCCTTGTTTTCAGGCCACTCCTGGATTCCAGCTTACTGAGACTTTCTATTATAGCCTATGCCTCACTGTGTTCCTGGGTTGTGGACGTGGATGGCAATGGGTGGGTGAGTGCCCCTTGGTATGGCTGCTTTCAGTTTTCAAGAATGCAGCCATCACCTCTCCACTGCTGGTGAGCTTCTCCTTAAAGAGAAAGTTTTCCCAGTTCATCTAAGACTTCCCCTGTTTTTAACTAGCAGTTTTGTGTTCTGAGAACTGCCTTGGTCCTGGGTAGCCCTGGACAGGTGGTCATTTTATCTCAACCATGTACAGGCTAGTGAAATTCTCCCTGATTGTCTTTTCACTGAACTTTAGGGTCCTCAAAGCATGCCATCTGCCTCACTGCCCAGTGGGTGCAGCCCTCTCCAGGCTGCACAACCTCTCTGCTCCCTGTTCAGGATCCTCATCAGGGCCCTGGTCAGGAGGCCTGGGGTGATTCAGAGCCCATGGGTGGGGTATCTATCAGCATGTTTATGTGTTTGTTTGGATGTGTGTTTGTATGTGTCTCTAAGTGTGTCTTTTGTGTGTTTGTGTGTATGTCTGTGTTCCTGTGCATGTTTCCATGTGTGCCAATGTGTGTGTTTGTGTGTGTTTATGTTTGTCACTGTCTGTATTTACATGTGTGTCTTTGTGGTTGAAGTATATGTGTCTGTGTGTGGCTGTGTCTGATTGTGCATGTGTGTCTGTCTGCATGTTTCCATGTGCTTGTGTAGGAGAGTTACTAGGGGTGGGCCTCAGCAGGAGAAGTTTATCAGTTTATTGTTATCTACCAGTAGTGATTTTGGGACACTGGTATCCACTAGAGCTGTCCTTTATGGTAGCTGTGGTCTACCCTACCAAATATCACCACACTGTCATTCTACTTCCTGCTGAAGAGAGAAGGAAGAGGGAAGGATCCTTCTTGGAGAGTAACACCACTCACTATCTGAGGGCTGCAGTTATCCACTCATCAGAGCCTCTATTATGATCCCCATTTCACAGACATGGAAACTAAAACATTGAGGGATTGAGTATCTGACTAAGGTCAGTCACCCACTAATGAGTGGCACAGAAGAGGTTAGAAGAAGGGCAGCCTGGTCAGGCCCTGACCACTCACTCTTCTGAAGAGGGCCTGGTTCCCTACATTAATCAGAGTGCTCACAGATACCCTCAAAGGACACCTAAAGCGAGGAGTCTGGATTCCCCTTTGTGTAGCCTGTCAGTTTTCAGAACACCCGAGGCCCAAAGACACTAAGAGCACGGGATCAGGCTCACCCAAGCTTGGCTTCATGGGCCTGTGACCAGTACCACCCATTGGGCCCTAAGCTCAGCAGGGCCCCAAGCTCAGCAGTGCCCCACAACTCTGCTATCCCTGTCTTGAAATTCCTAATACTTTCGCAAGAGGAGGTCCCATATTTTCATTTTGCGCTTGCTCCTGCCAATTGTGTAGTGGGTCATAGTCTGCTGGTAAATTGTCAGTAAGAAAGGAAACATTTCCACCATCCCTCTCCTTCCTTCCATATCAAATCCATCAGCAAATCCTGCTGCCTTTCCTCCAGCCTGTAGCTGGACACCTTCCATCACCCTCACAATTCCTTCAACCCCCCTGGACCAAGCAGCTGTCTCTCAGGCCATGAGCATGGCTGTGTTCCAAAAATACTTAACTTAGAGAAACTAGGGGTGGGGCCAGAGGTGGTCCTGAACCCATACATATGCTGGGCTAGAGTCTCTCAGGAAAATTCTGCATCAGGAGGTCTATAATTTTTCATGCATTTGAAATCATCTTACAGCTGATTTAGTAGTGCTTAAATAGAAGGCAAAGACAGGCTGAGAAATGACGCCTTGTGTCTTCAGATTGTCAAAAACGGTGGTGATCCTTTTGGGAATGAGGCTGGGATAGCCCAGGCCCAGGACACCATCAAAGAGTGTATGAACCAATCCACTCTGTTTCTTGTTCTGGACAAAAGCCTGGCCCGGTTTGACAAGGTACATGATCTGTAGGAGAGGAGAGTGTTGTCACATAAAGGTTTGGGAAGAGGCGCTGGGACTGGGCTGGGGTGGAGATGCCATTAGAACCTCAGAGAAGACCTGATGCCTAGCTGTTCCCTGGGTGTACTTCAGATGGTTAGACCAAGCTCGGACAGGAACTTGAGGTCCATTTGTGCAGGGCTATGGATCGTAACCAACACCTGTTCCTCCTGCCCACACCATCTAAAGGGAGGCAAGATGGCCTCATCTCTTCTATACTGGTTGGGAAATGTAGACTCAGGACAGGACCAAATGGTTTCTGCTTGAGGATAAAATAAATTGACAGCAAGTTAGTCTTCTCTATGGCATCACTATGATCAGATGACGGAAATGGATTGAATTCATTGCAATGTATTGTAGATACTGCATCTGCCCAGGAAGAGAAAATCCCTTTACTCAATGTCAGTGCCAGGGTTCTTATGAAAATTCTGCCTGGGAAAATGCTTTTAGGGTTGTGTGTGTTTTAGAGAGAGAGAGATAGTATTCAGGCTTTTATGGGAGGCAGGCCATAGATTTTCTTGGACTCTCAAAGGCCCCCTTCAGTGAAAACTCATTTATCGGACCCTTCCCATATCTTTGGTCCCCTACTTTCCCTGCCCACATCCCTGAAGCCTTGGGCTCACCCCAGAGGCCCAAAATCAGTTTTATTCTCTCCCTAAGTACCTCACACCTGCATGAATCCTGACAGGCCAGCCCAGCTACACTGGTTACTAAATGCCTGAGGTTTGCAAGGATATGGCTCTCTGTACCTCAGTTTCCTCCTCTGTATAATGGAGCTAATCATAGTACTTGCTATGTGGGGTTATTGCATGGTTAAACATGTTATCACCATGAAAGTGGCTTGCACATTATGAGAGTAAAAAAACAGTGCATTTTTTTCCTTTCTCTTCCTGCTCCCAACAAAATCAACCTTTAGCTCTTCATGGGCAAAGGAGCTGCAAATCCACACCCCAAGCCACACCCTGGATTAGCCATTTGGGAGTCTGTGTGTCAGCAAGGGCACTGCTATCCTCAGGGACATACCCTGTGGGGAGGGCAGCCTGCCACTAAGGGACCTTAGGAAAGAAAGGCCCTCCTAGTTGGTCCTGCATCAATTTTGTAACCAGTGGTTTCTCCCAGGGCCAGCCCTGATTCAGCTTCTAGTTTCCAGAAGCTGCATCAGGCCTGGTCACCTAAAAGCTGTCATAGGCAAGAATTCCAATACTACTCCCAGTGCCATATTTGATGTTGAAGGACTGGCCTGAGAGCTGGAAGGTGATGGACAACTGAGGGTTTAAGAGATTGTGTGTACCTGCAGAAACAAGTGATTAGTGTCCCTCAGGTGTCAAGGAAGGAGTGATGGGTGGGAGGGGAGTACAAGATGATCAGGTGGTAAGGTGTGGGGCAGGTACTCATGGCTAGGAGGTCTGAAGCTCTGAATGGAGGGCACCCACATATGAGATGAGCCGTTGTCAAAGACAACCCTGAACTCCTGAAGTGGTGTTCCAGTGGTGATATGTTGGTCATGGGTGAATGGTTAGGGCAGGCCTGGCTGACCTGGCTGCCCTTGATTCTCAAAGTGCTGCCTTCATTTTGTTGTCCAATGTATCCTGAGATCACTTTCAAACTGTCACATCTCACAGCCTCTGCTGAGAGTGGAGCCTTCATTTAATTATGTTGTTGTTGTTTTCATTTGCAATCTTGGTTAACTGACCATGGATTGAACCCTGATCAGTGCAGTATTAGCACAGAGTTTTATCCACAGGAAATACAAAGAGTCCCAGTGCCTTCATTTGAGAAGATCTCCAGTCTTCATTTCAAGGCCCAACCTAAGTGTTTCCTTCTCCAAGTGGCCCTCCTAGGTCAGCCCGGGCCACTTCCTCTAAACTCAGACCATGTCCTATCAAAACCACATAGTTGGCCCTTTTATTGGACATGTATTTACTCTTTGCCTATCACTCAGGCTGACCTATGCATTCTTGAAGGAGAGATGAGACTGTGGGGGCTGTGGTGTGGGTTAGAAAAGAATTTCCAGACACAAGGCAGAATGTAAGGAAGATAGAGTTTTTTAGAGAGAAGTGTCGCTGCAATGACAAAGGGACCACTTCCTGGCAGACCAGGGAGAGCCGACCCTGTCATGGGCTTGCAGTCAACTTTTATAATCCCAAGACAATGAAAATTCCTGCTAGGAGAATGGCATTAATCAATTGGTCAGTGTGCCATAACACAAAATGTGTGGTTGGGTGATAGGCCAGGATCCTGTATGTTGAATACCTTCCCTAATATGGGGTCTTGTCATCAGCTAGCCTATGCTGGCAAACATAGCCTAAGTTTGAAAACAATGGTTGCTAGGGGCTCGAGCTAACTCTGGAATTGAGTTGCTAGGTCATAAATTATATCTGAATTGTGACTTTGATATAGGGTTCCACATCCCCCCCCCCTTTTTATTCATGGGCCAAATCTTCGGCCCCTTTCCTTCCTCCTCATAACTACATATCTACCTATCCCTGTCTTGAGCCTTAGGGACCCAGGTCATTGGGGAAAGTGACAAAGACTACTCTGGCTTCTTCAGGCTGAACGGGGTGTCGTAGGCTCCTGGGTCCTAATGTCCACTCGCTTTGAGGGTGTATTTATGGAGGGAGATGAGAGCCTATGGCATGATAAGGAAGCTTGTTCCAAAGTTGTTCTCATGGCAGCTGGCTGGTACCCTTGTAGCAACATCTAGAATTCAATATTTTGAACCTGTGTGGAGATGAACTCAAATCACAGGTTAATAATGTAGGGGCTGAACAACAAAACTAAGGAACCAGGAGCCAAAGCAGGAGTAAGAATCAAATTACATTTAGCTACAATTTTTGATCCTGGTCCGGATAGAATCAGCACTTGGGTTATTCTGTCCAAAGGAGTGGAACCATTTGGCATGGTCATATGTTAGCCTAATGTGATTGATGTTGGTGTACTCATTTAAAAGTCGTTGGAGGAGTGACAACCTGAACTTTAATAGACAAAAGAGATCATACTTTTTTCTCGAGACAATAGGCCTGAGTCCCAGTCTAGACATGGAACTTTAAGGAGACCTGTTGCCAGATAGCCAGTTGTCTAGTTTTGTCCAAGTAAGTTTTAAGCTTTGATGCAGTATGAAGATGTAAACCAAAGCAGTTGCCATTGTTAACGATTGTAGTGTTTCTCTAGCTATGAGAAGAGGAAAGAATTGGGGCTCACAAAATATTGTTCTGAAAGTATCTAACTATCTGGAGGCCTGTTCTGCTAGCTTTTCCCAGGGCACAGAGTGCCTTATTTCTGACTTCCACTCTGAACTCCTATCAGGAGGTGTTGAACATCAGCAGTTGCAGCAGCTCCTGAATTAAATCTTTGCAGAGGCTGATGGTAAGTGCCAGTTTCCATCATCAGGAGCCCTTCATGGCCATAAATTTGACCATGTGATTTGTCCTATGGTGATAAGATTGCTTTTTCCTAGGTCTGGCAAAGAGTTTGTTGACAGGCCACTCAATGTGCTATTACTGGACTAGGGCTTTGTTGCAGCAAAAGTCTCTGGACACCTGTCTAGTCTCTTAAAGTCCAGGAAAATATGCCCTCTTGTTGCTTCTTTCCATATCTAGAGTTACATCATTATGAGCATTGATCTCATAGGGGACTATATACCATCCTTTTTTCAGAGACTCAGTCACACATTTGGTAATGTAAGAAATGACATTTTTTTTTAAACAGATAAAGAAAGAAATAATATAGCTAGCAGTATTAGTATGGTCATAAGTAAGAATTTAAGAACTTTCATTAGGTTCAGCCCATTATATTCCCAGGTTGTCTGGCTTAGTCTGTTTTGTACAAATCTTTATCTCTAAGGGAAATTGTATACATTGGCATTGTTCATGAGGCATTTAGCAAATTTCTTAGTGTTACTAGGCTGGTTATCCTTGTCATAGTCCAATTGTTTCTTTGAAGTTGAATGACTATAGCCTGATTGTTAATTTCCTGGTTGTAGATCATGGAGCATCTGATCTTTATCCAAAGATTGATTATGAAGTTAGACTTCAGAAATAAACTTAGAGTGTCCCTTTAATAACTCAATTAAATCTTGTAACAGTGTAAGAAAATAACAAGGAACTATCTGGGAAGTGAGTTTTCATTGTGAGGGCACCAGTCCTACAGCCAGGAAACGCTTTAACCCTTCAAATAAAAAAAGAAATAGATTTACCAGGAAGCCAGGAAAATCCAAGTGGCCATCTTGGATTTTGCATAGCCCTGACTGTTCAATTCACAGCTATTGTTTACCCATTTTAAATTTCCTGAATAAGGAGTAGACTGTTGTCATGTTATTAGGACATCCAGGTGGCAAAATCTGCCAATAAGGGGTTAATCTTGAGGAAGTAGAATGAACTTTATCTACTTGTATCATAATATCCATAAATCATTGTGGAAAACTATTTATTCACTTAACCGAAGTACAAAAGATCTTAAAAGCAAATATAAATCACTTAAAGGCAAGATAATTCACACAGTTATCAAATGCAGCATTTCAAGAAAACCTTGTTCTATTAACACAGAGAGAGGGAACCCAAATCCTGTCTGGTACCAGCTTACTGTTAATAACAAAATTGATTTACCTAATTAATTTTCATTTAATCTCAGAAAGTCCTTTTTTTTCTATAAATCTTGAAGAGACAGTATGTTTGCAAATGTATCAGTGGGAAATCATAACTGTTTTTAATGACAAAACACTTAAGAAGGCACATTTAAAATCTGATTACAATGCAATTGATAACATAACTTGGTTACTGCTGTGACATGCAACATTTTTAAATATTAGCACACTGAAAGCTCTTATCTCATTTGCATTTCCTTTCATAAAAGTTTCTTCACATTGAGTTCTTTCCATTGCTGACACATTGTAACAGATAGCTTATATTAAACCTAGGCACAATAAAAGTTATAATAAATATTGATGGCTTTGGATCAGCAAACTTAAACGTTAACACCAGATATTAATTCAGTATTGAATATTCCCAGTTCACATGAACCTGACATTTATTTAGCTCAATTTTTCTTGCACTTAGAATTGTTTAGTTTGTAAGTGCTTACTTTTCTTTAAGCCAATCAAATAGAGCTTACTTATAAATTAACCCCAGCAATATTATCCATAGACAAAGACACATACATAGAGAATTACATACATCCAGGCACAGTTTTCTCATAGTTTCCTGCTTAAGGTTTAAAATGTCTTCTTGCCTCTTTTTTTTTTTTTTTTTCTTGACCTGAAGTTTCATTAAGCAACCCAAAGCCAAAATCTCTGGCAAAGTGGGCTGTGATGTATCCCAAGGACATGATAAGAATTAACTTCAAGCTTTCTCCTAGGCATATTTTTGTTCCCTCAGGGTCAGAATTTTGGAAAAATGTATGTAACAAGCTAACTTTCTCTAATGGCACATGCAAAAATAACCTGTGTTGCAATTTCAAAAAAAATTTTATTTTAACCAATTTTCTCTGGAGTCTGAAAAATATTAAGGTAATCGATTTTAAAAATCCCCTTTCCTGTTTGTACTCATAGTTTCATGGCTAAAATATAGACCACATAGTGTTCCATTTGGTCCTAATAACAGAGGTGGACTGGTTGATAAGAGGTTGTCACAGCCGTCTGGGGGTTGATGGGATGGTGGACAGGAAAGGTCAAGTAGAGAGTCATCTAGGAGATCTGATGAAGAGGGAGACAGAGGGGACGTGGGGAAGGGGGGTAAAGCAGTAACAGAAAGACACATGCAGCATGAGTCCCTCAGATATGGATTCTGAATCAGGGTCATAAAAGCCTGAACGTAAGGGGCATATGAGTCCTTTCCTTGCTTTTGACAAAAGAGATCAAGTTCCAGAATTTAGTGTGCCATTAAGAGGCCATCCTTCTTGGTCCTGCAGTTTATATTGGGGCCAAGCTGTGTTACAAAAGAAAATGAGCCTATTATTTTTGAGATTGTCAGGGTCAATTTTTTTTTTCCAATTCGTGAGAATATAGCCAAGGGGTGAGTCTGGAGGAGGCTGCCAACATATACCAAAAAATATCCTTAGCCTTATGCCATAGAATTGGGGAACTGAGTGTCATCAGCCTCAGAATGGTGTCCCTTTGTCCCAGTGAACCTCTATGTGACTAAGGCACAAAAATGGCCGACCATCCCAACAATCACGTCCGAAGTGAGAGGTGACCCCTAAGTATGCGGATGAGGCACACACACACACACAAAAAGTGTCAAAGGCATAAACCATTAGTGAAAGGCACCATGCATCTCAGGCAGGGAAAAGACAGGAGAGAGAAGAGATTCTCGGGGAAAAACCCAGAGATTCACCAATTAGCTTAAAGCATGGACAGGCAATCTCAAGACGACTCAATGGCAGGACTTGGTGTTCTTTACATCAACCCAGGTCGAAAGGAAAAAGTGAAAGCAGCAGAAAGGAGAAGGCTGAGGAACCCGCCTTGCAATCCTGCAAGGGGAAGGTGGTGATCGGGAAGGGGGCTCAGTGTTTTGCTTATACCAATGTGTGCCTCTTGATGTATGGAAATTGTCTGCTGAGGGCAGATGCTCTAAGAGCTTTGTCTGTTCTGTGATCCCCCCTTATCCTGTCATGGGAGTCTTCAAGTGGCAGACACTCTAATTGTCTTTAAGTGCCTGACCTTTGCCCGCACAATGTCAAATGGATTAGTCCTCAGTTAAAAGGAAGACAGAGGGAAGCTCACCTGTTCTGGACAGCAGTTACCAGGGCAAAGTGAGCTGTGAAGGCTTCAGAACACACCAGGGTGTGGCCCTGGCCAGAGTTCCTTTTTTGCTTTCACAGCCACTTGCCTGTTCGCAGAGGGCCCTAGAAAATGAAAAGAGATGGGGAAGGAGATTTCCCCAGGAGACAGTGTCCTTGTATGGGCCACCAAAAATGCTGTGGCTTGAGCGTGGGTTGGAAAAGAATTTCCAGACACAAGGCAGAATGTAAGGAACATAGAGTTTATTAGAGAGAAGGGACCCTGAAAAGATAGCAGGATGACTTCCTGGCAGGCCAGGGAGAACCGATCCTGTTGTGGGCTCACAGCCAACTTTTATAAACACAAAACAAATAAAATTCCTGCTAGGGGAATGACATTAATCAGTTGGTCAGTGTGCCATAAGGCAAAGGTTGTCATTAGATGACAGGCCAGGATCTTATATGTTGAATACCTTCCTTAACCTTGGGTCCTGTCATCAGTTAACCTATGTCAGGAAATATAATCTAAGTTTGGAAACATAGGTTAAGTTTGAAAAAAATGGTTGCTGGGGGCTCAGGCTAAACCCAGAACTGAGTTCCTAGGCCAAAACTTATCTCCAAATTGTGACTTTGATATAGGGCTCCACAGAAACCACTTTTACAATCAATAACAGTAAACGGAGTGTTAGATTTTTATGGTGTCGCAGGCCATAGGGCTCAGTAAGTTTTTTCCAGTGTCCATGGGCCTGTGAAGGCTGAACTTCCTCTTCCTGTGGTTTCAAACTTGATGTGCAGTTGGTTTTATCTTTTGATTAGACCTGGATCACCTTTCATCTGTAATTCCATGGCTCACTTAGTTCAGTAAGAAGAATGTCCCTTACACTACTGACATATATTTGGCACAGAAATGAATATTTACTTGTCCCCTGACATTGCTGGGCCCAGTCACCACAGACCAAGCGCTGAGGATGAAAGTGCCTTCTCCTGTGGGTATGAGGTCCCTTTCCCCCAGTGTTTCTGCTTCCTGCAGGAGCCCCAGTCCCAACCTCTAGCCTGATACCTGCAGAATTCCAGTGCTAAGCCAGAGCACAAGGGTGGGCTGTGGAGTGCCATTCTCCCAACACACTCACAACCAGGGTGTTCCTTAGGGGTTGAAGCAAAATATGAGGGTCATTAGTGGCATTCTGGGATGTGCCATCAGTGACCCCTCCAGGAAATTTGTCAACAAGTTTTCCTCCTTGAGGGTTTCCCACATGGTCTTGATCTTCATTAAAGCAATTCTTTCACTGGGATTCATTGGGAAAAGGAAACAAAGAAGGGGTGGCTATCAGCTGTCCATGTTATTGTATGACTGTCATACCTTGCTTTGTAATGACGCTCTGTATTTTCCCAGCATTTTTATGATTACCGTGTTATTATCAGGATGCCATGAAAAGACCCAGACAAAGACATCAGTTTGAATACTGGTTCTGTTGTATAATCTTGGGTAAATCATATGACCCTTGGGAGTCTCACTATCCTCATCAAAAAAAAGATGGAATATAATAAACGTCATCCACCATGTAAAATGCAGTGGGTATTAAGTGAGATGATGGATATAGTATGCCTAATATGTTGGAAGACTCAACAATGTTTTCTTCTTCACAAAGTAAGTGTGAGTCAAAACTGAAAAACCTGTGTGTTGGATTCATCCTTCAGGCTGTGCAGGTTTTTATTTCTCATTGAGAGACGGGAGAAGAGTATGGACAGGAAGAGGGTTGAACTCATGTTGGTCAAATGACTAAGAGACTGAATGCATTATAACGATGTTAATTTTCCATCCATTTGTAAAGAAATATCATCAGGGTCCTATCAATCAATGAGTTTAATAATGTAAAATTGCTAATGTTGACTTTAAAAATATATGCACAATGTAAGATTTGCTAGTTAAGTTTTGTGAAATGAGAAATGCAGTCTGGGAGAAAACATCTCAGATAGCTCTGAGAAACATCTTCAAGAGGTGAGGGGAAGAGCCAGTATATATAAGGGTTTTGCAGCAAAACGGACAGGTAGTCAGGAACATCCATTAAAGGAAAATAGATATCTCATGTTAAGGAACTTAGCACTTTTCTATGTATGAGAAGATGCAAGCTTTGGGCTCACTGAAATCATTCCTTTGCTATGCAGCTTACTATCTGGGGTCTGCATTTTCACATCCTGAGTTTCCTCAGGGCTCACCACGGGCAGTGGCTTGCACTCTGATGGCAGGTATTCTTTTCAGTGAAAGCCACAATCCTTGATAACTGTGACATCCCTTGTTTGTTGATATGTCAGGGAATATTCCATTTATACATATACCATTCATCACTAAGCTTCTGATATATTTTTCCATTAGGATCTGTGTTTTGAACCATTTTGATTATCCAACCAAACATACAAAGGATCATTTTCAACTTCTTATCAATCAAAGAAGGCAGAAAAGACCATTCAGAGCTCCTTCTCAGCCTGAAATGAACAGGCTACTTGTTAAAGTGTGATTGCAGCCAAAGTAAAGACAATGGAATTTCATGGCTGATTCCAGGATTTCCAGGGCCTGGATGTTCCTCAGTGTGACCTATTCAGGCCTGTGAATTGGGTAGAGTAATGGGAGGCTGACCTGGTCACCACGTGGTTGATAGTTGGGGTGCTGTATTAACTACTCATTTTAGCATGCTGCAAAATTTGTTTTTGATAATTTGATCCCTCTGGATGGGATATGACATGACCTAGAAAATGACACAGACAAATACCATTTAGCTCAGCAATTCTACTTCTAGGGATTTATCCTAAAGATACACAGGCAAAAAATGAAAAAGTGTATGCACAATATATTCACCATAATATTGTTGGTTAAAGTTTAGAAACATAGTTGAAGCGAGCATCCGTGGGGGAGTGTTGAGTAATGCATATGGCATCCGAACAATTGGGTATAATGGGGATGGCGGGGGAGGCTTGCAATCGCTAAGATCTTCAGGGTATACTGTTTAGTTTTTAAAAAAGAGGGACCAGAAAATTGCTTATACTTTGCTGCTTTTCCATACACATATATGTCCATTTTTATTAAAGAGAGGAACAATAAACCAAAAACTAATAAAAATGATAATTTATGGGAAGGGACAGAAAAAGAAGTGAGATTTGTCTTGCCTTACATTTTGAATTTTCAAGCATGTAAATGTGTTACAGAATCAAAAAATATGAAAATAAACACATCTGTCCAAATTAAGAACTAAGACCCCTGAGCCTAATTCTATGAAGTTGGTGACATAGACTCACAGAACACAACATTACTTAAGAAACTTTAAATGCAAATTTTGACCTACATTCAGAGTGGGATATCTTCTAAGGACAAAGACAAAGAAGCAAAGAAATACACCCTCCCTCCAAAACAAAAACAAACACAAAAAGGCAAAGAAATCTGAAACTATACCCATCACTGTATTGTTTTTGATAATGCTACAGTATTTTGAAAATATTGTAAGTGTGTTACAGGTTAAAGCATAAGGGACCAATGCTAATGTTGTTATGAAGCAAGACCTTCCTTGGAAGGGAGAGAGGAGGCTTAAAAGTATAACCAAAAAGCTTAAGTAAATGCCTGTGGTCTTAAAACTTGAATCGGAAGTATGTTTGCACCATTTAATTATTTTTATTGTTTTACACAAACATTATACTTTTTGGCTCTAACAGCTGAAAAGCCTTGAAGCAATGGCAACTTAATAACAGTGACAATTCTGAGTCCTAACTTGTGGCCTCTAGATGCATTTTCCCGCCAGAGGATCCACAGATTCTTGAAGAGATGGCTGATTTCAGGGCTGGACCAAGAAATACATAAAGTAAGACTAGGAATCTTGAAGAACCAGAAATTTGAGAGTTTTCAAAGACCACTGGGGGCCAGACAGAAAGTTTAAGAATCTATATGAAGAGGCCAAAGGTGAGACAAGTTTAGCATCACCTCAAATTTATTAAAACAAATACAATATATGAAAGCCACAATGGACAATTCCCTGGTGGTGTAGTGGACAAGTCTCCAGGCTCCCAAGTTAGGGCCTGGGGATGATCCTTGGTTAGAGAACTGGATCCCACATGCCATAACTAATTGTTCACATGCCATGTCTAAAATTCTGGCATGTTGCTACAGAAAATCCCCCAGACTGCAAATTGGACCCTGTGAAGCCAAATAAATACATCATTTTTAAATGCCAAATAATATTTCATTGTATGTCTCTACCACATTTTCTTTATCCATTCAACTGTTGATGGATCTAAGTTATTTCTACATTGTTTCTATTGTGAGTGAGGCTGCAATGTACATGACAGTGATCTTAAAGAGACAGCAGTAAGTGGTCCTGAAGAGAAATCTTAATTTTTTTCCCAGGAATTGAAACTTGGTAACATGGATGAAAACCAGAAATTGTAACCACTAGGCCATTAGGGGCTAGACGCTAGAAGCAAAGTGGCCCTAGCTCTTTCCCCCATTTGAAAGCAAGTATATTTCAAGGAGGCAAAAACTGCAAAAACAGGTATAAAGTTTATTTTTAGAGACACAACACAATCTATGGGAGAGCACACAGAGAAGTTATTTCTTTAAGACAGAAGCAAGGCAGAAATACACATTCAGAGAGAAAGGGAATGGGTGTCTTCTCTAATGAGGAGGAGAGCAGTAAGTCAGAAACTAAGCAGATATACACACCCAGGGAGGAGTGAGGGCATCTTGAACTAGGAGTGCATGAAAGAAGTGATTCAAATTACTTATATAGAACAGCCCTCCATGGCCTTTTTACCTTTGGCTAATTATCCTATTTCTTGTTTCACAGCTGACTGGGCTTCACACCCTCCCTAAGATGTGGGCACAAATTTTGCTAAGATGAATCCCGCAGCAGAGGCCTATAGGTGAATGTCCACACTTATCAGGGGGTGGTGTTGCATCCCTATTTGACCCCTAAGGATTCTTCCTATACATGAGCAGACAGGGAAGATTTCCTTGACCTTCGGAGTGGGCACCTCATCTCTTTATTTCAGCAGAGCTCAGCTTCTGCCATGAGCTTTGTCCTTGGAATATCAGGATGGGAACAGAGCTTAAATTTGACTCCACTTGACAAACACCAGCTGTTCAGCCCAGGGGCCCATCCATCTCCTACCTCAGCAGGGCAAATATCCCTTTGACATAAAGAGTTTCATTTTCTGGAATAAATAACCAGAAATGAGATTGCTGGATCATATAGGAATTCTCTTTTTAATATTTTTAAGAAATCTCCATTATGTTCTCCAGTGGCTACACCATTTTACATCCCTACCAGCCATATACAGTGTTCCACATCTTTGTCAACACCTGTTCCCTTTTGAATTTTGTACTTCTTAAGCTCTTTATTGGAGTATAACTGCTTTACACTGTTGCACAAGATTCTACTGTACAGCAAAGTGAATCAGCTGTATTTATACTTATATCTCCATATGCCCTCCCTGCCGTGACTCCTTTCCATTCTCCCTATCTCACCCCTCTAACTCATCACCAATCCTCAAGTTGATCTCCCTATGTATGCAACAGCTTCCCACTAGCTATTTTACATTTGCTGGGGCATACATGTCAATGCTACACTCTCACTTCGTCCCAGCTTCCCCTTCACCCCACCCCACCTTGTCCTCTGTCTGTTCTCTGCATCTGCATTTTTATTCTTGCCCTGTCACTAGATTCATCAGTATTTTTTTCTTTTTAGATTCCATATATATGTGTTAGCATATGGTATTTGTTTTTCTCTTTCTGACTTAATTCACTTTGTATGACAGACTCTAGGTCCATGCACCTCACTACAAATATCTCAATTTCATTCCTTTTTATGGCTAAGTAATATTCCATTCTATGTGTACCACAACTTCTTTATCCAATTACCTATTGATGGGCTTTTAACTTGTATCCATATCTTGGCTATTGCAAATAGTGCTGCAGTGAATACAGTGGTACATGTATATTTTCAGATTATGGTTTTCTCAGGGTATATGCCCAGTAGTGGGATTCCTGGGTCATATAATAACTTTATTTTTAATTTTTCAAACCTCCATACTGTTTTCCATAGTGGCTGTATCAATATACATTCCCACCTACACTACAGGAGTGTTCATTTTTAACCGCACTCTAAGCAGCATTTATTGTTTATAGAATTTTAGGTGATGTCCCTTCTGAGTGGAGTGAGGTGATACCTCATTGTAGCTTTGACTTGCATTTCTCTAGTGATAAGTGAGGGTGAGCATTATTTTCATGTGTTTGTTATCCATCTGCATGCCTTCTTTGGAGACATGTCTATTTAGGTTTTCCTCCCCCTTTTGGATTGTGATTGTTTGCTTTCTTGTTATTTAGCAGTTTGAGCTGCTTGTATATTTTACAGATTGATCCTTTGTCCATTGCTTCATTGGCAAATATTTTCCCCCATTCTGAGGGCTGTCTTCTTATCTTGTTCATAGTTTTTCTTGCTGCACAAAAGCTTTTAAGTTTCACTAGGTCCATTTTCTCATTGTTGTTATTATTTCCAGTATTCTAGAAGGTGGGTCAAAAAGGATATTACTTTGGTTTCTGACATAGAGTGTTCTGCCTGTGTTTTCCTCTAAGACTGTTTGTTCTTTGATAAGGACCATCCTAATGGAAGTGAGATGGTATCTTAGTGTGACTTGATTTGTATTTTCCTGATAAGTGAGGGAGGACATATCCTTCTCCCAAATTTACAGATTGGGAAAACAATGTCAAGAAATGAACTCATCAAGGTCACATGACTGGCAGATGTCACAGGTGAGATTTAAACCCAGGAAGAAAAGCTCCAGGATGTACATGCCTGGTGAGTAAACTGTACTGTCTACCATGTCTTAGCAAATGTGAGATCATGTTGATTTGTAGTCTGAACTTTTCTCTCAATATCATATTGGAACAATTTCTCATAACACTATTCTCCTATAACACAATTTTGAGGCAGTTTATTTCATGATGGCCTATCTATTCTGTGGACAATTTATGTTTAATGGAACTTAAGATGTCATAGAGTTTCCCATTTTCAAGATACTCTGAGGACTACATTCTTTCTGATGCATGTTTCAAGGCATTTCTGATAAATGCTTCAGCATAAACATTAGAAGCAAAATTCAGGGACAAGGACAACACATTTTAAGAACAAGCCATCTCCAAATATATTGTACCAATTTATACTCTTTCAAGAAGAGATGAAGATCTATCTTTCTCCTGATTTTCTTTTCTTCCTTTTTTCTCATTGTTGCTATAAATCACTATGGTCAGCAATAGGTAAAAGATAAAAATTGAGGACAGGTGGGGAAGGGGGGAAATTTTGCTTCAAGAACAGACTTTGGTTCTTCCCTGATGGCCCAGTGGTTGTATCTCTGTGCTTTCAAAGCAGGGGATGGGGTTTAGTCCCTTGTCGGGGAACTAAGATCCCACATGCCTTGTGGTAGGAAAAAAAGAAGTGGATGAATATCAGATTTATGCTCATGTTGGTAGCACAGGCTACAAATACAGAGCCTAAGAAAGTGGGCTTATTATTAGACACAGCTGCAGCCCTGGCCCTAGGCTCATCTAGGGAAGCAAGGCCAGACTTTTCTTTGTTGACATTATGGTAGTAAGCCTTCCTGACACCATATGTCTCTCAACATGGATGCAGCAGTGTGTTCTAGTGGAAGCATCTATGAATTATTCCATTCACTTCTGCAACATGTATTTATTGAGGGCCTACTATGTGCCTGTCATGAGTACTGGGCCCAGAAGATTGGAGGACACTTCTGTTGCCTGTACATTGGGTATGATGCCCTGCAAAGGCTCCAGGGGAGACAGTTAAATGGCATATGTAATTCACCAGAGCTATTATTCTTATTCATATTGGTGGTTTCCCACCAACAGAGAGACATTGCTTATGGTTCCATGAAGAGCACTTGACAATGAGTTTGACAAACTCTTCACATGAGTCACCATTAAGCCCAAAACATGATTTTTACTATTAAAAAAGATACCAAATCTGCTCTCAACTTTTGCCCCTTTATCAGCTCTGCAAGTGGCCCTCTTTCACTCCCCTTGAACCCATCATAATCCAGTGTCATATCAAAGGGACTAGGCATATGTAACAGTGGACATAAGGCAAATCTACACACACATTGTAACTGCAGGGATTAAGGGTATGTATCTAGGCGGGTGCACCCCCTTGCCCTATCTAACTTTCTCTGACTCCCTGAAGTGGAATTCCCTTCTCTTCTGCCCTCCTACACACATGACTATTGTTTTCTTCATTTGACCCTCCCTAATGGCATTGTCTCTTCATCTGTCTCCATGAAACGGTAGTGGGATCCTAACCCAGCAATCTATGCCTGGGTTCCACCACAGCACATGGAACACAGTAGGTTATCAGGAAATTTGTTCTGAATGAAAAAATAAGGAAAGAAGTTAGAATGTCCCTTTAGCTAATGTTAGTCTTGCCTGAGTAAAATACCATACTATGTAATGGGTTGGGGTCTGTTTTCCACCTTATTTATTCCTTCCTGATCCTTCTCTCATCTGGGTCTCCCTCCACGTCTGACCCTTGCTGTCCCCAACCTGGGCCTCTTCCTAGGGTCTCAGAGTCAGAAGAAGTGATGCTTCCATGACAAATGTCCCAAACCATGGCACTCTAACCAAGTGGTTTATATATGTGCCCTCTGAAGAAGCTCAGAAAGGCTGAAAGCTTTGTGCACCCTGGGTCACCCTTTACTAGAGTGGCATCCTGCCCACAGCCTTGGAGGTTAGTGGAAGGGCTATGCTGTGCCCTAGATGGATGGGGCTGGTACAGCGTTCCACACAACCTTTCACTTTAGAAATGGGCCTGGAAAGGACTCTGCAGGTGTGGGTGTCAGAGAGCTGGTGACAGAGGTGGTGAGGCAAAGGGGAACCTTCCAAGCTAGTTAAGCCTCACCTAGAAACCACCTGGGAAGATGGGAACTATAGAATCTCTTCTTATTAATCCTTACCATCACTCCAGGTGAGGAGGTGTTGGCATTGAAGGGCTGTCAAAACAGTTTTTTTTTTTGGTCTAGGAGAGCCCCTGCTGCTTCCTTTGGGGCTGCCTTTCCTGAGCTCCAGTCCTGTGATGCTGGAGGAAGCAATGAGTCCTGGTTACCAGGGCCACATGACCAAGTAAAGCCAGTCACAATAACCCACGCACCTGCAAGGATAGTTGGTCAAAGGCTGGACACATGAACTGAGTTGGACCAATTGGAACCATCCCTGGTAGCCTGATCTTTCCTTAGCTTCATTCCTTAGGGTTGAGATGCCTTGAGGATATATGCATAGAAGCTGAGGGAGGAATTCTCTCAGGTTAAGAGAATCAAAGAAGAGAGAAGGGAAAGGGTGAGGGAGAGATAGAATCAGCTGATGGCCAAGGCCTTTTCTGGCTTCCTTTTTTGTTTTTCCTTCCCACCTCCTCACTTCAGCTATTGCAGTTGCTTTACCTTCCAGTTGTTGTTCCATCATTATTTTTAAGTTTTTCTAAAGCATCTGTTAGTTTCCTATTCTTATCATATTTTTTATCTTACTATTGTTCTGCTGTTCTCTTACTTTTTTTTTTTTTTTTCATTTTCCTGCTCCACACAACTTGTGGGATCTTGATTCACAAGCTCAGGGTCACACCTGAGATCTTCAGATGGGAGCTCTGAGTACAAAACTTTTGTTTAACAGGGAAACCCAGTTCCCAGGGAATATTCATCAGAGTGAGGTCTCCCAGAGGTACTCACCTCAACAACAAGACCCAGCTATACTCAGCAGCCTATAATCTCCAGTGTTTGAAACCTCAGTCCAAACATCCAGTGAATAGGAACACAATCCTGCCCATCCAAAGTGGGGGGGGGGGTGTGAGACAACAACAAAAAAAAGTCACAGATGAAAGAACAAGGTAAAAATACACAAGACCAAATAAATGAAGAGGAAATAGGAAAATTGCCTGGAAAAGAATTCGTAGTAATAATAGTAAAGATGATCCAAAATCTCAGTAACAAAAAAGAGAAAATACAAAAAACAGTTAATAAGGACTCAGAAGAACTAAGGAGCAAACAAACAGTAATAGCAAACAAAATAACCAAATTAAAAACACTCTAGATGGTATAAACAGAAAAATAACTGAGGCAGAAGAATGAATAAGTGAGTTGGAAGATAGAATGGGGTAAAGGACTGCCACAGAGCAGGAAAAAGAAAAAGAATAAAAAGACTGAAAGACAGTCTCAGATACCTTGGTGACAACATTAAGCACACCAACATTCGAATCATAGACATCCAAGAAGAAAAACAAAAAAAAAAAAAAAAGAGCCTGAGAAAATATTTCAAGAGATTACAGTGGAAAACATCTTCAACATGGAAAAAGAAAAAAATTAATCAAGTGCAAGAAGCACAGAGAGTCTCATACTGAATAAACAAAAGGGGAAATTCACTGAGGCACATATTAATCAAAGTAACAAAATTAAACACAGAAAAAATATTAAAAGCAGCAAAAGAAAAGCAACAAATAACATGTAAGGGAAAACCCATAAGGATAACAGCTGATCTTCCTGCAGAAACTCTGCAGGCCAGAAGGGAGTGGCAGAATATACTAAAAGTAGTGAAAGAGAAAAACCTACAGCCAAGAATACTCTACTTAGCAAGAATATCATTCAGATTTGATGGAGAAATCAAAAGCTTTACAGACAAGTAAAAGTTAAGAGAATTCAGCACCACCAAACCAGGCTTAAAACAGTTCCTAAAGGAACTTTTCTAAACAGGAAACACAAGAAAAGGAAAAGACCTACATAAACAAACCCAAAACAATTAAGAAAATGGTAATAGGAATATATGTGTCAATAATCACCATAAATGTAAATGGATTAATTGCTCCAACCAAGAGACACAGACTGGTTGAATGAGTAGAAAAACAAGACCCTTACATATGCTGCCTACAAGAAACCCACTTCAAATTAAGGGAAACATATAGACTGAAAGTAAGGGGATGGAAAAGATATTCCATGCAAATGGAAGTCAAAAAAGCTTGAGCAGCAATACTCATATCAGACAAATTAGGCTTTAAAGTAAAGACTATTACAAGAGACAAGGAAGGACACTCCATAATGATCAAGGGAGCAATCCAAGAAGAACATATAACAATTGTAAATATCTATGCACCCAACATAGGAGCACCTCAGTATGTAAGGCAAATGCTAACAGCCATTAAAAGGGGAAATTGAGAGTAACACAATAATAGTAGGAGACTTTAACACCCCACTTACATCCATGGGCATGTCATTGAAACAGAAAATAAATAAGGAAACAAATAGTTTAAATGACACATTAGATCAATTTGAATTAATTGATATTTAGAGGACAATCCATCCCAAGATTACAGAATACATTTTTTTTTCTCAAGTGAACACAGAACATTCTCCAGGAGAGATCACATCTTGGGTCACAAATCAAGCTTCAGTAGATTCAAAAAACTTGAAATCATATCAAGCATTTTATCTGACCACAATGCCGTGAGACTAGATATCAATTACAGAAAAAAAAAAAAAACTGTAAGAATTACAAACACATGGAGACTAAATTATACACTATTAGATAACTAAGAAATCACTGAAGAAATCAAAGTGGAAATCAAAAAAGTACCTAGAAACAAATGACAATGAGAACACAACAACCCAAAACCTATGAGACAGAGCCAAAGCAGTTCTAAGAGGGAAGTTTATAGCAATACAGTTATACCTCAAGAAACAAGAAACATATCACATAAACAATCTAACCTGACACCTAAAACAATTAGAGAAAGAAGAACAAGAAAACCACAAAGTGAGCAGAAGGAAACAGATTATAAAGATCAGATCAGAAATAAATGAAAAAAAAATGGCAGAAACAATAGCAAAGATCAATAAAACTAAAAGCTGGTTCTTTGAGAAGATAAACAACATTGATAAACCATTAACCACACCATCAGGAAAAAAAAGAGAGATTGCGCAAATCAGCCAAATTGGAAATGAAAATGGAGAAGTAACAACTGACAGCACAGAAATACGAAAGATCATGAGAGATTACTACAAGCAACCATATGCCAATAAATTTCATAATCTGGGAGAAATGGGTAAATTCTTAGAAAAGTACAATCCTGCAAGCCTGAACCAGGAAGAAATAGAAAATATGAATAGACCAATCATAAGAACAGAAATTGAGACCATGATTAACAGTCTTCAAACAATCAAAAGCCCAGAGTCAGATAGATTCACAGGAAAATTCTATCAAACTTTTTGAGAAGAGCAAACACCTATCCTTCTCAAACCCTTCCAAAATATAGCAGAAGGAGGAATACTCCCAAACTCATTCTATGAGGCCTCCATCACCCTGATACCAAATCCAGGCAAAGATGTCATGAAAAAATAAAATTGCAGGCCAATATCACTGATGAATATAGACACAAAAATTCTCAACAAAATACTAGCTAACAGAATCCAACAGCATATTGAAAAGAGTATACACCCTGATCAAGTGGGGTTTAACCCTGGAATGCAAGGATTCTTCAATACATGCCAATCAATCAATGTGATACATCTTATTAACAAATTGAAGGGTAAAAACCATATGATAATCTCAATAGAGGCAGAAAAAGCTTTTGAGAAAATTCAACATCCAAATATGATAAAAACTCTCCAGAAAATAGGCATAGAAGGAAATTACCTCAACATAATAAAAGCCATATATGACAAGCCAACAGTCAACATCATTCTAAATGGTGAAAGATTGAAAGCATTTCCTCTAAGAACAAGAACAAGACAACGGTGCCCACTCTCACCATTATTTTTCAACATAGTTTCGGAAGTTTTAAACACAGCAATCAGAGAAGAAAATGAAATAAAAGGAATCCAAATTGGAAAAAAGAAGTAAAATTGTTACTATTTGCAGATGACATGATATTATATGGAGAAAACTCTAGAGATTCTATCAGGAAACTGCTAGCACTAATCGATGACTTTAGTAAAGTAGCAGGATATAAAATTAACGCACAGAAATCTTTTGTATTCCTATAGGCTAACAATGAAAGAACAGAAAGAGAAATTCAGGAAATACTCCCATTTACCATGGCAACAAAAAGAATAAAATACCTAGGAATAAACCTGCCTGAGGAGGCAAAGGACCTGTATGCAGAAAACTAGAAGACACTGATGAAAGAAATCAAAGACGATAAAAAGAGATGGAGGGACATACCATGTTCTGGGATTGGAAGAATCACTATTGTGAAAATGACTATCCTCCTCAAAGCTATGTACAGATTCAACACAATCCCTGTTAAATTACCAATGATAATTTTCACAGAACTAGAACAAGAAATCTTATGATTTGTAAGGAAACGCAAAAGACCATGAATAGCTAAAGCAATCATGAGAAGGAAAGACGGAGTTGGTGGAATTAGGGTTTCTTTCTTCAAACTATACTACAAAGCCACAGTGATCAAGACAGCATGGTACTGGCACAAAAATAGAAAGGTACATCAATGGAATGTGGGAAAACATTCAGAAGTCTTTCTGAAACCTTGAGAATGTTATAATAAATATGGCTAAAATTAATTAAAGTATGTGGGCCGAGCAACTGGGTGCAGGATGTCCTGCTTGAGCAGTGGAGGAACTAAGCGTGCTGGGTGTGGAGGCCATGGGGGCATAGGCTACCATGGAAACAGAAAATTGACCCTCTCTGGGGGCACAGCCCCTTCCTCAGTTGCACACCTCATATCACCCTGTTTGGCCCTGGAGGATGTCTTGTTAGCCAGAGATGGGTAAGATTCCTCAGGGGAGGAACAACCTAAGACAGGCACAGTCACACAGGGACCAACAAGGGTGGAGCACAGACCCTTACTCCTTCTGAGAGAGGTCTCCTGCCCTCAGGGCTGCATTGCTTCCCATGCCCAGCTCAGATCGGGATGCAGGAGGCAAACAGAGACCTAACCAATAGCAGCTGCCCTCCTTCTGCTATTCTTGCAAAAGACCACTGCCCCCAATCATATGAGGTCTTTGGTTATTTCAAAGAAAACCTTGATTGTGAGATGAAACTGGGAGTGTGAGAACCTTATGCTATCTTGCTTCTGGAATGCTGAGAGCTCAATAAAAACAATGTGAGATGAAGCAGCGGGGCTTTTGATCCTAGAAGTCTTGAGTCCCCCAGGTCCATCTTTCTCTTAAATCTGTGTCTGTGTTTCTTTATGCTTGCAGCACCCGTCATCTGCCCTGAGTCACTGAGCTGGTCTCAGCAATGGAACAGAATAGAGAACCCAGAGATAAACTCACACACATATGGGCACCTTATCTTTGACAAAGGAGGCACAAATATACAGTGGAGAAAAGACAGCCTCTTCAATAAGTGGTGCTGGGAAAATTGGACAGCTACCTATAAAAGGATGAAATTAGAACACATTCAAACACCATACACAAAAATAAACTCAAAATGATTTAAAGAACTAAAGGCCAGACACTAAAAACTCCTAGAGGAAAACATAGGCAGAACACTCTATGACATACAACAAAGTAAATTCCTTTTTAACCCATCCCCTAGAATAATGGAAATAAAATCAAGAATAAACAAATGGGACCTCATGAAACTTAAAAGCTTTTGTACAGTGAAAGAAACCATAAACAAGACAAGAAGACAACCCTCAGAATGGGAGAAAATAATTGCCAGTGAAACAACTGGCATAGGATTAATCTCCAATACATACAAGCAGTTCCTGCAGCTTAATACCAAAAAAGCAAATAACCCAATCCACAAATGGGTGGAAGACCTAAATAGACATTCCTCTAAAGAAGACATTCAGATGGCTAACAAACACATGAAAATATGCTCAACATCACTAATCTTTAGAGAATTGCAAGGCAAAGCCACAATGAGATATCACCTCACACCAGTCAGAATGGCCATCATCATAAAATATGGAAACAATAAATGTTGGAGAGGGTGTGGAGAAAAGGGAACACTCCTGCACTGTTGGTGGGAATGTAAGCTGGCACAGCAACTATGGAAAACAGTTTGAAGGTTCCTTAAAAAACTAAAAATGGAAATACCACGTGACCAAGTAATCTCACTACTGGGCATATTCCCAGAGAAAACCATAATCCAAAAAGAAACAAGTAGCATAATGTTCATTGCAGCACTATTTACAATAGCCAGGACATGGAAGCAACCTAAATGCCCATCAACAGATGAATGGATAAAGAAGATGTGGCATATATATACAATGGGATATTACTGAGCCATAAAAAGGAACAAAATTGAACTCTATATAATGAGGTGGATAGACCTAGAGACTGTCATACAGAGTGAAGTAAGCCAGAAAGAGAAAAACAAATACTATATACTAACTCATATATATGGAATCTAAAAAAGTGGTACTGATGAACCCAGTGACAGGGCAAGAATAAAGATGCAGAGAATGGACTTGAGGACACAGGGCTGGGGTGGGGGGAAGGGGAAGCTGGGACGAAGTGAGAAAGTAGCATACACATAGAAACACTACCAAATGTAAAATGGATAGCTCATTGGAAGTTGCTGTATAACAAAGGGAGATCAACTGGATGAAGGGTGATGCTTTAGAGGGCCAAGACAGGGAGAGTGGGAGGGAGTCATGGGAGTGAGGGGGTATGGAGATATATGTACAGATACAACTGATTCACTTTGGTGTGCCTCAAAAACTGGTACAAGAGTGTAAAGCAAATATATTGTAATAAAGAGCTTAAAAAAAAAAAAAAAACGAATGAGCTGATGGGTTCTGTTTTCTTTGGTCCATTCATTGATATGTTTGCATCAGCTCTGGTCCCTGTGTCCTGGATTCCCAATATTCTTCCAACATGTTTCCCCTTTCCTTGAAGTCAGGTGGAGATGGGCTCCTCACACATGTGGCTCAGAGGAGGTTCTAGATCTGGCCCGATTAGGAAGCACCTCCCCCGTGGAAACAGTCACACATTCTATTAGCACCATTGGAAATGGAATTGTTTATTCTACTGAGAATAGGGCTTTGCAGAGCATCAAAGTCCACCACCATCCCTGGGCAGGAGTGCCCTACCTGTGAGTGTGTGTGTGCTTGAAGTGGGCCTGATGCGTTCCTAAAGGATCCCCAGCATTTACACTGTGGTAACCAGGCAAATCCTGTTGTTCCCTCAATCATAAACTCATAAACACAGCCTCAGGAAGATGTCACACATGATCCAGGTCTGCGACTCACCCAAGTACTCTGTGCCCCCTCAAAGCATGCTGACACAGGTGCCACGAGGACCCTGGGGTATATGGAAATAAACCCCAGGCAGTCTAAGTTGTTACCTGCTACCCCCCAGGTATCCAAACACGGCAGCTTTTTGCTTCTATTTTCCTCCTTTAGTAAGAACCAAGTGGCTGTCTCAGCATCTGAGAAAGTGCAGTGGTCTTTCAAGGACAAGAATGGCCAAGACACATGGTTGCTCTGAAGGAGGGGGGGTGGGGGAGGAAAGGATTGGAGTTTGGGATTATCAAATGCAAACTACTATATAGAGGATGCATAAAAAACAAGGCCTTTCTGCATAACATAAGAAATATTGTCAATATTCCATGAGAAACCATAGTGGAAAAGATTAGGAAAAACAATATATTATATGCACATGTGTGTCACTTTGCTGTACAGCAGAAATAAACAGAACATGGTTAATCAACTATACTTCAATTCAATGAAATGAAAAAGATTTAAAAAAAAAGGAGAAGCATGGCATGTAGTTACCCTGTTCTTTCCTTCTGACATATGCTCACTATTTTCCCTGCAGAGAATGCCTTTTCTTCTCTCTATTCCCCACAACCTCTTCTTTAAGACTGTGCTAATCCCCTCTAGAAAGACTTCCTGGACCCACGGTCACCCTCCCTGGCCACTTAAGTCTGGGTTGGGAGACTTACTCTGGTGCTCCCCTTGTGTGTGGCCCTCATCATCCCTAATCTGGCCCCATGTTCCCTTGGTACAGCCCAAACAACTTCCCTTTTCTTGGAGTTCAGTGGAGATTTGCCTCAACTCAAGCAGGTTTTCTCATACCTTCATGAGGTTGGGGTTTCTTATTACTGAAGTTCCCTGTATTGCTCAAAGGTGTTTTTGCAGCCCATCAGCCTCCTCTGAAATCCTGCAGGGAACAGGCATGAGGCCTCACCCCTGTGCCAGGGCTGTGGCATCACTGTGCACATTTTACTCATGTGAGCATCCAACCTCCCCACATAGGGGTCTGGTCGCACAACACAGAGAGGGGGAACAGGAGCTTAGCAAGGTGGCTTCCAGCTGAGGTCCATGTAGGGAATCATGTATTGATATCCCACCATGACACTTTCAAGATGGGAAGTGAGACTGTAAATCATTATGGTGAGACAACACACTGAGACTGTCCCCAGCGAACCCCGCTTGTCACTTGCTCAAATTCAGGGATGGCTAGAGCTCATTTTCTGTGTTCGTCTCACTGAGGGTGTTGGTTAAACTGAAGCTCTTTGAGGACAAAACTCTTAATGATCCCCAATGCTCTGTGTCTCTAACCATTTCAGCATGAGGTGGTATCCATTTATTCCAGGATGATGGATGTCTCAGACTGCCCTTTGCTCTTATGTGCTTTGTTGTGTCGGAGGCACTGGTCCAGCCTCACAGGCTCAGCAGCATCTGCAGTGGCATGGCTTCGCTTGCAGAGAATCTTCTCCTCCCAGCATCATTGCAAGGGTCCTTCAAGTTCCAGATTCGAGACTCAGCCCCCAGGTTTGTCCCCTGACCTTTCAGTTACAGGCCTGAGTGGGCAGTGTGTATTCATTTCCATTGATGGTGAAGATACTAGGCAGATTATTGATGCTGCCACATGGAAGCACATATTGTAAGAGAAAGAGGAGAGAGGTTGACCCAGCTGATCTCTGCTGTGTGGAAAGCCCCAGAGTGACCTTCGATCTCAGGCCACTCCTGAATCCCAGCTTCTTGATTCTCTCTGTCCCAGGCTCTGCCCCACTCTGTCCCCAGTTGGCGTGTTTGGGTGGCAAAGGGTAGGCAGAGTGTCTCTTTGCATGTGTTGCTTTCAGGTTTCAAGAATGCAGTGCACCTCTCTCCACTGCTGATAAGCTTCTCTCCAAGCAGACCAGTTTCCCCAGTTTGTCCAGCACTTTCCCTGTTTTTAAACTAGCAGTTTTGTGCACTAAAAACTCCCTCATTCCCAGGTATCCCTGGGCAGTTGTTGATCTGTTCAGGGTGGTGAAATATTCCCCGATCATCTTTTCACTGCATAATAGTGTCCTCAAACCATGCCATCTTCATCACAGCATTGTGGGTACAGCCCTCTGTGGACTGCACACAGGTCTCAGGACACTGTTCAGAACCCTGGTCAGGGCCCTGGGCAGGAGGCCTCGGGTGATTATGAGCCTATGGTTTATGTGTGTATCTGTGTGTTTGTGTGTCTCTTTGTGCGTGTGTCTGTATGTGTATCTGTATGTGTGTGTTTCCCAGTGTGTCTCTGAATGTATCTTTGTGTGTTTTACTGTGTATCTCTGTTCCTGTGCAAGTTTATATATGTGCCAATGTGTGTTTATATGCATCTTTCTGTGTGTGTATATGTGTGTCTTTGTGGTTGGAGGCTGTGCGTCTGTGTGTGGCTGTGTGTCTGATCTTATAATTTTATGTTTCTCCATGCATCCATGTGCATCTGTGGGAGCATCACTTGGGGTGGTCCTCAAAGGGAGAGGCTTACACATTCATGTTCAACTGTCAGTAGTCTGATCTGGACATTTGTATGCAATTAATATGTCCTTTGTGGCAGCTGTTGTCCACCCCACCAAACATCAACAAGTTGCCATTCTCCTTCCCTCTGAGGTGAGTAAGAAGACGGACTGCTCCTTGTCAGAGAATAAAGCCACTCAGTGTCTGAGGGGTGTGCTTATTTACCCATCGGAGGAACAACTGTGGTCTACATTTTACACATGTGGAAATTGAGGCATGGATGGTTTCATTACTTAACAAGGTCGGTCACCGAATAATGAATGGCAGAGAAGAGGTTCAAAGCTGGGAAACCTGGTTGGGCACCCAACTGCCACCCTTCTGAAGAGGGCCTGGTCCCCTCCAGCAACCAGAGTGTTCTGAGATTCCCACAGAGGACATCATGCTGGAGGGGTCTGCCCTCCACCTTTTGTAATCTGTCATTTCTCAGAAATGTCTAGGTCTGAAGGCAGTAAGGTTGTTGGTTTAGGCTCAATCAAATTTTGTATCACAAGTCTGTGACCTGCGCCATCCATGAGTCCCACAATCAGCAGGATCTCATGCCTCTACTATCCCTGTGCTGAAATTCCTAATATTTTTTGAACAGGAGGTCCCACATTGCACTGGAGCCCCCCTATTTTATAGCTGGTCCTGGGTTTCCAGTAAAACGGTAGTGAGGAAGAAAACATTCCTACTCTCTCTCTCCTTCATTTCATATCAAATCTAATAGCAAATCCTGTAGCCTTTTCCTCAAACCTGTATCCTGACATCTTCCATATTATCCCTCTTTCCTCCACTTCCCTGGACCAAGTAACTGCCCTTGAGCTCAGGAACACTGTTGTGTTCCAATTAAACTTTATTTAGAGTGACCAGTGGGGGGCCACAGTTATGCTGAGCTAAACAGTCTCTCAGGCAACTTGTGGATCAGCTGATCTCTAATTTTTATGCAAATAAAAGCAACTTATAGGTCATTTAGAGAGAGGCCCTGTCCACTTGAGACTTAAGTACTCAAGTAGAAGGCAAAGATAGGCTGAGAAATGATGTCTCGTGTCCTCAGGTTGTCGAAGACAGGGATGGTCTCTTTGAGGACAAGGCTGGTGTATCCCAGGCCCAGGAAGGCATCAAATTTGGTTTCACCCAACACAATCTGTTTCTCACTCAGGATAAACACCTGGCCCAGGTTGACAAGGTTCCTGATTTGTTGGAGAGGAGAAGTTTCTCACATTAAGGTGGACAAAGTGGGGCTGAGACTGGAATTGGGTAGAGAGGCCATTAGCACCTCAGAGATGACCTGAAGCCTGGCTGTGCCCTGGAGTGACCTCAGATGGTTAGACCAAGATGGGACTGGAATTCAGGTGATTGCTGTGCCACTTGCAAACAGCAAGGGCATTGGAAGATGGAATACCCCAGATAACAGAGAGTGATTGGGGACCCTCAATCATTGTTGATTTTGCAATCATAAGACTGTAGGGATGACAGGCCATAAGGGGCTCTGCAAAGAGATACCATCTGTATAAGTAATATAAAGCCTCAGGTGGTCATTGATGTCATGGTCCACTTGATGCAATTTCTCACAGATGCTGGTGCAAACTTCTCGGTCTTAACCCAAAGGATTGGAACCCTTAGCAGTCTTAAGGAAAATGTAATGGGGTTGTCAGGGAAGACAGGGGCACAGTTTCCTGGAAACTCTTGTGTGCAAGATCAATGGGCTGCTGTTTTTACATTCCTTTCTGTTTGTGCCTGACTGTCACACCCCTTTATTGGGAAGAGATTTATTAGCTAAGTTAGGGGCCACTCTGTTTTTTGAGGGACAATGGAAACACCCTCATCACCAAATGGTTCTAACAGAAACAGAAAGGAACAGATCAAATCTGAACCTAAATTAGAAGCCTTAGTAAAGACTGGAATGTGGAATTTCAAAGTTCCGGGCTTGGTCAAAGATATCCAGCCAGTGATTATGAAGTATCAAGGGTTATATAGTGTCTAAATATGAGGTACTGATTTCTAAAACTGAAGGAAGATCCTCAGAAATGTTTATAAATGGATTACCAAAATAGGAGGCCACTGGTCTGACTAAAGCTACCATAGCTTTTATGTAGGACCTGAGAGGAAATTCCAATGGCAGGCTTCATCCCTAAGCTAAATGAGGAAAACTAAAACTTTCCAACATAGGTGAAGGGGATGCCTGGCTTTCACTTTCATTGAGGTAACCACCCAATTCTTTGAAAAAATAACAGAACAGTCCTTGTTTTCCAAATGTACACTTTTCGGGATCAGAAGGATGCCTGCAAAAGTAATCCAAAGCCCACCAATCCTTTGACCACTCCCCAAATCTTCCCTATTTATCTTAAGAGGCTTGTAGGTATTAAGCAAGGAGAAACAAAATCAAACTGAGAAGAACTTGCCTGTACCTTTGAGATGCAAATGTCCTACTTGGTCTTCTCAAGAAGACCTGTGTCTACCATCTTGTAAGATGTAAATTTAAAAAAAGTGGGGAAGGTAATATAGAACTTGACTTGTCAGGGATAAAGAGAAATCCTAACTTTCTTTTCTATAAACACTAGGAAAAATGGTGTAGCCATCTAGATAGTGACCTTGATTTGTTCCATGTGCCAGAAGTCCATTTTGTATCCAATCTCTTGTAACTGTTAAATTTTCTGTTGTACCTGTTGACTTGAAAAAATGCACTACATGAGACTGGTAATTTAAGTTTTATTTGGGTCATAGCAAGGACTGCAGCCATGGACAGCAACATCTCAGGTAGTTCTAAGAAACTATTCCAAAGAGACAATTTGAAGGACAGTGTATATGTGATTTTGGTGAAGGGGGAGTACATGCCATTGAGCATATATTTTTTTAGCAGAAGGTCTCTGTTAGTCATGAGGAGAACTTGTACCCATGAGGGATTTTAGTGTTTTTCTAGATATGAGGAGATAAAATAATTGGGCTCATAAAACCAGCCCCTGTAAATATCTGACTATCTGAAGACCTGCTCTGCCAGTTTTTTTTACAAAGCACACAGTACCTCATTTCAGCTCTCCAAACTGAACTCTTTCAGGGTGATTTTGAAAACAAGCAGGTTCAGCAGCATATGCTTTAATCCTTATACAGGTTGATGTCAAGTTCCAATGGTGTGCGCCAGTTGTAGTTGACATACCTGACTCAGGACTGAAATTTTGGAATGAGAAATCTAAGGCCTCAGTGTTTGTTTGTGTTTGTGTGTTCAAATGTACCTATGTGTATATGTTAGATGTATGGTATGGCCAAAGTTAATCAGTAAAATAATTTGAATTGACCTAAAGGAAATCAACGGCTTATATAAATACTCAGAAATGGTAAATTATCTGGACAGAATGAATTTCAGGTTCATGTCCTTTGAAAAATATACAGTATTAAACTGATATTTTGTGTTGAAGGTGGCATGAATTTGATGATTTGATATATATAATGTCTTTACAGTCATCCATGTTGAGTATAATCCTTCTGTTGTGCATAGGTTTAGTAGAGGTCAAACAAAAATTTATTTTGTTATAAATTTGTTAATGAGAAAAATAACTCAATGTGGAAAAAAAAACTTGTAAGGAAAGTAAGCTGTACATTTTCAGTAAAAGAAGGTTGGAGGAATGAGCAAAAAAACTTAAAAAGAACTGTACATGATTAGGATTTTTTTTTAATTGGGTAAAGTTTATTTGGGTACATGGATTTTGTTGGGAGTGAGGTGGGTGAAGTGTGAATTTGGCTTTACCCTCCAATGTTTTCTTGAAATGCTTCTTTTCATAACAGATAGTTTAAATTTCTTTGCCTTTAAGTGATCTGTATTTGCTTTTGAGACCTTTTGTAACTTTGGGTAAGGAATAAGTATTGTCTCAAGGTGAACTATCATCTTATCTGACCAATTGTTTTCAAACTTTTTGACAATTTTCCCAAATACAAAATTTTAATTGAGTTTCTTTTGATTTCCAGCTAACTGTGGAGTACTTTAGAGAGCCCCTGAGGTATATTTATTTTTAAAGAACTTTTATTTAGAAATAATTGACATATAATAAACTGCATATATTTAAAGTGTACATTTCTATATATTTTTTTCTTATTAGTAACATATATATGGCAATCCAATTCTCCCAATTAATCCAACCTCAAACCCCATCTCGTTTTACCCCCTTGGTGACAATACATTTCCTCTATACATCTGTGTCTCTATTTCTGCCTTGTAAACCAGTTGATCTGTACCATATTTTGGGATTGTGAATATATGCATTAATATAGGATATTTGTTTTTCTCTTTCTGACTTACTTCACTTCTCAGGACAGGCTTTAGATCCATTCTTGTCTTTACAAATGTTGCAATTTCATTCCTTTCTATGGTTGACTAATATTAAAATGAATATATGTACCACATCTTCCTTAGCCATGCTTCTATCGATGGACATTTAGATTTCTTCCATGACCTGAGTTTTCTAAGTACTCCTGCGAAGAACATTGGAATGCATGGGTCTGCTGAATTATGGTTTTCTCTGTGTATATGCCCAGTAGTGGGATTGCTGGGTCATATGGTAATTCTATTTTTAATATTTTAAGGAACCATTATATTCTTTTCCATAGTTGCTGTATCAATTTACATTCCCACCAACAGTGCCAGAGAGTTCCCTTTTCTCCACACCCTCTTCAGCATTTATTGTTTGGAGATTTTCTGATGATGCCCATTCTAACCGGTGTGAGGTGATATTTACTTGTAGTTTTGGTTTGCAATTCTCTAATAATTAGTAATGTTGTACAGCTTTTCATATGCCTCTTGTTCATCTGTATATCTTCTTTTGGAAAAATGCCTATTTAAGTATTCTGCCGTTTTTTGATTGAATTGCTTATTTATTAATTTTTTTTGATATTGAGCTGCATTGATTGTTTATATATTTTGTAGATTAATCCTTTGTCTGATTCATTTGCAAATATTTCTTCCCATTCTGAGAGTTGTCTATTTGTCTTTTTTATATTTTCCTTTGCTGTTCAAAAACTTTTAACTTTCGTTATGTCCCGTGTATTTATTTTTGATTTTATTTCCATTACTCTAGGAGGTGGGTCAAAAATATCTTGCTGTGATTAATGTCAAAGAGTGTCCTTCCTAAGTTTTCCTCTAGGAGTTTTAAAGTTTCTGAACTTTCATTTAGGTCCTTAAATCCATTTTGACTTTAGTTTCTGTATGGTGTTAGGGAGTGTTCTAATTTCATTTTTTTTTTTAATGTAGCTGTCCAGTTTTCCCAGAACCACTTATTAAAGAGGCAGGCTTTTCTTCATTGTGTATTCTTTCCTCCTTTTTCATAGATTAGTTGAACCTACTTTATCTCTGGGCTTTCTAAACATAGTTTATCTCCTGTTCCATTGATCTATATTTCTATTTTCATGCCAATACCATATTGTCTTGATTAGTGTAGCTTTGTAGTACACTCTGAAATCAGGGAGTCTGATTGCTCCAGAATAGGGTTTTTCCTCAGGATTGCTGTGACTATCCAGGGTCTTTTGTGTCTCCATACAAACTTTTGGATTTTTTTGTTCTAGTTCTGTGAAAAATGCCTTTGGTAATTTGACAGGAATTGTGTTGAATGTGTAGATTGCTTTGGGCACTATAGTCATTTTCACAATGTTGATTCTTCCAATCCAATGACATAATATATCCCTTCATCTGTTTGTGTAAACATTGATCCCTTTCTCCTGTTGTATACTTTTCTGACTACAGGTCCCTTGCCTCCATAGTTAGGTTTATTCCTAGGTATTTTATTCTTTTTGTTGCAATGGTGCATGGGATTGTTTCCTTAATTTCTCTTCCTCATCTTTAGTTGTTAGTGTATAACAATGCAAGTGATCTGTCTGTTAATTTTGTATCTCATGATTCTACCAAATTTATTGATAAGCTCAAATAGTTTTCTGGTGGCATGTTTAGGATTTTATATGTCTATTTTCACGTCATCTGCAATCAGTAAGTTTTACTTCTTTTCCAATTTGGACTCCTTTCATTTTATTTTTATTTCTCTGTTTGCTGTGACAAGGACTTCCTCAACTGTGTTGAATATTAGTGACGAGAGAGGACATCCTTGTCTTGTTCCTGATCTTAGAGGGAATGCTTTCAGTTTTTCACTTTTGAGAATGATGTTTTTTGTAGGTTTGTTGTATATGGCCTTTATTATGTTGAAATAGGTTCCCTCTATGCCCACTTTCTGTGAAGTTTTTTTTTTTTTTTTTAACATAAATTGGTGTTGAATTTTGTCAAAAGCTTTTTCTGCATCTATTGAGATGATCACATGTTTTTTATTCTTCAATTTGTTCATATGCTGTATCACATTGATTAATTTGTGTATGTTGAAGTATCCTTGCATCCCTGGGATACATCCCACTTGATCATGCTGTATAATCTCTTTAATGTGTTGCTGGATTCCATTTGCTAGTATTTTGTTGAGGATTTTTGCATCTAAATTCATAAGTGATATTGATATTTAATTTTCTTTTTCTGTAGTATCTTTGTCTGCTTTTCATATTAGGATGATGCTGGCCTCCTAGAACAAGTTTGGGAGTGTTCCTTCCTCTGAAACTTTTTGGAAGTGTTTGAGAAGGATGGGTGTTAGCTCTTCTCTAAATGTTTGATAGAATTCACCTGTGAAGCCAACTGGTCTTGGACTTTTGAGTGTTGGAAGATTTTTAATCACAGTTTCAATTTCATTACTTGTGGTTGGTCTGCTCATATTTTCTATTTCTTCCTGATTTAGTCTTGGAAGGTTATACCTTTCTAGGAATTTGTCCATGTCTTCCAGGTTGTCCATTTTATTGTCATATCGTTGTTTGTAGAAGTCTCTTATGATTCTTTTTTTTTTTTTATTTCTGTGGTGTCCTTTGTAACTTCTCCTGTTTCATTTCTGATTTTATTGAATTGAGTCCTCTTCCTCTTTTCCTTGTTGAATCTCACTAAATGTTTATCAATTTGTTTATGTTCTCAAAGAACCAGCTTTTAGTTTTATTGAACTGTGCTATTGTTTTCTTTCTATTTCACTTTTTTCTGCTCTCATCTTTATTATTTCATTCCTTCTACTAATTTTGGGTTTTGTTTCTTTTTTTTTTTTTTCTCCAGTTTTGGGTGTAAAGTTATATTGCTTATTTGGGATTTTTTTGTTGTTGTTTTGAGGTAGGAATTTATTGCTATAAACTTCATTTTTGGAACTTCTTTTGCTGCATCCCATGGGATTTTTAATGTTGTGTTTTAATTGTCATTTGTCTCTAGGTATTTTCTGATTTGCTCTTCAATGTCTTCAGTGATTTCTTGAGTATTTAGTAGCGTATTGTTTGGCCTTCATTTTTTGTGTTTTTTGTGGTTTTTTTCTTTTCCTTTAATTGATTTCTAATCACATAGCCTTGTGTTCAGAAAAGACACTTGATACAATTTCAATTTTCTTAAGCTTATCAAGGCTTGATTTATGACCAAAATGTGCTCTACCCTGGAGAATATTCCATGTGCACTTGAGAAGTGTAATATGTTGTTTTCAGATGGAATGTCATATAAATATCCATTATATCTGTGGTCTATTGTTTCATTTAAAGATTGCATTTCCTTATTAATCATCTGGCTGGGTGATGTGTCCATTGGTAAAACTGGGGTGTTAAAGTCCCCCAATATTTTTGTGTTACTGTTGATTTCCTCTTTTATAGTTGTTAGCCTTTGCCTTGAGAATTGAGGTGTCCTCTATTGGGTGCATATTTATTTATAATTGTTCTACCCACTTCTTGGTTTGATCCCATCATCATTATGTACTGTCCTTTCCTGTTTCTTGCAACATTCTTTATTTGAAAGTCTATTTTATCTAATATGAGTAATGCCACTCCAGCTTTCTTTTGATTTCTGTTTGTATGGAATATCATTTTCCATCTCCTAATTTTCAGTCTGTATGTGTCCCAAGGTCGGAAATTGTTCTTTTTTGGATAGCATATACATAGATTTTGTTTTTGTATCCATTCAGCCAGTGTGGGTCTTTTGGTTGCTGCATTTAGTACATTTGCATTCAAGGTAACTATCAACATGTATATTCCTATTGCCATTTGCTTAATTGTTTTGGGTTTGTTTTTGTAGCTCATTTTGTTTTCTACTATTTCCCATGTAGAAAAATCCCATTAGCATTTTGTGTAGTGCTGGCTTGGTGGTGCTGAATTCTCATAACTGTTGCTTCTCAGTAAAGCTTTTGATGTTTCCATCAAGTCTGAATGAGATCCTTGCTGTGTAGTGTTCTTGGTTGTAGTTATTTCCCTTGCATCAATTTAAATATATTGTGCCACTCCCTTCTGGCTTGCAGAGTTTCTGTTGAGAAATCAGCTGATAACCTTAACTTTATGGGAGATCCCTGCTATGTTATTCATCACTTTTCCCATGTTGCTTTTAATAATTTTCCTTTGTCTTTAATTTTTGTTTACTTGACTGCTGTGTCTTTGTGTGCTTCTCCTTGGCATTCTCCTACCTGGAATTCTTTGTACTTCCTGGACTTGGAGGCCTATTTCCTTTCCCATGTTAGGGAAATTTTCAAATATAGTCTCTTCAAATATCTTCTTGGGTCCTTTTTCTCTCTCTTTTCTCCTCTGACCCCCAAAATGTAAATGTTGCTTTGTTTAATGCTGTCCCAGAGGTCTCTTAGGCTGTTTTAATTTCTTTTCATTCTTTCTCTTTATTCTTGTCTGCATGAGTGACTTCCACCATTCTGTCTTCCAGGTCACTGATCCTTAATTCTGCCTCAGTTATTCTGCTATTCCTTCCTTGTAGTGTATTTTTCATTTCAGTCTTTGTATTGTTTATCTTTGTTTGTTTGTTCTTTAATTTTTCTAACTCTTTGTTAAACTTTTCTTGCATCTTTATGATCTTTGCATCCAGTCTTTTTCTTAAGTCTGGGATCATCTTCACTATCATTATTCTGAATTCTTTATCTGGAAGTTTGCCTATCTCCACTTCATTTGTTTGCTTTCCTGTGGGTTAATCTTTTCCTTTCTTGTGGTACAAAATCCTCTGCCTTTTCATTTTCTCTGCTTTCTGTGGCTGTGGTTTTCATTCTTCAGGCTGCAGGATTATAGGTCTTCTTGATACTGCTATCTGCTCTCTGACAGATGATGCTGTCTAACAGGCTTCTGCACAATTCCTGATGGGAGAAACTGGTGATGGTTAGGGCTGAATATAGCTTTGGTGGGTAGAGCACAGTAAAACTTTAACCCACTTGTCTGCCAATGGATGGGGCTGATTTCCCACCCTGTTGGTTGTTTGGCATAAGGTAGCCCAGCACAGAGAATTACAGGCTCTTTGGTGGGGCTAATTGTAGGCTCCAGGAGTGTTCATGCCAATGAACCCTTCCCAGAATCCCCACCGCCAGCATCCTAAGCCCTGCGGAGAGCTACAACTGCCACACCTCTGCAGGCAACCTTCCAACACAAGCAGGTATGTATGGTTCAGTTTCCTATAGAGTCACTGCTCCACCCGCTGCATCCTGGTGTGCACACTTTTGTTTGTTTTACCTCCAAGAGTGGAGTTTCTATTTACCACAGTTATGTGGATGTCTTGCAAGCAAATTCTGCTGACCTTCAAAGCCTGATTCTCTGGGGATGCCTTCTCTTTTTGCCAAGTCCCCAGCCTTGGAAGGCTGATGGCAAGCTAAGAACCCTCACTTCAGTGAGTAGACCTCTGTATTATCACTGCTTGCAAGTTTATGTGTCAACAAACCAGTGTTTGTGGGACTTGATTTTATCACAATAATGTCCCTCCCACTGTCAGACTGTGGCTTCAATTTTGTCCCTGGATGTGGGGTGTATTTCATGGTAAGTTCCAGTATCTTCCTGTCTTTAATTGTTCAGCAGTTACTTCTGATTCCAGTGCTCTCGCAAGAGGGAATGAGTGCATGTCCTTCTGCACCACCATCTTGAACCAGAAATGAGGCCTGTGAGGTATCTTAAAGAGAAATATTTAATTGACTGCTTGATATATTAAGTGATATATTAAGCAATCATTCATAATTTTGATTATTGGAAACAAGTTTATTGATTATGCTGTAATGAGATGTTTAACCACACCTTTTAAGTCTTCTAGTTTTATAGATTTTTTTGTACTCTGAAGTTGTTACAAAAAGTGCTTCTTCATCAAGGAATTTCACAGAATAACTATGGAAGCAATTACAACACTTCCACATGAAGAGGATGGTTATGTGAGAATTCCAGCCTATATTGACTTAATGCAAGGAAGTTTCCTGCCCCAGGGCCTGCTAGATAAGGCATCCAGTGATTTTTTTCCCTGACAGACAGGGTGGCCTTCCTAATTAGACTTTAAGCCATTCCAGAAGGTGGATCATTGCCCTTCTGCTTCCCATATGTATATGTGAGTAAATTCTCTTACAGGGGAATGAAGCAGGAGGGAAGAGGAGAGGGCACAAGATTTGAAAGAGTGGCATAGCCCAAGGACATGACATAAACTGAGTAGAATCAAAAGGGTCCAAGATGGTGGACAACACCACTTCCACTAGACCTTGGACATCATAATAGAGCTATAAGAATGAAAAAGTAGGCAGTGTCCCAATTTCAGGAAATCTCTTCCCCTTCCTGAAATAGCTGGAATACTCTTTCCAAGTATTAGCCTATGAAAAAACTCACACCTATGAAAACTGACAACCAGATACACTGGAACATTTCTCACCTTCTGAGATGGCCCAACGTCTGTCTGTGAAGTGTGTTTCTCTCTAAATAAATTAACTTCTTACCTATTAGTGTGTTTCTCACTGAATTCTGTCTGCAATGAGATAGCAAGAACCTGAGCTTCCTTAGGTCCTGAAATAAAGTGTGTGATCTCAGTTGGAAGATTTTGGGTTTTGGCTGGATTTCAGTCTTGGCACTGTGGTTTCAAGTCCCTATCAGGATTTTGCTGGATTCGAGATCGAGCTGCCTGATTTTGAGTCCCAGTCTGACTTTTGGCTGGGTTTGAGTCCAAGCCACGTGAGTTCATATGTCAATCAGGGTTTTGGCAGGGTTTCAGTCCCAGCCACCATGGTTCAAATTCCAATCTGGGGTGTAAGTTTTCAGTTTTAGCATCACATCAAATCAACTGAAGTAAATTATAAAAACAGCCATGGCTGGGACTCCCCTGGTGGCACAGTGGAGAAGACTCTGTTCTCCCAATGCACGGTCCTCAGTTAGATGCCTGGTCAGGGAACTAGATCCCACCTACCACAACTAATAGTTCACATGCTTCACTTAAAGATCCCGCATGCCTCAAAAAAAGATCATGTGTGCTGCAACTCTGTGATGTCACAGCCAAACAAATGAGTAAATTAAAACAAACAAACAAACAAAAAAACAGGCCTAATGGTATCCTGTTGTATGTCTCTACCACATTTTCCTTATCCATTCAACTATTGATGGATTTAAGTTGTTTCTACATCTTGGCTATTGTAAATTATGCTGCAATGTACATGAGAGGACAAATGTTACTTTGACATCATGATTTTAATTTTTTTTAGAATAAATACCCAGAAGTGGGATTGCTGGATCAAAGTGAATTCTCTTTTTAGTTTTTTGAGGAATAGCCATTATGTTCTCCAGCGGCTGCACCAGTTTACTTCCCCACCAACACTATGTTGGAATGCACATCCTCATCAACACTTATACTTTGTTTTGTGATAATGACCATGCTAACGGATGTGAGGTGGTATCTTATTGTCATTTGATTTGCATTTTCTGGATGATCAGTGAGGGAGGAACTATCCTCCCAAATTTACAGAATTAGTAACCAATGTGAAGCAATGAACTTATGAAGGTCATATGACTGGTAGGCTTCAGTGGTCGTATGTGAACTCGGTCAGAAAAGCTCCAGGATGAGTATGTTGCACTGTCTTCCATGTGCTTAGCAAATCTGGGATTATTTGATACCTGCAATACGAAAGTATTCCATTCTTTTCTCTTTATGTCTTATTGAAACATTTTCTTATAACACTAAATATTATCTTAAAACACAATTTCATGATGGTTGATTGAATCATGGCCTATCTGTACTGTGGTCAATTTAAGTTTAATGGGTCTTGGGATGTCCCAGATTTTCTCTTGTGCAAGAGATTCTGAGGACTATGTCCTTGCTTATGGAAGGTTCGGGGTGCTTCTGATCATCACATTAGCATACACCTTAGATGAAAAATTGCTGGGACAAGACCATATATACTTTAAGTCAACTCCAAATAGATTGTACCAATTTATACACCTTCTAGAAGTGTTTAAGATCTATTTTTTTCCTGTTCTTTTCTACCTTTCTTCCCACCAATGGCTATAAATCACTGTGGTCTGCAGTGCATAAAGAACAAAAGTGGAAGGTGGGGTAAGATTGTTGCTTTCAAGATCAGAGATTGGGACTTCACTGGTGGTCCTGTGTTTAAGATTCTGTGCTTTAAGTCTGGGAACTTGGATTCAATGCCTATCAGGTAACTAAGATTCCACATGATGTGCTGTGCAGCCAAAAAAAAAAGTTATGAAGATCAGGTTTTATCCTAACATTGGTATCACTGATAACAAATATAGAGCCCGAATAACAATGGGCTCATTAACAGACACAGCTCTAACCCTGGCCTTAGGCTCAGGTAGAGAAACAAAGCCTGACTTTTTCTGGTTGATATCATGGCAGTAAGCCCTGCTGATACCAAAAATCCCCCAACATGGATACAGCACTGTGTTCTAGTGGAAGCATCTAACCATTCATCCATTCCTTTAATCAACATGTATTTATTGTTGGCCCACTATGTGCCTATCACCAGTAGTGGGGCCAGAAGTTTAAGGAGACTCCCTTCATCTATACAATGGGGGTCAAAAACTGCAGGGTCTCATGGATACACAGTGAATGGCATATGCAATTAACCTGATCTATTATTATTATTATTGGTAATTTCTCAAAACAGGAAGACATTGCTTATGGTTCCATGAAGAAAACTTAGAAAATGAGTTTGAAACCCTGTTCCACTAAATCTCCATTAAAACCAGACGATGATATTTGCTATTAAAAAGAAAAAAATACCCTTTCTGCTCTCACCTTTTCCCATTTTTCAGTTCTGCAACTGGTCCTCTTTCACTCCCATGAAGCCGATCATTATCCAGTGCTATCCCAAAAGGGCCAGGCACATGGCATCCTGGACATAGAGCAGATCCGCACACATTGGGGAACTGCAGGGCTTAGGAGTGTACTTCAAAGGGAGGAGGCATGTGTGAAGCCAATGACCCAGTTCTAGCCCTACACCAGCCATTCCCTGCCTCCCTGAGAACAAAGACCATCACTCGTCTGATCTCCAATCTACACCTCTCTTGTATCTTCCTTCTCACACCCCCATTTGGGATTGTCTCTTTGTCTATTTCCATGAATTGGGGGTGGGTTCCTAACCCAGCCCACTATCCCAGGGATCCACCACAGCACCTGACACACTGTAGGTGCTCAGTCAATTTGTCCTGAATGAAAAGATAAGGAAGAAAGGCAGACATCACTTTCACTCATGTTTGTCTTGCCTGAGTAAAGGGCAACACTATGCAAAGTGTTGGGGTGTGTTTTCCACAGTATTTCCTTTTTCCTGCTCCTTTTCTTCTTTCTTTCTCCCTCCACCTCTGAGCCTTGCTGTCCCGAGGCTGGGCCTCTGCCAAGGACCTCCAGTTGGGAAGAAGTGATGCTTCCACTCTAAGTGTGTCAAACCATACCGACTTGAACCAAATGCTTTGTTGATCTGCCCTGGAGGAGGCTCAGAAAGGCTGAGGCTTTGTGCACCCTGGGACTCTTTTACATGAGTGGCATCTTCCTTAACAACCGTGGAGGCCAAGGGAAGAAACATGCTGGGCCCTGGAGGGGTGGGGCAGGCTAGGGATCCACACAGGCTGTCACTTGGCAAATGGGGATAGAAAGGACACCCACTGTATGGGTGGCAGAAAGCTGATGACTGGAATGAGGGGATGAAGGGGAACCATCTCAGCTTGAAGGCCCTCACCCAGAACCACTCTGAAGCAGAAGACCACTGCCAGACTTCCTCTGAGATGGAAAGAATAGAATCTAATTTTATTACCCCTTCCTATCCCTCTGAATGAGGAGGTGGCACAGATTATGGCATTGTTGCCAACTCTTCCATGGTCTAGAACACCCCTCCTGCCACTTCCTTTGGGGCTGCCTTTCCCCTGCTCCAATCAGGTGTTGTTGATAGAACTGTAAATCATGTAGGGCAAGGCAATGTGGTCAAGTAATGCCAATCATAGTACCCTATGTGCCTGCCAGAATGTATGGTCGAGGGCTGGACACATGATCTAAGGTGGACCAATCAGAACCCTCCCTGGTACCCTGATGTATTTTGAGCTTCTTCCTTATGAGTTGGATGCCTTGAGGATGTAAATGTAGAAGCCTGAGAGAAGAAAGCTGTAAGGCTAAGAAAATCAACAATGAGAGAAGGGAAAGTTAGGGAGAGAAAGAGTGAGCTGAAGGCTTCTGATTTCTGGGGTCCAGTCACTGAGATAGTGGAACTGCTCTGGTTCCTGTGTCCTGTAAACCCTCTATCCTTCCAGTAAGTCTCCTCTTTCCTTGAAGCCAGTTGGAGTTAGGCTCCTCTCCCTTGTTCAGACGTGTTTCTAGATCCTACCGGATTATGAAACACCTCCCCAACACAAAGACAGTCACTCATTCATATTAGGATCATTGGGAATAGAATCCTTTATTCTTTGTTGAGAATAGGGCTTTACAGAGCACCAAACACAGTCCACCACAATACGTGGGTGGGAGTGCCTTATGTGTGAGTGAATGTGTACCTGGAGTGGGCCTGGTTGATTCCTGAAGCAGCCCCAGGATTTACGCTGCGGGAGCCAGGCCAACTCTCCTGTTTTGCCAATCATAAACTGAGAAATACATCCTCAAGAAGGCATCACCCAGGACCCAGGCCTCCGACCGTTTCCAGGTCTCTGTTCCCCCTCGAATCCGGATGACACAGATGTTATAAGGACCCTGGAAGAGATAGAAATATATGACAGTCAGACTCACCCCTTACCTACCAACCCCACAGCAACCATAGCTGGCAGTTTCTCACTTTTATTTCCCTCCTTCAGTAAGTAACAAATTAGTGTCTCAGCAGCTGTGGAAGTGTAGTCCCCTTTCAAAAACAGGAACAGCCAGGACATGTGGCTGCCCTGAGGTAGGGGGGTGGGAGAACGAATGTTTGGAGTCTTGGAATAGCAGATGCATACTACTATATAGAGATTGGATAAACAATAAGTTCCTACTGTATAGCATAGTATTCAAAATCCTATGACAAACTTTAATGGAAAAAATAGAATAAAGTGTATATATATATATATATATATATATATATATATACAACACACACACATATATACACAACTGAGTCACTTTTCTGTACAGCAGATATTAAAACAACATTGTAAATCAAGGATATTTCAATACAATCAAAAAAAAAAAAACAGAATGGCTCATAATTCCCGTGTTATTTCCTTCTAACCTATGCTTGCTGTTTCCTCTATGGAGAATGCTTTTTCTTCTCTCTTTCCCCCCAACAAGGAGTTCTCCAGGCTATGATAAGCCCATCTAGGAGGACTTCCATGAACCACACACAGCCTCCCTGGCCACTCCAGGTTGGGTTGTTTGACTTACCCTCGTGATCACCTTGTGTATAGCCCTCATCACCCCCATTCTGGACCTGATACCACTTGGCAGAGCTTCTGGAGGTGCTATTTGCATGGACTCCAGTGTAGCTTTGCCTCAACCTAAGCAGGTCTCCTCATGCCTCCATGAGGCTGGGGGTTTCATATTACTGAAATTCCCTGTCTTCCTCAAAGCCTTCTTTGAGCCCATCAACTTCCTCTAAATTGCCATAGGGAGCTGACATTAAGCCTCCATCTTTCTCCTGGGCTGTGCAGCCACTGTGCAACCTTTACTCACATAGCATCCAAAGTCCCCATAGAGAGGTCTGGTAGCCCTGCTCAATGAGGGGGAACTGAGGCTTAGCAAGTGGAAATTATACCTGAGTATTAGGACAATCAGGTAATTGATCATCCAACCAGGATGCTTTCCAGATGGAAGGGAGAACATTAATGATGATAGTGCAAAAATATACTGAGACTCTCCCCAGACAACTCCATTGGTCACTTGGCCTATTTCAGGGATTGCTAAAGCTCACTTTCTGTATTCATCCATCTGAGAGATCTGGCGGAAATGAAGCTCTTTGAGGGCAGAGGTGCTTAGTGTTCCCCTCTCCTTGTGTCTCGCACCATGCCTACACGAGGTGGTGTCTCCATTTATTCCAGGATGATGGATGTCCTAGACTGTCCTCTACTCTCAAGTGGTTGGTTTTGTGGGAGGCTCTGCACAGTCACTTGGGCTCAGCTGCCTATACAGTGGTGTGGGTTGGCCTACAGAGGGCCCCCTCCTCCCAGCTGAAGCCCAGGGTTCCTGCAAGGGACAGATTTGAAAAAAAGCCCCCAAGGTTGCCCTCTCACCTTCCAGATGTAGGCTTCAGGGGGCACTGGGTAGTCATTGCCATTGATGGTGAAGATGATAGTAGGCAGACTGCTGATGTTACTACATGGAACCTGATACTGTTAGAGAAAGAGGAGAGACTTTTGCCCAGATGAACCATGGAGTGTGGAGATCCCCAGGGTGACCCTGTGGCATGTCCCTTCACCTCTTCACCATAAGGCATGGCATTGATGAGCTTCCAGATGATGGTGACCAGGCTAGTTGGGCCAGCCAGCAGAGTAGTCCCTGTATTCAGAATCCCCTGGCATCCACGGTTACAACCAACAACCACTCCATTCATGGTGATGCTGAGAGACAGTGAGGCAAAATGGGCACCACGATAACACTGAAGTCTCCCCCCATGACTGCCCTCCTCCCTGACTGTCTCTAGAACAGCCCTCCACCTCATGCCCTGACTCTGTTTCCCTTTTCTCTGGTCACATAAACTGCTTTCACTTCCATTGAGTTCTTGACTGCACCAGGCTCTTTTGTGCCTCAGGGCATTGGCATGTGTTGGTTGCCCTTCCTAGAAGACCCCCATCCCCTTTGTCTAGCTAATTTCTCTTCATCTACTAGGTTCTAGCTTAAATATCCCTTTATCAGGGACATTCTCCCCCCCCAGACTAGATCATGCTTCTGTCTTGGTCACTCTCTCTGAGGATACATCCTCATTTGTAGCATGTACCAAAGTGGTAATTTATTATGTGTGTGACTCATTTCATGTGTGTCTGCTTGGCTAGATGTAAAGGCAAGTTGTATATTCAGTGCCTCCTTCAACTGGGCTGCACACAGTGGATGCACAACGTATCCTTGCTGAGTGAATAAATGAATGAATGAATGCATGAATGTATAAGTGAGTGAGTCAAAAAATGCATGAGGAATAACCAGAGACCTGTGTCTGGTGTCTGACCAGTAATGGGTCAACCCACACAGTGAAGATGAGTTTCTTTGGGTCAGCAGATGCTCAGAGTGCTGGGGAGGGAGACACAGGCTACCTTGTGAGAAATTGTTTCCCTGCATGGCACCCTACCCGGCTTAGAGACCAAAGCCCCTGGCCAGGTGATGCTCGAGTTAGCCCAGGGGCCTCCAAAGGACCTGTAAGCTTCTGTCTGAGGGTGTCACACAGAATCCCATCAGTTATTGCCCCTCATTGTCAGGCCACTCCTGGATCCCAGCTTCCTGATTCTGTCACAGCCTCTGCCCCACTGTGTTCCTGGGTTGTGAAGGTGAATTGCAATTGGTAGGGGGAGTGGTTCTTTGTATGAGTTTCTTTCAGTTATCAAGAAAGCAGCCAACCCCTCTCTACTGCTGGTAAGCTTCTCCCTATGGAGACTATTTTTCACAGCTTGTCTAGGATTTCCTCTGTTTTTAAACTAGCAATTTTGTGTACTAAGAACTCCCTTGGTCCTGGGTAGCCCTGGAGAGTTGGTCATCTTATCTCAACCCTGTTCAGACTGGCGAAATTCTCCCTGATCCATTCTTCACTGTACTTAGGGTCACCAAATCCTGTCATCTGCCTCACAGCCCAGCAGGTACAGCCCTCCCTGGGCTGCACACACCTCTCAGGACCCTGTTCAGGACCCTCCTCAGGTCCCTGGTCAGGACCTGGGGTGATTCTGAGCCCATAGATGGTGTGTCTATGTGTATGTTTATGTGTTTGTTTGGATGTGTGTCTGTATGTGTCTGTGAGTGTGTCTGTGTGTGACTGTGTGTCTGATTGTGCATTTGTGTGTGTCTGCATGTGTCTGTGTGTACCTGTAGTAGCATCACTAGGGGTGGCCCTCAGAGGGAAAGGTTTACCGGTTCATGTTGATCTGCCAGATGTGGGTTCGGGACAGTGGTATCCACTTGAGCTCTCCTTTGTGGTAGCTGTGGTCCACCCCTCCAAACATCACCACGCTGCCATTCTCCTTCCTGCTGAGGAGAGAAGGATGAGGGAGGGATCCTTCTTGGAGAATAACATCACTCACTGTCTGAGGGTTGTGGTTACCCGCTCATCAGAGGCACTACTATGGTCCCCATTTTACAAAAGTGGAAACTGAGGCAAGAGGGATTCATTATCTGACCAAGGTCTGTCACCAACTGATGAGTGGCACAGAAGAGGTGGGAAGCTGGGCAGCCTGGCTGGGCTCTGACTACCCACCCTTCTGAAGAGGGCCTGGTCCCCTCCAGCAACCAGAGTGCTCAGAGATACTCTCAGAGGACACCGTGCTGCCAGGATATGGCTTCCCCCTTGCGTAGCCAGTAATTTTTCAGAAAAGCCAAGGCTGTAGGACACTAAGGCCATGGGTTAAGGCACACCCAGTGTTGGCTTCATGAGCCTGTAACCAGTGCCATCCATGGGGCCCCAAACTCAGCAGGGCCCCACCCCTCTGCTATCCCTGTCTTGAAATTACTAATACTTTTGCAACAGAAGGTCCCAGATTTTCATTTTACACTGGCCCCTGCCAATTGTGCACCTGGTGCTGGGCTCCTGATAAAATGTTAACAAGGAGGAAAATATTCCCACCATCCCTCTCCCTCCTTCAAGGCCAAATCCATCATCAAATCCTGAAGCCTTTCTCTCCAGCCTCTAGCCTGACACCTTCCATTTCTCTCACTCTTCCCTCAACTTCCCTGGACAAAGCAGCTGTCCTGGAGATCATGGGCGTGGTAGACTCCCAATAAAACTTAAGTTAGAGAAACCAGTGGCAGGGCCAGAGGTGGCCATGGGCCATTATTTATGCTGGCCCAAACAGTCTCTCAGGACAATTCTGGCTCAGGAGATCTGTAAATTATCATGTATCTGAAATCATCTTCCAGCTGATTTAGAGGGAGGGCTTGTCCAGATCAGACTTACATGCTCAAGTAAAAGGCAAAGACAGGCTGAGAAATGAGGCTTCGTTTCATCAGGTTGTCGAAAACAGGGGCTATCCTTTTGAGACCAAGGCTGGGATAGCCCAATCCCAGGACGCCGTCAAAGACTGCATGATCCAACCCACTCTGTGTCTCACTCAGGATGAATGCCTGGCCCAGGTCAACAAGGTTCATGATCTGCAGTGGGGGGAGAGTGATCCCACATAAAGGTTGCAGAAGTGGGGTTGGGACTAGGCTGGGTTACAGATGCCATTAGCACCTCAGAGAAAACATGAGGCTTAGCTGTGCCTTGGGTGCACTCAGATGGTTAGACAAAGCTGGGACTGGAACATAAGTTCCATTTGTGCAGGGCTATGGATTTTAACCAACGCCTGCTCCTCCCGCACAAACCATCTGAGGGGGGTAAAATGGCCTCAGGTCTTCCATACAGGTGGGGAAACACAGACTCAAGGCAAGACCAAATGGTTCCCACTTGAGGATAAAATCAGTAGAGAGCAGGGTAGTCTTCTCTTTGGCATCACTATGATCAGATGACAGAAAAGGACTGAATTCATTGCAATGTATAGTGGATACTGCATCTGCCCAAGAAGACTAAAGCCCTTTATAAAGAGATAGTGCCAGGCTTCTTGTGAAAATTCTGCCTGGGAAAATGCTTTTGGGTGTGTGTGTGTTAAAGAGAGAGAGTGAGAGTACCCAGGCCCTTATGGGATGTAGGCCATAGATTTTATTGGACTCTCAAAGACCTCCTAGAGTGAAAAATCATTTATAAGACCCTTCCCACATCTGTGGCCCCTGCTTTCCCTGACCACATGTCTGAAGCCTTCGGCTAACCCCAGGGGCCCAACATCAGATTTATCATTTCCCCCAATACCTCACACATTCATGAACCCTCATGGGCCAGCTCAGCTCCACCACTTATTAAATGTCTGATACTTCCAAGGCCCTGGCTCTCTGCACCTCTGTTTCCTCCTTTGTATAATGGAGCTAATCATACTACTTGCTGTGTGGGGTTGTTGCAGGATTAAACATGTTATTAACATGAAAGTGCCCAGCACTGTCTGAAAATAGAAAATTGGGTGTTTTTTTCCCCTCTTTTCGTGCTCCCACCAAAATTAACCTTGAGCTCTTCATGGTCAAATGAGCTGCAAATCCACACCCCAAGCCATTCTCTGGGTTAGGCATTTGGGAGTCTATGTGTCAGCTTGGCACTGTATCCTCAGAGACATGCACTGTGGGGAGCTCAGCATACCACTAGGGGACTTTGAGAAAGAAAGTTCCTCCCAGTTGGCCCTGCATCTGTTTGGTAAGCAGTGGTTGCTCCAAGGGCAGGCCTGACGCAGCTTCTAACTTCCAGAAGCTGCGTCAGGCCTGGTTACCCGAAGAGTGTCATAGGCAAGAACTCCAACAATCATCCCAGTGCCATATTTGATGCTGATGGAATGGCCTGTGAGGCGGAAAGTGGTGGACAACTGAGGGTTGAAGAGATTGTGTGTACCTGCAGACACAAAAGATGAATATTTCTCAGTTGCCAAGGAAGTAGTAAGGTGTGGGAGGGGAGAATAAGATGGCTGAGTGCTTGGGGGTGAGGCAGGTACTCACGGCAGGAGGGACTGGAACAGGAGATGGAGGGCACCCACGTGCAAGATGAGATGGTGTCAAAAATGACCTTGAACTCCTGAGGGGGTGTTCCAATGGTGATGTTGCCAATATAGCACATCTATGGGGGCAGAGATGAATGATTAGGGCAGGCCTGGCTGCCCTAGCCACCATTGATTCCCGGAGTGCTGCCTTCCTTGAGTTTTCCCATGTCATCTGAAATCACTTGCAAACCGCCACACCTCACAGCCTCTGCTGAAAGTGGTGCCTTCATTTAATTTCTTTCTTTTCTTTTCTTTCTTTATTCTTTATTCTTTTTTTTTTTTTTGTCTATTTGCAATCTTGGTTAATCGACCAGAAATTGAACCCATCTCAGAGCAATATTAGAGATGAGTCTTAACCACAGGACATACATGGAAGTCCCAATGCCTTCATCTGAGAAGATCTCCAGTCTCCCCTTCAAGGTCCAGCTTGAGTGTTTCCTTCTCTATGTTGTTCTCCTAGGTCACCACAGGCCTCGTCCTTTAAACTCAGACCATGTCCTATCAACACCACGCACTTGGTCCTTTTATTGGACATGTAATTACTCTTTGCCTATTACTCAGGCTGGCCTATGCACTTTTGAAAGAGAGATGAGACCTTTTTTAAAATCCATAAAAATAACCAGAGAGTTAGATTTTTATGGTGTCACAGGACATAGGGTTTAGTACCATTTTTCTGGTGGCCTTGGGCCTGTGGAGACTGACCTTCCTCTGCCTGCAGTTTCAAATTTGATGTGCAGTTGCCTTTACCTTTTGATCAGGCAAGCCTCACCTTTGATCTGTAACTTTGTGGCTCATTTAGTTCAGAAAGAACAATCTCCCTCACACTAATGACATACCTTTAGCATTGGATGGATGTTTACCTGCTTCTGGTCATTGCTGGGCCCAGTCACTACAGACCAAGACCTGAGGATGAGAATGCCTTCTCCTCTGGGAATGGGGTCCCTGTTCCCCAGTGTTTCTGCTTCCTGCAGGAGTCCCAGCCCCAACATCCAGCCTGGCCCATCCAGGTCAACCAAAGTGCTAGGCTAGAGCATCAGGGGGTGCAGTGGACCTCCATCCTCCCAACACACTCACATCCTGGTAGTTCCTCAGGGGTTGAAGAGAAATATCCGGGTCATCAGTGGCACTTTGTGACCTGTTGACAGTGTTCTCCTCCAGGAAATTTGTCAGCAGGTTTTCTTCCCTGAGGGTTTCTTGCCTGTTCGTGATCTTCATTAGAGGGATTCTTTCACCGAACATTGGGAAAAGGAAACAAACCAGGGGTAGCAATCAGCTGGCCATGTTATTGTATGACTGAGAAACCTTGCGTTGTCATGACACTGTGCATCTTCCCAGCATTTCTATGAGTTTGATGCTATTATCAGAATACCATGCAAAGACCTGGGCAAAGACCTTGGTTTGAATACTGGTTCTGTTGTGTAATCTTGGGTGAATCATATGACTCTTTGGAGTCTCAATATCCTCATTGGTAAGAAGGTGGAATATAATAACCACCATCCCCCATGTAGAATGTGGTGGGTATTAAGTGGGATGATGGATATAATGTACGTGATATGAAGGAGGTTTCAACAAAGACAGCCATTACGATTGCTATGGCCACCCCACTGTATCTTTTTCAAAAAAGCTCTGGGAAGGAGGCAGAAGGGGGATCATTATCATCTTTTTACTGGGAGGAATTTGAAATGCAGGAAGTTTGTGACTTAGTAGTAGTTTGTGGTCACACTACTTGTTAGAGGTAAAACAGCCTAGAAGCAGCCTTCCTGATGTTTCTCCAGGGCTCAAGCTAAAGAGAGTGGAAAGAGAGGAAGCCAGGAGATGGGGGATGAATTAGAAGAATTAAAAGGCTAGAGAAGCAAGGAAGAGTCAAAATAGAAAACAAACAAATAGAGAATCCAAAACTCAGAGAGCTCTGCATGCACAGAAACATCCAATATGATGAAAGACATAAAAGAGAGAGAGAAAGAGATGAAGAGATAGACACATTTACACTGGCATGGAGAGACAGCAGAGAGGAGATGCAAAAACAAATACAAGAGAAATGCAATTCCACAGGACCTAACTTACAGTTGCAGAGGTTGTGCACTGAACCATTCCAAGGAGTGTATTTTCACATAAGTCATGATGTGACTGGCACACCCAGAGTTGTATAACCCTGGAGGCTGAACCCAAGCATCTTGTTTCCATGGAAAGGTACTCATCAATAAGTGTAAGCTGAGTTTTCAGCCTTTTAGGGAATGATTATATTTCCTTCTAACGCTGATGGGTGGAAAAAGAAGATGACAGGAAAAACCCCAGAAACAGAGATGATGCCACTTACAGTCCCCATACTTACATGACTAGGCACTCTGAGAGGGCCACCAGCCCAAGAATCCCAAGCCACTTCATGCTTCTAATCTGGGACCAAGTACTCAAAACAGAGTGAGTTCAAAGCATGCCATGGTGTCCAAGAGCTCCTAGTTATATATGCTCAGACCTGCCCAGAGAGTCCCCTTTAGGCCACTAATGGATCAGATAAGAAGTATGAACCTCTCGATAAAATTTTTACCTCGATCAATATCTGTGGGGAGTGGACTTTTAACATTCTCTGAATACAGAGATTTCTACTCTAATGTCTTCCTTGGGGCTTGGCTACAGAACCAAAACTGAGCCCTTCGGACTAACTAAGAAGGAAGAGACTCTTGCCAACTTTAATACAAAACATTGCTACTAATATGATAAAAGTAAATGCTAGGAGCCATGCTTGACATTCGTGATCTCATGTGGTCTTCCAAACTTCTTGATGAGATGTACATTGCAGTGCTCAGTTGAGGAGGAGATTGCAAGGAGGAATAGTGTTCAAATGGCAAAGTGTAGACATGAGCAGCAACCTAGTGACATACAAGTGAATGGCTTTAGATAATGGGACAGATGGCCCAGATCAGGGGCACTTATGATGCCAATCCACATCAAAAATGTAGGCCAAAGTAGTATTACAATTGCAGAGTTTCACTATGGGAAGAAACATGTTGCATGCATCCCCAAGATACTTCATATCATCCAACAAATATACAGAGCACCCTGTGTGCTGGGGTCTGGGTTAGATGCTGGAGAGTCAGAGTTGAGTAAGACCCAGGGGGTCCTTATCTTGAGGGAGCTAGCAGTCTAGGGCAGTCCTCACAAACCCATGGTGTAGGTGGCAAGAGGAAGAAATGGAAGGGCTCAGCAGGCATCATGGACATGAGGCAGACAGCATCTGCACTGCTAGAGGGGGCAGCCTCTCCTTAGCTCTAACCAGCAGCTGCCATGCTAGAAAGCAGCCTGGTTGGCCTTATTTTCAAGTGAAGTCAGAAGTCTGGATACTTATGTAAAATCCCCTGATTTTAAGTGTTAGCAAATAATTGTTGTTCTTCTTCACAAAATAAGTGTGAGTTGAAACTGAAACACCTGTGTGCTGGATTCAGCCTTCAGGCTGTGCTGGTTTCATTTCTCACCTAAAGGTGGGAGTAGAGAGTGGAGAGAAAGAGGGTTGAACTCATGTTGGTAGAATGAATAAGAAAAAATGAATTTTAACCATGTTAATTTTCCTTTCATTTGTAAAGAAAGTTCAGCAGGTACCTAACAACCAATAAATTTAATAATGTCCAATTGGTAATGTTGGCTTAGAAAATATATGCACAATGTAACAGATCTGATTAAGTTTTATTTGAGACCAAATGAGGACTGCAACCCTGAAGGCAGAATCTCAGATAGCTCTGAGAAACTCCTCCAAGTAGGCAAGGAGAGGAGCCAGAATATATAGGGGTTTTGCAACAAAGGACAGGTATTCAGGAACGTCCATTAAAAGAAACTAGATATCTCATGGTGAGGAACTTTGTGCTTTTGTACATATGGGAAGATGCAAGCTTTGGGCTCATTGAAATTATTCCTGTGCTATGCACCTTAGCTATCTGGGGCCTGCATTTTCACATCCTGAGTTTCCTCGGGGCTCACCACAGGCAGTGACTTGCAGCCTGTTGGCAGGTATTCTTTTCAGTGAGGGACACAATCCTTGATGACTGTGACATCCCTTATTGATATGACAGGGAATATTCTATTTATAAATATTCTATTCATCACTAAGCATCTGATATAATTCCCCATTAGGATCCACATCATCAGTCATTTTTTCTACCAAAGCAAATATACAAAGAATCCATTTCTAAGCTTGTTATCAATCAAAGAAGGCAGAAAAGACCACTCAGAGCTCCTCCTCAGCCTGAAATGAACAGGCTACCTGCTAAACTGTGATTGCAGCCAAAGTAAAGACATTGGAGTTTTATGTCTCCTTTCAAGATTCCCAGGGCCTGGGTGTTCCTGGGTGAGATCTATCCAAGCCTGACCTTGGGTAGGAAAATGAGAGGCCGATCTAATCACCAGGTGGGTGATAGATGGGATGCTGCATTTTCCTACTTATTTTTGCACATTGCTAAAACTCTGTTTGGGTGGTTTGATCCCTCAAGAGGGGATCTGACATGATCTACCAAATGACAGACACAAATACCATTTATCTCAGCAATTCTACTTCTAGGGATCTATCACAAAGATACACTGGCAAAAATGCAAAACAAAACAAAACAAACAAACAAACAAAAACATGCACAAGCTATCCACTGCAACATTGTTTGTAAAAGGAAAAGATGAGAAACATAGCTGAATTCCCCAGTCCATTCTCTGTATCTGGGAGGGGGCGGGGGGTGAAGGGGAAGCTGAGATGAAGCGAGAGAGTAGCACAGACATATATATACCACCAACTGTAAAATAGACAGTCAGTGGGAAGTTGTTGTATAACAAAGGGAGTCCAACTCGAGGATGGAAGATGCCTTAGAGGACCAGGGTGGGGAGGGTGGGGGGTATTCGGGGGGGGGGGGGGGAGTCAAGGGAGGGAGGGAATATGGGGATATGTGTATAAAAACAGATGATTGAACTTGGTGTACCCCCCAAAAAATAATAAATAAATAAATAAAATTAAAAAAAAAAAAAAGAAACATAGCTGAAGTGACCATCCATGGGGAAGTGTTGAATAAGGCACAGGGCTACTGAACAATTGGGTATGATTGGGATGGCCAAGGCGTGGAATGGCTCAGACCTTCAGGGTATGCTGTTCCATTTTCAAAAAAGAGGGACCAGAGAAATGCTTATGATTTACTGCTTTTCCATACACATATATGTCTATTTTCATTAATAAAGTGTGGAAGAATAAACCAAAAACTAATAAAAATTATAATTTATGGGGGAGGGATAGGGATAGAACTGAGGTTTTTATTGCTTTATAGATTGAATTTTCAAGCATGTAAATGTGTTACAGAATCAAAAAATATGTAAATAAACACAACTTTCCAAATTTAGAACTAAAACAAATGAGCCTGATTCAATCAAGTTGGTGATGAAGACTCACAGAACAAAACATTACTTAGGTGGCTTTAAAATGCAAATTTTGACACTACATTCAGAGTGGGATGTCTTCTAACGAAAAAAACAAAGTAACAAATAAATGCAGTGCCCCCACCACCAAAACAAACCCAAAAACCAAAAGCCAAAGAAATCTGAAACTACATCCAGCAAATTATTGATGGTAATATTGCTACTGTTATGTTGAAAATATTGTTAAGTGTGTTACAGGTTAAAGCAAGAAAGTAACCAATGCTAATGTTGTTATGAAGCAAGAATTTCCTTGGAAGGGAGAAAGGAGTTTTAAAAATACAACCAAAATGTATAAGTAAAAGCCTGTGGTCTTAAAACTTGAATCATAAATATAAGTTTGTGCCATTTAATTATTACTATTTTTTGAAAAGAAAATCTGTACTTCTTGGCTCTGACCACTGAAAAACCTAGAAGCAATGGCAACTTGATAACAGTGAGTGTCCTGAGACCTAGCTTGTGGCCTCTAAATACCATTTCCCAAAAGAGGATCCAGAGATTCTTGAAGAGATGGCTGATTTCAGGGCTGGACCATGAAATGCACAAGATAAGCCTGAGAATCTTGAAGGACCAGATATTTGAGAGCTTTCAAAGACCTCCGAGGGCCAGACAAAATCTTTAGTAATCTATGAAGAGGCCAAAGGTGGGACAATTTTAGCATTACATCAAAAAGATTAAAACAAATTACATATATACAAAGTCATACCTGAGAGCTGCCTGGTGGTGCAGGGAACAAGACTCCAAGCTCTCAATTAAGGGTGCTTGGGTCTGATTCTTTGTCAGTGCACTAGATCCTACATGCCATAACTAATAGTTCATAAGCCATATCTAAAATTCTGGCATGCCACAACAGAAAATCCCCCATACTGCAAATTATACTCTGTGAAGTCATATAAATAAATAAATTGTTTTTAAATACCAAATAATATTCCATTGTATGTTTCTACCACATTTTCCTTATTCATTCAACTGGTGATGGATCAAAGTTATTTCTCCATCTTGTCTATTGTAAGTGATGCCACAATGTACATGACAGTGACCTTGGAGAGACAGCAGTGAGCGGTCCTGAAGAGAGATCTTCATTTCTTTCCCAGGAATTGAACCTTGGTAGGCTGGATGAAACACAAGGAATTCAAACCACTAGACCATTAGGGGCTGGAGGCTAGAAGCAAAGTGGTCCTAGCTTTTCCCCCCATTTCAAAGCAAAAATATTTCAAGGAGGCAAAAACTATAAAAACAGGTACAAAGTTTATTTTTAGAGACACAACACAATGTATGAGAGAGAAAACGCAGAAGCATTTTCTTTAAGACAAAAGGAAGGCAGAAATACACACCCAGAGAGAAAAGGTATGAACATCCCCTCTAATAAGGAAGAGCACAGTAAGTGAGAAACTAGGCAGAGATACACAGCCAGGGAAGAGTGCAGGTGTCCTGAAAGAGGAGTGTAGGAAAGATGTGATTTAAATTACTTATATAGAACAACCCTCCCAGGGCTTGGTTTACCTTTGGCCAATTATCTTAATGCTTTTCTCACAGCTGATTGGTCCTAGGACCACCACCAAGATGTGTGTGCAACTTTTTGCTAAGGTGACCCCAATGCAGAGGCCTATGGGTATATGTCCACACTTATCATGTGGTGCTGCTACATCCCTATTGGACCTCCAAAGACCTTCCTATGCATGGACAGACTGGGAAATTTTCCTTGATCTTAGGAGTGGGCCCCTTCTCTCTGTACTTCAACAGACCTCAGGTTCTGCCACAAGCTTTGTCCTTGGCATATCAGGGTGAGAACAAAGCTTAAATTTGACTCTACTTGACAAACACCAGCTGTCCAGCCCAGGGGCCCATCTATCTCCTACTTCAGAAGGGCAAATATCCCTTTGAGATCATGATTTTAGGTTTTTGGAATAATACCCAGAAGTGAGATTGCTGGATCAAAGAGGAAATCTCTTTTTAGTTTCTTAAGGAATCTCCATTAGGTTCTCCAGTGCCTACATCATTTTACATCGTCACTGACATTGTACAGGGTTCCACATCCATGTCAACACTTGTTATAATTTATTTTTGATAATGACCATTCTAAAGGATGCAATATGATATTTTTTGTCATTTGATTTGCATTTTCGTGATAATTAGTAGGGGAGGAACTATCCTTATCCGAAAGTTACAGAATAGGAAACCAATGTCCAGAAATGAACTTAGCAAGCTCACATGACTGATAGGATTCAGAGGTGGGATTTGAAGCCAGGCAGAAAAGCTCCAGAATATACATTCCTGGTCAGTATGCAACACTGTCTCGCATGTGCTTAGCAAATGTGGGATGATGTTGTTTTGTATTCTGTTCTTTTTCTCTCAATGTCATATTGCAACAATTTCTCATAACACTGAATATTCTCCTAAAACCCAATTTTAAGGTTGGTGATTGCATGACAGCCTATCTATGTGGTGGACACTTTATGGTTAATGAGCTTTGGAAAGTCCCAGATTTCATTTTGTAAGAGACTTTGAGGACTATATCCTTGCTATTTAAGGTTTTGGGAGGTTCTGCTCATTGCTTTAGCATAAACCATAGAAGCAAAATTGCTGGGAGAATGGCCATACATATTTTAAGAACAAGTCATCTCCAAAAAGATTGTACCAATTTACACTGTTTCAAGAAAGGTTCAAGATATATCATTTTATTGTTTATTCTGTATTTATTCTCACCAGTGGCTATCAATCTCTTTGGTCTGCAGTGGGTAAAACATAAAAGTGGATGCTAGAGGAAGATTGTTGCCTTGAAGACCTGACTTTGGGACTTCCCTGATGATCCTGTGGTTAAGATTCCAGGACTTCAATGCATGGGATGTGGGTATGAAGTCTGGATGGGCAACTAAGAGAAAGCATGTCATGCAGTGTGACAAAAAGAAAAAAGAAAAGAAAACAGTTGATTAAGATCAGAATTTATTCTCCTGTTCATAGCACAGGCTACAGATATAGACCCTGAAACACAGTGGGCTCATTAGCAGACACAGCTCCAGCCCTGGCCTTATGCTCATCTAGGGAAAAGAAGCCTGCATTTTTCTAGTTGATACTATGGCAGTAAGCCGTGCTGACACCATATGTGTCTCACATGGGTGCAGCAGAGTGTTCTAGTGGAAGCATCTACAAATTCATCTATTCATTTATTCAACATGTATTTATTGATGGCCTACTATGTGCTTGTTACAAGTACATGTGCCAGAAGTTTGGAGGAGACTTCTGTCATCTGCACAGTTGGGGTCATACCCTGCAGTGGCTCATGGAGAGACATGGAAATGGCATATGCAATGAACCAGAACTATTATTCTTATTCTTATTGGTGGTTTTTCAAAACAGAGAGACATTGCTTACGGTGCCTTAAAGAGCACTTGGAAAATGAGATTGGCAAACTGTTCACTTAAATCTCCATTAAACCCAGACCATGATAACTGCTTTAAAAAAAAAAAAATACCGTTTCTGCTCTCACCTTTCCTTCCTTTATCAGCTCTACAACCAGCCCTCTTTCACTCCCCTCAAGTCAATCATAACCCAGTGCCATCCCAAAGTGACCAGGTATACGTAACCCTGGACGTACAGCAGTTCTGCATACACAGGGGAACTGCAGGGCTTGGGGGTGTGTTTCAAAGTGGGGTGGCAAGACTGAACTCAATGACCCCACTCTTGCCCTACCCCAGCCATTCCCTGCCTCCCTGAAAAGGAAGCCCCTCCCTCCTCTGACCTCCTATCCACACCTCTGTTGTTTCCTCTGTTTGGCCCTCCCTATTGAGGTTTGTTTCTTTAACTGTCCCCATGAATCAGTGGTGGGTCTCTAACCCAGCCCTCTATCCCTGGGATCCACCACAGCATCTGGCACACTGTAGTTGATCAGGAAATTTGTAGTGAATAAAAAGTTGTGGAAGAAACAAGACAGCCCTTTCTCTCATGTTTCTCTTGCCTGAGTAAAGGCCCACATGGTGCATTGCTGTGGGGTGTGTTTTCCACCTTATTTACTCTCCTGCTCCTTTTCTGCTCTCGGTCTCCCTCCACCTCTGACCCTTGCTGTCTGCAGGCTAGGCCTCTGCCAAGGGTCTCCAGATGGGAAGAAGTGATGCCTCCATTTTAATTGTTCCAAACCATGGGCACTTGAACCAGCTGTTTTGTTGATCTGGAGGAAGCTCAGAAAGGCTAAAGGCTTTGTGTATCCTGGGTCTCCCTTTGCATGAGGGGCATCTTCCTCAACAACCCTGGAGGCCAAGGGAAGGAAAATACTGAGCCCTGGATGAGTGGGGCTGGCTAGGGATCCACGTGGGACATCACTTGACAAGTGGGGTTAGAAAGCACACCCACTGTGTGGTTGCCAGAGAAGTTGTGAGTGGGATGAAGGGAGAATGGGGAACCATCTCAGCTTGAAGGGGCTCACCCCAAACTCCATGGAGGAGAAGACCACTGCCAGAATTCCTCTGAGATGGGAAGAATAGAATCTATTTTTATTACCGCTTACCAGCCCTCTGAATGAGGAAATGAGAGAGTTGGTGAAGCTGTTACCAACTCTTTCATGCTCTAGCACATCCCCCTGTCACTCCCTTTAGGGCTGCCTCTCCCCAGCTCCAGTCACATGTTGTTGAAGAAACTGTCAATCACGTGGGGCAGGGCAATGTGACCAGGTAAGCCAATCATAGGACCCCATGTGCCTGCCACGATGGATGGTAAAGGGCTGGACACATGACCTAAGGTGGATCAGTCAGAGCCCTTCCTAGTACCAGGATGTTTCCTGAGCTTGTTTTCTTATGGACTAGTTGCCTTGGGGATATCGGTATAGAAGCCTGAGGGAAGAAAGATGTCAGGCTAAGACAATCAAAGTAGAGAGAAGGGAAAGAATAAGGGAGAGAGAGGAGAAAAAGATGGCGGTGAAGTAGAGAGACGTGGAGTGCATCCCTCTCCACAGATGCATTGGGAATGCACGGAAGGACACAGTCATTCCCACAGAGAACCAGCTGAACACCAGCAGACGGCCTCGGACACCGGAAAGGGCTGCGGAGAACCTGACATAGCCGACTGAATATTCGTCTAATCCAATACTTGGACATTAGTCTGAGGCTTGGACAGTCTTCTATAAACACCTCTATCACCAGGACAAGCAACCCCAAAAGCTTGGACAACCATGAGGAAACAAAGAAACACCATGCAGGCAAAGGAGCAGGAAAAAAACCCACAAGACCAAATAAATGAGGAGGAAATAGGAAAAATGCCTGAAAAAGAATTTAGAGTAATGATAGTAAAAATGATACAAAATCTCGATAACAAATTAGAGAAAGTACAAGAAACAGTTCATAAGAACTCAGAAAAACAAACAGCAATGGATAACAAAATAACTGAAATTAAAAATACTCTAGATGCTCTAACCAGCAGAATGACTGAGGCAGAAGAACGAATAAGTGAGTTGGAAGATAGAATGGAAGAAATAAACGCCACAGAGCAGGAAAAAGATAAAAAAATAAAAAGACTAGAAGACAGCCTCAGAGACCTCAGTGATAACCTTAAACGTACCAACATTCGAATTATAGGCATCCCAGAAGAAGAAGAAAACAAGAAAGGGTCTGTGAAAATATTTGAAGAGATTCTAGTGGAAAACTTCCCCAACATGGGAAAGGAAATAATTCACCAAGTCCAAGAAGCACAGAGAGTCCCATACAGAATAAACCCAAGGAGAAATACACCAAGACACATATTAATCAAACTAACGACAATTCAACACAAAGAAAAAATATTAAAAGCAGCAAGAGAAAAGCAACAAACAACATATAAGGGAAAACCCATCAGGATAACAGCTGACCTTTCTACAGAAACTCTGCAGGCCAGAAGGGAATGGCAGGATATACTGAAAGTCCTGAAAGAGAGAAACCTACAGCCAAGAATACTTTACCCAGCAAGAATCTCATTCAGATTTGAGGGAGAAATCAAAAGCTTTCCAGACAAGCAAAAGTTAAGAGAATTCAGCACCACCAAACCAGCCTTACAACAAGTGCTAAAGGAACTTCTCTAAGGAGGAAACACAAGAAAAGGAAAACACCTACAAATACAAACCCAAAACAATTAAGAAAATGGTCATTGGAACACACATGTCAATAATCACTTTAAATGTCAATGGATTAAATGCTCCAACCAAAAGACACAGACTGGCTGAATGGATCCAAAAACAAGACCCTTCTCTATGCTGCCTACAAGAAACCCACTTCAGACCAAGGGATACATATAGACTGAAAGTGAAGGGATGGAAAAAGATATTCCATGCAAATGGAAGTCAAAAGAAAGCTGGAGTAGCAATACTCATATCAGACAAATTAGACTTGAAAGTAAAGACTATTAAAAGAGACAAGGAAGGGCACTACATAATGATCAAGGGATCCATCCAAGAAGAACATATCACAATGGTAAATATCTATGCCCCCAATATAGGAGCACCTCAATACATAAGGCAAATGCTAACAGCTATAAAAGGGGACATCGACAGTAACACAATTATAGTGGGAGACTTGAACACCCCACTTACATCAATGGACAGATCATCCAAACAGAAAATAAATAAAGACACACAAGCTTTAAATGACACATTAGACCATCTCGACTTCATTGATATTTATAGGACATTCCATCCAAAAACGACAGACTACACTTTCTTCTCAAGTGCACACGGAACATTTTCCAGGATAGATCACATCTTGGGTCACAAATCAAACCTCAGCAAATTCAAGAAAATTGAAATCATATCAAGCATCTTCTCAGACCACAACGCCATGAGACTAGATATCAATTACAGGAAAAAAACTGCAAAAAATACAAACACATGGAGGCTAAACAATTCACTATTAAACAACCAAGGAATCACTACAGAAATCAAAGAGGAAATCAAAAAGTATCTAGAAACAAATGACAACGAAAACACAACAACCCAAAACCTATGGGACGCAGCAAAAGCAGTTCTAAGAGGGAAGTTTATAGCAATACAGTCCTACCTTAAGAAACAAGAAAATGATCGAATAAACAACCTAATCTTACACCTCAAACAACTAGAGAAAGAAGAACAAAGAAACCCCAAAGTGAGCAGAAGGAAAGAAATCGTAAAGATCAGAGCAGAAATAAATGAAAAAGAAAGGAAAGAAACCATAAGAAAAATAAATAAAACTAAAAGCTGGTTCTTTGAGAAGATTAACAAAATTGATAAACCATTAGCCAGACTCATCAAGAAAAAAAGGGAGAAGATGCAAATCAACAGAATTAGAAATGAAAAAGGAGAAGTCACAACGGACACCTCAGAAATACAAAACATCATGAGAGACTACTACAAGCAACTCTATGCCAATCAATTGGATAACCTGGAAGAAATGGATACATTCTTAGAAAAATACAATCTTCCAAGACTGAACCAGGAAGAAATAGAAACCATGAACAGACCAATCACAAGTACAGAAATTGAGGCAGTGATTAAAAATCTCCCAACACACAAAAGCCCAGGACCAGATGGATTCACAGGCGAATTCTATCAAACATTTCGAGAAGAGTTAACACCTATCCTTCTCAAACTCTTCCAAAATATTGCAGAAGGCGGAGCACTCCCAAACTCATTCTATGAGGCTACCATCACCCTGATACCAAAACCAGGCAAAGATGTCACAAAAAAAGAAAACTACAGACCAATATCACTGATGAATATAGATGCAAAAATCCTCAACAAAATACTAGCGAACAGACTGCAACAGCACATTAAAAAAATCATACACCACGATCAAGTGGGGTTTATCCCTGGGATGCAAGGATTCTTCAATATACGCAAATCAATCAACGTGATACATCATATCAACAAATTGAAGGATAAAAACCATATGATCATTTCAATAGATGCAGAAAAAGCTTTTGACAAAGTTCAACATCCATTTATGATAAAAGCTCTCCAGAAAACGGGCATAGAAGGAAATTACCTCAACATCATAAAAGCCATATATGACAAACCAAAAGCCAACATTGTTCTCAATGGAGAAAAACTGGAAGAATTCCCTCTAAGAACAGGAACAAGACAAGGGTGTCCACTCTCACCACTGTTATTCAACATAGTTTTGGAAGTGTTAGCCACAGCAATCAGAGAAGAAAAAGAAATTAAAGGAATCCAAATTGGAAAAGAAGAAGTAAAATTATCACTCTTTGCAGATGACATGATACTATATATAGAAAACCCTAAAGACTCTACCAGAAAACTGCTAGCACTCATTGATGAGTTTAGTAAAGTAGCAGGATACAAAATTAATGCACAGAAATCTCTTGCATTCCTATACACTAACAACGGAAGAGCAGAAAGAGAAATTAAGGAAACTCTCCCATTCACCATTGCAACCAAAAGAATAAAATACCTAGGAATAAACCTGCCTAAGGAGGCAAAAGATCTGTATGCAGAAAACTTTAAGACATTGATGAAAGAAATCAAAGATGACATAAACAGATGGAGGGATATACCATGTTCCTGGATTGGAAGAATCAACATCGTGAAAATGACTGTACTACCCAAAGCAATTTACAGATTTAATGCAATCCCGATCAGATTACCAATGGCATTTTTCACAGAACTAGAGCAAGAAATCTTATGATTTGTATGGAAACGCAAAAGACCCCGAATAGCCAAAGCAATCTTGAGAAGGAAAAATGGAGTTGGTGGAATCAGGCTTCCTGACTTCAAACTATACTACAAGGCCATAGTGATCAAGACAGTATGGTACTGGCACAAAAATAGAAAGGAAGATCAATGGAACAGAATAGAGAACTCAGAAGTAAGCCCAAACACATATGGGCACCTTATCTTTGACAAAGGAGGCACGAGTATACAATGGAAAAAAGACAGCCTCTTCAATAAGTGGTGCTGGGAAAATTGGACAGCAACATGTAAAAGAATGAAATTAGAACACTTCCTAACACCATACACAAAAATAAACTCCAAATGGATTAAAGACCTACATATAAGGCCAGACACTATCAAACTCCTAGAGGAAAACATAGGCAGAACACTCTTTGACATACATCAAAGCAACATCCTTTTTGACCCACCTCCTAGAATCATGGAAATAAAATCAAGAATAAACGAATGGGACCTCATGAAACTTAAAAGCTTTTGCACAGCAAAAGAAACCATAAACAAGACTAAAAGGCAACCCTCAGAATGGGAAAAAAATAATTGCCTATGAAACAACGGAAAAGGATTAACCTCCAAAATATACAAGCAGCTCATGCAGCTTCATACCAAAAAAGCAAATAACCCAATCCACAAATGGGCAGAAGACCTAAATAGACATTTCTCCAAAGAAGACATACAGATGGCCAACAAACACATGAAAAGATGCTCAACATCACTCATCATGAGAGAAATGCAAGTCAAAGCCACAATGAGGTATCACCTCACACCAATCAGAATGGCCATCATCACAAAGTCTGGAAACAACAAATGTTGGAGAGGGTGTGGAGAAAAGGGAACTCTCCTGCACTGTTGGTGGGACTGTAAGTTGGTACAGCCACTATGGAAAACAATTTGGAGGTTCCTTAAAAAACTACAAATAGAACTACCATATGATCCAGTAATCCCACTCCTGGGCATATACCCAAAGAAAACCATAATCCCAAAAGAAACTTGTACCATCATGTTTATTGCAGCACTATTTACAATAGCCAGGACATGGAAGCAACCTAAATGCCCATCAACAAATGAATGGATACAGAAGGTGTGGCATATATATACAATGGAATATTACTCAGCTATAAAAAGGGATGAGATGGAGCTATATGTAATGAGGTGGATAGAACTACAATCTGTCATACAGAGTGAAGTAAGTCAGAAAGAGAAAGACAAATATTGTATGCTAACTCACACATACGGAATCTAAAAATGGTACTGATGAACTCAGTGACAAGAACAGGGAAGCAGATACAGGGAATGGACTGGAGAACTCGAGGTATGGGAGGGGGCGGGGGGTGAAGGGGAAACTGAGAAGAAGCGGGAGAGTAGTACAGACATATATATACTACCAACTGTAAAATAGTCAGTGGGAAGTTGTTGTATAACAAAGGGAGTCCAACTCGAGGATGGAAGATGCCTTAGAGGACTGGGGCAGGGAGGGTGGGGGGGAATCGAGGGGGGGGCGTCAAGGAAGGGAGGGAATATGGGGATATGTGTATAAAAACAGTTGATTGAACCTGGTGTACCCCCAAAAAAAATAAAATAAAATAATAATAAAAAAAAAATCAAAAAAAAAAAAAAAATAAGGGAGAGAAAGAGTGAGCTGATGGCTTCTGATTTCTTGGGTCCAGTCACTGAGATGTTTGCATCTGCTCTAGTTCCAGTGTCCTCTAACACCACTATCTTTCCAGTAAGTCTCCCCTTTCCTTGAAGCCACTTGCAGTGGCCTCCCTCAGTTGTGGTTCAGATGAAGATACTGCCCAATTATGATGCACCTCCTTGAATCAAAGAGAGGTACCTATTCATCTTAGCACCATTGAGAATAGAATCCATTATTCTTTACTGAGAAAAGGGCCTTGCAGAGCACCAAAGTCCACCATCATCCCCAGGTGGGAGTACCCTACAGGATAGTGTGTGCTTGGAGTGGACCTGATTGATTCCTGAAGCAGCCCCAGCATTTACACTGTGGGAGCCAGGCCAATCGTTTTGTTTCCCTGAACATAAACTTAGAAATACAGCCTCAGGAAGGTGTCACCCAAGATCCAGGTCTCTAACACTGTCCAGGTCTCTGTGTCACTTTGAAACCAGTTGGCACTGGTGCCCTGAGGACCCTGTGGGAGACAGAAATACACCACAGTTAGCCTGAGCCCTGCCCTGCTACCCCCAAAGTATCCAGAGCTGGTAGTTTCTCAGTTTTATTTCCCCCCTTTTGTAAGAACCGAATTACTGTGTCAGCAGGTGTAAGTGCAGTGCCCTTCAAAGAATAATGGCCAAGACATTTGGTTGCCCTGAGATAGAGGGGTGGGAGAGGCAAGGCTTGCAGTTTGGGATTAGCAGATGCTTACTAAATTAAAGAATGGATAAACAACAGAGTCCTACTGTACAGTATACAGCAGTACAGTATTCAATATCCTGGGACAAAGCAAAATGGAAAAGAATAGAAAAAAGTTTATATATGTGACTCAGGTATGCATATACGTATGTATGCATACCTGAGTCACTTTCCTGTAGAGCAGATATTAACACAACTCTGTAAATCAAGTATATTTCTATACAATCAAAAAAAATGTACAAGAATGACTGGTATTTCCCCAGTTCCTTCGTTCTGCCCCATGCACACCATTTGCTCTACAGTGAATGACTTTTCTCCTCCCTCTTCCCCACAACCTGTTCTTTAAGACTGTGCTCAGCCTCTCTAGGAAGACTTCCTGGACCCTCGCTCACCCTCCCTGGCCACTCCCTGCTTCATTGGGTGACTTACTCTGGTTCTGCCCTTGTCTGTAGCCCTCATCACCCCTAATCTGACCCTGGCACAGCCTGGCACAGCCCCCAGGATGCCATTTGCATGGAGTCAAGTATAGATTTGCTCAACCCAAGCAGGCCTCCTCATGCCTCCAGGCAGCTGGGTTTTCATATTACTGAAATCACCTGTCTTCCTCAAAGCCTTCTTTGATCTCAACAGCCTCCTCCGAAGTCCCACAAGGAGCTGACTTTAAGTCTCAACTTATTTTCTGGGCTGTGTACTCACTGTGCACCCTTTACTCACGTGAGAATCCAACCTCCCCACAGAGGAGTTTGGTAGCCCAACTCACAGAGGGGAAACTGGGGCTTAGCAAGGGAAAGATGCAGCTGAGGACTAGGGGAACCATGTAGCTGATCCTTCAACCAGGAGATATTTGAGATGGGGAGGATGACCGTTAATCATTATTTTGGGGCAACACAATGATACTGTCCCCATCCAACCACACTGGTCACTTGGCCTATTTCAGGAATTGCTAGGGATGACTTTCCATGTTCATGCATCTGAGGGCTCTGGTGGAACTGAAGCTCTTTGAGGGCAGAGACCCTTAATGTTCCCCTCTCCTTGTGCCTCACATCATGTCACCATTGGGTGGTGTCTCCATTTATTCCAGTATGATGGATGTCCCAGACTACCTTTTACTCTCCAGTGGTTGGTTTTGTGGAGGGCCCTGGGCCAGACTCAGTGACTCAGCAACATCTGCAGTGGTGTGGCTTGGCCTGAAGAGGGCCCCCTCCTCCCAGCAGCAACCCAGGGTTCCAGCAAGGCCAAGATTTGAAAACCAGCCCCCACATTTGGCCTCTCACCTTCCAGATATAGGCTTCAGTGGGCAATGTATAGTCATTGCCATTGATGGTGAAGATGATTTCAGGCAGGTGTCTAATGTTACCACATGGAACCAGGTACTATTAGAGAAACAGGAGAGAGGTTGGTCCAGCTGATCCCTGGTGTATGGAGAGCCCCAGGGTGACCCTGTGGCATCTCCCTTCATCCTGTGAATGAAAGTCCTGGGGCTGATAAGCTTGTGGATGGAGGTAACTCATCTAATTGGGCCAAGCAAAAACATAGTCCTGGTATCCATATTGGCTTGGCATCCAAAGTTACAACCAATAGCCACCCCGTTCATGGTCACACTTGGGACAGTGAGACAAAGTGGGCATACAGATCACACTGAAGACTTCCCCCATGCCTGCCTCCCTCCCTGACTATCTCTAGAACAGACCTTCAGCTCATGCCCTGACTATTTTCCTTGGCTCTGGTCATGTAACATTCTTTGATTTCCTTGAGTTCTTGGTTCACCAGGCTTTTTTGTGCCTCACGACCTTGGCATATGCTAGTCGCCCTTCCTGGAAGACTGCCATTCAATTTGTCTAGCTAATTTCTCCTCATATTCCAGTTTCTAGCTTAAATGCCCCTTTTGTAGGAAAGTCTTCCTCTCCAGACTAGATCAGGCTCCTATCTTGGTCACTCTTTGTGAAGACCCATCCTGATTTGCAGCAAGTACCAAAGTCGTAAATCATTATGTGTGTGACTCATTTCATGTACATCTGCCTTACTAGATGTAAGGGCAAGTTGAATCCTTAGTGCCTCCCTCAAGTGCCCAGTACACAGTGGTTGCACAATGTATATTTTTTTGAGTGAATGAATGAATGAATAAGTGAGTGGGAGTAAAAATACATGGGGAATGACAAGAGACAAGTGTCTGGTGTCTGACCAATAATGGGTCAAACCATACAGTGAAGCTGGGGTTTCTCTGGCAGCAGATGCACAGAGCGATGGGGAAGGAGACACTGGTTGCCCTGGAGTGGTTGTCTCTCAGCACGGCCCCCTTCTTGGCTCAGACACCCAGGTCCTCGGCCAGGCAATGCTTCAAATAGCCCAAGGACCTCCTAAGGACCCATAAGCTTCTCTCTGAGGGTATCACACAAAATCGTATCAGTTATTGCCCCTTGTCCTCAGGCCACTCTTGCATCCCTGTTTCCTAATTCTCTATCACAACCTCTGCCCCATGTTGTGCCCAGGATGTGGGTTTGGGTGGCAATGGGTAAGGGAAGTGTATATTTGCATGAGTTGCTGTCAGGTCTCAAGAAAATAGCCAACCTTGCTCCACTGCTCTTAATCCTTTCCCTAAGGAGACCAGTTTTCCCAGGTCTTTGCAGTTTTTAAAGTAGCATTACTGTGTACTAAGGCTCCACTGGTCCTGGGTAGCCCTGCTCAGTTGGGCATCTTATCTCAACCATGTTCAAGCTCGTGAAATTTTCCACGATCCTCCTCCTTTCACTGCACTTCAGGGTCCTCAAAGCTTGCCATCTGACTCACAGCCCAGTGGGTGCAGCCCTCTCCAGGCTGTAAAAAGCTCTCAGAACCCTGTTCAGGATCCTGGTCAAGGCCCTGGTCAGGATGTCTGAGGACATTATGAGCCCATGTGTGGTATGTGTATCTGTGTGTTTATGTGTTTCATCGGATGTGTGTCTGTTTGTGTATTTGTATGTGTGTGCATGCTTGTGTGTCTCTGTGTGTGTATGTGTGTGTCTCTGTGTGCTTTGTGTATATCTGTGTTCCTGTGCATGCTTATATGTGTGCCAATATCTGTGTTTATATGCGTCTCTGTGTGTGTTTATATGTGTGTCTTCCTGGTTGCATCATGTGTGTCTGTGTGTGACTGTGTGTGTGCATGCATTTGTGTGTGTCTGTGTGTCCATGTGAAGGAGTGGGAGTATTACTTAGGGTGGCCCTCAGAGGAAGAGGATTACTGGTTCATGGTTATCTGCTAAAAATATGTTAAGGACACTGGTATCCACTTGAGCTCTCCTCTGTGGTAGCTGTGGTCCACCCCATCAAACAGCACCACACTACCATTCTCATTACAGCTGAGGACAGAAGGAAGTGGGAGGGCTCCTTGTCAGAGAATAACCCACTCACTATCTGAGGGGAGACATTTGAAATTCAGGGAGTTTGTGACTTGGCTGTGATCACACTGCTCGTTAGACGTAAAACAGCCTAGAAGTAGCCTTCCTGATCTTTCTCAAGGGCTCAAGAATAAAAGAATGATGAGAGAAAGAGCCAGGAGATGGGCATTCACCTAGGGACATTAAGAAGCTAGAGAAGCAAGGAAGAGATAAAATAGAAAACATGTTTGGCATGCCCAGAAACATCCAAAATGATAGAAGAGATAAAAGAGAGACATACAAAGATGAAGACACAGACACATTCACACTGAAATGGAGAGAGAGCACAGAGAAGATCTGCAAGCAAATCCAGAGAAATGCCATTCCATAGAACCACATTTACAGTTGCTGAGTTTGTGCACTGAACCATTCCAAGGAGTGCCATTTTCACATGGGTCATGATGTGACTGGCACCCCCAGAGTTGTGCACCCTTCAGGTCAACACCAAGACACTTTTTTCCATGCAATGTACTCATTAATAAGTGGGTGATGAACTTTAAGCCTGTCAAGGAATCATTATACTTCATTCTAACTCTGATGGGTGGAAGGGTAAAAGGACAAGAAAAACCCCAGAACCACACATGTTGCCACTAACAGTCTCCATATTTACATAACTAGGCACTCTGAGAGGGCCACCAGCTCGAGGATCCCAACTCACTTCATGCTTCTTTCCTGTGTCCAAGTACTCAAGAAAGAAAAAGGTCTGAGCATTCCATGGTGGCCAAGAGCTCCTAGTTTATATGCACTGACCTGCCCTAATAGTTCCCTTTAGTCCACTAGTGGATCAGATAAGAATTATGAACCTCTTGATAAAATCTTTACTTCCACCAGTGTCTGTGGGGAGTGGACTTAGACAACTCTCTGATAGAGAGATTCCTAATGTAATGTCTTCCTTGGGGCTTGGTGGCAAAAACAAACGTGAATCACGTGGACTAACTAAGATGGGGGAGACTCTTGCCAACTTGTAGATAAAGCACTGCTACTAATATGATGAAAGTAAATGCTAGGGCCCATGCTTGATATTCATTATCCCATGTGGGCTTCTAGACAACTTTATAAGATTTGCATTGCACTCTTCAGTTGGAGAGGCGTTTGCTAGGAGGAAAAGAGGTCAAAGGGCAAAGTGAAGGCATGATGGGCAGCCCAGTGTCATACGAGTGTGTGGCTTTAGGGGGTCACCACCTTTGAAAAATGACATAGGCCAAGGACATGACATAAACTGAGTAGAACCAAATGGTCCAGAATTGTGGACAAGTTGACTTCCACCAGACCTTGAGATTCACTTATATGAGCATACAGATCAAAAAGTGTGTGGTGGTCCAATTCCAATAAGTTCTCTTGCCTTCCTGAAATAGTTGAAATACTCCTCTCACTCATTAGCCTATGGAAGTACCCACCCCTATAAAAACTGATTATCCTATATCCTGGTAGCTTTCTCACTTTCTGAGATGGCCCACAGTCTGTCTTTGGAGTATGTTTCTCTCTAAGAAAATCTACCATTCAGTTTGTCTCTCACGGAATTCTTTCTGGGACAAGACATCTAGAACCTGAGCTTCCTGAAGTCCTGAAAGCAGCTGTGTGATCTCAGTTGGAAGACTTTGAGCTTTGGCCATGTAGGAGTCTCGGCAATGTGGGTTCAAATCCTAATCAGGCTTTTGGCTGAGTTTGAGTCTGAGTCACGTGGGTGCATATCTCAACCAGGGTTTTGGTGGGGATTGAGTTCCAGCCAACAGGGTTCAAATCCCAATGTGAGGTGCAAGGTTTCTATTTTAGCATCACATCAAATCAATTGAAACAAATAAAATATATAAACAGCCATGACTGGGACTTCATTGTGGCACAGTGGAGAAGATTCCAAGCTCCCATTGCAGGGGGCTTTGTTTCAATCAATGGCCAATATAGCTTATTTCACATGCCACAAATAATAGATTACATTCCACAACTACATTCCCTGCATGTCACAACAAAAGATGCTGTGTGCCACAAATAACACCTGGAACTGCCAAAAAATAAATGAGTATATATTTTTTTCAATGCTGAATAATATTCCATTGTATGTTTCTACCATATTTTCTTTATCCATTCAGCTGTTGATGGATCTAAGTTTTTTCTACATCTAGGCCATTGTAAAAGGTGCTATGCTATACAGGACAGTGATCTCACAGAGACAGCTGTGGGAAACTCTGAAAAGAGAGCTAGTTTCCTTCCCAAGAATGTACCTGGGTAGCCTGGAGGAAAAGCCAATAATTCTAACCTTCAGATCATTCAGGACTAGAGTGGCACTAAATCTTTCCACTGTTTTTAAGCAAGAATATTTCAAGGAGGCAAAAACTGTAAAAACAAGCACAACGTTTATTATTAGAGACAAAGCACAACGTAGCAGAAAGCACACAGATAAGACAGTTGATATATTTAAGAGAGGATCAAGGCAGAAATCTGCACCCAGAGGACAGTGGGCCTCCTGAATAAGAAGTGCAGGAAAAAGGTGATTTAAATGACTTATATAAGATAGCCTGTCCCTGTCTTTTTTTTTTTTCTTGTGGACAAATGTCTTGTTTCTTTTCTCATACATGACCATTTCTAAGACAATCCCCAACATGCGTGCACAATATTTTGTTAGATGGAAAAAACCAGCATAGGAGAAAAAAGATGGCAGCGAAGTAGAGAGACGTGGAGTGCATCCCTCTCCACAGATGCATTGGGAATGCACGGAAGGACGCAGTAATTCCCACAGAGAACCAGCTGAACACCAGCAGACGGCCTCGGACACCAGAAAGGACTGTGGGGAGCCTGACATAGCCGGTAGGGAGGCATCTACGAGGGTTCAAAGAGGGTGAAGTGGCGGAGCTGTGGCAGATGGGAGGGAGTGAGAAACATACGGAGGGTCCGCAGCGCAGCTCAGCGTTCCCGGACCGAAACATCGATCTGCGGCTGAACGGAGGGTCCAGGAGCGGGAGCGTGGGAACCGGAGAACTGGTTCAGGGCGAGAAACATTGTTGCCGGTAGGGTGATGGACCGAGAGGACAGGAGGGAGGAGGACCGCGGAGAGGAGTGTCCGTCCCTGAGAGCTGCCCGGCCATGATGGCAGCTGGAGGCTGCAGGCTCACGGGCGGGGGGGGGGGGGGGGAGGAGCCGCGGCCATAGCCTCTCCCTCTCTTTCGGCGCCTCTGCAGCAGGCAGTGGAGAGACGCCCTGCGGGCCACCTAAGGTGCTCAGGGATAACAAGCACCCTCAGGCACTCGGGTGGGGCTAGAGTAAAACCCCTTGCAACGTCAGCAGCAGGGAGGCTGCCGAGAGAAAAAAAAAAAAAAAAAAGCATCAAAAAGAAAAAAACCCCTAGAGAGGCCCAACTCTAAGACTTTCTGTTTACGCCTGAGTCAACAGCGCCCTCTGCAACAGGCACCTCCAAGCCTGACTGAAACAACATTGCACCACTGCTCACTCACTCCCAGGAGAAGGAGCCACTATTGTACCCTCTCGCTCTCCACACACCAACGCTTAGAGACGAACAATAAAGGAACCTCTGCTGGTCACAGAATAACGCAAAAAAAACCCAAGGCAAGGAGAAGGACACTTGCAGCTGAGAAGCTAAGGAAACAGAAATAGTAGTATCAATACCTATTGAACTGGTCCATTCTGGGATCAGTTCTGGATTTTTTTTTTCTTTCTCTCTCTCTCTCTTTTTTTTTTTTTTTTGATTTATTAAATACGATCTTAGCCCTAAGGGATCTACAAGTTTTATAACATAATTTTTTAATGATATTTTTTATTCTTTTTTTTTTTTGCCTTTTTATATATTTCTATATCCAGCTAAGTTTTTGGTAGTACGGACAAAATATCTCTCATACTTTCCTTTTATCCCTATCTTTTATACATTTCTATTCCTTTCTTTTTATTTGCATATTTCCAACCACATTACGCTCTTCTGTTCCCCTTTCTTCCAGCCTTTTAAAGTTTATTTTATCTTAACATACTTATAAGCAACACTATTGGTGTGCTCAGACTCCTTGCTCTATTCTCCAGATGACGCACTGCCTTGGTATTTAATATTAGGCTTTTGTCTTTATCTTAGTTCTTAGTACAGTTGTCTAATTACATTCTGAGAATCTCCATTCTCTCTGGTGGTACTCCAGCTCTTTTCTATATTTGATCCTAGCTTACAAAATCTCCCTGGATTGATGTTTGTATGTGTAGGGTGTTATTTGTTGTTTGTTTGCTTTTGCTTTTGTCTCTGATTTCTTCTGTTTCAGTTATCAATTTCTGCTGGGTTTCTCTTTGAATATCTGATAGCACACTGGGGTTCTGTCAGGTCTTTCTAGAGCCTTATGTCCTAACGGATTCAGTAATTGTGTATCTGTTTCCTAGACTTAATAATTGTTTAATCCAATACTTGGACATTAGTCTGAGGCTTGGACAGTCTTCTATAAACACCTCTATCACCAGGACAAGCAACCCCAAAAGTTTGGACAACCTTGAGGAAACAAAGAAACACCATGCAGGCAAAGGAGCAGGAAAAAAACCCACAAGACCAAATAAATGAAGAGGAAATAGGAAAAATGCCTGAAAAAGAATTTAGAGTAATGATAGTAAAAATGATACAAAATCTCGATAACAAAATAGAGAAGTACAAGAAACAGTTCATAAGAACTCAGAAAAACAAACAGCAATGGATAACAAAAAAACTGAAATTAAAAATACTCTAGATTCTATAACCAGCAGAATGACTGAGGCAGAAGAATGAATAAGTGAGTTGGAAGATAGAATGGGGGAAATAACTGCCACAGAGCAGGAAAAAGAAAAAAAGAATAAAAAGACTAGAAGACAGGCTCAGAGACCTCAGTGATAACCTTAAACGTACCAACATTCGAATTATAGGCATCCCAGAAAAAGAAGAAAACAAGAAAGGGTCTGAGAAAATATTTGAAGAGGTTCTAGTGGAAAACTTCCCCAACATGGGAAAGGAAATAATTAACCAAGTCCAAGAAGCACAGAGAGTCCCATACAGAATAAACCCAAGGAGAAATACACCAAGACACATATTAATCAAACTAACGACAATTCAACACAAAGAAAAAATATTAAAAGCAGCAAGAGAAAAGCAACAAATAATATGTAAAGGAAAACCCACCAGGATAACAGCTGACCTTTCTACAGAAAATCTGCAGGCCAGAAGGGAATGGCAGGATATACTGAAAGTCCTGAAAGAGAGAAACCTACAGCCAAGAATACTCTACCCAGCAAGAATCTCATTCAGATTTGAGGGAGAAATCAAAAGCTTTCCAGACAAGCAAAAGTTAAGAGAATTCAGCACCACCAAACCAGCCTTACAACAAGTGCTAAAGGAACTTCTCTAAGTAGGAAACACAAGAAAAGGAAAACACCTACAAATACAAACCCCAAACAATTCAGAAAATGTTCATTGAAACACACTTGTCAATAATCACTTTAAATGTAAATGGATTAAATGCTCCAACCAAAAGACACAGACTGGCTGAATGGATACAAAAACAAGACCCTTCTATATGCTGCCTACAAGAAACCCACTTCAGACCAAGGGATACATATAGATTGAAAGGAAAGGGATGGAAAAAGAGATTCCATGCAAATGGAAGTCAAAAGAAAGCTGGAGTAGCAATACTCATATCAGACAAATTAGACTTGAAAGTAAAGACTATTACAAGAGACAAGGAAGGACACTCCATAATGATCAAGGGATCCATTCAAGAAGAACATATCACATTGGTAAATATCTATGTCCCCAATATAGGAGCACCTCAATACATAAGGCAAATGCTAACAGCCATAAAAGGGGACATCGACAGTAACACAATAATAGTGGGAGACTTGAACACCCCACTTACATCAATGGACAGATCATCCAAACAGAAAATCAATAAAGATACACAAGCTTTAAATGACACATTAGACCATCTCAACTTCATTGATATTTATAGGACATTCCATCCAAAAACGACAGACTACACTTTCTTCTCAAGTGCACATGGAACATTTTCCAGGATAGATCACATCTTGGGTCACAAATCAAACCTCAGCAAATTCAAGAAAATTGAAATCATATCAAGCATCTTCTCAGACCACAATGCCATGAGACTAGATATCAATTACAGGAAAAAAACTGCAAAAAACACAAACACATGGAAGCTAAACAATTCACTCTTAAACAACCAAGGAATCACTACAGAAATCAAAGAGGAAATCAAAAAATATCTAGAAACAAATGACAACGAAAACACAACAACCCAAAACCTATGGGACGCATAAAAAGCAGTTCTAAGAGGGAAGTTTATAGCAATACAGTCCTACCTTAAGAAACAAGAAGATGATCGAATAAACAACCTAACCTTACACCTAAAACAACTAGAGAAAGAAGAACAAAGAAACCCCAAAGAGAACAGAAGGAAAGAAATCATAAAGATCAGAGCAGAAATAAATGAAAAAGAAAGGGAAGAAACCATAAGAAAAATAAATAAAACTAAAAGCTGGTTCTTTGAGAAGATTAACAAAATTGATAAACCATTAGCCAGACTCAAGAAAAAAAGGGAGAAGATGCAAATCAATAGAATTAGAAATGAAAAAGGAGAAGTAACAACGGACACCACAGAAATACAAAACATCATGAGAGACTACTACAAGCAACTATATGCCAATGCTTTGGATAACCTGGAAGAAATGGATACATTCTTAGAAAAATATAATCTTCCAAGACTGAACCAGGAAGAAATAGAAACCATGAACAGACCAATCACAAGTATGGAAATTGAGGCAGTGATTAAAACTCTCCCAACACACAAAAGCCCAGGACCAGATGGGTTCACAGGCGAATTCTATCAAACATTTCGAGAAGAGTTAACACCTATCCTTCTCAAACTCTTCCAAAATATTGTAGAAGGAGGAACACTCCCAAACTCATTCTATGAGGCCACCATCATCCTGATCCCAAAACCAGGCAAAGATGTCACAAAAAAAGAAAACTACAGACCAATATCACTGATGAATATAGATGCAAAAATCCTCAACAAAATACTGGCTAACAGACTGCAACAGCACATTAAAAAAATCACACACCATGATCAAGTGGGGTTAATCCCTGGGATGCAAGGATTCTTCAAAATATGCAAATCAATCAATGTGATACATCATATCAACAAACTGAAGGATAAAAACCACATGATCATTTCAATAGATGCAGAAAAAGCTTTTGACAAAGTTCAACATCCATTTATGATAAAAACTCTCCAGAAGATTGGCATAGAAGGAAATTACCTCAACATAATAAAAGCCATATATGAGAAACCAAAAGCCAACATCGTTCTCAATGGGGAAAAACTGGAAGAATTCCCTCTGAGAACAGGAACAAGACAAGGGTGTCCACTCTCACCACTATTATTCAACATTGTTTTGGAAGTTTTAGCCACAGCAATCAGAGAAGAAAAAGAAATCAAAGGAATCCAAATTGGAAAAGAAGAAGTAGAACTGTCACTCTTTGCAGATGACATGATATTATATATAGAAAACCCTAAAGACTCTACCAGAAAACTGCTAGCACTCATTGTTGAGTTTAGTAAAGTAGCAGGATACAAAATTAATGCACAGAAATCTCTTGCATTCCTATACACTAACAATGGAAGAGCAGAAAGAGAAATTAAGGAAACTCTCCCATTCACCAATGCAACCAAAAGAATAAAATACCTAGGAATAAACCTGCCTAAGGAGGCAAAAGATCTGTATGCAGAAAACTTTAAGATATTGATGAAAGAAATCAAAGACGACACAAACTGATGGAGGGATATACCATGTTCCTGGATTGGAAGAATCAACATAGTGAAAATGACTGTACTACCCAAAGCAATTTACAGATTCAATGCCATCCCGATCAAATTACCAATGACATTTTTCACAGAACTAGAGCAAGAAATCTTATGATTTGTATGGAAATGCAAAAGACCCCGAATAGCCAAAGCAATTTTGAGAAGGAAAAATGGAGTTGGTGGAATCAGGCTTCCTGACTTCAAACTATAATACAAGGCCACAGTGATCAAGACAGTATGCTACTGGCACAAAAATAGAAAGGACTATCAATGGAATAGAATAGAGAACTCAGAAGTAAGCCCAAACACATATGGGCACCTTATCTTTCACAAAGGAGGCACGAGTATACAATGGAAAAAAGACAGCCTCTTCAATAAGTGGTGCTGGGAAAATTGGACAGCAACATGTAAAAGAATGAAATTAGAACACTTCCTAACACCATACACAAAAATAAACTCCAAATGGATTAAAGACCTACATGTAAGGCCAGACACTATAAAACTCCTAGAGGAAAACATAGGCAGAACGCTCTATGACATCCATCAAAGCAACATCCTTTTTGACCCACCTCCTAGAATCATGGAAATAAAATCAAGAATAAACGAATGGGACCTCATGAAACTTAAAAGCTTTTGCACAGTGAAAGAAACCATAAACAAGACTAAAAGGCAACCCTCAGAATGGGAAAAAATAATTGCCTATGAAACAACGGACAAAGGATTAACCTCCAAAATATACAAGCAGCTCATGCAGCTTCATACCAAAAAAGCAAATAACCCAATCCACAAATGGGCAGAGGACCTAAATAGACATTTCTCCAAAGAAGACATACAGATGGCCAACAAACACATGAAAAGATGCTCAACATCACTCATCATCAGAGAAATGCAAGTCAAAGCCACAATGAGGTATCACCTCACACCGATCAGAATGGCCATCATCACAAAGTCTGGAAACCACAAATGTTGGATTGGGTGTGGAGAAAAGGGAACTCTCCTGCACTGTTGGTGGGACTGTAAGTTGGTACAGCCACTATGGAAAACAATTTGGAGGTTCCTTCAAAAACTACAAATAGAGCTACCATATGATCCAGTAATCCCACTCCTGGGCATATACCCAAAGAAAACCATAATCCCAAAAGAAACTTGTACCATCATGTTTATTGCAGCACTATTTACAATAGCCAGGACATGGAAGCAACCTAAATGCCCATCAACAAATGAATGGATACAGAAGATGTGGCATATATATATACAATGGAATATTACTCAGCTATAAAAAGGGATGAGATGGAGCTATATGTAATGAGGTGGATAGAACTACAATCTGTCATACAGAGTGAAGTAAGTCAGAAAGAGAAGGACAAATATTGTATGCTAACTCACATATATGGTATCTAAAAATGGTACTGATGAACTCAGTGACAAGAACAAGGATGCAGATACAGAGAATGGACTGGAGAACTCGAGGTATGGGAGGGGGCGGGGGGTGAAGGGGAAACTGAGACGAAGCGAGAGAGTAGCACAGACATATATATACTACCAACTGTAAAATAGTCAGTGGGAAGTTGTTGTATAACAAAGGGAGTCCAACTCGAGGATGGAAGATGCCTTAGAGGACTGGGGCGGGGAGGGTGGGGGGGACTCGAGGGGGGATAGTCAAGGAAGGGAGGGAATACGGGGATATTTGTATAAAAACAGATGATTGAACCTGGTGTATCCCCCAAAAAAAATTAAAAAATAAATAAAAAAAAAATTTGTTAGATGTATCCCACTGCAGAGGCTTATGGGTGCATGTGTACACTTAATATGGAGGGGTGATCCCTTCTTAATTCACTACCAAGGAGCCTTCCTAAGCATGTGCAGACTGGGAAGGTTTCCTTGAACACAGTGTGGGCATTTTTTCTCTTTGTTTCAGCAGAGTTCAACTTCTGCCACTAGCTTTGTCCTTGCAATGTCTGTGTAAGAACGAAGATTGAGTTTGACTCCACTTGACAAACTTCAGAAATCCAACCCAGTGGTGAATCTATTTCCTATCTCAAATACCCCCTGAGAGGCATGAACACCAAAAAATCTTTATTGGGAAGATGAAGGGTGATAATCCATCATTGGTACTTTCCTCAGGATGGTAAGGGCCTCATAGGCCCTACCAAGCTGGGGCCGTGATCTCTCACTCTATCTTATTAAGTGGTCTTGGGGTGGATTCTGTTTTTATTTCAACAGGGCCTGTACTGAGGAGTGGCTGGAATTTCTGTATCAGTGTCATTTTCATGGGAAACTATTGCAATCTGGATGAAACAAGCTTACCAAGTAATTTCAAAAAGTTAGGGACTAAAGATCAGTAAAAGAATTACTGAATCCAGGGTCCAAAGCAGGAGCAAGAACCAAGATATGTTTGATAACAATATTTGATCCTGGTCCTAATAGAAGCAGTGCTTGGGGTATCTCATAGAAAGGAACAGAGCCATTTGGCATGGCATATATATATATTTAAGTATTTTTTTAGTGTCCCATTTTGATAAATGTAGGTGTAAGAGACTCAGTTAGAAGAAGTTGGAGGAGGAGGAGCTAGTACAACATAGCGGAGTAGGAGCACGTGTGCCCACTCCCTCTTGCAAAAGCACCACAATTAAAACTAACTGCTGAACAGTCATCAACAGAAAGACACTAGAAATCACCAAAAAAGACACCCCCCATCCAGAGACAAAAGAGAAGCCACAATGAGACAGTAGGAGGGGTGCAATTACATTCAAATTAAATCCCATAAAATCTGAGTGGGGGACTCACAAACTGGAAAACAGTTATACCACAGATGTCCACCCACTAAAGTGAGGAGTCTGGGCCCCACATCAGGCTTCCCAGCCTGGGGATCTGGCAACAGGAGGAGGAATCCCCAGAGAATCAGACTTTGAAAGCCAGCAATTTCTGATTGCAGGGCCTACAGATGAATAGGAGAAACAGACACTCCACTCTTGGAGGGCCCACAAAAAAATAGTGTGTGAAGGACCCAGGGGGAAGAAGTAGAAACCCCGTAGAAGAATGAACCAGACCTACCTGCTGGTGTTGGAGGGTTGCCTGCAGAGCTTGGGAGTAGCTGTGGCTCGCTGGGGGAAAATGGACAGTGGCAGCAGGGGTTCTGAGAAGTATTCATTGGCATGAGCACTCCTGGAGTCTGGATTCTTTCCCCCATTAGCATCACCAAAGAGCCTGCAAGGTCCAGTGGTGTATAGCCTCAGGCCAAGCAACCAACAGGGTGGAAATACAGCACTACCCATTGGCAGAAAAGTGTACTAAAGTTTTGCTGAGCTCTGCCCAACCAGCCCTGCACACCATCAGTCCCTCCCATTAGGAAGCATGCACAAGCCTATTAGATAGCTTCCTCCACAAGTGGGCAGACAGCAGTATCAAGCAGTGTCAGCAGTATTTCTTTATGTGGAACTGAAAACCAAAGCCACAGAAAGATAGAGAAAATGAAAAGGCAGAGGACTTTGTACCAGATGAAGGGACAAGATGAAACCCCAGAAAAACAAAGAAATGAAGTGGAGATGGGCACCCTTCCAGAATAAGAATTCAGATTCATGATGGTGAAGATGATCCATGACTTTGAAAGAAGACTGGCTGCAAAGAACAAAAAGAGGCAAGGAAATTTTAACAAAGACCTAGAAGAATTAAAGAACAAACAAACAGAGATAAACCACAGAATAACTGAAATGAAAACTACACTAGAAGGAACCAATAGCAGATTAACTGAGGCAAAAGGGTGAATGAGTGACCTGGAAGACAAAATGGTGAAAATCACTGTTGTGGAAAAGAATAATGAAAAAGTAATGAAAAGAACTAAAGACAGCCTAACAGACCTCTGAGACAATGTAAAACACACCAACTTCACATTATAGGGGTCCCAGAAGGAAAAGAGAGAGAAAAAGGACCCAAGAAAATATTGAAAAAGATTGTAGTTGAAAATTTGCCTGAAATGTGAAAGGAAATAGCCACCCTAATCCAGGAAGTGCAGAGAGTCCCAGGTAGGACAAACCCAAGCAGAAACAAGCCAAGACACATAGTATTCAAAATGACAAAAATTAAAGACGGAGAAAAGTTATTAAAAGCAAGAAGGGAAAAACGGCACATAACATACTAGGGAACTCCTAGAAGGTTAACAGCTGATTCTCAGCAGAAACTCTGCAAGTCAGAAGGCAGTGGCACAATATATTTAAAGATATGAAAGGGAAGAACCTACGACCAAGAATACTCTACTCAGTGGGGATTTCATTCAGATTTGATGGAGAAATCAATAGCTTCACAGACAAGCAACAGCTAAGAGAATTCAGTACCACCAAACCAGCCTTACAACAAATACTAAAGGAACTTTTCTAAGTGGTAAACATAAGAGAAAAAGATGACCCTCAAAAACAAACAAACAAACTAAAAACAATTAAGAAGATGGTAAGAGGAACATTCGTATTGATAATTATCTTCAATGTAAATGGACTAAATGCACCCACCAAAAGACTCAGACTGGCTGAATAGATACAAAAACAAGACCCATATATGTGCTTTCTCCAAGAGACCCACCCCAGACCCAGGGACACACACAGAATGAAAGTGAGGGGATGGAAAAAGATATGCCATGCAAATGGAAATCAAAAGAAAGCTGGAGTACTGATACTTATATCAGATAAAATAGACTTTAAAATATGAAATGTTACAAGAGACAAGAAAGGACACTACTTAAAGATCAAGGGATCAATCCAGAGGAGAAGATAACAATTTTAAATATATATGCACCCATTATAGGAGCACCTCAATACCTAAGCTAAATGCTATCTACTATGAAAGAGGAAACCAACTTTAACACAACAATAGTGAGAGATTTAACACACCACTTACATCAATGGAAAGATCACCCAGACAGAAAAGTAATAAGGAGACAGATGCTTAAAATGACACAATAAACAAGCTAGATTTAATAGATATCTATAGGATATTACATCCAAAATCAGCAGATTACACTTTCTTCTCAAGTGCACATGGAACATTCTCCAAGATAAATCACATTTTGGATCATAAATCAAACCTTTCTAAATTTGAGAAAAATAAAATTGTATCAAGCATCTTTTCTGACCACAAAACTATGAGATTAGATATTAATGACAGGAAAAAAACAAAACAAAACAGTAACAAACACAAACACATGGAGGCTAAAGAATATGCTATTAAGTAACGAAGAGATCACTGAAGATATTGAAGAGGAAATCAAAAAGTACCTAGAGACAAATGACAATTAAAACACAATGATCCAAAAGCTGTGGGATGCAGCAAAAACAGTTCTGACAGGGAAGTTTATAGAAATACAATCTTCCCTCAAGAAACAAGAAAAATCCCAAATAAACAATCTAACATTGCACCTAAAGAAACTAAAGAAAGAAGAGCAAACAAAACCCAAACTTAGTAGAAGGAAAGAAACCATAACCATCAGAGCAGAAATAAATGAAATGGAAACAAAGAAAACAATAGCAAAAATCTAGAAAACTAAAAGCTGTTTTTTTGAGAAGATAAATAATATTGGTAAACCTCTAGCAAGACTCCTCAAGAAAAAGAGGGAAAGGACTCCAGTCAATAAAATTAGAAATGAAACAGGAGAACTTACAAAGGACACTGCAGGAATAGAAATCTCCATAAGAGATGATGATAAGCAACTATATGCCAATAAAATGGACAACCTGGATGAAATGGACAGATTCTTAGAAAGGTTTAACCTTCTATGACTGAATCAGGGAGAAATAGAAAATATGATCAGACAAATCACAAGTAATGAAATTGAAACTGGGATTAAAAATCTTCCAACAAACCGAAGTACAGAACCAGATAGCTTCCCAGGTGAATTTTATCAAATATTTAGAGAAGAGCTAACAATTATCCTTCTCAAACACTTCCAGAAAGTTTCAGTGGAAGGAATACTCCCAAACTCATCCTATGAGGCCACCATCACCGTGATATGAAAACCAAACATACTATAAAAAATCAAAAATTTCAGACCAATATCACTGATGAATTTAGATGCAAAAATCCTCAACAAAATACTAGCAAACAGAATTCAACAACACATTAAAAGCTTAATCCAACATGATCAAGTGGGGTTTATCCCTGGAATGCAAGGATTCTTCAATATACACAAGTCAAACAATGTGATACATCATATGAACAAATTGAAGGATAAAAACCACATGATCATCTCAATAGATGCAGAAAAAGCTTTTGACAAAATTCAACACAGATTTATGATTAAAAATTCTCCAGAAGGTGGGCATAGAGGGAATCTACCTCAACAAAACAAAGGCCATATATGACAAATCCACAGCAAACATCATTCTCAATGGAGAAAAACTGAAAGCATTCCCTCTAAGAAAAGGTACAAGACAAGGATGTCCACTCACTTCACTATTACTCAACATAGTTTTGGAAGTCCTTGCCACAGCAATCAGAGAAGAAAAAAGAAAGAAAAAGAATCCAAATACAAAAAGAAGAAGTAAAACTTTCACTATTTGAAGATGACATGATACAATACATAGAAAATCCTAAAGAAGCCACCAGAAATTTACTTGAGCTAATCAATGAACTTGGTAAATTTGCAGGATACAAAATTAACACATGGAAATCTCATTTCTATACACTAACAATGAAAGATCAGAAAGACAAATTAAGGAAACAATTCCATTCACCATTACAACAAAAAGCATAAAATACCTAGGAATACAACTAAGTAAAGAGGTAAAAGACCTGTAATCAGAAAAAGATAACACAGATGAAAGAGTTCAAAGATGATACAAACAGATGGAGAAATATACTGTATTCTTGGATTGGAAGAATCAACATTGTGAAAAAAGTCTCAATAACAAAAGTAATCTACAGATTCAAAGCAATTCCTATCAAATTACCAATGGCATTTTTCACAGAACTAGAACAAAAATTTCTAAAATTGTATGGAGACACAAAAGACCCCAAATAGCCAAAGCAATCTTGAGGGAAAAAAATGGAGCTGGAGGAATCAGACTCCCTGTCTTCAGACTATATTACAAAGCTACAGTAATCAAGCCTTTCTGGTACTGGCACAAAAACAGAAATATAGATCAATGGAAGAGGAGAGAAAGCCCAGAAATAACCTATGGTCAACTAATCTATGACAAAGTAGGCAAGGACATACAATGGAGAAAAGGCAATCTCTTCAATAAGTAGTCCTGGGAAACCTGGACAGCTACATGTAAAAAAATGACATTAGCACGCTCCCTCACACCATACACAAAATAAATGCAAAATGGATTAAAGACCTAAATGAAAGGCCAGACACTTTTAAACTCCTAGAGGAAAACATAGAAGAACACTCTTCGATATAAATCACAGCAAGATCTTTTTTCATCCACCTCCTAGAGTAATGGAAATGAAAACAAAAATAAATAAGTGGGATCTAATGAAACAAATACTACTGCACAGCAAAGGAAAGTATAAGCAAAAGGGAAAGATAACCCTTAGATTGGGAGAAAATATTTGCAAATGAATCAACAGACAAAGGACTAATCTCCAAAATATATAAACAGTCCATGAAGCTCAATATCAAAATAAAAAACAACCCAATCAAAAAATGGGCATAAGACCTAAATAGGCATTTCTCCAAGGAAGACATACAGATGGCCAAGAGGCACATGCAAAGCTGCTCAACATCACTAATGATTAGCAAAATGCAAATGAAAATGATAATGGGATGTCACCTCACATATGTTAAAATGGGCATCATTAGAAAATTTATAAACAGTAATTGCTGGAGAGGGTGTGGAAAAAAGGGAACTCTTTTGCACTGTTGGTGGAATGTATATTGATAGAGCCACTATGGAGAACAGTATGAAAGTTATTTGAAAATCTGCAAATAGAGTTACCATGTGACCCAGCAATCCCACTACTGGGCATATACCCAGAGTAAACCATCATTCAAAAGGACACATGCACTCCAATGTTCATTGCAGACCTATTTATAAAAGCCATGACATGGAAGCAACCTAAATGTCCATCAATGGTTGGATGGATAAAGAAGATATGGTACATATATACAATGGAATATCCTATATTAACACATATATGCAGAATAAAGGAAAATATAGAAAAAACGGTAAAAATCAAAAAGTTTGAAAGGCAGAAATAGAGGCACAGATGTAGAGAACAAACATATGGACACCATGTGGGGAAAGTGGGGGCGGAGTTGGGGGAAATGAATTGGGAGATTGTGATTGCCATATAAACATTAAAAATTAGAAAAACAAAATCAAATTGTACACTTAAAAAATACTGGCTTTGGCCAGACAAAGAAGAAGAAGGAGGAGGAGGAGGAGGACAAGAACAAGAAAGAAGAAAGAGAAGGAGAAGGAGAAGTAGTTGGAGAAGTGATACCATGAACATTAATAGACAAAAGAGATCTGTTTTTTTTTTCAAGAAAATAGACCTGAGTCCCAGTCTCCACCTGACACTTTGAGAAGACCTGTAGCCAGATAACCACTTGTTTAGTTTTATCCAAGTAGGTTTTAACTTTTCATGTGGTATTAGCACATAAATGAAAGCAGTTGTCACTGTTAATGATTTTGGTGTTTTTCTATGTATGAGAAGAAGCAACAGTTTGGGGTCATAAAAATCCTTAGCCAGAAATATCTAACTATCTGAAGGCATGTTCTCTCAGTTTTTGCAGAGCACAAAGTCTCTTATTTCTGAATTTTGTCCTGAACTCCTTTCAATGGGTGTTGTGAATCAGCAGCTACAGAAGCTCCTGATTTATCTTTGTAGTGCCAGACAGCAAATGCCAGTTTCCAAATGGCAGGAAAGCTTCATGGCCATGAATTCCACCATGACTTGGGGCCATTTCATGTCCATTTTGTCCCAGTAAGACTAGGAATGCTTCTTGCCAAGTCTGGGAAGGATTCTGATGATAAGCCACTCAATGAATTATTACTGCACTAGGCCTTGTGAGTAACAAAATCTCTCTGGATCACCTGCATTACTAGGCTCTTATGGTTCAGGAAACTAGTCCCCCTTCTTGCTTCTGCCCTTATCTAGAGTTACACTCTCACAATTGTTGATCTCATATGGGACTGTATATATTATCATTTTATCAGAGGCTCAGTGACAAATTTGGCAATGTCAGATATAACAGTTTTCTTAAACAGACAAAAAAAGGGTAATAATAACATATCCAGTATGGTTAGTAAAGTCCTAAGCAAGAATTTAAGAACTTTCATTAGATGCAAACCCAGTATATCCTCAGGTCGTCTGGCTTAGTGTGTTTTGTACTAAACCTTATCTTTAAGGGAAATTGTATACATTGGCATTGTGCATAAGGCATTTGGCCAATTTCCTAGTGATACTAGGCTGCTTATCCTTGGAATAGTCTAATAATTTTTTAGACTTGAATGACTATAGCCTGGTGTTAATCTCCTACTTCTACATCATGGAGAATCTGATCTTTTTCCCAAAGACATATGAAGATAGGCTTCAGAAAGAAACCTAGACTCTCAATTTAATAACTGAAATAAATTTTGTAACAGTATAATAAAAACTACAAAGAAATACCAGGGAAGTTAGTCTTAGTAAACACAGACCTGAATTAATGGAACTAGGATAATATTTAGTGAGACATAATTTTTAAAAAATAACCCTAATTTTATCAAACACACCAAACTGCAAAGTGTACTATGTTTTAAAAATAAGTTTGGTCCCTTGAACTTACATAGGCTCCTCCACACTGACTCAGGGGTAATTCCTCAGAAGGAGACTCACATTAAATTTCCAAAGACCTCTCCAGGCCATGAAAATCATGCCAAAGTCCTGCCCTTGGCATTTGCCTTGGTGAATTTTTCTCTTCTAGAAGTATGCAAATTATTTTAAGATTTCTGTACATGTCAGGAGACTATCATTTATTTATTTATTTATTTACTTATTTATAACCAATTTATGTATTTATTTGTTTATTTTTTACATACTAAGGATGCTCAGAACCCAAGGGTTTCCATTTTCTGGAGGGACCAGGCAGAGAGAAAAGAAAAACAAATTAATTTTACCCACAGGTGTAAATTTCCAAATTGCTGTAAACCATAAAATAGCTTGAGGAGAAAAGCTCCTCTATATCAGAAAAATAAAGATTACAAGCCAGTAATATGTAAGAAAAAGAGTCATAAGAATTTAATGATATTTAGAAGTACATTCAATCCCATATAATTAATTTTTGTTTTGACTACAGATTTTCCCATTAGTTTCATTGACCCGGCATGGTGGCTGAGGATGATAGTGACAGTGATAATGTTAAGTAGTTTGTGAAGGTTTTGTTACAGCTTGCATGATTTGTCCAGTGAAATGGGTGCCTTTATCACTGGAAATTGTAGAAAGTGTACTGCAAGTGGAAGGCACATTTTTAGCCATTTCATTTTCATTGTGAGGGCATCAGCCCTACAGCTGGGAAAGGCTTTAACCCATCAAATAAAAATAAGTTTTGCCAGGGAGCCGAGAAATGCCAAACAATCATCATGGATTTCTCATGACCCTGACTGTTTAATTTACAGCTATTTTTGACCCAATTTAAATTTCCTAATTCAGAAGTAGAGCACTGTCATGCTACAGGGATATTAGGATGGCAGAATTCAGACAAGGAGGGGTTAATTGTGTAGAAGCAGAATGAACTTTATCTACAGGTGTCATAATTTTTATAGAATATTGTGAAAAAATATTTATTTCATCAAAGTGACAAAATATTTTGAAAGCAAATATAAAGCATTTAAAGGCAAATAAACTTACACCATCTGTTATCAAAAGCAGTGTTTGAAGAAAAGTTTGTTCTCTTATCAGAGAGAGAGGGAATTCAATTTCAGTCTGGTACCAGCTGATTGTTAATAGCAAAATTTATTTACCTTATTAATTTTATTCTAGACTCAATCTGTCTTAAAGATGTACAAATTATTTTCAGAACGTTCCTTTCCCACAAACCTTTTATCACTTTCTGGATACAGATGAACTTGTCTCTTGTTTCCCACCTATAAACAATTAACTGTAGGATAAATTTATTGCCATCATTTTCTTCGACAAAAATATCTCCAGCCTTTATGTCTTCTCTAGCCAACAACATATATCATACTTGCCTTAGGCAATGAGATTCTTCCCTTGTCACTGTAGTAGCTTTGATTACTTAGTATAATTTTTAACCCTTAAAAAACCTTAACCTCTAGTGAAAACCTAGAAGAAAGCAGCTGTATATAAACACTGGTTCTGCTCCCAGCTTTCCTCCCCTTATCAGCTCTGCAATCATTCTGCTTTCACTCTCCTCAAGCCAGTCATAATCCAGTGCCATCTTGAAGGGCCCAGGCACAAGTCACCATGGATATATGAGAGATCTGCACACACATGGGAACTGCACAGCTCAAGGGTGTGTTTCAGGGTTAACTGGTAAAGCTGAAGTCAATGCCCTCCCCTTGCCCTATCCCAGCCTTTCCATGACTCCCTGAAGAGGAAGCCCCTCACTCCTCTGGCCTGATATCCACACTTCTGTTGATTTCTCCATCTGGTCCTCCCCAATATCATCATCTCTATATCTGTCTCCATGAACAGGTGGTGGGATCCTAACACAGCCCTCTATCCCTGGGGTCCACCACAGCACCTGGCACACAATAGGTGCTCAGTAAATTTGTATTGAATGAAAAGATGAGGAAGGAAGGAAGGGAGATGTCCTTTTCCCTGATGCTGGTCTTACCTAAATAAAGGCCATTACTATGCACTATGCACTGTGTGTGGGGTGGAGGGGGGGTAGTGTTTGACCTTATTTATTATTATCTGTTCCTTCTCTCATCTGGGCCTCCCTCCACCTGTGAGCCTTGTTGTCCCAAGCCTGGGCCTCTGCCTACGGTATCCAGGGGGGAAGAAGTGATGCACCCACTCCAATTGTGTCAAACCATAGCAGCTTGAACCAAATGATTTGCAGGTCTGCCACTAGAGGATGATCAGATATGCAGAAGACTTTGTGTAACCTTGGTCCTACTTTACAGGGGTGGCATCCTCCCCAACAGGCTTCAAGGCAAATGGAAGGGGCATGCTGCACCCTGGAGGGGTGGGGTTGGCTCAGAGATCCACATGGGCCTGTGACTTGGGAAGTGGGACTGGAAAGGACTCTTTAGCTGTGGGTGGAAGAGCAATGGTGACTGGGGTGGGGGAAAAGGGGAACCATCTCAGCTTGAAGGGCCTCAAACAGAGCAGACTTGGCACAGAAGGCCACTGCTAAATTTCCTCTGAGATGGGAAGAATAGAATCTGTTTTTACTAACCCTTATCATCCCTCTGAATGAGGAGGTGTTGGCATAGATAGGGCCATCACCAATACTTCCATGGTCTAGAACCCTCCCCCACTACTTTTTAGGATGTCATTCCTCAGCTCCAATCCCATGGTGCTGGAGAACAATGCCAATCATGCTGGACAAGGCCACAAGACCAACTAAAGCCACTCATAATACCCCATGCACCTGCAAAGATGGTTGGTCCAGGACTGCAAACATGATCAGATGTGGACAATCAGAGCCCTCCCTGGAATGCTGATGTTTTCTGAACTTCTTTCCTTAGGGGTTAGTCACCTTGGGGATATAGGTGTAGAAGCCTGAGGGAAGAAAGCTGTCAGCTTAAGAGAATCAAAGATGAGATAAGAGACAGAGAAGGAAGAGAAAGAGCGAACTGAATGCTTCTGATTCTTGGATCCAGTCACTGAGATGTTTGGATCAGCTCTGGTCCCCGTGTCCCAGATCCCCAGTATCCTTCCAATATGTCTCCCCTTTCCTTGAAGCCCATTGGAGTTTAGATCCTCTCACTTATGCTTTAGAAGAGTTTCTAAATCCAGTCCACTTATATTGCACCTCCCAAACCCAGAGAGAGTCACCCATTCATATTAGCACCATCGGGAATGGAATCCTTTATTTATTTATTTATTTATTTTTCACTGAGAATATGGCTTTGCAGAGCAGCAAACACAGTCCACCACCATCCCTAGGCAGGAGTGCCCTACGTGTGAGTGAGTGTGTACTTGGAGCGGGCCTGATTGATTCCTGAAGCAGCTGCAGCCTTTACACTTCTGGTGCCAACCAATCCTGTTGTTTTCTGAACATAAACCAAGAAGTATAGCCTCAGGAAGATATCACCCAGGATCAAATTCTCCAGCTCGTTCAAGTTCTCTGCGCCTCATGGAAAGTTGCTGAGACAGCGGCCCTGATGACTCTGGGGGAAATGGAAACAAATTCCAATAAACCTGAGACCTTATCTGCAACCCACCTCAGTTTCCAGAGGAGGCAACTCCTCGGTGTTATTTACCTCCATTGGTAAGAACCAAGTAGCTCTCTCAGCAATTAAGGAAGTAGGGTGCCCTGCCAAGAACTAGACCCACCAAGACATATGGTTCTCTGAGGTAGGGGGTTGGAGAGTGAAGAGTTGGAAGTTTGGGATTAGCAGAGGGAAACTACTATAAAGAGGATGAATAAACAATATGGTCCTCCTGTATTTCCCAGGGAAATATATTCAGTCTCCTTTGATAAACTGTAATGGAAAAGAGTAGGAAAAAAAAATATATGTATATACATGCATACATATACATACACACACACACATAACTATTGCACTTTGCTGTACAGCAGAAAGTAACAAAATGTTGTAAATCAACTATAATTCAATACAAACAAACAAACAAACAAGAATGGCCCTTTCCTTCTGTCCCATGTTCCCCATTTTCTCTGCGGAGAATGCCTTTTCTTCTCTCTCTCTCTTCCCCATAACCGAACATTTAAGACTAAGCTCAGCCCCTCTGTGAAAACTTCCTGCAACAATGCTCACTCTCTCTGGCCAATCAGGATGGGATTTTGAATAAGGAAATCCCTGTCTTCCTCAAATGAGCCCATCAACCTCCTCTGAACTCCCATAGGGAGCTGGTATTGTCCCAATCCTGTGTCGGGGCTGTGAAGTCACTGGGCACTCTTTACTCACATAAGCATCCAATGTTCCCACAGAGGAGTCTGGTAGCCCAACTCACTGAGGGGGAACTTAGACTTAGCAAGGGAGAGTTGCAGCTGAAGACTAGGGGAAACATGTAATTGATCATCCAAACAGGACACTTCCAAGTTGGGAAGGGAGACCATTAATCATTATGTCTAATATAAGGTACAAACTTCTTAAACCTATGGAAGATCCTCAAAATATTTGTAACTAGATTGACAAAAGCAGAGGCCACTGTTCTGATTAACCCTACCATAGCTGATATTTAGAGCCTGAGAGGAATTTTTGATGGTGGCCTTCTCCCCTAAGGTGAATGATGAAAAGTAAAACTTTCCAACATAGGTGTCAAGGATACTAGGCCTTCATTATCATTAAGGTAAACACCCACTGCTTTGAAAAGGAAAAAAAAAAAAAAAATTCTCCTTATTTTCCAAATGTAGTCTTTACAGGAGCAGATGTATGGCTCCAAAAGGAATCCAAAGCACACCAATCCTTTGAACACACCCCAAACCTTCCCTATTTACCTTAAGAGGCTTGAAGGTATTCAACAAAGAAGAAACAAAGGCAAAGGGAGAGGTACTTGCCAGTACTTTTGAGATGCAAATGTCCTAATTGCTATTCTCAGGAAGAATTACCTCCCATCTTTTTAAATGCAAATTAAAAAAAAGAGGATAAAGTAATTTAAAGCTTCACTTTTCAAGGATAAAGAGAAATCCTAACTTTGTTTTCTGTAAACACTAGGAAAAAGGGTTTAACCATCTAGGTAGGTGACCTTGATTTGTTCCATCGGCCAGAAGCCCACACTGTATCCAAGCTCTTCTATTCATTGGGTTTTCTGTTGCATAGGTCAACTTGAAAAAATGCACAATATCAGAGTTGTGAGTTTACTTTTATTTAGGGCAAAATGAGGACTGCAGCCATGCACAGCAGTATCCCAGATAGCTCTGAGAAAGTGTTTCAAACAGGCAGGAGGAAGCTCAGTATATATGTGATTTTGGTGAAGGTGGAGTACATGCACTTAAGCACATATTTTTGAGCAGAGGTTCTCTGCTAGTCATGAGGAGAAGTTGTCCCCATGAAGGATTTTAATGTTTTTCTAGGTATGAGGAGATACAAGGTTTGGCCTCCTACAATCAGCCCCTTAGAATATCTGAGTATGTGAAAACCTATTCTGCCAGATTTTACAGAGCACACAGTGCCTCATTTCAGTTCCCCACCTTGAACTCTTTTCATGGTAATTTTGAAAACCCAACAGGTGCAGCAGCACATGATTTGATCCTTGTAGAAGTTGATGGCAAGTTCCAATGGCATGACCCAATTGTCATTGACATACCTGAATCAGGACTGAAATTTAGGAAAGAGAACTATGAGACCGCAGTGTTTGTCTGTGTTTGTGTGTTCATATATACCTATGTGTGTATCATAGATGTAAGGTATGAGCAAAAATTAATCTGTAACATAACTGCAATTCACTTAAAGGGAATTAAGTGCTTATATAAATACTCAGAAATAGAAAATTATCTGCACAGAATGAATTTCAGGGTCATGGCTTTTGGAAAATATTCAGTTCTAAACTGATATCTGATATTGAAGGTGGCATAAACTTGTTGGCTTGATTCATATAGACATGTCTTTAGAGTCATCCATGTTGTCTATAATACTTCTGTTGTACCTAGGTTTATTAGAGGTCAGAAAAAGATTATTTTATTATAAATGCGTCAACAAGAAAAGTAACCCAACGTGAAAAAAAAAAAACTTTTTTTTTTATTTTTTATTTATTTATTTATTTTTTGGGGGGGTACACCAGGTTCAATCATCCGTTTTTATACACATATCCCCATCTTCCCTCCCTTCCTTGATGCCCCCCCCAAGCCCCCCCCACCCTCCCCGCCCCAGTCCTCAAAGGCATCTTCCATCCTCGAGTTGGACTCCCTTTGTTATACAACAACTTCCCACTGACTGTTTTACAGTTGGTAGTATATATATGTCTGTGTTACTCTCTCGCTTCGTCTCTGTGGCCTCTGCCACAGATATCAACTAGCATTGTTTTTTCAATCGGCTTTGGTATTTCAAAGACATCATATATTGTTTGTATTATAGTAAAAATTGTTTCCAAAGATTAATCACCCTAATGCCAGGAGGCTACAGATTTTCTCAAGTAGTATTAAATATGCTTTAAAACAATTATTATTTACATGATAATGTGGACATATCAAAATTAATATTTATGTCAATTATGATTTTTGCTACAAAAAATAGAATACTCTTAAGTACTCTATATTAAGTAATAATATAATATTTATTATTCTAACATAATAAATACACATTGGTTAGCGGTTCAAACTAGAGTTTTTTCAGTGACTCCGTAATGTCAGGGATCTGGGTCAGCTTCTCTGTGGAGCTCTTGACACTCTCCTTATGGTTACAAGATGGCTTTTAGTATGTCTAAGAAGTATAAAAATGTCCAAAATGAAGAAAGTATGAGAAGAAGGGATGGTGAGACAACTTGAGTAGCATTTCTTTCTATTAAATAGTGAAGTATTTTATAGAAATTCTCTTTACTATAAAACTTCCTGTTATATATTTTTGCCAGACCTGGTTAAATAACCATTTCTAAACCAATCATTAGCACAATGAATGTATTCACTCTCTAGAGATATTGTCCAGTATTTGACAAACTCCAGAACAAACTCCACAATTCTTTTAGCCAGAAAGAAGAGGTAGATCACCAACAGTAGAACTGTTGAAAAGACAGAACTTTGAGGGCCGTTATGAGTCCTAATGAAATCCAGTGCACCTTAATAAATATAACAGAAATTACATGTGACAAATGCATTTCAGATCCAACTACTTAGTGCATAGTCAAGATTAGAATCTCATAAAATATTTGTCATTATAATCTACTGGCATATTTTTTCCATTCCATGTCACTACATACAATTTTGAAGTGAGGTAGTCCTATCCCCATCTCACCCTCCCCTATGGATGATGGAAGATTTGAATAAACATAGTACCATACTTACTAGATTTTCTATGATAATCATAATTACAAATACTCCATACAATTAATCTTTAAATATAATAGTAAATTCTAGATCAAATATCCCAAGTATAACTTCTGTAATCTTCCACAAAATTCTCCATTTTTATTTACACCACCCAACATACACATGGTACCATTGACTATGATGATTCTCAAGTTGCTGAGAAAGGCAGGAAGGAAACACCAGAGACAGGAAAAATATTTCATTTACCCTCTTCAGGCAAGTGGAGAATTTATCATAATAATTCAAAAGAAATACTGATGGAATAAATGTATTTTAAATATTTAATAAAATAAGACTTAAAAAAGTAAAGATTGATTTACTTATTATTTTTCAAAAAATATGCCATGCAATTATTATACATAGAATCAACATTTACTATGAGCAAACATCATGTAATGGCATTGGGTAATACAAAGATTAATCAGACCTGAACATCATCTTAAAATATTTAGGTGCTAATATAGAAGTTAAGTCAATAGTGGTAATTCAACAATTCAGTTCAATTCCTTTCCAGAAGATGTGAAAGTCCTATAAATGTTTAAAGAAGTAAAAATTATTCTCCAGCTTCTGTTTTTCTCCCACTCGAGGATGGAGAGAGCAGAGAAAATACCAAGAAAATTTCAAGAATCAAGGAAAGCTTACTGTTAGAAGATCAATGCTTTGAAATTCAGAATTTATATTTGCAAAGACAGAGATAAAATAATTTCAGGTGGAGAATTCCACAAAGGTAATATACATGATAAAATTAGGGGCACATTATGGAGGAGCATAAATGCTAGCCTAAATTATTCAGATTTTATATAGTTCAAAATTCAGCGTGTTTAAGTACATACCAAGAATTCAACAGGAGCTAAGTTGAAAAACCTGTTAAATACGGAGACATGGTGAGTAATATGCCAAAAGATTAGAACATGGTTCTTATTTATTTATTTATTTTTTATTTTTTTGACACACGGGCTTAGTTGCGCCGCAGCATGTGGGATCTTCCTGGAGCTGGGATCAAACCCGTGACCTCTGCATTGGCAGGCGGATTCTTAACCACTGCGCCACCTAGGAAGCCCCCATGGTTCTTATTTATTAAATGGTTATTTTACTTTTTTTTCATCCTTTTCAGGGACATTGTCTTTTATAATGTCCTTTCTTTACCATTTTTTTCTAATCTCTGTGACAATAGTCAACAATATTCAAAGATAGGAGATAAATTACCAATGTATAGGAAAATGTTTTTTAATTTAATACACAAATATATCTCTTCTTCATTAAAACCTTTCATGAATTCATATTCTAATGATGCTTATTTATTGGTGTAGTTATAAATAGAAAATATTCAGAATTTTACATCTTCAAATGGCAGAAGTCCAGGTGACATTTTATGTGTCCCTCTTAGAAATCATTTTTCTGAACTTTTGAAGGACACCCCACCCTCTGCACTAATAAGTGCAGTTGCAAAGGGGAAGGGAGACTGGGAGTTGGAGGAGGGCTGCCTTCTTCCTCAAAGCAGCTGGACAGGTAGCACATTTCTGGGCTGAGTCTTTCACTTTCTCTCAGCACAATGTGACAGGAGTGCACAGCATGGGGGATCTGGAAAACAACAAAATATGAGGAACAAGGCAGCTGCTTCCCCACTCTGCAGGGTTAGAAGCCTAGAAATTGGAAAAAAAAATCCAGTACAGTGATTTCTTAAGGAATATAAGCTGCCACACAGAACTGAACCCTAATCTATAATCACTTTCTCAAAGGAAAGATGTAGCTTACACATTTTTAATGAATACACTAGTTTAACATGAAGTTGAAAGTAATCATGGTTGCACTACATACATTTTTTCATTGCTCAAAGTAGGAGAAAAAAGAAAAAAAGCAGAGATGTGTCCTCAAAGCAACTATTAAAGATACTATACCATTAAAATGGTTTTGGTTGTTAAGAAGAAAATAACTTATTTTTCATTTGATTGGTTCATATGTTTGTTTAATTGTCTAGAATTATTAATTTTATCATAATGACTTTACATGATTGTATATTATACTGAATACTATCATAATTTTGAAAAAAAACTTTCAAAATGGCCATTTTTAAAAGGTAGAAAAATACTCCCAATAGCATGTGTAAATCAGCACATAGCAAAAACAAGTAGGTTTGTGAACAACAAAGTGAAGCTGGGTGGGGAGTATTTATAATCATAACTATTTCCAAGCAAACATTTCCCAAATGTAATCTGGAGAACAAAAAAGAGATTTTAGTTAGTGTTTGTTTTAAATTAAAGCCTTATTTAAAAATCTTTCTTCTGCTGATGAATATATTAAAGCACAGAGAGTCTCCTGTGTCTGAGGACCCGCAATGACAGATTAACTAGCATGGAAAATGTTCCTTATTCTCCTTTGCAATAATGGAAGCTGACTCATGAAATCAATGTGTTTTAGGAAATACTAAATTGTTTTCCTTCAAGTTTCATGAAAATACCGACAGAAAAAACTAGTTGGAGAAAACAGAGGAGACAGCATATCCTCTACCTTGCTTTCCTCATTCTTTTCCTTATCTAATGGGAACAGCTAAGTATTTCTTATGTCCTACCAAATCTTGGATTGTCTGATAGTAACATTCAGCTTGACCACCTATGTGTGTAAATCTTAGGCTAGATAAGCCCTAGTTAATACAGCTTCTCTTGCCTTCTATTGCTTAGTTTAAATTTATACCACTAAGTTCAAATGTAATCTTTTACAGTCACTAATACTATATCAGAATGGTCTGAAAAATTTTGATTCCTTCATTTCTGATTGCTCAGCCACTGACATTCTATGGAGAAGGTGACACACAGATGTCAAAGCAAAGCATAAAAATGGAGACTTTATTTGAGCAGTCACAGTGATCACAACAAATAAAACATACTGGAAAAAATAGATAAAGTGTTTATTCTAATAAGAGCTCAGATCCTAATTCCCCAATGACCTTTTCAGTTGAAAAGGATTACCTTTGGGAGTAAATATTCTGAGACAACACTTTCTTACATGTTCAAAAGTAAAAATTTAACACTCCATTAAATAATGGATTAGATTAAAACCTAGAGTCTTATTAGTAAGTAATAGTGTAAAATTAGATTTCTTTAAATTTAAATCTAACTATATTTTCCTATTCTTGTTGAACAGCTTATTATAAAACTGTAAGAAGTAAAACACTGCAAATAGCTTCCAAGCTTTTTTGAGATTCATTAAAATGTACAGAGTTCTACAGTGTGTCATTTCATTTTTCAATTAATAATGTTGCTTATTTAAGGACTAATATATTAAAATTCTGCTATAATGTATCTCAATTCTTGGTCTGTCACTATTAGAAACGTTGAAATGTAATTTTTCATCAATTGCAAAGATGGCCAATCTGCTGACACATAGAATCATGGCAACAATTGTAAAAAAAAGCAAAACAGAAACAAACACATAAGCCAGTTGCTAATAAAAATAATTGGCTTGATGAGTCATGGTGAAAGAATTTATAAATGAATCTAATTTCTTTTTATTTATTTATTTACTTACTTATCTCAGCTGTGTTGGGTCTTTGTTGCATGTGCGGGCTTTCTCTAATTGTAGAGAATGAGGGCTACTCTTTGTTGTGGTGCATGGGCTTCTCAAGTGCAGTGGCTTCTCTTGTTGCAGAGCACATGCTCTAGGTGTGCAGGCTCAGTAGGTGTGGTGCATGGGCATAGTTGCTCTCCTGGCATGTGGGTCTTCCTGGACCAGAAATCAGACTTGCATCCCCTGCATTTTGGTAGATGGATTCTTAACCACTGCACCACCAGGGAAGTCCCTGAATATAATTTCTTAGATAAAATGATAGCATATATTTCTTAATAGTTAATTAAAGTGATCATAGAGCTTATGGCATTGTCTTAAGTAAGCATTTCCCATGTATATACAAATGATATCACCTCCCTAAGAAGAAATAATTTTATAAATCCTTGAGTCTTCATGAACATGGAAGTTTAACTTAAAGAGGAGAGTCCAGTTTTGTATAAAAGGTGCAAGGAGTGAAGAAAAAAGAGCACAGACCTGTCTCTTCATTACTTCTAAAACAAAAAGTTAATAGAGAAGTTATAAATCTTTTATAATTTTGACTAATACTTTGACCTAATAAAAACATAGTTATAACGTTTGGACATTGGCCACCCATGAATCTGATGAATTTGTCAATCCACAGCAGGAGTTTAGAGTGAGAGAAACAGAAAAAATTATGAATAATGAACATAAAAAATAAATCTAGATTTCATTTATGAGTTGAATGAAAGAAGAGATGCCATTAGTGTGTGAAATTGACACCCTTTCCTTTTCTCTGCTCTATAAAAGTTTTTTTCCCCCACAAAAATTTGGGGTCTTTTGGAGCATGAATATTTTAAAAGTCCTAACAGAACTTTTGCTATCATCTTAACTGGTTTGTTCAGTCTTCCATTGTCCTTTTGCCAAAATTGAAGAAAGTATATTATCGTGGTTCATGCTTAGCATCACAAACTTTTTATATCATTAACAATAGCATTTATTTTGACTCTATATAGCTCATACATTAACAATAGAGCCTGTTAGGACTTCCTAGGTGGTGCAGTGATAAAGAATCCACCTGCCAATGCAGGGAACATGGGTTTGAGCCCTGCTCTGGGAAGATTCCATGTGCCATGGAGCAACTAAGCCCATGCACCACAACTATTGAGCCCATGTGCTGCAACTATTGAAGCCCACGTGCCTAGGGCCCATGCTCCACAACAAGAGAAGCCACTACAATGAGCAGCTTGCACACCACAATGAAGAATAGCCCCCACCCGCAGCAATTAGAGAAAGTCCATGTGTAGCAACAAAGACCCAATGCAGCCAATAAATTAAATTAATAAATTAATTTAAAAAACAATAAAGCCTATTAGACCATTTATATATGGAACAGGTGTAGCTTTTACCCAGAGGTGGTTGAAATGATTCAGTGGGTTTATAGCAAGAAAATTTTCTGACTCTGGGAGGTTATAAAGTAACATAGGGTTATGAGGAATGAAAACAGCTCAACCTGTAATCAGGTGTCAGGTCTCTAGGATTTTGCTCAGACACACTTTTGCATGGCATATGACCAACATGGACTGGATAATTTTCCAGGGTTTCCTGAATGGCTTTCCCTGGAGGAATAAATTTTAAATTGTACTCCTGCATCAAACCCAGGACTGTGATAGTACAGACATATTTTGAAATTTTTATACCTTTTTTTCTATTTGCTTTTACATACTTTTCTAAAACTACTCCATTTCTAAAATAAAAGTACTCAGATCATTCAAAAACATTAGTGGATTGGTTTTTCAGTAGAAATGTATCTTTAAACAGATTTTAGAGTAGATATCAGGTTCAAAATCACTGCAATTTTATAGTCTTTCTACGTTGGTTGTCAGAAATACTAGGAAATGGAAATACTTAGACATCTTTTAAATAAAACATCATTGTGTTATAGTTTTACTTTTTAAGAGTCTTCATATTCATTGTAAAAGAAACTGAGTTGGTCATAAATGAGACAAGAGAAAACAAGATCTGGCTATCATTACAAGTGTTTTGTTTTAGCCTATTTTATTTAAAAGGAAAATGAATATTAAAATAGAATAACAAAATATATATTACTAAGATGACTTTCAACACTTAGAAATCAGACCTGCTATTTTAGGCAGCACACAAAGGAAAGGGACAAAATAGCCATGAATTCATGGTGATTCATAAGTTATAGTGTTCCCAGAGAAATAAGCCTTATTAATACAGAATGTTATACAATGTGCTTTTAAATGTATTTGTTCACTCTGGTGCTGCAATCCTTATTATAATTGTAATGTAGAATTCTGCAAAATAAAGTTCAAAATAATATCTGAAAAACTTCTAAAATGTTTTGATGTCAAAGGGCTTACCAAAAAATGTTTAAATGTTTTCTTAAATTTAAAACTGTATGCATTTTCTACAAATTCATTTACAACTAACTGTAAAGCTTATTTAATGACTTCTGTTGTAAAAACCCACTTCCTCCTCACTAAAACAACTGTTAGAACCTCTATTCCGGTGATCAAGAAAGTAATGGAGTATGTTCTGGTATTAATTAAATTCTGAGAAACTAACAGTATTCTTGTTTATTTGGCTTTTTGTGTCAAGAATAATATAAAATACCTGTTATTTTATGTGCTTTATTTTTGCACTAACTTTTTTTTAAAAAAATAAAATTTGTAAGTACTGTATTATTCAAATGAATTCTATGGAAATCTTTTTTTTTCCTCCCAGAATATTCTGCAAAATATTTCCTGCTTGCTTTGCAAAATAACTAGAAGGGGGCAATATGATGCCAGTCTCTCCATGTTTCCCACCTCTTATTACAAAGAATGGTTGCAAGATTCAAAATCTAAGTTCATATTTTGCAAAGGGTCTTTGTTTCAGAAGTCCACACAGAGACTATTTCCTGCATTGTGTAATTCCTCGATGCTCCTTGAACAACATGTTTTAATTTCTAGTGGATAAAACTTTAAATGTAGGACTACTCATACTTAATAATATGGGAATAATATAGGAATACAAATTAAGGTAGGATCACCATACAGCGTCCATCGTGATGTTTTGTTTTGTTTTTTTACCAGTAAAACATCTTTCATTAAGCTATAATCTCTTAGGTTTGGAAAGGAAAGTAAGCTGTACATTTTCAGTAAAAGAAGGTTGGAAGAAAGGGGTAAAAAAATACTGGAAAAGAGATGTTCATGATCACGGTTTTCTAAATCAGATTATATGGATTTTGTTGGGAGTGGGCTGGATGAAAATTGAATTTGGTTTCACCCTCCAATGTTTTCTTGAAATGCTGGTTTAGTAACAGATAGTATGAATTTCTTTGTCTTTAAGTGATATGTAGTTGCTTTGAGACCTTTTATAACCTTTGGTAAGGAATAAGTACTGTGTCATGGTTACCTATGATCTTATCTGACCAAGTGTTTTTTAACTTCATGACAATTTTCACAAATACAAAATTTTAATTGAGTATGTTTTCATTTCCAGGTAACTGTGGAATACTTTAGATGGCCCCTGAGGTACCTTTATTTTTTAAGAACTTTTAATTAGTTATAATTGACATACAATCAAATGCATATATTTAAAGTTGACAATTTGATATAATTTTTCTTATTAGTAACATACATATGGCAATCCCAATCTCCCAATTCATCCCACCTCAACCCCTTTCCCCCTTTCCCCTCTTGGTGTCCATATGTTTGCTCTATGTATCTGTGTCTCTATTTCTGCCTTGAAAACCAGTTGATCTGTACCATTTTCCTAGACTCTGCATATATGAGTCTATATACAATATTTGTTTTTCTCTTTCTGGCTTACTTTACTCCTTATGACAGTCTTTAGGTCCATCCTTGGCTCTACAAAATTCCTACTTTGTTCCTTTTTGTGGCTGATTAATATTCCAATGTATATATGTACCACATTTTCCATATCCATTCATCTGTCAATGGACATTGTTTGCATCCATGATCTGCATATTGTAAATACTGCTACAAAGAAAAATGAAGTCCATAGGTCTGCTGAAATACTGTTCTGTATGCGTATATGCCCTGTAGTGGGATTGCTGAGTCTTATGCTTATTCTATTTTTAGTATTTTAAGGAACCTCCATACAGTTTTCCTTAGTAGCTGTATGAATTTACATTCTCTCCAACAGTGCAAGAGGGTTCCCTTTTCTCCACACCCTCTCTGGCATTTATTGTTTGAAGATTTTCTGATGTTGCCCCTTCTAACTGGTGTGCAATGATACTTCCTTGTAGTTTTGATTTGCATTTCTCTAATAATTAGTGATATTGTGCAGTTTTTCATCTGCCTCTTGGCCATCATTATATCTTCTTTGGAAAAATGCCTATTTCAGGCTTCTGCCATATTTTCGATTGGGTTGTTGTTTTCTTGTGATATTGAGCTGCATGGAGTGTTTATATACTTTGGAGATTAATCTTTTGTATGTGATTCATTTGCAAATATTTTCCCCCATTCTGAGGGTTGTCTTTTCGTCCTGTTTATAGTTTCCTTTGCTGTGCAAAAGCTTTTAAGTTTCATTAGGTTCCATGTGTTTATTTTTGGTTTTATTTCCATTACTCTAGGAGGTGGTTTAAAAAAATATTGCTGTGCTTAATGTCAAAGAGTGTTCTTCCTATGTTTTCCTCTAGGAGTTTTATAGCATCTGCCCTTCCATTTATGTTTTTAATCCATTTTGAGTTTATTTTTGTTAATTGTGTTAGGGAGTGTTCTAATTTCATTCTTTTACATGTAGCTGTCCAGTTTACCTAGCAATGCTTTTTAAAGAGGCTGTCTTTTCTCCATTGTATATCCTTGCATCTTTTGTCATAGATTAGTTGAACATAGTTTATCTCTGGGCTTTTGAAACATAGTTTGTCTCCTGTTCCATTGATCTATATTACTGTTTTTGTGCCAGTACTATATTGCCTTGATTAGTATAGCTTTGTAGTATACTCTGAAGTCAGAGAGGCTGATTCCTTCAAGTCTTTATTTTTTATTTCTCAGGATTTATCTGGTTATCCAGGGTCTTTTGTGTCTACATACAAATTTTAGGATTTTTTTTTTCCAGTTCTGTAAGAAATGCCATCAGTAAACTGATAGGGATTACATTGAATCTGTAGATTTCTTTGCATAGCATAATCATTTTCAAAATGTTGATGCTTCCAACCCAAGAATATTATATATCTCTCCCTCTGTTTGTGTCATCTTTGATCTCTATCATCTGTGTTATAGTTTTCTGAGTACAGGTACTTTACCTCCATGGTTAGGTTTATCCCTAAGTATGTTTTTCTTTTTGTTGCAATGGTGAATGGGATTGTTTCTTAATTTCTCTCCCTCATCTTTTGTTGTTAGTGTATAGGAATGGAAATTATCTGTCTGTTAACTTTCTATCCCACAACTTTACCAATTCATTGATTAGCTCAAATAGTTTTCTTGGGGCATCTTTCGGATTTGCTATGTCTAGCATCATGTCATCTGCAAACAGTAAGGTTTACTTCTTTTCCAATTTGGATTTGTTTTATTTATTTTTTCTTCTCTGATTGCTGTGGTAAGGACTTCCTAAACTATGTTAAATAGTAGTGGTAAATTGCACATTCTTGTCTTGTTCCTGATCTTAGAGGGAATGCTTTCAGTTTCACCATTGAGAGTGATGTTTGCTGTGGCTTTGTCCTAAATGGCCTTTCTTATGTTGAAGTAGGTTCCCTCTATGCCCACCTTTGGGGGAGTTTTTAGTCATAACTCATTGTTGAATTTTGTCAAAAGCTTTTTCTGCATCTATTGAGATGATCATATGGTTTTTATTCTTCAATTTGTTAATATGGTAGATCACATTGATTGATTTTCATATATTGAAGAATCCTTGCATTCCTGGGATACATACCACTTGATCATGGTGTATGATCCTTTTAATGTGTTGTTGGATTCCCTTTGCTAGTATTTTGTTGAGAATTTTTGCATGTAAATTCATAAATGATATTGGCCTTTAATTTTCTTTTTTTTATTGCATCTTTTTCAGGTTTTAGTATTGGGGTGATGCTGGCCTCCTAGAATGAGTCTGGAAGTGTTCCATTCCCTGCAACTTTTTGGAAGTGTTTCAGAAGAATGCATGTTAGCACTTGTCTAAATGTTTGATAGAATTCACCTGTGAAACCATCTGTTCTTGGATTTTTGTTTGTTGGAAGGTTTTTAATCACATTTTCAATATCATTACTTGTGATTTGTCTGTTCATATTTTTTGTTTCTTCCTGATTTCATCTTGGGAGTTTCTACCTTTGTAAGAATTTGTCCATGTCTTCCAGGTTGTGCATTTTATTTGCATATACTTGCTTGCAGTAGTCTCTTATGATGTTTTTTATTTCTGTGGTGTCCATTGTAACTTCTCCCTTTTCATTCTGATTTTATTCTTTTCAGTCTTCACCATCTTTTTTTTGATAACTCTGACTAAACATTTATCAATGTGTTTAGCTTATCAAAGAACAAGCTTTTAGTTTTACTGATCTTTGCTATTGTTTTCTTTGTTTCTATTTCATTTATTTCTGCTCTAATCTTTATGATTTATTTCCTTCTACTAAATTGGGGTTTTGTTTGTTCTTCTTTCTCTTGTTTCTTTAAGTGTAAAGTTATATTGTTTATTTGGATTTTTTCTTGTTATTTGAGGTAGGATGGTATTGCTATAAAATTCCCTCTTAGAACTACTTTTGCTGCATCCCACGGGTTTTGGATTGTTATGTTTTCATAGTCATTTGTCTTTAGGTATTTTTTGATTTCCTCTTCAATGTCTTCAGTGATCTCTGGGGTATTTAGTAGAGTATTGTTTAGCCTCTATGTGTTTGTGTTTTTTACACTTTTTTTCCTGTAATTGATTTATAAAGTCATAGCTTGTGTTCCAAAAAGATGCTTGATACAATTTCAATATTCTTAACTTTATCAAGGCTTGATTTGTGACCAATGAAGTGATCTATCCAGGAGAATATTCCATGTGCACTTGAAAAGAAATATAATATGCTATTTTCAGATGGAATGTCATATAAATATCAATCAAATGTATGTGGTTTATTACATCATGTAAAGATTGTATTTCCTTATTAATTATCTGGCTTGATGAACTTTCCATTGGTGTAGGTGGGGTGTTTACATCCCACAATATTTTGGTGTTGATGTCAATTTCCTCTTTTATCATTGTTAGCCTTTGCCTTGTTTATTGAGGTGCTCTTATTTTGGGTATATGCATATTTAAAATTGTTCCACCCTCTTCTTGGATACTTCCCTTGATCATTATGTATTGTCCTTTCTTGTCCCTTGTAATTTTTTTTTTATTTTAAAATCTATTTTATCTGATATGGGTATCACTACTCCAGCTTTCTTTTGATTTCCATTTGCAGGGAATATCTTTTTCCCTCTCCTCACTTTCAGTTTCTATGTGCCCCTACGTCTGAATTGGGTCCCTTTAGATAGCATGCATATGGCTCTTTTTTTCAAATCCATTCAGCCAGTCTGTGTCTTTTGGTTGGTGCATTTAGTGCATTTGCATTCAAGTAATTTTTGATATCTATATGCCTATTGCCATCTTCTTAATTGTTCTGGGTTAGTTTTTGCAAGTTTTTTTGTTCTCTTGTATTTCCCACTTAGAGAAATTCCTTTAGCATTTGTTGTAGCACTGGTTTTGTGGTGCTGAATGCTCTTAACTATTGCTTGTCTCTAAAGTTTTGATTTCTTTATCGAATATGAATGAGATCCTTGCTGTGTAGAGTATTCTTCATTGTAGCTATTTCCTTTTCATAAATTTAAATATATTGTGCCACTCCCTTCTGGATTGCAGAGTTTTTGGTGAGATATCTGCTTTTAACCTTAACCTAATGGTAGTTCCTTGGTATGTTATTTGTTTTTCTTCCCTTGTTGTTTTTAATAAATTTTCTTTGTCTTTAATTTTTGTCAAGTTGATGACTATGTGTTGGGTTTCTCCTGCCTGGGATTCTTTGTGCTTCCTGGACTTGGATCACTGTTTCCTTTCCCATGTTAGGGAAATTTTCAAATATAGTCACTTCAAATATTTTCTCAGGTCCTTTCTCTCTCTCTCTTTTCTTCTTTGACCCCTATAATGTGAATATGTTTCTGTTTAGTGTAATCCCAGAGGTCTCTTAGGCTGTCTGAATTTCTTTTCATTCTTTTTTCTTTATTGCAGTCTGCATCCGTGATTTCCACCATTCTGTCTTGCAAGTCACTTATCCTAACTTCCTTCTCAATTATTCTGCTATTACTTCATTCTACTGTATTTTTCATTTCAGTTATTGTTTTATTTCTCTGTGTTTGTCTGTTCTGTAATTCTTCTAGTTCTTTGTTAAACTCTTCTTGCATCTTTTTGATATTTCCATTCAGGCTTTTTGTGAAGTCATGGATCATCTTCAATATCATTATTCTGAATTCTTTTTCTGGAAGTTTACCTCTCTTCACTTCATTTAGTTGTTTTTTGGTGGGATTATCATGTTCCTTCTTGTGGTACAAAATCCTCTGACTTTTCCTTTTTCTCTTTCTTTCTGTGGCTATGGTTTTCATTTTGAAGGCTTCAGCAATATAGTTCTTCTTGATACTGCTGCCTGCCCTCTGGTGGAGGACACTGTCTAACAAGCTTGTGCATACTTCCTGATGGGAGCTTCTGGTGTTAGGTAGGGTTGGGTGTTACTTTGTTAGACAAAGCACAATAAAACTTTAATTCACTTCTCTGCCCATGGGTGAGGCTGAGTTCCCACCCTGTTCGTTGTTTGGCCTGAGGTGGCCCAGCATTGGCATTCACAGGCTCTTTGGCGGGGCTAATGTCAGACTCCAAGAAGGCTCATGCCAATGAACCCTTCCCAAAACCCCTACCACCATAATCTTCAGCAATGCAGAGGGCCACAACTGCCCCCACCTCTCTAGGCAACCTTCCAACATAAGCAGGTTGGTGTGGTTCAGTCTCCTATGAAGTCACTGCTCCTTCTCCCTGTATCCTGGTGTGCACACTACTGTTTGTGTGACCTCCAAGAGTGGAGTCTCTATTTATGACTGTCATATGGATGTCCTGCAATCAAATCCTTCTGACCTGCAAAGTCTGTTTCTCTGGTGATTCCTCCTCCTTTTGTCAGATCCCCAGGTTGGGAAACCTGATGCAGAGCTCAGAATCCTCATTCTGTTGTGTGGACATCTGTGGTATAACTGTTCTCAAGTTTGTGATTCAACCAACTGGTGTTTATGGGATTTGATTTTATCACAATAGTGTCCCTCCCACTGTCACACTGTGACTTCTCTTTTGTCCCTGGATGTGGGGTGTATTTCTTGGTAAGTTCCAGTGTCTTCCTGTTGATGATTTTTCAGCATTTACTTGTGATCACATTGCTCTTGCAAGATGCAGTGAGCATGTGTCCTTCTGTTCCACAATGTTGAACCAGGAATGAGGCCTTTGAGGTATCTTAAAGAGAAATATATAACCAGGATTATTTGATATATTAAATGAAATAGAATTATTCACAATTGTGGTTATTGTAACCAAGATTATTGATTATACTGTAATGAGATGTTTAACCATGCCTTTTAAGGTTTTTATCTTTTATACTTTTTTTGTACTCTAAAGCTGTTACAAAAGTGCTGCATCATCAAGGAGTTTCATAGAAAAACTATGGAAATAATTACAACACTTCCACACCAAGACAGTGGCTATATGTGGATTCCAGCCTATACTGACCTAATACGTTAATTTTCCCTGCCCCAAGACTACTAGATAAGGCATTCATATTTTTTTAGTCCCTGACAAAAATGGTTGCCTACCCATTTAGCCTTGCAGCAGTTACTGAGGATGGACCATTACCCTTCTGCTTCCCATAAGAATATGTGAGCAAAATCTCTTAGGGGGAATGAAACAGGAGGGAAGGTAACAGGGCACAAACTTTAAAAGAATGATATAGCCTGAGGGCATGATTTAAACTGAGTAGAACTAAATGGGTCCAAGATGGTGGAGAACTCAACTTCCACTAGAACTTGAGTATAATAATAAAACAATAAGGATCAAAAAGTGGGCAATGGCCCAATTCAAAGAAACCTCCTCCCCTTCCTGAAATTGCTGGAATACTCTTCCCAATTTTTAGCCTATGAAATTACTCAGCCCTATAAAAAATGACAAACATATCCAATGCTACATTTTGCAAGTTCTGAGATGGCCCACATTCTGTCTCTGGAATGTGTCTCTCTAAGTAATTTCACTTCTTACCTATTAACATGTCTCTCACTGAATTCCTTGTCCAATGAAACATCAAGAACCTGAGCTTCCTTAGGTCCTGAAACGAGGTGTGGGTTCCCATTTGGAAGACGTTAGGTTTTGTCTGGGTTCCAGTGCTGGCAGCATGGGTTCAAGTCCCAATCAGGGTTTTGTCTGGGTTTGAGTCCCTGCTGCATAGGTAAGAGCCTCAGTCTGTGTTTTGGCTGCTTTTAAGTCCAAACCATGTACATTCCTATGTCAATCAGGGTTTTGGCAGGGTTTGATTCCTGGCCAGCAGGGATCAAATCCCAATCTGAGGTGCAAGGTTTCAATTTTAGGATCACATCAAATCAACTGAAACAAATTATATATAAAAGCAGCCATGACTGGAACTTTTCTGGTGGCACAGCGAAGAAGACTCTGCCCTCCTATAGCAGGGGCCTCTGTTTGATGCCTGGTCAGGGAACTAGATCCCACCTACCACAAGTAATAGTTCACATGCCGCAACTAAAGATCCAGCACACTGCAACAGAAGATCCTGCATTCTGCAACTAAGTGATGGCACAGCCAAATAAATGAATACATTTTTAAAATGTCCTAATTATGTTCCGTTGTATGTCTCTACCACGTTTTCTTTATCTATTTAACTGTTGATGGATCTAAGTGGTATGTACACCTTGGCTATTGTGAATGATTCTGCAAAGTATATGACAGGACAAATAACCTTTGAGATCATGATTTTAATTTGTTGGAATAAATTCTCAAAAGTGGGATTGCTGGATCAAACAGGGATTCTCTTTTTGACTTTTCTGAGGTATCTCCATTATGTTATCCAGTGGATAAACCATTTTACATACCCACCAACAGTGTACAGGGTTCCATATCCTTGTCAACAATTGCTTTATTTTGTTTTTTGATAATGGCCATGCTAATGGATGTGAGACGGTATCTTATTGTCATTTGATTTGCATCTTCTTGATGATAAGTGAGGGAGGAACTATCCTTCTCCCAAATTTACAGAATAGGAACCCGATGTGCAGAAATGAAATTATGAAGGTCAAATGTCTATTAGGCATCAGAGGTGGGATATGAACCCAGGCAGAAAATGTCGAGGATGTACATGCATGGCAAGTATGCTGCACAGACTTCCATGTGCTTAGCAAACCTGGGATCGTGCAATACATGCAATACAAAAGTATTCTGCTCTTTTCTCACAATGTATTAGTCGAATGATTTCTCATAACCCTAAGTATTCTCTTAAACACAATTTTATGTGAGTTGATTTCATAACATCCTATATGTGCTGTTGTCAATTTATATTTAATGGGTCATGGAATGTCCCAGATTTTCCCTTGTGTAAGAGACGCTGAGGACTATGTCCTTGCTTATATAAGTTTTCAGGCACTTCTGATCACCACTTTAGCATAAACATTAGAAGGAAAACTGCTGGGAAAAACCATGCATACTTTAAGAACAAGTCAACTCCAAAAAAGATTGTAGCAATTTCCACTTTTCCTAGAAGTGTTTACAATCTATCTTTTTCCTGGTTTTTCTACCTTTCTTCCCACTAGTGGCTATAAATCTTTCTCCTTGCAGTGGGTAAAGAACAAAAGTGGAGTGTGGGGCAAGATTGTTGCTTGCAAGATCAGAAATTGGGACTTTGTGCACGCTGGGACTCTTTTACATGAATGGCATCTTCCTCAACAACTTCAAGGCCAAGGGAAGGAACATGCTGGGCCCTGGAAGGGTGGGGTTGGCTAAGGGTCAACATGGGTCATCACATGGCAAGAAGGGCTAGAAAGGGCACCCACAGTGTGTGTGGCAGAGGGCTGATGACTGGGGTGTGGGGACCAAGGGGAACCATCTCAGCTTGAAGGTCCTCACCCAGAACCTCCCTGGAGCAGAAGGCCACTGGCAAAGTTCCTCTGATACAGGAAGAATAGAAACTATTTTTATTACCCCTTCCAATCCCTCTGAATGAGGAGGTGGCAGAGTTTGTGGAGCTGTTGCCACCTGTTCCATGGTCTAGAACACCACCCCCGCCACTTCTTTTGGGGCTGTCGCTTCCCTGCTCCATTCACGTGTTGTTGAAGTAACTGTCAATCATGTGGCACAATGTGATGTGACCAAGTAAGGCCAATCATAGTACCCCATGTGCCTGCCAGGATGGATGGTCGAGGGCTGGACACATGATCTGAGGTGGACCAATCAGAGCACTCTCTGATACCCTGATGTTTTCTGAGCTTCTTTCCTTATGGGTTAGATGCTTTGGGGTTATACATATAGAAGCCTGAAGGAAGAAAGCTGTCAGGCTAAGAGAATCAACAATGAGAGAAGGAAAACAGATAGGGACAGAGGGAGCTGAAGGCTTCTGATTTCTTGGGTCACTGAGATGTGTGGATCAGCTCTGGTTCCTGTGTCCTTTAAGCCCACTATCCTTCCAGTAAGTCTCCCCTTTCCTTGCAGCCAGTTGGAGTTAGGCTCCTCTCACTTGTGGTTCAGACAAGGTTTTAGATCCTGCTGGATTATGAAACACATTCCCAACACAAAGAGAGGCACCCCTTCATATTAGCTCCATTGGGAATGGAATCCTTTATTTTTCACTGAGCTAGAGCTTTGCAGAGAATCAAACACAGTCCATCACCATCCCTGGGTGAAAAAACCCTACGTGTGAGTGTGTGCACTTGGAGTGGGCCTGATTGATTCTTGAAGGAGCCCCAGGATTTAAACTGTAGGAGCCAGGCCAATCTTGTTGTTTCCTGATCATAAACCCAGAAATTTAGCCTCAAGAAGGCATCACCCAGGGCCCAGGTCTCCAATACGTTCCAGGTCTCTGTGCCCCCTGAAACCAACTGATACAGGTGCCATGAGTACCTTGGGAGACAAAAATTCAACCCAGCCAGCCTCATCCCTTACCTCCCACCTCCCACAGCATCCAGAGCTGGTGGTTTCTCACTTTTATTTCCCTCCTTTAGTAAGGACCAAATTACTGTCTCAGCAGCTGCAGAAGTGAACTGCCTGTCCACAAACAAGAATGGCCAGGACATGTGGTTGCCCTGAGGTAGGTGGGTGGGAGAGGGAAGGTTTGGAGTTTAGGATTAGCAGATGCATACTACTATATAGAGAGTGGACAACCAACAAGGTCCTATTGTATAGCAGAGTATTCAATATCCTGTGACAAAGTGTAATGGAAAAGAATAGAAAAAGTTATATTTGTGTACACATATATATGCACAATTGAGTCACTAAGTATATTTCAATCCAATAAAAATGGAAAAAAAGAATGGCCCATAATTACCCTGTTATTTCCTTCTGACCCATGCTCATGGTTTTCTCTGCAGAGAATGCCTTTTCTTCTCCCTCTTCCCCACAATCTGTTCTTTAAGGCTATGCTCAGTCCCTCTAAGAAGAATTCCTGGAGCCACGGTCACCCTAGATGGCCACTCCAGGCTGGGTTGGGACACTTACCATGGGATGGGGCTCTCTTTGTCTGTAGTCCTCATCACCCCTAACGTGGCCCTGGCACCACTTGCCACAGCCCCCAGAAGTTCTATTTGCGTGGAGTCCAGTGCAGATTTTCCTCAACCCAAGCAGGCCTCCTCATGACTCCATGAGGCTGGGGGTTTCATATAATTGAAATTCCCTCTCTTCCTCAAAGCCTTCTTTGAGCCACTCAGCCTCCTCTAAATTCCCATAGGGAGCTGACATTAAGCCTCAATCTAGTTCCTGGACTATGCAGTCACTGTGCACCCGTTACTCAGGTTAGCATCAAACCTCCTCCAAGAGGGAATATCTCAGAACACAGAGGGTAACCTGAGGCTTAGCAAGCAGAAGTTGTAACTGAGGACTAGGGGAACCATGTCATTGATCATCCAAGTAGGATTCTTTCAAGATGGGAAGGGAGAACATTAATCATTATGGTGGGACAACACATGGAGACACACACACATTGGTGACTTTGCCTCTTTCAGGGATTGTTAGAGCTCACTTCTGTGGTCATCAGTCTCAAGGCTCTGGTGGATTTGAAGCTCTCTGAGGGAAGAAACCTTTAGTGCTCCCATCTCCTTGTGCCTCACACCATGCCAGCACAGGGTGATGTCTCCATTTATTCCAAGATGATGGATGTCCCAGAGAACACTTTACTAACAAGTGGTTGGTTTTGTGTGAGGCACTGGCCCAGCCATTAGGGCTCAGCCCCATTTGCAGTGGTGTGGCTTGGCCTGCAGAGGGTCCCCTCTTCCCAGCAGCAGCCCAAGGGTTCCTGCAAGTCCAAGATTTGAGAAACAGCCCTCAAGCTTGGCCCCTCACCTTTCAGATGTAGGGTTCAGTGGGTACTGGGTAGTCATTGCCATTGATGGTGAAGATGATACTAGGCAGCCTCATGATGTTGCTACATGGAACCTGGTGCTGTTAGATAAAGAGGAGTGAGATTGGCCCGACCAAACCCTGGAGTGTGGAGAACACCACAGTGACCCTGTGGCTTGTCTGTCACCTCCTCCCCAAAAGGTGTGGTGTTGATGAGCCTCTGGATGGTGGTGACCAGTCTAGTTGGGCCAGCCAGCAATGCATTCCCAGTATCCAGAAAGGCCAGGCACCCATGCTTATGACCAACAACCACCTCATTCATGGTGATGCTGAGAGACAGCGGAACAAAGAAGACACCAGTATCACTCTGAAGTCTCTGCACATGATTTCTCCCCTCCCTGACTGTCTGAAGAACAGCCCTTCAACTCATGTCCTGACTTTTTTCCCTTTTCTCTGGTCACTTATGCTTCTTTGACTTCCACTGAGTTCTTGAATGCACCAGGCTCTTTTGTGCCTCAGGGCCTTGGCATGTGCTGCTTGCCCTTCCTAGAAGACCCCCATTCCCTTTGTCTAGCTAATTTCTCCTCATCTTCAAGATTCTAGCTTAAGTGTCCCTTTATCAGGAAATCTTCCCCCAGATTAGATCAGGCTCCTGTCCTGGTCACTCATTCTGAAGACTCTTCTTCATTTGTAGCAAGTACTGAAGTGGTAATTTATTGTGTGTGTGACTTGTTTCAGGTACGTCTGCCTCACTAGATGTAAGAGCAAGTTGTACCCTCAGTGCCTCCCTCAGGTGCCCATCACAAAGTGGATGCAAAATGTATCTTTATTTAGTGAAGAAATGAATGAATGAATGAATAAGTGAGTGAGTGAAGAAACACATGAGGAATAACCAGAGAACTATGTCTGGTGTCTGCCCAGAAATGGGTCAACCCACACAGTGAAGATGAGGTTCTCTGGGGCATTGGACCCTCACAGTGTTTGGGAAGGAGACACAGGCTGCCTTGGGAGAAATTGTTTCCCAGCACGACACCCTCCCTGGCTCAAACACTGAGGCCCCTGGTCAGAAGATGCCTGAGTTATTCCAGGGCCTGCAAAGAACACATAAGCTTCTGTCTGAAGGTGTCACACAGAATCCCATCAATATTGCTCCTTGTTCTCAGTCCACTCCTGGATCTCACTCAGCTTCCTGATTCTCTCTGTCACAGCCTCTGCCCCACTGTGTTGCCAAATTTTGAAGGTGGATGGCAATTGGTAGGGGAAGTGGCTCTTTGTGAGAGTTGTTATCAGTTATGAAGAATGCAGCCATCACCTCTCCACTGCTGGTAGCCTTCTCCCTAAGGAGATCAGCTTTCCAAGTATGTCTAGGAAGTCCCCTAATTTTAAATGAGCAATTTTGTGTTCTAAGAACTGCCTTGGTCCTGGGCTTCCTGGGCAGTTGTCATCATATCTCAACCCTGTACAGGCTGTTAAAATCTTCCTGATTCTCTTTTCACTATACATTAGGGTTCTGAAAACCTGCCATCTGCCTCACAGCACAGTGGGTGCAGCCCTCCCCAGACGGCGCACACCTCTCAGGACCCTGTTCAGGACCCTCATCAGGCCCCTGGTCAGGAGGCCTGGGGTGATTCTGAGGCCATGGGTGGTGTGTCTATCTGTATGTTTATGTATTTGTTTGGATGTGTTTGGATGTGTCTCTGAGTGTGTCTGTGTGTGTCTGTTGTGTGTGTGTGTGTGTGCATGTCTGTGTTCCTGTGCATGTTTCCACATGTGCCAATGTGTGTGTTTATGCTTGTCACTGTGTGTATTTACATGTGTGTCTTTGTGTTTCGAGTATATGTGTCTGTGTGTGACTGTGCATCTGATTGTGAGTTTGTGTGTGTCTGCATGTGTCCATGTGCTTGAGTGGGAGTGATGCCAGTTAAATCCATCTAGGGGTGTGAATTTGTGATCTCAGGAAGAAAAGAATTTTGCCTCAGGACCAATAACAAGTTGTTGCTCAGGATTAAGTCACAGAGTAACAGTTTATTAAGGTGAGAGATTTCAATAGCTTCTGGTACAGACACCAGAAGGGGTTAGAGAGACCCACAAAGGGGTCATACATGTGTGTCTTATATACCCTAAAAAGAGGAGGTAATTATAACTCCCACCTCCTACCTAAAGAGTTACTTCTTTCTACAAGAATTTATGACAACAGTGGAGTAATTATTGAAAAAATAAATAAATAAACACAATGTCTTAGGCCGAGGATTAATTCTTCCCCGGATGGGTCATGATAACCATCAGAACAAGGAATTTCTTTACTCATTGATCTGTGATGTCCCAGGCAATCATTCCAACTTACAATTAAGATTATGAAGGGGAGTCACAAGCATCAATCCTAAGAAGTGAAGGAGTTTAAATCACAGTTTCCAGTTTTTCCGCCCTTCCCAGGCCAGGCCAGCCCCTGAAACTCTCACATTGCCCCCTCTCTGAGATGGAAATTAATGCTGCAGGGAAAAGGGGCATCGTGTGTTCCTCTAGCTACTTCCTGCTGAGAAGGGGAGTAGTCATTTAGGGGACAGCAGCATTATTCCCATCACCCTTTCTAGGGGGACCCAGATTAAAATGGACCAAGTAATATCCAGCATAGTTTGTGTAGCTTGAGGGATAAACAGAAGAGTTCTCCATAACCATCTGTAAACTGAACGCCTGCAGTTGCCTAGAAATCAATCTGCTTATACAGTTTAAAAGTCAAGGAACAAACAGTAGAAATAAAATAATGCATATATAGTAGCCATTAATAAAATTCTTCCCCATGATGACCCAGTAAACCAGGACTTGAAGTTGTCCCAAAGAGAGACCTCAGGTGAGCTTAAAGGCTTTATCATCTTACTCATACGATTAGTAAAATGGGATGTGTTAGCACTTTCATCTGGAATATAAGTGCAACACTCAGTGTGAATGACAGCACAGGTTCCCTCTTGAGCTACTGTTATTATATCTAATGCCATCCGGTTTTTGCAGCACTGACATTCATATTTGGATCTGTTCTGTATAAAGGGCTTTTATGGCCTTCAGATTGTCACTTAAAGCTTGTTGAGTGAAATCAGTCAAAACTTCCACTCTCATCATTATGTCAGTAGTGCCCAGAGACAGCCCAAATATAGCAGCTAGGTAATCATACCAATGAAAAACAGAATGAGTCCACCAGGATTGCAGACAAGGTAGAGTAGCAGGTGCTCTGGATAGTTCAGCTGGAAATCTGCCCTGGACAAAAGCTAAGCCCAAAGTGCATTGGCCTATCCATCCTGGGGACAACCAAGGCCACAAATTTCTTCCACACATCCAGCGGGTTCCATTAGGGGCCACCCACCTCCAACCAGGGTTGAAATTCCAATCAGTGCCAGGACACATTGTAGTTGCATTAGGATTACAAGTTACATTGAGAATAAAAGAGCACTGGTATGGGGCCAGGTGTCTCATGGGTTTTAATTTCTCAGTGGAAACTGGGAGATCATTGTAGCCAATCCACTCTCTTCTGCTCCCAACACACAGTGGCAGGTCGAAATAAACAGCCCTTTTCTGGAGTGATCCACATGTACTGGTCCCCAACCTGGTAAAGCTGATCTAAAAGCCTGGTACCTGACTAGGTTTGGTTCTTTTCCTTGCCCTTAACAAAATATTGGAATGCCAGGTCTCAGATGTATTTGAAATCAAAGGCAATATTATGTCCACCACCAGAAGACTGACACCAAGAGAACAAAGTCATGTTTACATTGTCCAAACTATTTACTTGGAGTCTTTCTCTTAGAAGAAAGTGCATACTTCTTGCAGGTCCTTCCCTTGAAGTGGGGACACCCACCAAGGTAGTCCATAGGCAGATGAGAGTGGCACTGCTCTACATATCCAGCAGTTAGACCGAGTGTGGAAAGCGACACAGGACTGGGCCCATGAGACAAACACACTGACTTGAGGGTCCGTGTGAGGAACAGGCACAGATGAAGTGATCATCCAGAATAGTAGAAATGTAATAATCATTCTGTAAAATAAAAGAAACACAAAGTTCTGGAAACATTAGGTTGGAGTTATAGAATCTGAAGGAATCCATTTCTTTACTCTTATGTGATGAATCCAGGAATCAATCCAAGGTACTTTGACTGCCATGGGAGAGGAAAGAAATACCAGAAAGGGTCCCTCCCAAAGCGGCTCAAGAGAAAGAATTCCTGAAGGTAAAGTTTTCACTAACAGCTCTGTTCCAGACTCAAACAAACGAGGTTGGTGAGAGCCGGTTTCCAGAGTAGGTGTCCTTAAATCACATAAGGCTTGCTGGAAGGCAGCCAATTGAGTCACACAATGAGTCAATTCTAAAGTCTCAGAATCGACTGTAATGTCAGGTTTAAGCAAATGATGACCATACAGGCATTCATATGGAGACACACCTGTCTCCCCAGGAGAAGTTCTAACCCTCAGTAAGGAATGTGGGAGTCATTTTACCCAATTCTCTTGAGTCTCCTCTGTCAGCTTGCATAAATGTCACTTGATGATATCATTCAATTTTTCTACTTTCCCCGAAGACTGAGGTCTCTGGGCACAATGGAGACAATATTGTATTCCTAATGCCTTAGATACTCCCTGGGTTACTGCTGGCTTTTAGGCGAACCAATTGTCACTGTGGAGACTTTGAGACAACCCAAACCTGGGAATTATTTCCTGAAGCAAGGTTTTTATTGCCTCCTTGGCTTTCTCAGTCCTGCAAGGGAAGGCTTCCACCCATCCAGTAAAAGTGTCTACCCACACTTGTAGACAAGAGAAACCTCCTGCCTTAGGCACATAGGTAAAGCCAGTTTCCCAATCCTCACCAGGAAAGTGACCCTGCCATTGCAGCCCTGGCAAAGCCAGCCATCTGGTTTTTGGATTGCTCTTTTGACAAATCTCACATTGTCTCACTATATTCTTTATTCCCTTAAATATCTGTTTTCCATCAAATACTTTAGTAGCTAGTTGGTAAGTTCACTCCACGCTCAAATGATGGGTTTGATGTAAGGTTTTTAAAATTTTCCACTAGCTATTCCATGGAAGCACTAGTCTGCCATCCTCTGTTTGTAGCCACCCCTTATCTATTATTCTGGCTCCTCTTTGATGGCAATAAGTTAGTTCTGTTTCAGAATATGGGGGTTTTATCTCAGCATGGGAGCCAGTCCAAATTAAAGGAACTTGTGAGGGAACATATTCAAGAGGAATGGCTTTATGAGCCTGAGAATCTACAAATCATTTTCCCACAGCTACCAAAGTCTCATCTTTCTGATGGCCCTGGTAGTGTATGACCTGAACCTCTTTTGGCAAGTGAACAGCTTCTAACAACCTGTGTATTTGAGATAGATATTTAATAGGACCTCCTGTCACTGTCTCAAATTGCCTTTCCCTCCGGATGGTTGCATGAGCATGCAGCACAAAATATGCATATTTAGAATTTGTATATGCATTAACCCTCTTCCCTTTACTTTACTCAACTCAAGAGCTCCAGTTAGAGCAAATATTTCTGCCAGCTGAGCACTAGTTCCAGAGGTGAGAGGATGGGCCTCTAATATCTGCCTGTCAGTGGTCACCGCATATTCTGCCTTTCTTACATTCCCTTGTATAAAAGAACTGCCATCAGTAAACAGAGAATCATCAGAATTAGGTATAGCAGAGTCCTTTAAGTCCACCCTAGCATCATGATTATGTGACAAAATCTGAACACAGTCATGAGTTGGATCATTAGTCATTTCCCCTGGCAAAAATGTAGCCAGATTTGAAACATTACATACTTTGAATTGAGTGACTGATCCTTCTAGCAATAAAGACTCATATTTAAGGAGACAATTGTCAGGCATCCAAAGTTTACTTTTAGAATTGAGAAGTCCAAACACATCATGAGGGGTAAGAACAGTCCAATTCCGGCCATTAGTGAATTTAAGAGCTTCAGGTACAAGCAAAGAAATAGCTGCTCCCACCCTCAGACAGTGGGGCCATCCCTGGGCTACTACATCTAGAGTTTTGTTTAAATAAGTCACCAGCTGCTGTTGGGGACCCTTAGGGTGGGTCATGACTCCCAATGCCATTCCCTTTCTTGCAGTAACATACAGATTAAATTCTTGACCAGTCGGGAGGCTAAGGACTGGTGCCTGTGTCAAGGCTTGCTGAAGAACATTAAATGCTCTTTTAGCCTCAGGTGTCCACAGGACCCAATCTTGTTAGCCTCCTGGATGTCAGTCAAAAGCTGATATAGAGGTTTTGCTAATTCCCTGTAGCTAAGTACACAGATGATACAATAACCAGTGAGAACCAAGAATCCTTGCAACTGTCTTAAAGTGGCCAGCAAAGGGTGTTTCAGAATTGGCTCAATCCTCTCTGGCCCTAAAGCCCTTGAGCCTTGAGAAATTATAAGACCTAAGTATTTAATAGAAGATACACATAGTTGAGCCTTGTCTTTTGATACCCGATAGCCACAATCTGCCAGGAAATTTAATAAATTATCAGGGATATTTAAGCAGTATTCTTCAGTATCTGTACAATCCAGAATGTCATCCACATATTGTAAAACAACTGCTCTGAGGTCTGAGAACCTTTGTAAATCTTGAGACAGAGCCTGTCCAAATAAATGCGGGCTATCTCGAAAGCCTTGGGGCAACACTGTCCACATAAGTTGAACAACGGGTAGGGTAGAATCCTCGAAGGCAAACAGAAATTGGCTTTCAGTCCCCAGTGGAATACAGAAGAAGGCATCTTTTAAATCTAATACAGTGAACCAGTCTGCAATATCTGGTATGTCTTAGAGCAAGATATAGGGATTAGGAACTACAGGATGCAAAGGAATTACAACCTTATTAATAATTCTCAAATCCTACACCAAACGCCACTGACCATTGGGTTTCTTCATTCCCAAGATTGGAGTATTACAAGGACTGTTTCAGGGTATCAATAATCCCTGTTGCTTTAAATTTTCTACAAAAGGCTTTAATCTCTCTTTAACTTCTGGTCTTAAAGGATATTGTTTTTGATGGGGAAAAAGACAAGGATCCTTAAGCTTTATCACCACTGGTTTTGCATATCTACTTTCCCAATCTTTCCTCCTTCAGCCCATACTTCAGGATCTACATATGTTTCTACCAGAGGGAAATACCGAGGAGCAGAAGTCTCGATATTTAGATGCATGAATGCCTGAACTTTCATTAATACTTCTCATTCTATTAGGGGAGTTGGAGTCTCATGCACGATCAGAAAGGCATGAGAAAAAAGAACAGAGTCCACAATACAGCTTAAAGTCTGGCTAAAGTAATAGTGTTTTGTTTGACCAGGCAGCTTTCTTATGGTCATAGAACAAGAAGAAAGTGGACCAGAGGTCTCAGAGAGAACAGAGAAAGTTGTCCCAGTATCTAATAGGAAGTCAACAGACTGGCCACCCACTGTTATTTGTACCCGGGGTTCCTCGTATGTGATCATGACAGGGGCCTGTGTGGGGACCCCCTGGCCCCATCAGTATTGAGTCTCAGGGAGGTCTGATTCCCTAAGACCTTTATCCCTGGGGGCAGGTCCTCCTCCAGTGTGGTCCCTTGCAGATAGGACAAGGAGATGGGGGCGGCTTTACAGCCTGGGGTCACTCTCATCTGAGGTGCCCCTCCTTACCACACAAAAAGCAGGCCAATCCCTCAACAGGGGCACCCCAACTCAAGTAACCCCCTTGGGGTGGTCTCGTTGCAGCCTGGACTGCCATCATTAAGGCTTCAGCTTTCTCCTTTGTTCTCCTTTGTCTATGTTTTCCCTCCTCTGTGTCTTGACGATAATAGACCATTTGAGCCAATTGTAACAGTCTGTCTAAAGACTGGTCTGGTCCAAAAGCATATTTCTGTATTTTCTTTCAAATATCTGGAGCCGATTGAGTGAGGAGTTTATTTCTCAAGATATCTCTGGCCTTCGGGCTCAGGGTGCAAATGGGTAAATTTTTGTAGGGATTCTCTCAGCCTTTCCAGAAACCTGCCTGGAAACTCTCACTCTCCCTGTTCAACATCTGCCAATTTAGAATAATTAAGAGGTTTAGCTCTGGCTTTTCACAACCCCATTGGAAGGCATGTAATCCAAACTCCCCATTTGCCACCTATTGGCAGGGCATCATCTTATGAGGTTCAGGCTTAAAAGGAGGCTTGTCAGACAAATTTTTAACCTTTTCTGGATCGGGTTTCAATTCTGGATCGGCCTCCAAGGGGGCCTAGGGCAATTGAGACGCCCATCTGATTCCCTAGGGAGAAGCAGAATAAGGAGGCAATTGAGGGAGAGGAGGGGGAGCCACCACCATAAAATCATCGCTGGCACACATTTCAGGTCTATCTCTAAAAGAAAAAAAGAGCACTACATAAGGAACTTCTACTCATTTCCCTTGGCTTCTATAGAATAAAGCAAGTTGAAGAATTGTATTATAATTAAGGGTCCCTCCCTTGGGCCAGCATTCACCATGTCCCAAAGGATAAGGAGGCCAAGCAGTATTGCAAAAGAAAATGAGGCATTTCTTGTTTAGGCTTTGTGGGTCAAAGAGGTCCCAATTCTTCAGGATTTAATCCAAATGAATAGAACTGGAACTTTGTGAAGCTCCCATCTTCAAAACAAAGACATGGCATCCAGCGCCAGTTCCCTCAACAGAAAATACCCTTCCTATAGATAAGGTGGAGGCAGACTACCACCATGAGCTTCACCCCCAGTCATATTTATTCTGCTCATTACTGACACAGGTTAGTCCTTGCCTTCACTTGTCCCACTCACAAGTGAAGGTGAAGATAAGTCGGAAGTGCGTCCAGACTTATCCCAAACATGTTACCAGTTTCTTATCCATAAAACCTTAGTGGGATTGCCCCATCGCCCAATGTGCCATCTAGGGTATAAAAGAGTAGTTCTGTGAAATGCCTCCCATGCTAGGTCTTGGACAGAAAGCACTCACTATTTCTTAGGAATTCTTGAAAGGGAAAAGGAGAAGCTGTTATGGGAAGAATATACCTGAACTGGCTTATTAGTAAATCCATAGTGCTTTGCCCGGGGATTTCCACACCATGATAAATGGTAGCAAAAGAAATGGTATATAGATGACCAAAGGGGAGGGGGGCAGTCAGGATCCTCCTCTGATCCCCCAAAAGCACTTATTCCCAAACAGCAGATGTAAGAGTAGGAATATAGCATTAACTCTCTGAATAACTTCCTGAGAGCATAAGGTGGTCCATGATTTGCTAAAGATATCAGAGGAAGTATTCCATTAGATTTCCAATCCTCCCAGAAACTCCCCTGCAGAGTCTTAAAGAAATTCGTACAGGTGAGGAGAGCCTCTATCCACATAGTCTCGAGACATAGCCAGTGGAGAGAGCACTCCTTCCTTGGCCAGGCTCAGCAAGTAGCTGACCAAAAAGTAATATCTAATCTGGGAGCTCTGCCAGCAGCCAGTGCTCCTCCCAATTCCTCAGCGTTTCTCCTGACAGTGAATTAGGAAGCAGCTTAAATGGAGGTTTCTCTCCCTTTGAGGCAAAGACCTTGTTCCCCATGAATGTCGCTTCAAAGTTGGGTGCAACAAGAAGAGGCAGTAACAACAAGGAAAAGGGAGACCTTGGGCTTTGCATAATTTCAAGGTGAGAGTAGTCTTTAGAGGACCCCAAGTTATTGAGACCAGTTCAAAAAGGCTAGGACAATGGAACGATGGAAAGAGAATGTGAATGTCTAAGATGTTCAAATGTTTCATCCGTCTCTGGCCACATCCCTCTCAGGGACTTTGAGTGCCTCTTAGCATTGGCAGGTTCAGTATAAGTCCCAGACTGGATCGCTTTTGGGCTGCCTTTAGCCTTATGAGGTCACTCATGGAATCACAGATCAGGACTCCACACTCACTCCGTCCCCAATTAGACGTCTCACTGTCTCAAACATGAACTCCATAGCAAGTAGAAAAAAAGAGATAGAGCTCAGAAAAACCCAAGCAGCCTTACCTTGTCGACAATCCTGGATGAGCCCCCAAAATCAACCAGTGAAATCTGTCTAAGGGTGTGGATTCATGATCTCCAGAATTTCCAGAAGAAAAGAATTTCTCCTCCGAATCAATAACAAGTCACTGCTCAGATTTAAGTCACAGAGTAACAGTTTATTAAGGTGAGAGAGTACAATAGTTTCTGGCACAGACACCAGAAGAGGGTGGTGTGACCCACGAAAGGGTCGTACATGTGTTTCTTATATACCCTATAAAGAGGAGTTAATTATAACTCCCAACTCCTACCTAAAGAGTTACTTCTTTCTATAAGAATTTATGACAGCAGTGGACTAAGTATTAAAAAAAAAAAAAAAAAAAAAAGAAGCCTTAGCCCAAGGATTTATATTTTCCCAGAAGGGTCATGATATCCATCAGAACAAGGATTTTCTTTATTCAGTGATCTGTGATGTCCCAGGCAATCATTCTAACTTCCATTGAAGATTGCAAAGGGGAGGCACACAAATTAATCCTAAGGAATGAAGGAGATTAAATCACAGTTTCCAGTTTTTCCATTCTTCCCTCAACCACGTCAGGTTCTGAAACTCACAGGAGCATCACTAGGGGTGGCCAGAGGGAAAGGCTTACTGTTTCATGGTTATCTGCCAGAAGCAGGTTCGGGACACTGGTATCCACTTGAGATCTCCTTTGTGGTAGCTGTGGTCCACCCCACCAAACATCACCACACTGCCATTATCCTTCCCACTGAGGAGAGAAGGAAGAGGGAGGGATCCTTGTCAGAAAATAGCACCACTCACTGTCTGAGGCTTGTGGTTATCCACTCATCAGAGGCACTACTATGGCCCCAATTTTACAGATGTGGAAACTGAAGCACAAAGGGATTGAGTACCTGACTATGGTCAGTCACCAACTGATGAGTGGCACAGAAGGGGTTCGAAGCTGGGCAGCCTGGCCAGGCTCTGACCACTCACCCTTCTGAAGTGGACCTGGTCCCTTCCAGCATTCAGACTGCTCAGAGAGACCATTAGAGAACATCGTATGAAAGGGCTCTGGATTTCTATTTGTGTAGCCTGTCATTTTGCAGAAAAGCTGAGGTCTGAGGACACTAAGTACATGGATTCAGGCTCACTCAGGGTTGCCTTCATGGGCTTGAAACCAGTGCCATCCATGGGTCCCCATGTTTAGCAGGGCCCCACACCTCTGCTATCTCTGCCTTGAAATTCCTAATAGTTTTGGAACAGGAGGTCCCAGATATTCATTTTGCACTGTCTCCTGCCAATTGTGTAGCTGGTCCTGAGGGGCTGGTAAAATCTTAGCAAGGAAGAAGTCATTATTGCCATCCCTCTCCTTCCTTCCATGTCAAGTCCATCAGCAAATCTTGCTGTCTTTCCCTCAAGCCTGTAGCCTGACAACTTCTATTGTTCTCACCCTTTCCTCAAGCCCCCTGGAACAAGCAGCTGCCCTTCAACCCATGAGAATGGTTACGTTCCAATAAAATATAATTTAGAGAAACCAGTGGCTGGGACCAAGGGTGGCCCTGGGGCCATAGTTATGCTGTGCTAAACAGCCTCTCAGGAAAATTCTGGATCAGGAGGTCTATATGTTGTCATGCCTCTGAAATCATCTTACAGATCAGACTTACATGCTGAAGTACAAGGCAAAGACAGGCTGAGAAATGATGCCTCCTTTCTTTAAGTTGTCAAAAATGGGGGTGATCCTTTCCAGAATGAGGCTGGCATAGCCTAGGCCCAGGACACCATCAAAGATTGCATGAACCAACCCACCCTGTTTCTCGCTCAGGACAAATACCTGGCCCAGGTCAAAAAGGTCCATGATCTGTAGGAGAGGAGAATGTCCCCACATAAAGGCTCGGGAAATGGGGCTGGGACTGGGCGGGGGTGGAGATGCCATTAGCATCTCAGAGAAGACATGAGGACCAGCTGTGCCCTTGGTGCACTTCAGATGTTTAGAAAAAGCTAGGACAGGAACTTTGGGTCCATTTTTGCAGGGCTATGGATTGTAACCAACGCCTGCTCCTCCTGCCCACACCATCTGAAGGGAGTCACATTGGCCTCATGTCTTTTGTACAGGTAGGGAAAGGTACACTCAGCACAGAACCAAATGGTTCCCATGTGAGGATAAAATGAGTAGAGAGCAGGGTAGTCTTCTCTTTGGCATCACTGTGATCAGATGGCAGAAATGGACTAAATTCATTGCAATGTATTGTGGATACTGCATCTGCCCAGGAAGACTAAAGCCCTTTATAAAGTGTTGGTGCCAGGGTTCCTATGAAAATTCTGCCTGGGAAAATGCTTTTGGGTGTGTGTGTGTGTGTGTGTGTTACAGAGAGAGAGAGAGAGAGTGTGTACCCAGGCCGGTATGGTAGACAGGCCATAGATTTTATTGAACTCTCAAAGGCCTCCTACAGTGAAAACTCACTTATCACACCTTTCCCACATCTGTGGCCCCATGCTTACCCTGTCTACATGCCTGAAGCCTTTGACTAACCCTAGGGGCCCAACATCAGTTTTATCCTCCCCCCAGATAATTCACACATGCATGAATCCTTTCTGGCCAGCCTAGCTCCACCGCTTACTAAATGTCTGACATTTCTAAGGCTTCGGCTCTCTGCACCTCAGTTGCCTCCTCTGTATAATGGAGCTAATCATAGTTCTTGTTGTGTGGGGTTATTTCAGGATTAAACATATTAAACCATGAAAGTGCCTGGCACAGTCTGAGAAGACAAAAATGGGTGCATTTTCCTCTTCTCTCTCTGCTACAAACAAAATGAATCTTGAAGTGTTCATGGGCAAAAGAGCTGCAGATCCACACCAAAAGCCCCTCTCTGGGTTAGCCATTTGAGGATCTGTGTGCCAGCAGGTCACTGTATCTTCAGGGACATGCCCTGTGGGGAGTGGAACCTGCCACTAGGGGCCTTGGGGAAATAGGCCTTCCCAGTTAGGCCCTGCATCTGTTTGGTAAGTAGTGGTTGCTCCCAGGGCCAGTGACTCAGCTTCTAGTTTCCAGAAGCTGCATCAGGCCTACTTACTCAAACGGTGTCATAGGCAAGAATTACAACCATCCTCCCAGAGCCATATTTGAGATTGAAGGACTGGCCTGAGAGCCAGAAAGTAGTGGACAACTGAGGGTTGAAGAGACTGTGTGTACCTGCAGATATAAGTGATGAGTGTCCATCAGATGCCAAGGAGGGAGTAATCAGTGGGAGAGGAGTATAAGCTGAGAGGGTGGTGGGGGGGTGTGGCAAGAATTCCCACCAGGAGAGACTGGAGCAGTGGATGGAGGGAACCAACATGAAAGATGAGGTGGTGTCAAAGAGGACCCTGAACTCCTGAGGGGCTGTTCCAATAGTGATGTTGCCAACATAGCACAGCTACGGGGTGGGGGAGGGGTAGGAGATGAATGATTAGGGCTGGGTTGGCTGTACTGGCCACACTTGATTCCCAGAGTGTTTCCTTCCTTGAGCTGTCCCATGTCTCCTGAAATCACTTTCAAACTGCCACACCTCATAGCTTCTGCTGAGAGTGGTGCCTTCATTTAATTTTTTTTTCTGTCCATTTGCAATCCTGGTTAACCAACCAGAGATTGAACCCACGTCAATGCAGTATTAGCACAGAGTCTTAACCACAGGATGTCCAGGGAAGTCCCAGTACCTTCATCTGAGAAGCTCTCCAGTCTCCCCCTTCAAGGCCCAGCTTGAATGTTTCCTTTTCTATGTGGCCCTCCTAGGTCACCACAGGCCTCTGCCTCAATTCTTGGACCATGTCCTAAGAATACCACTCACTTGGCCCTTTTATTGGACATATATTTCCTCTTTGCCTATCACTCAGGCTGGTCTATGCACTCTTGAAGGAGAGATGTGACTTTTTTTTAAATCAATAGCAATAACCAGAGTGTCACATTTTTATGGTGTCACAGGCCATAGGGCTCAGTAACTTTTTTCTGGTATCCTTGGCTGTGCGAAGCCTGCCTATCCTCTGCCTGGGGTTCCAAATTTAATGTGCAATTACCTTTATCATTTCATCAGACAAGGCTCACCTCTCATCTGTAACTCCGTGGCTCACTTGTTTTAGAAAGAATAATCTCCCTCATACTATGACATATCTTTGGCACAGAAATAGATGTTTATCTGCCACCTGGTTATGGCTGGGCAGAGTCAACACAGAACAAGAGCTGAGGATCAAAAGTGCCTTCTCCTTTGAGAATAGGGTCCCAGTTCCCCAGTGTTTCTGCTTCCTGCAGGAGCCCCAGCACCAGCATCCAGACTGGCCCCTCCAGGTCAACCCCAGTGCTAGGCCAGAGCACCAGGGGGAGCAGTGGAGTGCCATCCTCCCAATACACTCACATCCATGTAGTTCCTCAGGGGTTGTAGAGAAATAAGGGCATCATCAGTGGCATTCTGGAATGTGTCATCAGTGTTCTCCTCCAGAAAATTAGTCAGCAGGTTTTCTTCCCTGAGGATTTCTGGCATGGTCTGGATCTTCATTAGAGGGATTCTTTCAGCAAACATTGGGAAAAGGAAACAAAGGAGGGGCAGCAATCAGCTGTCTGTGTCATTGTATGAGAGTCATACCTTGCATTGTAATGACACTGTGCATTTTCCCAGCATTTTTATGAATGTCATGCTATTATCAGAATGCCATGCAAATACCCGGACAAAGACCTCAGATTGAATACTGGTTCTGTTGTGTAATCTTGGGTATATTCTTTGACCCTTTGGAGTCTCGTTATCATCATTGGTAAAAAGGTGGAATATGATAACCCCCATCTGCCATGTAGAATGTTGTGGGTATTAAGTGAGGTGATGGATAAAATGTATCTGATATGTAGAAAGTGTCAACAATGACAACCATTACTATTGCTATGGCCATTTCATGTATCTTTTTCAAAGTCGCTCTGGGAAGTATATAGAAGGTGGATCATTGTCTTCTTTTTACCAGGAGAAATTTGAAACACAGGGAATATGTGACTTAGCTGTGGTCACACTGCTTGTTAGAGGTAAAACAGCCAAGAGGTAGCCTTCCTACTGTTTCTCCAGGGCTCAAGCAGAAGAGAAGGGTGAGAGAGGAAGCCAGGAGATGGGGAATAAATTAGAAGAATTAAGAGGCTAGAGAAGCAATGAAGAGTCAAAATAGAAAACAAACAAAGAATCCAAAACTCGGAGAGCAATGCATGCACAGAGACATCCAATATGATGAAAGACATAAAAGAGAGAGAGAAAGAGATGAAGAGACATACATTCATAGTTAAATGGAGAGAGAGCAGAGAGAAGATGCAGAAACAAATACAGGAGAAATGCTCTTCCCTAAGACCTCACTTAAAGTTGCAGGGGTTGTGTAAGGAGCCATTCCAAGGAGTGCCATTTTCACATAGGTCATGATGTGACTGGCACCCCCAGAGTTGTGTAACCTGCAGGCTGACCCCAAGACACTTTTTTCCTTGGGAGCGTACCCATCAATAAGTGTGAGATGAACTTTCAGACTGTCAGGGAATTATTATATTTCCTTCTGACCCTGATGGGTGGAAAAATAAGAGGACAAGAAAAACCCCAGAAACAGAGATGGTTCCACTTACAGTCCCTGTATTTACATGACTAGGCACTGTGAGAGGACCACCAGCCCGAGGATTCCAAGCCACTTGATGCTTCTAACATGGTAACAAGTACTCAAGAAAGAGCAAGGTTGGAGCATACCATGGTTGCCCAGAGCTCCTAGTTATATATGCTCTGACCTGCCCTAATAGTCCCTTTTAGGCCACTAATGGTTCAGATAAGAACCACAAGTCTCTTGGTAAAAATTTTACCTCCATCAATGTCACTGGGGAGTGGACACTGAAAATTCTCTGAATAAAGAGATTTCTACTGTAATGTCTTCCTTGGGGTTTGGCTGCAAAACCAAAACTGAACCCCACAGACTAACTAAGAGGGGTGAGACCCTCACCATCTTGAATACAAAACTGCTGCTAATGTGATAAAAGTAAATGCTAGGGGCCATGCTTGACATTCATGATCTCATGTGGTCTTCCAAACAACTTCATGAGATGTGCATTGCAGTGCTCAGTTGAAGAGGGTATTACAAGGAGGAATATAGGTCAAATGGCAAAGTGTAGACATGAGGGGCAGCCCACTGTCATGCAGGTGAGAGACTTTCGATAGTGGGACAGATGGCACAGACCAGGGGCACTTATGATGCCAACCTCCATTGAAAATCTAGGCTAAAGTAGTATTACAATTACAGAGTTTCACTATGGGAAGAAACGTGATGCATGCAACCCCAAGATACCTCATATCATCCAACGAACGTATACAGAGCACCCTGTGTGCAGGGATTTGGGTTAGCTGATGGAGAGTTAAAGTCGATTAAGACACAGGTGGTCCTTATCTTCAGGGAGCTAGCAGTCTAGGGCAGTCCTCACAAATTCATGGCCTAGGCAGCAAGAGAAATAAATGGAAGGGCTGGGTGGGCATCATGGACATGGGGTAGGCCACATTTGGGCTACTAGAGGGGGCAGCTTGTCCGTAGCTCTAGCTGGTGGCCGCCATGCTGGAAAACAGCCTCATTGTCCAAATTTTCAACAGAGTCTGGATATCTATGTGAAATCCACTGATTTTAAATGTTAGCAAATAATTGCTGTTCTTCTTCACAAAATGTGTGTGATTCAAAACTGAAACACCTGTGTGCTCGATTAAGCCTGCAGGCTGTGCTGGTTTTTATTTCTCCCCTAGAGGTGGGAGTAGAGAGTGGAGAGAAAGAGGGTTGAACTCAAGTTGGTCGATAGAATAAGAGACTGAATGCATCTTAACCATGTTAATTTTCCATCCATTTGTAAAGAAAGATCACCAGGGTCCTATCAACCAATGAATTTAATACTGTCCAATTGCTAATGTTGACTTCGAACATATATGCACAGTGTGAGAGTTGTGAGTTAAGTTTTATGTGGGGCCAAATGAGGACTGCAGCCTGGGAGGCAGCATCTCAGATAGCTCTGAGAAACTGCTCCTTGGAAGTGAGGGGAGGTGCCAGAATATATAGGGTGTTTGCAATGGAGCCAGAAACTTCCATTAAAGGAAACTAGGTATCTCATGTTGAGAATTTAGTGCTCTTCTATATATGGGAACATGAAGCGTTAGACTCACTGAAATCATCCCTTTGCTATGCACCTTAGCAATCGGGGGCCTGCATTTTCACATCCTGAGTTTCCTGAAGGCTCACCACAGTGAGTGACTTGTAGTATGATTGCAGGTATTCTTTTCAGTGAGGGCCATAATCCTTGATGACTGTGACATCCCTTGTTTATTGATATGTCAGGGGATATTCCATTTATAAATATATCATTCATCACTAAGCATCTAATATAATTCCCATTAGGATCCATGTCTTGAAATATTTTGTCTATCAAACCAAACATACAAAGGAATCATTTTTAAGCTTCTTACCAATAAAAGAAGTCAGAAAAAACCATTCAGCTCTCCTGCTCAGCCTGAGATGAAAGTCTACCTGTTAAATTGTGATTCCAGCCAAAGTGAAGACAATGGAGTTTCACAGCTGCTTCCAAGATTCCCAGGGCCGGGGTGTTCCTGGGTGAGCTCTATGCAAGCCTGTCCCTTGGGTAGAAAAACAGGAGGCTGGCCTAGTAGCCAGGTGAATGATAGATGGGCTGCTGCATTTTCCCACTTATTTTGGCACCTTGTAAAAATACGGTTTTGGTGGTTCGATCCCTCCAGATGGGATTTGGCATGATCTAGCAAATGACACACACAAATACCATTTAGCTCAGCAATTCTACTTCTACAGATTTATCCCAAAAATACACTGGCAGATATAAAAAACAAAAACAAAAAACAAAACAACTACAACAACAAAAATATATGCACAAGGTATGGATTGTGACATTGTTGGTAAAAGGAAAAGATTTAGAAACATACCTGAAGTGACCATCCATTGGAGAGTGTTGTATAAGGCATAGGGTATCCAACAAATTGGGTATAATGGGGATGGAGGGAGGCATGGAATGGCTGAGTTCTTCAGGGTATACTGTTTAGTTTTTTAAAAAGGGAGACCAGAAAAGTGCTTATACTTTGCTGCTTTTCCATACACAAATATGTCTATTTTCATTAAGATAGAGTGGAAGAATAAACCAAAAACTACTAAAAAGTACAATTTGTGGGGGAGGGGCAGAAACAAAAGTGAGATTTTTCTTGGTTTATACTTTGACTTTGCAACAATGTAAATGTGTTACCCAATCAAAACATCTTTAAATAAACACATCTGTCCAATTTAAGAACTAATACAAATGAACCCAATTCTATCAAGTTGACATAGACTCACATAAAAAAAAATTACTTAAGCAGCTTAAAAATGCAAATTTTGACTTACATTCAGAGTGGGATTTCTTCTAAAGACAAAGACAAAAAAAGGAAAGAATTACACCCCCTCCCACCAAAAAAAAAAAAAAAAAAAAAAAAAGTGAAACAAATCTGAAACTATATCCAGCACCTTATTGTTTGTGATATTGCTACTGTTGTTCTGAAAGTATTGTAAGTATATTACAGGTTAAAGCAACTAAGTAATCAATGCTAATGTTGTTATGATGCAAGATTTTCCTTGGAAGGGAGAAAGGAGGTTTAAATACACAACAAAAATGTTTATGTAAAACGCTGTGGTCTTAAAACGAATTGGAAGTGTGTTTGCACCATTTAATTATTTTTATTTTTTGAAAAGAAAATCTGCAATTCTAGGCTCTGGCCACTGAAAAGCCTAGAAGCAATGGCAGCTTGAAAACTGTGAGTATCCTGAGACCTAGCTTGTGGCCTCTAAATACCATTTCCTGCCAGAGGATCCAGAGATTCTTGAAGAGATGGCTGATTTCAGGGCTGGGCCTAGATATGCACAAGATAAGCCTGGGAATCTTGAAGGATCAGAAATTTGAGAGCTTTCAAAGACAACTTGGGGCCAGATAAAAAGATTAGGAATCTATCTGAAGGGGCCAAAGGTGGGACAATTTTAGGATCACATCAAATTGATTAAAAGAAATTAAATATATAAAAAGCCATGACTGAGAATTCCCTGCTGGTGAAGTAAACAAGAATCCAAGCTCCCAATGCAGTGGGCTTGGGTCTGATTGTTGGTCAGGGAACTAGAACCCACATGCCATAACTAATACTGCACATGCCATAACTAAAATTCTGGCATACTGCTACAGAAAATCCCTATACTGAAAATTACATCCTATGAAGCCAAATAAATAAAGTAATACTTTTTAAATGCCAAATAATAGTCCATTTTATGCCTCTACCATATTTTTTTTATCAATTCAACTGTTGAGGGACCTAAGTTATTTCTCCATCGTGTCTCTTGTGAGTGATGCTGCAATGTATGTGACAGTGATCTCAGAGAGACAACAGTGAGTGGTCCTGAAGAGAGATCTTAATTCCTTTCCCAAGGAATTGAATATTGGTAGTCTAGATGAAAAGCCAGGAATTCTAACCACCAGACCATTAGAGGCTAGAGGCTAGAAGGAAAGTGGCCCTAGCTCTTTCCCTCAATTGAAAGCAAGCGTATCTCAAGAAGGCAAAAACTGTAAAAACAGGTACAAAGTTTATTTTTAGAGACACAGCACAATGTATGGGAGAACACACACAGAAGCTGTTTCTTTAAGACAAAAGCAATGCAGAAATACACACCCAGAGAGAAAGGGTATGGGTGTCCACTTTAATGACGAGGAGTGCAGTAAGTCAGAAACTAGGCAGAGATACACACCCAGGGAGGAGTGTGGCCATCTTGGACTAGGAGTGCAGGAAAGAGTTGATTTAAATTACTTATATACAACAGTCCTCCTGGGTCTGTGTTTACCTTTGGCCAAGTATCTTATTTCTTTTTTCACACCTGACTGGTCCTAGTGTAGCAGGAATCAGCAGCAGCATACAGGACACTGAGGCTATAAGCCAGAAATAATGTTTATTATACTGGCACAGGCTCAGTGGATTCATATCCAAAGGCTGAGCCCTGAACACAGCAGGGCACCCCCATATATACTTTCATGAAACTATCATACGTTGGAATTTTTTTGTCTCCCAAAGAAGGTAACAAGCAAATGAGCATAAAACCTGATTAGGTATTTCCCCTTCTCTGGGCTGCTGCTAAGTTGCAGAATTAGGCAGGAGTTAATATAACAACAGTTTTATGCAGGAACCATGTGAGAGGAGCTTCAGAGTTAACGGGCACATAAAAATAATGGCAGGATCCAACTGCATTCTTTTCTGCTTGAGTTATGGTCTCTGGGCCCTGGTGTTACTTTGTTCTGGGGAATCTCCCACCACATTCCCCCTTTGATGACTGGACCCTCCCTTCTAGGGTCCAAAAGCATCACTTTGGCTCAGGGGTTTATATTTCCATAGCATCATTTTCTGTGTGGCCATTTTTTTTTTTTTTCCAACCATGTTCTTGGTGAAACTTGAAACAAGTCTTATAACCAGGGGAGTCAGGCAGGGCAAGATTAGGCAAGCTCCCAAGATTAAGAGCACACTAATTATGAGGGCCCTGAAGCCCCTGATGGTTGAAAACCATCCTCCAAATGTCTCCCTGTTCCCAGCCTTTCCTTTTCAAGTGGCCCATAAAACACAGCTCCAATAAGGACAATAGAAATAGTCCTCAACAGCACATGACAAAAAGCCTATGGAACTGTGATACATATATTTATCAGCAGGTCCATACATTTGTTCTCAACGTAGACGCTCACATGGTTCACTGTAGATCAACCAGGTACCAGCAATGGCCTCACATACATCAAAAGTCCTGACACTGGCAGGTGGGGATTAGTAATCTGGGTCCGATGAATTAAACACTCCCTTTCCTGAGAGTGTCAAACTTCTAGTCATTTCTCATAAGGGGAAGACTGTGGGTCAAAACATGTATATTGGTCTCCATTCCAGCAGATGGAATAAGTGTTCTTATTGTGGGTGCAAGTCCCATGTATTTGTCCCTGGCATGAGAAGTGGGTGCAGTAAAGCAAGGTGCAAGTAACTCCCTGACCCAACCAGGTTATACGGATGCATGGGTCGCAAGATAGGGAGTCTAAGTCTACTAGAGGAGTCCAGATTAGAAACATCCAACAGTAATAAAACACCCTGCCCATAGGAAAGGAGGCGTGCTAGTAAAACCTTTTGGCTGCATTTCCAGTCAGCTGGAGTTGTCGCTGTCAGCCCTAAAGCGAAAACCAATGTGAGAGTTATAGCAACAGCTAGGGACCAAAGGGTGACAATTTCATAGGAAATAATAACAGTTTCTTTCTTTTGCCAGACACTTGATTCCTCAAGCTTCTGCCATGCATGTATCAGCCAGCTTCTGGAGTGACTGAAACAGAGCTGTTGTCCTCTGTGTCCCCAGGCCCCATGACTTGCTTCTTCCAGATGGTTAACTTACACTATGTCGATGCATCAGGGATGCACTCCCAGTCTTGAGAGGCCCGCTTCACTCTGCTGTGGTGAATACAGGGAGTCACCTCAGCCACATTTACTGCAGTGGGAGTGGACAGAATGACAGTAAGTGGTCCCCTCCAGAGGGACTTTGGGGGTTGGACATTCCATTCTTTCACACATAGAGAATCTCCGGGTTTAAAAGAATGGACATCGGTGGTTAGGCTTATGGGTAGTCATTCCCTGACCTAATGATGTATATCAGCTAGGGTCAAGCCAAGAGCCTGCACTTGTTGTCTTAGGGTTATACTGACCAATTCTAAGTCTCCCTGTATATCCCTAATAATGGGAGGTGGACTCCCGTAAAGAATTTCATAAGGGAAAACCCCGTCTGTCTAGTAGGGTTAGACCTAATCCTCAACAAAGCAATCTGCAGCAGCTGGTCCCAGTGTAGGTGGGTCTCTTGGCACACTTTACTCAGTTGTAACTTTAAAGTTCAGTTCATTTGCTCTGCCTTCCCAGAGCTCTGGGGAGGATATGCTGTGTGCAACTTCCAGGTGACCCGTAACCCCTTTGCCACCAACTGCACCACCTCAGTTGCAAATGCCAGCCCATTATCTGATCCTATGGTGATTGGAATTCTGAATCAGGAAATGATTTATTTCAAAAGAAATTGGGCCACTTCATGTGCCTTCTCTGAGCAGGTGGGAAAATCTTCTACCCAACCTGAGAATGTGCACACAAAAACTAGTAGATACTTATAGCCCCAGACTCGGGGAAATCCGGTTAAGTCCACCACAGCATTTTGAAATGGGGCTCCCCCAATGCTCTGTACCGCAGGGGTGGTCTTGGGTCCCTCACATGGATTATTTTGAGCACATGTCTCACAATGTTTGCATACCACTCTGGCTATGCTAGAAAGTTGGGGAACATAGAAGTGCTGGCTCAATGTGGTTTCCAAGGCCGTTCAACCAATGTGGATTCCCTGGTGGAAATGTTTAACAAAAGTTGGGGCCAAGGCCTAAAGAATTACTATTTGGCTGTCTTCAAATTTCCACCATCCTCCTGGGAGATAGCTCCCCTTTTCAGTCTTAAACCAAGTATTTTCATGCTGCAAGTGATTGGGGTCCCATTCTGCCAGGGGATCAGGAAACAGCACAGCAGTCACAGCCACTGTTTCCAGTGTTCCCTTGGAAGCCACAAGCTATGCCTCTAGGTCTGCTTTATGGTTTCCCCGGGCAACCATAGTATTTCCCTTTTGATGTCCCCGACAATATATAACTGCCATCCTTTTAGGAGCCCATACAGCGCCTAAGAGTTCAAGGATTTCTTTGCCACATTTTATCTCCTTTCCCCCGAGGTAATTAGCCCCTTTTCTTTATATAGAGCCCAGTACACATGGAGGGTGGTGAAGGCATATTTAGAATCCATGTATATAATGACCTGTACTGCCACTGTCAACTGGAGGGCCCGAATTAGCACGATGAGCTCTGCCTTTTGTGCTGAGGTTCCTTTTGGCAGAGGTGTTGTCTCAATGGTAGAATTTGTGTCACTACTGTGTATCTGGCAAGGGTTCTCCCTCTCTCAGGAAATAGCTGTCATCAGTGAAATATTCAACATCAGGGTCCTTGAGAGGCTGGTCTGTTAAGTCTTGTCAGCTGGAGAACACCTTGTCCATGACCTCGATGTAGTCATGGTCTGGCTGACCTGGCCTGACCTGTAGTAAGGTTGCTAGGTTTAGAGTCCTTACTACTTTCAGGTGAATGTGTGGGTTTTCACATAGCATTCCTTGGGATTTAACCATTAGGGCATTGGTCAGCCAATATTGTTCCTTATACTCCTTCAAGGTTAACACTGAGTGGGGCACTCAGATGATTAGGTCTTGTCCCCATTGTAAGTTTGTCAGCCTCAGACACAAGGAGCGCTGTGGCCATGAGTTCCTGCAGATGAGGTGGCCATGCTTGGGCAACAGAATCCAGTTGTTTGGAGAGGTATGCCACTGGGCGATGCCATGACCCCAACATTTGTGTCAGGACCCCTACCTCGGTGCCAGTACACTCATGCGCATACAAAAAGAAGGGTTTAGAAATGTCTGGGAGTCCTAAACCAGGTGCATTGGTGAGGGCCCACTTGATCTCATCAAATGCCTTTTGTTGTGCTTGTTCTCAAAACAGTGGTCCCTGTTCTCCCCCCTTTGTAGCCTTATACAGAAGTTTTACTGGAATAGAGAAGTTGAGTATCTAGATTCTAAAGAAGCTGACGGGTCCCAGGAACACTCGAACTTGGTGCCAGGTCGATGGAACTGGTATTGAGCAGACAGTCTGCTTCTTTTCTGGGCCAACTTGCTGTTGCCCTTGTGAGAGGTGAAGGCCAAGGTATTTGATTTTTCTTGACAGATATGTACCTTTTTCCTTGATACCTTGTAGCCAGCCTCCCATAGGAGAGTGAGGAGCTGTCACATTCCTTCCATACAGTCCTCCTGAGTCTGTCTAGCTAGCAATAAGCCATCTATATACTAGCACAGCATGCAGCCCAGCTGGTCAGCTGGAAGGGCTTTTAAATAAGAGGCTAATACTATGCCAAAGAGGGTTTCAGAATTTTTGAAACCTTAAGGCAGTCTAGTCCAGGTCAGCTGGACTTTGCTACCGTTTTCAAAGTTTTCCCACTGGAAGGCGAAGGTTGGTTGACTTGGGGGGGCCTGGCAAATACAGAAGAAGGCATCTTTCAGCTCCAGACATGTGAAGAAGGCAGCTTTGGTGGTGATAAGGTCCAAGAGTTTATAGGGATTGGGGACTACTGGTGGAGGGTGATAGTGGCTTGGTTTACTTCTCATAGATCCTGAACTGACCGGTAGTCATCTGTTCCCAGTTTCTGTACTGGCAGGAGAGGTGTGTTCCAAGCTGACTGGCAGGGTCAAAAAATCCTGTACATTAGAAGTCTCTTTAGATGCTTCTGGATTCCAATCTGTGCCTTGCAATGGATGAAAAAAATAAATAAATAAATGAAAAGAATTCAAACAGGAAAAGAAGAATTAAAACTGTCACTGTTCCCAGATGTCATGCTATTACACACAGAGTATCCTAAAGATGCCACCAGAAAACTCCTTGAGCTAATCAATGAATTTGGTAAAGTTACAGGATACAAAATCAACACACAGAAATCTCTTTCATTTCTATATACTAGAGAGAAAGATCAGAAAGAGAAATAAGGAAACAATCTCATTCACCACTGCAACAAAAAGAATAAAATATCTAGGAATAAACCTAACTAAGGAGGTCAAAGACCTGTACTCAGAAAACTATAAGACACTAATGAAAGAAATCAAAGATGCCACAAACAGATGGAGGGATATACCATGTTCTTGGCGTGGAAGAATCAACATTGTGAAAATGATTATAATACCCAAAGTAATTTAAAGTTTCAATGCAATCTCTATCAAATTACCAATGGCATTTTTCACAGAACTAGAATAAAAAATCTTACAGTTTGTATGGAAACACAAAAGAGCCCAAATAGCCAAAGCACTCTTGGGAAGGAGAGACAGAGTTGGTGGAATCAGGCTTCCTGACTTCAGGCTATACTACAAGGCTGCAGTGATCAAGACAGCATGGTAGTGGCACAAAAACAGAAATATAGATCAATGGAACAGGATAGAAAGCCCAGAGATAAACTGTGGTCAACTAATCTATGACAAAGCAGGTAAGGATATACAATGGAGAAAAGGTAGCCTCTTCAATAAGTGGTGCTGGGGAAACTGGACAGTTACATGTAAAGATATGAAATTAGAACACTCCTTAACAGCATACACAAAAATAAACTCAAAATGGATTAAAGACCTAAATGTACGGCCAGACACTATGTAACTCCTAGAGGAAAATATAGGAAATCCACTCTTTGATATAAATCACGGCAAGATCTTTTTTGATTCACCCCCTAGAGTAATGGAAATAAAACAAAAATAAATAAGTGGGACCTAATGAAACTTCAAAGCTTCTGCACAACAAAGGAAATTATAAGCAAGACAAAAAGACAACCATCAGAAAGGGAGAAAATATTTGCAAACAAATCCACAGACAAAGGATTAATCTCCAAAATATATAAAGAGTTCATCCAACTCAATATCAAACAAACAAACAACCCAAAGAAAAAATGGGCAGAAGACCTAAATAGGCATTTCTCCAAGGAAGACATACAGATGGCCAAGAGGCAGATGAAAAGCTTCTCAACATCACTAATTATTAGAGAAATGCAAATCAAAACTACAATGAGGTATCACCTCACACTGGTTAGAATGGGCATCATCAGAAAATCTTCCAAAATAAATTCTGGAGAGGGTGTGGAGAAAAGGGAATGCTCTTGCACTGTTGCTGGGAATGTAAATTGATACAGCCACAATGGAAAACAGTATGGAGGTTCCTTGAAAAACTGAAAATAGAGTTACCATATTACACAGAAATCCCACTGCTGGGTATATGCCCAGAGAACACCATAATTCAAAAAGACCCTTGCACTCCAATGCTCATTGCAGCACTATTTACAACAACCAGGACATGGAAGCGACCTAAATGTCCACCAACAGATGAATGGATAAAAAAGATGTGGTACATATATACAATGGAATATAATTCAGCTGTAAAAATCAATGAAACTGGCACATTTGTAGAGACATGGATGGACATAGAGACTGTCACAGAGAGTGAAGTGACTCAGAGAGAGAAAAACAAATATCATATATTAACACATATATGTGGCAAATAGAAAAATGGTACAAATCAGCTGGTTTGCAAGGCAGAAATAGAGACACAGATGTAGAGAAGAAATGTATGGACACCAAGTCGGGAACACAGGGACTGTTGGGGGGCATGAATTGGGAGATTGGGATACCAAATTGTACACTCTAAATATATGCAGTTTATTGCATGTTAACTGTATCTGAATAAATGTTCTCAAAACAAACAAACAAACAAATAAAAAAAGAACAAATCAACTCCAAAAAATATTGTGACAATTTATACTCTTCCTGGCAGTGTTTAAGTTCTATCTTTTTCCTGGTTTTTTTTTTTTGTTGTTGTTGTTGTTGTTGTTGTGTTGTTTTGGTTTGTTTTTTACTTTTCTTCCTAGCAACTGCTGTAAAACTCCAAGGTTTGCAGTGGGTAAAGAATAAAACTGGAAAGTGGGGCAAGACTGTTGCTTTCAAGCTTATAGAATAGGACTTCACTGGTGGTCTAGTGTTTAAGACTCCGTGCTTTAAATGCAGGGAATTTGGATTTGATGCCTATCAGTGAAGTAAAATCCCACATGATGTGCTGTGAAGCAAAAAAAAAAAAAAAAAAAAATTATGAAGATCAGAATTTATCCTCATGTTGGTTGCCCAGGCTACAAATATAGAACCTGAATAACACTGGGCTCATTAAAAGACACAGCTCTAGACCTGGGCTTAGACTCGTCTAGGGAAGCAAAACCTGACTTTTTCTGGTTGATATTATTGCAATAAACCCTGCTGCTACCAAATATCTCCCAACATGCATGCAGCACTGTGTTTTAGTGGCAGCATCTACCCATTCATCCATTTATTTATTCAGCATGTATTTATTTGGGCTCTACTATGCACCTGTCACCAGTAGTGGGACCAGAAGATTGGAGGAGACTTCCTCCATCTGTACAATTAGGGTCATAAATTGCAGAGGCTCCTGGAGACACACAGAAATGGCCTATGCAATTAACCTGAGCTATTATTATTATATTTATTGGTGGTTTCTCAAAACAGAGAGACATTGCTTATGGTTCCATGAAGATCACTTGGAAAATGAGTTTGACACACTGTTCCATTGAATCTCCATTAAGCCCAAACCATGATATTTGCGATTCAAAAAAAAAAAAAAAGCAATTCTGCTCTCAACTTTTCCCCCTTTATGAGCTCTGCAACTGGTCCTCTTTCACCCACATCAAGCCAATCATTTTCCAGTGCCATCCCAAATGGACAAGCACACATCACCCTGGAGAAGTGGAGCTGGCTAGGGTTCCACGCAGGTCATCACTTGGCAAGTGGGACTAGAAAGACACCCCCTGTGTGGGTTGCACAGAGCTGGTGACTGGGATAAGGGGACCAAGGGGAAACATCTCAGCTTGAAGAGCCTCCCCCAGAACCCCCCTGAAGCAGAAGGCCATTGCCAGAGTTCCTCGGAAATGGGAAGAATATAATATATGAATATATTTTTCTTACCGCTTCCTATCCCTCTGAATGAGGAGGTGGCAGAGTTTGTGGAGTTGTTGCCAACTCTTCCATTGTCTAGAACACCCCCCTGCCAATTCCTTTGGGGCTGCCTCTCCCCTGTTTCAGTCATCTGTTTTTGAAGAAACTGTCAATCATGTGGGCTAAGGCAATGTGATGAAGTAAAGCCAATCATAGTACCTCATGTGCCTGCCAGGATGGATAGTCGAGGGCTGGGCACATGATCTGAGGTGGACAAATTACAGCCCTCCCTGGAACCTCACTTTTTCTGAGATTCTTTCCATATGGTTTAGATGCCATGCTGATATAGGTGAAGAAGCCTGAAGGGAAAAAGCTTTCAGGCTAAGGGAATCAACACTGAGAGAAGGGAAAGAGTTAGGGAGAGAAGAGTGAGCTGAAGTCTTCTGATTTCTTGGGTCCAGTCACTGAGACGTGTGATCTGCTCTGGTTCCTGTGTCCTGTAGCCCCACTATCTTTCCAGTAAGTCTCCCCTTTCCTTGAAGCCAGTTGGAGTTAGGCTTCTCTCACTTGTGTTCTGACAAGTTTCTAGATCCTGCCAGATTATGAAACAGCTCTCCAACACAAAGAGAGACCCCCATTTGTATTAGCACCATTGGGAATGGAATGCTTTTTCTTTTTCTTTTTTTTCTCCTTCTTTTTATATGGAAATACCTATTTTCACTGGTTATAGAGTTCTGGGGTTGATGGTTTTCATTTAGTATTTTAAAGATGTTGTCTGTCTTCTGGACTCCACTGCTTCTGGTGAGAAATCCAGGATCATTTAAATCAAAGTTCCCCTGTTTGTAATGTATTCTTTTTGTCAGGCTGCTTTCAAAATTCTTTCTTCATTTTTGGTTTTCATATTGGCTGATACACCTAGGCAGTTTTCTTCATATTTGTTCTGTTTGGGATTCGCTGTGTTTTTAAGTCTATAAATTTATATCTTTCACCAAACTTCAGAAGTTTTAGGCCATTATTTACTCAAATATTTTTTCTTCCCCATTCTCTGCTGTCTCCTTCTGGGGCTCTAATATGATGCATATTAGACCTCTTGAAAGTGTCCCACAGATCCCTGAAGCTCTTGTAAAAAAATTCCTCTTTAGACTCGATATATTCTATTAATAGTCTGTTTCCAGTGCATAGAATCTTTTCTCCATCATCTCTGTTCTGCATTAAGTCTACCAGTGAAATTTTAAACTGCAGATACTGTAGTTTTCAGTCCTAGAACATCAATTTGGTTCTTTAACATATTCTATTTCCCCTCTGCTGAGACTTCCTCTTTTACATCATCACACCTATATTTTCCTTTACCTCACTGAGCATAGTTGTAATAACTAACGTCCTTGTCTAATTTCAACACTTGGGTTCCCATGGTTGTCTTTTTTCCTTTCTTGAGAACAGGTCATATTTCCCTGACATTAGGTAATTTGGGGTTGTACCCTGGATGATGCTATTATTATTATTATTATTATTATTATTATTATTTTCTTAGAAATTTTATTGAGATACGGTTAACAGACAATAAACAGCATGTATTTAGAGTGTACAATTTGGTATCCCAATCTCCCAATTTATTCCTCCCCAACCCTCCCCACTTTCCCCACTTGGTGTCCATGTATTTGTTCTCTACACCTGTGTCTCTATTTCTGCCTTGCATTTTGTCTTTCATAGTTGTTAGCATTTGCCTTATGTATTGAGGTGTTCCTATATTGGGTGCATATATATTTATAATTGTTATCTCCTCTTCTTGGGTGGATGCCTTGATCTTTATGTAATGTCCTTCCTTGTCTCTTGTAACATTTTTTTATTTTAAAGCCTATTTTATCTGATATGAGGATTGCTACTCTAGCTTTCTTTTGATTTCCACTTGCATGGAATATCTTTTTTCCCATCCCCTCACTTTCAGTCTCTATGTGTCCCTAGGTCTGAAGTGGGTCTTTTATAGACAGCATATATATGGGTCTTGTTTTTGTATCTATTCAGCCAATCTGAGTCTTTTGGTTGGTGCATTTAGTGTATTTACATTCAAGGTAATTATCAATAAGTATGTTCCTATTACCATTTTCTTAATTGTTTTGTTTTTGTTTCTGTAGGTCCTTTTCTTCTCTTATGTTTCCCGGTTAGAGAAGTTCCTTTAGCATTTGTTGCAGGTCTGGCTTGGTGGTGCTGAATTCTCTTAGCTGTTGCTTGTCTGTAAAGCTTTTGATTTCTCTGTCAAATCTGAATGAGATCGTTGCTGGGTAGAGTAGTCTTGGCTATAGATTCTTCCCTTTCATCACTTGAAATATATCCTGCCACTCCCTTCTGGCTTGCAGAGTTTCTGCTGAGAAATCAGCTGTTAACCTTATGGGAGTTCCCTTGTATGTTACTTGTCATTTTTCCCTTGTTGCTTTTAATACCTTTTCTCTCTCTTTAATTACTGTCAATTTGACTACTATAAGTCTTGGCATGTTTCTCGTTGGGTTCATCCTGCCTGGAACTCTCTGTGCCTCCTGGACTTGGGTAGCTATTTCCTTTCCCATGTTAGGGGAGTTTTCAACTATAATCTCTTCCAATATTTCCTCAGGTGCTTTCTCTCTCTCATCTCCTTCTGGGACCCCTAGAATGCAAGTGTTGGTGTGTTTAACATTGTCCCAGAGGTATATTAGGCTGTGTTCAGTTCTTTTCATTCTTTTTTCCTTATTCTTTTCTGCATCAGTGATTATCACCATTCTGTCTTCCAGGTCACTTATTTGTCCTTCTGCCTCAGTTAATCTGCTATTGGTTCCTTCTAGTGTATTTTTATTTCAGTTATTGTGTTGCATATCTCTGTTTGTTTGCTCTTTAATTCTTCTAGGTCTTTGGTAAACTTTTCAATCTTTGCATCCAGTCTTTTTTTTCAAAGTCCTGGATTATCTTCACTCTCATTATTCTGAATTCTTTTTCTGTAAGGGTGCCTATGTCCTCTTCATTTAGTTGTTTTTCTGGGGTTTTATCCTGTCCCTTCATCTTGTACAAAGTCCTCTGCTTTTTCATTTTTTCTATGTTTCTGTGACTGTGGTTTTCAGTTCCACAAGATGAAATACTGCTGATACTGCTTGATACTGCCGTCTGCCCTCTTGTGGAGGAAGCTATCTGGGAGGCTCATGAGTACTTCCTGTTGGGAGAGACTGGAATGCTTATTCTTTACTGAGAATAGGGCTTTGCAGAGCACCAAACAGAGTCCACAACCATACCTGGGTTGGAGTGCCCTGTGTTTGAGTGAGTGTGTGCTTGGAGTGGGCCTGATTGATTCATGAAGCTGCCCCAGGATTTACACTGTGGGAACCAGGCCAGCCCTGTTGTTTCCTCAATCATAAACTGAGAAATATAGCATCAAGAAGACATCACCTAGGATACACCCCAGTTAACCTTATCCCTTACTGACCACCCCTACAGCATTCAAGGATGGCTTCTTCTCAGTTTTATTTCCCTCCTTTGGTAAGTACCAAATTACTGTCTGAACAGCTGTGGAAGTGGAGCGCCCTTCCAAAAACAAGAACAGCCAAGAAATGTGGTTACTCTGAGGTCTGGGTTGGGAGAGGGAAGGTTTGGAGTTTGGGATTACGGATGCTTACTACTATATAGAAAATGGGTAAATAACATGGTCCTACTGTATAGCACAGTATTCAATATGCTGTGACAAAGAGTAATGGAAAAGAACAGAAAAAAATATATGTACACACACACACATATACACACCCTTGAGTCACTTTGTTTTACAGCAGATATTAACACAACATTGTAAACCAAGTATATTTCAATACAATCAAAAAAAGAACAAAAAGAAAAGAATGGCCCATAATTCCCCTGTTATTTCCTTCTGACCGATGTTCACTGTGTTCTCTGCAGAGAATACCTTTTCTTCACTCTTTTCCCCACCACCTGTTCTCAAGGCTGTGCTCAGTCCTTCTAGGAAGACTTCCTGGACCCACGCTCACCCTCCATTGCCACTACAGTCTGAGTTGGGTGACCTCATGGGGCTCTCCTTGTCTGTAGCCCTCATCAACCCCTATTTTGGGCCTGGAACCACGGGGCACAACTCCCAGAAATGCTGTTTGCTTGGAGTCCAGCGTAGATTTGCCTCAACCCAATTGGTCCTCCTCATGCCTCCATGAGGCTAGGGTTTCCAATTACTGAAACTGCCTGCCTTCCTTAAAGCTTTCTTTGAGCCTCTCAGCCTCCTCTAAATTCCCACAGGGAGCTCACATTTTGCATCAATCTTTTTCCTGGGCTGTGCAGTCACTGTGCACCCCGTACTCAGGTGAGCATCCAAACTCCCCACAGAGGGGTCTGGCAGCGCAGCTCACAGAGGGGGTACTGAGGCTTAGCAAGTGGAAGTTGTAGCTGAGGACTAGGACAACCAGGTAATTTATCATCCAACAAAGATTCTTTCAAGATGGGAAGGGAGAATGTTAATCACATGGTGTGACAACACACTGAGACTGTCCCCAGAAAAAGCCACTGGTCACTTGGCCTATTTCAGAGATTGTTAGAGCTGACTTTCCGTCTTCATCCATCTTAGGGCTCTGGTGGAACTGAAGCTCATTGAAGACAGAGGCCCTTAGTGCTCCCCTCTCCTTGTGCCTCACACCATCCTGGCAAAAGGTGGTGTCTCCATTTATTCCAGGATGATGGATGACACAGACTGCCCTTTACTAGCAAGTGATTGTTTCTGTGGGATGTGCTGGCCCAGCCACTTTGGCTCAGCACTATCTGCATTGGTGTGCCTTGGCCTGCAGAGGGCCCCCTACTCCCATTGAAGCCCAAGGGTTCCTGCAAGTCCCAGACTTGAGAACGAGCCTCTAGGGTTGTCCCCTCACCTTCTAGACTACCCACCAGGCACTGGGCAGTCATTGCCTTTGATGATGAAGATGATAGTAGACAGGCTCCCGAAGTTGCTATATGCAACCCGTTACTATTAGAGAAAGAGGAGAGAGGTTGGCCCAGCTGATCCCTGGAGTGTGGAGCACCCCAGAGTGACCCTGTGGCATGTCCCTTCACCTGCTCACCAAAAGGCATGGCATTGATGACCTTGTGGATGCCAGAGACAGGTGTAGTTGTGTTAACCAGCCACACAGTCCCAGTATCCAGAATAGCCTGGCATCCATGAGACAACCAACAACCATCCCATTCATGGTGATGCTGAGAAACAGTGGGACAAAGTGGGCAGCAGGGTCACAAAGAAGTCTCCCCCCATGAGTGCCCCCTCCCTGAATGTGTCCACAACAACCCTTCAGGTCATGCTTTGACTTGGTTTCCCTTTGCTCTGGTCACATAAACTTCTTTGACTTCCATTGAGTTCTTGAATGCACCAGGCTCTTTTGTGCCTGGCATGCGTTGATTGCCCTTCCTAGAACACCCCGCCCCCTTTGTGTAGCTTATTTGTCCTCATCTTCCAGTTTCTAGCTTAAATGTCCCTTTATCAGGGACATTTTCCCTGCAGACTAGATCAGCCTCCTGTCTTGGTCACTCTCTTCAGACTCTTTCTCATTTGTAGCATGTACGGAAGTGATAATTCATCATGTGTGTGACATTTCATGTACATCTGCCTCATTAGATGTAAGGACAAGTTGTATCCTCAGTACCTCCTTCAAGTGCCCAGCACACAATGGGTGCACAATGTATCTTTGCTGAGTGAATCAATGAATAAGTCAGTGAGTGAGACAATGCATGAGGGATAACTAGAGACCTGTGTCTGTGGTCTGACCAGCAATGGGTCAAACCACGCAGTGAAGATGAGGTTCTCTGGGGCAGCCGATGCTCAGAGTGGTGGGGAGGGAGACACAGGCTGTCCTGGGAGAAGTTGTTTCCCAAAACAGCACCCTACCCAGCTCAGCAACTGAAGCCCATGGCCAGGTGATAACCAAGGTAGCCCAGCGGACCTCCAAAGGACCCATTGGCTTCTCTCTGAGGGTATCACACAGAATCCCATCAGTTATTGTCCCTTGTTTTCAGGCCACTTCTGGATTCCAGCTTACTGAGACTCTCTGTCACAGCCTGTGCCTCACTGTGTTCCCAGGTTGTGGAGGTGGATGGCAATGGGTAGGGGGAGTGTCTCTTGGTGTGGCTGCTTTCAGTTATCAAGAATGCAGCCATCACCTCTCCACTGCTGGTAAGCATCTCCCTATGGAGACCTGTTTTCCCAGTTTGTCTAGGACTTCCTCTGTTTTAAACTAGCAGTTTTGTGTGCTGAGAACTGCCTCGGTCCTGGGTAGCCCTGGACAGGTGGTCATATTACCTCAACCATGTACAGGCTAGTGACATTCTCCCTGATCCTCTTTTCACTGAACTTTAGGGTCCTCAAAGCATGCCGTCTGCTTCACTGCCCAGTGGGTGCAGCCCTCTCCAGGCTGCGCACACCTCTCATAACCCTGTTCAGAAGGCCTGAGGTGATTCTGAGCCCATGGGTGTGTGTCTGTGTGTGTCTCTGTGTGTGTTTGTGTGTATGTCTGTGTTCCTGTGCATATTTCCATGTGTGCCAATGTATGTGTTTATGTGTGTTAGTGTGTATATTTACGTGTGTCTTTGTGGTTGAAGTACATGTGTCTGTGTGACTGTCTGATCGTGCATTTGTGTGTGTCTGCATGTTTCCAAGTGCTTGTGTGGGAGAGTTACAAGGGGTGGACCTCAGAGGGAGGGGCTTACCAGCTCATTGTTATCTGCCAGTAGTGATTTTGGGACACTGGTATCCACTAGAGCTGTCCTTTATGGTAGCTGTGGTCCACCCTGCCAAACATCACCACACTGTCATTCTACTTCCTGCTGAAGAGAGAAGGAAGAGGAAGGGATCCTTCTTGGAGAATAATACCACTCAGTGTCTGAGGTCTGTGGTTATCCACTCATCAGAGGCACTACTCTGGTCCCTATTTCACAGAAGTAGAAACTAAAACACAGAGGGATTGAGTACCTGCCTAATGTTGGTCACCCACTAATGAGTGGCACAGAAGAGGTTCAAAGACTGGCAGCCTGGCTGGGTCCTGAGCACCCACCCTTCTGAACTGGTCCTGGTTCTCTACAGCAATCAGAGTGCTCACAGATACCCTCAAAGAGCACCTAAAGTGAGGGGTCTGGATTCCCCTTTGTGTAGCCTGTCATTTTTCAGAAAAGCTGAGGCCAAAAACACTAAGTGCATGGCTTCAGGCTCACCCAGGCTTGGCTCACAGGTCTGTGACAAGTGCCAACCATGTGGCCCCAAGCACAGCAGGGCCCAACAACTCTGATATCCCTGTCTTGAAATTCCTAATACTTTTGCAACAGGAGGTCCCATGTTTTCATTTAGCATTGGCTTCTGCCAATTTTATACCAGGTCCTGAGCTGCTGGTAAATTGTCAGTGAGAAAGCAAATATTTCCACCATCCCGCTCCTTCCTTCCATATCAAATCCATCAGCAAATCCTGTTGCCTTTCCCCCAGCCTGTAGCCTGACAACTTCCAATGCTCTCACAATTCCTTCAACCCCCCTGGACCAAGCAGCTGTCCCTCAGCCCATGAGCATGGTTGTGTTCCAATGAAAGTTAACTTAGAGAAACTAGTTGTGGGGCCAGAGGTGGCCCTGGGCCCATACTTATGCTGGGCTAAAGTGTCTCTCAGGAAAATTCTGGGTCAGGAAGTCTATAATTTTTCATGCATTTGAAATCATCTTACAGCTGATTCAGTAGTGCTTAAATAGAAGGCAAATACAGGCTGAGAAATGAAGCCTTGTGTCTTCAGATTGTGGAAAATGGGGGTGATCATTTTGGGAGCAAGGCTGGGATGGTCCAGGCCCAGGACACCATCAAAGATTGCATGAACCAACCCACTCTGTTCCTCACTCAGGACAAATGCCTGGCTGAGATTGACAAGGCCCATGATCTGTAGGAGAGGAGAGTGTTCTCATATAAAGGTTTGGGAAGTGGGGTTGGGACTGGGCTGGGGCAGAGATGCCATTAGAACCTCAGAGAAGACCTAAAGCCTAGTTGTGCCCTGGGTGTACTTCAGATGTTTATACTAAGCTGGGACAGGAACTTGGGGTCCATTTGTGCAGGGCTATGGATTGTAAGCAACACCTGCCCCTCCTGCCCACACCATCTGAAGGGAGTAAAAATGGCCTCATCTCTTCTATACTGGATGGGAAACGTAGACTCAGGACAGGACCAAATGGTTCCTGCTTGAGGATAAAATGAGAAGAGGGCAGGTAGTCTTCTTTCTGGCATCACTATGATCAGATGACAGAAATGGACTGAATTCATTGCAATGTATTGTAGATATTATATCTGCCCACTAAGAGAAAAGCCCTTTACTTAATGTCAGTGCCAGGGTTCTTATGAAAATTCTGCCTGGGAAAATGCTTTTGGGGTTGTGTGTGTTTTAGAGAGAGAGAGAGAGCATTCAGGCTTTTATGGGAGGCAGGCCATAGATTTTCTTGGACTCTCAAAGGCCCCCTTCAGTGAAAACTCATTTATCAGGCCCTTCCAATATCTTTGGTCTCCTGCTTTCCCTGCCCACATCCCTGACCTTCAGTTCACCCCAGGGGCACAAAATCAGTTTTATCCTCTTCCTAAGTACCTCACACCTGCATGAATCCTGATGGGCCAGCCCAGCTGCACCAGTTGCTAAATGCCTGAGGTTTACAAGGCCCTGGGTCTCTGTACCTCAGTTTCCTCCTCTATATAATGGAGCTAATCATAGTTCTTGCTGTGTGGGGTTATTGCAGGATTAAACATGTTATTACCATGAAAGTGCCCTGCACAATCTGAGATTAAAAAAAAAGGTGCATTTTTCCCTCTCTCTTCCTGCTCCCAACAAAATCAGCTTTGAGCTATTCCTGGGCAAAGGAACTGCAAACCCACACTACAAGCCACACTCTGAGTTAGCCATTTGGGAGTCTGTGTGTCAGCAAGGGTACTGGTATACTCAGGGACATGCCCTGTGGGGAAGGTGGCCTGCCACTTAGGGACCTTGGGAAAAGAAGGCCCTCCTAGTTAATCCTGCATCTGCTTTGTAACCAGTGGTTTCTCTGAGGGCCAGCCATGACTCAGCTTCTAGTTTCCAGAAGCTGCATCAGGCCTGGCTACCCAAAAGCTGTCATAGGCAAGAATTCCAGTAATTCTCCCAGTGCCATATTTGAGGTTGATGGACTGCCCTGAGAGCCAGAAGGTGATGGACAACTGAGGGTTGAAGAGATTGTGTGTACCTGCAGACACAACTGATGAGTGTCCCTCAGGTGTCAAGGAAGGAGTAATGTATGAGAGGGGAGTATAAGATGGGCAGTTGGTGAGGGGTGGGGCAGGTACTCATGGCTGGAATGTCTGGAGCTCTTAATAGAGGGCAGCAACACATAAGACGAATTAGTGTTAAAGATGATCCTGAACTCCTGAGGGGGTATTCCAGTGGTGATGTTGCCAACATAGCACAGCTATGGTGGCTGGGAATGAATGGTTAGGGCAGGCCTGCTGCCCTGGCCACCCTCAATTCTCAGAGTGCTGCCTTCCTCGTGTTGTCCCATGTCTCCTGAGATCACTTTCAAACTGTCACACCTCACAGCCTCTGCTAAGAGTGCTGCCTTCACTTAATTCTTTTGTTGTTGTTTTCATCTTCAATTTTAGTTACCTGACCATGGATTGAACCCGGATCAGTGCAGGATTAGTGCAGAGTCTTATCCACAGGATGTCCAAAGAGTCTCAGTACCTTCATTTGAGAAGTTCTCCAGTCTTCCTTTCACAGCCCAGCCTGAGTGTTTCCTTCTCCACGTGGCCCTCCTGGGTCTTCCCAGGTTACTTCCTTTAAGCTCAGACCATGTCCTATCAACACCACACAGTTGGCCCTTTTATTGGACATGTATTTACTCTTTTCCTATCACTCAGGTTGGCCTATGCATTCTTGAAGGAGAGATGAGACTGTGGGGGCTGTGGTGTGGGTTAGAAAAGAATTTCCAGACACAAGACAGAATGTAAGGAAGATAGAGTTTTTTAGAGAGAAGAGATGCTGCAACAACAGTGGGATGACTTCCTGGCAGACCAGGGAGAGCCAACTCTGTTGTGGGCTCACAGCCAACTTTTACAACCCCAAGACAACAACAATTCCTTCTAGGAGAATGGCATTAATCAATTGGTCAGTGTACCATAAGGCAAAACATGTCATTAGGTGATATGCCAGGATCCTATATGTTGAATATCTTCCTTAATATGGGGTCTTGTCATCATCTAGCCTATGTCAGGAAATATAGTCTAAGTTGGGAAACATAGCCTAAGTTTGAAAACAATGGTTGATAGAGGCTCGAGATAAATCTAGAATTGAGTCACTAGGTCATGAATTATCTCCGAGTTGTGAGTTTGATATATGGTTCCACTTCCCCCCTCTTTTTATTCATGGGCCAAATCTTTGGCCCCTTTTCACTTTCCTCATAACTACCTGTCTACCTAACACTGTCTCAAGCCATAGGGACCCAGGTCATTGGGGAAAGGGATAAAGGCCACTCTGGCTTCTTCAGGCTGACCAAGGCATCATAGGCTCCTGGGTCCTGATGCCCGCTCGCTTTGAAGGTGTATTTATGGAGGGAGATCAGAGCCTATGGAATGATAAGGCAGCTTGCTCCAATGTCATTCACATGGCAGCTGGCTGGCATGCTTGTAGCACCATCTGTAACTAAATCTTTTAAATCTGTCAGGAGATGAACTCAGATCATAGGTTAATAATGTAGGGATTGAACAACAAAACTAAGGGACCAGGGGCCAAAGCAGGAGTAAGAACCAAGTTACATTTTTTAACAATTTTTGATTCTGGTCCAGATAGAGTCAGCTCTTGGGTTATCCTGTCTAAAGGAGTGGAACCATTTGTCATAGTCATATGTTAGACTAATGTGATTGATGTTGGTGTACTCATTTAAAAGTCATTGGAGGAGTGACAACCTGAACTTTAATAGACAAAAGAGATCATACTTTTTTCTCAAGACAATAGGCCTGTGTTCCAGTATAGACATGACACTTTAAGGTGACCTGTAGCCAGATAGCCAGTTGTCTAGTTTTGTCCAAGTAAGTTTTAAGCTTTGATGCAGTATGAAGATGTAAACCAAAGCAGTTGTCATTGTTAATGATTGTAGTGTTTCTCTAGCTATGAGAAGAGGAAAGAATTGGGGCTCATAAAATATTGTTCTGAAAGTATCTAACTATCTGGAGGCCTGTTCTGCTAGCTTTTCCCAGGGCACAGAATGCCTTATTTCTGACTTCCACCCTGAATTCCTATCAGGAGGTGTTGAAGGTCAGCAGTTGCAGCAGCTCTTGAATTAAATCTTTGCAGAGGCAGATGGCAAGTGCCAGTTTCCAGTCAGCAGGACCTATTCATGGCCATTAACTTGACCATGTGTTTGGAGGGCATTTCATAACCATTTGACCCACGATGCTAGGAATGCTCATTCTTAGGTCTCGCAAAGAGTCTTTTGACAGGCCACTCAATGTGCCATTACTGGACTAGGCCTTTCTTGCAGCAAAAGTCTCTGGACACCTGTCTAGTCTCTTAAAGTCCAGGAAAATATGCTCTCTAGTTGCTTCTTCCCATATCTAGAGTTACATCATTATGAGCATTGATCTCATATGGGACTGTATATCATCCTTTTGTCAGAGGCTCAGTCACACATTTGGTAATGTAAGAAATAACAATTTTTTAAAACAGATAAGGAAAGAAATACTACAGCTAGCAGTATTAGTAAGGTCATAAGAAAGAATTTAAGAATTTTCATTAGGTGCAGCCCATTATATCCCCAGGTTGTCAGGCTTAGTCTGTTCTGTATAAATCCTTATCTTTAAAGAAAATTGTATACATTGGCATTGTTCATAAGGCATTTAGCAAATTTCTTAGTGTTACTAGGCTGGATATCCTTGGCAGAGTCCAATTGTTTCTTTGAACTTGAATGGCTATAGCCTGATTGTTAATTTCCTGGTTGTAGATCATGGAGCATCTGATCTTTATCCAAAGATTGATTGTGAAGTTAGGCTTCAGAAACAAACTTAAAGCAACCCTTTAATAACTCAATTAAATCTTGTAAATGTGTAAGATAATAACAAGGAACTATCTGGGAAGTGAGTTTTCACTGTGAGGGCATCAGTCTTACAGACAGGAAAGGCTTTAACCCTTCAAATAAAAAAAAAATAGATTTAGCAGGGAGTCAGGAAAGTCCAAGTGGCTATCTTAGATTTCCCATAGCCTTGACGGTTTAATTCACAGCTATTGTTTACCCAGTTTAAATTTCCTGAATAAGGAGTAGACTGTTATGTTATTAGGACATCCAGATGGCAAAATTCTGCCAATGAGGGGTTAATCTTGAGTAAGCACAATGAACTTTATCCACATGTGTCATAATCTCCATAGATCATTGTGGAAAATTACTTATTCACTTAACCTAAGTACAAAAGATCTTAAAAGCAAATATAAATCACTTAAAGGCAAGATAATTCACACAGTCTGTTATCAAATGCAGCATTTCAAGAAAACCTTGTTCTCTTAACAGAGCGGGAACCCAAATCCCATCTGGTACCAGTTTACTGTTAATAACAAAAGTGGTTTACCTAATTAATTTTCATTTAATCTCAGAAAGTCCTTTTTTTTCTCTAAACCTTGAAGAGGCAGTATGTTTGCAAATGTATTAGCAGAAAATCATAACTGTCTATAATGACAAAAGACTTAAGAAGGCACATTTAAAATCTGGTTACAATGCAATCGATAAAGTAACTTGGTTACTGCTGTGACATACAACAATTTTAGGTATTAGTACACCCAAATCTCTTATCTCATTCACATTTCCTTTCCTTAAAAGTTTCTTCACATTGAGTTATTTTCATTGCTGACACATTATAACAGATAGCTTATATTAAACCTAGCCACAATAAAAATTATAATAAATGTTGCTAGCTTTAAAGACATGTCTATATTAATTAGTTCAACAAACTTAAACATTAAAGCCAGGTATTAATTAATACTTAATTCAGTATTGAATATTCCCAGTTCACGTGAACCTGAAATTTAGTTAGCTTAATTTTTCTGACATTTAGAATTGTTTAGTTTGTAAGTGCTTACTTTTCTTTAAGCCAATCAAATAGGGCTCATTTACAAATTAACCCCAGCAATACTCTCCATAGACAAAGACACATACATAGAGACATACATACATTCAGGCACAGTATTCTCATAGTTTCCTGCTTGAGGTTAAAAATGCCGTTTTGCCTCTTTTTTTTTTTTTTTTTTTTTTCTTGACCTGAAGTTTCACTAAGCAACCCAAGGCCAAAATCTCTGGCAAAGTGAGCTGTGATGTATCCCAAGGACATGATAAGAGTTAACTTCAAGCTTTCTCCTAGGCATATTTTTGTTCTCTCAGGGTCAGAATTTTGGAAAAAACATATTGTAACAAGCTAGCTTTCTCTAATGGCACATGCGAAAAGAACCTGTCTTGCAATTTCAAAAAAAAAAAGGTTTTATTTTAGCCAATTTTCTCTGGAGTCTGAAGAATATTATGGTAATTGGTGTCAAAAATCACCTTTCCTTTTTGTAGTCATAGTTTCATGGCTAAAATATAGACCAAATAGTGTTCCTTTTGGCCCTAATAACAGCGGCAGTCTGGTTGATAAGATGTTGTCTTAGCAGGCTGGGGGTTGATGGGATGGTGGACAGGAAAGGTTGAGTAGAGAGTCAGCTAGGAGATCTGATAAAGAGGGAGACAGAGGGGACATGGGGGAGCCGGACAAAGCAGCAACAGGAAGACACATGCAACATGAGTCCCTCACATCCAGATTCTGAATCAGGGCCATAAAAGTCTGAAAATAAGGGACATCTGTGTCTTTTCCTTGCTTTTGACAAAGAGATCAAGTTGCAGAATTTAGTGTGGCATTAAGAGTCCGTCGTTCTTGGTCCCCCAGTTTATATTGGGGCCAAGCCTTGTTACAAAATCAAATGAGCCTATTTTTTTTGAGATTGTTAGGGTCAATTTTTTTCCAGTTTGTAAGAATACAGGCACAGGGTGACTCTGAAGGAGGCTGCCAATGTGTACCAAAACCCATCCTTAGCCTTATGCCATAGAATGTGGGTACTGAGAGTCACCAGCCACAGAAAGGCATCCCTTTTGTCACAGTGAACCCTCTGTGTGACTAAGGCACAAAAATGGCTGACTGTCCCAAAAATCACATCCAAAGTGAGAGGAGACCCCTAAGTGTGCAGATGAGGCACACACACACAAAAATGTCAAAGGCAAAAACTGTGAGTGAAAGACACCATGCACCTTGGGCAACAAAAAGACAGGAGAGAGAAGAGATTCTCGGGGAAAAACCCAGAGACTCACAGATTAGCGATTCTCCAAAGTGCAGAAAAGTAATCCCAAGATGGATCAATGGCAACACTTGGTGTTTACATCGATCCCGATCAAAAGGAAAGAGTGAAGGCAGCAGAAAGGAGAAGGCTGAGGAACCCACCTTGAAATCCTGCAAGGGGAAGGTGGTGACCGGGTAGGGGGCTCAGTGTTTTGCTTATACCAATGTGTGCCTCTTGATGTATGGAAATTGTCTTGCTGAGGACAGATGCTCTAAGAGCCTGGTCTGTTCTGTGATCTCTCTTATCTTGTCATGGGAGTCTTCAAGCGGCAGGCACTCTAATGGCTTCTAAGTGCCTGACCTCTGCCCACACAATGTCAATTGGATTAGTCCTCAGTTAGAAGGAAGACAGAGGGAACCTCACCCGTTCTGGACAGCAGTTACCAGGGCAAAGTGAGCTGTGAAGGCTTCAGAACACACCGGGGTGTGGCCCTGGCCAGAGTTCCTTTTTTGCTTTCACAGCTCCTTGCCTGCTCCCAGAGGGTCCTAGAAAATGAGAAGAGATGGGGTAGGAGATTTTCCCAGGAGATAGTGTCCCTGTACAGGCCACCAAAAATGTTGTGGCTTGAGTGTGGGTTGGAGAAGAATTTCCAGACACAAGGCAGAATGTAAGGAACATAGAGTTTATTAGAGAGAAGGGATGCTGCAAAGACAGCGGGACTACTTCATAGCAGACCAGGGAGAGCTGATCCTGTCATGGTCTCACAGTCAACTTTTATAACCCCAAAACAATTAAAATTACTACTAGGGGAATGGCATTAATCAATTGGTCGGTGTGCCATAATACAAAGGTGTCATTAGATGATAGGCCAGGATCCTATATGTTGAATATCTTCCCTAAAATTGAGTCCTGTCATCAGCTAACCTATGTCAGGAAATACAGTCCAAGTATGGAAACATAGGTTAAGTTTGAAAATAATGGTTGCTGAGCGGTCAGGCTAAACCTGGAATTGAGTTCCTAGGCCAAAATTTGTCTCCAAATTGTGACTTTGATATAGGGCTCCACAGAGAACATTTTTAAATCATTAACAATAAACAGAGTGTTAGATTTTTATGGTGTCACAGGCCACAGGGCTCAGTAAGTTTTTTCTGGTGTCCACGGGCCTGTGAAGGCTGAACTTCCTGTGCCTGTGGTTTCAAACTTGATGTGCAGTTGGCTTCATCTTTTGATCAGACATGGATCGCCTTTCATCTGTAACTCCATGGCTCACTTAGTTAAGTAAGAAACATGTCCCTCACACTACTGACATATCTTTGGCACAGAAATGAATGTTTACCTGTCCCCTGACATTGCTGGGCCCAGTCACCACAGACCAAGTGCTGAGGATGAGAGTGCCTTCTCCTCTGAGAATGAGGTCCCTGTTCCTCAGTGTTTTTGTTTCCTGCAGGAGCCCCAGCCCCAACATCCTGCCTGACACCTCCAGATAAACCCAGTGCTAGGCCAGAGCACAAGAGTGGGCTATGGGGTGTCATTCTCCCAACAAACTCACATCCAGGGTGTTCCTCAGGGGTTGAAGAGAAATATGGGGGTCATTAGTAGCATCCTGGGATATGTCATCAGTGACATCTCCAGGAAATTTGTCAACAGGTTTTCTTCCCTGAGTGTTTCCCACATGGTCTTGATCTCCATTAGAGGGATTCTTTCACCAACCATTGGGAAAAGGAAACAAAGAAGGGGCAGCTATCAGCTGTCCATGTTATTGTATGACTGTCATACCTTGCATTGTAATGACACTCTGCATTTTCCCAGAATTTTTATGAGTGCCGTGTTATTATCAGGATGCCATGCAAAGACCCGGGCAAAGACATCAGTTTGAATACTGGTTCTGTTGTGTAATCTTGGGTAAATCATATGACCCTTGGGAGTCTCACTATCCTCTTCGCTAAAAAGGTGGAGTATAACAAACCCCATCCACCATGTAGAATGCTGTATTAAGTGAGTTCATGGATATAATATGTCTAATATGATGGAAGACTCAACAACGACAGCCATTACCATTGCTGTGGCCATCCCACCGTATCTTTTTCAAAGAAGCTCTGGGAATTAGGTAGAAGGCTGATCATTATCTTCTTTTAACTTTGAGGAACTTGAAATGCAGGGAGTATGTGACTTAGCTGTGGTCACACTGGCTTGTTAGAGGAAAAACAACATAGAAGTAGTGTTTCAGTTGTTGTTGCAGTGCTCAAGAAGAAGAGAGGGGTGAGAGAGGAAGCCAGGAGTTGGGGAATAAATTAGGGAATTTAAGAGGCTAGAGAAGCAAGGAAGAATCAAAATAGAAAAGAAACAAATAAAAACTCAGAGACTTCTGCATGTACAGAAACATCCAATATGATGGAAGACAAAGAAGAGAGAGATAAAGAGATGCAGAGTAAGACACATTCACACTGAAATGGAGAGAGGGCAGAGAGAAGACACAGAAGCAAATAAAGGAGAAATGTTGTTCCATAAGTCCTCACTTCATTTACAGTCACAGAGGTTGTGCACTGAACCATTCCAAGAAGTGGCATTTTCACATAGGTCATGATGTGGCTGGCACATACAGAGTTGTGTAACCCTGCAGGCTGACCCCAAAAACTTGTTTCCCTGGAAAGGTACTCATTAATAAGTGTGAGCTGAGCTTTCAGTCTGTCAGGAAATGATTATATTTCCTTCTAACACTGTTGAGTGGAAAAAGAAGAGGACCCCAGAAACATAGATGATGCCACTTACAGCCCCTGTACTTACATGACTAGGCACTCTGAGAGGGCCACCAGCCCGAGGATCACAAGCCACTTCAAGCTTCTAACCTGGGACCAAGTACTCAAGAAAAAGTGAGTTTGGAGCATGCTGTGGTGGCCACGAGCTCCTGGTTATATGTGCTCTGACATACCTTAATATTGTCCTGTAGGCCACTAAAGAATCATGTAGGAATTATGAAACTCTTGATAGAATTTTAACCACCATCAATCTCTGTGGGACATGGTCATTGAAGATTCTCTGAATACAAAGATATCTACTGTGATGTCTTCTTTGAGGTTTCGCTGCAAACCCAAAACTGAACCCCATGGACTGAGGGGGGGAGAATCTTGCCAACTTTGATACAAGACACTGCTACAAACATGATAAAAGTAAATGCTTGGGGCCATGCTTGACATTCGTGATCTCATGCGGTCTTCCTAGCAACTTCATGAGATGTGCATTGCAGTCTTCAGTTGAAGAGGAGATTGCAAGGATGAATAGAGAGAAAATGTCAAACTGCAGACACGAGAGGCAGCCCACTGACATATGAGTGAATGGCTTTAGATAGAGGGACAGATGGCATAAACCAGCAGCACTTATGATGCCAAAATGCATCAAAAATCTAGGCTAGAGTAGTATTAAAATTGCAGAGTTTCACCATGGGAAGAAATGTGATGCATGCATCTCCAAGATAATTCAAATCATCCAGCAAACATATACCAAGGGCCCTGTATGCAGAGATCTGGGTTAGATGGTAAGAGAGTCAAAGTTGAGTAAAACCCAGCAGGTCCTTATCTTCAGGGAGCTAGCAGTCTAGGGCAGCCCTCACAAAATCATGGCCTAGGCGGCAAGAGAAATACATGGAAGGGCTGGGCAGGCAGCATGGACATGGGGCAGGCAGCCTCTGAGCTACTAGTGGGGGCAGCTTCTCCTTAGCTCTAACCAGAGGCTGCCATGTTAGATAGCAGCCTGGTTTGCCAAATTGTCAAGAGAAGTCAGAAATCTCAAAATTTATGTAAAATGCCCTGATTTTAAATGTGAGCAAATAATTGTTTTTCTTCTTCACAAAACAACTGTGAGTCAAAACTGAAACAACTGTGTGTTGGATTCAGCCTGCAGGCTGTGCAGGTTTTTATTTCTCATCCAGAGGTGGGAGTAGAGAGTGGACAGAAAGAGGGTTGAACTCATGTTGGTCGAATAAGTAAGAGACTGAATGCATCTTAACCATGTTAATTTCCCTTCCATGTGTAAAGAAATATCATCAGGATGCTATCAGCCAATGAATTCAATAATGTCCAATTGCTAATGTTGACTTTAAAAATATATGCGCAATGTGAGATTTGCAAGTTAAGTTCATTTTGAGTGAAATGAGAAATGCAGCCTGGGAGGAAGCATTTCAGATAGCTCTGAGAAACTGCTCCTTGGAGGTGAGGGGAGGAGCCAGAATACATAGGGGTTTTGCAACAAAGGACAGTTAGTCAGGAACATCCATTAAAGGCAATTAGATATCTCATGTTAAGGAACTTAGCACTTTTCTATGTATGAGAAGATGCAAACTTTGGGCTCATTGAAATCATTCCTTTGTTATGCATGTTACTATCTGAGGTCTGCATTTTCACATCCTGAGTTTCCTCAGGACTCACCACAGGGATTGACTTGCAGTCTGATGGAAGGTATTCTTTTCAGTGAGAGCCACAAGGCTTGTTGACTGTGACATCTCTTGTTTATTGATATGGCATGGACTGTTCCATTTATAAATATTCCATTCATCACTCAGCTTCTGATATAATTCCCCATTAGGATCCGTGTTTTGAACCATTTTTTTTTACCAAACCAAACTTACCATGGATCATTTTTAACTTCTTATCAATCAAAGAAGGCAGAAAAGACCATTCAGAGCTCCTGCTCAGCCTTAAATGAACAGGCTACCTGTTAAACCGTGATTGCAGTCAAAGTAAAGACAATGGAGTTTCATGGCTCCTTCCAGGATTTCCAGGGCCTGGATGTTCCTCAGTGTGATCTATTTAGGCCTGTTCTTGGGTAGAGCAATGGGAGGCTGGCCTGATCACCAGGTGGTTGGTAGATGGGGTACTGCACTATCTACTCATTTTGGCATGCTGCAAAAATTTGGTTTTGATGATTTGATCCCTCTGGATGAGATTTGACATGACCTTGAAAATGACACAGACAAATACATTTAACTCATCAATTCTGCTTCTGGGATTTATCCTAAAGATACACTGGCAAAATTTAAAAAAAAAAAACATATACACAATATATTCTCAGCAATATTTTTGGTTAAACTAAAGTTTAGAATCATAGTTGAAGCGAGCATCCATGGGAGAGTGTTGAATAGGCATAGGGCATCTGAACAATTGGGTATAATAGGGATGGGGCTAGGCTTGGAATCACTAAGATCTTCAGGGTATACTTTTTAGTTTTAAAAAAGAGGGTCCAGAATAGTGCTTATACTTTTCTGCTTTACCATACACATATATGTCTATTTTTACTGAAGAGAGGAAGAATAAACCAAAAACTAATAAAAATGATAATATATGGGGGAGGGACAGAAAAAAAAATCAGATTTTTCTTGCTTTATAGTTTGCATTTTCAAGCATGTAAATGTGTTACCAAATAAAAAAAAAAAAATGAAAATAAACACATCTGTCCAAATTAAGAACCAAGACCCATGAACTTAATACTATCAAGTTGGTGACATAGACTCGCAGAACAAAACATTACTTAAGCAACTTTAAATGCAAATTTTGACCTACATTCAGAGTGGGATATCTTCTAAGGACAAAGACAAAGAAACAAAGAAATACACCCTCCCTCCAAAACAAAACCAAAAAAAAAAAAAAAAAGCCAAAGAAATCTGAAACTATATCCAACATCTTATTATTTGTGATATTGCCACAGTATTTTGAAAATATTGTAAGTGTGTTACAGGTTAAAGCATAAGTACTCAATGCTAATGTTGTTATGAAGCAAGACTTTCCTTGGAAGGGAGAAAGGAGGTTTAAAAACACAACCAAAAAGCTTCAGTAAAACCCTGTGGTCTTAAAGCTTGATTTTGAAGTATGTTTGTACCAGTTATATTTATTGTTTTTCACAAATGCTATACTTTTTTGACTCAGACCACTGAAGAGCCTTGAAGCAATGGGAATTTGATAACAGTGACTACCCTGAGGCCTAATGTGTGGCCTCTAGATATCTTTTCCCACCAGAGGTCCACAGATTCTTGAAGAGATTGCTGATTTCAGGGCTGGACCAAGAAATGCACAAAATAAGGCTAGGAATCTTGAAGGACCTGAAATTTGAGAGCATTCAAAGACCACTGGGGGCCAGACAAAATGTTTAGGAATCTATATGAAGAGACCAAAGGTGGGGCAAGTATAGCATCACCTCAAATTTATTAAAACTAATTTAATATATGAAAGCCATAATGGAGAATTCCCTGGTGGTGCATTCAACAAGTCTCCAGGCTCCCAAGGTAGGGCCTTGGTCTGATCCTTGGTTAGAGAACTAGATCCTACATGCCGTAAGTAATTGTTCACATGCCATGTCTAAAATGCTGGCATGACGCTACAGGAAATCCCCCAGACTGCAAATTGGACCCTGTGAAGCCAAATAAATACAGTTTTTTTTAATGCCTAATTATATTCCATTCTATGTCTCTACCACATGTTCTTTATCCATTCAACTGTGGATGGATCTAAGTTATTTCTACTTTGTTTCTATTGTGAGTGATGCTGCAATGTACATAGCAGTGATCTTGGAGAGACAGCAATGAGTGGTCCTGAAGAGAGATCTTAATTTCTTTCCCTGGAATTGAAACTTGATAGCATGGAGGACAGACAGAAATTGTAACCACTAGGCCATTAGGGGCTACAGGTTAGAAGCAAGGTGGCCCTAGCTCTTTCCTCCATTTGAAAGTAAGTATATTTCAAGAAGGCAAAAACTGAAACAAACAGGTATAAATCTTATTATTAGAGACACAAAACAATGTATGGGAGAGCACACAGAGAAGCTGTTTCTTTAAGACAGAAGTAAGACAGATATACACACCCAGAGTGAAAGGGAATGGGTGACCTCTCTAAGGAGGAGGAGAGCATTAAGACAGAAATTAAGCAGAGATACACACCCAGGGAGGAGTGAGGGCATCTTGAACTAGGAGTGCAGGAAAGAAGTGATTAAAATCACTTACATAAAACAGCCTTCCATGGTCTTTTTACCTTTGGCCAATTATCCTATTTCTTTTTTCACACCAGACTGGTCCTTGGACCCTCCCAAGGTGTGGGCACAAATTTTCACTAAGATGAATGCCACAGCAGAGGTCTATAGGTGAATGTCCACACTTATCAGGCAGTGGTGTCCCATCCCTAATTGACCCCTAAGGAGCCTTACTATGCTTGGGCAGACAGGGAAGATTTCCTTGACCTTAGGAGTGGACACATTATCTCTTTAATTCAGCAGCACTCAGCTCTGCCACAAGCTTTGTGCTTGGCATATCAGGATGAGAACAAAGCTTAAATTTGACTCCACTTGACAAATGCCAGCTGTCCAGCCCAGGGGCCCATCTATCTCCTACTTCAGCAGGGCAAATATCCCTTTGAGATCATGATTTTAATTTTCTGGAGTAAATACCCAGAAGTGAGGTTACTGGATGATATAGGAATTCTTTTTTTGAGGACTATCCATTATGTTCTCCAGTGGCTACACCATTTTACATCCCCACCAACTGTGCACAGTGTTCCACATCTTTGTCAACATCTGCTCCCTTTTGTATTTTGTAATTTTAAGCTCTTTATTGGAGTATACTTGCTTTACACTGTTGTGCCAGTTTCTGCTGTACAACAAAGTGAATCAGTTGTATTTATACCTATATCCCCAAATGCCCTCCCTACCATGACTCCTTCCCACTCTCCCTATCTCACCCCTCTAACTCACCACCAATCATCAAGTTGATCTCCCTACGTATGCAGCAGATTCCCACAAGCTATCTATTTTACATTAGATAGTGTATATATGTCACTACTACACTTTCAATTCATCTCAGCTTCCCCTTCACCTCCTGCCCTACTGTTTCCTCAGTCTGTTTTCTGCATCTGCATCTTTATTCCTTCCCTGTCACTTGGTTAATCAGTACCATTTTTTTTTAGATTCTATATATATGTTAACATATGGAATTTGTTTTTCTCTTTCTGACTTACTTCCCTCTGTAAGACAGATCCTAGGTCTGTTCACCTCACTACAAATAACACAATTTCATTCCTTTTTATGGCGAAGGAATATTCCATTGTATATGTACCACAACTTCTTTATCCAATCCCCTATTGTTGGGCTTTTAACTTACATCCATGTCCTGGCTACTGCAATACTGCTGCAATGAATACTTTGGTACATGTATCTTTTTGGATTATGGTTTTCCCAGTGTATATGTCCAGTAGTGGGATTTCTGGGTCATATGATAGTTCTACTTTTTGTTTTTCAAAGAACCTTCATACTATTTTCCATAGTGGCTGTATCAATTTACATTCCCACTTACAGTACAGGAGTGTTCCCTTTTCTCTGCACCCTTGCCAGTATTTATTGTTTATAGAATTTTTGATGAGGGTCATACTGACCAGTGTGAGGTGGTACCTCATTGTGGCTTTGACTTGCATTTCTCTAGTGACTAGTGATGTTGAGCATTTTCTCATGTGTTTGTTAGCCATCTGCATGTTTTCTCTGGAGAAATATATATTTAGGTCTTCCTCCCTCTTTTGGATCATGGTGTTTGCTTTCTTGATATTTAGCAGTCTGAGCTGCATGTGTATTTTGTAGATTGATCCATTGTCCATTGCTTCATTGGCAAATATTTTCTCCCATTCTGAGGGATGACTTCTTGTCTTGTTCATGGTTTCTTTTGCTGTGCAAAAGCTTTTAAGTTTCACTAGGTCCATTTCTTCATTGTTGTTATTATTTACAGTATTCTAGGAGGTGGGTCAAAAAGGATCCTACCTTGGTATCTGTCATGGAGTGTTCTGCCTATGTTTTCCTCTAAGACCATGTGTTATTTGATAATGGCCATCCTAATGGAATTGAGATGGTATCTTAGTGTGATTTGATTTGCATTTTTCTGATAGGTGAGGGAGGATATATCCTTCACCCAAATTTACAGATTAGGAAACCAATGCCCAGAAATGAACTCATCAAGGTCACATGACTGGTAGATGTCACAGGTGGGATTTAAACACAGGCAGAAAATCTCCAGGATATACATGCCTGGTGAGTATGCTGCACTATCTACCATGTCTTAGCAAATGTGTGATCATGTTGATTTGTAGTTTGAACTTTTCTCTCAATATCATATTGGAATGATTTCTCATGACACTAAATATTCTCCTAAAACACAATTTTAAGGCAGTTTATTGCATGATGGCCTATCTATCCTGTGGACACTTTATGCTTAATGGACCTTAGGATGTCATAGATTTCCCCATTTTTAAGAGACTCTGAGGACTACATTCTTTCTGATGCATGTTTCAAGGCGTTTCTGATTATTACTTGTGCATAAACATTAGAATCAAAATGCAGGGACAAGGACAATACATATTTTAAGAACAAGCCATCTCCAAATATATTGTAACAATTTACAGTCTTTCAAGAAGAGATGAAGATCTATCTTTCTCCTGATTTTTTTTCTACCTTTGATCTCACTGTTGGCTATAAATCACTATGGTCTGCAAAAGGTAAAAGATAAAAGCTGATGGGGGGGGAATGTTGCTTTGGAGAATAGACTTTGCTTCTTCCCTGATGGCCCAGTGGTTATGTCTCTGTGCTCCAAAGAAGGGAATGGGGTTTAGTCCCTTGTCAGGGAACTAAGATCCCATATTCCTTGTGGTGGGTAAAAAAAGAAGTGGATGAATATCAGATTTATCCTCATGTTGGTAGTACAGGCTACGAATACAGAGCCTGAAGCAAGTGGGCTCAATAGTAGACACAGCTGCAGCCCTGGCCTTAGGCTCATCTAGGGAAAAAGACTAGAATTTTCCTGGTTGATATTATGGTAGTAAGCTTTCCTGACACCATATGTCCCCCAATATGGATGCAGCAGTGTGTTCTAGTGGAAACATCTATGAATTATTCCATTCATTTCTGCAATATATATTTATTGATGGCCTACTATGTACCTATCATGAGTACTGGGGCAAGAAAATTGCAGGGCATTTCCTTCATCTCTACAATGGGGATGATGCCCTGCAAAGGCTCCTGGGGAGACAGTTAAATGGCATATGTAATTCACCAGAGCTATTATTCTTACTCTTATTGGTCATTTCTCACCAACAGAGAGACATTACTTATGGTTCCATGAAGAGCACTTGATAATGAGTTTGACAAACTCTTCACATGAGTCACCATTAAGCCCAAAACATGATTTTTACTATTAAAAAAGATACCAAATCTGCTCTCAACTTTCCCCTCTTTATGAGCTCTGTAACTGGTCCTCTTTCACTCCCATTGAGCCCATCATAATTTAGTGTCATTCCAAAGGCACCGGGCACATGTAACAGTGGACATACAGCAAAACTACACACACGGTAACTGCAGGGATTAAGAGTATGTATCTGGATGGCTGCACCCTCTCGCACTATTGGAGTCTTTCTCTGACTCCCTGAAGTGGAATTCCCTCCTCTTCTGCCCTTCCATCCACATGTCTATTGTTTTTTTTTCATTTGACCCTCCCTTATATGGTTGTCTCTTCATCTGTCTCCATGAAACGGTGGTGGGATCCTAACCCAGCCATCTATCCCTGGGTTCCAACAAAGCACATGACACACAGTAGGTAACCAGTAAATCTGTGCTGAATGAAAGGATGAGGAAAGAGGTTAGTACATCCCTTTCGCTGATGTTAGTTTTGCCTGAGTAAAGGCCCATACTGTGCAATGGGTTGGGGTCTGTTTTCCACCATATTTATTCCTTCCTGCTCCTTCCCTCATCTGGGTCTCCCTCCACCTCTGACCCTTGCTGTCCCCAGCATGGGCCTCTTCCTAGGGTCTCAGAGTCAGAAGAAGTGATACTTCCGTGACACATGTGCCAAACCATGGCACTCTAACAGAATGGTTTGTAGATGTGCCATTCGAGGAAGCTCAGAAAGGCTGAAAGCTTTGTGTACCCTGGGTCAACCTTTACAAGAGTGGCATCCTTCTCACAGCCTTGGAGGTGACTGAAAGGGCCATACTGTGCCCTGGATGGGTGGAGCTTACACAGGTTTCCACACAACATGTCACTTTGAGGATGGGCCTGGAAAGGACTCTGCATGTGTGGGTGTCAGAGAGTTGGTGACTGAAGTGATGAGGCAAAGGGGAACCTTCCAAGCTAGTAAGGCCTTACCTAGAAATCCCCTGGGCAGATGCGAACTATAGAATATAATTTTATTAATCCTTAACATCCCTCTGAATGAGGAAGTGTTGTCATTGATAGGGCTGCCAGCAAAAGTTATTTTGTTCTAGGACAGCCCCTGCCACTTCCTTTGGGGCTGCCTCTCCTGAGCTCCAGTACTATGCTGCTGGAGGAAACCCTGAGTTTCCAGGGCCATATGACCAATTAAAGCCAGTAATAGTAACCCACGCACCTGCAAGGATGATTGTTCGAGGGCTGAACACATGATCTGAGGTGGACCAATTGGAACCGTCCCTGGTAGTCTGATCTTTCCTGAGCTTCTTTCCTTAGGGTTGAGATGTCTTGAGGATACATGTGTAAAATCTGAGGGAAGAAAGCTGTCAGGCTAAGAGAATCAAAGAGGAGAGAATGGAAAGAGTGAGGGAGAGATAGAATCAGCTGATGGCCAAAGCCTTTTCTGATTTTCTTTTTTTTTTCTTCCCATCTCCTCACTTCAGCTATTGCATTCTTTTTTCCTTCCAGTTGTTGTTCCACGCATTTTATTTTTTTTATTTTTTTCTAACGCACCTGTTAGTTTCCTATTCTGATCATAGTTTTTATCTTGCTATTGTTCTGCTGTTCTTCTACTTTTTTTTCCTATTTTCCTGCTCCACAGGGCTTATGGGATCTTGATTCACAAGCCTAGGTTCAGGTCTGAGCTCCTCAGGTGGGAGCTCTGGGTCCAAAACATTGGATTAACGTGGAAACACAGTTCTCAGGGAATATTCATCAGAGTGAAGTCTCCCAGAGGTTCTCACCTCAACACCAAGCCCAGCTATACACAACAGCCTACAAACTCCAGTGCTCGAATCCTCGGGCCAAACACCCAGTGGGACAGGAACACAATCCCACCCATCCAAAGTGGGGAAAAATGAGACAACAAAAAAATATGTCACAGATGAAGGAACAAGGTAAAAATGTACACAACCAAAGAAATGAAAAGGAAATAGGAAAATTGACTGAAAAAGAATTCAGAGTAATAATAGTAAAGATGATCCAAAATCTCAATAACAACATAGAGGAAATATAAGAAACAGTTAAAAAGGACTCAGAAGAACTAAAGAGCAAACAAACAGTAACAGACAACAAAATAACCAAAATTAAAAATACTCTAGATGGTATAAATAGCAGAATAACTGAGGCAGAAGAACGAATAAGTGAGTTGGAAGACAGAATGGGGGGAAGAACTTCCACAGAGCAGGAAAAAGAAAAAAATAATGAAAAGAATGAAAGCAAGTCTCAGAGACCTTGGTGACAACATTAAGTGCACCAACATTTGAATCATAAGCATCCCAGAAGAAGAAGAAAATAAGAAAGGGTCTGAGAAAATATTTGAAGAGTTTATACTGCAAAACTTCGCCAACATGGAAAAATAAATAATTAATCAAGTCCAAGAAGTACAGAGTCCCATAAAGAATAAACTCAAAGGGAAATACACCAATGCACATTTTAATCAAACTAACAAAAATTAAACACAAAGAAAATATTAAAAGCAGCAAGAGAAAAGCAACAAATGACATATAAGGGAAAACCCATAAGGGTTGATCTTTCTCCAGAAATTCTGCAGGCCAGAAGGGAGTGACAGAATATACCGAAAGTCCTGAAAGAGAAAAACCTACAGCCCAGAATACCCTATCCAGCAAGAATCTCATTCAGATTCAATGGAGAAACCAAAAGGTTTACAAACAAGCAAAAGTTAAGAGAATTCAGCACCTCCAAACCAGCCTTACTACAATTGCTAAAGGAAGTTTTCTAAGCAATTGCTAAGGGAACTTTCTAAGCAGGAAACACAAAAGAAGGAAAAGACTTACAAAAACAAACCCAAAGCAATTAAGAAAATGGTAATCAGAACATACATGTCAATAATTACCTTAAAGGTAAATGGATTAAATGCTCCAACCAAAAGAAACAGACTGGATGAATGGATGCAAAAACAAGACCCTTACATATGCTGCCTACAAGAAACCCACTTCAAATCAAGGAAAACATGCAGACTAAAAGTAAAGGGATGGAAAAAGATATTACATGCAAATGGAAATCAAAGGAAAGCTGGAATAGCAATACTCACATCAGAAATATTAGACTTTAAAGTAAAGACTATTACAAGAGACAAGGAAGGCCATGCCATAATGATCAATTGATCAATCCAAGAATAACATATAACAACTGCAAATATCTATGCACCCAACATAGGGGCACCTCAATAAGTAAGGAAAATGCTAACAGCCATAAAAGGGGAAATTGAGAGTAACACAGTAATAGTTGGAGACTTTAGCACCCCACTTATATCAATGGACATATCATCCAAACAGAAAATAAATAAGGAAACACAAACTTTAAATGACACATTAGATCAACTTGAATTAAATGATATTTATAGGACAATCCATCCAAAACCTACAGAACACACTTTTTTCTCAAGTTCACACAGAAGATTCTCCAGGAGGGATCACATCTTGGGTCACAAATCAAGCCTCAGTAAATTCAAAAAAAATTGAAATCATATAAAGCATTTTCTCTGGCCACAATGCCATGAGACTAGATTTCAATTACAGGGAAAAAAAACTGTAAAAATTACAAACACATGGAGACTAAATAATAAACTATTAAATAACTAAGAAATCACTGAAGAAATCAAACTGGAAATCAAAAAACACCCAAAAAAATGACAATGAAAACACAACAACCCAAAAATCTATGGGACACAGCCAAAGCAGTTGTAAGAGGGAAGTATATAGCAATACAGTCCTACCTCAAGAACAAGAAAAATATTGAATAAGCAATCTAAACTGACACCTAAAACAATTAGAGAAAGAAGAACAAAACAACCTCAAAGTGAGCAGAAGGAAAGAAATCATAAAGATCAGATCAGAAATAAATGGAAAAGAAAGGAAGGAAACAATAGCAAAGATCAATAAAACTAAAAGCTGGTTCTTTAAGAAGATAAACAACATTGATAAACCATTAGCCAGACTTATCAGGAAAAAAAAAAGAGAGAAGATGCAAAACAACATATTTAGAAATGAAAAAGGAGAAGTAATAACTGACATCACAGAAATACAAAAGATCATGAGAGACTACTACAAGCAACTATATGCCAAAAAATTGGATAAGCTGAAAGAAATGAGTAAATTCTTAGAAAAGTACATTCCCCCAAGCCTGAACCAGGAAGAAATAGAAAATATGAACATACCAATCACAAGTAGAGAAATTTAGACCATGATTAACAATCTCCAAACAATCAAAAGCCCAGGGCCAGATGGATTCACAGGCGAATTCTATCAAACATTTCAAGAAGAGCTAATGCCTATCCTTCTCAAACTCTTCCAAAATATAGCAGCAGGAGGAACACTCCCAAACTCATTCTATGAGGCCTCCATCACCCTAATACCAAATCCAGGCAAAAATGTCACAAAAAAATAAAATTACAGGCCAACATCACTGATGAATATAGATTAAAAAATGCTCAAAAAAATACTAAAAGAATCCAACAGCATATTGAAAAGAGTATACACCCTGATTAAGTGGGGTTTATCCCTGAAATGCAAGAATTATTCAATATATGCAAATCAATCAATGTGATACATCATATTAATAAATTGAAGGATAAAAACCATATGATAATCTCAATAGAAGCAGAAAAAGCTTTTGACAAAATTCAACATCCATTTATGATAAAAACGCTCCAGAAAATGGTCATAGAAGGAAATTAACTCAAGACAATAAAAGCCATATATGACAAGCCAACAGCCAACATCATTCTAAACGGTAAAAAACTGAAAGCATTCCCTCTAAGAATAAGAACAAGAAAACGGTGCCCACTCTCACAGTTAATATTCAACATAGTTTTGGAAGTTTTAGCCACAACACTCAGAGAAGAAAATGAAATAAAAGGAATCCAAATTGGAAAGTAAGAAGTAAAATTGTCACTCTTTGCAGATGGCATGATATTATACATAGAATACCCGAAAGGTTCTATCAGGAAACTGCTAGCACTAATCAATGACTTTAGTAAAGTAGCACAATATAAAATTAATGCACAGAAATCTCTTGTATTCCCATACACTAACAATGAAAAAGCAGAAAGAGAAATTAAGGAAACATTCCCATTTACCATGGCAGCAAAAGCAATAAAATACCTAGGAATAAACCTGCCTAAGGAGGCAAAAGACCTGTATGCAGAAAACTAGAAGACACTGATGAAAGGAATCAAAGATGATACAAACAGATGGAGGAACATACCATGTTCTTGGATTGGAAGAATCAATATTGTGAAAATGACTATCCTACTCAAAGCTATGTACAGATTCAACACTATCCCTATCAAATTACCAATGGCATTTTTCACAGAAGCAGAAGAAGAAATCTTATGATTTGTATGGAAACGCAAAAGACCCAGAATAGCCAAAGCAATCTTGAGAATGAACGACAGAGTTGATGGAATTAAGCTTCCTGACTTCAAACTATACTACATGGCCAAAGTGATCAAGACAATATGGTACTTGCATAAAAATAGAAAGGTAGATCAATGAAACAGAATAGAGAACCCAGAGTTAAACCCACATACATTCGGGCACCTTATCTTTGATACAGGAGGCAAGAATATACAATGGGAAAAAGACAGCCTCTTCAATAAGTGGTCCTGGGAAAATTGGACAGCTACATATAAAGGAATGAAATTAGAACACTTACTAACACCATACACAAAGTAAAACTCAAAATGAATTAAAGACCTAAATAAAGGCAAGACACTATAAAACACCTAGGGGAAAACATAGGGAGAACACTCTACGACATACATCAAAGCAAGTTCCTTTTTGACCCACATCCTAGAATAAGGGAAATAAAATCAAGAATAAACAAATAAGACCTAATGAAACTTAAAATTTTTTGCACAGGGAAAGAAACCATAAACAAGACAAGAAGACAACCCTCAGAATGGGAGAAAATACTTGCCAATGAAGCAACTGACAAATGATTAATCTCTAATCTATACAAGCAGCTCATGCAGCTTAATACCAAAAAAGCAAATAAACCAATCCACAAATGGGCAGAAGACTAAACAGACATTACTCCAGAGAAGATACACAGATGGCTAACAAACACATGAAAAGATGCTCAATATCAGTAATCATTACAGAATTGCAAGTCAAAGCCACAATGAGGTATCACCTCACATGGGTCAGAATGGCCATCATCAAAAAGTCTAGAAAGAACAAATGTTGGAGACCATGTGGAGAAAAGGGGACTCTTCTGCACTGTTGGTGAGAATGTAAGCTAGTACAGCCACTATGGAAAACAGTTTGGAGGTTCCTCAAAAACTAAAAATGGAACTACCATATGACCCAGTAATCCCACTACTAGGCATATTCCCAGATAAAACCATAATCCAAAAAGAAACATGTACCATAATGGTCATTGCAGCACTATTTACAATAGCCAGGACATGGAAGCAACCTAAAAGCCCATCAACAGATGAATGGATAAAGAAGATGTGGCACATATATATAATGGAATATTACTCAACCATTAAAAGGAACAAAATTGAACTCTATTTAGTGAGGTGGCTAGACCTAGAGACTGTCATACAGAGTGAAGTAAGCCAGAAAGAGAAAAACAAATACTGTATGCTAACTGGTATATATGGAATCTAAAAAAATGGTACTGATGAACCCAGTGACAGGGGAAGAATAAAGATGCAGATGTAGAGAATGGACTTGAGGACACAAGGCTGTGTTGGGGGGTGAAGGGGAAGCTGGGACTAAGTGAGAAAGTAGCATAAACATAGATGCACTATCAAATGTAAAATAGATAGCTAGTGGGAAGTTGCTGTAAAACAAAGGGAGATCAACTCGATGATGGGTGATGCTTTAGAGGGCTAGGACAGGGAGGGTAGGAGTCATAGGAGGGAGAGGATATGGGGATATATGTACAAATAGAGCTGATTCACTTTGATGTACCTCAAAAACTGGTACATGAGTGTAAGCAATTGTATTCCAATAAAGGGCTTAAAAAAAATCAGATGATGTGTTCTGTTTTCTTGGGTCCATTCACTGGCATGCTTGCTTCTGCTCTGGTCCCTGTGTCTTGGATGCACAATATTCTTCCAATAAGTTTCCCCTTTCCTTGAAGTTAGGTGGAGATGGGTTCCTCACACATGTGGCTCAGAAGAGGTTCTAAATCCTGCCCGATTCAGATGCAGCTCCCCCATGCAAACAGTCACACATCCTATTAGCACCATTGCAAATGGAATTGTTTAATCTACTGAGAATAGGACTTTGCAGAGCACCAAAGTCCACCACCATCCCTGGGCAGGAGTGTCCTACCTGTGAGTTTGTGCTTGGAGTGGGCCTGATTGATTCCTGAAGCAGCCCCAGCATTTACATTTACACTGCAGGAGCCAGGCCAATCCTGTTGTTCCCTCAATCATTAACCAAAAAATACAGCCTCAGGAAGATGTCACTCAGGATCCAGGTCTACAACTCAATCAAGTTCTCTGCACCCCCTCGAAACATGCTGACACAGGTGCCACAAGGACCCTGGGGGACATGGAAATAAACCCTAGGCAGTCTGAGTCATTACCTGTTACCCCTCTAAGTATCCAAACATGGCAGCTTCTTGCTTATAATTTCCTCCTTTAGTAAGAACCAAGTGGCTGTCTCAGCATCTGGGGAAGTACAGTGGTCTTTCAAGGACAAGAACAGCCAAGACATGTGGTTGCTTTGAAGGAGGGGGGTGGGGAGGAAAGGATTGGAGTTTGGGATTATCAAATGCAAACTATTATACAAAGGTTGCATAAAAAGCAAGGCCCTTCTGCATAACATAAGAAATATATTCAATATCCCATGAGAAATCATAATGGAAAACATTAGGAAAAACAATACATTATATGCGTAAGTGAATCACTTTGCTGTACAGCAGAAATAAACAGAACATGGCAAATTAACTATACTTCAATTCAATTAAAAGAAAAAGATAAAAAAAGTAGAAGCATGGCTTGTAGTTACCCTGTTCTTTCCTTCTGACCCATGGTCGCTCTTCCCTGCAGAGAATGCCTTTGCTTCGCCCTATTCCCCACAACCTCTTCTTTAAGACTATTCTCAACCCCTCTAGGAAGACTTCCTGGACCCATGCTCACCCTCCCTGACCACCTAAGTCTGGCTGGGAGAAATACCCTGGTGCTCCCGCTGTCTGTAGCCTTCTTCAACCCTAATCTGGCCCCAGGTTCCCTTGGCACAGCCCAAGCAAATTCCCTTTACTTGGAGTCCAGTGTAGATTTGCCTCAACCCAAACAGGCCTCCTCATGCCTTCATGAGGCTGTTTTTTTTTTTTATTATTCATGAAATTCCCTGTATTGCTCAAATATTCTTTTTTTTTTTTTTCAGCCCATCAGCCTCTTCTGAAATCCCACAGGGAACTGGCATGAAGCCTCACCCTTTGCTGGGGCTGTGGAATAACTGAACCCTTTACTCATGTGAGCTTCCAACATCCTCACATAGGGGTCTGATAGCACAACACAAAGAGAGGGATCAGGATCTTAGCAAGGTGGCTTCCAGCTGAGGTCTAGGGTAACCATGTATTGATATCCCACCATGACACTTTCAAGATGGTAAGTGAAACTGTAAATCATTATGGTGAGACAACACACTGAAACTGTCCCCAGTGAACCCCACTTTTCACTTGCTCTATTTCAGGGATGGCTAGAGCTCATTTTCTGTGTTCATCTCTCTGAGGGTGTTGGTTAAACTGAAGCTTTTTGAGGGCAGAGACTCTTAATGATCCCCTCTCCTCTGTGCCTCTAACCACTTCTTCATGGGGTGGTATCTCCATGTATTCCAGGATGATGGATGTCCCAGACTGCCTTTTGCTCTCATGTGCTTGCTTGTGTGGAAGACACTGGTCAAGCCTCATGGGCTCAGCAGCATCTGCAGTGGTGTGGGTTGGCTTGCAGAGAACCTACTCCTCCCAGCATCATCCCAAGGGTTCCTCCAAGTCCCAGATTTGAGAATCAGCCCCCAGGTTTGGCCACTGACCTTCCAGTTACAGGGCTGAGTGGGCAATGTATATTCATTTCCATTGATGGTGAAGATGCTACTAGGCAGATTATTGATGCTGCTACATGGTACCATGTATTGTAAAAGAAAGAGGAGAGAGGGTGACCCAGCTGATCCCTGGTGTGTGGAGAGCCCGAGAGTGACCCTTGTTCTCAGGCCACTCCTGAATCCCAGCTTCCTGATTCTCTCTGTCCCAGCCTCTGCCCCACTGTGTCCCTGGATGAGGTGTTTGGGTGGCAAAGGGTAGGTGGAGTGTCTCATTGTATGTGTTGCTTTCAGGTCTCAAGAATGCAGTACACATCTCTTCACTTCTGATAAGCTTCTCTCTAAGGAGACCAGTTTTCTCAATTTGTCCAGGACTTTCCCTTTCTTTTAAACTAGCAGTTTTGTACACTAAGAACTCCCTCATTCCCAGGTAGCCCTGGGCAGTTGTTGATCTGTTCAGGGTGATGAAATAATCCCTGATCATCTTTTCACCACACATTAAGGTCCTCAATCCATGGCATCTGCCTCATAGCACGGTGGGTACAGCCCTCTGTGGGCTGCACACAGGTCTTGGCACCCTGTTTAGGACCCTGGTCAGGGCACTGAATAGGAGGCTTGGGGTGATTATGAGCCTATGGGTTATGTGTGTATCTGTGTGTTTGTGTGTCTCTTTGTTTGTGTGTCTGTATGTGTATCTGTGTGTGTGTGTGTTTCCCAGTGTGTCCCTGAATGTGCCTTGTGTGTTTTGGTGTGTATCTGTGTTCCTGTGCAAGTTTATATATGTGCTAATGTTTTTGTATATGTGTCTCTGTGTTCAAATGTGTGTCTTTGTGGTTGGAGGCTATGTGTCTGTGTGTGACTGTGTGTCTGATTGTATATTTGTGTGTTTCTCCATGTGTTCATGTGCATGTGTGGGAGCATCACTTGAGGTGGCCCTCAGAGGGAGAGGCTTACCCATTCATGTTCAACTGCCAGTAGTCTGGTCCAAACATTCGTATGCAATTAAGATGTCCTCTGTGGTAGCTGTGGTCCACCCCGCCAAACATCAACAAGTTGCCATTCTCCTTCCCTCTGAGGAGAGTAAGAAGACAGACTGCTCCTCGTCAGAGAATAAAGGCACTCAGGGTCTGAGGGTGCTGCTTATCCACCCATTGGAGCCAGGACTATCGTCTACATTTAAATATGTGGAAATAGAGGCATGGACAGATTCATTACCTGATCAATGTCAGTCACTGAATAATGAACGGCAGAGAAAAGGTTGAAAGCTGGGAAGCCTGGCTGGGCTCCTACCTGCCACCCTACTGAATAGGGCCTGGTCCCTTCCAGCAACCAGAGTGTTCAGAGATTCCCTCAGAGAACACCATGATGGAGGGGTCTGGCCTCCCCCTTCTGTAATCTGCCACTTCTCAGAAAAGCCTAGGTCCAAAGGCAGTAAGGGCTTGGGTTCAGGTTCACTCAGAGTTGTTGTCACATGTATGTGACCTGAGCCACCCATGGGGACCCACACTCAGCAGGTTTCCACGCCTCTGCTATTCCTGTGTTGAAATTCCTAATACCTTTTGAACAGGAGGTCCCACATTGCACTGGTTCCTCCCAATTGTATAGCTGGTCATGGGCTCTCAGTAAAATCTTAGTGAGGAAGTAAACATTCCTGCTGTCCCTCTCCTTCATTCCATATCAAACCTATGAGCAACTCTTGTTGCCTTTTCCTCCAAACTGTATCCTGACACCTTCCATACTATCCCTCTTCCCTGGACCAAGTAACTGTGCTTTAGCCCAGGAACATTGTTCTGTTCCCATAAAATTTTACTTAGAATGACCAGTGGGGAACGCATGTGGCCCTGGGTCAATAGTTATGCTGAGCTAAACAGTCTCTCAGGAATCTTGTGGATCAGGTGGTTTCTAATTTTTATGCAAATAAAAGCAACTTATAAGTCATTTAGAGAGAGGGCCTGTCCACTTGAGACTTAAGTGCTCAAGTAGAAGGCAAAGGCAGGCTGAGAAATGGTGCCTCGTGTCCTCAGGGTGTCAAAGACAGGGATGGTCCCTTTGAGGGCAAGTCTGGTGTAGCCCAGGCCCAGGAAGCCATCAAATTTTGTTTCATCCAACACAATCTGTTTCTCACTCAGGGCAAACACCTGATCAAGATTTACAAGATTCCTGATTTGTGGGAGAGGAGAGGGTTTCCACATTAAGGTTACCAAAGTCAGGCTGAGACTGGGTTTGAGTGGAGATGCCATCAGCACCTCAGAGAGAACCTGAGGCCTGGCTGTGCCCTGGAGTGACCTCAGATGGTTAGACCAAGAAGGGACTGGAATTCAGGTGATCACTGTGCCCTTTGCAAACAGCCAGGGCATTGGAAGATGGAATGAATGTCTCAGATGACAGAGTGACAGAGGACCCTCAACAATTGATTTTGCTATTATTAGATTGTAGGAATGCCAGGCCAAAAGTGGTTCTGCAAAGAAATACCATCTACATGAGTAATATAAAGCCTCAGGTGGTCATTGATGTCATGGTCCACTTGATGCAATTTCTCATAGACACTGGTGCAATCTTCTCAGTCTTAATCCAAAGGATTGGAACCCTTAGCAGTCTTAAGGAAAATGTAATGGGATTGTCAGGGAAGACAGGGGCATACTTTCCTGGAAACTCTTTTGTTCAAGATAAATGGCCAGCTGTTTTTACATTTCTTTCAGTTTGTGCATGTCAGTCCCACCCCTTTAGTGGGAAGAGATTTATTAAGTAAGTTAGGGGCCACTCTGTTTTTTGAGGGACAAAGGAAATACCCTCATCATCAAATGGTTCTAACAGAAACAGAAAGGAACAGATCAAATCTGTTCCTGAGTTAGAAGCCTTAGTAAAGCCTCTGGAATGTGGAATTTCAAAATTCTGGGCTTGGCCAAAGATATCCAGCCAGTTCTTATTAAGCATAAAGGGTTATGTTGTGTCTAAATATAAGGTACAGATTTCTAAAAACTAAGGAAGATCCTCAGAAATGTTTGTATATGAATTACCAAAATAGGAAGCCATTGGTCTGACTAAAGCTACCATAGACTTACATAGGACCTGAGAAGAATTTCCAATGGCAGCCTTCTCCCCTAAGCTAAATGAGGAAAACTAAAACTTTCCAACATAGGTGAAGGGGATGCCAGGCCTTCATTATCATTGAGGTAACCACCTAATTCTTTGAAAAAGATAACAAAACAGTTCTTGTTTTCCAAATGTACACTTTTCAGGACCAGAAGGGCACCTGCAAAAGTAATCCAAAGCCCACCAATCCTTTGACCACTCCCCAAATCTTTCCTATTTATCTTAAAAGGCTTGTAGGTATTAAACAAGGAGAAACAAAATCAAACTGAGAAGAACTTGCCTTTAACTTTGAGATGCAAATGACCTACTTGGTCTTCTCAAGAAGACCTATGTCTGCCATCTTGAAAAATGTAAATTTAAAAAAAAAAGAGGGTAAGGTAATATAGAACCTGACTTGTCAAGGATAAAGAGAAATCCTACCTTTCTTTTTTTATAAACACTAGGAAAAAGGGTGTAGCCATCTAGATAGCAAACTTGATTTTTTTCCATCTGCCAGAAGCCCATTTTGTATCCAATCTCTTGTAACTGTTAAGTTTTCTGTTGAACCTGTTGACTAGAAAAATGCCCAACATAAGAGTGGTGACTTAAATTTTATTTGAGGCAAAATGAGGACTACAGCCATGGACAACAGCATCTCAGCTCTAAGAAACTATTCCAAACAGGCAGGTAATAGGACAGCGTGTATGTGATTTTGGTGAAGGGATGGTACATGCCATTGAGCACATATTTTTTAGCAGAAGGTCTCTGTTAGTCATGAGGAGAATTTGTCCCCATGAAGGATTTTAGTGTTTTTCTAGATATGAGGAGATACATGAATTGGGCTCATAAAACCAGCCCCTGTAAATATCTATCAGAAGACCTGTTCTGTCAGGTTTTTTACAAGGCACACAGTACCTCATTTCAGCTCTCCAAACTGAACTCTTTCAGGGTGATTTTGAAAACAAGCAGGTTCAGCAGCATATGTTTTAATCCTTATACAGGTTGATGTCAAGTTCCAATGGTGTGCGCCAGTTGTAGTTGACATACCTGACTCAGGACTGAAATTTTTGAATGGGAACTCTAAGGCCTCAGAGTTTGTTTGTGCTTGTGTGTTCAAATGTACCTATGTGTGTATTGCAGATGCATGCCATGGCCAGAGTAAATCAGTAAAATAATTTGAATTAACCCAAAGGAAATCAACTGCTTATATAAATACTCAGAAATGGTAAATTATCTGGACAGAATGAAATTCAGGTTCATATCATTTGGAAAACATACTGTATTAAAGTGATATCTGGTATTGAAGGTGGCATGAATTTGATGATTTCATTTATATAGACCTGTCTTTACAGTCATCCATGTTGAGTATAATCCTTCTGTTGTGCCTAGGTTTACTAGTTGTACAGCTTTTCATGTGCCTCTTGTTCACCTGTATGCCTTCTTTGAAAAAATGCCTATTTATGTCTTCTGCCATTTTTTGATTGGATTGCTTTTTTTTTTTTTTGATATTGAGCTGTATGGATTGTTTATATATTTTCCAGATTAATTATTTGCTGATTCATTTGCAAATATTTCCTCCCATTCTGTGGGTTGTCTTTTTATCTTGTTTGTAGTTGCCTTTGCTATGCAAAAACTTTTAACTTTCATTATGTCCCATGTATTTATTTTTGGTTTTATTTCCATTACTCTAGGATGTGGGTCAAAAAAATCTTACTGTGATTGTCAAAGACAGTTCTTCCTATGTTTTCCTCTAGGAGTTTTACAGTGTCTGACCTTTCATTTAAGTCCTTAATCCATTTTGACTTTAGTTTTCTGCATGGTTTTAGGGAGTGTTCTAATTTCATTATTTTACATGCAGCTGTCCAGTTTTCTCAGAACCACTTCTTAAAGAGGCTGTCTTTTCTTCATTGTATATCCTTTCTTTCTTTTTCATAGATTAGTTGAACATACTTTATTTCTGGCCTTTCAAAACATAGTTTATCTCCTGTTCCATTGATCTCTATTTCTGTTTTCATGCCAGCACCGTATTGTCTTGATTAGTGTAGATTTGTAGTACACTCTGAAATCAGGGAGTCTGATTGCTCCAGCTCTGTTTTTTACCTCAGGATTGCTGTGAATATCCAAGGTCTTTTGTGTCTGCATACAAATTTTAGGATTTGTTGTTCTAGTTCTGTGAAAAATGCCTTTGATAATTTGACAGGAATTGCATTGAATGTGTCAGTTGCTTTGGGCAGTATAGTCATTTTCACAGTGTTGATTCTTCCAATCCAAAGACATAATATATCTCCTCATCTGTTTGTGTCAACTTTGATCTCTTTCTTCTGTGGTATACTTTTCTGAGTACAGGTCCTTTGCCTCCCTAGTTAGATTTATCCCTAGGTATTTTTATTTTTATTTTTTTTTTGTTACAATGGTGAATGAGATTGTTTCCTTAATTTATCTTCCTCATCTTTAGTTGTTAGTGTATAGGAATGCAAGTGATCTGTCTGTTAATTTTGTATCCCACAGCTCTACCAGATTCATTGATAAGCTCAAATAGCTTTCTGGTGGCATCTTTAGGATTTTATATGTCTAGTTTCATGCCACCAGCAATCAGTAAGTTTTACTTATTTTCCAATTTTGACTCCTTTTATTTTATTTTATTTTTTCCCTGATTGCTGTGGCAAGGACTTTCTCAACTATGTTGAATATTAGTGACTAGAGAGGACATTCTTGTCTTGTTTCTGATCTTGGATTGCTTTCAATTTTTCACCTTTAAGAATGATGTTTTCTGTAGGTTTGTTGTATATGGCCTTTATTATGTTGAAATAGGTTTCCTCTATGCCCACTTTCTGTGAAGTTTTTTTTTTTTTTTTAACATAAATTGGTGTAGAATTTTGTCAAATGCTTTTTCTGCATCTATTGAGATAATCACATGGTTTTTATTCTTCAATTTGTTCATATGATGTATCCCATTGATTGATTTGTGTATATTGAAGAATCCTTGCATCCCTGAGATACAACCCACTTGATCATGGTGTATGATCTTTTTAATGTGTTGCTCCATTTAATTTGCTAGCATTTAATTGAGGATTTTTGCATCAAAATTCATAAGTGATATTGATCTTTAATATTCTTTTTTTGTAGAATCTTTGCCTGGTTATCATATCAGGGTGATTCTGGCCTCCTAGAATTAGGTTGGGTGTGCTCCTTCCTCTGCAAATTTTTGGAAGTGTTTAAGAAAGATTGGTGTTATCTCTTCTCTAAATGTTTGATAGAATTCACCTGTGAGCCAGCTGGTCCGGGACTTTTGATTGTTGGAAGATTTTTAATCACAGTTTGAATTTCATTACTTGTGATTGGTCTGTTCATATTTTCTATATCTTCCTGATTTAGTCCTGGAAGTTTTTTCCTTTCTAGGAATTTTTCCATGTCTTTCAGGTTGTCCATTTTATTGGCATAAAGGTGCTTGCAGTAGTCTTTTATGATGCATTTTTTTTTTATTTCTGTGGTGTCCTTTGTAACTTCTGTTTCATTTCTGATTTCATTGATTTGAGTCCTCTCCCTCTTGTTCTTGTTGAGTCTCACTAAATGTTTATCAATTTGTTTATCTTCTCAAAGAACCAGATTTTATTTTTATTTATCTTTTTTATTGTTTTCTTTCTTTTTCACTTATTTCTGCTCTCATCGTTATGATTTATTTCCTTCTACTAACTTGGGGTTTTGTTTCTTTTTCTTTCTCTGGTTTCTTTAGGTGTAAATTTATATTGCTTATTTGGGATTTTTTTTTTTTTTTTGTAGGAAGTTATTGCTATATACCATTCTTGGAACTGCTTTTGCTGCATCCCATGGGTTTTGTATTGTTATGTTTTAATTTTCATTGGTCTCTAGATATTTTCTGATTTGCTCTTCAATGTCTTGAGTCATCTCTTGGGTATTTAGTATCATATTGTTTGCCCTCCATTTGTTTAAGTTTTTTGCATTTTTTTTCTGTAATTGATTTCTAATCTCATAGCCTTGTGTTCAGAAAAGATGCTTGATACAATTTCAATTTTCTTAAGTTTATCAAGGCTTGATTTGTGACCAAAGATGTGCTCTACCTTGGAGAATATTCCATGTGCACTTGAGAAGTGTAATTTGCTGTTTTCAGATGGAATGTCATATAAACCTCAATTATATCTATGTGGTCTATTGTGTCATTTAAAGATTGTATTTCCTTATTAATTAGCTGGTTGGATGATGTGTCCTTTGGTATAACTGGGGTGTTAGCGTCCCCCAATATTTTTGTGTTACTGTCAATTTCCTTTTTTATAGGTGTTAGCCTTTGCCTTGAATATTGAAGTGCTCCTCTATTGGGTGCATATAAATTTATAATCGTTCTATCCACTTCTTGGTTTGATCCCATCATCATTATGTAGTGTCCTTTCTTGTCTCTTGCAACATTCTTTATTTGAAAGTCTATTTTATCTAATATAATTGTTGCTACTCCAGCTTTCTTTTGATTTCCATTTGTATGGAATATCATTTTCCATATCCTCTGGATATATGTATCTGTATGTGTCCCTAGGCCTGAAATGGGTCTCTTTTGGATAGCATATACATAGGTCTTGTTTTTGTATCCGTTCAGCCAGTGTGTGTCTTTTGGTTGGTGCATTTAGTCCATTTGCATTCAAGGTAATTGTTGACATGTGTATTCCTATTGACATTTGCTTAATTGTTTTAGGTTTGTTTTTGTATATCCTTTTGTTTTCTTGTATTTCCCACTGAGGTAAATTCCTTTAACATTTGGTGTAGGGCTGGTTTGGTGGTGCTGAATTCTCACAATTTGGCTTCTTAGTATATCTTTTGATGTCTCCATCGAGTCTGAATGAGCACCTTGCTGTGTAGTGTTCTTGCTTGTAGGTATTTCCCTTGCATCAATTTAAATATATCGTGCCACTCCCTTCTGGCTTGCATAATTTTTGTTGAGAAATCAGCTGTTAATCTTAACCTTATGGGAGATCCCTGGTATGTTATTCATCACTTTACCCATGTTGTTTTTTTTATTTTTTATTGGAATATAATTGCTTTACACACTTCTACCAGTTTTTCAGGTACACCAAAGTCAATCAGCTGTATTTATACACATATCACCATATTCCCTCCCTCCCTCGACTCCACCCCCACCCTCCCCATCTCAGCCCTCTAAGGCATCATCCATCATCAAATTGATCTCCCTCTGTTATACAGCAACTTACCACTGGCTATCTATTTCACAATCTGTAGTATATATATATATATGTCTGTGCTACTCACTCACTTCGTCCCAGCTTCCCCTTCACCCCCCGCCCACCCAACCTCATGTCCTCCAGTCCATTCGCTGCATCCGCATCCTTCTTTTTGTTTTGTCACTGGGTAATTTTCCATTGACTTTAATTTTTGTGAATTTGACTGCTATGTGTCCTTGTGTGTTTCTCCTCAGGTTTCTCCTACCTTCTTTGTGCTTCCTGGACTTGGGTGGCTATTTCCTTTCCCATATTAGGGAAGTTCTTAAATATAGTCTCTTCAAATATCTTCTCAGCTCCTTTCCCTCTCTCCTTTCTCCTCGCACCCCTAAAATGTGAATGTTGCTGTATTTAATGCAGTACCAGCAGTCTCTTAGGCTGTTTTAATTTCTTTTCATTCTTTTTACTTTATTCTTCTCTCAATGAGTGACTTCCACCTTTTTGTCTTCCAGGTCACTTATTCTTACTTCTGCCTCAGTTATTCTGCTGTTAGTTTCTTGCAGTGTATTTTTCATTTCAGTCATTGTTTTGTTTAACTCTGTTTGTTTGCTCTTTACTTTTCTAAGCCTTTGTTAAACTTTTCTTGCATCTTTTTGATCTTTGCATCCAGTCTTTTTTTAAAGTCCTGGATCATCTTCACTATCATTATTCTGAATTCTTTATCTGGAAGGTTGCCTATCTCCACTTCATTTGTTTGTTTTCCTGATGGTTAACCTTTTTCTTTCTTGTGGTACAAAATCCTCTGCCTTTTCATTTTCTCTGCTTTCTGTGGCTGTGGTTTTCATTCTTCAGGATGCAGGATTGTAGGTCCTCTTGATACTGCTGTCTGCTCTCTGGAAGATGATGTTGTCTAACAGGCTTGTGTACAATTCCTGATGGGAGAAATTGGTGATGGTTAGGGCTGGGTGTTGCTTCAGTGGGAAGAGCACAATAAAACTTTAATCCACTTGTCTGCCAATGGGTGGGACTGAGTTCCCACCCTTTTGGTTGTTTGGCATGAGGCAGCCCAGCACTGAAGATTGCAGGGTCTTTGGTGAGGCTAATGGCAGGCTCCAGGAAGGGTCATGCCAATGAACCCTTCCCAGAATCCCCACCACCAGCATCCTCAGCCCTGCAGAGAGCCACAATTGCCCCCACTTCTGCAGGCAACCTTCCAACACAAGCAGCTATGTATGGTTCAGTTTCTGATAGAGTCACTGCTCCTCCCCCTGGATCCTGGTGTGCACACTACTGTTTGTTTGACCTCCAAGAGTGGAGCCTCTATTTACCATGGTCATGTGGATGTCCTGCAAGCAAGTCCTGCTGACCTTCAGAGGCTGATTATCTGAGAATGCCTTCTCCAGTTGCCAGGTCCCCAGGTTGGGAAGCCTGATGGGAATCTCAGAACCCTCACTTCAGTGAGTGGACCTCTGTGATACCACTGTTCTCAAGTTTGTGAGTCAACCAACCAGTGTTTACAGGACTTGGTTTTATTGCAGTAGTGTCCCTCCCACTGTCAGACTGGCTTTTCTTTTGTTCCTGGTTGTGGGGTGTATTTCTTGGTAAGTTCTAGTATCTACCTGCCTATGACTGTTCAGCAGTTACTTGTGATTCCAGTGCTCTTGCCAAAGGGAGTGAGCACATGTCCTTCTACACCACCATCTTGAACCAGATATGAGGTCCATGAGGTATCTTAAAGGGAAATATTTATCTAAGATTATATGGTATATTAAGTGAAATGCAATTATTCATAATTCTGGTTATTGTAACCAAGTTTATTATACTGTAATGAGATGTTTAACCATTCTTTTAAGTCATCTAGATTTATAGACATTTTTATACTCTGAAGTTGTTACAAAAAGTGCTTCATCATCATGGAGTTTCATAGAAAAACTATGGAAGCAATTTCAAAGCTTCCACACCAAGACAATGGTTTTGTGAGGTTTCCAGCCTATACTGACTTAATGCAAGGAAGTTTCCTGCCCCAGGGGCTGCTAGATAAGGCATTTAGTGATTTTATTCCCTGACAAAGAGGGTGGCCTTCCTCATTAGACTTTAAGCAGTTACAGAATGTGGATCATTGCCTTTCTGCTTCCCATATGTATATGGGAGTAAAGTCTATTACAGGGGAATGAAACAGGAGGAAAGGGGACAGGGCACAAGCTTTGAAAGAGCGACATAGTCTTAGGACATGACACAAACTGAGTAGAATCAAATGAGTCCAAGATGTTGGACAATACCACTTCCACTAGACCTTGAACATCATAATGGAACCATAAGAATGAAAAAGTAGCCAGTGGCCCATTTCTAGGAAATCTCCTCCCCTTCCTGAAATAGCTGGAATACTCTTCCCAATTATTAGCCTATGAAATAACTCACCTCTATGAGAACTGACAACCATATACACTGGAACATGTCTCACTTTCTGAGATGGCCCATAGTCTGACTGTGGAGTGTGTTTCTCTCCAAAAAAATTAACTTCTTACCTATGAGTGTGTTTCTCACTGAATTCTGCCTGCAATGAGACATCAAGAACCTGAGCTTCCTTAGGTCCTGAAATAAAGTGTGTGATCTCAGTTGTAAGATTTTGGTTTTTGGCTGGATTCCAGTCTTGGCAGTGTGGATTCAAATCCCCATCAGGATTTTGCTGGGTTTGAGATCCAGCTGCATGAGCTTGAGCCCCAGTCTGAGTTTTGGCTGGGTTTGAGTCCAAGCCACGTGGGTTCATATGTCAATCAGGGTTTTGGCGGGGTTTCAGTCCTGGCCACCATGGTTCAAATCCCAATCTGAGGTGCAAGGTTTCAATTTCAGCATCATATCAAATCGACTGAGGCAAATAAAATATAAAAACAGCCATGACTGGGATTCCCCTGGTGTCACAGTGGAGGAGACTCTGTTCTTCCAATGCAGGGGCCTCAGTTTGATGCCTAGTCAGGGAACTAGATCCACCTACCACAGCTAATAATCCACATGCTGCTTCTAAAGATCCCTTATGCCTCAACAAAAGATCTTGTGCTACAACTCAGTGATGTCACAGCGAAATAAATGAGTAAATTTAAAAACAAGAAAAGTCCTAATGATATCCCTTTGTAAGTATCTATCACATTTTCTTTATCCATTCAACTCTTGGTGGATTTAAGTTTTTTCTATCTCTTGGCTATTGAGAATGATGCTGCAATGTACATGACAGGACAAACATCCAACTGAGATCATGATTTTAATTTTTTGGAATAAATACCCAGAAGTGGGATTGCTGGATCAAAGCAAATTTTCTTCTTATTTTTTTGAGGAATAGCCATTATGTTCTCCAGTGGCTGCACCAGTTTACTTCCCAACCAACACCATGTTGGAATCCACATCCTCTTCGACACTTATTATAGTTTGTTTTCTGATAATGGCCATGCTAATGGGTGTGAGATGGCATCTTATTGTCATTTGATTTGCGTTTTCTGGATGATCAGTGAGGGAGGACTATCCTCCCAAATTTACAGAATAGGTAACCAATGTGAAGAAATCAGCTTATGAAGGTCATATGACTGGTAGGTTTCAGAGGTGGGATGTGAACCCAGTCAGAAAAGCTCCAGGATGAGTATGCTGCACTTTTTTCCATGTGCTTAGCAAATCTGGGATCATGCATTACCTGAAATTCAAAAGTATTCTACTCTTTTCTCTTTATGTCTTTTTGGAATGATTTCTTGTAACACTAAATATTCTCTTAAAACACAATTTCATGGTAGTTGATTGCATGATAACCTATCTGTACTGTGGTCAATTCATGTTGAATGGGTCTTGGGATGTCCCAGTTTTTTCCTTATGTAAGAGATTCTGAGGACTACGTCCTTGCTTATGGAGGTTTTGGGTGCTTCTGATCATCACATTAGCATGCACTTTAGAAGAAAAATTGCTGGGACAAGACCATACATACTTTAAGAACAAGTCAACTCCAAAAAGATTGTACCAATTTATACTCTTCCTGGAAGTGTTTAAGATCTATTTTTTCCTGTTTTTTCTACCTATCTTCCCACCAGTGGCTATAAATCTCTGTGGTCTGCAGTGGGTAAAGAACACAAGTGGAAGGTGGGGTAAGATTGTTGCCTACAAGATCAGAGATTGGGACTTCACTGGTGGTTCAGCGTTTAAGATTCTGTGCTTTAAGTCTGGGGACTTTGATTTGATGCCTATCATGGAACTAAGATTCCACATGATGTGCTGTGCAGCCAATAAAAAAAGTTATGAAGATCAGATTTTATCCTAATGTTGGTAGCACAGCTAACAAATATAGAGCCTGAATAACATTGGGCTTATTAACAGACACAGCTCTAACCCTGGCCTTAGGCTCATTTAGGGAAGCACAGCCTGACTTCTTCTGGTTGATATTATGGCAGTAAGCCCTGTTGATACCAAATATCTCCAAACATGGATGCAGCACTGTGTTCTAGTTGAAGCATCTAACCATTCATCCATTCATTTATTGAACATATATTTATTGAGGCCCTACTATGTGCCTGTCACCAGTGGTGGGGCCAGAAGTTTGGAGGAGACTTCCTTCATCTGTACAATGGGGGTCATAACCTGCAGGGAGTCATGGAGACACATGGAAATGGCATATGCAAGTAACCTGAGCTATTCTTATTATTCTTATTGGTGATTTCTCAAAACAGAGAGACATTGCTTATGGTTGCATGAAGACCACATGGAAAATGATTTTGACACAATGTTCCATTAAATCTCCATTATACTCAGACCATGATATTTGCTATTAAAAAAATAACAGTTATGCTCTCACCTTTTCAGATTTATCAGCTCTGCAACTGGTCCTATTTCACTCCCCTCAAGCTGATCATTATCCAGTGCTATCCTGAAAGGACCAGGCACATGGCACCCTAGACCTACAGCAGATCTGTACACACAAGGGACTTGCAGGAATTAGGAGTGCATTTCAAAATGAGGAGGCAAGTCTGAAGTCAATGACCCCACTCTGGCCCTACACCAGCCATTTCTTGCCTCCCTGAGAAAGAAGACCGTCACTCTTCTGACCTCCTGTCTACGCCTCTCTTGTATTCTACATCTGGCACCCCCATTTGGGGTTGTCACTTTATCTGTCTCCATGAACTGGTGGGGATGCCTAACCCAGCCCACTATCTCTGGGGGTGCACCACAGCACCTGACACACTGTAGGTGCTCAGTCAACTTGTACTGAATGAAAAGATAAGGAAGGAAGGCAGACGTCCCTTTCACTCATGTTTATCTTGCCTGAGTAAAGGTCAAGACTATGCATTGTGTTGGGGTGAGTTTTCCACCTTATTTCCATTTTTCTATTCCTTTTCTCCTTTCTTTCTCCCTCCACCTCTGAGCCTTGCTGTCCCGAGTCTGGGCCTCTGCCAAGGGCCTCCAGTTGGGAAGAAGTGATGTTTCCACTCTAATTGTGCCAAACCATGCAGACTTGAACCAAATGCTTTGTTGATCTGCCCTTGGAGGAAGCTCAGAAAGGCTGAAGGCTTTGTGCACCCTGGGACTCTTTTACATGAGTGGCATCTTCCTCAAAAACCATGGAGGCAAAGGGAAGGAACATACTGGGCCCTAGAGGGGTGGGGCAGGCTAGGGATCCACACAGGCTGTCACTTGGCAAATGGGGCTAAAGAGGACACCCACTGTGTGGGTGGCAGAAAGCTGGTGACTGGGATGAGAGGACCAAGGGGAAACATCTCAGCTCACAGGGCCTCCCCCAGAAACCCCTGAAGCAAAAGACCACTGCCAGAGTTCCTCTGAGATGGGAAGAATAGAATATATTTTTATTACCCTTTCCTATCCCTCTGAATGAGGAGGTGGCACAGTTGGTGGAGCTGTTGCTAAATCCTCCATGGTCTAGAACACCCCCCGGCACTTCCTTTGGGGCTGCCTCTCCCCTGTTCCAGTCACGTGTTGTTGGAGGAACTGTCAATCATGTGGCACAATGCAATGTGACCAAGTAAAGCCAATCATAGTACCCATGTGCCCGCCAGGATGGATAGTCTAGGCCTGGACACATGATCTGAGGTGGACCAATCAGAACCCTCCCTGGAACCCTGATGTATTTTGAGCTTCTTTCTTATGGGTTAGATGCATTGGGGATATGCATATAGAATCCTGAGTGAAGAAAGTAGTCAGGCTAAAAGAATCAACAATGAGAGAAGAAAGAGAGTTAGGAGAGGAATTATGAGCTGAAGGCTTCTGATTTCTGGGGTCCAGTAACTGAGATGTATGAAACCGCTCTGGTTCCTGTGTCCTGTAACCCCACTATCCTTCCAGTAAATCCCCTCTTTCCTTGAAGCCAGTTGGAGTTAGGTTCCTCTCCCTTGTTCAGATGAGTTTCTAGATCCTGCTGGATTATGAAATACATCCCCAACACAAAGAAAGTCAATCACTCCTGTTAGCATCATTAGGGATGGAATCCTTTATTCTTTATTGAGAATAGGGATTTGCAGAGCACCAAACACAGTCCACCACCATCCCTGGGAGGGAGTGCACTATGTGAGAGTGAATATGTGGTTGGAGTATGCCTGACTGATTCCTGAAGCAGCCCCAGGATTTACACTGCGGGAGCCAGGCCAACCCTCTTGTTTTGCCAATCATAAACTGAGAAATACATCCTCAAGAAGGCGTCACCCAGGACCCAGGTCTCTGAACGGTTCCAGGTTTCTGTGCCCCCTCGAAACCGGCTGACACAGATGTTATAAGGACTCTGGGGGAGACAGAAATACGCCACAGTCAGACTCATCCCTTACCTACCAACCCCATAGCATCCATAGCCGGTGGTTTCTCAGCTTTATTTCTCTCCTTAATAAGTACCAAATTACTCTCTCAGCAGCTGTGGAAGTGGAGTGCCCTTCCAAAAACAAGAACAGCCAGGACATGTGGCTGCCATAAGGTAGGTGGGTGGGAGAGGGAAGGTTTGGAGTTTTGGATTAGCAGATGCATTCTACTATATAGAGAGTGGATAAACAACAAGGTCCTACTGTACAGCACAGTATTCAAAATCTTGTGACAAACGGTAATGGAAATGAATAGAATAAAGTATATACACACACATATATGCACAACTGAGTCACTTTGCTGTACAACAGATATTAACACAACATTGTAAATCAAGTATATTTCAATACAATCAAAAAAAAAAAAAAAAAGGACAGGTACAGCCCATAATTCCCTGGTTATCTCCTTCTGATCCATGCTCACTGTTTCCTCTGTAGAGAATGCCTTTTCTTCTCTCTTTTTCCCCCAACAAGGTGTTCTCCAGGCTGTGCTCAGCCCATGTAGGAAGACTTCCACGAACCACACTCACCCTCCCTGGCCACTCCAGGTTGGGTTGTTTGACTTATCCTGGTGCTCACCTTGTGTGTAGCCCTCATCACCCCCATTCTGGACCTGGTACCACTTAGCAGAGCCCCTGGAGGTCCTATTTGCATGGACTCCAGTGTAGATTTGCCTCAACCCAAGCAGGCTTCCTTATGCCTCCATGAGGCTGGGGGTTTCATATTACTGAAATTCCCTGTCTTCCTCAAAGCCTTCTTTGAGCCCATCAGCTTCCTCTAAATTCCTATAGGGAGCTGACATTAAGCCTCAATCTTGTTCCTGGGCTGTGCAGTCACTGTGCACCCTTTACTCATGTAGCATCCAAATTCCCCACAGAGAGGTCTGGTAGCCCAGCTCAAAGAGGGGTAAATGAGTCTTAGCAAGCAGAAATTGTAGCAGAGGATTAGGACAACCAAGTAATTCATCATCCAACCAGGACTCTTTCCAGATGGAAGGGAGAACACTAATGATGGTGGTGTGACAACACACTGAGACTGTCCCCAGACAACGCCACTGGTCACTTGGCCTATTTCAGGGATTGCTAGAGCTGACTTTCCTTGTTCACCTCATCTTAGGGCCTTGGTGGAATTGAAGCTCTTTGAAGGCAGAGGCGCTTAGTGTTCCCCTCTCCTTGTGCCTTGCACCATGCTGGCACAAGGTGGTGTCTCCATTTATTTCAGGATGATGGATGTCCTAGACTGTCCTCTACTCTCAAGTGGTTGATTTTGTCGGAGGTGCTGAAACAGCCACTTGGGCTCAGCAGCATCTGCAGTGGTGTGGGTTGGCCTGCAGAGGGCCCCCTCCTCCCAGCTGAAGCCCAGGGTTCCTGCAAGGGACAGATTTGAAAACAAGCCCCCAAGGTTGCCCCCTCACCTTCCAGATGTAGGCTTCAGCAGGCACTGGGTAGTCATTGTTATCAAGGGTGAAAATTATGCTCGGCAGGCTTGAAATGTAGCTACATGGAAGCCGATACTGTTAGAGAAAGAGGAGAGAGGTTGGCCCAGATGATACCTGGAGTGTGGAGAGCCCTGGGGTGACCCTGTGGCATGTCCCTTTACCTGTCCATCGAAAGGCATGGCGTTGATGAGATTCTGGATGCCTCTGACCAGTCTAGTTGGGCCAGCCAGCCACGTAGCCCCAGTATTCAGAATGGCCTGGCATCCACGGTGACAACCAATAACTACTCCATTGATGGTGATGCTGAGAGACAGTGGGACAAAGTGGGCACCAGGATCACACTGAAATCTTCCCCCATGACTGCCCCCCTCCCTGACTGTCTCCAGAACAGCCCAGCAGCTCATGCTCTCACTCTGTTTCCCTATGCTCTGGTCACATAAACTTCCTTGACTTCCTTTGAGTTCTTGAATTCACCAGACTCTTTTGTGCCTCTGGACTTTGGTATGTGCTGGTCGCCCTTCCTAGAAGACCCACATCCCCTTTGTCTAGCTAATTTCTCTTCATCTTCCAGTTTTTATCTTTAATGTCCCTTTATCAGGGAAATCTTTCCCCCCAGACTAGAACAGGCTCCTGTCTTAGTCGCTCTCTGAAGATTCATCCTGATTTTATAGCAAGTACTGAGGTGGTAATTTATTATGCGCGTGACTCATTTCATGTGCGTCTGCCTCACTAGATGTAAGGGAAGTTTGTATGTTCAGTGCCTGCCTCAACTGGGCTGCACAAAGTGAATGCACAATGTATCCTTGCTGAGTGAATGAATGAATGAATGAATGTATAAGTGGGTGAGTCAAAAAATGCATGAGGAATAACCAGAGACCTGTGTCTGGTGTCTGACCAGTAATGAATCAACCTACACAGTGAAGATGGATGTTCTCTGGGGCTGCAGATGCTCAGAGTGGTGGGGAGGGAGATACAGGCTACCATGTGAGAAATTGTTTCCCAGCATGGACCCCTACCCAGCTTAGAGACCAAGGCCCCTGGCCAGGCGATGCCCAAGGTAGCCCAAGGGCCTCCAAAGACCCATAAGCTTCTGTCTGAGGGTATCACACAAAATCCCATCAGTCATTCCCCTTTGTTCTCAGGCCACTGCTGGATCCCAGCTTCCTGATTCTGTCACAGCCTCAGCCCCACTGTGTTCCCGGGTTGTGAAGGTGGATGCAATGGGTATGGAGGCTGGCTCTTTGTATGAGTTTCTTTCAGTTATCAGGAATGCAGCCAACCCCTCTCCACTGCTGGTAAGCTTCTTCCTAAGGTGACTATTTCCCCCAGTTTGTCTAGGACTTCCCCTGTTTTTAAACTCTCAATTTTGCATACTAAGAACTCCCTTGCTCCTGGGTAGCCTTGGACAGTTGGTGATATTATCTCAACCCTGTTCAGGCATGCAAAATTCTCCTTGATCCTTTTTTCACTGTACATTATGGCCCTCAAAGCATGCCATTTGCCTCACAGCACATCTCTCCGGAACCTGTCCAGGACCCGCATCAGGAGGTCTGGGGTGATTCTGAGCCCATGGGTGGTGTGTCTATCTGTGTGTTTATGTGTTTGTTTGGATGTGTGTCTGTATGTGTCTCTGAGTGTGTCTGTGTGTGACTGCATGTCTGATTGTGCATTTGTGTGTGCCTGCCTGTGTCCATGTGCTTGTGCGGGAGCATCACCAGGGGTGGGCCACAGAGGGTGGGGCTTACCGGTTCATGATTATCTGCCACAAGTAGACTGGGGACATTGGTATCCACTTGAGCTGTCCTTTGTGGTAGCTGTGGTCCACCCCACCAAACATCACCACACTGCCATTCTCCTTGCTGCTGAGTAGAGAAGGAAGAGGGAGGGATCCTTCTCAGAGAATAACACCACTCACTGTGTGAGGGCTGTGGCTATCCACCCATCAGATGCCCTACTATGGTCCCCATTTTACAGAAATGGAAACTGAAGCAAGAGGGATTCATTATCTGGCCAGGTTCTGTCACCAACTGATGAGTGGCACAGAAGAGGTTTGAAGCTGGGCAGCCTGGCTGGGCTCTGACCACCAACCCTTCTGAAGAGGACGTGGTCCCCTGTAGCAACCAGAGTGCTCAGAGATACCCTCAGAAGACACCATGCTGCCGGGATGTGGCTTCCCCCTTGTGTAGCCAGTCATCTTTTCAGAAAATTCGAAGCTGGGGTACCCTAAAGCCATGGGTTCGGGTGCACCCAGTGTTGGCTTCATGGGCCTGTGACCAGTGCCCATCCATGGGGCCCCATGCTCAGCAGGGCCCCACACCTCTGCAATCCCTGTCTTGAAATTCCTAATAATTTTGGAATAGGAGGTACCAGATTTTCCTATTGCATTGTTTCCTGCCAATTGTGCGGCTGGTCCTCTGCACCTGGTGAAATGTTAGTGAGAAAGAAAATATTCCCTCCATCCCTCTCCTTCCTTCCATGTCAAATCCGTGAGCAAATTCTGCTGCCTTTACCTCCAGCCTGTAGCCTGACACCTTCCATTTCTCTCACTCTTCCCTCAACTTCCCTGGACAAAACAGCTGTGCTTGAGACCATGGGCATGGTAGAGTCCCAATAAAACTTAAGTTAGGGAAACCAGTGGCAGGGCCAGAGGTGGCCGTGGGCCATTATTTACGCTGGACTAAACAGTATCTCAGAAAAATTCTGGATCAGGAGGTCTATAATTTTTCATGAATCTGAAATCATTTTAAAGCAGATTTGGAGAGAGAGCTTGTGCAGATCAGACTTACGTGCTCAAATAAAAGGCAAAGACAGACTGAGAAATGAGGCCTCGTGTCTTCAGGTTGTCGAAAACAGGGGTGATGCTTTTGGGACCAAGCCTGGGATAGCCCAAGCCCAGGACACCATCAAAGAATGCATGATCCAACCCACTCTGGTTCATGCTCAGGACAAATGCCTGGCCCAGGTCGACAAGGTTCATGATCTGCAGGGGGAAAGAGTGATCCCACATAAAGGTTGCAGAAGTGGGGTTGGGACTGGGCTGGGTTGCAGATGCCATTAGCACCTCAGGGAAGACATGAGGCCTAGCTGTGCCCTGGGTGCACCTCAGATGGTTAGAACAAGCTGGGACAGGAACTTGGGGTCCATCTGTGCAGGGCTATGGATTGTAACCAACACTACTCCTCCTGCACAAACCAGCTAAGAGGGGCAAAATGGCCTCATGTGTTCTATTCAGGTGGGGAAACATAGACTCAGGACAGGACCAAATGATTCCCACATGAGGATAAAATGAGTAGAGAGCAGGGTAGTCTTGTCTTTGGCATCATCATGATCAGATGACAGAAAAGGACTGAATTCATTGCAATGTATTGTGGATTCTGCATCTGCCCAAGAAGGCAAAGCCCTTTACACAATGCTGGTGCCAGGGTTCTTATGAAAATTCTGCCTGGGAAAATTCTTTTGGGGTTGTGTGTCTGTTACAGAGAGAGAGATTGTACTCAGGCCCTTATGGGATGTAAGCCATAGATTTTATTGGGCTCTCAAAGGCAACCTTTTATCACACCCTTCCCATATCTGTGGCCCCTGCTTTCCCTGCCTACATGCCTGAAGCCTTCAGCTAACCCCAGGGCCCCAACATCAGATTTATCATTTCCCCAAATACATCATATATACATGAATCCTGATGTGTGAGCCCAGCTCCACCACTTACTAAGTGTCTGATATTTCCAAGGTCCTTGCTCTCTGCACCTCGGTTTCCTCCTCTTTATAATGGAGCTAATCATAGCTCTTGCTGTGTGGGGTTGTTGCAGGATTAAACATGTTATTACCATGAAAGTGCCCAGCACAGTCTGATAATAAAAAAGTGGGTGCTTTTCCCCTTCTTTTCATGCTCCCAGCAAAATTAACCTTGAGATTTTCATGGGCAAATGAGCTGCAAATCCACACCCCAAGCCACTCTCTGGATTAGCCATTTGGGAGTCTGTGTGTCAGCTTGGCACTGTATCCTCAGAGACATGCACTGTGGGGAGGTCAACATGCTACTAGGGGACCTTGAGAAAGAAAGGCCCTCCCAGCTGGTCCTGCATTTGTTTGGCAAGCAGTGGTTTCTCCCAGGGTCAGCCCTGTCTCATCTTCTAGTTTTCAGAAGCTGCTTTAGGCCTGATTACCCGAACGGTGTCATAGGCAACAAGTCCAACAATCTCCCCAGTGCTGTACTTGAAATCGATGGACTCGTCTGTGAGCCAGAAGGTTCTGGATGCCTGAGGGTTGAAGAGATTGTGTGAACCTGCAGACACAAGTGATTAGTGTCCCTCAGGGGCCAAGGAAGGAGAAATGGGTGGGAGGGGAATATAAGATGGGTGGGTGTTTGGGAGTAGGGCAGCTACTCACGGCAGGGGGGACTGGAGCAATAGATGGAGGGCACCCACATATAAGGTGTGCCGGTGTCAAAGACAAACTTGAACTCCTGAGGGGGTGTTCCAATGTTGATGTTGCCAACATAGCACATCTGTGGGGGGTACAGATGAATGGTTAGGGCAGGCCTGGCTGAAATGGCCACTCTTGATTCCCAGAGTGCTGCCTTCCTTGCGTTCTCCCATGTCTCCTGAAATCACTTTCAAACCGCCACACCTCACAGCCTCTGCTGAGAGTGGTGCCTTCATTTAATTTCTTTCTTTTATTTTTTTTTTTATTTTGGCCATTTGCAGTCTCAGTTAACTGACCAGTAATTGAACCCATCTCAGTGCAGTATTAGAGCTGAGTCTTAACCACAGGACATACATGGAAGTCCCAGTGCCTTCATTTGAGAAGCTCTCCATTCTCTCCTTCAAGGTCCAGCTGGAGTATTTCCTTCTCTATGTTGTCCTCCTAGGTTACTGCAGGCCTCTTCCTTTAAACTCAGACCATGTCCTATCATCATCACACACTTGGCCCTTTTATTGGACCTGTATTTACTCTTTGCCTATTATTCAGGCTGGCCTATGAACTCTTGAAGGAGAGATGAGACCTTTTTTAAAATCAATAACAATAACCAGAGAGTCACATTTTTATGGTGTCACAGGCCATAGGGCTTAGTAACATTTTACTGGTGGTCTTGGGCCTATAGAGGCTGACCTTCCTCTGCCTGCAGTTTCAAACAATGTACAGTTTGCTTTATCTTTTGATCAGGCAAGCCTCACCTTTCATCTGTAACTCTGTGGCTCATTTAGTTCAGAAAGAACAATCTCCCTCACACTAATGACATGTCTTTGGCATGGAATGGATGTTTACCTGCTCCTGGTCATTGCTGGGCCCAGTCACCACAGAATGAGAGCTGAGGATGAGAGTGCCTTCTCCTCTGGGAATGGGGTCCCTGTTCCCCAGTGTTTCTGCTTCCTGCCGGAGCCCCAGCCCCAACAACCATCCTGGCCCATCCAGGTCAACCAAAGTGCTAGGCTAGAGCACCAGGGGGTGCAGTGGAGCTCCATCCTCCCAACACACTCACATCTTGGTAGTTCCTCAGGGGTTGAAGAGAAATATCTGGGTCATCAGTGGCACTTTGCGACCTGTTGACAGTGTTCTCCTCCAGGAAATTTGTCAGCAGGTTTTCTTCCCTGAGGGTTTCTTGCCTGTTTGTGATCTTCGTTAGAGGGATTCTTTTACCGAACATTGGGAAAAGGAAACAAAAAAGGGGCAGCAATCAGCTGGCCATGTTATTGTATGACTGAGAAACCTTGCATTGTCATGACGCTGTGTATCTTCTCAGCATTTCTACGAGTTTGATGCTATTATCAGAATACCATGCAAAGACCTGGGCAAAGACCTTGGTTTGAATACTGATTCTGTTGTGTAATCTTGGGTGAATCATATGACTCTTTGGAGTCTCAATATCCTCATTGGTAAGAAGGTGGAATATAATAACCACCATCCTCCATATAGAATGTGGTGGGTATTATGTGAGATGATGGATATAATGTACATGATATGTAGGCGGTTTCAACAAAGAGAGCCATTATCATTGCTATGGCCATCCCACTGTGTCTTGTTCAAAGAAGCTCTGGGAAGCAGGTAGAAGGTGAATCATGATCTTCTTTTCACTGGGAGGAATTTGAAATGCAGGGAATTTGTGACTTAGCTGTGGTCACACTACTTGTTAGAGGTAAAACAGCCTAGAAGTAGCCTTCCTGTTGTTTCTCTGGGGATCAAGCAAAATAGAGTGGAAAGAGAGGAAGCCAGGAGATGGGGAATAAATTGGAAGAATTAAGAGGCTAGAGAAGCAAGGAAGAGTCAAAATAGAAAAGAAACAAATAAACAAAAATTCAGAGAGTTCCACATGCACAGTGGCATCCAATAGGATGGAAGACATAAAAGAGAGAGAGAAAGAGATGAGGAGACAGAAACATTGACACTGAAATGGAGAGACAGCAGAGAGTAGATACAAAAGCAAGTACAGGAGAAATGCTATTCCATAGGACCTAACTAACAGTTGCAGAGTTGGCGCACTGAACCATTCCAAGGAGTGCCATTTTCACATAGGTCATCATGTGACTGGCATCTCCAGAGTTGTGTAACCCTGCAGACCGACCCCAGAACATTTGTTTCCTTGGGAAGGTACACATCAATAAGTGTGAGCTGAGCTTTCAGCCTGTTAGGGAATGATTATATTTCCTTCTAACCCTGATGGGTGGAAAAATAAGAGGACAAGACAAACCCAAGAAACAGAGATGATGCCACTTACAGTTCCCGTACTTACATGACTAGGCACTCTGAGAGGGCCACCAGGCCGAGTATCCCAAGCCACCTCATGCTTCTAACCTGGACCAAGTACTCAAGACAGAGTGATTTCAAAGCATGCCATGGTGTCCAAGAGCTCCTAGTTATATATGCTCAGACCTGCCCAGAGAGTCCCCTTTAGGCCACTAATGGATCAGATAAGAAGTATGAACCCCTTGATAAAATTTTTACCTCGATCAATATCTGTGGGGAGTGGACTTTGAAAATGCTCTGAATACAGAGATTTCTACTGTAATGTCTTCCTTGGGGCTTGGCTACAGAACCAAAACTGAGCCCTTTGGACTAACTAAGAAGGGAGAGACTCTTGCCAACTTGAATACAAAACACTGCTACTAACATGATAAAAATAAATGCTAGGGGCCATACTTGACATTTGTGATCTCATGTAGTCATCCAATCTTCTTGATGAGATGTACATTGCAGTGCTCAGTTGAGGAGGAGATTGCAAGGAGGAATAGTGTTCAAATGGCAAAGTGTAGACAGGAGCAGCAGCCTAGTGACATACAAGTGAATGGCTTAAGGTAGTGGGACAGATGGCACAGACCAGGGACACTTATGATGCCAACCCGCATCAAAAATGTAGGCTAAAGTAGTATCACAATTGCAGAGTTTCACTAGGAAGAAATGTGATGCATGTGTCCCCAAGATACTTCATGTCATCCAACAAACATATACTGAGCACCCTGTGTGCTGGGGTCTGGGTTAGATGCTGGAGAGTCAAAGTCGAGTTATACCCAGAGGGTCCTTATCTTCAGGGAGCTAGCAGTCTAGGGCAGTCCTCACAAACTCATGGTGTAGGTGGCAAGAGAAAGAAATGGAAGGGCTCAGCGGGCATCATGGACATGAGGCAGACAGCATCTGCCCTGCTAGTGGGGGCAGCATCTCCTTAGCTCTAACAAGCAGCTGCCATGCTGGAAAGCTGCCTGGTTGACCTTATTTTCAAGTGAAGTCAAAAGTCGGGATACTTATGTAAAATCCCCTGATTTTAAAGATTAGCAAATAACTGTTGTTCTTCTTAACAAAATCAGTGTGAGTCAAAACTGAAACACCCATGACTGGTGTGCTGGATTCAGCCTGAAGGCTGTGCAGGTTTTTATTTCTCACCTAGGGGTGGGAATAGAGAGTGGAGAGAAAGTGGGTTGAACTCATGTTGGTCGAATGAATAAGAGACTGAATGTATTTTAACCATGTTAACCTCCCTTCCATTTGTAAAGAAAGATCACCAGGGACCTATCAACCAATGAATTTAATAATGCCCAGTTGGTAATGTTAACTTAAAAAATATATGCACAGTGTTAGAGATCTCAGTTAAGTTTTATTTGGGGCCAAATGAGGACTGTAGTCTGGAAGACAGCCTCTCAGATAGCTCTGAGAAACTGCTTCAAGGAGGTGAGGGGAAGAGCCAGAACATGAAGGGGTTTTGCAACAAAGGACCAGCAGCCAGGAATGTCCATTAAAGGAAACTAGATATCTCATGTTAAGGAACTTAGACTTTTCTATATATGGGAAGCTGCAAGCTTTGGACTCATTGAAATTATTTCTGTGCTATGCACCTTAGCTATCTGGGGCCTGCATTTTCACATCCTGAGTTTCCTCAGGGCTCACCACAGGCAATGACTTGCAGTCTGTTGGCAGGTATTCTTTTCAGTGAGAGACACAATCCTTGATGACTGTGACATCCCTTGCTTATTGATATGACAGGGAATATTCTATTTATAAATATACTATTCATCACTAAGCATCTGATATAATTCCCCATTAGGATCCATATCATCAGCCATTTCTTCTACCAAAGCAAAAATACAAAGGATCCATTTCTAAACTTGTTATCAATCAAAGAAGGCAGAAAAGACCACTCAGAGCTCCTCCTCAGCCTGAGATGAACAAGCTACCTGTTAAATTGTGATTGTAGCCAAAGTAAAGACATTGGAGTTTTATGGCTCCTTTCAAGATTCCCAGGGCCTGGGTGTTCCTGGGTGAGATCTATCCAGGCCTGAACCTGAGTAGAGCAACAGGAGGCTGACTTGATCACCGAGTGGGTGATAGATGGGGTGCTGCATTTTCCTACTTATTTTTGCACATTGCTAAAATTCTGTTTGGGTAGTTCCATCCCTGCAGAGGGGATTTGACATGAACTAGCAAATGACAGACAAAAATACCATTTATCTCAGCAATTCTACTTCTAGAGATTTATCCCAATGTTACACTGGCAAAAATGTAAAAAAAAAAAAAAAATCCAAAGCAAACAAACAAACAAACATGCACAAGCTATCCACTGCAACATTTTTTGTAAAAGGAAAAGATTAGAAACATATCTGAAGTGACCATCCATAGTGGAGTGTTCAATAAGGCATAGGGCATGGGAACAATTGGGTTTAATGGGGATGGGGGAGGCGTGGAGTGGCTCAGTCCTTCAGGGTATACTGTTTCATTTTCAAAAAAGAGGGAACAGAAAAGCGCTTATAGTTTGCTGCCTTTCCATATACATATATGTCTATTTTCATTAATAAAGTGTGGAAGAATAAACCAAAAACTGATAAAAAATATAATATATGCAGAAGGCACAGGGATAGAAGTGAGGTTTTTCTTGCTTTATAGTTTGAATTTTCAAGCATGTAAATGTGTTACAAAATCAAAAAATATGTAAATAAACACATCTTTCCAAGTTTAGAACTAAAACAAATGAGCCTAATTCTATCAAGTTGGTGACATACACCCACAAAACAAAACATTACTAAAGCAGCTTTAAAAAGCTAATTTTGACACTACATTCAGAGTGGGATATCTTCTAATGACAAAGACAAAGAAACAAAGAAATGCCCCGCTCCCCCACCAAATACCAAAAGACAAAGAAATCTGAAATTATATCCAGCACCTTATTGTTAGTGATATTGCTAGTGTTATGTTGAAAGTATTGTAAGTATGTTATAGGTTAGAGCAAGTAAGTAACTAACGCTAAAGTTGTTATGAAGCAAGACTTTCCTTGGAAGGGAGAAAGGAGCTATAAAAGCACAACCAGAAGGTTTAAGTAAAACTCTGTGGTCTAAAACTTGAAGCAGATGTATGTGTGTATCATTTATTTATTTTTATATTTTGAAAAACAAAATCTGTACTTCTTGGCTCTGACCACTGAAAAACCTAGAAGCAATGGCAACTTAATAACGGTGAGTATCCTGAGGCCTAGCTTGTGGCTTCTAAATACCATTTGCCACCAGAGGATCCAGAGATTCTTGAAGAGATGGCTGATTTCAGGGCTGGACCAAGAAATGCACAAGATAAGCCTGGGAATCTTGAAGGACCAGGTATTTGAGAGTTTTCAAAGTCCTCTGAGAGCTGGACAAAAACTTAAGGAATCTATATGAAGAGGCCAAAAGTGGGACAATTTTATTATCACCTCAAATCGATTAAAACACATTAAATATATACAGAGCCATGACTGAGAGCTCCCTGGTGGTGCAGGGGACAAGACTCCAAGCTCTCAATGCAGGGGGCTTGGGTCTGATCCTTGGTCAAGGCACTAGATCCCACATGCCATAACTAATAGTTCACAAGCCATGTCTAAATTCCGGCATGCCACAACAGAAGATCCCTCATACTGCAAATTACACTCTGTGAAGCCATATAAATAAATAAATTGTTTTCAAATGCCAAAAAAATATTCCATTGTATGTCTCTACCACATTTTCCTTATCCATTCAAATGTTGATGGATCTTAAGTTATTTCTCCATCTTGACTATTGTGAGTGATGCTGCAATGTACATGACAGTGATCTTGGAGAGACAGCAGTGAGCGGTCCTGAAGAGAGATCTTCATTTCTTTCCCAGGAATTGAACCTTGGTAGGCTGGATGAAACACTAGGAATTCTAACCACTAGACTTTTAGGGGCTTGAGGATAGAAGCAAAGTGGCCCTAGCTTTTTCCCCCATTTCAAAGCAAGAATATTTCAAGGAGGCAAAAACTGTAAAAAGAGGTACAAAGTTTATTTTAGAGACACAACACAATGTATGAGAGAGTACACACAGAAGCATTTTCTTTAAGACAAAATCAAGGCAGAAATACACACCCAGAGAGAAAGGGTATGAGTATCCTCTCTAATGAGGAGGAGCACAGTAAGTCAGAAACTAGGCAGAGATACACACCCAGGGAGGGCTGCAGCTGTCCTGAAAGAGGAGTGTAGGAAAGATGTGATTTAAATTACTTATACAGGGACAGCCCTCCCAGGGCTTGGTTTACCTTTGGCCAATTTTCTTAATGTTTTTCTCACAGCTTATTGGTCCTAGGACCACCCCCAAGATGGGCGTACCACTTTTTGCTAAGGTGATCCCACTGCAGAAGACTATGGGTGCATGTCCACACTTATCATGGGGTGGTGCCCCATCCTTATTTGACCCCCAAAGACCTTCCTATGCATGGGAAGAAAGGGAAATTTTCCTTGATTTTAGAAGTGGGCCCCTTCTCTTGTACTTCAACAGAACTCAGCTTCTGCCACAAGCTTTGTCCTTGGTGTATCAGGGTGAGAACAAAGCTTAAATTTGACTCTACTTGACAAACACCAGCTGTCCAGCCCAGGGGCCCATCTATCTCCTACCTCAGCAGGGCAAATAGTCCTTTGAGAGCATGATTTTAATTTTCTGGAATAAATACCCAGAATTGAGATTGCTGGATCATATAGGAATTCTCTTTGTAACTTTTTTGAGGACTCTCCATTATGTTCTCCAACAGCTGCACCATTTTACATCCCCAACAACCATGTATAGGGTTCCACATCCTTGTCAACACTTGTTCCCTTTTGTATTTGGTATTTGTATTTTTTAAGCTCTTTATTGGAGTATACTTGCTTTACACTGTTGTGCCAGTTTCTGCTGTACAACAAAGTGAATCAGTTATATTTATACATATATTTCCATATCCTCTCCCTCCTATGACTCCTTCCCACCCTCCCTATCTTATCTCTTTAAGTTATCACTGATCATCGAGTTAATCTCCCTGTGTTATGCAGCAGCTTCCCACAAGCTATCTAATTCACATTTGGTGGTGTATGTATGTCAAGTGTTCTCTCAATTTGTACCAGCTTTCCCTTCAATTGCTGCCCCAAGGTGTCCTCAAGTCCACTCTTTGCATCTGCATCTTTTTTCTTGCCCTGTCACTGGATTCATCAGTACCATTTTCTTTAGATTCCATATATATGTGTTAGCATACGGTATTTGTTTTTCTCTTCCTGGCTTACTTTACTCCGTAAGACAGACTATATTCCATCCACCTCACTACAAATAACTCAATTTCATTGCTTTTTTTGGGTAATATTCCATTGTATATGTACCACATCTTCTTTATCCATTTATCAATTGGTCGGCTTTTAGCTTGCTTCTAGTCACGCCTAATGTAAGTAGTGCTGCAATGAATATTGTGGTACATGTATCTTTTGGAATTATGGTTTTCTCAGGGTGTAGGCCCAGTAGTGGGTATGCTGGGTCATATGGTAGCTCTATTTTTAGTTTTTTAAAAGAACTTCCATATTGTTTTCCATAGTGGCTCTATCAATTTACATTCCAACCAAGAGTGCAGGAGGGTTCCCTTTTCTCCGCCCCCTCACCAGCATTTACTGTTTATAGAATTTTTCATGATGGCCGTTCTGACTGGTGTGAGGTGGTACCTCATTCTGGCTTTGACTTGCATTTCTCTAATGATTAGTGATGTTGAGCATTTTCTCATGTGTTTGTTAGCCATGTGCATGTCTTCTTTGGAGAAATGTCTATTTAGGTCTTCTGCCCACTTCTGGATTGGGTTGTTTGCTTTTTTTATGTTGAGCTGCGTGAGCTGCTAGTATATTTTGGAGATTAATCCTTTGTCCATTGCTTCATTGACAAACATTTTCTCCTATTCTGCGGGTTGTCTTCTTGTCTTGTTCATGGTTTCTTTTGCTGTGCAAAAGCTTTAAAGTTTCACTAGGTCCCATTTGTTTACTTATATTTTTTTTTCAGTATTGTAAGAGATGAATCAAAATGGATCTTACTTTGATTTATGTCACACAGTGTTCTGCCTAAGTTTTCCTCTAAGTTCTTTTGTTTTTTTCTTAATGACCATCCTAATGGATGTGAGATTTTGTCTTGCTGTCATTTGGTTTTCATTTTCCTGATTATCAGTGAGGCAGCAACTATCATTCTCCCAAATTTACAGAATAGGAAATCAGTGTCCAGAAATGAACTTATCAAGGTCACATCACTGGTACATGCCGCAGGTGAGATTTGAACCCAGGCAGAAAAGCTCCAGGAGGTATATGCCTGGTGAGTACACTGCACTGTCTACCATGTCTTAGCAAATGTGGGATCATGTTGTTTTATATTCTGTTCTTTTCTCTCAATGTCATATTGGAACAATTTCTCATAACACTAAATATTCTCCTAAAACACAATTTTAAGGCAGTTGATTGCATGATGGGCTATCTATCCTGTGGACACTTTATGTTTAATGGACTTTGGGATGTCATAGATTTTCACTTTTAAGAGACTCTGAGGACTACATCCTTCCTTATGTATGTTTTAAGGTGCTTCTGATCTTTGCTTTAGCATACACATTAGAAGCAAACTTGCTGGGACAGAGACAATACATATTTGAAGAACAAACCATCCCCAAATATATTGTAACAATTTACATTTTTCAAGAAGAGTCCAAGATCTATCTTTTTCCTCATTTATTTTTCTACCTTTTATTTTACTGTTGCCTGTAAAACTGTGGTCTACAATAGGTAAAATATAAAAGCTGAGAGGTGGGCGGGAACTGTTGCTTTCAAGAACAAACATGGGGACTTCCCTAGTGCTACAGTGGTTAAGATACTGTTCTTCCAAAGCAGGGGATGGGCTTAATCTCACATGCCTTGTGGTGGGGCAAAAAAAAAAAAAAAAATGTTGATGAAGATCAGATTTATCCTCGTGTTGGTAGCACAGGCTACAAATACAGAGTCTTAGCAAGAGTGGGTTCACTAACAGACGCAGGTCCAGTTGCATGCTTAGGCTCATCTAGGGAAGCAAAGCCTGACTTCTTCTGGTTGGCGTTCTGTCAGCAACAATGGTGACACCATATGTCTTCTGACATGAATGCAACAGAATATTCTAGCAGAAGCATCTAACAATTCATCCATTCACTTATGCAACATGTATATATTGAGGGCCTACTATGTGCCTGTCAATAGTACTGGGGCCAGAAGTTTGGAGAACACTTCCTTTGTCTGTGCAATGGGGGTCATGCCCTGCAGGGACTCATGGGGAGACACTGAAATGACATACAGAATTCACCAGAGCTATTATTCTTACTCTTTTTGGTGGTTTCTCACCAACAGAGAGACATTGCTTACAGTACCATGAAGACCACTTTACAAGGCGTTTGACAAACTGTTCACATAAGTCTCCATTAACCCCAAAACATGATACTCAGTGTTAAAAAAATACCAATACTGCTCTCACCTTTCCTCCCTTTATCAGCTCTGCAACTAGTCCTCTTTCACTCCCCTTGAGCCCATCATAATCCAGTGTCATCTCAAAGGGACCAGGCACATGTATCCGAGGACATACGGCAGATCTGCACACACATGATAACTGCAGGGATTAGGGGTGTGTTTCAGGGAGGGTGCACACCCTTGCCTTATCATAGCCTTTCCCTGGTTCCCTAAAGTGGAACCCCCTCCTATTCTGTCCTCCTACCTGCCCCTCTCTTGTTTTTTTTATCTAGCCCTCCCCATTAGGGGTTGTCTCTTCATCTGTCTCCATGAACCAGTGGTGGGTTCCAAACCCAGCCACCTATCCCTGGGTTCCAGCACAGCACATGGCACACAGTAGGTGCTCAGTAAATTTGTACTCATTGAGAAGATGAGGAGGGAGTTAGAATGTCCCTTTCACTGATGATTGCTTTGCCTGAGTAAAGGCCCATACTATGCATTGGGTTGGGGTGTGTTTACCACCTTAATTATTCTTTCCTGCTCCTTCTCTCATCTAGGTGTCCTCCCACCTCTGACCCTTGCTGTCCCCAGCCTGGGCCTCTGCCTAGGATCAGAAGAAGTGATACTTTCATCAAAAATGTACCAAACCATGGCAGCTGTAACCAAGTGATGTGTAGATGTGCCCCACAAGGAAGCTCAGAAAGCCTGAAAGCTTTTTGAACCCTGGGTTCCCCTTTACAAGAGCGACATCCTCCCCACAGCCTTGGAGGTGAGTGGAAGGGGCATGCTGTGCCCTGGATGGGTGGGGCTGGTACAGGGTTCCACAAGGCCTGTCACTTAGGAGATAGGCCTGGAAAGGACTCTCCAGCTATGGGTGGCAGAGATCTGGTGATGGGGTGGCGGGCCAAAGGGGAACTTTCTGAGATTGAAAAGCCTCACCTAGAAACCCCCTAGGCAGAAGGCCATTGCCAATGTTCCTATGAGATGGGAATTATAAAATCTATTTTTCTTAACCCTTATCATCCCTCTGAATGAGGAGGTGTTGTCATTGATGGGGATGTCACCAACCATTCTGTGGTCTAGGACACCACCTGCCACTTTCTTTGTGGCTGCCTCTCCCTGTGATGCTGAAGAAAAGTATCAGTCATTTTGAGCAGGGCCAAATGACCAAGTAAATCCAATCATAGTACCCCATGCACCTGCCAGGATGGTTGGTTCAGGGCTGGACACATGATCTGAGGTGGATCAATCAGAGCCCTTCCTGGTAGCCTGACTTTTCCTGAGCTTCTTTCCTTAGGGGTGAGATGCCTTGAGGATATATGTGTAGAAGCCTGAGGGAAGAAAGCTGTCAGGCTAAGAGAATCAAAGATGAGAGAAGGAAAAGAGTGAGGGAGGGAAAGAATGAGCTGATGGCTTCTTATTTTCTGGGTTCTAGTCACTGAGATGTTTGCATCTGCTCTGGTTCCTGTGTCCTAGATCTCCAGCATTCTTCCAATAAGTGTCTCCTTTCCTTGAAGTAGGTTGGAGTTGGGCTTCTCTCACATATGGTTCAGGGGAGGTTCCAGATCCTGCCCGATTAGGATGCACTTCCTCAACCAGACAGAGTCACACATTCTATTTGCACCATTGGGAATGGAATTATCTATTCTACTCAGAATAGGGCTTTGCAGAGCACCATAGTCCACTACCATCCCTGGGCAGGAGAACCCTACATGTGAGTGAGTATGTGCTTGGAATTGGGCTGATTGATTCCTGAAGTAGCCCTAGTGTTTACACTGTGGGATCCAGGCCTATCCTGTTGTTCCCTCGATCATAAACTGAGACATACAGCCTCGGGAAGGTGTCACCTAGGATCCAGGTCTCTGACTTGCTCCGGTTCTCTGTGCCCCCTCAAAACATGCTGACACAGGTGCCATGAGGTCCCTGGGGGAGATGGAAATCCACCCCAGTCAGCCTGAGCCCTTACCTGCCACCCCCCTCAGTTTCCAGACATGGTGGCTTCTTGCTTATATTCTCTTCCTTTAGTAAGAACCAAGTGCCTCCCTTAGCAGCTGTGCCATGCAGTGGCCTTTCAAGGATAAGAATGGCCAAGACATGTGGTTGCTCTGAGGAGGGAGGTGAGGAGGGAAGGGTTGTAGTTTGGGATTATAAGATGCCAGCTACTATAGAGAGGATGTATAAACAACAAGACCCTCCTGTGTAGCACAGGGAACTATATTCAATATCCTGTGATAAACTGTAATGGAAAACATTAGGAAAAACAATATACTGTATGCATAACTGAGTCAGTTTTCTGTACAGCAGAAATACACACAACATTTTAAATCAGCTATACTTCAACACAATCAAAAGGCAAAGAAAAAATGAAGAAGAATGGCAGGTAGTTACCCTGTTCCTCCCTTCTGACCCATGCTCACTGCTTTCTCTGCCCAGAATGTCATTTTTTTCCTTATTCCCCACAACCTCTTCTTTAACACTGCTCAGCCCCTCTAGGAAGACTTCCTGGACCCACACTCACCTGCCCTGGTCACTCCAGGCTGGGTTGGGAGACTTACCCTGGTGCTCCCTGTGTCTGTAGCCCTTATCACCCTAACCTGGCCCCAGCTCCCCTTGGCCCAGCCCAAACATGTTCCCTTTGCATGGAGTCCATTGTAGATTTGCCTCAACTCAAGCAGGACTCCTCATGGCTCTATGAGGCTGTGGGATCCTTATTATCGAAATTCTCTCTCTTCCTCACATTTTTTAAAGAGCCCATCAGTCTCCTCTGAACTCCCACAGGGAACTGACATGAAGGCTTAATCCTGTGCCAGGGCTGTGCAGTCACTGTGCACCCTTTATTCATGTGAGCATCCAACCTCCCCACAGAAGAGTCTCCTAACCCAAGTCACAGAGGAGAAAGTGCAGCTTAGCAAGAGGGGTTGCAGCTCAGGACTACAGGAAACGTGTAATTGGTCATGCAACCAGGACACTTTCAAGATGGAAAGGGAAACTGTTAATCATTATGGTTGGAAAATATCCTGAGAACCCCACTTGTCACTTGCCTTATTTCAGGGGTTGCTAGAGCTGATTTTCTGTGGTCATATCTCTGAGAGCTTTGGTTTAACTGAAGCACTTGGAGGGCAGAGACCCTTAATATTCCCCTCTCCATATCTCTAACCATTTCAGCATGGGATGGTGTCTCCATTTTTTCCAGGATGATGGATGTCCCAGACTGCCCTTTACTCTCATGTGCTTGCTTTTGTGGGAGACACTGAACCAATCTCATGGGCTCAGCAGCATCTGTGGTGGTGTGGCTTGGCCTGCAGAGGACCCATTCCTCCCAGCAGCAGCCCAAGGGTTCCTGCAAGTCCCAGATTTGAGAATCAGCCCCCAGAGTTTTCCTCTGACCTCCCAGATATAGGCTTGAATGGGCACTGGGTATCCATTGCTATTGATGGTGAAAATGATACGAGGCAGGGTATGGATGTTGCTACGTGGAACCAGGTACTGTTAGAGAAAGAGGAGAGAGGTTCACCCACCTGATCCCTGCTGTGTGGAGAGCCCCAGAGGGACCCTGTGGCATGTCCCTTTACCTGTCAATCAAAAGTCCTGGCCTTGATGAGGTACTGGATGATGGTGATCACTCAAGGTTGGCCAAGCTGAAATGCAATTCCAATATCCATAATGGTCTGGCAGCCACGGTAACCATGAGGAAGCACCCCAGGCATGGTGACGCTGAGAGATACTTGGGGAGATTGGGCACCAGGATCACACTGAAGTCTCCCCCCCAAGACTGCCCCCCTGCCCCCACTGTCCCCACAACTACCCTTTGCTCACGCCCTGACTGTGTTTTTCTTTGCTCTGGTCATATCATCTTCTTCAACTTCCTTTGAGTTCTTGAATGCACCAGGCTCTTTTGGGCCTCAGGGCCTTGGCATGTGCTGGTCACCCTTCCTAGAAGACCCCCAGCCCATTTGTCTAGCTAATTTCTCTTCATCTTCCAGGTTCCAGCTTAAATTTCACTTTTTCAAGGAAGTCTTTCCCCCATATTATATCAGGTTACTGTCTTGATCTCTGTCTGTAGACTCTTCCTCATTTGTAGCAAGTACCAAAGTGGTAATTCATTATGAGTGTGACTCGTTTCATGTATGTCTGCCTCACCAGATGTAAGGGCAAGTTTATCCTCTGTGCCTCCATCAAGTGACCAGCACACAGTGGATGCACAATATATCTAATTTGAGTGAATGAGTCAGTGAGTGAGTGCAAAAGTGAAAAAATTCATGAGGAATAACCAGAACCCTGTGTCTGGTGTGTGAACAATGATGGGTCAATGCACATTGTTAAGATGGATGTTCCCTGGTGCAACATATGCTCCGAGTGCTGAGGAGGGAAAAACAGGCTGCCCTGGGAGATGTTGTTTCCTGGCGTTGCCCCTCACCTGGCTCAGACACTGAGACTCTGGCCATGCTATGCACGTGCTAGCCCAGGAGGCCTCCATAGGACATGTAAGCTTCTGTCTGAGGGTGTCACACATAACCCCATCAGTTATTGCTCCTTGTATTCAGGCCATTCCTGGATCCCAGGTTCCTGATTCTCTCTGTCCCAGACCATGCCCAACTATGTTCCCGGGATGGATTGTTTGGGTGGCAATAGGTAGGAGAAGTGTCTCTTTCTATGTGTTGTTTCAGATCTCTAGAATGCAGTGCACCTCTCTCCACTGCTGGCAAGCTTCTCTCTAAGGAGAACAGTTTTCCCAGCTTGTCCAGGACTTTTCCTGTTTTTAAACTAGCAGTTTTGTGCACTAAGAACTCCATCATTCCCAAGTAGCAATGGGCAGTTATTGATCTGTTCAGACTGGTGAAATTCTCCCTGATCATCTTTTCACTGCACATTAGGGTGCTCAAACCATGCATTCTGCCTCACAGCACAGTGGGTGCAGCCCTCTGTGGGCTGCACACAGGTCTCAGGACCCTGGTCAGGACCATGGTCAGGGCCCTGAGTAGGAGGCCTGGGGTGATTATGAGCCCAAGTGTTGTTTGTGTCTCTATGTGTTTGTGTGTGTGTGTGTCTCTGTCTCTGTGTGTGTTTGGGTGTGTATCTGTGTTCCTGTGCAAGTTTACATCTGTACCAATGTGTGTGTTTATATGTGTGCCAATGTATGTGTGTTTATATGTGTGCCAACGTGTGTGTACATGTGTGTCTTTGTGGGTGGAGACTATGTGTCTGTGTGGGACTGTGTGTCTGATAGTGTATTTGTGTGTGTCTCCATGTGTCTGTGTGCATGTGTGGAGCATCACTTGGGGTGGACCTCAGAGGGAGAGGCTTACCCTTTTATGTTCATCTGCCAGTAGTCGGGTGTGGAAGTTCATATCTGCTTGAGATATTTTTTGTGGTAGCTCTGGTCCATCGTGCCAACATCACAATGCTGTCATTCTCATTCCTGCTGAAGAGAGAAAGAAGACGGAAGGCTCCTTGTCCGAGAATAAGGCCACTCAGCAACTGAGAGCTGTGCTTATCCACCCATCAGAGGCACTACTGTGGTCTACATTTTACAGATGTGAAAACTGAAGAATGGACGGATTCATTACCCAACCAAGTTCGGTCACCAAATAATGAGTGACAGAGAAGAGGTTCAAAGCAGGGCAGCCTGGCCAGTCTCCAACCTCCCACCCTTCTGAAGAGGGCCTGGTCCCTCCAGCAATGAGAATCTCAGAGATTCCCTCAGAGGACACCATGCTGGAGGGGTCTGGCCTCCCCCTTCCATAGCATGTCATTACTCAGAAAAGCCTAGACCCAAAGGAACTAAGGGCATGGGTTCAGGCTCACTCAGAGTTGATATCACACACCAGTGACCTGCATCATCCAAGGGGCGCCACACTCAGCAGGGGTGGTCCCTTCAAGGGCAAAGCTGGTGTAGGCCCAGGACGCCATCAAATTTTGCTTCACTCAACTCAATTTGTTTCTCACTCAGGGCAAATGCCTGAACCAGGTTGACACGGTTGCTGATCTGTCGGAGAGGAGAGTGTTCCAACATTAAAGTTTGGGAAGTGGGGCTGGGGCTGGGCTGGGGTGGAGATGCCATTAGCACTCTAGAGAAGACCTGAGACCTGGCTGTGCCTTGGGTGACCTCAGATAGTTAGACAAAGATGGGACAGGAAGTGGAGTGATCAGTATGAATAAATCATTTAAAGCACAGAAATTCACACAGCCTGTTATCAAAAGCAGCATTTCAAGAAGAGTTTGTTCTCAAAGTGAAAAAAAAAGATATATAGTGAAAAAGAAATAGAGAAAACATTGTTCTCTTAGCAGAGAGAGCAAACCAGATTCCTGGCTTGTACCAGTTCACTACTAATAACACAATTTATTTACCTAATAAATTTTAATCTAGTCTCAGCCTGTCTTTTTTTGTTTTATTCCCAGCCAGTCTTAACAACGTACAAAATTCTTTTCTCAAAGTTACTTTTCCCCAAAGCTTTTATAACTTTCTGGATACAGTTGAACATGTCCCATTTTTTCTCATCTCTAAATAATTAACTGTAGGATAATTTTTTATCATCACTTTCCTCAACAAAATGTCTCCAGACTTTGTCTTCTCTTGCTGACAACATATACTGTACATGCTTTGCCCACTGAAATGCTTCCCTTGTCATTTTAGTAGGTTTGATTACATAGTATAATTTTAACCCTTAAAAAACCTTAACCTCTACTGAAAACCAAGAAGAAAGCAGTTGTGAACTGTTTGTCACATAGGCATTTTCTGATTAATGAATGAATCCAAGAACACATTTTTACAATTTGGTATGAGCCATGTGTCTAATAATCCCAAATATCTTTAGTTACTCTCTGGTATTTGAGTTATTTGATTTGCAAGTGCTTCTTTTTTAAAAAATGAATTAAATAAAGATCATTTACAAATTAATCTCAGCAATATTATCAAATGACAAAGACACATACTGAGACATATATCCAGAGAGACACAGATCTCATACTATCTCACTTGAGGTTTAAAATGTCTCTTTAACTCTTGTGTGCTTTTTTATTTGTTTGTTTATTGTTTTTTTCTGACGTGAAGTTTCATTAAGTAAATCAAGACTAAATGCTCAAGAAAGCAGACTCTGTTTGTTTCTCAAGGACATGATGAGTGAACGTCAAGCTTTCTCCTAGACATATTTTTTTGTTCTTTCAGGGTTAGAATTTTGAAAAAGAAAAAAGATAGTTTAAGGAGCTAGTTTTCCCTAATTTTACATGCAAAATGAACAGGTCTGGTAATTTAACAAACAAACAAACAAACAAAATCAAAAAAGCTTTATCTTAACCAATTTTCACCAGAGTTTAAAGAAGATAGTGGCCATCCCTTCTGTAGTTATAGTTTCATAACTAAAATATAGACCACATAGTTTGCAAATTGGCCCTATTAACAGAGGCAGACTAGCTGATAAGATGTTGTCCAGTAGAGATAGTTCCTCTGGGGAGATGGGGTCTGTGTTTGATCAGAGGAATCTGGAGGAGTAAGGAAAGTTGTAGGAGTGGTGGAAGCTTGGTTGCCCCCCGAGAGTTGGGAGAAGTTAGAAGGGGATTGTTTAGAAGGTTAGGAGAGTTGTTCTGACTCCTCAGGTGTTTGATTATGGAGCCACATACAGCAGGATTATGAGAAAATGCCCTCAAGTCTTGAACATAAGGAAACCTCAGGGCATTTTCCCTTCCAGTGGCAATAAAGATCTAATAGGAAGACACTCATTTTCAGGTGATTTTCCATCCCCCAACTTCAATAAAACCTGGCACTGTTACAGTAAAAAGTTTCCAGTTCTTAAGTATATACTCCAGAGTTGTTTCTTCTGGCTTAGATAGGCATTTTCTCATGTTGAGTAACCTGCAACTGACAACAAAAAGTGATCCCAGAAATGTAATCCAGCATCCTGGATATATTTAGGAGGGACCTGAAGGGCATTCAGAGCATCCCATGAATTCCTTTCAATCTTACTGCTTCATGGGGTCTTGAGCATCCTCTGCTCCCCCACTGATTTCTAACCAGTAGTTTCAGTTCATTCTTGGTACAATGTGCACAGTGTCCTCATTTCATACCTGGAGAAGACATTCAGACTAGTGCAGAGCAGTTGCCAGGTTTTTCCTTGAGGTTTGTAGACAACAGATAAAGCCTGGGATGCAGGCTGCATGGAAGTGGCCAGCCCAATAAGAAGTCCATTACAGTTTATGGGCTGCCAAGCCCTGGAGTGAAGGAGGGGTCTCTGGGAAGAATTGGAGTTGGCCACAATGGAAAATGCCACATGGGTCAGGACCTGAGGATTGTACTTGACACTGACAATGATGGGCTTGGCAGCAGAGAGGTTGCTGTTACTCCTTCCCAAAGAGGGTGTTAAAGTATTAGGTAAAAAGAAAATTTGCCCTACAAGTAATGTGGGAAAAAAAGCACAGAAGTGTGGGAGAGAGAATGAAAGTCAGGAGTTTTGAGGAAAGGGTCTGTGCGAGACTGGTAGATTTCCTTGAACTCTCTGGTTTCAGCACCTAATGACCTCAAAGAGACAGCAGTGAGTGGTTCTGAAGAGACAGTTTAATTTCCTGCCCAGGGATTGAACATGGGAAGCCTGGATGAAAAAACAGGAATTCTAACCAGTATGCTTTTAGGGGCTAGAGGCTAGAAGCAAAGTGACCCTAACACTTTACATCATTTGAAAGCAAGAATGTTTCAAGGAGGCAAAAACTGTACACACAGTTACAAAGTTTATTATTAGAGGCAGCACTATGTATGGAAGAGCACTCAGAGGAGCAGCTTATTTATTTAAGACAGAAGCAAGGCACACATACATTCCCAGAGAGAAAGGGTACAGGTATCCTCTCTAATGAGGAAGAGAACAGTAAGTAAGAAACTGGGCAGACATACACACCCAGGGAGGAGTGTGGGCATTCTGAAGGAGCAGAGCAGGAAATTGTTGATTTAATTTACTTGCATAGGAGAGTCCTTCAGGGTCTTTTTTTGCCTTTGGTCAAATATCTTGTTTCTCTTTCACACCAGAGTGGTCCTAGGACTGTCCCCAGGATGTACACACAATGTTTTGTTAACATGGATCACACTCAGAGGCCTATGGGTGCATGTCTACACCTATTGTGGGGTGGTGCATACTCCCTTTTTGACCTTCAAGGGGCTTTCCTATGCATGTGCAGACAAGGACGTTTTTCTTGACTTCAGGAGTGGGCACCTCATCTCAACTTCAGCTCACCTTTTCCACTACACTTGTCCTTAGAGTGTCTGGGTAAGAGCAAAGTTTCAGCTTGATTTCACTTGACAAACAAACTCTGTCCAGCCCAGGGGCCCATCTATCTCCTGACTCAACACTGCAAATATCTCTTTGAAATCATTATTTAGTTTTCTGGAATTGCTGGATCAAATAGGAATTATCTTTTTAACTTTTCGAGGAAACTCCATTGCGTTTTCCAGCAGCGACACCATTATACACTTCCACCAACCGTGTACAGGGCTCCACATCCTCATCAACACTTGTTATCTTTAGGTTTTGATAATGACCATCCTACTGAACATCCCTATTGTCATTTGACTTGCATTTTCTTGATGATTAGTGAGGGAGGAGCAATTCTTATCCCAAATTTACAGATTAGGAAAATGATGTCCAGAAATGAACTTATCTATCTCATATGACTAGTAGATGTCATGGGTGGGATTTGAACCAAGGCAGAAAAGCTCCAGGATGTACACGCTTGGTGAGTATGCTGCACTGCTTTCCATGAGCTTAGCAAACCTGGGAACATGTTGTTTTGCATTTCATTCTTTTCTCTCAATGTCATAATGGTATGATTTCTCAAAAGAGAATATTATCCAAAAAAATTTTAAGACCATTGATTGCATGATGGCCTATTTATGATGTGGACACTTTCTGTTTAATGGGGCATGGAATGTCCAAAATTTTCCCTTTTGTATGAGAGTCTGAGGCCTAATTCCTCATTTAGTTAAATTCTTGGGTGCTTCTGATCTTCACTTTAGCATAAATCTTAGAAGCACAATTCCTGGGATAAAGACCATTCATAATTAAAGAACCTGTCATCTCCAAAAATATGTACCAACTTATACTCTTTTAAGAAATGTTCAACATGTGATATAATCCCGTTTTTTTCAAACTTTTCTTTCTCTAGTGGCTATAAAACTCTCTGGTCTGCAATGGGTAACAGTTAAAGTGGAAGTTAGGAGATAATTGTTTTTTTGAAGATCAAACTTTGGGAATTCCCTGGTGGTCCAGTGGTAAAGACTCTGTACTTTCAGTGCAGGGGATGTTGGTTTGATCCTTGGTTCAAAACTAAGATTCCACATACAGAGTGTTGTGGCCAAAAAAAAAAAAAAAAAAAAAAAAGAAAGAAAAGAAAAGTTGCTGAAGAGCAGATTTATTCTCCTGTTGGTAGCACAGATCATAAATACAAAGCCTGAAGAACAGTGGCCTCATTAATAGACACAGGTCCAGTCCTGGCCTTAGGCTCATGCAGGGAAGCAAAGCCTTTCTTTTATGGATGTTATTATGGCAGTAAGCCCTGTTGACACCATATGTCTCCCAACATGGATGCAGCAATGTGTTCCAGTGGAAGCATCTACCAATTAATTCATTCAATTATTCTACATGTATTTACTGAGGACCTTCTCTGTGCCTGTCACTAGTACTGGGGCCAGAAGATTGGTGGAGACTTCCTTCATTTGAAAAATGGGTGTCATGCCCTGTAGGGGCTCATGGGGAGAGAGTGAAATGGCATAAGTAATTAACCAGAGCTATTAATCTTATTCTTATTGGTAGTTTCTCACCAACACAGTCATTGCTTGTGTTTTCTTGAAGATCACTTGGAAAGTGACAAACTGTTCACTTGAGTATCTGTTAAGCCCAGATCATAATATTTGTTATTAATATATATATATATATATATAAATATATATATACCACTTCTGCTCACACCTTTCCTCCCCTTATCAGCAATGCAACCATTCCTCTTTCACTTTCCAAAAGTCAATCATAATCCAGTGCCATCTTGAAGGGCCCATGCACACTTCATCATGGATATATGAGAGATCTGCATACACATGGTAAATGCACTGCTTAAGGGTGTGTTTCAGGGTTGAGTGACAAGGCTGAAGTCAATGCCCTCCCCTTGCCCTAACCCAGCCTTTCCATGTCTCCCTGAAGAGGAAGCCCCTCAATCCTCTGGCCTGATACCCACACCTCTGTTGTTTTCTCCATCTGGTCCTCCCCAATGTCATTGTCTCTATATCTGTCTCCGTGAACTGGTGGTGGGTTCCTGACACAGCCCTCTGTCACTGGGGTCCACCTCAGCACCTGGCACACAATAGGTGCTCAGTAAATTTGTAATGAAGGAAAAGATGAAGAAGGAAGGGAGACTTCCTTTTCCCTGATGCTGATCTTGCCCGAATAAAGTTCCATGCTATGCATTGTGTTTGGGGTGGGGGGGGGGGGGGTTGTTTTTGACCTAAATTATTCTTTCCTGCTTCTTCTCTCATCTGGTTATCCTTCCACCTCTGAGCCTTTTTGTCCCAAGCCTGGGCCTCTACCTAGGTTATCCAGGGGGGAAGAGGTGATGCATCCACTCCAATTGTGCCAAACCACAGCAGCTAGAACCAAATGGTTTGTATTTCTGCCCCTAGAGGATGCTCAGAAAAGCTGAAGGCATTGTGTAACCTTGGTCCTACTTTACAGGAGTGGCATCCTCCCCAATAGCCTTCAAGACAAATGGAAGGGGCATGCTGCACCCTGGAGGGGTGGGGTTGGCTCAGAGATCCACATGGTCCTGTCACTTGGTAAGTGAGACTGGAAAGGACTCTTTAGCTGTGGGTAGAAGAGCAATGGTGACTGGGGTGGGGGAAAAGGGGAACCATCTCAGCTTGAAGGGCCTCAACCAGAACAGCCTTAACACAGTAGGCCACTGCCAAAGTTCCTCTGAGATGGGAAGAATAGAATCTGTTTTTACTAACCTTATCATCCCTCTGAATGAGGAGGTGTTGGCGTAGATAGGGCAATCAACAATACTTCTGTGGTCTAGAAAAGTCACCCCCCCCCACCACCACTTCCTTATTGGATGCTATTCCTCAGCTTCAGTCCCATGGTGCTGGAGAACATTGCCAGTCATGTTGGACAAGGCCACGAGACTATGTAAAGGCACACATAGTGCCCCATGCACCTGCAAGGATGGTTGGTCCAGGACCGCAAAAATGATCTGATGTGGATAGTCAGAGCCCTCCCTGGAAAGCTGATGTTTTCTGAACTTCCTTAAGGGTTAGTCACCTCAGGGATATAGGTATAGAAGCCTGAGGGAAGAAAGCTGTCAGCTTAAGAGAATCAGATATGTGACATGGGACAGAGTAAGGAAGAGAAAGAGTGAGCTGATGGCTTCTGATTTCTTGGGGATCCAGTCACTGAGATGTTTGGATCAGTTCTGGTTCCTGTGTCCCAGATCCCAAGTATCCTTCAAATAAGTCTCCCCTTTCTTTGAAGCCCACTGGAGTTTGGATATTCTCCCTTATGGTTTAGAAGAGATTCTAGATCCGGCCTGATTATGATGCACCTCCCAAACCCAAAGAGAGGCACCCATTCATATTAGCACCATTGGGAATGGAATCCGTTATTTTTTACTGAGAGTATGGCTTTGCAGAGCACCAAACACAGTCCATTACCATCCCTAGGCAGGCATGCCCTTCGTGTGAGTGAGGGTGTGCTTGGATTGATTTCTGAAGCAGCCCCAGCCTTTACACTGCTGGAGCCAACCAATCCTGTTGTTTTCTGAATATAAACCTAGAAGTACAGCCTCAGGAAGATGTCACCCAGGACATCTTCTCCAGCTCATTCAAGTTCTCGGTGCCTCATGGAAAGTTGCTGAGACAGTGGCCCTGATGACTCTGGGGGAGATGGAAACATATTCCAATCAACCTGAGACCTTACCTGCAACCCAGCTCAGTATCCAGAGGCGGCAGCTCCTCTTTTTTATTTCCCTCCACTGGTAACAACCATTTGGCTCTCTCAGCAGTTAAGGAAGTAGGGTGCCCTGCCAAGAAAAAGACCCGCCAAGACATTTGGTTCCCCTGAGAGGGGAGTTGGAGAGGGAAGTATTGGATGTTTGGGATTAGCAGAGGAAAACTACTATAAAGAGAATGAATAAACAAAATGGTCCTCCTGTATTGCCCAGGAAAATATATTCAGTTTCAGGTGATAAACTGTAATGGAAAAGAATAGGGAAATTATAAATATACATATGTGTATATACATATACACACACACAAAACTGTCACATTGCTGTACAGCAGAAAGTAACAAAATGTTGTAAATCAACTATAATTCAATAAAAAGAAAAAAAAAAAAAGAAAACCAAGAATGTCCCTTTCATTCTGTCCCATGATAACCATTTTCCCTGCAGAGAATGCTTTTTCTTCTCACTCTTCCCCATAACCCAACATTTAAGACTGAGCTCAGCCACTCTGTGAAGCCTTCCTGCAACAATGCTCACTCTCCCTGGCCACTCCAGGATGGGATTTCCAATAGCAAAATCCCTGTCTTCCTCAAATGAGCCCATCAGCCTCCTCTGAACTCCCATAGGGAGCTGATATTGTCCCAATACTCTGCTGGGGCTGTGCAGTTACTGGGCCCTCTTTACGCACATTAGCATCCAATGTTCCCACATAGGAGTCTGGTAGCCCAACTCACTGAGGCAGAACTTGGGCTTAGCAAAGGGAAGATGCAGCTGAGGACTAGAGGAACCATGTAATTGATCATCCAACAGGACACTTCCAAAATGGGAAGGGAGACCATTAATCATTAGGTCTAATATAAGGTACAGACTTCTTAAACCTACAGAAGATCCTCAAAAATGTTTGTAACTAGATTACCAAAAGAGGGGGCCACTGGTCTGATTAACAGTACCATACCTGATATTTATGGCCCGAGAGGAATTTGTGATGGTGGCCTTCTCCCCTAAGGTAAATGAGAAAAAGTAAAACTTTCCAACATAGGTGTTGGGGATGCCAGGCCTTCATTATCATTGAGGTAACCACCCATTGCTTTGAACAGAAAAAAAAAGAAAAAAAGAAAAACTGCCCTTATTTTCCAAATGTAGTCTTTACAGGACCAGAGGTGTGGCTCCAAAAGTAATCCAAAGCCCACCAATCCTTGGAACACTCCCCAAGCCTTCCCTATTTACCTTAAGAGGCTTGAATCTATTCAACAAAGGAGAAACAAAGGCAAAGGGAGAGGAAATTGCCAGTACTTTTGAGATGCAAATATCCTATTCTCAGGAAGACTTATCTCCCATCTTTTTAAATGCAAATTAAGAAAAAAAAAAAAGAGGGTAAAGTAATTTAGAACTTGACATGTCAAGGATAAAAAGAAATCCTAACTTTGTTTTCTGTAAACACTAGGAGAAAGGGTTTAGCCATCTCCACAGGTGACCTTGATTTGTTCCATCTGCCAGAAGCCCATTTGTATCCAAACTCTTCTATTCATTGGTAATCTGTTGTACCTGCTGACTTGAAAAAATGTACAATATCAGAGTTGTGAGTTCACTTTTATTTAGGGCAAAATGAGGACTGCATCCATGGACAACAGTATCCCAGACTGCTCTAAGAATGTGTTCCAAATAGGCTGGGGGAAGCTCAGTATACATGTGATTTTGGTGAAGGGGAGTGGGTACATGCAATTAATCACATATTTTCAAGGAGAAGCTCTCTGCTAGTCATGAGGAGAAGTTGTCCCCATGAAGGATTTTAGTGTTTTTCTAGATTATGAGGAGATACAACATTTGGGCTCATACAATCAGCCCCTTAAAATATCTGAGTATATGAAAACCTGTTCTGCCAGTTTTTTACAGAGCACACAGTGCCTCATTTGAGTTCTCCACCTTGAACTCCTTTCAGGGTGATTTTGAAAACCCAGCAGGTGCAGCAGCACATGATTTGATCCTTGTAGAAGTTGATGGCAAGTTCCAATGGCATGACCCAATTGTTATTGACATACCTGACTCAGGACTGAAATTTAGGAAAGAGAACTATGAGGCCTCAGTGTTTGTCTGTATTTGTGTGTTCATATGTACCTATATGTGTATCATAGATGTAAGGTATGAATAAAAATTAATCTGTGACATAACTGTAATTGAATTTAAGGAAAATAAGTGCTTATATAAATACTCAGAAATGGAAAATTATCTGGACAGAATGAATTTCAGGGTCATGGCATTTGGAAAATATTCAGTACTAAACTGATATCTGATATTGAAGGTGGCATAAACTTGTTGGCTTGATTCATATAGACATGTCTTTAGAGTCATCCATGTTGTCTATAATATTTTTGTTGTACCTAAGTTTCCTAGAGGTCAAAAAAAATTATTTTATTATAAATGTGTCAACAAGAAAAGTAACCCAATGTGAAAAAGAAACTTTTAAAGGAAAGTAAGCTGTACATTTTCAGTAAAAGAAGGTTGGAAGAATGGGGAAAAAAATATTGAAAAAAAGCTGTGCATGATGAGGATTTTCAAAAATTGGATTAAATGTGTTAGGGAATATGGATTTGGTTGGGAGTGGGCTGGGTGAAGATTCAATTTGGTTTCACACTCCAATGTTTCTTGAAATGCTGGTTTAGTAACAGATAGTATGAATTTCTTTGCCTTTAAGTGATATGTATTTGCTTTGAGACCCTTTATAACCTTTGGTAAGGAATAAGTACTGTGTCACAGTGACCTATGATCATATCTGACCAAGTGTTTTTTATCTTCTTGACAATTTTCACAAATGCAAAATTTTAATTGATTATCTTTTCATTTCCAGGTAACTGTGGAATACTTTAGAGGGCCCCTGCGGTACCTTTATTTTTTAAGAACTTTTAATTAGTTATAATTGTCATACTATCAAATGCATACATTTACAGTTTACAATTTGATATATGTTTTTCTTATTAGTAATGTACATATGGCAATCCCAATCTCCCAATTCATCCCATCTCAACCCCCATCCCCCTTTTCCCCCTTGGTGTCCATATGTTTGCTCTATATATGTGTGTCTCTATTTCTACCTTGCAAACCAGTTGATCTGTACCATTTTTCTAGACTGCATATATGCGACTATGTACGATATTTGTTTTTCTCTTTCTGAATTACTTTACTCCTTATGACAGTCTTTATGTGCATCCACGTCTCTACAAAATTCCTACTTTGTTCCTTTTTATGGCTGAGTAATATTCCAATGTATATATGTAACACATCTTCTTCAATCATTCATTTGTTGATGGACATTTAGATTGCTTTCATGAACTGGGAATTGTAAATACTGCTGCAAAGAATAATGGAGTCCATGGGTCTGATGAAGTATGGTTTTTTATGCATATATGCACAGTAGTGAGATTGCTGGGTCATATGCTAATTCTCTTTTTATTATTTTAAGACATCTCCATATTCTTTTCCTTACTAGCTGTATGAACTTACATTCCCACCAACAGTGCAAGAGGGTTTGCTTTTCTTCACACCCTCTCCAGCATTTATTGTTGGTAGACTTTCTGATGTTGCCCCTTCTAACCAGTGTGAAGTGATACTTACTTGAAGTTTTGATTTGCATTTCTCTAATAATTAGTGATATTGTTCAGCTTTTCATCTGTCTCTTGGCCATAATTATATCTTCTTTGGAAAAATGCCTATTTCAGTCTTCTGCCATTTTTTTTGATTGGGTTGTTCTTTTCTTTTGATATTGAGCTGCATGGAGTGTTTATATACTTTGGAGATTAATCTTTTGTATGTGATTCATTTGCAAATATTTTCTCCCATTCTGAGGGGTGTCTTTTCATCTTGTTTATAGTTTCCTTTGCTGTGGAAAAGCTTTTAAGTTTCATTAGATCCCATGTGTTTATTTTTGGTTTTATATCCATTACTCTAGGAGGTGGGTCAAAAAAATCTTGCCGTGATTAATGTCAAAGAGTGTTCTTCCTATGTTTTCCTCTTGGAATATTATAGCATCTGCCCTTACATTTAGGTTGATAATCCGTTTTAAGTTCATTTTTGTTAATGGTGTTAGGGAGTGTTTTAATTTTATTCTTTTACATGTAGCCTTCCAGTTTTCCCAGCACCACTTATTAAAGGGGCTGTCTTTTCTCCGTTGTATATCCTTTGCTCCATTTTCATAGATTAGTTGAACATAGTTTATCTCTGACTTTCTAAACATAGTTTATCTCCTGTTCCATTGATCTATAGTTCTGTTTTCATGTCAGTACCATATTGCCTTGATTAGTATAGCTTTATAGTATACTCTGAAGTCAGGGAGGCTGATTCCTCCAACTCTGTATTTTTTTTTTTTCCTCAAGATTGCTCTGGCTAGCCAGGTTCCTTTGTGTCTCTATACATTTTTAGGATTATCTTTCCAGCTCTGTAAGAAATGCCATTGGTAATTTGATAGGGATTGCATTAAATCTGTAGATTACTTTGGGTATTACAATCATTTTCAAAATATTGATGCTTCCAATCCAAGAATATTATATATCTCTCCCTCTGTGCCATCTTTGATCTGTTTCATCTGTGTTATAGTTTTCTGAGTACAGGTCCTTCACCTCCATAGTTAGGTTTAATCCTAGGTATATTGTTATTTTTGTTGCAATGGTGAATAGGATTGTTTCCTTAATTTCTCTCTCTCATCTTTTGTTGTTAGTGTATAGGAATGCAAATGATCTGTCTGTTAAATTTCTATCCCACAACTTACCAAATTCATTGATTAGCTCAAATAGTTTTCTGGTGGCATCTTTCGGATTTGCTATGTCTAGCATCATGTCATCTGCAAACAGTAAGTTTTACTTCTTCTCTTCCAATTTGGATTAGATTTATTCATTTTTTTTTTCTTCTCTGATTGCTGTGGCAAGGACTTCCTCAATTATGTTGAATAGTAGTGTTGAATTGCACATTCTTGTCTTGTTCCTGATCTTAGAGGGAATGCTTTCATTGTTTCACCATTGAGAATGATGTTTGCTGTGGCTTTGCATATATGGCCTTTGTTATGTTCAAGTAGTTTCCTTCTCTGCCCACTTTTGGGGGAGTTTTTAATCATAATTCAGTGTTAAATATTGTCAAAGGCTTTTTCTGTATCTATTGAGATGATCATATGGCATTTATTCTTCAATTTGTTAATATGGTATATAGCATTGATTGATTTTTGTATATTGTAAAACCCTTGCATCCCTGGGGTAAATCCTACTTGATCATGGAGTATGATCCTTTTAATGTGTTGTTGGATTCCCTTTGCTAGTATTTTGTTGAGAATTTTTGCTTGTAAATTCATAAATGATATTGGCCTTTAATTTTCTTTTTTTATATCATCTCTGTCTGGTTTTAGTATTGGTGTGATGCTGGCCTCCCAGAATGAGTCTGGAAGTGGTCCCTTCCCTGCAACTTTTTGGAAGTGTTTCAGAAGAATGGATGTTAGCCTTTGTCTAAATGTTTGATAGAATTCACCTGTGAAGCAATCTGCTACTGGACTTTTGTTTGCTGGAAGGTTTTTAATCACATTTACAATATTATTACTTGTGATTTGTCAGTTCATATTTTTTATTTCTTCCTGATTTCATCTTGGAAGTTTATACCTTTGTAAGAATTGGTCCATGTTTTCCAGGTTGTCCTTTTTATTTGCAGATAGTTGCTTGCAGTAGTCTCTTATGATGCTTTTTATTTCTGTGGTGTCCATTGTATTTTCTCCCATTTCATTTCTGATTTTTTTTTTTTTTGGTTTTCAGTCCTCTCTGTCTTTTTCTTGATGACTCTGACTTAAGGTTTATCAATGTGTTTATCTTATCAAAGAACCAGCTTTTAGTTTTTCTGATCTTTGTTATTGTTTCCTTTGTTTCTATTTCATATATTTCTGCTCTGATTTTTATGATTTATTTCCTTCTACTAACTTGGGGTTTTATTTGTTCTTTTTTCCCTAGTTTCTTTAAGTAAAGTTATATTGCTTATTTGGAATTTTTCTTGTTTTTTGAGATAGGACTGTATTGCTGTGAAATTCCCTCTTAAAACTGCTTTTGCTGCATCCCATGGGTTTTGGACTGTTGTGTTTTCATAGTTATTTATCTTTAGGTATTTTTTAATTTCCTCTTTAGTGTCTTCATGATATCTTGGGTATGTAGTAGCATATTATTTAGCCTCTTTGTGTTTGTGTTTTTTACACTATTTTTCTTGTAATTGCTTTATAATCTCATAACCTTGTGTTCCAAAATGATGCTTGAAAAATTTCAATTTTCTTAAATTTGTGGAGACTTGATTTGTGACCAATGATGTGATCTATCTTGGAGAATATTCTATGTGCACTTGAGAGGAATTATAATATGCTGTTTTCAGATGGAATGTCATATAAATATCAATCAAATGTATCTGGTCTATTATATCATGTGAAGATTATGTTTCCTTATTAATTATCTGGCCTGATGATCTTTTTATTGGTGTAGGTGGGGTGTTAAAATCCCACAATATTTTGGTGTTGATGTCGATTTCCTCTTTTATATTTGTTAGCCTTTGCCTTGCATTTTGAGTGCTCTTATATTGGGTGCATATATATTTAAAATTGTTCCATCCACTTCTTGGATACATCCCTTGATCATTATGTTTTGTCCTTTCTTGTCTTTTGTATTTTTTTTTTAATTTTAAAATCTTTTTTTTCTGATAAGTGTATTGCTACTCCAGCTTTCTTTTGATTTCCATTTGCAGGAAATATCTTTTTCCCTCTCCTCACTTTCAGTCTCTATGTGTCCCTAGGTCTGAAATGGGTCCCTTTAGATTGCATGTATATGGGTCTTGTTTTCATATCCTTTCAGCCAGTCTTTGTCTTTTGATTGTTGCATTTAATCTATTTGCATTCAAGTAATTTTTGATATGTGTATGCCTATTGCCATTTTCTTAATTGTTTTGGGTTAGTTTTTGCAAGTCCTTTGGTTCTCTTGTATTTCCCGCTTAGAGAAATTCCTTTAGCATTTGTTGAAGGGCTGGTTTGGTGGTGCTGAATTCTCTTCACTTTTGCTTGTCTGTAAAGCTTTTGATTTTGTAATCAAATATGAATGAAAGTGGTGCTGGGAAAATTGGACAGCAACATGTAAAAGAATGAAATTAGAACACTTCCTAACACCATACACAAAAATAAACTCCAAATGGATTAAAGACCTACATATAAGGCCAGACACTATCAAACTCCTAGAGGAAAACATAGGCAGAACACTCTTTGACATACATCAAAGCAACATCCTTTTTGACCCACCTCCTAGAATCATGGAAATAAAATCAAGAATAAACAAATGGGACCTCATGAAACTTAAAAGCTTTTGCACAGCAAAAGAAACCATAAACAAGACTAAAAGGCAACCCTCAGAATGGGAAAAAATAATTGCCTATGAAACAACGGACAAAGGATTAACCTCCAAAATATACAAGCAGCTCAGGCAGCTTCATACCAAAAAAGCAAATAACCCAATCCACAAATGGGCAGAAGACCTAAATAGACATTTCTCCAAAGAAGGCATACAGATGGCCAACAAACACATGAAAAGATGCTCAACATCACTCATCATCAGAGAAATGCAAGTCAAAGCCACAATGAGGTATCACCTCACACCAATCAGAATGGCCATCATCACAAAGTCTGGAAACAACAAATGTTGGAGAGGGTGTGGAGAAAAGGGAACTCTCCTGCACTGTTGGTGGGACTGTAAGTTGGTACAGCCACTATGGAAAACAATTTGGAGGTTCCTTAAAAAACTGCACATAGAACTACCATATGATCCAGTAATCCCACTCCTGGGCATATACCCAAAGAAAACCATAATCCCAAAAGAAACTTGTACCATAATGTTTATTGCAGCACTCTTTACAATAGCCAGGACATGGAAGCAACCTAAATGCCCATCAACAAATGAATGGATACAGAAGATGTGGCATATATATACAATGGAATATTACTCAGCTATAAAAAGGGATGAGATGGAGCTATATGTAATGAGGTGGATAGAACTACAATCTGTCATACAGAGTGAAGTAAGTCAGAAAGAGAAAGACAAATATTGTATGCTAACTCACATATACGGAATCTAAAAATGGTACTGATGAACTCAGTGACAAGAACAGGGAAGCAGATACAGGGAATGGACTGGAGAACTCGAGGTATGGGAGGGGGCGGGGGTGAAGGGGAAACTGAGAAGAAGCGGGAGAGTAGTACAGACATATATATACTACCAACTGTAAAATAGTCAGTGGGAAGTTGTTGTATAACAAAGGGAGTCCAACTCGAGGATGGAAGATGCCTTAGAGGACTGGGGCAGGGAGGGTGGGGGGGAATCGAGGGGGGGGCGTCAAGGAAGGGAGGGAATATGGGGATATATGTATAAAAACAGTTGATTGAACCTGGTGTACCCCCCAAAAAAATAAAATAAAATAATAATAAAAAAAAAATATGAATGAGATCCATGTTGTGTAGAGTATTCTTCATTGTAGCTATTTCCCTTTCATCAATCTAAATATATTGTGCCACTCCCTTCTGGCTTTCAAAGTTTCTGTTGGGGAATCAGCTGTTAACCTTAACCTTATGTGAGTTCCCTGGTATGTTACTTGCCATTTTTCCCTTGTTGCTTTTAAAAAATGTTCTTTGTCTTTAGTTTTTGTCAAATTGATGACTATGTGGCTTGCTGTGTTTCTCCTTGGGTTTTTCCTGCCTGGGATTCTTTGTGCTTTCTGGACTTGGGTCGCTGTTTTCTTTCCCATGTCAGGGGAATTTTCAAATATAGTCTCTTCAAATATTTTCTGAGGTCCTTTCTCTCTCTCTCTCTTCTTTTTTGACCCCTATAATGTGAATCTTACTGTGTTTAGTGTTATCCCAGAGGTCTCTTAGACTGTCTTAATTTCTTTTCATTCTTTTTTCTTTATTCTTTTCTGCATCAGTGATTTCCACCATTCTGTCTTCCAAGTCACTTATCCTTACTTCTGCCTCAGTTATTATGCTATTACTGCATTCTACTGTATTTTTCATTTCAGTTATTGCATTGTTTTTCCGTGTTTGTTTGCTCTGTAATTCTTCTCATTCTTCGTTAAACTCTTCTTGCATCTTTTTGATGTTTCCCTCCAGTCTTTTTGTGAAGTTGTGGATCATCTTCAATATCATTATTCTGAATTCTTTTTCTGGAAGTTTGCCTCTCTTCACTTCATTTAGTGGTTTTTCTGGGGGGTTATCATGTTCCTTCTTGTGGTAAAAAATCCTCTGACTTTTCCTTCTTTCTGTCTTCCTGTGACTAAGGTTTTCATTCTGAAGCCTTCAGCAGTATAGTTCTTCTTGATACCGCTGTCTGCCCTCTGGTGGAGGACACTGTTTAACAGGCTTGTGCATACATCCTGATGGGAGCTTCTGGTGGTGGTTAGGGTTGGGTGTTGCTCTGTTAGACAAAGCATAGTAAAACTTTTATCCACTTTTCTGCCAATGGGTTGGGCTGTGTTCCCACCCTGTTGGTTGTTTGGCCTAAGGTGGCCAAGCAGCGGAGTTCACAGGCTCTTTGGTGGGGCTAATGTCAGACTCCAAGAAGGCTCATGCCAATGAACCCTTCCCCAAATACCTACTGCCATAATCCTCAGCAATGCAGAGGGCCACAACTGCCCCCGCCTCTCTAGGCAACCTCCCAACACAAGCAGGTTGGTCTGGTTCAGTCTCCTGTGGAGTCACTGCTCCTTCTCCCTGTATCCTGGTGTGCACACTACTGTTTGTGTGACCTCCAAGAGTGCAGTCTCTATTTACAACTGTCATGTGGATGTCCTGCAATCACATCCTTCTGACCTGCAAAGTCTGTTTCTCTGGTGATTCCTCCTCCTTTTGTCAGATCCCCAGGTTGGGAAACCTGATGCAGGGCTCAGAATCCTCAATCTGTTGTGTGGATATCTGTGGTATAACTGTTCTCAAGTTTGTGATTCAACCAACTGGTGTTAATGGGATTTGATTTTATCACAATAGTATCCCTCACACAGTCACACTGTGACTTCTCTTTTGTCCCTGGATGTGGGGTGTATTTCTTGGTAAGTTCCAGTGTCTTCCTGTCAATGATTTTTCAGCATTTACCTGTGATCTCATTGCTCTTGCAAGATGCAGTGACCACGTGTCCTTCTACTCAATAATCTTGAACCAGGAATGAGGACTGTGAGGTATCTTAAAGAGAAATATTTAACTAGGATTAATTGAAATATTAAATTAAATAGAATTATTCATAACTGTGGTTATTGTAACCAAGATTATTGATTATACTGTAATGAGATGTTTAACCATGCCTTTTAAGGCTTCTATCTTTTATAGATTTTTTGTACCCTGAAGCTGTTACAAAAGTGCTGCATCATCAAGGAGTTTCATAGAAAATCTGTAGAGGCAATTACAACACTTCCACACCAAGACAGTGGCTATGTGTTGACTCCAGCATATACTGACCTAATACATGCATGTTTCCTGTCCTGAGGCCACTAGATCAGGCATTCAGAGATTTTTATTCCTTGACAAAAAGTCACCCACCTATTAGTCTTGAAGCAGTTACTGAAGATGGACCATTGCCCTTCTGCTTCCCATAAGAATATGTGAGTAAAATCTCTTAGGGAGAATGAAACAGGAGGGAAGGGGACAGAGCACAACCTTTGAAAGAATGGCATAGCCCAAGGACATGATGTAAACTGAGTAGAACAAAATGAGTGCAAGATGGTGGGAAACTCAACTTCCACTAGATCTTGAACCTTATTATACAACTGTAAGGATCACAAAGTGGGCATTGGCCCAATTCCAGGAAACCTGCTCTTTGTGAAATTGCTGGAATACTCTTCCCAATTATTAGTCTATGAAATAACTCACCCTTATAAAAAATGACAACCACATACAATGGTACATTTCACAAGTTCTGAGATGGCCCACAGTCTGTCTATGGAGTGTGTCTTTCTAAATAAATTCCCTTCTTACCTAATAGTATGTCTCTCACTGAATTTTTTCTCCAATGAGCCATCAAGAACCTGAGATTCCTTAGGTTCTGAAATGAGGTATGGGATCTCAGTTGGAAGACTTTGGATTTTGGCTGAGTTACAGTGTTGGTAGCATGGGTTCAAGTCCCAATCAGGGTTTTGGCTCGGTTCGAATTCCTGATGCATAGGTTGGACCCACAGTCTGAGTTTTGGCTGCATTTGAGTCCAAACCATGTGCATTCATATGTCAATCAGGACTTTGGCGGGGTTTGATTCCTGGCCAGCAGGGTTCCAATCTCAATCTGTGGTGCAAGGTTTCAATTTTATCATCACATCAAATCAACTAAAACATATTACATGTAGAAACAACAATGACTGGAACTTCCCTGGTGGCACAGAGAAGAAGATTCTGCCCTCCTATAGCAGGGACCTCTGTTTGATGCCTGGTCAGGAAACTAGATCCCACCTACCACAACTAATAATTCACTTGCCACAACTAATGATCCAGCATGCTGCAATGGCAGATCTTGCATTCTGCAACTAGGTGATGGCAGAGCCAAATAAATGAATAATTTCTTTAAAATGTCCTAATGATGTTCTGTTGTATGTCTCTACCACCTTTTCTTTATCTATTTAACTGTTGATGGATCTAAGTTGTTTGTATACCTTGGCTATTGTGAATGATTCTGCCAAGTATATGACAGGACAAATATCATTTGAGATCATGATTTTAATTTGTTGAGATAAATACCCAAAAGTGAGATTGCTGGATCAAACAGGGATACTCTTTTTGACTTTTCTGAGAAATCTCCATTATGTTCTCCAGTGGATAAACCATTTTACATACCCACCAACAGTGTACAGTGTTCCACATCCTCTCCAACATCTGTCATATTTTGTTTTTTGATATTGACCATGCTAATGGATGTGAGATGGTATCTTATTGTCATTTGATTTGCATTTTCTTGATGATAAGTAAAGGAGGAACTATTCTTCTCCCAAATTTACAGAATGGGAAACCAAAGTCCAGAAATGAAATTATAAAGGTCATATATCTGGTAGGCTTCAGAGGTGGGATGTGAACCCAGGCAGAAAATGTCCAGGATGTACATGCCTGGTGAATATGCTGAACAGTCTTCCATGTGCTTAGCAAACCTGGGATCATGCAATACATGCAACACAAAAGTATTCTGCTCTTTTCTCACAATGTCTAATTGGAAAGATTTCTCATAACACTAAGCATTCTCTTAAACACAATTTTATGTTAGTTGATTTCATAACATCCTATATGTGCTGTGGTCACATTATGTTTAATGGGTCATGGGATATTCCAGATTTTCCCTTGTGTAAGAGATGCTGAGGACTACATCCATGCTTGTATAATTTTTTGGGTGCTTCTAATCACCACTTTAGCATAAACCTTCGAAGAAAAATTGTTGGGACAAGACCATACATACTTTAAGAACAAGTCAACTCCAAACAAGGTTGTAGCAATTTCCACTCTTCGTAGAAGTGTTTACACTCTATCTTTTTCCTCTTTTTTCTACCTTTCTTCACTCCAGTGTCTATAAATCTCTGTCCTTGCAGTGGGTAAAGAACAAAAGTTCAAGGTGGGGCAAGATTGTTGCTTTCGAGATCAGAAATTGGGACTTTGTGTACCCTGGGACTCTTTTACATGAATGGCATCTTCCTCAACAACCTTGGAGGCCAAGGGAAGGAACATGCTGGGCCCTGGAGGGGTGGGGTTGGCTAGGGGTCCACATGGGTCGTCATATGGCAAATGGTAATAGAAACGACACCCACTGTATAGTTGGCAGAGAGCTGGTGACTGGGGTGAGGGGACTAAGGGGAACCATTTCAGCTTGAAGGGCCTCATCCAGAACCACCCTGGAGGAGAAGGCCACTGGCAAAGTTCCTTTGAGATGGGAAGAATAGAAATTATTTTTATTACCCCTTCCTATACCTCTGAATGAGGAGGTGGCAGAGTTTGTGGAGCTGTTGCCAGATCTTCCATGGTCTAGGACACCCTCCTGCCCCTTCCTTTGGGGCTGCCTCTCCCCTGCTCCAGTAACATGTTGTTGAAGGAACTGTCAATCATGTGGCACAAGGCAATGTGACCAAGTAAAACCAATCATAGTACCCCATGTGGCTGCCAGAATGGATGGTTGAGGGCTGGACACATGATCGGAGATAGACAAATCAGAGTGCTCCCTGGTACCCTGATGATTTCTGAGAATCTTTCTTTATGGGTTAGATGTCTTTGGCTTATACATATAGAAGCCTGAAGGAAGAAAGCTGTCAGGCTAAGAGAATCAATGATTAGAGAAGGAAAACAGATAGGGACAGAAGGAGTGAGCTGAACACTTCTGATTTCTTAGGTGTAGTTGCTGAGATGTGTGGAACAGATCTGGTTCTTGTGTCCTTTAACCCTATTATCCTTCCAGTAAGTCTCTGCTTTCCTTGAAGCAAGTTGGAGTTGGGCTCCTCTCACTTTGTTTCAGACAAGGTTTTAGATCCTGCTGGATTATGAAACACCTCCCCAACTCAAAGAGAGGTACCCATTTATATTAGCTCCAATAGGAATGGGATCCTTTATTCTTTACTGAGAATAGGGCTTTGAAGGGCATCAAACACAGTCCATCACCATCCCTGGGTGGAAGTACCCTCTGTGTGAGAGAGTGTGTACTTGGAGTGGGCCTGATTGATTCATGAAGGAGCCACAGGATTTACACTGTAGGAGCCAGGCCAATCTTGTTGTTGCCCGATCATAAACCCAAAAATAAAGCTTCAAGAAGACGTCACCCAGGACCCAGGCCTCCAACTGCTTCCAGGTCTCTGTGCCCCTTGAAACCTTGTGGTCTTAAAACTTGAATCAGAAGTATAAATTTGTACCATTTAATTATTTTTATTGTTTTACACAAACGCTGTGCATTTTGGCTCTGACCACTGAAGAGCCTTGAAGCAATGGCAACTTGATAACAGTGCCTATCCTGAGTCCTAACTTGTGGCCTCTAGATAAGTTTTCCCACCAAACAATCCAGAGATTCTTGAAGAGATGGTTGATTTCAGGCCTGGACAAAGAAATGTACAAAATAAGGCTAGGAATCTTGTAGGACCAGAAATTTGAGAGCATTCAAAGACCACTGGGGGCCAGAAAAAAGTTTAGGAATCTATATGAAGAGGCCAAATTTGGGACAATTTAATAGCACCTCAAATTTATTAAAAACAAATTTAATATGTGAAAGACATAACAGAGATTTCCCTAGTAGTGCAGTGGACAAGTCTCCAGGCTCCCAATGCGGGGCCTGGGTCTGATCCTTTGTTAGAGAATTAGATCCCACATGCCATAAATAATTGTTCACATGCCATGTCTAAAATTTTGGCATGCTGCTACAGGAAATACCCCAGGCTGCAAATTGGACCCTGTGAAGTCATATACATAGTTTTTAAATGCCAAATAATATTCCATTGTATGTCTCTACCACATTTTCTTTATCCACTCAACTGTTGATAGACCTAAGTTATTTTTACATTGAAGCAAGTATATTTCAAGGAGGCAAAAACTGCAAAAACAAGTATAAATTTTATTTTTAGAGACACGACACAATCTATGGGAAAGCACACACTGAAGCTGTTTCTTTAAGACAGAAGCAAGGCAGAAAAACACACCCACAGAGAAAGGGTATGTGTGTCCTCTCTAATGAGGAGGAGAGTAGTAAGTCAGAAACTAAGCAGATATACACACCCAGGGAGGAGTGAGGGCATCTTGAATGAGGAGTACAGGAAACAAGTGATTAAAATTACTTATATAGAACAGCCCTCCATGGTCTTTTTAATTTGACCAATTATCCTAATTATTCTTTCACATATGACTGGTCCTTGGACCCTCCCCAAGATATGGGCACAACTTTTTGCTAAGATGAATCCCACAGCAGAGGCCTATAGGTGAATGTCCACACTTATCAGGGGGTAGTATCACATCCCTATTTGACCCCTAAGGAGCCTTCCTACTCATGGGCAGACAGGGAAGATTTCCTTGACATTAGGAGTGGGCACCTTATCTCTTTACTTCAGCAGAGCTCAGCTTCCACCACGATCTGTTTCCTTGGAGTATCAGGATGAGAACAAAGCTTAAATTTAACTCCACTTGAGAAACACCAGCTCTCCAGCCCAGGGGCCCATCTATCTCCTACCTCAGCAGGGCAAATAGTCCTTTGAGAGCATGATTTTAATTTTCTGGAATAAATACCCAGAATTGAGATTGCTGGATCATATAGGAATTCTCTTTTTAACTTTTTAAAGGAATTTCCATTATGTTCTCCAGTGGCTACACCATTTTATATCCCCACCAACTGTGTACAGGGTTCCACATCTTGGTCAACACTTGTTTCCTTTTGTATGTTGTATATTTTTAAGCTCTTTATTGGAGTGTAATTGCTTTACACTGTTGTGCCAGTTTCTGCTGTACAACAAAGTGAATCAGCTTTATTTATACCTATATCCCCATATGCCTTCCCTGCCATGACTCCTTCCCACTCTCCCCATCTCACCCCTCTAACTCATCACCAATCACCGAGTTAATCTCCCTGTGTATGCAGCAGCTTCCCACAAGCTATCTATTTTACATTTTGTGGCATATATATGTCAATGCTACACTCTCAATTTGTCCCAGCTTCCCCTTTACCCCTTCCCCGTCGTGTCCTCAGTCTGTTCTCTATATCTGCATCTTTATTCTTTCACTGTCACTGACCATCAGTACCATTTTTTTTAGATTCCATATATATATATGTGCATTAGTATATGGTATTTTTTTCTCTTTCTGGCTTAATTTGCTCTGTTTGACAGACTCTAGGTCCATCCACCCCACTACAAATAACTCAATTTCATTCCTTCTTATGGCTAAGTAATATTCCATTGTATATGTACCGCAACTTCTTTATCCAGTCACCGATTGATGGGCTTTTAACTTGTGTCCATGTCCTGGCTATTGCAAATAGTGCTACAAGGAATATTGTGGTACATGTATCTTTTTGGATTATGGTTTGAACAAGGTGTATGCCCAGTAGTGGGATTACTGGGTCATATGATAGTTCTATTTTTAGTTTTTCTAAGAACCTCCATACTGTTTTCCATAGTGGCTGTATCAATTTACATTCCCTCCAACAGTACAGGAACGTTCCCTTTTCTCAACGTCCTCACCAGCATTTATTTTTTATAGAATTTTTGTTGATGGCCATTCTGACCGGTGTGAGGTGGTACCTCATTGTGGCTTTGACTTGCATTTCTCTAATGATTAGTGATGCTGAGCATTTTTTCCATGTGTTTGTTATCCATCTGCATGTCTTCTTTGGAAAAAAGTCTATTTAGGCTTTCCTCCCTCTTTTGGATTGGGTTGTTTGCTTTTTTGATATTTAGCAGTCTAAGCTGCTTGAATATTTTGGAGCTTGATCCTTTGTCCATTGCTTCATTGGCAAATATTTTCTCCCATTCTGAGGGCTGTCTTCTTGTCTTGTTCATGGTTTCTTTTGCTTTGCAAAAGCTTTTAAGTTTCATTAGGTCCATTTTTTCATTTTTGGTTTTATTTCCTGTATTCTAGGAGGTGGGTCAAAAAGGATTCTCCTTTGGTTTATGTCATAGAGTGTTCTGCCTATGTTTTCCTCTAAGACCATTTGTTGTTTGATAATGACCATCCTAATGGAAGTGAGATGGTATCTTAGTGTGACTTGATTTGTATTTTCCTGATAAGTGAGGGAAGACATATCCTTCTCCCAAATTTACAGATTAGGAAACCAATGCCCAGAAATGAACTCATCAAGGTCACATGACTGGTAGATGTCACAGGTGGGATTTAAACACAGGCAGAAAATCTCCAGGATATGCATGCCTGGTGAGTATGCTGCACTCTCTACCATGTCTTAGCAAATGCGTGATCATGTTGATTTGTAGTCTGAACTTTTCTCTCAATATCATATTGGAATGATTTCTCATGACACTAAATATTCTCCTAAAACACAATTTTAAGGCAGTTTATTGCATGATGGCCTATCTATCCTGTGGACACTTTATGCTTAATGGACCTTAGGATGTCATAGATTTCCCTTTTTTTAAGAGACTCTGTGGACTACATTCTTTCTGATGCATCTTTCAAGGTGTTTCTGATCATTGGTTTAGCATAAATATTAGAAGCAAAATTCAGTGACAAAGACAATACATATTTGAAGAACAAGCCATCTCCAAATATATTGTACCAATTTTCACTCTTTCAAAAAGAGATCAAGATCTATCTTCTTTCTGATTTTTTCTACCTTTTCTCACTGTTGGCTATAAATCACTATGGTCTGCAAAAGGTAAAAGATAAAAGCTGATGGTGGGTAGGGGAGGGGGGAACTGTTGCTTTGAAGAACAGACTTTGGTTCTTCCCTGATGGTCCAGTGCTTAAGTTTCTGTGCTTCCAAAGCAGGGGATGGGGTTTAGTCCCTTGTCAGGGAACTAATATCCCACATTCCTTGTAGTAGTGAAAATAATAAAAGTGGATAAAGATCTGATTTATCATCATGTTGGTAGAACAGGCTGCAATCACAGATCCTCAGTGACATTAGGCTCATTAGTAGACACAGCTGCATCCCTGGCCTTAGGCTCATCTAGGGAAGAAAGACCAGACTTCTCTTGGTTGATATTATGGTAGTAAGCCTTCCTAAAACCATATGTCTCCCGACATGGATGCAGAAGTGTGTTCTAGTGGAAGCATCTATGAATTAATCCATTCATTTCTGCAACATGTATTTATTGAGGGCCTACTATGTGCCTGTCATGAGTACTGGGGCCGGAAGTTTGGAGGACACTTCCTTTGTTTTATACAATGGGGATGATGCCCTGCAAAGGCTCCTGGGGAGACAGTTAAATGGCATATGTAATTCACCAGAGCTATTATTCTTACTCTTATTGGTGGTTTCCCACCAACAGAGAGACATTGTTTACAGTTCCATGAAGAACAATTGACAGCGAGTTTGACAAACTATTCACATGAGTCACCATTAAGCTCAAAACATGATTTTTACTGTTAAAAATGTTACCAAACCTGCTCTCAACCTTTCCCCCTTTATCAGCTCTGCGGCTGGTCCTCTTTCACTCCCCTTGAGCCCATCATAATCTAGTGTCATCCCAAAGGGACCAGGCACATGTAACAGTGGACATATGGCAGATCTACACACACATGTAACCTCAGGAATTAGGGGTATGTATCTGGAAGAGTGCACCCCCTCACCCTATCCAAGCTTTTCCCTGACTCTCTGAAGTGGAATCACATCCTCTTCTGCCGTCCGACCCACATGTCTGTTATTTTCTTCATTTGGCCCTCCATAATGGGAATTGTCTCTTCATTTGTCTCCATGAAATGGTGGTGGGTTCCTAACGCAGCTATCTGTCACTGTGTTTCACCACAGCACATAGCACACAGTAGGTGATGAGTAAATTTGTACTGAATGAAAAGATGAGGAAGGAAGTTAGAATGGCCCTTTCACTGATGCTTGTCTTGCTTGAGTAAAGGCTATACTATGAAATGGGTTGGAGTCTGTTTTCCACCTTATTTATTCCTTCCTGCTCCTTCTCTCATCTGGATCTCCCTCCACCTCTAACCCTTGCTGTCCCCAGCCTGCTCCTGTTCCTAGGATCTCAGGGTCAGAAGAAGTGATGCTTCCATGACAAATGTGACAAACCATGGCACTCTACCCATGTGGTTTATAGATGTGCCCTTCGAGGAAGCTCAGAAAGGCTGAAAGCTTTGTGCACCCTGGGTCCCCCTTTACAAGAGTGATATTCTCCCCACAGCCTTGAAGGTGAGTGGAAGCGACATGCTGTGCCCTGGAGGCATGGGGCTGGTACAGGGTTCCACACAGCCTGTCACTTTTGAGATGTCCTGGAAAGGACTCTGTAGGTGTGGGTGTCAGAGAGCTGGTGACTGAGGTGGTGAGGCAAAGGGGAAACTTCCAAGCTAGTAAGGCCTCACCTAGAAACCCCTGGGGCAAATGGGGACTATAGATTCTCTTTTTACTAACCAATAACATCCCTCTGAATGAGGAGGTGTTGGCATTGATGGGGCCATCAGCAAATGTTATTTTGGTCTAGGATGGCCCTTGTTGCTTCCTTTGGGGCTGCCTCTCCTGAGCCCCAGTCCTGTGATGATAAAGGAAAATGTCAGTCATGGTGGGCAGGGCCCCATGACCAAGTAAAGCCAATTATAGTAACCCAAACACCTGCAAGGATGGTTGGTTGTGGGTTGGACACATGATCTGAGGTGGACCAATTGGATCCCTCCCTGGTAGCTTGATCTTTCCTGAGCTTCTTTTCTTAGGGTTGAGATGTCTTGAGGATATATGTTTAGAAACTGAGAGGAGAAAGCTGTCAGGCTCAGAGAGTCAAAGAGTAGAGAAGGGAAAGGGTGAGGGAGAGATAGAATCAGCTGATGACCAAGGCCATTTCTGGCTTTTTTTTCTATTCCCACCTCCTCACTTTGGCTATTGCAGTTGTTTTACCTTCCAGTTGTTGTTCCACCTATTTTTTTAAATCCTTTTCTAACACATCTGTTAGTTTCCTATTCTTATCATATTTTTTTTTATCTTGCTATTGTTCTGCTGTTATTCTACATTTTTAATTTTTTTTTTCATTTTCCTGCTCCACACGGCTTATAGGATCTTGATTCACAAGCCCAGGGTCAGCGTGGAGCTCCTGAGGTGGGAGTTCTGAGTCCAAAACATTGGACTAACAGGAAAACCCAGTTCCCAAGGAATATTCATCAGAGTGAGCTCTCCCAGAGGGTCTCACCTCAACACCAAGACCCAGCTATACTCAACAGCCTACAAACTCCAGTGCTTGAAACCTCAGGCCAAACACCCAGTGGGACAGTATCATAATCCCACTCATCAAAAGTGGGGCAAAAATGAGAAAAAAAAAAGTCACAGATGAAGGAACAAGGTGAAAATACACAAGACCCAATAAGTAAAGAGGAAATAGGAAAATTGCCTGAAAAAGAATTCAGAGGAGTGAAAGCAAAGATGATCCAAAATCTCAATAACAACATACAGAAAATACAAGAAACAGTTAATAAGGACTCAGGAGAAATAAAGAGAAAACAAACAGTAATAGACAAAAAAAAAATAACCAAAATTAAAAATACTCTAGATTGTATAAACAGCAGAATAACTGAGGCAGAAGAATGAATAAGTGAGTTGGAAGATAGAATGGGGGAAAGAACTGCCACAGAACAGGAAAAAGATTAAAGAATAAAGAGAATTGAAGACAGTCTCAGAGACCTTGGTGACAGTATTAAGTGCACCAACATTTGAATCATAGGCATCCGAGAAGAAGAAGAAAAAAAGAAAGGATCTGAGAAAATATTTGAAGAGGTTATGGTAGAAAACTTCCCCAACATGAAAAAGGAAATAATTAATGAAGTCCAAGAAGCACATAAAGTACCATACAGCATAAACCCAAGAGTAAATACACAGAGACACATATTAATCAAACCAACAAAAATTAAACACAAAGAAAAAATATTAAAAGCAACAAGAGAGAAACAACAAATAGCATATAAGGGAAAACCCATAAGGATAACAGCTGATCTTTCTGCAGAAATTCTGCATGGCAGAAGGGAGTGGCAGGATATACTATAAGTCCTGAAAGAGAAAAACCTACAGCCAAGAATACTCTACCCAGCAAGAATCTCATTCAGATTTAACAGAGAAGTCAAGAGCTTTACAGAGAAGCAAAAGTTAAGAGAATTCAGCACCACAAAAGCAGCCTTACAACAATTACCAAAGGAACTTTTCTAAGCAAGAAACACAAGAGAAGGAAAAGACCTACAAAAACAAACCCAAAGCAATCAAGAAAAAGGTAATAGGAACATACATGTCAATAATCACCTTGACTGTAAATGGATTAAATGTTCCAACCAAAAGACAGAGACTGGCTGAATGGATACAGAAACAAGACCCTTACATATGCTGTCTACAAGAAACCTACTTCAGATAAAGGGACACATATAGACTGAAAGTAAGGGGATGGAGAAAGATATTCCATGCAAACAGAAGTCAAAGGAAAGCTGCAGTACCAATACTTATATCAGACAAATTAGACTTTAAAGTAAAGATTATTACAAGAGACAAGGAAGGACACTCCATAATGATCAAGGGATCAGCCAAAGAAGAACATATAACAATTGTAAATATTTATGTACCCAACATAGGAGCACCTCAATAAGTAAGGCAAATGCTAACAGCCATAAAATGGGACATTGACAGTAACACAATAATAATAGGAGACTTTAACACCCCACTTACATCAATGGACATATCATCCAAGCAGAAAATAAATAAGGACCCACAAGATTTAAATATTGAATTAGACCAACTCAAATTAATTGATATTTATAGGACATTCCATCCAAAAACTACAGAATACACTGTCTTCTCAAGTGCACATGGAACATTGTCCAGGAGAAATCACACCTTGGGTCACAAATCAAGCCTCAGTAAATTAAAAAAAAAAAAAAAAAACACTGTATTTGTATCAAGCATTTTCTCTGACCTCAATGCCATGAGACTAGATATCAATTACAGGAAAAAAAAAACTGTAAAAAATGCAAATACATGGAAACATAACAATACAAAATTAAATAACCAAGTAACCATTGAAGAAACCAAAGAGGTAATCAAAAAATACCTAGAAACAAATTACAATGAAAACACAACATCCCAATACTTATGGGATGTAGCAAAAGTAGTTCTATGAGGGAAGTTTATAGCAATACAGTCCTACCTCAAGAAACAGGAAAAATATCACATAAATGACCTAACCTGACACCTAAAACAACTAATGAAAGATAAACAAACAAACAAACAAAACCCCAAAGTGAGCAGAAGGAAAGAAATCATATAGATCAGATCAGAAATAAATGAAAAAGACATAAAGGAAACAATAGCAAAGATCAATAAAACTAAAAGCTGATTCTTTGAGAAGATAAACAAAATATATAAACCACTAGCCAGACTCATCAGGGAAAAAAGGGGAAGATACAATTCAACAGAATAGAAATTAAAAAGAAGTAACAACTGACACCGCAGAAATACAAAAGATCATGGGAGACTACTGCAAGCAACTATATGCCAATAAATTGGATAACCTGGAAGAAATGGGTAAATTCTTAGAAAAGTAAAATCCTCCAAGCCTGAACCAGGAAGGAATACAAAATATGAACAGACTGATCACAAGTATGGAAATTGAGGTTGTGATTAAAAATCTCCCAGCATACAAAAGCCCAGGGCCAGATGGATTCACAGGCAAATTCTATCAAACATTTAGAGAAGAGCTAACACCTATCCTTCTCAAACTCGTCCAAAATATAGCAGCAGTAGGAACACTCCCAAACTCATTCTATGAGGCCACCATCACCCTGATATCAACACCAGGCAAAGATGTCACAAAAAAGAACATTATAGGCAAATATCACTGATGAATATAGACGCAAAAATGCTCAACAAAGTACTAGCTAAAAGAATCCAACAACACATGGAAAATATCATTCACCATGATCAAGTGGGGTTTATCCCTGGAATGCAAGGATTCTTCAATATATGCAAATCAATCAATGTGATACATAATATTAACAAATTGAAGGATTAAAAACCATATGATAATAGATGCTGAAAAAGCTTTTGACAAAATCCAGCATCCATTTCTGATAAAAACTCTCTAGAAAATGGGCCTAGAAGGAAATTACCTCACATTAATAAAAGCCATATATGACAAACCAACAGCCAACATCATTCTAAATGGTCAAAAACTGAAAGCATTCCCTCTAAGAAAAAGAATAATACAAGCATCCCCACATTTGCCATTATTATTCAACAGAGTTTTGGAAGTTTTAGCCACAGCAATCAGAGAAGAAAATGAAATAAAAGGAATCCAAATTGGAAAAGAAGAAGTAAAATTGTCACTCTTTGCAGATGACATGATATGATACACAGAAAACCCTAAAGATTCTACCAGGAAACTGCTAGCACTAATTGATGAGTTTAGTAAAGTAGCAGGATATAAAATCAATGCACAGAAAGACCTTGTTTTCCATACACCAATAATGAAAGAGCAGAAAGAGAAATTAAGGAAACACTCCCATTTACCATGGCAACAAAAAAATAAAATAAAATTCCTAGGAATAAACCTGCCTAAGGAGGCAAGAGACCTGTATGCAGAAAACTAGAAGATGCTGATGAAAGAAATCAAAGATGACACTAACAGATGGAGGGACATACAATGTTCTTGGATTGCAAGAATCAATATTATGAAAATTACTCTCCTATTCAAAGCTATTTACAGATTCAACACAATCCCTGTGAAATTACCAATGGCAGTTTTCACAGAACTAGAGCAAGAAATCTTATGGTTTGTATGGAAATGCAAAAGACCCTGAATAGCCAAAGCTATCTTGAGAAGGAAAGACAGAGTTGGTGGAATTATGCTTCCTGACTTCAAACTATACTACAAGGCCACAGTGATCAAGACAGTATAGTACTGGCACAAAAATAGAAAGGAAGATCAATGGAACAGAATAGAACCCAGGGGTAAACCCAAGCACATATGGGCTCCTTATCTTTGACAAAGGAGGCAAGAATATACAATGGAAAAAAGACAGCCTCTTCAATAAGTGGTGCTGGGAAAATTGGACAGCTACATGTAAAAGAATGAAATTAAAACACTTCCTAACACCATACACAAAATGGATTAAAGGCCTAAATAAAGGCCAGCCACTCTAAAACTCCTAGAGGAAAACATAGGCAGAACTCTCTATGACATACATCAAAGCAATTTCCTTTCTGACCCACCTCCTAGAATAAGGGAAATAAAATCAAGAATAAACAACTTGGACCTAATGAAACGTAAAAGCTTTTGCACAGCGAAAGACACCATAAACAAGAGAAGACAACCCTCAGAATGGGAGAAAATACTTGCCAATGAAGCAACAGACAAAGGATTAAGCTCCAAATTATAAAAGCAGCTCATGCAGTTTAATACCAGAAAAGCAAATAACCGAATGAACAAATGGGTGGAAGACCTAAAAAGACATTTCTCCAAAGAAGACATACAGATGTCTAAGAAACACATTAGAAAATGCTCAACATCACTAATCCCTAGAGAAATGCAAGTCAAAGCCACAATGAGGTATTATCTCACACCTGTCAGAGCAGCCATCATCAAAACATCTAGAAAAAATAAATGTTGGAGAGGGTGTGGAGAAAAGGGAACCCTCCTGCACTGTTGGTGGGAATGTAAGCTGGTACAGCACCTATGAAAAACAGTTTGGAGGCTCCTTAAAAAACTAAAAATGGAACTACAATATGACCCAGTAATCCTACTCCTGGGCATATACCCAGAGAAAACCATAATCCAAAAAGAAACATGTACCATAATGTTCAATGCAGCACTATTTACAATAGGCAGGACATGAAAGCAACCTAAATGCCCATCAACATATGAATGGACAAAGAAGGTGCAGCACATATATACAATGGAATATTACTCAACCATAAAAAGGAAGAAAATTAAACTATATGTAATGAGGTGGATAGACCTAGAGACTGTCATACAGAGTGAAGTAAGCCAGGAAGAGAAAAACAAATACTGTATACTAACTCATATATATGGAATCTAAAAAAGTGGTACTGATGAACCCAGTGACAAGGCAAGAATAAAGATGCAGATGTAGAGAATGGACTTGTGGATACGGAGCTGGGGTGGGGGGGGTGGGCAAAGGGGAAGCAGGGAAGAAGTGAGAAAGTAGCATACACATAGATATGCTACCAAATGTAAAATAGTGGGAAGTTGCTGTATAACAAAGGGGGATCAACTCGATGACGGGTGATACTTTAGAGGGCCAGGACAGGGAGAGTGGGAGGGAGTCATGGGAGGGAGGGGATATGGGGATATATGTACAAATACAGCTGATTCACATTGGTGTAACTCAAAAACTGATACAAGAGTGTAAAGCAATTATCTTTCAATAAAGAGCTTAAAAAAAAAAAAAGAATCAGCTGATGGCTTCTGATTTCTTGGGTCCATTCACTAAGATGTTTGCATCTGCTCTGATCCCTATATCCCAGATCCACAATATACTTCCAATAAGTCTCCCCTTTCCTTCAAGTCAGGTGGAGATGGGCTCCTCACACATGTGACTCGAGGTTCTAGATCCTGCCTGATTAGGATGCAGCTCCCCCATGCAAACAGTCATACATTCTATTAGCACCATTGGGAATGGGATTGCTTAATCTACTGAAAATAGGGCTTTGCAGAGCATGAAAGTCCACCACCATCCCTGGGCAGGAGTGCCCTACCTGTGAGTGTGTGCTTGTAGTGGGCCTGATTGATTCCTGAAGCATCCCCGGCATTTACACTGCAGAAGCCAGGCCAAACCTGTTTTCCCTCAATCATTAACCAAAAAATACAGCCTCAGGAAGAAGTCACGCAGGATCCAGGTCTCCAACTCACTCAAGTTCTCTGCCCGCCCTCAAAGCATGCTGACACAGGTGCCATGAGGACCCTGGGGGAGAAGGAAATACACCTCAGTCAGTCTGAGTCCTTATCTGCCACCCCCTTAAGCATCCAAACATGGTGGCCTTTTGCTTATATTTTCCTCCTTTAGTAAGACCCAAGTGGCTGTCTCATCATCTGGGGAAATGCAGTGGTCTTTCAAGGTGAAGAACAGCCAAGACATATGGTTGCTCTGAAGGAGGGGGTGGGGGAGTAAAGGATTGGAGTTTTGGATTATCAAACACAAACTATGATACAGAGGATGCATAAAAAATAAGGCTCTCCTACATAACACAAGAAATATATTCAATATCACATAATAAACCATAATGGAAAAGATTAGGAAAAGCAATATATTATATGCATAAGTGAGTCACTTTGCTGTACAGCAGAAATAAACAGAATAGTGCAAATCGACTATATTTCAATACAATGAAAAGAAAAAGAAGAAAAAAAGAATGGTGCATAGTTAACTTGTTCTTTCCTCTGACCCATGCTCACTGTTTTCCCTGCAGAGAATGCCTTTTCTTTTCCCTTTCCCCACAACCTCTTCTTTAAGACTATGCTCAGCCCCTCTAGGAAGACTTCCTGGACCCACTATCACCCTCCCTGGCCACCTCAGGCTGGGTTGGGAGACTTACCCTGGTGTGACCCTTGTCTTTAGTCCTCATCACCCCTAATATGGTCCCACCTCCCCTTGGCCCAGCCCAAGCAACTTCCCTTTTCTTGGAGTCCAGTGGAGATTTGCCTCAACCCAAGCAGGTCTCCTCATGCCGTCATGAGGCTGGGGTTTCTTATTACTGAAATTCCCTGTATTCCTCAAAGATTTTTTTTCAGCCCATCAGTTTCCTCTGAAATCCCACAGGGAAATGAAATGAAGCCTCACCGCTGTGTCAGGGCAGTGGAGTCAATGTGCACCCTTTACTCACGTGAGTATCCAACCTCCCCACATAGGGCTCTGGTAGCACAACTCACAGAAGGCAACTGGAGCTTAGCAAGGGGGGTTGCAGCTGAGGTATAGGGGAACAATGTATTGATATCCCACCATGACACGTTCAAGATGGGAAGGGAGACTGTAAATCATTATGGTGAGACAACACACTGAGACTGTCCCCAGCGAACCCCACTTGTCACTTGCCATTTCAGGGATGGCTAGACCTCACATTCTGTGTTTGTCTCTCTGAGGGCATTGGTTAAACTGAAGCTCTTTGAGGGCACAGACACTTAATGATCCCCTCTCCTCTGTACCTCTAACCATTTCAGCATGAGGTGGTATCTCCATTTATTCCAGGATGGTGGGTGTCCCAGACTGCCATTTGCTCTCATGTGCTTGGTTGTGTGGGAGGCACTGGTCCAGCCTCATGGGCTTAGCAGTATCTGCAGTGGAATGGCTTGGCTTGAAGAGAACCCTCTCCTCCCAGCATCATCCCAAGGGTTCCTGCGAGTCCTAGATTTGAGAATCAGCCCCCACGTTTGGCCCCTGACCTTCCAGTTACAGGGCTGAGTGGGCACTGTGTATTCTTTTCCATTGATGGTGAAGATGATACTAGGCAGACTATTGATGCTGCTGCATGGAACCATGTACTGTAAGAGAAAGAGAAGAGAGTTTGACCCAGCTGAACCTTGTTGTGTGGAGAGCCCCAGAGTGACCATGTGGCATGTCCCTTCAACTGTTGCTCAAAAGGCTTGGCATTGATGAGGTTCTAGATGATGGTGATCCCTCTAGTTGGGGCAAGCATCAATGCAGTCCCAGTATCCATAATGGCCTGGCAGCTGTGGAATTAACCACGAAACATCCCAAAGCATGGTGACTCTGAAAGACAGTGGTACAAATTGGGCACCTGGATCACACTGAAGTGTCTCCCCACAACTGCCTGCCATCCCTGACTCTCCATAATAGCACTTTGCTCATATACTAACTTTGTTTCCCTTTTTTACGGCCATAAAATCTACTTTGACTTCCTTTGAGTTCTTTATACACCAGGCTCTTTTTGGACTCTGGGCCTTGGTGTGTGCTTGTCACCCTTCCTAGAAGACCTGCAGACCCTTCATCTAGCTACTTTCTCTTCATTTTCCAGGTTCCAGCTTAAATGTCACTTTTTCAAGGAAGTCTTCTCCCAAGACTACATCAGACTGCTGTCTTTATCTCTCTCTGTAGACCCTTTCTCATTTGTAACAAGTACCAAAAGTGAGAAATCATTAAGTGTGTGACTCATTTCATGTACATCAGCCTCACCAGATGTAAGGGCAATTTGTATCCTTAGTGCCTCCCTCAAGTGACCAGCACACAGCGGATTCACAGTGTATCTTATTTGAGTGAATAAATGAGTGAGTGAGTGAGTGAGTGAGTGAGAGTGAATGAATAAGTGCAAAAGTGAAAAAATGCATGAGTAATAAACAGAGACCTGTGTCTGGTGTGTGACAAATAATAGGTCAACCCACATTGTTAAGATGGACATTCCCTGGTGCAGCAGATGCTTTGAGTTTTGAGGAGGGGAAAATGGGCTCCCCTGGGAGACATTGTTTCCAAGAACTGTCCCTCACCTGGATCTGAAACTGAGACCCTGGCCAGGATTTCCCCAAGCTAGCCCAGGGACCTGAAAAGGACATGAAAACTTCTGTCTGAGTGGGTCACACAGAATCCCATCAGTTATTGCCCCTGGATCTCAGATCACTCCTGCATCCCAGCTTCCTGATTCTCTCTGTCCAGATCCTGCCCCACTGTGTCCCCAGGATGGGGTGTTTGTGTGGCAAAAGGTAGGGGGAGTGTCTCTTTCTATGTGTTGCTTTCAGATCTCAAGAATGCAGTGCACCTCTCTCCACTGCTGATAAGCTTCTCTCTAGGGAGACCAGTTTTCTCAGTTTTCCCAGGACTTTCCCTGTTTTTAAACTAGCAGTTTTGTGTGCTAAGAACTCCCTCATTCCCAGGTAGCACTGGGCAGTTGTTGATCTGTTCAGGGTGCTGAAATACTCCCTGATCATCTTTTCACCAAACATTAAGGTTCTCAATTGATGCCATCTGCCTCATAGCACAGTGGGTGCAGCCCTCTGTGGGCTGCACACAGGTCTTGGCACCCTTTTCAGGACCCTAATCAGGGCCCTGGGTAGGAGGCCTGGGGTGATTATGAGCCTATGGTTTATGTGTGTATCTGATTGTATGTGTTTCTTTGTATGTGTGTCTGTATGTGCATCTATGTGTGTGTTTCCCAGTGTGTCTCTGTTTGTGTCTTTGTGTGTTTTGGTGTGTATCTGTGTTCCTGTGCCAGTTTATATGTGTGTCAGTGTGTGTTTATATGTGTCTCTGTGTGTGTTTGTATGTGTGTCTTTGTGGTTTCAGGCTGTGGGTCTGTGTGTGACTGTGTGTCTGATCATATATTTGTGTGTTTCTCTATGTGTCCATGTGCATGTGTGGAAGCATCACTTGGGGTGGTCCTCCAAGGGAGAGGCTTACCCATTCATGTTCAACTGCCAGCAGTCTGGTCCAGACATTCATATGCAATTAAGATGTCCTTTGTGGTAGCTGTGGTCCACCCTGCCAAACATCACCTAGTTACCATTCTCCTTCACGCTGAGGAGAGAAAGAAGACAGACTGCTCCTTGTCAGAGAATAAAGGCACTCAGTGTCTGAGGGCTGTGCTGATCCACCTGTCAGAGGCACGACTATGGTTTACATTTTACAGATGTGAAAATTGAGGCATGGACGGATTCATTACCGATCAAGGTCGCTCACCGAATAAAATTTGGGGTTTTGTTTGTTCTTCTTCCTCTAGTTTTGGGTGTCCTTTCTTGTCTCTAAGGTTATATTGCTTATTTGGGATTTTTTTTTAAGGTAGGAATTTATTGCCATAAACTTCATTCTTGGACCTGCTTTTGGTGCTTCCCATGGGATTTGTAATTTTGTGTTTTAATTGTCATTTGTCTCTAGGTATTTTCTGATTTGCTCTTCAATGTCTTCAGTGTCCTCTTGGGTATTTAGTAGCTTATTGTTTGGCCTCTATTTATTTGTGATTTTTTACAGTTTTATTTCCTGTAATTGATTTCTAATCTTATAGCATTGTGTTCAGAAAAGATGCTTGATACAATTTCAATTTTCTTAAGTTTATCAAGGCTTGATTTGTGACCAAAGATGTGCTCTACCCTGCAGAATATTCCCTGTGCACTTGAGAAGTGTAATATGCTGTTTTCAGATGGAATGTCATATAAATATCCATTAAATCGATGTGGTCTATTTTGTTATTTAAAGATTACTTTTCCTTATTAATCATCTGGCTGGATGATGTCACCATTGGTATAACTGGGGTGTTAACATCCCCCAATATTTTTGTGTTACTGTCAGTTTCCTTTTTCATAGGTGTTAGCCTTTGCCTTGAGTATTGAGGTGCTCCTCTATTGGGTGCGTATATATTTATAATCATTCTATCCACTTCTTGGTTTGATCCCATCATCATTATGTCGTGTCCTTTCTTGTCTCTTGCAACATTCTTTATTTGAAAGTCTGTTTTATCTAATATGATTATTGTCACTCCAGCTTTCTTTTGATTTCCATTTGTATGGAATATTGTTTTCCATCTCCTAATTTTCAGTTTTTATGTATCCCTAGGTCTGAAATAGGTCTCTTTTGGATAGCATATACATAAGTCTTGTTTTTGTATCCATTCACCAGTGTGGGTCTTTTGGTTGGTGCATTTAGTCCATTTGAATTCAAGGTAATTATCAACATGTATATTCCTATCGCCTATGGTTAATTGTTTTAGGTTTGCTTTTTTAGGTTCTTTTTTTTTTTTTTTTTTTTTTTTTTTATTCTATTTCCCACTTAGAAAAATTCCTTTAACATTTGGTGTAGGTCTGGTTTGGTGGTGCTGAATTCTCATAATTTTGCTTCTTGGTAAAGCTTTTGATGTCTCCATTTTGTCTGAATGAGTACCTTGCTGTAAAGAGTTTTCTTGATTTTAGGTATTTTCCTTTCATCAAATTAAATATATCATGCTTCTCCCTTCTGCCTTGCAGAGTTTCTGTTGAGAAATCAGCTGTTAACCTTAACCGTATGGGAGATCCCTGGTATGTTATTCATCATTTTTCCCATGTTACTTTTAATAACTTTCCTTTGTCTTTAGTTTTTGTGAATTTGACTGCTGTGTCTTCATGTGTTTCTCCTTGGGATACTCCTACCTGGAATTCTATGTGCTTCCTGGACTTGAGTGGCTATTTCCTTTCCCATATTAGGGACATTTTTAAATATAGTATCTTCAAATATCTTCTCGGGTCCTTTCTCTCTCTCTTTTCTCCTCAGACCCTAAAATGCGAATGTTGCTGTGTTTAAGGTTCTCCTAGAGGTCTCTTAGACTGTCTTAATATATTTTCATTCTTTTTTCTTTATTCTTGTCTGCATGAGTGATTTCCACCATTCTGTCTTCCAGGTAACTGATCCTTATTTCTGCCTCAGTTATTCTGCTATTAGTTCCTTGTAGTGTATTTTTCATTTCAGTCATATTTCTTATTTCTGTTTGTTTGTTCTTTAATTTTTCTAGGTCTTTGTTAAACTTTTCTTGCATCTTTTGGATCTTTGCATCCAGTCTTTTTTTGAAGTCCTGGATCATCTTCATTATCGTTATTCTGAAATTTTTATCTGGAAGGTTGCCTATCTCCACTTCATTTGGTTGTTTCCTGGGGGTTAATCTTGTTCCTTCTTGTAGTACAAATTCCTCTGCCTTCTCACTTTCTCTGTTTTTCTGTGGCTGTGGTTTTCATTCTGCAGGCTGCAGGATTATAGGTCTTCTTGATACTGCTGTCTTCTCTCTGGCAGATGATGCTGTCTAACAGGCTTGTGCACAATTCCTGAGGGAGAAACGCACGATGATTAGACCTGGGTTTTGCTTTAGTTGGCAGAACATAGTAAAACTTTAATCCACTTGTCAGTCAATGGGTGGGACTGAGTTCCCACCCTGTTGGTTGTTTGGCATGAGGCAGCCCAGCACTGAAGATTACAGGCTCTTTGGTGGGGCTAATGGCAGGCTCCAGGAGGGCTCATGCCAATGAACCCTTCCCAGAATCCCCACCACCAGCATCCTCAGCCCTGCAGAGAGCCACAGTTGCCTCCACTTCTGCAGGCAACCTTCCAACACAAGCAGCTATGTATGGTTCAGTTTCTGATGGAGTCACTGCTCCTCCCCCTGGATCCTGGTGTGCACAACTACTGGTTGTTTGACCTCCAAGAGTAGAGTCTCTATTTACTACAGTCATGTGGATGTCCTGCATGCAAGTCCTGCTGACCTTCAGAGGCTGATTCTCTGGGGATGCCTTCTCCAGTTGCCCGGTCCCCATGTTGGGAAACCTGATGGGAAGCTCAGAACCTTCACTTCAGCAGGTGGACTTCTGTGATATCACAGTTCTCAAGTTTTTGAGTCAACCAACCAGTGTTTATGGGACTTGGTTTTATCGCAATAGTGTCCCTCCCACTGTCAGACTGTGGCTTCTCTTTTGTCCCTGGCTGTGAGGTGTATTTCTTGGTTAGTTCCAGTATCTACCTGTCTATGATTGTTCAGCAGTTACTTGTGATTCCATTGCTCTTGCCAGAGGGAGTGAGCACATATCCTTCCACTCCACCATCTTGAACCAGAAATGAGGCCTGTGAGGTATCTTAAAGAGAAATATTTAAATAAGATTGTTTGGTATATAAAGTGAAATGCAATTATTCATAATTCTGGTTATTGTAACCAAGTTTACTTATCATACTGTAATGAGATGTTTAACCATTCCTTTTAAGTCCTCTAGTTTCATAGAATTTTTTGTACTCTGAAGCTGTTACAGAAAGTGCTTCATCATCAAGGAGTTTCACAGAAAATCTGTGGAAACAATTTCAACACTTCCAGCCCAAGACGATGGTTATGTGAGGATTCCAGTCTATACTGACTTAATTCAAGGAAATTTCCTGCCCCAGGGGCTGCTAGATAAGGCACCCAGTGATTTTTTTTTCCCTGACAAACAGGGTGATCTCCCTAATTAGCCTTGAAGCAGTTACAGAAGGTGGATCATTGCCCTTCTGCTTTCCATAAGAATATGTGAGTAAAGTCTCTTACAGGGGAATGAAACAGGAGGGAAGGGGACAGGGCACAAGCTTTGAAAAAGTGACATAGCCCAAGGACGTGACATAAACTGAGTAGAATCAAATGGGTCCAAGATGGTGGACAACACCACTTGCACTAGACCTTGAACATCATAATAGAACCATAAGAATGAAAAAGTAGCCAGTGGCCCAATTCTAGGAAATCTCCTCCCCTTCCTGAAATAGCTGGAATACTCTTCCCAACTATTAGCCTATGAAATAACTCACCCCTATGAAAACTGACAATCACATATACTGGTACATTTCTCACTTTCTAAAATGGCCCATAGTCTGACTGTGGAGTGTGTTTCTCTCTAAATAAATTCACTTCTTACCTATGAGTGTGTTTCTCACTGAATTCTGTCTGCAATGAGACATCAAGAACCTGAGCTTCCTTAGGTCCTGAAATAAAGTGTGTAATCTCAGTTGGAGGATTTTGGGTTTTGGCTGGGTTCCAGTCTTGACAGTGTGGATTCAAATCCCTATCAGGATTTTGCTGGGTTTAAGACCCAGCTGCATGAGCTTGAGCCCCAGTCTGAGTTTTGGCTGTTTTATGTCCAAGTCACATGGGTTCATATTTCAATCAGGGATTTGGCGGGGTTTCAGTCCTGGCCACCATGGTTCAAATCCCAATCTGAGGTGCAAGATTTCAATTTTTCATCACATCAAATCAACAGAAGCACATAAAATATAAAAACAGCCATGACTGGGACTCCCCTGGTGTCACAGTAGAGAAGACTCTGTTCTCCCAATGCAGGGGCCTCAGTTCAATGCCTGGTCAGGGACCTAGATCCCACCTGCCACAACTAATAGTTCAGATGCTGCATCTAAAGATCCCATATGACTCAACAAAAGATCATGTGTGCTGCAACTCACTGATGTCACATCCAAATAAATGAGTACATTAAAAAACAAACAAAGAAACAAAAACAAAAAGTCCTAATGTTATCCTGTTGTATGTCTCTACCACATTTTCTTTATCCATTCAACTGTTGATGGATTTAAGTTGTTTCTATATCTTGGCTATTGTGAATCATGCTGCAATGTACATGACAGGACAAATATCCCTTTGAGATCATGATTTTAATTTTTTGGAATAAATACCCAGAAGTGAGATTGTTGGATCAAAGCAAATTCTCTTTTTAGTTTTTTGAGGAATCACCATTATGTTCTCCAGTGGCTGCACCAGTTTTCTTCCCCAGCAGCACCATGTTGAAATCCACTTCCTCATCAACACTTTTTATAGTTTGTTTTCTGATAATGGCCATGCTAATGGATGTGAGATGGTATCTTATTCTCATTTGATTTGCATTTCTGGATGATCAGTGAGGGAGGAACTATCCTTCTCCAAAATTTATAGAATAGGTAAGCAATGTGAAGAAATGAACTTATGAAAGTCATATGACTGGTAGGCTTCATAAATGGGATGTGAATCCAGTCAGAAAAGCTCCAGGATGTACATGCTTGGTGAGTATGCTGCATTGTCTTCCATGTGCTTAGCAAATCTGGGATCATGTAATACCTGCAATATAAAAGTACTCTACTCTTTTTTCTTTATGTCTTATTGAAACAATTTATTATAACACTGAATATTCTCTTAAAACAGAATTTCATGGCAGTTGATTGCATGATGGCCTATCTGTATTTTGGTCAATTTAAGTTTAATGGGTCTTGGGATGTACCAGATTTTCCCTTTCATAAGAGATTTTGAGGACTACGTCCTTGCTTATGGAGGTTTTGGTTGCTTCTGATAATCACATTAGTATGTTGCAGAAAAAACTGATCCCACGATAAACCAAGTACAACACTCAGAGAGTTGGAGAACTCAGGTTTATTGAGCCGGCAGACCCATATGAGCTATCGCTTCAAAATTCTGGGCCCATTTCAGGGGAGTCTTCTCCTTAAATGGATTAAAACATACAGCTATAGTTGGTACAAACTGATTGGCTACAAATTACTATATGTCATGGGCAGTTACAGAGCGTGGGAGTTGCCATGGTTTACACACATGGTAGGGGGTCCTAACAGGAACTTGTAGGAGCCAGACATTCCATTCCTATCAGGACTAAGGTCACAATTTGCATCTTCATATTAGTTGCAGGTTGAAGTTAATGGTCACTTAACAAGTCTATGTGCAAAGGGTCTCAAACAAAGGCTTGGGGTGGGTGCCTGTGAGCGAGACATTCTTCCCTTATCTGATTACTCTTAATAATTCATTTTACTGTTTAACTGAGAGTGGTGAGCAGGCCTTTGCAAGATAGAGGAGAGTAAGAAATTACAAGTATGAAAGTTTCAATTTCCTCATCAAGCATACACCCTAGAAGAAAAATTACTGGGAAAGGACCATATATACTTTAAGATCAAGTCAAATCCTAAAAGATTGTACCAATTTATGCTCTTCCAAGAAGTGTTTAAGATCTTTTTTCCTGTTTTTTTCTACCTTTCTTACCACCAGTGCCTATAAATTTCTGTGGAATGCAGTGTGTAAACAACAAAAGTGGAAGCTGGGGTAAGATTGTTGCTTTCAAGATCAGAGATTGGGACTTCACTGGTCATCCAGTGTTTAAGATTTCATGCTTTAAGTCTGGGGACTTGGATTCGATGCCTATCAGGGATCTAAGATTCCACATGATGTGCTGTGCAACCAATAAAGAAAGTTATGAAGATCAGATTTTATCCTAATGTTGGTAGCACAGATAACAAATATAGAGCCTGAATAAAATTGGGCTCATTAACAGACACAGCTCTAACCCTGGCCTTAGGCTCATCTAGGGAAGCAAAGCCTGACTTTTTCTGGTTGATATTATAGCAGTAAGCCCTGCTGATACCAAATATCTCCCAACATGGATGCAGCACTGTGTTCTAGTGGAAGCATCTAACCATTCATCCATTCATTTATTCAACATGTATTTATTGAGGACCTACTTTGTGCCTGTCACCAGTACTGCAGCCAGAAGTTTGGAGGAGATTTCCTTCATCTGCACAATGGGGGTCATAACTTGCAGGGAGTCATGGAGACACAGGGAAATGGCATATGCAAGTAACCTGAGCTATTCTTATTATTCTTATTGGTGGTTTCTCAAAACAGAGAGACATTGCTTATGGTTCCATGAAGACCACTTGGAAAATCAGTTTCACATACTGTTCCATTAAATCTCCATTAAGCCCAGACCACATTATTTGCTATTCAGAAATTAAAAAAAAAAAAAAAATACCGGTTCTGCTCTCACCTTTTCCCACTTTTCAGTTCTGTAACCGGTCCTCTTTCACTCCCCTCAAACCAATCATCATCCAGTGCTATCCCAAAAGGACCAGGCACATGGCACCCTGCACATACAGCAGATCTGTACACATGCTGGAGCTACAGGACTTAGGAATGCATTTCAAAATAAGGGGGCAAGTCTGAAGTCAATGACCCCTTTCTCACCCTACACTGGCCATTTCCTGCCTCCTTAAGAATGAAGACTGTCACACTTCTGACCTCCTATATACACCTCTCTTATATTCTCCATCTGGCACTCCCCATTTGCTGTTGTCTCTTTATCTGTCTCCATGAACTGGTGGTGGGATCCTAAGCCAGCCCACTATCCCTGGGGTCCAGCAGAGCACCTGACACACTGTGGGTGCTCAGTCAATTTGTACTGAATGAAAAGATAAGGAAGGAAGGCAGACGTCACTTTCACTCATGTTTGTCTTGCCTGAGTAAATGCCAACACTATGCATTGCTTAGGGGTGTGTTTTCCACCTTATTTATTTTTCCTGCTCTTTTTCTCCTTTCTTTCTCCCTTCAACTCTGAGCCTTGCTGTCCTGAGTCTGGGCCTCTCCTAAGGGCCTCCAGTTGGGAAGAAGTGATGTTTCCATTCTAATTGTGCCAAACCATGCCAACTTGAACCAAATGCTTTGTTGATCTGCCCCTGGAGGAAGCTCAGAAAGGCTGAAGGCTTTGTGTACCCTGGGACTCTTTTACATGAGTGGCATCTTCCACAACAATCTTGGAGGCCAAGGGAAGGAACATGCTGGGCCCTGGAGGGGTGGGGCAGGCTAGGGATCCACACAGGCTGTCACTTGGCAAATGGGGCTGAAGAGGACACCCATTGTGTGGGTGGCAGAAAGCTGGTGACTGGGATGAGGGGACCAAGGGGAAACATCTCAGCTTACAGGGCCTCCCCCAGGTACCCCTCTGAAACAGAAGACCACTGCCAGAGTTCCTCTGAGATGGGAAGAAGAGAATCTATTTTTATTAACCCTTCCTATCCCTCTGAATGAGGATGTGGCACAGTTTGTGGAGTTTTTGCCAACTCCTCCGTGGTCTAGAACAACACCCTGCCACATCCCTGGGGGCTGCCTCTCCCCTGCTGCAGTCACATGTTGTTGAAGGAACTGTCAATCATGTGGCACAATGCAATGTGACCAAATAAAGCCAATCATAGTTCCCCATGTGCCTGCCAGCATGGATGGTTGAGGGCTGGACACATGATCTGAGGTGGACCAATCAGAACCCTCCCTGGTACCCTAATGGTTTGTGAGCTTCTTCCTTGTGGGTTAGGTGCCTTGGGGGTATACATGTAGAAGCCTGAGTGAAGAAAGCTCTCAGACTAAAGGAATCAACACTGAGAGAAGGAAAAGAGTTAGAGAGAGATAAAGTGAGCAGAAGGCTTTTGATTTCCTGGGTCCAGTGACTGAGATGCGTGGAATTGCTCTGGTTCCTGTGTCCTGTAACCCCACTATCCTTCCATTAATTCCCCTCTTGAAGCCATTTGGAGTTAGTCTCCTATCTCTTGTGGTTCAGACAAGTTTGTAGATCCTACCGGATTATGAAACACCACCCCAACACAAAGAGAGTCACTCATTCGTGTTTGCATCATTGGGAATGGAATCCTTTATTCTTTATTGACAATAGAGCTTTGCAGAGCACCAAACACAGTCTACCACCATCCCTGGGAGGGAGTGCACTATGTGAGAGTGAATATGTGGTTGGAATGGGCCTGATTGATTCTTGAAGCAACCCCAGGATTTACACTGCGGGAGCTAGGCCAACCATCCTCTTTCTCCTATCATACACAGACAAGTACATCCTCAAGAAGGCATCACCCAGGACCCAGGTCTCCAAATGGTTCCAGGTCTCTGTGCCCCCTCGAAACCGGCTGACACAGGTGTTATAAGGACTCTGGGGAAGACAGAAATACACCCCAGTCAGACTCATCCCTTAACTACCAACCCCATAGCATCCATAGCTGGTGCTTTCTCAGTTTTATTTCCCTCCTTTAGTAAGTACCAATTTACTCTCTCAGCAGCTGCGGAAGTGGAGTGCCCTTCCAAAAACAAGAACAGCCAGGACATGTGGCTGCTGTGAGGTAGGTGGGTGGGTGAGGGAAGGTTTGGAGTTTTGGATTAGCAGATGCATTCTACTATATAGAGAGTGGATAAACAATAAGATCCTACTGTATAGACAGTATTCAAAATCCTGTGACAAACTGTAATGGAAAAGAATAGAATAAAGTATATATGTATACATGTATATATATACACACACATATATGTTCAAATGAGTCACTTTGATGCACAGCAGGTATTAACACAGCATTGTAAATCATGTATATTTCAATACAATAAAAAAAAAAGATAAAAGGACAAGAATGGCCCATAATTCCCCGGTTATTTCCTTCTGACCCATGCTCACTGTTTCCTCTGCAGGAAATGCCTTCTCTTCTCTCTATCCCCCTCAACAAGGTGTTCTCCAGGCTGTGCTCAGCCCATCTAGGAAGACTTCCACGAACCACACTCAGCCTCCCTGGCCACTCCAGGTTGGGTTCTTTGACTTACCCTCGTGCTCACCTTGTGTGTAGCCCTCACCACCCCCATTCTGGACCTGGTACCACTTGGCAGAGCTGCTGAAGGTGCTATTTGCACAGACTCCAGTGTAGATTTGCCTCAACCCAAGCAGGTCTCCTCATGCCTCCATGAGGCTGGGGGTTTCATATTACTGAAATTCCCTGTCTTCCTCAAAGCCTTCTTTGAGCCCCTCAGCCTCCTCTAAATTCCTATAGGGAGCTGACATTAAGCCTCAATCTTGTTCCTGGGCTGTGCAGTCACTGTGCACCCTTTACTCATGTAGCATCCAAATTCCCCAACCAGACTTCTGGTAGCCCAGCTCAACGAGGCGGAACTGAGGCTTAGCAAGCTGGAATTGTAGCTGAGGATTAGGACAACCAAGTAACTGGTCATCTAACCAGGACTCTTTCCAGATGGAAGGGAGAATGTTAAAGATGATGGTGCAAAAACACACTGAGACTGTCCCCAGACAACGCCACTGGTCACTTGGCCTATTTCAGGGATTGCTAGAGAGCACATTCTGTGATCAGCCATCTGAGAGATCTGGTGGAACTGAATCTCTTTGAGGGCAGAGGCGCTTAGTGTTCCCCTCTCCTTGTGCCTCGCACCATGCTGGCATGGGGTGGTGTCTCCACTTATTCCAGGATGATGGATGTCCTAGACTATCCACTACTCTCAAGTGGTTGGTTTTGTGGGAGGTGCTGGCACAGCCACTTGGGCTTAGCAGCATCTGCAGTGGTGTGGGTTGGCCTGCAGAGGGCCCCCTCCTCCCAGCTGAAGCCCAGGGTTCCTGCAAGGGACAGATTTGAAAACCAGCCCCCAAGGTTGCCTCCTCACCTTCCAGATGTAGGCTACAGGGGGCACTGTGTATTCATTGCCATTGATGGTGAAGATGATAGAAGGCAGACTCCTGATGTTACTACATGGAACCTGATACTGTTAGAGAAATAGGTGAGAGTTTGGCCAGATGATCCCTGGAGTGTGGAGAGCCCTAGGATGACCCTGTGGTATGTCCCTTCACCTCTTCACCAAAAGCCTTGGCATTGATGAGCTTCTGAATGCCGGTGACCAGTCTAGTTGGGCCAGCCAGCCACGTAGTCCCAGTATTCAGAATGGCCTCACATTGATGGAAACAGCCAACCATCCACCCATTCATGGTGATGCTGAAAGAGAGTGGGACAAATTGGGTACCAGGATCACACTGAAGTCTCCCCCAACTCCCCCAACGACTGCCCACCTCCCTGACTGTCTCCAGAACAGCCCTTCAGCTCATGCCCTGACTCTGTTTCCATTTGCTCTGGTCACATAAACTTTTTTGACTTCTGTTGATTTCTTGAATGTACCAGGCTCTTTTGAGCCTCAGGGCCTTGGCATGTGCTGGTTGCCCTTCCTAGAAGACCCTTATCTCCCTTGTCTAACAAATTTCTCCTCATCTTCCAGTTTTTAGTTTAAACGGCCCTTTATCAGGGAAATCTTCCCCCCAGACTAGGTCAGGCTCCTGTCCTGGTCGCTGTCTCTGAAGATTCATCCTAATATATATCACATACCAAAGTGGTAATTCATTATGTGTGTGACTCATTTCATTTACATCTGCCTCACTAGATGTAAGGGCAAGTTGTATCCCCAGTGCCGCCCTCAACTGGGCTGCACACAATGGATGCAAAACATATCCTTGCTGAGTGAGTAAATGAATGAATGAATGCATGAATATATAAGTGAGTGAGTCAAAAAATGCATGAGGAATAACCAGAGACCTGTGTCTGGTGTCTGACCAGCAATGGGTCAACCCACATAGTGAAGATGAGTTTCTTTAGGTCAGCAGGTGCTCAGAGTGGTGGGGGGGGAGACACAGGCTACCTTGTGAGAAATTGTTTCCCAGCATGGCACCCAACCTGGCTTAGAGAGCAAGGTCCATTGCCAGGCGATGCCCGAGGAAGCCCAGGGGCCTCCAAAGGACCCATAAGCTTCTGTCTGAGGGTATCACACAAAATCCCATCAGTTATTGCCCCTTGTTCTCAGGCCACTCCTGGATCCCAGCTTCCTGATTCTGTCACAGCCTCTGCCCCACTGTGTTCCCAGGTTGTGAAGGTGAATTGCAATTGGTAGGGGGAGTGGCTCTTTGTATGAGTTTCTTTCAGTTATCAAGAATGCAGCCAACGCCCCTCCAGTGCTGGTAAGCTTCTCCCTATGGAGACTGTTTTTTCCAGTTTGTATAGGATTTCCCCTGTTTTTTTTGTTTTAATAAATTTATTTATTTAATTATTTATTTTATTGGCTGTGTTGGGTCTTCATTGCTGCACATGGGCTTTCTCTAGTTGCGGCGAGTGGGGGCTACTCTTCCTTGTGGTTTGTGGACTTCTCATTGTGGTGGCCTCCCTTGTTGCAGAGCACAGGCTCCAGGCACGTGGGCTTCAGTAGTTGCAGCACATGGGCTCAATAGTTGTGGCTCACGGGCTTAGTTGCTCCGTGGCATGTGGTATCTTCCTGGGACAGGGATCGAACCTGTGTCCCCTGCATTGGCAGGTGGATTCTTACCCACTGTGCCACCTAGGAAGTCTGGATTTCCTCTGTTTTTAAACAGCATTTTTGTGTACTAAGAACTCCCTTGGTCCTGGGTAGCCCTGGACAGTTGGTCATCTTATCTCAACCCTGTTCAGGCTGGTGAAATTCTCCCTGATCCATTCTTCACTGTACTTAGGGTCAACAAATCCTGCCATCTGCCTCACAGCCCAGCGGGTGCAGCCCTCCTGGTCTTTACACACCTCTCAGGACCATGTTCAGGACCCTCATCAGGGCCCTGGTCAGGACCTGAGGTGATTCTGAGCCCATGGGTTGTGTGTCTATCTGTGTGTTTATGTGTTTGTTTGGATGTGTGTCTGCATGTGTCTCTGAGTGTGTCTGTATGTCTGATTGTGTGTTTGTGTGTGCCTGCATGTGTCCGTGTGTACCTGTGGGAGAATCACTAGGGGTGACCATCAGAGGGAAAGGCTTACCGGTTCATGGCTATCTGCCAGAAGCGGGTTCGGGACACTGGTATCCACTTGAGACTTCCTTTGTGGTAGCGGTGGTCCACCCCACCAAACATCACCACGCTGCCATTCTCCTTCCTGCTTAGGAGAGAAGGATGAGGGAGGAATCCTTCTCAGAGAATAACACCACTCACTGTCTGAGGGCTGTGGTTTTCCACCCATCAGATGCACTACTATTGTCCCCATTTTACAAATGCGGAAACTGAAGCACACAGAGATTGAGTATCCGATCATGGTTGGTCACAGACTAATGAGTGGCACAGAAGAGGTTTGAAGCTGGGCAGCCTGGCTGAGCCCTGACCACCCACCCTTCTGAAGAGGGCCTGGTCCCCTCAAGCAACCAGTTGCTCAGAAATACCCTCTGAAAACACCATGTTGTTGGGATATGGCTTCCTCCATGCGTAGCCTGTCATTTTTCAGAAAAGCCAAGGCCGGAAGACATGAAAGCCATGGGTTCAGGTGCACCCAATGTTGGCTTCATGGGCCTGTGACCAGCGCCATCCATGGGGACTCACGCTCAGTAGGGCCCCACACCTCTGCTATACTCATCTTCAAATCCCTAATACTTTTGGAACAGGAGGTCCCAGATGTTCCTTTTGCATTGGTTCCTCCCAATTGTGCAGCTGGTCCTGGGCTGCTGATAAAATGTTAGTGGGGTTGAAAATATTCCTACCATCCATCTCCTTCCTTCCATGTCAAATCCATCAGCAAATCCTGCTGCCTTTCCCTCCAGCCTTCAGCCTGATACCTTCCATTGCTCTCACTCTTCCTCCAGCTTCCCTGGACAAAGCAGCTGTCCTTGAGACCATGGGCCTGGTTGAGGCCCAATAAAATTTAAGTTAGAGAAACCATTGGCAGAGACAGAGTTGCCCTTTGGGCATGAGTTATGCTGGCCTAAACAGCCTCTCAGGAAAATTCTGGCTCAGGAGATCTATAAATTTTCATGCATCTGAAATCATCTTACAGCTGATTTAAAGAGAGGGCTTGCCCAGATCAGACTTACTTGCTCAAGTAGAAAGCAAAGATAGGCTCTGAAATGACGCCTTGTTTCTTCAGGTTGTCAAAAACAGGGATGTAATTTTTGGGACCAAACCTGGGATGGCCCAAGCCCAGGACTCCATCAAATATTACATGATCAAACCCACTCTGTGTCTCAGTCAGGACAAATGGCTGGTCAATGTCGACAAGTTTCATGATCTGTAGGGAGGGAGAGTGATCTCACATAAATATTTCAGAAGTGGGGTTGGGACTTGGCTGGGCTGCAGATGCCATTAGCATCTCAGAGAAGACATGAGGCCTAGCTGTGCCCTGGGTGCACTTCAGATGGTTATACCAAGCTGGGACAGGAACTTGGGGTCCACTTGTGTGGGGCTATGGACTGTAACCAACACCTGCTCCTCCTGTGCAAACCATCTAAGGGGGGCAAATTGGCCTCATGTCTTCTATACAGGTGGGGAAACATAGATTCAAGACAGGAGCAAATGGTCCCCACGTGAGGATAAAATGAGTAGAGAGCAGGATAGTCTTCTCTTTGGCATCACTCTGATCAGATGACAGAAATGGACTGAATTCATTGCAATGCATTGTGGATTCTGCATCTGCCCAGGAAAACAAAGTCCTTTATACAATGCTGGTGCCAGGGTTCTTATGAAAACTCTGCCTGGGAAATTGCTTTTGGAGTTTTTGTGTGTTAGAGACAGAGAGAGAGTGAGAGTACCTAGGCCCTTATGGGATGTAGGCCATAGATTTTATTGGGCTCTCAAAGGCCTGCTAGATTGAAAAACCATTTATCACACCCTTCCCATATCTGTGGCCCCTGCTTTCTCTGCCCACATGTTTGAAGCCTTCGGCTAACCCCAGGGCCCCAACACCAGAAATATCTTCTCCCCAAATACCTCACACATACATGAATCCTGAGGGGCGAGCCCAGCTCCACCACTTATTAAATACCTGATACTTCCAAGGCCCTGGCTCTCTGCCCCTCATTTTCCTTCTCTTTATAATGGAGCTAATCAGAGTACTCGCTGTGTGGGGTTGTTGCAGGATTAAACATGTTATTACCATGAAAATGCCCAACACAGTCTGATAATAGAAAAGGGGGTGCTTTTTCCCCTTTATTCATGCTCCCAGCAAAATTAACCTTGAGCTGCTCATGAGCTAATGAGCTGAAAATCCACACCCCAAGCCACTCTCTGGATTTGCCATTTGGGAGTCTGTGTGTCAGCTTGGCACTGTATCCTCAGAGACATGCACTGTGAGGAGGTCAACATGCTACTAGGGGACCTTGAGAAAGAAAGGCCCATCCCAGTTGGTCCTGCATCTGCTTGGTAAGCAGTGGTTTCTCCCAGGACCAGCCCTGACACAGCTTTGAGTTTCCAGAAGCTGCATCAGGCCTGATTACCCGAATGGTGTCATAGGCAAGAACTCCAGCAATCCTCCCAGTGCTGTATTTGATGTTGATGGACAGGCTTGTGAGCCGGATGGTGGTGGACAGCTGAGGGTTGAAGAGATTGTGTCTACCTGCAGACATAAGTGATGAGTGTCCCTCAGGTGCCAAGGATGGAGTAAAGCGGGGGGAGGGGAGTATAAGTTGAACGGGTGTTTGGGGGTGGGTCAGGTACTCACGGCAGGAAGTCCTGGAGCAGTTAATGGAAGGAATCCACGTGCAAGATAAGGCAGTGTCAAAGAGGACCTTGAACTCCTGAGGGGGTGTTCCAATGGTGATGTTGCCAACATAGCATACCTGTGAGCGGCAGAGATGAATGATTAGGGAAGGCCTGGCTGCCCTGGCCACTCTTGATTCCCAGAATGCTGCCTTCCTTGTGTTCTCCCATGTCTCCTGAAATCACTTTCAAACTGCCACGCCTCACAGCCTCTGCTGACAGTGGTGTCTTCATTTAATTTATTTCTTTTCTTTCTTTTTTTTTTTTTTTTGGCCATTTGCAATCTCAGTTAACTGACCAGTAATTGAACCCATCTCAATGCAGTATTACAGCCGAGTCTGAACCACAGGACATACTTGGAAGCCCTGGTGCCTTCATTTGAGAAGCTCTCCAGTCTCTCCTTCGAGGCCCAGCTTGAGTGTTTCCTTCTCTATGTTGCCCTCCTAGGTTACTGCAGGCCTGTTCCTTTAAACTCAGACCATGTCCTATTAACACCACACATTTGGCCCTTTTATTGGACCTGTATTTACTCTTTGCCTATTAATCAGGCTGGCCTATGCACTCTTGCAGGAGAGATAAGACCTTTTTTTTAAAATCAATAACAATAACCAGAGAGTCAGATTTTTATGGTGTCACAGGCCATAGGGCTTAGTACCATTTTTCTGCTGGCCTTGGGCCTGTGCAGGCTGACCTTCCTCTGCCTGTGGTTTCAAACTTGATGTGCAGTTTGCTTTATCTTTTGATCAGACATGGCTCACCTTTCACTTGTAACTCCATGGCTCACTTAGTTCAGAAAGAACAACTTCCCTCACACTAGTGAGATATCTTTCACACAAAAATGGATGTTTACCTGCCCCCTGGTCATTGCTGGGCCCAGTCACCACAAACCAAGAGCTGAGGGTGGGAGTGCTTTCTCCTCTGGGAGTGGAAACCCTGTTCCCCAGTGTTTCTGCTTCCTGCAGGAGCCCAGCACCAACACCCTGCCTGGTACCTCCTGGTCAATTCCAGTGCTAGGCCAGAGCTACAGGGGGTGCTGTGGAGCACCATCCCCCCAACACACTCACATCCAGGATTTTCCTCAGGGGTTGAAGAGAAATAAGGGGATCATCAGTGGCATTCTGGGATGTGTCATCAGTGTTCTCCTCGAGGAAATTTGTCAGCAGGTTTTCTTTCCTGAGGGTTTCTCGCATGGTCTCCATCTTGGTTAGAGGGATTCTTTCACCAAACATTGAGAAAAGGAAACAAAGAAGGGGTAGTTATCAGCTGGCCATGTTATTATATGACTGTCAAACCTTACATTGTGATGATGCTGTGTATCTATCCAGCATTTTTATGAGTTTGATGCTATTATCAGAATATCATGCAAAGACCTAGGCAAAGACTTTGGTTTGAATACTGGTTCTGTTGTGTAATCTTGGGTGAACCATATGACTCTTTGGAGTCTCAATATCCTCATTGGTAAGAAGGTGGAATATAATAACCACCATCCCCCATGTAGAATGTTGTGGGTATTAAGAGAGATGATGGATATAATGTACCTGATATGTAGGAGGTTTCAACAAAGATAGACATTACCATTGCTATGGCCATCCCACTGTGTCTTTTTCAAAGAAGCACTGGGAAGTAGGTAGAAGGCAGATCAATATCATCTTTTAAATGAGAGGAATTTGAAATGCAGGGAGATTGTGACTTAGCTGTGGTCACACTGCTTGTTAGAGGTAAAAGAGCTTAGATGTAGCCTTCCTGATATTTCTCCAGGGCTCAAGCAAAAAAGAGTGATAAGAGAGGAAGCCAGGAGATGGGGAATGAATTAGAAGAATTAAAAGGCTAAAGAAGCAAGGAAGAGTCAAAACAGAAAAGAAACAACAAAGAAACAAAAATTCAGAGAGTTTCACATGCACAGGGACATCCAATATGATTGAAGATATAAAAGAGAGAGAGAAAGATATGAAGAGACAGACACATTCACACTGGAATGGAGAGACAGCAGAGAGTAGATACAAAAGCAAGTACAGGAGAAATGCTATTCCATAGGATGTAACTTACTGTTGCAGGGTGGATGCACTGAACCATTTCAAGGAGTGCCATTTTCACATAGGTCATGAAGTGACTGGCAACCTCAGAGTTGTGTAACACTGCAGGCTGACCCCAAAACACTTGTTTCCTTGGGAAGGTACTCATCAATAAGTGTGAGCTGAATTTTCAGCCTTTAAGGGAATGATTATATTTCCTTCTAACCCTGATGGGTGGAAAAATAAGGGGAAAAGAAAAACCCAAGAAACAGAAATGATGCCACTTACAGTCCCTGTACTTACATGACTACGCACTCTGAGAGGGCCACCAGCCAGAGGATCCCAAGCCACCTCATGCTTCTAACCTGGACCAAGTACTCAAGACAGAGTGAGTTCAAAGCATGCCATGGTGTCCAAGAGCTCCTAGTTATATATGCTCAGACCTGCCCAGAGAGTCCCCTTTAGGCCACTAATGGATCAGATAAGAAGTATGAACCCCTTGATAAAATTTTTACCTCGATCAATATCTGTGGGGAGTGGACTTTGAAAATTCTCTGAATACAGAGATTTCTACTGTAATGTCTTCCTTGGGGCTTGGCTACAGAACCAAAACTGAGCCCTTCGGACTAACTAAGAAGGGAGAGACTCTTGCCAACTTGAATACAAAACACTGCTACTAACATGATAAAAATAAATGCTAGGGGCCATGTTTGACATTCGTGATCTCATGTGGTCTTCCAAACTTCTTCATGAGATGTACATTGCAGTGCTCAGTTGAGGAGGAGATTGCAAGGAGGAATAGTGTTCAAATGGCAAAGTGTAGACATTAGCAGCAGCCTAGTGACATACAAGTGAATGGCTTTAGGTAGTGGGACAGATGCACAGACCAGGGACACTTATGATGCCACTCTGCATCAAAAATCTAGGCTAGAGTAGTACCACAATTGCAGAGTTTCACTATGGGAAGAAACATGATGCATGCATCCCCAAGGTACTTCATATCATCCAACACACATAAACGGAGCACCCTGTGTGCTGGGGTCTGGGTTAGATGCTGGAAAGTCAGAGTCGAGTGACACCCAGGGGGCTCCTTGTATACAGGGAGCTAGCAGTCTAGGGACGTCCTCACAAACTCATGGGGCAGGTGGCAAGAGAAAGAAATGGAAGGGCTCGGCATGCAACATGGACATGGGGCAGACAGCATCTGCACTGCTAGTGGGGATGTCCTCTCTTTAGCTCTAACCAGCAGCTACAATGCTGGAAAGCAGCCTGGTTGGCCTTACTTTCAAGTGAAGCCAGAAGTCAGGATACTTATGTAAAATCCCCTGATTTTAAAGATTAGCAAATAATTATTGTTCTTCTTCACAAAATAAATGTAAGTCAAAACTGAAACACCTGTCTGCTGGATGCAGGCTGTGCAGGTTTTTATTTTTCCCCTAGAGGTGGGAGTAGAGAGTGGAGAGAAAGAGGGTTGAACTAGTGTTCGTCAAGTGGATAAGAGACTGAATGCATTTTAACCACGTTAATTTTCCTTCCATTTGTAAAGAAAGATCACCAGGGACCTATCCACCAATAAATTTAGCAATACCCAGTTGGTATGTTGACTTAAAAAATATAATCACAAGGTGAGAGTTCTGAGTTAAGTTTTATTTGGGGTCAAATGAGGACTGTACTCTGGGAGACAGCATCTCAGATAACTCTAAGAAACTGCTCCTTGGAGGCGAGTGGAGGAGCCAGGATATATAGGGGTTGTGCAACAAAGGACAGGTAGTCAGGAATGTCCATTAAAGGAAACTAGGTATCTCATGTTAAGGAACTTAGCACTTTTCCATATATGGGAAGATGCAAGCTTTGGGCTCACTGAAATCATTCCCTTGCTATGCACTTTAGCTAGCTGGGGCCTTCATTTTCACATCCTGAGTTTCCTCAGGGCTCACCACCGGCAGTGATTTGCAGTCTGATGGCAGGTATTCTTTTCAGTGAGGGCTACAATCCTTGATGACTGTGACATCCCTTGCTTATTGATATGATGGAATATTCCATTTATAAATATTATATTCATCACTATGCATCTGATATAATTCCCCATTAGGATCCATATCATCAACCATTTTTTTCTACCAAAGCAAACATACAAAGGATCCATTTCTAGCTTCTTATCAATCAAAGAAGTCAGATAAGACCACTCAGAGCTTCTGCTCAGCCTGAGATGAACAGGCTCCTTGTTAAACTCTGATTCTAGCCAAAGTAGAGACATTGGAGTTTTAAGGCTCCTTTCAAGATTACCAGGGCCTGGGTGTTCCTGGGTGAGATATATCCAAGCCTGACCTTGGGTAGGAAAATGGGAAGCTGATCTGATCACCAGGTGGGTAATAGATGGGATGCTGCATTTTCCTACTTATTTTTGCACATTACTAAAATGCTCTTAGGGTGGTTTGATCCCTCAAGAGGGAATGTGACATGACCTAGCAAATGACAGACACAAATACCATTTATCTCAGCAATTCTACTTCTAGGGATTTATCCCAATGCTACACTGGCAAAAATGTAAAAACAGAAACAAACAAACAAACAAAAAGCAACAACAACAACAACAAACATGCACAAGCTATTCACTGCAACATTGTTTGTAAAAGGAAAGGATTAGAAACATACCTGAAGTGACCATTCATAGAGGAGTGTTGAATAAGGCTTAGGGCATCAGAACAATTGGGTTTAAAGGGGATGGGTGAGGTATGGAATGGCTCAGACCTTCAGGATATACTGTTTTGTTTTCAAAAAAGAGGGACCAGAAAAGTGCTTATACTTTGCTGTTTTTTCATACACATATATGTCTATATTCATTAAGAAAGATTGGAAGAATAAATCAAAAACTAATAAATATTATAATTTATGGGGAAGGGACAGGGATAGAAGTGAGGTTTTTCTTGCTTTATAGTTTGAATTTTCAAGCATGTAAATGTGTTACGAAATCAAAAAAATATGTAAGTAAACACATCTTTCCAAATTTAGAACTAAAACAAATGAGCCTGATTCTATCAAGTTGGTGATAAACACTCACAAAACAAAACATTACTAAAGCAGCATTAAAATGTTAATTTTGACACTACATTCAGAGTGAGATATCTTCTAATAATAAAGACAAAGAAACAAAGAAATGCACTGCTCCACCCCCACCGAAACAAAACCAAAAACCAAAAGCCAAAGAAATATGAAACTATATCCAACACCTTATTGTTGGTGATATTGCTACTGTTATGTTGAAAGTATTGTAAGTATGTGACGGGTTAAAGCAAGTAAGTAACTAACACTAATGTTGTTATGAAGCAAGACTTTCCTTGGAAGGGAGAAAGGAGGTTTAAAAACACAACCAAAAGTTTAGGTAAAACCCTGTGGTCTTAAAACTTGAATCAGGAGTGTGTTAGTACTGTTTAATTATTTTTATTTTTTGGAAAGAAAATCTGTACTTTTTGGCTTTGACCACTGAAAAACCTAGAAGCAATGACAACTTGATAAGTGACTATCCTGAGGCCTACCTTGCGGACTCTAAATACCATTTGCCACCAGAGGATCCAGAGATTCTTGAAGAGATGGCTGATTTCAGGGCTGGACCAAGAAATGCACAAGATAAGCCTGGGAATCTTAAAGGACCAGATATTTGAGCGTTTTCAAAGACCTCTGAGGGCTGGACAAAAACTTTAGGAATCTATGTGAAGAAGACAAATGTGGGACAATTTTAGTATCACATCAAATTGATTAAAACAAATTAAGTATATACAAAGCCATGACTGAAAGCTGCCTGGTGGTGCAGGGGACAAGACTCCAAGCTCTCCATGCAGGGGGCTTGAGTCTGATCCTTGGTCAGGGCACTAGATCCCACATGCCATAACTAATAGTTCACAAGCCATGTCTAAAATTCCGTCATGCCTCAACAGAAAATCCCCCATACTGCAAATTACACTCTGTGAAGCCATATAAATAAATAAATTGTTTTTAAATGCCAAAAGATATTCCATTGTATGTCTCTACCACATTTTCCTTATCCATTCAAATGTTGATGGATCTAGTTATTTATCCATCTTGTCTATTGTGAGTGATGCTGCAATGTACATGACAGGGATCTCAGACAGACAGCAGCAAGCTGTCCTGAAAAGAGATCTTCACTTCTTTCCCAGGAATTGAACCTTGGTAGGCAGAATGAAACACCAGGAATTCTAACCACTAGACTATTAAGGGCTAGAGGCTAGAAGAAAAGTAGGCCTAGCTTTTTCCCCCATTTCAAAGCAAGAATGTTTCAAGAAGGCAAAAACTGTAAAAACAGGTACAAAGTTTATTTTTAGAGACACAACACAATGAATGAGAGAGTACACACAGAAGCATTTTCTTTAAGACAAAATCAAGGCAGAAATACACACCCAGAGAGAAAGGGTATGAGTATCCTCTCTAATGAGAAGAAGCACAGTAAGTCAGAAACTAGGCAGAGATACACACCCAGGGAAGAATGCAGGTGTCCTGAAAGAGGAGTGTAGGAAAGATGTGATTTAAATTACTTATATAGGACAGCCCTCCTGGGGCTTGGTTTACCTTTGGCCAATTTTCTTAATGTTTTTCTCACAGCTTATTGGTCCTAGGACCACCCCCAAGATGAGCGTGCCACTTTTTGCTAAGGTGATCCCACTGCAGAAGACTATGGGTGCATGTCCACACTTATCATGGGGTGGTGCCCCATCCCTATTTGACCCCCAAAGACCTTCCTATGCATGGGCAGAATGGGAAGTTTTCCTTGATTTTAGGAGTGGGTACCTTCTCTCTCTACTTCAGCAGACCTCACGTTGTGCCACAAGCTTTGTCCTTGGCGTATCAGGGTGAGAACAAAGCTTAAATTTGACTCTACTTGACAAACACCAGCTGTCCAGCCCAGGGGTCCATCTATCTCCTACCTCAGCAGGGCAAATAGTCCTTTGAGAGCATGATTTTAATTTTCTGGAATAAATACCCAGAATTGAGATTGCTGGATCATATAGGAATTCTCTTTGTAACTTTTTGGAGGACTCTCCATTATGTTCTCCAACAGCTGCACCATTTTACATCTCCAACTACCATGTACAGGTTTCCACATCCTTGCCAACACTTGTTCCCTTTTGTATTTGGTATTTTTTAAGCTCTTTATTGGGGTAGACTTGCTTTGCAATGTTGTGCCAGTTTCTGCTGTACAACAAAGTGAATCAGTTGTATTTATACACATATCCCATATACCCTCCCTCCTATGACTCCTCCCCACCCTCCTAACTTATCACTCTAATTCATCACCAATCATCAAGTTAACCTCCCTGTGTTGTGCAGCAGCTTCCCACTAGCTACTTATTTTATATTTGGTGATGTATGTATGTCAATTGTCCTTTCAGTTCATTCCAGCTTTCCCTTCTCCTGCTGCCCCAAGGTGTCATGTCAATTCTTTGCATCTGCATCTTTATTCTTGCCCTGTCCATGGGTTCATCAGTACCATTATTTTTAGATTCCATACATATGTGTTAGCATACAGTATCTGTTTCTCTCTTTCTGGCTTACTTCACTCTGTTAGACAGACTATAGGTCCATCCACCTCACTACAAATAACTCAATTACATTCCTTTTTATTGGCAATATTCCATTGTATATGTACCACTTCTTCCTTATCCATTCATCAATTGATGGGCTTTTAGCTTGCTTCCAGTCCTGGCCATTGTAAATAGTGTTGCAGTGAACATTGTGGTACATGTATCTTTTGGGATTATAGTTTTCTCAGGGTATATGCCCAGTAGTGGGTATATTGCAGAAATCAGTCCGTCAAGAAACCAAGCACCACACTCAGAGGGTTGGAGAACTCAGGTTTATTAAGCCAGCAGCCCTAGATGAGCTAACACTCCAAAGTTCTGGGCCCCGAGCTCAGGGTGAGCTTACATTTATAGTGCACATGTTTACAGAGCATGGAGGTTTCCAAACAGAAACTTACAATAGCAGATGCAGTATATTCCATTTTTTAGCAAAACATCTTAAAGTTACATTCAGTTGTTAGGTCATCCTGTTTTTCTGTTTTTCTTGGCGCAGCAAGCATATTTCACAAAAGCATAACAAGCATGGAATAGTTTTTGGCTGAGTGAAAGTTTCTAGCTTTCCTCTTCAATCTCCCCTCTTGATGCCCCTTAAATCTTATAAGGCATCAACTTCTTATCTTCTAAGCCCAGGGGATGATAACCTCTTAGGGCTAGGAGACTTGTGGTGGTCCTCCTAATGGCAGTGGCCTCAGCTAGGCTAGAAACTACCCTCATGAATGAGGGTGAGAGGCAACGTAAAAGGAGACAGGTCCCAAGGAGAAGTAGGACTATTCCCACAGGCATTTTGAATCACCCTAGGTAAGAAAACCACCCCCCAAATAGTTCTCCAGGATTCCATTACCTTTGCATAGATTATAGCCAACACAACCCTTTGTGTTTAGCCTATAGAAAACATCAAGGCCAGTGGTGCAACCAATCTTTACAAGTCAGGGTGTCATCATAACCCTGACCCTCAGATGTCCCTCATTGAATTCCTCAAGCTTCCACCGTGCGTAGGTCAGTCAGCCCTGGAGTGACTGGAGCAGGGCTGAAGATCTCAGACGGGACTCGGTTGTCTCTGTAGGAAGACCCAAAGTGGCTGATTCAGATGAGCTTTGGCAGTCCAGGTCTTTCACCCATCTAGAGGTGCTGCCCTCTTCAGCTGGGTGTGGTGGATCCATGGGGTGACTCCTATAACATTAACAGCAGTAGGGGTTGCCAAGACGACTGTATGAGGGCCAGTCCAACCTGGCTGAAGTGGTTCCTTCCTCCAATCTTTTACCCATACCTCATCTCCTGGCTGTTAAGGATGAACCCAGTTGCCCATGGGAATGGGAGGCCTTTCTAAGGTTTCTCGAGTAATATGGCGGAAGACCTTTCCCAGGGCCTGGAGGTGTCGAGACATCTCCAGGTCTGCTAGTTGTTGGGGGTCTCCCTTGAGATTCCCTATCACTGGAGGAGGTCTCCTTCATAAGATTTCAATGGAAGAATAGTCTGAGGACCTCGTGTTGCATCAGGCTTGAAGCAAGGCTAGGGATAGCATGTTGATCCAAGGTAATGGGGGTCTCCTGACAGAGCTTAGCTAACATAGTCTTGAGGGTGTGATTCATGTGCTCGACTTTCCCTGAGCTTTGTGGTCTATAAGCAGTGTGGAGCTTCCATTTGACTCCCAGTGTCTTGGACAAAATCTGAACTATCTCAGACACAAAGGCTGGCCCATTGTCAGACCCTATGGAGAGAGGTAGCCCATATCTGGGGATTATGTCTCTTAGTAGGGCCTTGGCCACCTCTCGTGCCCATTCAGTGTGCATGGGGTAGGCCTCAGCCGAACCCGAGTAGGTGCAGACCAACACAAGTAAATACTTATAGCCTCAGTAAGGCTTGACTTCAGTAAAGTCCACTTCAAAATCTTCAAAGGGCAATGCCCCAACCACCTGCACCCCTGGGCTTGGGTCTTGGTCTTTGGCTGGCATTGTTTTGTGCACAAATTGTGCACCTAACACTGATCTGGTCACACAGGGTTGGGAGCTTAGGAATGAAATAGTAGCAGCTCAGTAGACTTTCTAGTACAGTTTTCCCTAAGTGAGTTGTCTCATGGTGTTGCTGTACCAGCTGGACTGCTGTAGCACTGGGGGGGAAGAGTCTTTGGTCTGGAAGCTTCCACCAGCCTTCTTTTCCTTTAGTTCCTCCCTCTCCTAAACCCCATTGATCTTCTTCTCTGGTATACCTCGAGGATGTGGGCAATTCTGGTGCCAAGAGGACCTTAGAGATCAGCGTCGGGCCCACTGTGGGACTCGGTTGGGTCACCGACTCCCTGGCTGCCTGGTCAGCCAACAGTTTTCCTTTGCTGACTGGATCAGTTCCTTTCTGGTGGCCTTTGCAATGGATGACTGCCACCTGGGAAGGCTTCCAAATTACCTCTAACAGCTGAAGGATTTCTTCTCTGTTTTTGATCCCTTTGCCCCCTGCTGTTAGTAGTCCCCTTTCTTGATAGATGGCTCCATGAACATGCAGAGCAGCAAAGGCATACCTTGAGTCTGTGCAGATGTTGACTCACTTCCCTTTGGTGTGCCTCAGCGCCTGAATGAGTGCCCACAGCTCAGCCTGTAGTGCTGACCACCACCGTGGCAAGGCCTCAGCCTTTATTATCTCATCTGTTGTTGTTATTGCCTAACCTGCTTTGTGTTGTCCTTTCTGGATGAAACTGCTTCTGTCAGTGAACAGTTCCAGTTCTGGGTTCTGGAGGGGAGTGTCCATCAGGTCTGGCCTGGTTGAGTAGATTTTATCCAGGACCTCTTCACAGTCGTGATCGAGGGTTCCTGCCTCCATAGGTAAGAAGGTGACAGGATTCAGCACCCGCATGGTCTCAAGGTGGACCCGTGGGTTTTCAAAGAGCAGTCCTTGATAGTGAGTCATTCTGGTATTGGTCAGCCATTTATGTTCCTGGCTGTTCATCAGCGTGGTAACAGCATGGGAGAGTTTTACATTTATATTCTGTCCCAGTGTAAGCTTGCCTGCTTCTCTGACCAGGACCACTGTAGTAGCTCATGCCCGGATACATGGTGGCCATCCTGTGGCCATAGGATCCAGTCATCTGGACAGATATGTGATTGGGCACTGCCATGACCCAACTGTTTGTGTGAGGATCCCCAGTGCAGTATGATTTTTCTCATGCACGAAGAGGTTAAAGTCACATGTCATATCTGGCAGCCCTAAAGCTGGAGCACTGGTTAAGAGTCTCTTTATCTCCTTGAAGGCTTTTTCTTGTTTAGGCCCCCACTCTAGGGAGTCTTTACCAGACCCTGTTGTGGCCTTGTACAATGGCTTGGCAATTTCAGAGAAACCTGGTATGCAGCTCTGGCAGAATCCAGCAGCACCGAGGAACTCATGGACCACTTTCTTGGTGCTTGGCCAACGTATCGAACTAATGGTATGCTTCCTTTCATGTCCGAGAGCCTGAGGCCCACTCAATATGACAAACCCAAGGTACTTGACCTCCTGTCTGCAGATCTGCATCTTTTTCCATGACAGCTTGTACCCTGTGGTGGAGAGTAGGACCAATAGGGCCTTGGTGCCTTTCCAGCAGTCCTCTTGGATGGGACTGGCTAGCAACAGGTCATCTGTCTACTGGAGTAGGGTGCTGTTCAAGGCTTCTCCAGGGAAGGCAGCAAGATCCACAGCCAGTGCTTCACCAAACAAGGTAGGTGAGTTTTTGAAGTCTTGTGGCAGTCGGGTCCAAGTCAGCTTTGTCTTTCTCCCTGTGTGTGGGTCTTCCCATTCAAAGGCAAACAAGGGCTGGCTGGCTGGTGATAGCCAGAAGCAAAAGAAGGCATCCTTGAGATCCAGGAAGGTGAACCAGCTCACTTGGGAGGGTAAGGGCATCAGGAGGGTGTAAGGGTTTGGGACCACTGGAAGGATGGTGATCACTGCATTGTTGATGGCACGAAGGCCCTGGATGGGGCAATAGTCATTCCCTCCAGCCTTCTTGACGGGTAACAGCGGAGTGTTCCAGGGAGACTGACACTCAATCAGAATTCTGGCATCACACAGGCATTGGATGTGGTCCCGAATTCCCAGATGTGCCTCCCGTGGTACTGGATATTGCCTCTGCCTGACAGGAGTGGTCCCTGGCCTCAGGTCCACCACGATGGGTACATGGATTTTGGCCAAACCTGGGGGCCCCTTTTCTGCGCAGACAGCAGGGAACATTTTAGTAGGCTAGTTGGATTCATTTCTTCTCTTTCTGAAGAATAGAGATTCCATTCATCTTCCCTGGGCACAATCACAGCCATTATCAGAGCTTGTTTGCTCCCTAGGGTGAGGCTTTTGGGCTTCCCAGGGAAAAAGGGGATCTGTGCCCCAACCTTTATCAGCATGTCTCTGCCCAGCAAAGGAATGGGGCACTCTGACAGGTACAGGAATTCATGAGTCACTAGGTGGCCTCCTAGCTGACGTGAGTGGGCTTTGCAGAATGAGTGGGTAGTCCTGTCCCCTTTGGCCCCAATGATAGTTGCTTTTCAACCTGTGAGGGGAGTCACAGGTGTGGTTACTACAGAATGTTCAGCTCCAGTATCCACCATAAAAGTCATTGATTGGCCCCCTACTTTCATGGTGACCATAGACTCCCAGGGACCTAGGATCAGGGAGCCCAGTCCTCCCTATCCCAATCCTACTCCTGCTAGGCTGATAAGGCCTTGGGCGGCTGGCTCAGGCTGTTACCTTCCTCTGCTGGGTTGACTGAACTTCTCTGATCCTTCAGCCGTCCCTCTATGATGCAGACATTCATTCTTCCAGTGTCTGGTCTCTTTGCAATAGGTGCACTGGTCATGAAGGAGTGGCCGTCTCCTCTTAGCTTCCCCTTTCTGCGGGGTAGCAGTATGCTTTACCAGACCTGGGTTCCCCAGTGCAGCAGCCAGCAGGGACACCTTCTGCTCCATGTGCTTGTCAGCCACCTTTTGGACTTCTTGGTCACGGTTCACAAACACCTTTTTTGCGACTTCCAGCAGCTGGGTGGCATTCATTCCAGCAAAGACCTCAAGCTTCTGAAATTTATGGCAGATGTCTGCATACCACTGGGCCATGAATGCCACATTGACCACGCATTGGTTTCCCTGTGATTCAGGGTCAAAAGGGGTATACACCCGGAATGCCTCACACAGTCTCTCATAGAACTCTATGGGTCATTCATCTGGTTTTTGCTGCACTTCTGTTGTCTTGGACATGTTGGTTGGTTTTCTGGCTCCTGCCCTCAGTCCTTGCAGCAGGGCTTGTCAGTATTTATCAAGGGAGTTCTTCCCATCTGGGGCATTGAAGTCCCAGTTGGATCTATCATCCAGTGCAGCCCTTAGAGCCCAGGCTGCAGGATCTACTGTACCAGCTGGTGCCAGCCCTTGGAGCCATTTCTGTGCCTCTGACAGGATCTGGCAGTGTTCCTCAGTGTTGAAAAGAGTCAGAAGGAGATGGCAGCAGTCATCACAGGTAGGTTGGTGGGTGTGAAAAATGGACTCAAGGAGGTCAATCATTGCTTGTGACTTCTCCAAATAGGACAAGGTGTGGTGTTTCCAGTTGAGAAGCTTGGTGGTGCTGAAGGGCTGTTAATAAAGAACAGGTCATCCTGGCTTGATAGAGCCATCCTCATTGACCTGGGGTGGGCCTTGGGCCTTTTGCAAGGGCATTTGCAGGGCTACAGGCTTTTGAGCTGGTTGGTTGGCCAAGAGACATCACCAAGGGTGTGAAGGGTGCCCTGGATTTGGAGGTGGTGGAGACACAGATGGCGGAGGGCTGTCTGGTAAAGGGTGAGGAGGCTGAACAGAAACTGGCAGAGCAGCTGGCATATAGGGTGGAGGCACAGGGGGCTCTTCTTTGGGGTCTGCTTGGTGAATACCCTTTGCCAGCTTTTCTTTGCTTCTCCTCGAGGCGGTTGGGCCATGAGGATCCTACACTGTCCCTGCCTATTTTCACAGAACCGAACCCAAGGAGGTAGCTGAACAGCAATTTGCAACCAGGAACCTAAGTATGAAAACTGGTCTGGGAGCCTGGGTGTTCCTGTCAGCACTCGGTACACAGCTCTAATTGTAGGAAGGTCTAGCGTACCCTCCACAGGCCATCCCACACTGAAGGTGGACCATTCTAGCTAGCACAGGGTGCAGAGCTTTCCTGAGGTCATCTTAACCCCATAGTCTCCGGAAAAACCTTCTTAAAGTTTTTCATCATACAATCCAAAACAGTCAGCTTAGAGGAACTTCCCCCCATGTTGACAAGTGTAATCTACCTATATGACCAGGCAGGAGTGTGGCGTGCATGGGAAGGGCCTTGTCTTAGGGCCTTATAACCCAGGTAGTGCTGGTTTTGCTACACCTGGGAAGCCCATTGTTCCCAGACAGCAAAAGTACATGCCTCCTTCAAGATGGCCCTGATCGTTAAATGTCTCAGGAAGACAGGGCTGTAAGGAGGTAGTCTCTTCTAATGGGGTTTGCAGAGGAATAACTTCAGGTGGGGCTCCGGAGGGGGTCTGGGGTGATTGACCCTCTTGTGGGCACTGAGCAGGCAGAGGGAGCAAGTATGTGTACTCTTCGTCTAAGTGAAGAGCCTGAAATCCTTGGGGAATCAGGGGATTATGAAGGAAAGGTGACAGAGGAAGGCAGTCTCATAATGAGAATGCCAAATTATATAAGAACATGTCAGAGTGTGCCACTCTGCATGGAGTGGTCCAGGGAACCAAGAGGGAGGGAGGTACAGATCTGTCTGGCAAATGGGGCAAGTCTTTTGGAGAAAACCTAATTTCTCAATAACTCAGCTCAAGGACTCAGCTGACAGAAAGGGAGAGTGAGCCTTAAAATTTTAAGAAAATAATCTTGGCAGAAGGCCCTAGGGCAAAAGGGCCATTTGGACATACACAATTGCTAAATCAAATCAGTAATCAATTGTCTCCCCCCACCTCTGTCTATCCCACCCTATGTTGGTGTCACAAAAACAAACAAGGGCGGGTGCCCCCTCAGAAGAGGAGAAGATTCAGGTGTCCGCCTGGCCGTGTCCCTGTGGGGAACTTAGGTGCCTCTTAGCTTTGGTGGGTGGTATGGAGTCCCTACTTGAATCTGACTCACAGGGAGGGACTGGGTCCCCCAGAGACAGACACCACCCTAAGCCATATGAGGTCACCACGGAACCACAGATTAGAGCCCACTCAGACTGCATAGCCATAAAGGCCGTGGAGCCACACAATTGCCCTGGAATGAGGACAAACCAGGGTGCTCACTCACACACACATTCACATCAGAGTTTATCACAGTGCCTCCCCCCTCCGGGAAGGTCCCTAACTGATGGGTGTCTTGCCCCTCTGGGAAGGTCCCTAACTGTTGGTCTTCTTACTGAAGATCTTAGGAGGTGACCAAGCTCCTCTTCCATCCAGAGACAGGACCTGACTGCGTTCTGTGCCCCGGGGCCTTACCTGATCCTGTGGCCATTCCTGGTGAGTTGATCCGACCCTCCACTGAGTCCGGTTGGGGCTCGGCTGTCCAGAGAGTCAGAGCACCAATCTGAAAAAGAACCCAGAATACAGTCAGGTGGTGTGCCTCCTTGTTAGTCTCAGAACTCCATCTCTCTGACTCAGCCGACCTACCGGTCCAGTGGTTGGAATCTCTTTGGGGCCTCCAGAAATGTTGCAGAAATTGCTCCTTTGAGAAGCCAAGCACCACACTCGGAGGGTTGGAGAACTCAGATTTATTAAGCTGGCAGCCCCAGACAAGCTAACGCTCCAAAGTTCTGGGCTGCAAGCTCAGGATGAGCTTTACTTTTATAGTGCACGTGTTTACAGAGCATGGGAGTATCCAAACAGAAACTTGCAAGAGCAGGTTCAGTATATTCCATTTTTTAGCAAAACATCTTAAAGTTATATTGAATTGCTAGGTCATCCTGTTTTTCTCTGAGCAGCAAGCATATTTCACAAAACCAAAACAAGCATGGACTTGTTTTTAGCTGGGTGTAATTTCTAACTTTCCTCTTCAGGTATGCTGGGTCATATGGTAGTTCTATTTTTAGTTTTTTAAGGAAACTCCATACTGTTTTCCATAGTGGCTGTACTAGTTTACATTCCAACCAACAGTGCAGAGTGTTCCCTTTTCTCTGCCCCCTCGCCAGCATTTAATGTTTCTAGATTTCTTGATGATGGACATTTTCAGTGGTGTGAGATAGTACCTCATTGTGGCTTTGACTTGCATTTCTCTAATTATTAGTGACAGTGAGCATTTTCTCATGTGTTTATTAGCCATCTGCCTGTCATCTTTGCAGAAATGCCCTTTTAGGTCTTCTGCCCACTTCTGGATTGGGTTGTTTGCTTTTTCGATGTTGAGCTGTGTGAGCTGTTTGTATATTTTGGAGATTAATCTTTTGTCTGTTGCTTCACTGGCAAATATATTCTCCCATTCTGAGGGCTGTCTTCTTGTCTTGTTCATGGTTTCATTTGCTGTGCAAAAGCTTTAAAGTTTCACTAGGTCCCATTTGTTTGCTTAATTTTTATTCCAGTGTTCTAGGAGGTGAGTCGAAAAGGATATTACTTTGATTTATGTCATACAGTGCTCTGCATATGTTTTCTTCTAAGACCTTTTGTTTTCTTCATAATGACCATGCTAATGGAAGTGAGATTGTATCTTGCTGTCATTTGGTATTAATTTTCCGGATTATATATTTGGGAGGAATTATCATTCTTCCAAATTTACAGAATAGGTAATCAATGTCCAGAAATGAACTTATTAATGTCACATCACTGGTACATATCACAGGTGGGATTTGAACCTAGGCAGGAAAACTCCAAGAGGTACATGCCTGGTGAGTATACTGCACAGTCTTCCATGTCTTAGCAAATGCGGGATCATGTTCTTTTATATTCTGTTCTTTTCTCTCAATGTCATATTGAAAAAAAAATCTCATAACACTAAATATTCTCCTACAACACAATTTTAAGGCAATTGATTTTATGATGGGCTATTTATCCTGTGGACACTTTATATTTAATGAACCTTGGGTTGTAATAGATTTTCACCTTTTAAGAGACTCTGAGGACTACATCCTTCCTTATGTATGCTTTAAGGTGCTTCTGATCACTGCTTTAGCATACACATTAGAAGCAAAATTTCTGGGACAAAGACAATACATATTTGAAGAACAAATCATTTCCAAATATATTGTACCAATTTACACTCTTTCAAGAAGAGTTCAAGATTTATCTTTCTCCTGATTTTTTTTCTACCTTTTCTTTCACTGTTGCCTATAAAACTCTGTGGTCTACAATAGGTAAAATATAAAAGCTAAGGGGTGGGTGGGAACTGTTGCTTTCAACAATAGACTTGGGGGCTTGCCTGGTGGTCCAGTGGGTAAGACACTGTTCTTCTGACGCAGGAGATGGGTTTAATCCCACATGCTTTGTGGTGGGGCAAAAAAAAAAAAAAAAAAAAAAACACTCTTGATGAAGATCAGATTTATTCTCATGTTGGTAGCACAGGCTACAAATATAGAGCCTGAGGAAGAGTGGGTTTATTAACCGGCACAGGTCCAGTTCCAGCCTTAGGCTATCTAGGGAAGCAAAGCCTGAATACTTCTGGTTGATGTTCTGTCATCAAAAATGGTGACACCATGTGTCTCCCAACATGAATGCAACAGTGTATTCTAGTGGAAGCGTCTACCAATTCATCCATTCACTTAAGCAACATGTATTTATTGAGGGCCTACAATGTGCCTGTCAATAGTACTGGGGACAGAAGATTGGAGAACACTTCCTTTGTCTGTACAATGGGGGTCATGCCCTGCAGGGGCTCATGGGGAGACAGAGAAATGGCATATGTAATTCACCACAGCTATTATTCTTACTCTTATTGGTGGTTTCTCACCAACAGAGAGACATTGTTTATGGTGCCATGTAGACCATTTGACAAAGAGTTTGACAAACTGTTCACATAGGTCATCATTAAGCCCAAAACATGATGCTTAGTTTTAAAAATATGCCAATACTGCTCTCATCTTTACCCCCTTTATCAGCTCTGCAACTGGTCCTCTTTCACTCCCCTTGAGCCCATAATAATCCAGTGTCATCTCAAAAGGGCCACACAAATGTAACCGAGGACATACAGCAGATCCACACATACATGATAACTGCAGGGATTAGGGGTGTGTTTCAGGGAGGGTATATCCCCTTGCCCTATCACAGCTTTTCCCTGGTTCCCTAAAGTGGAACCCCCTTCTATTCTGTCCTCCTACCCGAACCTCTCTTGTTTTCTTCATCTGGCCCTCCCCATTGGGGTCTGTCTCTTGATCTGTCTCCATGAACCAGTGGTGGGTTCCTAACCCAGCCAACTATCCCTGGGTTCTAGCAGAGCACATAACACCCAGCAGATGCTCAGTAAATGTGTACTGACTGAGAAGATGAGGAGGGAGTTAAAATGTCCCTTTCACTGATGATTGCCTTGCCTGAGTAAAGGCCCATACTATGCATTGGGTTGGGATGTGTTTTCCACCTTATTTATTCTTTCCTACTCTTTCTCTCATCTGGGTCACCTCTGACCCTTGCTGTGCCTAGCCTGGGCCCCTGAACTATCATCTCCAGGTCAGAAGAAGTGATACTTTCATCAAAAATGTACCAAACCATGGCAGCTGTAACCAAGTGATGTGTACATGTGTCCTTCAAGGAAGCTCAGAAAGGCTGAAAGCTTTTTGAACCCTGAGTTGCCCTTTACAAGAGTGATATCCTCCCCACAGCCTTGGAGGTAAGTGGAAGGGGCATGCTGTGTCCTGGAGGGGTGGGGCTGGTACAGTGTTCCACAAGGCCTGTCAGTTAGGAAATGGGACTGGAAAGGACTCTGTAGCTGTGGGTGGCAGAGAGTTGGTAACAGGGGTGGTGGGCCAAAAGGGTACTTTCTGAGATTTAAAGGCCTCACCTGGAAACCCCCTGGGCATAAGGCCACTGCCAATGTTCCTATGAGATAGGAATTATAGAATCTCTTTTTATTAACTCTTACCATCCCTCTGAATGATGAGGTGTTGGCATTGATGGGGCCGTCACCAACCATTCTGTGTTCTAGGACAAAACCTGCCACTTTCTTTGCAGCTGCCTCTCCAGAGCTCCAGTCCTGTGATGCTGGAGAAAAGTATCAGTCATTTTGGGCAGGGCCAAGTGATCAAGTAAAGCCAATCCTAGTACCCCATGCACCTGCCAGGATGGTTGGTTCTGGGTTGGACACATGATCCAATATGGACCAGTTGGAGCCCTTCTTGGTAGCCTGATCTTTCCTGAGCTTCTTTCCTCAGGGGTGAGATGCCTTGAGGATATATGTGTAGAAGCCTAGGAGAAGAATGCTGTCAGGCTAAAAGAATCAAAAATGAGAGAAGGGAAAGAGTGAGGGAGAGAAAGAATGAGCTAATGGCTTCTGATTTGCTGGGTTTTAGTCACTAAGATGGTTGCATCTGCTCTGGTTCCTGTGTCCTAGATCCCCAGTATTCTTCCAATAAGTGTCTCCTTTCCTTGAAGTAGGTTGGAGTTGGGATCCTCTCACATGTGGTTCAGAGGAGGTTCTATATCCTGCCTGATTAGGATGCACTTCTCCAACCAAACAGAGTCACACATTCTATTTGCACCATTGTGAACGGAACTGTTTATTCTACTCAGAATAGGGCTTTGCAGAGCAGCATAGTCCACCCCCATCCCTGGGCAGGAGTGCCCTACGTGTGAGTGTGTATGTGCTTGGAGTGGAGTTGATTGATTCCTGAATTAGCCCCAGTATTTACACTGCGGGATCCAGGCCAATCCTGTTGTTCCCTCAGTCATAAACTGTGAAATACAGCCTCAGGAAGGCATCATCTGGAATCCAGCCTCTGACTCACTCAAGATCTCTGTGCCCCCTCAAAACATGCTGACACAGGTGCCATGAGGACCCTGGGGGAGATGGAAATAAACCCCAGTCAGCCTGGGTCCTTACCTGCCACCTCCCTCAGTATCCAGATATGGTGGCTTGTTGCTTATATTTTCCTCCTTTAGTAAGAACCAAGTGGCTCTCTTAGCAGCTCTGCCATGCAGTGGTCTTTCAAGGACAAGAACGGCCAAGACATGTGGTTGCTCTGAGGAGGGAGGTGAGGAGGGAAGGGTATTAGTTTGGGATTATAAGATGCCGGCTACTATACAGAGGATGTATAAACATGCCTCCATGAGGTTGGTGGTTCCTTGTTACTGAAATTTCCTCTACTCCTCAAAGCTGTTTTTGAGCCCAACTGTCTCCTCTGAAACCCCACAGAGAACTGACATGAAGGCTTAACTCTGTGCCAGGGCTTTGGAGTCACTGTGCACTCTTTATTCACGTGTGTATCCAACCTTCTCACAGAGGAGTCTCCTAACCCAAGTCACAGAGGGCTAAATGCAGTTTAGCAAGAGGGGTTGCAGCTGAGTCCTAGAGGAACCATGTAATTGGTCATCCAACCAGGACACTTTCAAGATGGAAAGGGTGATTAATTATTAATTATTATGGTTGGACAACATCCTGGGACTGTCCTCAGCCAACCACACTTGTCACTTGCCTTATTTCAGGGATGGCTGATCTGAGTTTCTGTGTTCATCTCTCAGAGTGCTTTGAATAAATTGAAGCTCTTTGAGGACAGAGACCCTTAATATTCCCCTCTCCATGTCTCTAACCATTTCAGCATGGTGTGGTGTCTCCATTTTTTCCAGGATGGTGGATGTCCCAGAGTGCCCTTTTCTCTCATGTGCTTGGTTTTGTGGGAGGCACTGGTCCAACTTCATGGGCTCAGCAGCATCTGTGGTGGTGTGGGTTGGCCTGCAGAAGACCCACTCCTCCCAGCAGCAGCCCAAGGGTTCAGGCAAGTCCCATATTTGAGAATCAGTCCCCGGGGTTGGCTCCTGACCATTGATGGTGAAGATGATACAAGACAGGTATTGGTGTTGCTACATGGAACCAAGTACTGTTAGAGAAAGAGGCGAGAGGTTGACCTAGCTGATCCTTGCTGTGTAGAGAGCCCCAGAGAGACCCTGTTGCTTCTCCTTTTACCTGTCGATCAAAAGGCCTGGCGTTGATGAGTTTCTGTTTGATCTTGATCACTCTAGGTTGGCAAGGGTGAAATGCACTCCCAGTATCCATAAAGGCCTGGTAGCCATGGTCACCATGAAGGAGCATCCCAGCCATGGTGAAGCTGAGATATACTTGGTGAAATTGGGCACAAGGATCACACTGAAGTCTCCTCCCACCACGACTGTCCCACCCTGACTGTCTCCACAACAGCCCTTTGCTCATGCCCTGACTGTTTTTCTCTTTGCTCTGGTCATATAATCTTCTTCAACTACCTTTGAGTTCTTGAATGCACCAGGCTCTTTTGGGCCTCAGGGCCTTGTCATGTACTGCTTGCCCTTCCTAGAAGACCCCCAGACAATTTGTCTAGCTAATTTCTCTTTATCTTCCAGGTTCCAGATTAAATTTCACTTTTTCAAGGAAGTCTTCCCCCACACTAGATTAGGCTACTGTATTGGTCTCTGTTTTTAGACACTTCCTCATTTGTAGCTAGTACTGAAGTGGTAATTCATTTTATCTATGACTCACTTCATGTGTATCTGTCTCATCAGATATAAGGGCAAGTTTTATCCTCTGTGCCACCATCAAGTGACAAGCACACATTGGGTGCTCAATATATCTAATTTGAGTGAATGAGTGAGTGAGTGAGTGAGTGCAAAAGTGAAAAAATGCATGAGGAATAATGAGAGACCTGGGTCAGGTGTCTGACCAATAATGGGTGAACCCACACTGTTAAGATGGATGTTCCCTGATGCAGCAGATGCTCCAAGTGTTGAGGAGGGAAAAACATGTTGCCCTGGGAGATGTTCTTTCCTGGCACCACCCCTTACCTGGCTCAGACACTGAGACCCTGGCCAGGATATGCAAGAGCTAACCCAGGGGGCCTCCACAGGACATGTAAACTTCTGTCTGAGGTTGTCACACATAACCCCATGAGTTATTATCCCTTGTCCTCAGGCCACTCCTGGATCCCAGCTTCCTGATTCTCTCTGTCCCAGACCATGCCCCACTGTGTTCCCGGGATGGATTTTTTGAGTGGCAATAGGTAGCAGGAGTCTTTTTCTGTGTATTGCTTCAGATCTCTAGAATTCAGTGCACCTCTCTCCACTGCTGGTAAGCTTTTCTCTAAGGAGACCAGTTTTCCCAGATTGTCCAGGACTTTCCTTGTTTTTAAACTAGCAGTTTTGTGCATTAAGGACTCCATCATTCCCAGGTAGCACTGGGCAGTTGTTGATCTGTTCAGACTGGTGAAATTCTCCCTGATCGTCTTTTCATGGCACATTAGGTGCTCAATCCATGCCATCTGCCTCACAGCACAGTGGATGCAGCCCTCTTTGGGCTGCATACAGGTCTCAGGACCCTGGTCAGGACCCTGGTCAGGGCCCTTGGTAGGAGTCCTGGGGTGATTATGAGCCGAAGTTTTGCGTGTCTCTATGTTTTTATGTGTGTGTGTGTGTGTGTGTGTGTGTCTGTCTGTCTGTCTCTCTGTGTGTTTTGGTGTGTATCTATGTTCCTGTGCAAGTTTATATCTGTGCAGATGTGTGTGTTTATATGTGTGTCAGTGAATGTGTACATGTGTGTCTTTGTGGGTGGCGCCTATGTGTCTGTGTGTGACTGTGTGTCTGATCGTGCATTTGTGTGTGACTCCATGTTTCCCTATGCATGTGTGGAGCATCACTTGGGGTGGCCCTCAGAGGGAGAGGCTTACCCTTGCATGTTCATCTGCCAGTAGTCGGGTGTGGATGTTCGTATGCGCTTGAGATATTTCTTGTGGTAGCTGTGGTCCATCCCGCCAAACATCACAATGCTGTCATTTTCTTCCCTGTCGAGGAGAGAAAGAAGATGGAAGGCTCCTTATCAGAGAATAAGACCATTCAGTACCTGAGGGCTGTGCTTATCCACCCATCAGAGGCATGACTCTGGTCTTCATTTTACAGATGTGAAAACTGAAGAACGGACAAATTCATTACCTGACCAAGTTCGGTCACCGAATAATGAGTGACAGAAAAGAGGTTCAAAGCAGGGCAGCCTGGCCAGGTTCCAACCTCTCACCCTTCTGAAGATAGCCTGGTCCCTCCAGCAACCAGAGTCTTAGAAGGACCCTCAGAGGACACCATGCTGGACTGGTCTGGCCTCCCCCTTCTGTAACCTGTCATTTCTCGGAAAAGCCTAGACCCAAAGGCACTAAGGGCATGTGTTCAGGCTCACTCTGTGTTGGTACCATACGTCAATGATCTGCGCCTTCCAAGGGGCAACACACTCAGCAGGGGACTATGCCTCTGTTATTCATGTGTTGAAATTCCTAATACTTTTTGCCAGGAGGTCCCACATTACACTGGGACCTCGCAATTAAGTAGCTGGAGTTGGGTTCCCAGTAAAATATTAGTGAGGAAGTAAACATTCCTGTTGTTCCTCTCCTTCATTTCCTATCAAAGCTACCAGAAAATCCTGATGCCTTTTCCTCCAACCTGTATGCTGACACCTTCCATGCTTATCCCTCTTCCCTCCACTTCCCTAGACCAAGTAACTGCCCTTGAGCCCAGGAACATTGTTGTGCTCCAATAAAACTTTATTTAGAGTGACCAGTGAGGGGCCAGATGTGGCCATGGGGCCATAGTGATACCTAGCTAGACAGTCTCGCAGGAAACTTATGGATCAGGTGGTCTCTAGTTTCTATGCAACTGAAAGCAACTTACAACAGATTTAGAGAGAGGGCCTGTTAATCTCAGACTTCAGTGCTCAAGTAGAAGGCAAGGACAGGCTGAGAAATGATGCCTCCTGTCTTCAGGTTGTCAAAGACAGGAGTGGTCCCTTAAAGGGCAAGGCTGGTCTAGCCCAGGCTCAGGATGCCATCAAATTTTGTTTCACCCAACTCAATTTGTTTCTCACTCAGGGCAAATGCCTGGACCAGATTTACATGGTTCCTGATTTGTCAGAGGGGAGAGAATTCCCACATTAAAGTTTGGAAAGTGGGGCTGGGATTGAGCTGGGGTGGAAATGCCATTAGCACTTCAGAGAAGACCTGAGACCTGGCTGTGCCTTGGGTGACCTCAGATAGTTAGATAAAGATGGGAAAGGAAATCCAGTGATCGATATACCCTTTGCAAACAGCCAGGGCATTGGAAGATGGAATGCCCCAGATGACAGAGAGTCATGGGGGACCCGCAACCATTGATCATTTTGCAATCAGAAAACTATAGTGGTGCTAGGCTGAAAACAGCTCTTCACAAAAATTCCATCAACATAAGTAATACACAGACTCATGCAGTCATTGATGTCATGGGCCAATTTGTAGAATTTCTCCTAGACACTGGTGCAAATTTCTTGGTCTTAACTCAAAGGTTTGCAACCCTTAGCAGTCTTAAGGAAAAAGTAATGGGGTTGTCAGGGAAGACAGGGGCACACTATCCTGGAACCCCTTATGTGCAAGATCAATGGCCAGCTGTTTTTACATCCTATTCTGTTTGTGCCTGACTGTCCCACCCCTTTAATGGGAAGAGATTTATTAACTAATTAAGGGGCCACTCTGTGTTATGAGGGACAATGGAAACACCCTCATCACCAAATGGTTCTAACAAAAAGCAAAAACAAACAGATGAAACATGAAGCTGAAACAGAAGCCCTAGTAAACACCATGGAATGTGGAATATCAAGGTTCTGGGCTTGGCCAAAGATATCCAGCCAGTCATTATTAAGTAAAAAGGGTTATATAGTGTCTAAATATAAGGTACAGATTTCTTAAACCTAGAGAGGATCCTCAAAATATTTGTAAATAGATAACCAAAATAGGAGGCCACTGGTCTGTCTAAACTGACCATAGGTGAAAATCAGGGCCTGATAATAATTTTGGAACAGGTGTTCACCCCTATGCTTAGTGAGGAAAAGTAAAACTTTCCAACATATGTGACTTGGTATGTAGGTCTACAATATCATTGAACTAACCACCCAATTCTTTGAAAAAGAAAACAAAACTGTCCTTGTTTTCCAATTGTAGTCTTTATAGGCCCAGAGGTGTGGCTCCAATATAATCCAAAGCCCACCAATCTTTTTCCACTCCCAACACCTTTCCTATTTATCTTAAGATGTTTGTAAGTATTAAAGAGAGGAGAAACAAAATCAAACTAGGAGGAACATGCCTGTAACTTGGAGATACAAATGCCCTATTTGGTCTTCTCAGGAACGCTTATGTCTGCCATCTTTTAAAATGCATATTTTAACAAGGAGGGTAAAGTAATTTGCAACTTGACTTGTGAAGGAAAAATAGAAATCCTAAGTCTCTTTTCTGAAAACAGTAGTAAAAAAGGTTTAGCCTTCTAGATAGGGGGCCTCAATTTGTTCCATCTGCAGGAAGCCCAATTTGAATCCAATGCCTTGTAAGTGTCTGGCTTTATGTTGTACCTGTTGACTTAAAAAAAATGCACCACTTGAGAGTTGCATGTTAAGTGTTATTTGGGGCAAAGTGAGGACTGCAGCCTGGGAGACAGCATCCCAGATATCTTTGAGAAACTGTTCCAAAGAGGCAGGGGGGAAGCTCAATATATATTTGGTTTTGGTGAAAGGGAAAAACATGAAATCAAGCACATGTTATTCACAGGAGGATACTGATAGTCATTAGGAGCAGTCATCACCATGAAGGATTTTACTGTTTTTCTAGATCTGAGGAGATACAAGAATTGGGCCCATAAAGTTGCCTCCTGAAAATATCTAACTACCTAAAGACCTGTTCTGCCAGATTTTCACAGAGCACAGAGTGCCTCATTTCAGCTCTCCACCCTGAATGCTTTTCAGGGGGGCATTGGCAGTCAGCAGCTACAGCAGCACATGATTTAATCTTTGTAGAGGTAGATGGCAAGTGCCAATTGGAGATGACAGAATCTTCTCATGGTAAAATATTTGACCATACTTTGGGAGGCATTTCATGACCGTTTTGTCCCATGGTGCTGGGAAGATTCATTCTTAGGTCTGGTGAAAATTTGGTTGGTAGGGTACTCAGTGTGCTATTACTGGCTAGATCTTTGTAACAAAGGTCAAAGCTCTCTGGGCCACCTGTATTTCTAGTTTGTTATTGTCCAGTAAAAAAATCTCTTGTTGTATGTTCTCATATATACAGTTACAGTATTACAATCATTGATCACATACAAAACTCTATATTTGATTAACTGTTTCCAGTTGCCTAGTCATCATCATTTTTGTTGGTGTCTCAGTCACACAGTTGCTAATCAAGAAGCAATAATCTTGCAAAACAGGCAAAATACAAAAAGCATAGCTAAAAATATTATTAGAGTTACGAGTAAATATTTAAGCCAAGAACTTCCATTAGGTGTAGGCCAGTATATCCTCAAGTCATCTAACTGAGTTTATTTTGTACCAATCTTTAACTTTCAGGGAAATTTTATTTTGACGTTGCCCATAAGGCCCCCAGCCCACTTTCCTAGTGTTATGAGACTGGTTATCCTTAGTATAATTTAGTTGTTCCCAAGATAAAGGGGGGCGTTAAAACTGAAATGACCACACTGTTGTTAACCACCTAAAACCATCCTGTAATTGAGGGACATTTTTTTCCCCTGGCTGAAATATTGCTTGTTGCTCTGATTGAGCTTGTGTAAATTTGGAAGAAAATTCATTTTTTATGGCCAGGGTCAGAGCAGGTATTATTAATTGGCCAGGTGAGGGGATCCCCTGAACAGGACTATGTTTTTTTCTCTAGAATAAATTTCCTAAAGGCCATCTAATTAGAGCCTTGGAAGAGAGAAATCCACCAAGGTAACCCAAAGGTACTAGTCATAGGTAATTAGCCACAAACCCAACAATTGGATGGATTTTTCAAATTAGCATAGGATTGTGTTAATGATAGGAAAGCAATTGATTCATATACAAAACTCCAAGAAGTCAAGAAAACATTACCAGTGCTCATAGGAGTCAGGTCCAGGATCTTGGGCTGGCTGTCTACTTCTGATGTTGGCTTCTTCTTGTCCTAGTGTGGGTGTAGTTTCTCCTCTGATAAGGGTCTTTCCATCTAGGTTAGAGATTGTCCTTTAAATTGTGTCCTTTTCAGTATGCTTAATTGCCTGGTTGCAGGTCATGGGGCATCTGATTTTAATCCAAAGATAGTTTACTGAGATAAGCTTCAGAAACAAACTTAGAGTGTCCTTTTAAAATTTCAATCAGACTTTACATTAATATAGTTAACAGCAAGAAACTATCCAGGAAAGGGAATCTTAATAAATATGGACATCATCAGCAAAACTGGCACTTAATATTAATTGAAACATAGCCATTTTCTCTCTAAAATGACCCTCATTTTTACCAAATATAACAAATTAAGATTAATTTGTTTGCAAAATATGTCTGGTCTCAAACACAAAAGAAAGGAAAACAAAAACAAACAAATACAAACAAACAAAACCAAAAACTTGGCCTGATCATTTATTTAACTATAATTGATCATATAGGCTTTTGTTTTGCTGAAACTTTTATAAAGAGTCTCAGACTGCACTTTTAAAAGACCTCTCTGGCCTGGAAAGTCATGCCAAGGGCTTATCACAGAATTTGCCTAACTGATGTAGCTGAATTCCGTACTTCATAAAGTCCTCCAACTACCTTGAATTTTCTATACCTGTTTGTGAGGCAGCCTTTCTCATTTATCTGATAAAGCTGCTGGGAACCTAAGAGTTTCCAATGTCTACCGGGAACAGAGAGAAAATATAAATGTTTCAATCTTGCTTACAAAGGTATAACTTGCCAGATTAGTGTAAACCATATTTACTTTCAGGGGAAGGTTTTCCTTACACCTGGAAAACAAATATTTAAACTAGAAGTTTTTCAGATAGAAACTATAAAATTTATGACCATATTCACCAGTTTGCTCAGTCCTACGTAACTAATCCTTTTTGTTCACAATTTATGAAGCCATCAGGTTTCTAATTAGGTTGCTTCAATTTCTTACCCAGTTCAGGATTATGGTGTGAGAGTCAGGAGCTTGTATTTATCCAAAAGTCCTTTTAATAAATCCTCTTGACAGGAAGCATTTTTGCAAAGGTAACAATAAAACCATAACTGTCTATTATGACAAAGGCCTAAAGTAGGGACATTTAAAATCAGACTGCAAAGTAATCGGCAAGCAAACTGTTACTGGTGTGACACACAACACTGTAAGATAATAGCTAGAATTATGACTGATAATGTAGGACATATCCGAATTTTTGGAACTCATATAATTTCTAGAATATCTGTATTAATATCATTTACCATACACTAAATCCTAAGAAGATTTATTACTCATTTGAAAACACTTCCCATGTAATTTTAATGTATCAAGTGAACCTAGTCGATATCTCTCTTTGGGATGTTTCAGGGCTGTTTGAAGCATCCCAAAATTAGTTAGACATCAAAAGACTAAATTAGAATCTGATAACGGAAGTTTTGTCAAAAATATCAAAAAGGGTTTAGAATACTCAGTCAGAAAGGATCTCAGGTCACTGTGAAACAATATTATGTACTTAGCCAAAGTAACAAAAAAAGATCTCAAAGTTAAATACAGAACAGACCACTTAAAAGTAAGGAAACTTCAAATCTGTTATCAAGAGATGTTTCAACATTTTAAGAAAACTTGTCCTATTAACAGAGAGAAAAGCCACATTCAAGTTTTGCACCTGTTAATTTATAAACCCATTTCCTTAACTAAATTTATTCTAAACTTAGTCAATCCTGATCATGCACAAACTCTTTTCTCAGGGTCCACTTTCCACAAACTTTCTTATCACTTTCCATATCTATTACTTTATTTTCCCTTTCAAAAACAGCCACCTGTAAGTCACATCTGCTTTATTTTCCCCAAAAATATCATTCCATTCCTCATGCCTTCTTGCAAGCATGCATCCTACTTTCCTTAAGCAACCATGAACTCTCCTTTATGATAACATTCTCTAGATTTGTGAATATAAATATCAGTGTTAATTTCTAAGACATTTGCTTGCTTTAGAGAACATGGCACTGAAACTATTTATTAATAGTCTAAATCATCTTTAGTTTCTTTGTAAGATGAAGCCAGTGTTCAGTAATTAATATTTCAGCATCTTACTTTATTTGGGAATGGCCTAGCTATGTAATAACCCTACATCACTTAACTTAATTTAGCACAATTCTAGAATGCCAACTTACCAGAATCTGGAGAGACTATTTTAGATAGACATTCCTAGAGCATAATTATTTTAATAGAGTATATCTACATGATCTTATCGCATTTATATTTTCTGTCCTAAAAGTTTTTTCACATGAAGTTACTTTCCTTGCTGACAGATGTGTAATAGATATAACACGATTTATTTAGCTTATATTACACCTAGGCATAATAAAAATGTATATGAGTCTTAAAACATGTCTATATGAATTAGATCAATAAACTTACACATTCATACCAGATATTAATTTAATATTGAATATTTCCCTGTTCACATGCACTAGAAATTTATTTAGATTATTTTCTCTTGTATTAGAATTGTCTTCATTTGTAAGTGCTTCCTTTTCTTTAAGCCATTTAAATAGAGCTCATTTACAAATTAACCACAGCAATATTATCTAAAGCCAACAACACATACTGAGATATACATATATCCAGGCAGAAACAAGAGATGTAGCTTCATTTTCTACACTTCATCATGAATCAGATATCATAATGTAAACTCACTAGTTTATGAATCACAGTTGAAAAACACACAATTTTAAAAGGCTTCTTCCAGTTTTTGTTTTTGTTTTTATCTTTTTTCCTTTTGTATCTCAGGAATTGGAGATTGTTTAGATAAGATAATTGTTCCTGAGAGCTCCCAACTCAAGGTACAGGGAGAGAAAATTAGGTTCTGCTAGTAATACTTATTCCCATAGGGCCAGAATACTGAAAAGATTTTTTTCCCTTCAAGCTAGCTTTCTCCACTGGATGGGAATTAAATGAGGGTTGCTTAAACCTTCAACTGGCATTGTGTACTTAATTGATACAATGGAAGCTTTAAAATTTTCATAGATGCCCCCTTTTCTTTCTTTCTTTCTTTTTTTTTTTTTTTTGTTATGGTTATGAAAAGTTGGTCAGCCAATATAACAAGGGTGTTTGTATGTAACGCAGACCAACCTAGATTGTGTCTTTTAACTGGAGTTGCCACATCCTCTTCTAAGCCTTCTAAAAAGGTCAGGTTATGCAAAGGATCATTTTGGTGGTTAGAGAATAATTCAAGTGTCAAGCCAGAATATTGCTTAAAATATTTTTTTTTTTCCTCAAACCTTTCCTAGTAGTCCAGAACTTACTCCCTCAATCTTTGCTTGTATAGTTGAATCTCTGTGCAGTCTACATTTGTTTTGGGAAAAGCTTTGGGATAATTTTGAGTAATTTCTGAGCTAATTCCTTGCATTTAGTGTGAGCTTGTGTTTCAAAACTCGTTGAGGGATGTTTTCATCCTGCTCTTTTTTTTTTTTTTTTTCCTTGCTTTGCTTTCAGAAACTATCATCTGTAGTAACTTCTCTAGATATGAAACCCTGGGCTTACAGGTCCAGATAATCAACTGAAATTCCTTAGAAGGCTTTAAGTTCTGCTCAGCTCCATGGTATGTACTAAGCACCAAGGATGGCTTACCTCCCCTGTAATTGGTTTCTCCTTAAAGGGAGCTATAATCACTTTTGATATTTTATCCTCCTTTGCTGGGGAGAGGGGGAGCAACAGGAGTTGGAAGAGTTGGGATAGAAAAAGAGATAGACAATTCAGACAGAAGAAGATAAATGGGAGAGACAAGGTCAAAAACAGAGTGTTAGCATCTTTTTAGCTTAAAAGCTTTAATTCCCATCAAAGTAAGCATTCCACTCATTTTGTTTGATATTAAGCTTTTTTTTTTTTAACTGTGTGCAAAATAGCAATTTGGAATATCAAAAAAATTCAATTTTAAGTAGAGATGTCCTTTAGTATAAGTTCCCAAATTAAGTAACTCCTTGCAAGTACTAGTTTTTGTACATACATAAACCTGGCTGTGGTGTTAGGAAGAGGCTGGCCCTCTGATGCCCCTTGTTTCTGTGAGAGGCTCTATTTCCCATGTTAAAGCTGAATTCATCTGGGATAAAAACACTAGTGAAATTCTGTGGTGGGCCATTGTGCTACTTGTAAGCTTAACTCCTCTAGGCATCACCCAATAGTCATTTCAGCTCTCTTACACATCTCATTTTTTCTCTTCGATAGTGTAAGACCACTGCAGGTGCTTGGATCAGTGAATGGCCAAATTTTATTGTGACTCCCAGTGAGGAAGTGTTTTAATTAATGAGTGTTTCCCTATGGGGCTACTGCACAGTATGAGGACTGTGCCTCCATTACTCCTGTAAATCTCTCAGTTGCCTGAGAGAATGGTACTGGCCAGGAGGTGTCCTTCTCCCTTGTTCTTGGAACAAAGCTCTCATGTAATATATTCAATTTTATTCCAACAAATTCAATTGAGGCAGCCAAACTGAGGAACAGTTTCAACCATCAGCCAAGATCACTCAGTCTCCTACAGCTGAGCAAAGCCTGATAGCTTTCAACCAGCCCCCTCCCCCAGGATCCCAGGATCTTTCACCTAGGTGGGCATTACATGGTATCTTTCAACCAAGACCCCCTCCCAGCATCTTTCACTTGAGTGGGTATTAACTGGTATCTTTCAACCAAGATACCACCCACCCCCCCCAGTACATTTCAGCTAAGTGGGCATTTCCCTAGTATCTTTCAAGGATCCCACCCTGCCACTCCCATATCTTTCAACTGTGAGGAGACAGATACCTGCTACAACACCAAATTAAACTCAGGATCATCAACTAATATGGAAGATGCAAGAACAAGGAAAGACTTACCTAAATTCATCTGGACTCCCTGAGGAGGCAGTTGGGTGCAAGGGGCCTCTACTGGTGCCAAGGCTCTGGTTCCTTGTAGAGTTCAGGTGAAGGAGAAATGTCCACTCTGAGTCCCTTTGTGGTCACCAAAACGGTTGACTTAACATGAGTGCACAAGCTGAGACTTGTGAGTTAAGTTATTGGGAGCAAAATGAGGATTGTAGCCCAGGAGACAGCATCTCAGATAGCTCTGAGGAACTGTTACAGAGACAGGGGGGAAGCTCAGTATATATGTGGTTTTGTTGAAAGTGAAAAACATGCAAACAAGTACATATTGTTCACAGAAGGTTACTGCTAGTCACAGGCAGCTATCATCACAATGAAGGATTTTTGTTTTTTTCTAGATATGAGGGGATACAAGAATTGGACCCATTAAGTTGGCTCCTGAAAATATCTAACTACCTTAAGACCAGTTCTGCCAGACTTTCACAGAGCACAGAGTGCCTCATTTGAGCTCTCCACCTTGAACAACTTTCAGGGGGGGGCATTGGCAGACACAGTTGCAACACCACATGATTTAATCTTCATAGAAGTAGATGGCAAGTGCCAAGTGTAGTTGATACGAATTAAGTTTTATTGGGGCAAAATGAGGACAGCAGCAGTGGACACAGCATCCCAGATAGCTCTGAGAAACTGTTCCAAACAGGCAGGGTGAAGGTCAGTACACATGAGATTTTAGTGAAGGATGAGTGTATGCAATTGAGCATAATTTTTTTAGCTGAAGGTCTCTGCTAGTCATGAGGAAAAGTTGTACCCATGAAGGATTTTAGTGTTTTTCTAGATATGAGGTGATCTAAGAATTGGACTCATAAAATAATCTCCTGAAAATATCTAACTATCTGAAGACCTGTTGTGCCAGGTTTTTACAGAGCCCACAGTGCCTCACTTCAGTTCTCCACACTGAACTCCTTTCAGGGTGATTTTGAAAATCAGGAGCTGCAGCAGCACATGATTGAATCCTTGTAGAGGCAGATGGCAAGTGCCAATGTTGAGTGCCAATTGTAGTTGATATAGTTGATGGAGGACTGAAATTTTGAAATGGGAACCAAGATGCCTTGGTGTTAGTTTCTGTTTTTGTGTTCATATTTACCTATGTGTGTGCCATAGACGTATGGTATGGCCAGGAATTAATCTGTAAAATAACTGCATTTAATTGAATCAAAGGAACTTCAGTGTGTGTGTGTGTATATGTATATATATATATATATAATATATATATATATATATATATATATATATATATATATATATACTCAGAAATGGAAAATAATCTGGACAGAATGAATTTCAGGTTCACATTATTTGGAAAATATTCAGCAGTAAACTGATACCTGGTAATGACAGTGACATTAACCTGTTGGTTTGATTTATATAGATACGTTTTTAGAGTCATCTGTGATGAGTATTATACTTCTGTTGTAGCTAGGTTTACTAGAGTTCAAATAATTGTCAAAAAGAAAAGTAACCCAATGTGGAAAAGAAAAACTCTTAAGATAATTAAGATGTATGTTTTCATTAAGAGAAGATCAGAGGGTTAAAAGAAATACAAAAAAGAGTTGTGCATGATTAGCATTTCATAAGATCGGATTAAATTTAGTTTGATAAATGGATTTTCTTGAGGGTGGGCCTGGGGATGCCTGGATTTGGTTTTACCTTCCAATGTTTCCTTGAAATGCTCCTTTTAATAACAGATAGTATGAGTTTCTTTACCTTTAAGTGATCTACATTTGCTTTTGAGACCTTTTGTTGCTTTGGTTAAGGAATATGTATTCCCACACAGTGACATATGATCTTATTTGACCAAGTGATTTAAAAGCTTTTCACAATCTTCCCAACTATCAAATTTTAATAGAGTTTCTTTTGATTTCCAGCTAACTTTGGAGGGCCCCTTAGGTATCTTAAAGAGAAATATTTAAATAGCATTACTTGGTATATTAAGTTAAATGTAATCATTCATATTTCTCTCTATCACAACCAAATTTATTGACTATACTCTAAGGAAATGTTTAACCACATCTTTTAAGTCTTCTGTCATTTATAGATATATTTGTACTCTGATGCTGTTACAAAAATGCTTCATCATAAAGATAGAAAAACTATGGAAGCAATTACAACAATTCCACACCAAGATCATGGCTATGTGAGGATTCCAGCTTTTGCTGACTTGAAATAAGTAGGTTTTCTGCACCGGGGAGCCCTAGATTATGCATCCAGAAATTTTTACTCCCTCAGAGTCAGGATTGACATCCCTACTCAGCCTTGAAGCAGTTACAGAAGATGAACCATTGCCCTTCTTCATCCCATAACACTATGGGTTTAAAATCTCTGAGTGAGGGATGAAAAAAGGAGGGAAGACAGCAGCACACAACCTTTGAAAGAATGACATAGCCAGAAGAAATGACATAAACTGAGTAGATCCAAAAATGGTCTAAGATGGTGGACAAGTCAACTTCTACTAGACCTTGAGTCCTGGTAATAAAACCATAAGGATCAAAAGGTGGGCGGCGAAATGCCCATCAACAAATGAATGGATACAGAAGATGTGGCATATATATACAATGGAATATTACTCAGCTATAAAAAGGGATGAGATGGAGCTATATGTAATGAGGTGGATAGAACTACAATCTGTCATACATAGTGAAGTAAGTCAGAAAGAGAAGGACAAATATTGTATGCTAACTCACATATACGGAATCTAAAAATGGTACTGATGAACTCAGTGACAAGAACAAGGAAGCAGATACAGAGAATGGACTGGAGAACTCGAGGTATGGGAGGGGGCGGGGGGTGAAGGGGAAACTGAGAAGAAGCGAGAGAGTAGCACAGACATATATATACTACCAACTGTAAAACAGTCAGTGGGAAGTTGTATAACAAAGGGAGTCCAACTCGAGGATGGAAGATGCCTTAGAGGACTGGGGCAGGGAGGGTGGGGGGGACTCGAGGGGGGGCATCAAGGAAGGGAGGGAATACGGGGATATGTGTATAAAAACAGTTGATTGAACCTGGTGTACCCCCCCCAAAAAAAAAAAAAAAAAGATCCAACACAGCCTAAACTAAATAAATAAATAAACATAAAAAAAAAAATGTCGGCGGTAGCCCAATTCCTGGAATCCCTGACCCTTGCTGAAATAGCTGGAATTCTCCTCACACTCATTAGCCTATGGAATATCCCGCCCCAATAACAACTGATAACCCCATACCCTGGTGCTTTTCTCACCTTCTGAGATGGCCCACAGTCTCTCTTTGGAGTGTGTTTCTCCCTAAATAAATCCATTCTTATCTATCAATTGGTCTCTCACTGAATTCTTTATGCAATGAGACATCAAGAATCTGAGCTTCCTGAAATCCTGAGACCAGGAGTATGATCTCAATTGGAAGACTTTGGGATTTGGTCGGGTTCTAGTCTCAGCAGCATGGGTTCAAGCCCCAATCAGGGTTTTGGCCTTGCTGGCATCCTGCCCACATGGCTTGAGTCCCAGTCTGAGTTTTGTCTATGCTTGAGTCCCAGCCTCCAGGGGTCAAATCACAATCAGAGGTACAAGGTTTCAAGTTTAGCATCATAGGAAATCCACTGAAACAAATTAAACATAAAAACAGCCATGACTGAACCAGCTTTTAGTTTTATTAATCTTTGTTATTGTTTCCTTCCTTTTTTTCCATTTATTTCTGATCTGATGTTTATGATTTCTTTCCTTCTGCTCACTTTTTGGTTTCTTTGTTCTTCTTCCTCTAATTGTTTTAGCTACAAAGTTAGGATGTTTATTCAATATTTTATTCAATATTTTTCTTATCTCTTGAGGTAAGATTGTATTGCTATAAACTTCCACCATAGAACAACTTTTGCTTCATTCCACAGTTTTTGGGTTGTTGTGTTTTCATTTTAGGTATTTTTTGATTTCCTATTTGATTTATTTATTGATTTCTTGGTTGTTTAATAGTGAATTGTTTAGCCTCCATGTGTTCGTATTTTTTGCAGTTTTTTTCCTGTGATTGATATCTAGTCTCATGGAATTGTGTTCAGAGAAGATACTTGATATGATTTCAATTTTACTTAATTTACCAAGGCTTGATTTTTTGTCCCAAGATGTGATCTATCCTGAAGAATATTCTGTGTGTGCTTGAGAAGAAATTCTACTCTAGTTTTTAGATGGAATGTCCTATCAATATGTGTTAAGTTGAGATGGTCTAATGTGTCATTTAAAGCTTATGTGTCCTTATTTATTTTCTGTTTGGATGATCTGTCCATTGATGTAAGTGGGGTGTTAAAGTCTCCTAATATTATTGTGTTACTTTTGATGTCCCCTTTTATGGCTGTTAGCATTTGCCTTATGTATCGAGGAGCTCCTATGTTGGGTGCATAGATATTTACAATTAGTATATGCTCTTTTTGGATTGATCCCTTGATCATTATTTAGTGACCTTCCTTGTCCCTATTAATAATCTTTACTTTAAAGTCTAATTTGTCTGATATAAGTATTGCTTCTCCAGATTACTTTTAACTTCCATTTGCATGGAATATCTTTTCTCATCCCTTTACTTTCAGTCTATATGTATCCCTTGGTCTGAAGTGGGTTTCTTGTAGGCAGCATATAGAAGGGTCTTGTTTTTGCATCCATTCAGCCAGCCTATATCTTTTGGTTGGAGCATTTAATCAATTTATATTTAAGGTGATTATTGATGTGTTTTCCTATTAACATTTTCTTAATTGCTTTGGGTTTGTTTTTGTAAGTCTTTTCCTTCTCTTGTGTTTCCTACTTAGAAAATTTCCTTTAGCACTTTTTGTAAAGCTGGTTTGGTGGTGTTGAATTCTCTTAACTTTTGCTTGTCTGGAAAGCTTTTGATTTCTCCATCAAATCTGAATGAGATTCTTGCTGGGTAGAGTGTTCTTGGCTGTAGGTTTTTCTCTTTCAGGACTTTCAGTATATCCTGCCATTCCCTTCTGGCCTGCAGAGTTTCTGCAAAAAGGTCGGCTGTTATCCTTATGGGTTTTCCCTTATATGTTATTTGTTGCTTTTCTCTTGCTGCTTTTCATATTTTTTATTTGTGTTTCATTGTCATTAGTTTGATTAATATGTGCCTTGGTGTATTTCTCCTTGGGTTTATTCTGTATGGGACTCTCTGTGCTTCTTGGTCTTGGTTAATTATTTCCTTTCCCATTTTGGGGAAGTTTTCCACTATAACCTCTTCAAATATTTTCTCAGACCCTTTCTTTTTTTTTTTTTTTCTTCTTCTGGGATGCCTATGATTCGAATATTGGTAGGCTTAATGTTATCACTGAGGTCTCTGAGACTGTCTTCTATTTTTTAATTTATTTTCTTTTTCCTGCTCTGTGGCAGTTATTTCCCCCATTCTATCTTCCAACTCACTTATTCGGTCTTCTGCCTCAGTTATTCTGCTGGTTATACCATCTAGAGTATTTTTAATTTTAGTTATTTTGTTGTTCATTGCTGTTTGTTTGTTCTTTAGTTCTTCTGAGTTCTTATGTACCTTTTCTTGGACTTTCTGTATTTTGTTATCAAGTTTTTGTATCATCTTTACTATGATTACTCTGAATTCATTTTCAGGCATTTTTCCTATTTCCTCTTCATTTAATTGGTCTTGTGTTTTGTTTTTTTTTTCCTGCTCCTTTGCCTGCGTGGTATTTTTTTGTTTTCTCATGGTAGTCCAAACTTCAGAGCTTGCTTTTCCTGGCAGTAAAGAGGTTTAAAGAAGACTGTCCAAGCCCCAGAAAAAATGGCACAGTTTTGAGTACAACAAATACTAAGTCTAGGAAACACATACATGTATAAGACACACAAATACTGAATCCAATAGAACATAAGGCACTAGAAAGACCTGACAGAAGAACCTCAGCATGCTATCAGACATTCAAAGAGGAAACCAACAGAAATTCAAAACCAATCAGAACAGAACAGAAACAAAAGTGAAAACAAACAAACAAATAAAACCACACACACACAAACACAAATCCAGGGAGATATTGAAAGCTAGGATCAAATATAATAAAGAGCTAGAGTACCACCAGGCAGACTGAAGATTCTCAGAATGAAATCAGATAATTATACTAAAAACTAAGATAAAGACAAAAATCTAATAATAAATACCAAAGCAGTGTGTTATCTGGAGAATAAAGCAAGGAGACAGAGCAGACCGATTATATTGTTTATAAGTATATCAAGATAAAATAAACTAAAAAATGATAGAAGACAGGGCAACAAAAGAGTGTAGTGTGACTGGAAATATGAAAATAAAAAGAAAGAAATAGAAATGTATAAAAGATAGAGATGAAAGGAAGGTAGGAGAGATACAGTCAGCACTATGAAAAACTTAGGTAGAAATAGAAATATATAAAAATGCTAAAAAATAAAAATAAAGTAAAAAATAGAGTAAAAAATATGTTATAAATCTTGCAGATCCCTTAGCACTAAGATCATAATTAATAACAACAACAACAACAACAACAACAAAAACTAGAACTGACCCCAGAATGGGCCAGTTGAATAGAATTAATACTAATATGTCTGTTTCCTTGGGGTCTCAACTGTAAGTGTCCTTCTACCCATCTTGAGCATTTTGTATTATTCTGCAACCAGCAAAGTTTCCTTTATTGTTCATCTGTAAGCCCTGGTGTGTGGGGAGATAGAGGGTACAATAGTGGATCCTTCCCCTGGGAGTGAGTGAGCAATGGCACCCTGCCTGGGACACAGTGGCTTGGGTGGCTTGGGCCAAGAGCGTGACTCCAACCGTGGCTCCTGCCCCCTGCTACTACTCCAGCAGATGCCCTGCCTGGGTCATGGCAGTTCATTTGTTCATGGTGGTGCCTGTTGCAGAGGGACACCAGTGGTTTGGGTGTAAACAGAATGTCTCAGAGTTGAGCCACTCTGTGGGCTTTTGGTTCTCAGCTGCAGGCACTCTAGGGCAGCCCCACCCAAGGGCCTTTGTTATCCCTGAGTGCATTAGCTAGGCCAAGAGGGGTCCTTCCTCTGTTTGTTGCAGGTGCCAAGAGAGAGGCTACACCATGGCTCCTCCTCCCTGTTGTGAGTCAGCAGTATCCAGCTGCCACTATGGCCATGCAGCTTTCTGTGGTAGGCACTCTCCATTGTGGATTTCTTCCCTCCTGTCCTCTCAGTCCATCTCCAAACTACCAACAATGAACCAGATCTCCAGTTCCCACAATTCCACTCCTAGACTCCCTGTTCACCTGTGAATAGACGTCTCAGTCCAGGCACACTGAGCTGTGGTGCAGACCCTCTGTGTGTTTCTCACTCTTTCCTGTCTGCCACATCTCAGCTGCTTCACCCTCTTTGAACAGTATTAAATGCCTTCCTATTGACCCAGGGTAATTCCCCATTGGAGAAAGGGGTTTCCCCATCAGATAAGGGATGTTTCCCCAAATTCAGAAATCTCCTTACTCTTTCAGATCCCCCATGTTAGGGTGTGGGACCCATCCCTTTCCTTTCTTCTCCTCCTCTTTCTCCTTTTTCTCTTTTTTTTTCCCCCTCTGTCCTACCCAGTTATGTCAGGAGCTTTGCAGTCCTTTCTGGTGTCTGATGTCATTTGCTGGTGTTCAGCTGGTTCTCTGTGGGAATTATTGAGTCTTTTGGTGTATTCCTAATGCATCTGTGGAAAGGGATGTATTCCATGTCCTTCTATTTCACCGCCATCTTATCCCTTCTGCAGTTTTTAAAGTAGCATTATTGTATACTAAGACTCCATTGGTCCTGGGTAGCCGTGGACTGTAGGGTATCTTATCTCAGTAATGTTCAGGATAGTGAAATTCTCCCTGAACCTCCTCTTTTCACCGCACTTTAGGGTCCTCAAAGCATTCCATCTGCCTCACAGCCCAGTGGGTGCAGGCCTTTCCAGGCTGTACACACCTCTCAGGACCCTGTTCAGGATCCTGTTCAAGGCCCTGGTCAGGAGGTCTGAGGTGATTATGAGCCCATGGGTGGTGTGTGTATCTGTGTGTTTATGTTTTTCATTGGATGTGTGCTGTGTATCTGTGTGTATCTCTACGTGCTTGTGTGTCTCTGTGTGTGTATGTGTGCATCTGTGTTTGTTTTTGTGTATATCTGTGTTCCTGTGCATGCTTATATCTGTGCCAATATGTGTGTTTATATGTGTCTGTGTGTGTGTTTATATGTGTGTCTTCCTGGTTGCATCATATGTGTCTGTGTGTGACTGTGTGCATGTGTGCATTTGTGTGTGTCTGCATGTGTCCACGTGAAGGAGTGGGAGTATCACTTGGGGTGGCCCTCAGAGGGAGAGGCTTACTGGTTCATGGTTATCTGCTAAAAATATGTTAAGGACACTGGTATCCACTTCAGGTCTCTTCTGTGG